>NW_023416312.1:33331262-34772095 GCF_014176215.1 Rousettus aegyptiacus | reverse complement strand
GGCTACATCAGAATCGCCATGTTAGAAATATAGATTCCTGAACCCCTCCCATCTGGAGTCCACTTCAGTAGGTTGGAGAGGGGCCCAAGAATCTGTTTCTGATCAGTTTGCAGGTGAACTTGATGTCCGGCCAGATCAGAGAACCACTGAGCTGAACCACCCACCTCCTCTGAGAGATGAGTGGACAAGCACAGAGAAATCACCCATGACATGTGGCCACCCTCACCAATCTGTTTAGCTTGGAGATCTGGGCTAATCTGATCATGCAAAGCCAGAGAGACAGTTTAGTGCATGCAAAGGAGAGAGACAGACACACAGACCTGGAAATCCCAGCTTTGACCTTCCCCTAAGGTGGGACCCCAGACAAATCACTCAAACGCTCTGCTTCACGTTTCCCAGCTGTACAGTGAGGAGATGCTATCTATTATGGCTCAGGACCATTACGAGGATTTGAGAAACTTCCTCCGTGAATATCAGCTGCAGAATAATGAAGACTGGTGATAACTAATCATTGCATCATTGAGCACTTACTTACTAAGACACAGGCACAGTGCCAAATGCTTTACGTGAACGGTCTCATTTAATCCCCACACACGCTAGCTATGAAATAGGAGCTATTACCATCCCCGTGCTATGGATGGGGAGACCGAGGCTTAGAGGGTGTGGGTGTAATAATTTTCCAGGGCCCTATAGGCAGCATCTGAGTCCTTGGAGCCTGCACTCAAGCCCTCAGCTAAAAACGGCAGCTCCCCTCCTCCCCGCCCCCACCCCCCACTCCTTAAAGGTTAAAACAGAGGGTAGAGCCAATCCTGTGGGGATAAAATAGAACAAAGGCCTCTGAAAGGAAGGAAGCCAAGGGAATGTATGTAAGCAGGCGCCTCAAACAGTATGGGGGCTCGGATTGCCCCTAAGCTTCCTGACAGCTGTAGCAGGAAGGGGGAGGGCAGAATTCCCAAGTTTCCATTTTCTGGAAAAAAGGAGGCACAGAGACATGTCTAAATGGACATTTGTCTTAGACTGAAATTCCAGAGGAGTTGATCTTGTGGCCAGCTCTGCAAACATCCGGGAGCAGAAATTCATCTGTGACTTCATGAGGCACTAAAAGGCCTATTCACACACGTGATTCTGAGAGTCAGGAGGCGGAGGGGGGCAGAAAAGACATGACATTCTATCCCAGAGGAGAACCTTGATAGACTGCAATTTCCCACAGCGGTAAGGGGCACAGGAGGAAACCTAGGCCCCTTCTGTGTGTCTGTCTCTCTCCACAACACACGGCACACAGCCACTCTGGGAGGAGATTCGGGCTCCTGGTCTACCTGCGGACATGGCACTCCTTCGGAAACTGGGCCTTGAGATGGATGGCAAGTGAGCCAGGGCAAAGTCGTGCGTGGGGGTCAGACCGCCAGAGCCAGGGAACTGGAGAGGGCTGGGCCTGTGAGGCTGGGCTTACAGAAGAGGCAGAGCAGGAGGAGCTGCTGGTAGGATTTGGAGAGGAAGGAGTGTGGCATTTGGGCAGGCGGGAGGCGTTGTAGGCAGGAGGAGCAGCAGGTGGTACAGATATTGCTCCTTTAGATGACCCTTTGCCTGGCTTTCCCCCTAGCGAGCCCGCCCTCCGTGCCATTCCGTCCCAACCCTCCCCCACCATACAGGTGACGGTGACTCACCCCCATCTACCAGAATTGAGAGGGGAGAGACCTGTGTCCAAATCACCCCCTGCCCGATGCTGCAAGACCAGTCTGCCTTCTCCAGCTCAGGCATCATGGCCGACTTTGTGGTCCAGTATGATGTAGTCACGGAGGACATCATTGGCGATGTGCAGGTGAGGGAACTAGGGGAACGGAAAGAGCATGGGCTCTGGAGACACGCAGGTCTCGACAACAATCTGGCCTCCACAAGTTGCTCATTTGGATCTCCCTGGCAATCAGTGAGGACTAGTGAACATGAACAAGACGTGTAGTGACACAACGACTTCACACCTTGGGAGGCACATGTGATCCCCCAAAGGGTTGGAGACCTGGAACTGTACCAATTGAATCAGGCTCCAAATGAATCTGCCCCTAGTTGAATCAAGTCATAATCACTCTTAATCGGTCCCTTCCGAAAGTGAACTATTGGCCAGCAATTGGTCTCTCACACTCGGGTGCTCTCGCACTTTCTGCAACTCCGATACTCCGATGCTCTCTTGGACTTCCTCGCTTTCCCTAAGGTTTAAAAATTATTTTTGCCTCGCTTGAGCCATCTGCCTAAACAGGGAGCCCTCAAATTCTGAGCTCCCGCACTCATGAGGAGCTACCAGAGAGGGAGAGCACTGATCCAAGACCCTTGGCTTTATGAATTTATTTAGGGGGCAGGATACATCAGAGGCATCTTCAGACATGTAAGGGCACAGGTCCAACAGTGAGTGGGTATGCGGTTGTGGCAGGGGAAGAATGGAGAGCATTGGACAGGAGGAAGAGATGTGGGGTCATCCGTGGAGATTCAGCGGTTGAAACCAAGAGAGCTAGCCAGATGCCCCAGAAAGGATGCAAGAGCCAGAAGAGCAGGTCCAGGACAGCAGTTGCTAAAGCAGAGGTTCCCATTCAAGGAGCTATTGATCTCCTCAGCCCTCAGGGTGTCCGGCCCCACCAACAGCCAACAGCCTGCTCAGAGCTCTAAGTTCCCACCACTTCCCTCCATTGTGCTACACAAACATAATCATTTTCTTGCATGCCATGTCTGAAAAGTATTGGGGAAGCACTGCTTAAGGAGAGGAGGGGGTGAGGTCGAGACGCGGCCCAAGAATGAGACTATATCAGATGGGTCAGAGCTGGTAGGGAAGTAAGGAGAGTTCACCACCTCACAATCCCAGGGGAAAAGATTCTTGAAGAAAGCAGCAATAATCATCAATTGTGAAATTCACTGGGGAGACGCAGTCCTATGAGAATTGAAATCCACCCGCTGAGTTGGGAAACCAACTAGTCGTTGTTGCCTCTCGTGAGAGAAGGGTCAGTGTGCAGCGGAGGTGGGTGCCAGTCTGTGATGAGCAGAAGAGTGACGCGGAGATGAGAAGACCCTTGCAGGTGCTGATTTCATCACCGTGGCAGGCTACGGGGAGGAGAAAAGCTGGCTTGAAGTCTGGGTGGGGTTGGGAACAATGGGGGTGGTCTTCATGAATGGAAAAGACACAAAAATTTTATATTCTAAAGAGGACCCTCTAGGGTGTGTGGGGTGAGTTGGAAAGCAGGGGCCTGACTGGTCGAAGAGGTTCTGGAGGCTAGGAGTATGTGGGGTCCAGGGCAGGACCATTTTGCTTTTGAGTAGAGAGAAGCGGTATACGGGGATGTGGACCCTGTGCAAGGGTGGGGCAGGCAGTCCAACGGGCATGGTCTGTTGTCCTCAATTTTGTTCATGAGGAAGGAAGGGAGACGTTCCTTGAGAGTGGAAGGGCATGACAACTGAAGTGAGAATGAGAGGTCAGTGACCTGGGTCATGCCTCTGGCCTATAGGATGTGAGGCGCGGGGCCACCGGTGAGCCTGGGACTGTGGACGGTTAGGCATGTGATTTTCCCAGAAGCTCTCACCTACCCTCCTCTGTAAGAAAGGAACAGAGGAGGGCAGCTGGCCTCTGCTTTTAGCTTGTGGAGTTGCAGGTTGGTTGACCCAGGCCTTTGAGAACTGCTGTAGAGTGCCGCGAGAAAGTGAAGACAGAGCCTGCACATGCACTTGTGAGTTAATTCAAAGGCTGGGGTGGAGGGGAAGAGAAGATGTCTTCCCATGTCCTCTGAGATGCCCTGAAAGAGGAAGAGATAGCCTGTCCAGCCTTGTGATCAGAGAGCGCCTGAATGGCAGAGAAGAGATTAAGCTGGTTATCCCAGGGCAGAGCCTGCTTCGGGCTACTGGGCAGCACAGACCCTCGGCAAGCCCACACTTCCTTGGTCTGAGCTGACACTAGTCCTGGGGGCCCTCTCAGCTCCCCCCTCTCCTTCCTTCAGCTGTCCCAGCCCCCAGGCTCTGCAGAGGCAGAGATGGAGTGGGGGAAGGGGTCAGCAGCCAATCACATCTCCCACAGCCTTAGGCATCTGCACCTGGTCTAACCAATCCCCTCTGAACAACAGCTCACTCAGCCCCTGCTCACTCCTCCCCTCCTTGCTCTGCCCAGCAACAGCAGAAGGGAGGTTTAAGGAGGAGTGGGAGGAGGCCCTGCAAACTCCCAGCCCCTGGCAGCAGTGGAGCTGGGCCCCAGGCTTACTCTATAGAGGGAGGTTAAAACAATACTTACAGTTCCTGGAGCCCAGGCACAATGTCCCTAGGGGCCCTCAAGGCTGTGCAAGCCCAGCTCTCATGGACGGGAACTCATATATTACAGAGATCCTGCTCCTTGGAGCCTTGGGCCACAGGCCAGTCTAGATCACTCCACGGCTCTGGGGGCAGCTCCTGGACTGACAGTGTGAAGGCAGAGACACAGTTCTGGGGGAGGAGATGGACATTGAACAAACAATCGCACAAATGCCTATTTAACTAGAAACAGTGATAAGGCCTTGGAAGGAAAAGAGCAGTTTGTTATGTGGGAGAATAAGAAGGGGCCTGATTTAGACCAGCTTTTACAGTCCTTGTTGGTTTCATTTCTTTTTGTCCAGATTTACGAAGGCTATTTTGTTCATTTCTTTGGCCCCAGAGGCCTCCCACCTGTTGAGAAAAACGTGGTGTTTGTTATTGATGTGGGCAGCTCCATGTTTGGTGCCAAGATGAAGCAGGTAACAAGGGCCTTGGGGACCTTTCATAGTTCTTCTAAGTCTCAGCAAGCAGACGATGCCGGAACATTGGTTCCCTGGGGCCAGAGGCCCTATATTCCAACACCCTTGGATCTTACAGGTCTGGGCCTACCTTAGGGTCCTGGTATGTTACATATCTGGAGCCATGTAGACCTGGAGCCACAGAATTTGAGGAATATTAAAGCATTGGACCTTGGGACTTGAAACCGCTGAGATTCTCAACCACAAAACTCCTGGGCTCATAAGGTCTCAGAATCAAGTAAGTGCCTTTGAGCTAGAGTACTCTGTATCGTTAAATGTGAGTCAACGAGAAGTACTTATGTATTTTAGATTCTGAACATTTTCTATGCCATGGGTTTTCCCTTTTATTATTATTTTTACTTCAAAGCCAGAACAACACAGTGTACTAGCATTATCGTGCTTTGAAGCCATAGATTCCTGGTTCCATCTAGACTTACATCTTATAAGCCTTGTATTAGAGCACCCTTGAAACAGAATATTGTAGCCATAGTCTAAAGAGATTTTGACTTTAGAGCCTGAATCTTTAGTGTTCTGGAAACAGTATTTCAAACCTTAGTACTCTTAGGCTCTAGAATTATAAGGCTCAAGTGTCCTGGGGCAGTATAGCCTTTGTACCTTGAAGTTCTGAACCACAAAACCCATGGGGCATAAGTCTAACTCATCTGTGTTTTACCAAACTGTAACCAAATTGGAAGAAAGAAGTATTGAAAACTGTCTCCTTCTAGCCTTCAGTGTTGAGGAAGGGATGTACCTAACTCCAAACCAGTTTAGCCTTCCCATCCCATCTAAGGCAGGGAAAATATAAGGAGCACTTGTGAAGGTCATATTCCAGAGGCATAAAAATCTGTGCTCTAATGCTTGAATAATGAAATGTTTCTCCTCCTCCACACATTACCACCACATCAGCTGAGCTCCTCTGTAATAATAGGAGGTTTCGGTGAAAGAATTGGAATCCTACACTTTAGTTATGAGAGAGTCTTTAGGGAATCTCAAGGCAACAGAGGAGAAACGAACCTGAACCCTATAAGAAATTTTAACTCCTGACACCCGCAATTGCAGGAACCAGCAAGCACAATTTCACTCTTAGCCAGATAAACATAAAACTTCACACTAATGGTTTATTTACCTCAGTTCCCTTTACTTAATACATCATGTCTGGCTTTCAACAAAAAACTTACAAGGCATGATAAGAGAAAAAACAGAGTCTAAAGAGGTAAATCAAACATCAGACATCAAATACTGGAATTATCAGAGTAGGAATTTTAAATAACTAATATTCTAAAGACTCTAATGGGAAAAGTGTACAACATGCAAGAACAGATGGGAAATGTAAATAGAGATGGATACCCTAAGAAAATTTAAAAGAAATGCTAAATATAAAACACTGTAACAGGAATGAAGAATGCCTTTGATGGGCTCATTAGGAGACTGAACATGGAATCAATGAGCTTGAAGATATGTCAATAGAAGAACCTTCCCACCCTGAAAAGCAAAGAGAAAAAAAAGAATGGAAAAAAAACCCCAGAATGTCCAACAACTGTGTACTATTACAAATGCGTAACATATGTGTAACAGGACTACCAGAAGGATAAGAAAGAGAGAAAATAACAGAAGAAATATTTGAAGGAATAATAGATAGAAATTTTCTAAAACAAATACCAGCCACCAAACCATAGGTCCAGGAAGCTCAGGGAACACTAAGCAGGATAAATAACAAATAATCCACAGATAGTCATATCCTATTCAAACTGCAGAAGATCAAAGACAAAACAAAAATCCTGGGGGGAAATCCCAGAGAAAATAACACCTTACTGATAGAGAAACAAGGATAAGAATTATATCAGATTTCTCTTAAGAAGCCAATCAAGGAAAAAGAGAGTAGAGTGAAATATGTAAAAGAAAGACAACTGGCCTAGAATTCTGTATACAGCAGCAGAATTGTTTTTCCAAAGTGAAAGAGAAATAAAGACCTCTTTAGTCAAACAAAAACTGATGTAATTGTCACTAGTAGACCTGCCTCACAGAGGTAAATATTAAAAGAAGTTCTTCGGAGAGAAGAATTGTATAGGTACTTGGATCTACATAAAGAAAGGGTGTTAGAGAAGGGATAAATGAAGATAAAATATTTTATTTTTTAATTATTTTACCTTACAGATAACAGTTTGTTCAAAATAATAATAGCAACAATGTATTCTGTGAACATAACTTATTCATAAGTGAAATTAATGACAGAAATATTATAATGGGCAGGAGGAAGGAATTGGAAATACTTTGTTACAAGGTACAGATGCTCCTCAACTTACAATGGGGTTACTTACCTGATAAACCCATCATAAGTTGAAAATATTCTAAGTCAAAAATTTATTTAACATACTTAACCTATCAAACATCAGAGGTTAGCCTACCTTAATCATGCTCAGAACACTTATATTAGCTTAAAGTTGGGCAATTATCTTGAGTTTTATCTCAAGAATAATTGCCTAATAATAGAGCATCAAAATATGTGAGGTAAAAACTGATAGAACTTCAAGGAGAAATAGATAAATCCACTATTACAGTTAGAGACTTCGATTCCTCTCTATCATAAATGGACAGATCCAGCAGGCAGAAAATCATTAAGGACATAGTTGAACTGAACAGCACCATCAATCAATAAAATTGACATCTATACAATAATTCATCCAACAACAGCATAATACACATTTGTCTCAAGCTCACATGGAACATTTGCCAAAATAGATGGTATTGTTGTGAGCCATAAAACATCTTAACAAATTTAAAAGAATATAATTCATACAAAGTATGTCCTCAAACCAAATGAAATTAAACTAGAAATAAATAACAGAAAGATAGTGGGGAAAATCTCCAAATAATAAATTAAACAACACACTTCTAAAAACATAATCTGTCCCTGGTTAACAGTAGGTTTTCGGGAAAGACCATCGTCTATGTCTTAGCCCTCTCAATGGAAACAAGAATATGGTGCTCAGCTCCCTATCCCAGAATGTGTGACCTATATTCCCTGAGTTCATTCTAGGCAACAAGGACTCTGATCCAGTTAGAAGCATTCAAATCATCTTCTATCAGTTTAAGATGAAGGAAAAGGTGGGCCACAAGTGGCCTTCCTGTCGTTTCTGGAATCCATACCTATATAAAGGGTTGAAGGTATAATATCATGCTTAAAGTCACCGGATTTAACACCTCCGAAATGTCAATTTGAGTCCCTGGTCCATCGATGAGTAGCTGTGTGACCTTTGAGTAAGTCACTCCACCTCCTCTGAGCCTCAATGTCATCACTTGTAAAATGGGGGTAATACTAGTATCTTCTTCATTGTGTTTCTGTGAGAATTAAATGAGCTGATGTATCTAAAGATGTATCTAAAGATAAGTGTCCTATAAATGATACCTAATACTAGAACCTACATGCCCTATTTCCTGAACCTCTTATGTGCCTAGCCCTGTGCTAAGTACTGTCATGGAGAAGGAAGCCAAGAGAAAGACACATTCTAAGCCCTGTTCTCAGAGAGCTCAATATCTGGATAAAGGATGAAAATATTTCACATAAGACAGTCAGTGAAAAGTCTGGGATAGGGAATGTCTGGGTGAGACAGGCATTGGTCAGAATAGGCAATCAAGGAAGGGCTTCCCAGAGAAGGAGCAACTGAAGGAGTAGTGAACATATGAATAAGTAGGAGGGAGGTAGCAAGGTCTACTATCTAAAGGATACAACAAGAACACAGTTGTGGAGATAAAATGGAATCTGGGTTATCTGAGGGCTGGTGAAAAGAGCCACCTGGAAGAAACAAAGGGTGAGGTAGAACAGATTATATGAAACAGACTAAAGTATGCAAAGTCATTGAAAGATACCTATAAAGACCTGGAGTCATAAAGCTCTTAAACTTTACGGTCCTGGAATCATTGAATCCTGAGTCATGGGGTCCTGGAACCCTAGAACACATGAATCCTAGCACTCTGAAAGCGTAGAACTTGAACATTCCAAACCACCACTGTCCAATAGAACTTTCTCGATGATAGAAATATTTTAAAAATCTGAAGTTTTCAACACAGTAGCCACTGGCCACATATGGTCATTGAACACTTAAAATATGGCTACTGCAAGTGAAGAAATATAATTTTATTTTTTTCTTTGATTTTAACTAACTTACATTTACGTGTAAGTAGATCCATGTGACTAAAAGCTACCATTGGACTGTGCAGTCCTGGGCTTTGGACCTTAGAGCCTATAGAGCATTTTGACCTGAGAATCTTAGACTTACAGAGTGCTGGAGTCAGAGAGTCTTAAAATCATACAACATTTAGACCTTAGTAACTTGTATATAAAGAGCCTTTTGGTCTTGAATAAGACCTCAAGTCTTGGTCCATCTCCTTGACTTATCCATATCTCACAGACTAAAAAGGCCATGAATGTGATCCTTGGTGACCTGCAGGCCAATGACTACTTCAACATCATCTCCTTTTCTGACACAGTGTCTGAAGAGCTGGAGGCTCCATACAGGCCACCACCCAGAATGTTCAAAGTGCCAAGAACTGCCTGGGCCACATGGAAGCTGATGGTTGTAAGTGTTAGACCTACCTACCCATATGGGCAAGCTGAGGTGAAATGGGAAATTCTTGAAAGGCTCCCTTCATACCCCCATTTACCTTGCCTCTCACAATGCTTGGAATATCACTATTATATTTTACACAAATATATGCCTTGCATTCTTTTTCCTAGTGGAAAGAACATAGCTGATTCTCCATGTATTTTAGGGCACATTCCTCTTTGGACTGGAGTTTCCTACTCTTTAAAGCACATACTTAGAAGAATTTGCTAAGGCATTTTTTTTAAAAAAAAATCAATAATCTAGATATATGTTTCCAAGCATTTGAGAAAGTTGCTGTCCTGATTCTGGTTTTTGATCAATCCTCCCTCAGACAATTACTGATGTCTCACCACCACCAGCTCCTGTCTATTTAGCCCTTTCTTTTCCTGTAGCATAAAAGTGGGGGTACTATCCTTGGGGAGCTGCCAATCTTACTAGTGAATGAGAGATTCCCCCAAGGAAACAGAACACAGTCTGATATGGGGAGTGATAAAAGTCAAGGACATGTGGGCCCCACTGTCAGATCTCAGGGAGCTTGTGTGGGGGTGGGAGACTTGGAAAGGATAAGCTGCAGAAACAGTCTAAGCAAAGATAAGGAGATATGACTGAGCCTGGGAGGTTGGTGAGGTGCCCAGTGTGTCTGCAATGGGGGTAAAAGTAACTAGAAAAGATGGTCTCACAGTCTACTCCCCAATTAGGGACCGACATCAATGCAGCTCTGCTGGCAGCTGCTTCAGTGCTGAACCATAGCAACCAGAAGCCTGAGAGGGCCTCTAGTGTGGGGAGGATCCCTCTCATCATCTTCCTGACAGATGGGGAGCCCACAGCTGGCATGACAACTCCCAGTGTGATCCTCTCAAATGTCCATCAGGCACTGGGTAACAGTGTGTCCCTTTTCAGCTTGGCCTTTTGGGATGATGCTGACTTTCCACTGCTATGTCACCTGTCCTTGGAGAACTGGGGAGCAGTCCAACGCATATATGAGGACACGGATGCAGCCCTACAGCTGGAGGGCCTCTATGAGGAGATCTCCATGCCTATGCTGGCAGATATGCATCTGGACTACCTGGGTCACTTAGTTGGAGCCTCCCCTTGGGTCCTTTTCACTACCTATTCTGGTGGCTCAGAGCTGCTGGTGGCAGGCCTGGTGCAGCAAAGTGAGCAGGGATGAGGCATCCACCTGGCAGCCCATGGCCCCAAGGGTCAGCTTCTTGTGGCCCACCACAGTGAGGTGGCCACCAACAGCAGCCAGAAGGCCTTTGGTTGCCCATGTGAGCCAGCCCCTAGTATAGCCCACTTCATCTGCTGCCTCTAGGCCTATGCTACCATTGGAGAACAGCTGGAGGCACGCTTCCAATTCCGTGATATCACCACTCGCCATTTGTTGGCTGCCAAAATCCTCAACCTGTCCCTTGAATACAACTATGTCATGCCTCTGACTTCACTGGTCATAACACTGCCCAAGGAGGCCAGTGAAGAGTCCAGGAGACAGACTTCTACCACAATTGCACCAGGTACCATCATTACCTCATCCACCACCAGACATGGCCTAGGGACAGGCACAGCCCAGCCAGGTTTGGTGCCCAAGGTCTCTCTCAAATCAAAGCTTGTGAAACCAAATTTTTACTTATTTTCAACCTCTCCTGCCTCTACAAAGAAGAGGGCCAGTTCAAAGGAGTTGGAGCCACCAGGTCAGAGCCCTAGTACTCTATCCACCCCATCACACCCAAGGCCTAAAATTTCAGCACAACACAATTCTGGCACCTTGGCTCAGCCAATTAATTCTCAGGACAAAACCTGCTTCTCCTGTGCCCTCAAATTCAGGAGCCCTTTTGCTTCTGAAGCCCAACACTCCAACACATCAGAATCTTGAAATCCTATTAACCATGAATTCCAAGACACATTCCCACCTTTGAATCCTGGCACCCCAGCTCAGCCCAAAGCTGGCACTCCACTGCATTCCAAACCTGGTGCTTTATCACAACCTAAACTGGATGCCCCATCATATCTCCAGCCTGGGGTACTCACATCACAGTCACCCAAAAATCTGCCATGGCTCAGTCTTAGGGCCTCCATAATTCAGGTCCCCAAACATCCACCACACACCAGACCAAGGGTTCCCACTCCCAAGACTCCAAACAACTTGCCACACCCTAGAGCTAGGATCCTCTTGCCCAAGACCCTCAAAGTCCCCTCACCTCTTAAACCTAGAGTCCCACCTCACCAAACTTTCCCAAGCTTGTCACTTTCCAAATCTAGGACCTTAATCCCTAATAAACCCAACTCCCCATTATCCTCCAGACCTGCCAGATCCGGGCCCCCACCTCCTTAGAGCCTAAGCACATTCCCAAGCACAATCTCAAATTCCACAAGTCCCAGAAGTAACATGATCACCTCTGTCCTTGGAGAACCCCTCCCTGCTTCCTTTCATTCTACCTTGCCCTCTATGCTGCCCATGGAAAACTCTGGCATCAGCATGATCTGCTGCCAGGGTCCCAAAGCACAAGGCAAATTCTGGGGCCATCTGTGTCAGGAGTCCCAACAATGGGTCCACCCAACAGCTCCAGGCCTATACCAGAAAACAGCCTTCTGAATCTGCCAGTCTTGCTGCCTTCCAGCACCCTCCATGAAGCAGTCAGCCTGCTCCTTCTCCCTGAGGAACTAGAGCTGCTGCCTGAGTCAATGGTGGAGTCCAAGTTTGTGGAGTCCTTGAACCCACCGGCTTTCTACACCTTCCTCACTCCTGATGAAGATGGTGAGTGCCACAGGCAAGACATCAAGACATGAGGGGTAGGTATGAATGGAGAGCACCAGAAACTTCCAGTTTACAAGGCTCATGCAGATTTCCGTGATAATACAGCTGCTTGCTTGCTTTCTTCCTTTGAGACTTTGAACTAGCTACTTAACTTGTCTAGGCCTCAGTACTTAGGCAAAGAATTAGAGGCCCTGGGAAAAGAGGGTTGTTAAGACTGGGAAGGCTGAACAAAAGCAACCTGGCCAAGCTGTGACTTTGAAATTTGTTTTGTTGGACAAGAGAATTGTTCATGCTTCCCAAGCAGGGAAGGGATGTGTGATTATAAGTGGGAATACCACTGGGCAAGGCAGGTGATAGGTTCTTTTGTGCTCTGTGAATAGCACTATTTAATGAAAGGGGTAGAAAAAAATTAGGAAGATGATGATAATTGTCTTTAAATTTCCCAAAGACTACGAAATAATAGCAGTTAACATTTTTTAGCTTTTCCTATGTGCAGCAACTGCTCTACATGTTGAACTTGTAGTCCCTCACTTAATCCTTACAAGAAACGATTAATATACGTATTTTACACATGGGGAAACTGAAGTTTAGAGAAGTGAAGTAACTTGCTCTATATCACACAGCTAGTAAGAGAGTTGAACCTACATAATCTGGTCCCAGACTGAATGTGCTTTGCCTCTCCACTATTCTGCATGACTGAGAGGAGTGACATTTCTTGGGTGACCTTATGGGGCAGGATTAGAACTAGTCAGGGTAACAATAAGTCACAGAGATACAAATTTGGGCATGACATTCTCAACATGCCCCTCTCCCTCACCAGCCCCCTTCCTAATATTCCATCCATCTTCAATTCCTGACAATGTTACCTCTAATATATTTGCCAAATGTGCCCACTTCTCACCAACCCAACTGTCACTATCCTAGGTCAGACTACCATTTGTGCCACCTAGAAAACTATTCCAGCCTCCTCATTGGTCTCCCTGCTTCCTGTCTTGAGAGAAGCTCTTGGCCATTCTCTTCCAGCTGCTGAAGGGATCTTTTAAAAACATAGATTACATCATGTGCCTTCCATACTTAACCCCTAAGCGTTTCTCTTCACACTTAAAATGAAGTCTGAAGTCCTCTTAATGGTCTACAAGGCCCTTCCTGATCTGCCCTCTACCCCAAATCTCTTGACCTCACCTCTCTCACTCTCCGAACTCTAGCCCCATTGTCCTCACCTCTGTTCTTCCAAAGGACTGGGGCCCCACTCCCACCTTCACTCAAGGATCTCTTTTAAGCTGTTTTCTTTGCTTAGTAATCTCTCTGCCCTGCTTTACCCTGTTCCATTTTTACCACCCCCACTTGTTTCATAGCCACTTGCACTTCAGTTCATGACTTAGATCTTAGCTCAGCAGTCCTTCCCACCCACCCTTAGCACCCAGACTACATTCAATGTCTGCAACTCCCTCAGTCACTCTATTATTTTTTCTTAACGCATTTAAGAAATCATAATTATACAAGTAATTATGATTGCATTCATGTCTGATTCACTGACTAAAATATGAACTTCATCAGGTCAGAAATCATGACTGCCTTTTTTACCACCATATCTCTGATGCCTAAACAGTGCCTGAATGAATGAATGAACAAATTAATAAATGCATAAATGCTGTGAGGGAGAATTTTGAACATAATTAAGCTTGAAAGACTAGGATGCTATGGAGAGCATAAGGTCCCAGTCTTGGCAATATGCAGGTCAAATGGGAAGCCCATGAGGACTCTCCTGGTCAAAAGGAAGGTGTGCCTTTGTAAGCCTAGGGCATCATTGCCCTGGGAGTGTGAAAGATATCTCTTATTTCTTTTTTGCTTGGCAAAAAATCCACATTGGGAAGGCAATTCTGAAGAGATCCTGGGAGGAGCCGGAGGCAGCATGGGCTCTCAGGAAAGTTCTGTGGGTCCAGCAAAAGGTGAACAAGGAGCTCTCCTAGCAAAAATTCCCTAAGCTTTCGTTTCCATTCTCATAGGCATCATGTAAGCTCAGAGGAGAGGCAATATATTAGTTTTCTATTGCCGAATAAGAAATTACCACAAATCTTAGTAGCTTAAAGTAACATTCATTAATTATCTCATAGTTTTATAGATCAGAAGTCTACACATGGGTTAGTGGGATTCTTTGCTTACAGTCTCACAAGACTGAAATCAAGGTGTCTATCAGACTGAGTTCTCAACCTTGTCCATGTTCATTCAGGTCATTGGCAAAATTCAGTTCTATGCATTTGTAAGACGGAGAACTCTGTCTGCTCGCTGGCTATTGGCTGGCTGGCAGCCACTCTTAACTTCTAGAGGCCACCTGGGCCACTTTCAGGGTGCTGGAGGAACCCAGGGTGGGACACATCACCCAGCCTTGGAGCTCAAGAAAGATCTCCTGGAAAAGAGAGACCCATAGTCTGAGAGGCTGTGCAAAAGTAGTAGAGGAAAGGAATGGAGGTTAGAGAAGATGGAGCAGGGGTGATCAGAGTAGAATGCTAAAACAAGGAATTCGGCTCCATCCTGAAAACAATGGAGAGCTATAAAAGTTTATAAGTAAGGGAAAGACAATCAGATCTGGGGATAACAAAGATCCTTTTAGAGGCTTCTGTGAAGGGGGATTACAGAAAGTCAGACTGGAGGTCAAGAGACACAGGGCAGAACCTGAGGCAGAGGCCCACACCAATGATGGGCAGTGATGGTTGGGTTGAACAGATATTTTTTACTTCCTCTGGGCCTCCCCACTCCTCTCCTGTCCTTCTTGCAAATCTGCCCTGTCATCACCTCCAAGGCTGACTGTATCTGTTTTGTTGCCATCCCATCCACCTTGGCTCCCTACTTCCTTATACATCCCTGTCCCATCTGGCTCTACCACATTTCCCACAATTCCCAGCCTTTTTTCTCCTCCAGACTTTTGCTATCTGTTGTCCTTCTCACTTTTCCTTCTAGATTTCCTGCTGTAGACTCCTTTCAGAGTTCTCAGTGAGGACTCAGAGCACTGCCCTGACCGGTGCTACAATCTTTCTTCCTCAGGACAGTTCAAACATGTAGACATTCAACTGATAGCAAGGTCTACAGGGCCATGACTACAGAGGCACCAAGGCCCAGATATACCTGTGGTTCTAGGAAAGAAGCTGCTGAAGGATTCACCAAGGCTGCTGCCCCTCTGGGCTTCCTGCTAGCTGGTGAAGCGCTCTCATGTACAGCAGCTACTGGGGCACCCATACCTTGCTTATGTCCTGTGAAAGCACCTGAACCCCAGAGCCAGGAGACCTGAGTTTAGGAAACCCAGAGGGCAGGCATGGGGTGATCTAGGAACAAAGACTTAGGGACATGAAGACACAAATAGGGAAACACACACTCACACATACACTATGTGACACATATACAAGGACACACACATACACAGAGACATGCAGACCTATGGACCTAGAGACTTAGGTACTCCTGCCTCTTCAGTCCTTCCTGTCTCCAGTCTCCATTCTCTTCAATCCATACTTCACACCAGCTTTAGAGGTGGCTTTCTAAAAACAAAAATGCTGAGTCACCAGTCATGCTTAGAACCTTGTCTGGCTCCCATGGTTATACTTAAGGCTCTTGGAGTTCCCCTAACAAACCATACGCTTTCCCACTGTGGGCCTTTGCATGTATTTTTTCTTCTGCATGAGACTTCCTTCCTTGGCTCCATGTAGGTAGGTTTTACACATCCTTCAATTCTTAGCTGTCATCTCCTCTAAAAGGCCTTCCATGACCCCACTTCTAGATTGCTCTCGGTCCCCTTCTGTGTTTTCATAACCCACCCACCTCATCCAAGCTCACAGAATTTATCATACTAAGTAGTAATTGTCTGTTTATTTGTCTAGGGGACGCTGGAAGATCCCTAATTTAGACCGTGAGCTCTTTGAGTGCAAGGACCTTTTCTGAATCATTTATGCCTGGCACATAATAAATGTTTAGTAAATAGCGCTTAGTAAATACTTGCTGAATGAATCAATCAATCAATCAATCAATAAGGAAGCCGTGATACAGCAGTAGACACACACATATACACACTCACAAAGACATAGGATTACACACAGAAAGACAGCAAGAAGGACACAGACATAGACAGAAAAATAGTGTGATAGAGACATTCAGAAAAACAAGGCACAAGGATCTCAAAACAAAGAATGGGCGTAGGGACACATAGGCATACAAAGAGGGGAATAGGAAGCCAGAGTGACAGCATCAGGGACATAAACACAGAGAAACAAATGTTCTCTTGCTGGGCTTCTGTATACCCATTTTGAGGTACATTTTGAGGTACTGTCCCTGTCACAAAGACACAGGAAGACAAAGAGAAATTTACCCAGAGACAGACGTGCAATGACTACTATAAAGACACCAAGACATAACAACATACAAACTACAAGACAGATATGCCAAGAGATCCACATATAGGAGCAGAGAGAACAAGATACACAGTGACACATAGAAACACAGGGATACAGAGGTAACCAAGGAGATATCAGTCAAGACCATAGTCCAAGACACCAAGAACAGAGACGTAGAAACACAGAGACACATTGACATGCAGATTTTGGGCGGGGGATGAGAGTAGAATATAGAGACACAGGACCAGAGACCTACAAGTATGTAAAAAACAGGCACTACACAGACCCAGAATTTGTGACAAAGACCCAAGGACACTGTTACAGGCAGAGGAACACACTAAGAGTGAGACAGGTGCCCAGACATATATATTCTGATATCCAGTGAAACAGACATGGGGATGGAGACACATGAACAGTCATAAACGCTAGCAAAAATATAGGGGTTAAGGGTCAGGCCAGGTAACAGAGACATAAAGACAGGCAGGCGGATTCCCAGGTATAATGGAGACATTGTAACACAGTGACAGGGACATAGGGATTTAGAGAGAGAAATCCTAGAACAAGTAAAAAATGAGGATGTGAACCCACGAATATGGTCTTATGGATGCAAGCTAGACAGAGGGACAGAAACACTGTCACATGTCTGGTAGGATCAAGAATAAAGAAACCTAGCCACATAGTAACAGACACACAGAACATAAACAAATTGGTAGAACACAGTGATAAGGAAATCTATCCAGAGAGTCAGGGATGCAAAGACACAAAATCAATATATACCTGGGGCCACTTGGAAAGAGAGACACACAAAGAGGCAACCAAGGCCACAAACAAAGGGATGGAGACAGTGAATCAGATCCAGGGACACAGAGATAGTGCCTCAAAAATAAAAAAGACATAAATCCAGACACCAAACACAGACAGACAGAGACACAGAGGTGGTGAGTCAGAACAAAACAAAACCAGGGACAGAGCAAGACAGAAAAAGAAGCAGATGCAAAGAGATACCCTGTCAAATAGATCCATAGAAACAAGAACAAAGTCATGGAGATCCAGAGAAAAAAATCAGGGACTAAAAGAGAGTTATTGAGCCACAGAACAATATAAGACACGGCCACAGCAATATAAACAAACAATAATACAGAGACACTGACAAAAGCGGGGAAAAATAGATGGAGAAGTGAGGTAAATACCAAATCACAGAAAAGGGAAACAAAGTCCCAGAAATGCACAGACTCTGGGACTCACCAACAAAGGGCATTCAAAAGGAGGTAAAGGCAGTTTCAAGAGCACAGACGCTGGAATACAGGAACTCACCCAGGAATAGAGAGACAATGGAACACTGAGGTTCAGGGATATACAAAGACTTGAGGGTGTACAGAGATAAGAATACACAGAAACTGGAACGCAAAGGCTAATGGTCACTCAGACTCAGAGATGCACAGACATTAGATCACATGCAAAGATACAGAGACATGTAAAGATTCAGGGACATGCAGATTCAGGGATGCATCATGACTCAAGGATACACAAAGACTGAGGAACATGCAAAAATTCAAGGATGTATAAAGAATCAGAAACGCAAAAAACTCAGCAATGCACAGAAAAAAGGGATGCATAAACACTTAAACACAAAGGCCCATTGGATGCCAGACACTGAAACACAGAGATCCATGAGCACATTGAGACAAGAAGGCACAGATGCTAGATTACAGAGGCTCAGGATATGTAAAAGCTCAAACGTATTCAAGGACAAGGATGCATATGCACTAAAACACACAGATCAGGGACACACAGAAACAGGGACATACAAGTAGGGGAATACAAACAAAAACTCAGGGACACTCAGAGTTGGAAATATACAGACACTGAAACAGAGATTAATGGGATGTACAACACAGGGATGCATAAAGAATGAGACACAGAAACTCACAGACTTACAGAGGACCAAAGACATGCAGATACTAGACTATGATATACAATTGAAACCATAGACACCAGAACACAGAGACACTGGGACACAAACCTTGGAAAATTGAAATATGCAAACACTGGAACTAAACCAAAACTTGCTCATACAGATATTAAGATACACACAGCCCTTTGAAAACACAGGCAACCACTAACACACACAGAAACACTGACACATACAAACACTTAGCACACATGGTTGCTAGAACAGGAATGCTGGTACACAAAGATAATAGGACCAAATACTGCTACACAGGTACTGGTATACACAGACACAGGGATACACAAGCAGAGGGACATATAGAACCACACACACACACACACACACACATACACAAACACTGGGGTACATACCACTGGGACACAAGGAAACAGGTACAAAGACTGAAGCACACCAAAAATAAAACTCAGAGACATATGGTAATATGCTGACATTGGGAAACACAGACAACAGTATACTGACACTGAGGCATAGAGACACAAGGACATTCAAAAACACTGAAACATACAGACACTTTGACTCACAAACAGTGGAATAAGCAAACACTGTAATTCACAGACACTGGGCTACAGATATTGAGGTACACAGAAATAATGAAACTAAGAAACACATGTAATATGCAAATGGTCACTAGTGTACACAAACACTGGGATATATAGAAACTGAGAAACACAGATATTTGGACATACACAGACACCAAGACATGTAGACACTAGAATATACAGTCATTAGGACATAAACAGATATTAGGACATCCAGGCATTAGAGTACAGAGGGGCTGCGATCTACAGATACTGGAAAATATACGGATACTGGGAAATACACAGACACTGAAAAATTACAGACACTGACACACAATAATTTCAATTCACAGACACCGGTGCACAGTTGAGTAGAGACAGATATTGGGACTTATACACATTGGAGTTCGAGGACACTGTAATACACAAATATTGAGAGACATAGGCACTTGGGTATATAGACACTGGGACACAGCTCCTTAGACACATAGACACTTCGATATACAGACACTGGGTGATATAGTCACTGCAACATTCGGGCACTGGGAAATGGTGCACAGACACTTTTACAAACGACCACTGGGACATACAGACACTGAGACACACAGACACTGCAAACACTTAAAACTACAGATACTAGGACAAACAAACAAACAGAAAAGAAAATAGAGATGTGTGTGCACAAGGTAGTAAGGGGACTAAAGTGTGACTTTGGGTGATATTAGTCCCCTTCTTACATATACCTGAGGCTGTGTACGTACACATAGATGACTGAAAAGAAAAAGTAAAACCTAGAGCAAATTTGGAAACAGCCTGAACTTTGAATTCACTCCCCTACCCACACATAGATCCATTGGAAAACTATAGAAACCTTCCTGGCTCTAGGTAATTGAGCACAACTTCTAACTAATCATTGACTAACCAGTAAGCTATGCAAAAACAGGGGCAACCACTAGGAAGCCAGGCTTCCAGGAATATTTAAAAAAGAAAACAGACACATCACTGGCTGCATACTACAAAAGAGACTAGTTACTAAACAAAGAAACAAATTTTTAAAAAGCAACAACAACAATCTTTAGGGAGAAAATATCATAATACAGAATTACTACAAAAAAATTAGGGAATCATATGGAAACTGGCATTAAAGAGCACAATAACTATAATGAGAAATTCACTAGAGGAACTCAACGTCAGATTTAAAATGGGAGAAAGAAACAGTAAACTTTAAGATAGCTAGATCTATAGAAATACAATTTGAAGAACTGAGGGAATAATAGACTGAAGACAAATGAACAGATCCTCAGGTGTCTGTGGGACAACATCAAGCATTCTAAGGCATGTATAACAGGAGTCCCAGTAAAAGAGGAGATAGAGAAGGTAGCAGAAAAAAAATACTTGAAGAAATAATGAAAATTTCCCAAATTTAATGAAAATTATTAATCTATAGATCCAAGAAGCTCAACAAACTCTAAGTAGAATAAATATAAAGACTCCACAAACAAATACACTATAGAAAAACTTCCAAAGGCCAAAACTGGAGAGAAAATCATGAAATCTTAAAGAAAAAAATGAATCATCATGCATAGGAGAGAATCAATATTAATGATTGACTTCTTATCAAAAACAGTGAGGGCCAGAATGCAGTAGAATGATGTAATCAAAGTCCTGAAATAAAACTAGAATTATCAAAAATGATGGTGAAATAAAGACATTTACACACAAACAAGGACTGAGAGAATTTGTGACTAGTTAACCAGCCTTGCCAAAAATATTAAAGGAAGATTTTTAGGCTGAAAAACATGATAACAGATAATAACTCAAATCCACGAGAATTGATAAATAGGTAAACATATAAGACCCTATAATATTGTTTTTGCTCACTTCTATTAAATTTGTTTTTAAAAAATCAAGATTGACTAAAGCAATAACTATAACACTGTATTATTAGGTTTATGATAAATGAAAATATAATAGATATGAAAATAGCAAAAAGGAAAAGGGAGGGTGAATATGTACATACATGTGTATGTTTACTATAGATAGATATCTAGATATCTATTGATATCTATATACATATCTATCTTCCCAAATAATTGCAAAATACACATGTTTTTCAAGTACATATGGAACATTTTTTAAGAAAAAACATATTCTATGCCATTAAAAAAGTCTCAGTAAATTTAAAAGGATATATGCTCTTACCACAGTGAAATTAACTTAGAAAATATGAGAAATTTCCCCAAATATTCAGAAAAAAAAACATTCAGAACAAGCCAGCTAAAAAATGGGCAAAAGTCTTGCATAGGTATTTCTCCAAAGAAGACATACAAATAATCAATAAACACATCAAAAGATGCTCAACATCATTAATCATTAGAGAAATATAAATCTAAACGATGAGATACTACTTCATACCCATTAGGATGGCTACTATCAAAAGAAGAGAAAAACAGATAATAAATGTTGACGGGGAAGTGGAGAAACTGGAACACTTGTGCACTGTTGGTGGGAATGTAAAATGGTACAGCCACTATGGAAAACAGTACGAAGATTCCTCAAAAAATTAAAAATAGGGAGAGAAAAAAAATGGTGTAGATAATAGAGGCTCTGTTCATCCCTCTGGCAACCAAATCAAAGTTGTGACAGAAACAGGGAGCAAACGGCAAGGAAAATTACCTTGGATCTAGATGAACAAGCCTTACAACTAGGGGGAAAACCAAGAAATCACCCCACAATGACAGAAGGTAGGATGGGGTGAAGATGTGAGGCTGCCCAGTCTCGAGCAGCTGAGCAAGACGGAGGCAGTGGCAGTAGCAGCTGGCAGCTACAGACGCCTCTTAAAGGGGCCGTGTCTGTGAGCAAATTTTTGGTGTAATGGACCTGCTTGCTCTAAGCACCAGCACCAGTTTTGTTGTGTGGGGGGCACCCGGGACTTATAGGGGGCCACTGAGTTATCAGAATGAGGGGCAGAGGTGAGACTTGCTCTGTACAGAAGTGCCAGTGGTATCCGTTATTCCTCTCTTGGACCCTCCCCACTCCCAGTGTGCAGGCTCAGCACCACCATAGCAGAGACGTCATCAAAATGGATAACAGAGGTCATTCAGCCCAGAGGATTCATTGAAACTCCACCTCCCCAAACTCACAGCCCCAACCAAGCCACATCCAGGTGTATCCTCAGTGAGTCAGATGCGCATTGCTGAGTAGTGCCTGGAATCACACTGGTGACAGCTGGTCTTCATTTCTGGTGTGGCCATTTGAGGCAACTATAAGGACAGCATCTGTGGATTGCTTGCTGAATTTTAACAGGTATCCTCTGGGGGGCACATGCTGGGGCTAAACTTGACCTGCAGCTGAACCTTTCTCAGAACTGTGCCGCTGGACACCCACTTCACAAAAGTACCCTAATATGACTGGGAGACATTACAACTTTGCTTAGTACATAGAAAAAGACACAGAAAGGCAGCCAAAATGGGATGAAGCAGAAACCATATGAGAGAATGGAACAGAGATCCAGAAATAATGGAATCAAGCAATCTAACAGATGCAGAGTTCAAAACACTGGTTATAAAGATGCTCAATGAACTTAGAGGAAGGGTGGATGAATTCAGTGAGAACTTCAACAAAGAGATAAAAAAAACATAACAGTGGAAATGGAAATTATAAAAGGGAACCAGTCATAAATGAAGAACACATTATCTGAGATGAGAAGTATATTAAATGGAATAAACAGAGTGAATAAAGAAGAGGATCAAATGACCTATATAGAGAATGGGAAAGCCAAGGACACACAATCAGAATGGCAAGAAAAAAGAAGACAAGACTATAATAATCATTTAAGGAGCTTATGGGACACTATTAAATGTAAAAACATCCACGTCATAGGGGTACCAGAATAAAAACAAGACATTGAAGAGCTATTTGAAAAATAATGATGGAAAACTTTCCTAACTGGATAAAGGAGATAGATGTAAAACTCCAGGAATCTCAGAGAGTCCCCCCAAAAATAAACCCAAAAAGGCCTACACCAAGACAAATTATAATTAAAATGCCAAAGGGTAAATACAAAGACAGAATCTTAAAAGCAGCAAGGGAAGAGCAATTAGTTACCTACAGGGGAGCCCCCATAAGAGTAGCAGCTAATTTCTCAAACTATGCAGGACAGAAGGACTTGGCACAAAATATTCGTTGTGATGAAAACCCATGATCTACAACCAAGAATACTTTATCCAGCAAAGCTATCATTTAGAGTCTAAGGACAGATAAAGAGCTTCCCAGACAAAAATAAGCTAAAGGAATATATCAATACCAAGCCAGTATTACAGGAAATGTTGGAGGGACTTCTTAAGAATAGAAACATGTATCAAAAACAGGAATAAAGAATGGTAATAATTATATTCCTATCAACAAATACCTCAAACGGAAAAGAATTAAGTGCTCCAACCAAAAGGTTGTGTGACTGAATGGATAAGAAAACAAGACCCCTACATGTGCTGCCTATAAGAAACTCACTTCAGATTAAAATACACACACAGACTAAAAGGAAGGAGATGGAAAATGATATTGCCTTGATGGACCTAGAGGGTATCTCTCTAAATGAAATGGGTCAGATAAAGACAAATGTCACATAATTTCACAGACATGTGGAATCTAAAGAACAAAATCAACAACAACAACAAAAGCAGAAATAAACTCATAGATACCAAAAATATTTTGAGGGATACTAAATGGGAGAGAGGTTGGGGGTCAAAAAAAAAGGCAAAGGGATTAAGAGGTACGAAAGGATGGTTGCAGAATAGACAGAGATGTAGAGTGTAGCATGGGAAAGATGGTTAATAATGTAACAATTATGTAAGGGGGGAGAGGGGTACTAGATTTAGTGTGGTGATCACTTTGCAAGTTATGTGGATCTCTTATCACTACATTATACAACTGAAACTGGAATATTATTTTATGCCAACTATAATTGAAAATAATTCATTGAATTGTCAATGTAAATACAAAAAAGAAAGAAAAAAATAAAAATAAAATTACCATATGATCAGGCAATTCCACTTAAGGATATACCCCAAAAGAATTGAAAGCAGTATCTCAGAGAGATATTTGTAAACTCACATTCACAACAGCATTATTTACAATAGGCAAAAGATGAAAGCAATCCAAAGTGTCTATTGATGAATAAATGGATTAACAAAACATGGTGTATACATACAATGAAATACTATTCAGAAATAAAAAGAAATGAGTACTAATATATGCTACAACATGAAATAACCTCAAAAACATAAGTGAAAGAAACTATATACAAAAGATTACATATGGTACGATGCCATTTATATGAAATGTCTTGAAAAGTAAAATACTGAGACAGAAAACAGATCAATAGTTGCCTAGAACTGGAGAAAGGAGTTCAGATTAACTGTAAACAGATAGGAAATAATTTTTGGAGGTGATAGGAATATTCTAAAACCGAATAGCGGTAATTATTACACAACCCTATAAATTTACTAAAATATTTGAAATGTACATTTATAATGAATGAATTTTATGGCATGTGAATTATACCTCAATATATCTGTTTTTAAAAATCATTTTAAGAAGATTTAACTGATTTTTCAATCAGAAACATCACAATGATTAAATTCAGTGAATTTTCTGTAAATATACAGCTGCAAGACAATTCCTAGCACCTCTTATTTCAACCAGATCGTTATTCATAAACCACGCTGTTCTCTCTAGTCTTGAAGGTGTGGGAGTTTCCCAGTACCCAAATAAGGGTAGGGCATCCCAGGTAAAGGAAATGGCATTTGGTCTTTAAAAAGTTTGTAGCTTTCAGGAATGTTATGTAATTCCATATGTCTGAATTAGAGGATTCAAGATAGGGAGAAGAAAAGGGAGGCCAGAAATAAGCTGTGAACTGTCAATACCCACCGTTCCTGGAGAGCCTTGAACACTGGACTGAGGAGCTTTGACTTTATCCCACGGACAGTAGGAGGCCTGTGAATATTTTAAGCAGAAAATTAACATGTTCAGATTGGCAGATTAGGAAGAGATCTCTGGAGGCTTCTGTAGAAGATAGATTGGAAGAGAGTAGCCTGGGAGCTCTTATTATGTTCTAAGCACTGTGTTAGCCTCTGGAGATAGAGCAGTGAACTAGACAGAAAAAGTCCATGCTCTCATGGAGCTAGTGAAAGAGAGCAAACAATAAACACATAAGAAAAATAAAAATGATTATTTCCTGAGAGCAATAAATGTTATGAAGAAAATAATATATGTTAAAGAAAAAGTAACTGGTAGAGTTCCTTTGGCTGTGTTGATCAGGGAACACCTTCCTCAGGAGCTGACATTTTAGTTGAGACCTGAATGAAAAGATGGACCCAATCATGGGAAAATCTGTAGACATAGTGTTCCAGGCAAAAGGAGCAACTAAAGCAAAAACTCTGAAACCGGAACCAAATTGCAATATGATGAGTTTGGTTTTTTTAAGAGTCAGTGCTCTAGAGGTAATAAGGCCTGATCTAGGGTAAGGGCAGCAGGGTTTAGAGAAGGAGAGGAATGTAAGAGATATTAAGAAGGTAGCATTGCCAGAAAAAACTGCTCAAACTTAGAGAATGGAACTTAAGCCAAATGTAATAAATGACTAAGCCTGGTAGTAGGATACCTGGCAGAGTGAGTGATTGCCAGTGGCCAGGACAGTTAGTAAATCTTCCTAGCACTAGAGTTAAGTGATTTTTTAAAAATAAAAATATCTCAAGCTTTCTAGAGGCAAACTGGATGTATTTCATGCAACAGTGAGTATTGATTACTTGCTGTGCGTCAGGTACTGTTCTATGTGTTAGGGATACAGCAGTGACATAACAAAAGCCCATGCCTTCATGGAGCTTATGTTGTAGTTGGAGGAGACTGAAAAATAAACAGAGCTGAAGTGAAAAATAAAGCAGGATAAGGCAAAAGAGATTGTAAGGAAGAAAGCATGCATTATTTTAGACTGGGTGGTTGGTCAGAGAAGATCTCACTGAGATGAAAATTGAGCAAGTAGAGTAATCAACCATCTGATTTTCCCAGCACTGTCATGGTTTTAACTGAAAACCAAACATCCTGGGAAACTCTTCAGTTCTAGGCAAATCAGGGCAGTTAGATTCCCTAAGAATGGAAAGATCCTTTCAAATATTTGTTAGCCATGTGTATATCCTCTAGGGAGAGGTATCTAATCAGGACCTCTGCCCATTTTTTCATTGGATTATTTGTTTTTCGTTGTTGTTATTGAGTTGTATGAGTTCTTTGTATAATTTGGATATTACGCCCTTATCAGAGGCATTGCTTGCAAATATATTTTCCCATTCGGATGGTTGTCTCTTTACCTTGTTGACGATTTCTTTTGCTGAGCAGAAGTTTTTTAGTTTGATATAGTCCTATTCATTTATTTTACCTTTCACTTCTCTTCCCTTCGAGGTTAAATTCATAAAATCCTCTTTATTTTTTTAAAATGCCTACAGCACCTGGTATTCTTAGGTGGTCTCCCATGCAAGTACTAACCAAGCCTGACTCTGCTTACCATCCGAGACCAGACAAGATCAGGCACACTCAGAATGGCATGGTTGTAGACAACATAAAATCCTCTTTAAGTCAAAGTTTAGTTCCTATATTTTCTTCTATGCATTTTATTGTTTCAGGTCTTATATTCAGGTCCTTAATCTATTTTGAGTTGATTTTGGTGTGTGGTGATAGACAACAGTCTAGTTTCATTCTTTTGCAGGTGACTTTCCACTTTTCCCAGCACCATTTATTGAAGAGGCTTTCCTTTCTCCACTGTATGTTTGTGGCTTTTTTGTTGAAAATTACTTGCCCATATAAGTATGTATTTACTTTGGGACTCTCAATTCTGCTCCACTGTTCCATGTGTCTGTTTTGCTGCCAATACCATGCCGTTTTGATTACTGTCACTTTGTAGTATAATTTGAAGTCAGGCAGATTGATGCCTCCAGCCTCATTCTTTTTTCTCAGGATGGCTTGAGAAATTCAGGGTCTTTCATGCTTCCATACAAATCTGATGATTTTTTGTTCTATTTCTTTAAAAACTGTCAATGGGATTTGATGGGGATTGCATTAAATCTATATAAAGCTTTAGGTAATATGGTTATTTTAACTACTTTGATTCTTCTAACCCGAGAACACAAAATATCTTTCCATTTCTTTGTATCTTCTTTGATTTCTTTTCAAAGGGTCTTTTAGTTTTCACTAGATAGGTCCTTCACATGTTTCATTAGATTTATTGCTAGGTATTTTTTTTTTTATTGAAATTGCAAAAGGAATTATTTTTTCCACTTCTTTTTCTGACCCTTCATTATTAGATTTTAGGAATGTTATGGATTTTTGAACATCGATTTTGTATTCAGAAACTTTACTGTATTTGCTTATTGTTTCTAGTAGTGTTCTTGTGGAGTCTTTAGGATTTTCTATATAGAGAATCATGTCATCTGCAAATAGTGACAGTTTGACTTCTTTGTTTATTCTTCGAATGCCTTTGATATCTATCTCTTGTCTGATTGCACTAGCTAGGACCTCCAATGTTATATTGAATAACAGTGGTGATAGTGCCTTGTTCCTGATCTTAGAGGGAAGGTTTTTAGTTTTTTACCATTAAGTATAATGCTCAACATCCCTAGCTATTAGAGAAATTCAAATCAAGACCACAATGAGATACCATCTCACACCTGTTAGAATAGCTATAATCAACAGGACAAGTAATAATAAATGTTGGAGAGGATGCAGAGGAAAAGGAACACTCATACACTGCTAGTGGACTGAAAATTGGTACAGCCACTATGGATAACCATATGAAGGTTCCTCAAAAAACTGAGACTTGGCCTACCATAAGATCCAGCAATCCGTCTACTTTGGGGCAAATATTTGCCCCAAAGACTTGAAAACCCATATCTGAAAAGATATTTGCACGCTGATGTTCATAGCAGCATTATTCACAGTGGCAAGGACATAGAAGTAATCAAAGTGCCCTACAATAGATGATTAGCTAAAGAAGCTGTGGTACATATATACAATGAAATATTACTCAGCCATAAGAAGTGATGCAATACTGCCATTTGAGACAACATGGATGGACCTCGAGATAACCATGCTAAGCAAAATAAGCCAGATAGAAAATGTTGAAAATCACATGATATCACTTATATGTAGGATATAAACCTAAAAGCAACAAATGAACAGGACAAACAAACAGAGACTCCTGGACATGGACTATAGACTAATGTTTCCCAAAACTTAGGAGAGGGTAGGTAGACGGGGCAAAGGGGGTCAAATATGTGGTGACAGAAAGAAATCTAACTATGGGAGGTAACACAGTGTAAATATATACATGTCTTACTGTTAATGTGTACAGATGAAACATTGGATTTCATTAACCAATTTACCATAAAAAATGAGTAAATAACTTTTTAATAAAAGAATGTAAGGAGGTAAGAAAGTGTCTGTGCAATTTTCTGGGGGGAAAATGGTCTAGATAAAAAGAACAGCTTTACCCCACCTAACACATTTTTCCTCTTCTATTGCAGCAGGATGTTAAAGTGTCTTTTTTCTCATAGCACTTCTACCTACACAGAGCTCAGCTAGAAGGGAAGGAAACTGGAAAGAGTGAGTGAGTCTTAAAACACTGAGGAAGGCAAATGGTACCTGAGCTCAATGCACTGTGTTTGTGCCCTCTTTTCTTACACAGGTGTTAGAATAGCTCAGAACTGAATAAATGCATAGCAAAACTAAAATGTATTCATACATTTAATGTTCAACATATCTAAAAATAGTTACTAAATGCAATGTTGAGATAAATACTTGGCTAGAATCTTTGTGGCATAAACTTGCACCTTGGGACTTATGTCCTCTTTTTGCTATGCCCTTGCATAAATACCAGGCTCAGGAATATGAAACTTACTCTGTTATCAGTGACTCATCATTAAATAGTTCTGAACAAGGACAGATTGTGATCAAAGGTGTGCTTTCAAGGGAATCAGGTTGTATAGTGGAGAAAAGGAGAAGGTTAAGGCTCAAAGAAGACAGATCAACCAGGAAGACCATTGGTGGAGAGCTCTCAGCAGGCAGCCTGCATTACTGCATCTAACTGAAGGCAAATATGGAAGCCAGTTAAATGTCATTATGGGACCCTGGCCTCTGGAATGATGGTACCTGGAACAGAGACTCCACAGACAGAGGTTTATGTTGAATGGGTGCCTCCTTCTCCAAGCCTGACTCGGTTCCCTCTTGCTCTCTCCCCCAAATAAGTCAATTTCCATCTTGGAAACAAATTCAGGAAACTCATTCATAGGGAGGCTTAAAAGTCTTAGCAGAGTTTGCCTTCATGGTGGATTAGTTTCTTAACCAGCCTACCCCAAAGAAGTGCCTCTCACAAATGGTGATATTTCAGGCATCAGGGGAAAAGGACAATAAGAGAACTTTTCTTTCTGGTTGGAGGGAAGACATAAAATTTTTGCCAACCCACTCAAATTAGTGCCAATCTATCTCAAACTGACATAAAGGGAAGTCATAGTCAGCTTCCAGAATGAGCTTTCCATCCATGGAGTTGTCTAAAATGTGGCTTATTCCTTGACGGTCACCTTGGAGAGAGTGGAGTTCAGTCTTGATTTGGGTGGACAGTTGGTTTAAGATAAATTCCAAGGTATTTTCCAGTCCTGAGATGTGAGCAAATGATGTTAGCAATGAGTCTTTCTTCCTATCTTTCTCCCCCGCCAAAAATATTTGGAAGCTCTATTCCTGGTCTTGGAGTCAGTTAACCTGCAGGATCTGGCCCAGGTTTTGAGTGGTTACTCTCCCTTGGACATATACTATTTGGGCCCTGGACTCTCATCTTATTATAGCATGTGCCACCCTTCCAACCTATAGGACCTAGAAGGTGTTATGCTCAGTGAAATAAGTCCAACATAGAAATACAAACACCATATGATTTCACTTATATGTGGCATCTAAAAACAAAATAAATGAAAAAAAAGAAACAGACTCATAGATACAAGATGGATGTATCTATGATGGGATGTGGCTAAGGGACTGGGTAAAAAAGGTGAAAGAGATCAAGAAATACAAATTGGCAGTCACAAAATAGTCACAGGGATGTAAAGTACAGCATAGGGAATATAGTCAATGATATTATAATAATTATGTATGGTGTCAAATGGGTATTAGACTTCTTGGGGTGATCACTTCATAAGTTATATAAATTTATAATCGTTATGTTGTACACCTGAAACTAATATAATATTGTATGTCAAATGTAATTGAAAATAAAATTTTAAATATATTAAATAAAGTATGATTAATATGCTAAGGGTTCTAATTGATAATGCAAACAGCATGCAAGAACAGATGGGCAATTTAAGCAAAGAGATGGAAATCCTATGGAAGAATCAAAACGATATGCTAGAGATTTTGTAAAAACTAACAGAATGCTAGAATGCCTTTGATGGGTTCATTAGTAGACTGGACACTGCTGAGGAAAGAAACTCTGAGCAAGACATTATCTCAAAAGAAACTTCCAGAACATAAAAGTAAAGAGAAAAATGACTGAAAAATGAAACAGAATATCCTGTAACTGTGAGACAACCACAAAATGTATAACATACACATATTAGGAGTACCAGGAGAAGAAAGAGAGAAAGGAAGAGAAGAAATATTTGTAGCAATAATGACTGGGAATTTACCCCCAAATTAATGTCAGACACCAAATCACAATTCAGAAAGCTCAGAGAGCAAACAAGCATTGAAAAAAAACCTACACCTAAGTATTCACATTCAAACTGCAGAAAATCTAAAATAAAGAAAAAATGTGGGCAAAAAGAGGGGGGGAAATCACCTAACCTATAGAGGAATAAAGATAGGAATTTTATGTGACTTCTCATTGGAAACCATGCAAGCAAGAAGAGAGTGGAGTGAAATAAAGCATTGAAGATAAAAACACAAGATAGAATTATGTGCCCTGTGAAATTATCCTTGAAAATTGGTACAGCCACTATGGAAAATGGTCTGGACATTTCTCAAAAAAAAGTAAAAGTGGATCTGCCTTTTGACCCAGCAGTTGCACTTCTGGGTATTTATCCAAAGAAAACCAAAACAATAATTCATAAAGATCTATGCATCCCTATGTTCATGGCAGCACAATTTACAATAGCCAAGATATGGAAGCAACCTAAATGCCCATCAAAAGACAATTGGATAAAGAAGTTTTAGTTCATATATACAATTGAATATTACTCAGCCATAAAAAAAAAATGAAACCCTACCATTCATTTGCAATGACAGGGATGGACCTAGAGGTTATTATGCTGAATGAAATAAGTCAGACAGAAAAAGATAAATGCCATATGATTTCATTTATATGCAGAATCTAAGGAACAAAAAGAACAAACTAATCAAAAACAGACTCACAAATATAGAGAACAATCTGGTGATGGCCAGAGAGGAAAGGGGTTAGGGGACTAGGAGAAAAGGGTGAAGGGTTAAAGAAGTACAAATTAGTAGTTGATAGATGGTCACAAGGATGGGGAACACAGCATAGGGAATGCAGTTAGCATTAATGTAATGGCTAGGTGAAAAAACCAAAGAAGAGCAATTAGGGAGATCATTGTATAAACTATATAAATGTCTAACCAATGTACTATATACTTGAAAATAATAAAATAAAATTTTTTAAAAAGTCAAAGAGAAATAAAAATTTTCTTAGACAAATTAAAATTGAAGAAGTTTGTTGCTAGTAGATCTGCCTCACAAGAAATGTTTAAAAAAAAGTTCTTCAGAAAAAAAACCCCCCTCAGATCTACATGAAGTAAGGAAGAGCATTGGAAAAAACAGCACCATCAATCAACTGTATCTAATTGACATCTTTCAACTACTTTATCCAACAACAATGAAATACATATTCTTCTCAAGCTCACAAAGAATATTCACTAAGATAGACTACATTCTGGGCCATAAATGCACAAATAAAAGAATAGAAATCATGACAATATTTACTCTCAGACCACAATGATATTAAACTAGAAATCAATAACAGAAAGATAGCTGGAAAAATCTCAAAAGAGTTGGAAATTAAACAACATACTTTTAAATAATATACAAGTCAAAGAAATCTAAAGAGAAATTAAATATCATTTTTAACTGTTTGAAGTTAAAAATACAATGTATGGAAATTTGTGACATGCAGTAAAAGCATGCTTAAAGTTAAATTCATAGTGTTGAACGCATATTTTAGAAAAGAAGAAAGATCTAAAGTCAATCATCTAAACTTCTACCTTAGGAAATTAGAAAAAGTAGAGCAAATTAAATCCGAAGTCAGCAGAAGAAAAGAAATAATAAAACTTAGAGCATAAATCCATGAAATTAGAAATAGGAAATCAATAAAGTAAAAAAAAATCTAAAGCTGGTTTTCAAAAAGATTAATTAAAAACAATAAGGCCCTAGCCAGTCTAACTAAGAAAAAGAAACACAAATTACTAATTTCAGAAATTAAAAAGGGACATTAGTGGAGATCCCATAGACATTTAAAGCATAATAAAGGAATATTATGAAAATTTTTATGCCTCTAAATTTGATAACCTAGATGAAATGGACAATTCCTTGAAAGATACATTCTACTAAAACTTACACAAAAGAAATGGACAATTTGAATAGGGTTATATCTTACAGAAATTGAATTGATAATTCACCTTGCAAAACAGAAAGCACCAGGCTCAGACAGGTTCACAAGTAAATTCTACCAAACATTCACAGAGAGAATTATACCAACTTTCTACAATGTCTTTCAGAAGATAGAAGCGGAGGGAATAATTCTCAACTTATTCTATGAGGACAGCATTATCCTAATACCAAAAGCAGACAAAAACATTATAAGAAAAGAAATCTTCAAGCCAATATCTCTCATAAACAAAGATGCAGAAATCCTCAACAAAATATTAGCAAATCAAATTCAACAATGTAAGAAAAGAATTATATACCATAACCATATAGGATTTATCCCAAATATGCAAGGCTGGTTTAACATTTTAAAAACAATTAATGTAACCCATCATATCAATAGGCTTAAGAAGAAAAATCATAAGATCATATTAATAGATGCAGAAAAAAACACTTGACAAAATCCAACACCCATTAATGATAAAAAAAACTCTCAAAAGAGTAAGAATGGAATGGAATTTTCTAAATTTGATAAAGAACACCTACCAAAAAACCATATAGTTAATATCATACTTAATGGCGAAAAACTAGAATCTTTCCTTCTAAGATCAGAAACAAAGCAAGCTTGCCTCTCCTCACCACTCCTTTTCAACATTACATTGTACATGTAATAAGGCAAGAAAAGTAATTTAAAGGTCTTCACACTGAGGACGAAATAAAACTTTGTTTGCAAATAACATAAATATAAATATAAATGTAAATATAAATATAAATATAAATATAAATATAAATATAAATATAAATATAAATATATATATATATACAGAATCCAAAATCAACAAAAATCTTGGAACTAACAAGTGGCTATAGCAAGGTTGCAGGACACAAGGTGTATTAGTCAGCTTGGGCTGCCATAACAAAATATCATTGACTGAATGGCTTAAACTACAAAAATTTATTTTCTCACAATCCTAGAGTATAGAAGTTCAAGAACAGAATACCAGCATGGTTGGGTTTTGAGGTCTTTCACATGGTAGAGAGTGAGCTTTGGTGCCTCTTCCTCTTCTTATGAAAGCACCACCTCTATCACATTAGTGTTGTACCCTTACGAACTCATTTAATCTTAATTACCTTCTTAAATGTTCTATCTCCAATACAGTCACATGTGGGTTGAGTATTTCAACATATGAATTGGTGGGCAGGGGGAGAGGGACACAATTCAGTACATAGCACAAGATTAATATATAAATGTCAATTTTTTCTATACATCAAAAATGAACAAGTGGAATTTGAAATTAAAAACAATATAGTTTACATCGGCACACCTCAAAATGAAATACTTAGGTATAACAATCTAACAAACTATGCTCAAGATCTATGGGAGGAAAACTGCAAAACTCTGATGAAAGAAATCAAAGACTAATTACGTGAAGAGATATCCATAATGGATAGAAAAACTAAATATTGTCAAGACAATATTTGATCTATAGAGTCAATTCAATCCTAATCAAAATTCTAGCAAGTTATTTGTGTGCATTGACTAATTGATTCTAAAGATTATATGAAGAGGTCAAAGACTCAGAACAGCCAACACAATACTTTAGTTGAAGAACAAAGTTGTAGGGCTGATACTACCTGACTTCAAGATTTATTATAAATCTCTGTAATAAAGACAGTGTTGCATTGGTGAAAGACTAGATAAATAGGTCAATGGAAAAGAATAGAGAGCCCAGAAATAAACCCTATAAATATAGTCAACTAATCTTTGGCAAAGAAGATGAGGCAATACAATGGAGCAAAGATAGTTTCTTCAACAAATTGTGCTGGTACAACTGGATATCCACATGCAAAAAAATAAATGAATTTAGACACAGACCTTACACTCTTCACATAAATTGACTCAAAAGGGACCATAGATCTAAATGTAAAACAAACACACAAGTATAAAACTGAAAGATAACATAGGAGGAAGGCTAAGTGACCTTGGGTATGTCAAAGACTGTCTAGACAAAATGATCATGAAAGAAAGATTAAAAGACTAGGCTTTATTAAAATTAAAAACTTCTGCCATGTAAAAGACACTATAAAGAGAACGAGAAGATAAGCCACAGAGTGGGAGAAAATATTTGCAAAAGACATATCTGATAAAGAATGGTTATCCAAAATATAAAAAGAACTCGAAACTTGACAATAAGAAAATGAACAAGCTGATTTTTAAAAAATGGATCAAAGACTTTAACAGATGCCTTACAGAAAGAGATACAGATGAGAAATAATCATATGGACAGATACTCAATATCACAAGTCATTAGAAAATTTCTGATTAAAGTAACATTGAGATATTAGAAAATGACCAAAATCCAGAATACTAACAATGCCAAATGCTGCTGAGAAAGTGGAGCAACAAGAATTCTCATTCTTTGCTGGTGGGAATGCAAAATGGTATAGCGACTGTAAAAGACAGTTTGGCAGTTTCTTATAAAATTAAACATATTGTAACCATATGATTCAACATACATGCTCCAAATGAGTTAAAAACTTATGTCCACATAAAAAATTTAGACATGAATGTTGATAGCACCTTTATTCATAATTGCCAAAACTTCAAAGCAATCAAGAAGTCCCTCGGTAGGTGAATGTATAACTAAACTGTGCTATATTCAGACAACAGAATGATAAAATGAAATGAACCATCAAGACATAAATACATTAAGGAAACTTAATTACATATTACTAAGTGAAAGAAAGCAATCTGAAAAGGCTATGCACTGTATGATTGCAATTATATGACATTCTGGAAAAGACAAAACTGTGGAGATAGTATGAGGATCAGTGGTTGCTAGGAGTTATGAGGAGGGAGGGAGGGATAAATAGCAGAACACAGAAGATTTTTAGAATAGTGAAATTAATCTGTATATTATAATCATGGATACATGTTATTATACATTTGTAAAAGTCTATAGAATGTACACCAAGAGTGAACCGTATTGTAAACTATGGGCTTTGGGTAATATGATGTGTCAGTATAGATTCATTGCTTTCAACAAATGTACTACTCTAGTACAAGATTTTGATAGTAAGGGAAGCTGTGTATATGTCAGGGAAGGAGTATATGAGAAATCTGTGTACCTTCCACTCGATTTCATAGAGAAGATAAAACTGCTCCAAAAATAAACTATTTTTTAAAAATAAGAGAATACTAATATTTTAACAACTATATATTGTGACAGGTGGGTATTAGACTTATTGTGAAAATCACTTCATAAGTTATATAAATGTCTAGCTACTATACTATATACCTGAAACTAATATAAAATAATATTGAATATCAACTTTAAAAAAATAAAAAATGGTTAAAAATAAGTACTCAATTCTGATAGTCTTACAACCATGAGAGTATAAGAGCTAGAGTAGAATTTGGGAGTTTATACGGAGAACAATGAGATCATATAGGGAAAAGTTTTGGTGGGGGATTGAAGGGAAAATGCTAAGCCTTAAGAGTATCTTAGGCACTGGGCCTGCCAGTCCCTCTGGCATAGCCATTACCAAACTAAAAATGCACTTTATGAATATATGGTGTCATCCATGATGTCTCTAATGCCATCACTCAAGGAAGGAATTCATATGGTAAAAGAGTGTGGAAAACTATGCCGGTTGCCCACCAAACATGCATTTTCTCCCTTCACCCTTACCAACAGAGCCCACATTTTTTCAGATATTTATACACTTTATTTACTTTATACCAGAAACCATCACTTTTGGCCCCAGGTGGTAAAAACTAATTGATAAAGCTAAGGACAAAAGCCAATATCCTGTGGATGGCAAAGCAAAAATACAGAAAGAATCTGGGTCACTGATGATGTGTTGATTCTTTGAGGCTGGAGGTATATTAGGTTATTTGTACTCTCTATATTTCCCTCTGCTGGTATGATCTCTAAAAGTATAGAAAAACCAAGTATTTCTTAATCCTCTCCTGTTTTCCACCACTATATGGAAGGAAATATCTTAAAGTCATGAGGATGTATGAGGGTCTCCAAGAGACACCAGTTATTTATTTGACAGTCTTCAGCTGGGGCTTCACAGAGTTGCCTGTAAAAGATTCAGAAGAGATACTACCAGACTTCTTCCTCCACAATTCATTCTTAAAGCCAATGGGGTGGGGCAAACAAAGTAGGTTTCAATAATGGAATGAGGGTAGGGGGAGCTGTGGTAGACCAGAACAAGTTGTAAAAGCATAAATGATATGAAACAGGTATCCATGCCATTGAGGGAGGGGGCTGTCTGAAGTCAACAAGGACAGCAAGACGATGAGAGCTTTCACATAGGAAGGATACCTGGTATCAGATGTGAGAGTTTAAACAGAGTGAGGGGAGCTTTCTCATGAAAAGTCAGCCTGGTGTGAGATGTTGGAGCCTTAACAAGGTGAGGAGAATGTCCACACATAGAGGGAGACACAATGTGAAGTTTCACAGCTCAAACATAGTGAGGAGAGCATTTACACAGGGGAGTAGCTCAGCGAACAAGGTAAAAATCAGGACAAGAAAGACATTCATGCAAGGGGGTAATCTGGAGTGAGGAGTCAGAGCCCAAGCTAGGTGGAAAGGGTAACTACACAAAGGAAGGAGCAGACATAAGGTAGCAGAGGCCTAACAGGGCGAGAACAACATCCACATGGGGTAGGGAAAGGGATAGGCCAACATGGAGAGTCAAAGCCTAAGTAGGGGTGAGAAAGACATCCAGATTGGGGTGGGGAGTAAGCATGTAGTATAGGAATCCAAACATAGTGAGAAAAGTTGATACAGAGGGACAGCTGAATATAAGGTATTAGAGTCTAAGCAGGGTGAGAAAAGCATCCATATTAGGGGACATGCTGACATGGAGTGTCAGAGCCTAAGTGGAGTTAGGATATGCCCACACCAGGAGGATGGTATGTCTGGCATGTAAGAGCCTGAGCAGAGTGAGAAGGAGGATACCACACATAGGAGGCCATGAACTGACATGGAAAATCAGGCCTGAGCAAGGTGAATAAGGCATCATTAGAAAGGAGTGGCACAGTATGAGGTGTGCCACAGCTTGAATACAGTACAGAAGATATCCTCACAGAGGGGAAGCCCACCATATGGTGTCAATGTCTGAACTGGATGATGAAGGCATATATGCAAGAGAGAAAATGATGAAAAAAAATCCTTAAGAAATGAGAAACAAACACGATGAACCCCATGATTGCCCCCTATTACTGCCTGGAGAGATCCCCAGGGAAGAGGAGTCCCCACAAAACATAGCTGTGAAAATCAGAAAAGATTCCAACTGTCTTGGTGAGACAGAATGTTGTTGGAAACCCACGCATCCTCTTAAAGGGCCTACACACAGTATAGTTTGCTTCCAGGCACTCACTCTGGGCTCCTGCAGACAAAAAGCAGCTCAGGAGGCACCAGAGACATACAAGGAAAGACTGAATAGTGTGGCTTAAGAACGAGGGCTGGAGGGACAGCCGCCCTTTATCCCTATGTTGAGCCCTCCTCCTGTGCAGCATACAGGCAGGAGCCATCGTGCCTTGGTTAAGCTCTCCCTGTACATGGCCAAATCAGAAACTGCATTAGCCTGGCAAAATCTGCTCACTCCATCTTGGTGATTTCCAGAGACCCCACCACACTCAATTCTCACACAGCTGGAGGCACTTTCAGTGGCTGAGTTTTATGGGCAGCCCACGGGTAGCCTCAGAACTTGGGGTGTCCTGGAGCCTTTTGGTGAGCCCCAGTCCCAGTACAGGTGGCAGCCTGCCTTGGATCAATCAAACTGTTAACTCTCCCATTCACTTTCAGATACAGCAGAGGCAGTGAACAATTGTGGACGGCTTTGTAGCTCTTACCAGGTAGCACTAGGTCAGTCACAGGCTGTGACTGAACTTGGTCTGCAAAGAAGCCCCTCCCAAGGGGTCCCAAAAGCAATAAACCTGGAGGCTGGCTTCAAAATGCAACAGAGCCCTATGCAATTAGTCATGCAATCATTATTCCCAAAGGGTGGTCTTAACAGGCACATCAGCCCCCTGGGGTGATCCCACACCATAGGGTCAGCCCCCATACAGCAGCTCATATGCTGTGGTCATGGCTAATCATCAGAGCCAGTAAGGCTGAGAGTCAATCATACCTACCGATGTACCAATAGCAACCAAGGCTCAACTACAACAGGAGGGCATACACAACCCACACAAGCAATACTCCTGGATCAACTGGCTCAGGTATTCAGGGAAACTAAACCGTTGGGCCCACAGGACAATTACTACAGAAGGCTACCATGCCAAGACTAGGAGATGTAGCGGATCTACCTAATACATAGAAACAAACACAGAGAGGCAGCCAAAATGAGGAAACAAAGAAACATGTTCAAAATAAAAGAACAGGAGAAAACTCCATAGAAAGAACTAAATGAAATGGAGGCAAGCAACCTACCAGATACAGAATTGAAAAAACAAAACTGGTTATAAGAACACTCAATGAACTTAGGGAAGGAATAAATGATCTCAGTAAGAACTCCAACAAAGAGATAATATGCATAAAATGACTCAGAAACCATAAAAAAAGAACCAGTGAGAAACGAATACAAAAACTGAAATAAAGAATACACTAGAAAAAATAAACAGCAGGTTAGATTAAACAGAGTATCAAAGCAATTCAGAAGACAAGGTAGCAGAAAACACCCAATCTGAACAGCAAAAGAAAAAAGAATTTTAAAAATGGAGGCCAGTTGCTCTTTCCAGCAAGCCCTGAACCATGGACATCTCTCAGGACAACTGGCACAGGTGCCAAAAGACTGAGGGCAAGAGAAAGTCCTACCACAAGAAGTGAAAATATGAGCTGGGATGCCCTGCTGTCAACACTAAGATTGACGCCCACCACATACACAAAGTCCATGTGCAGGAGGCAACAAGAAGTACCATGCCTAGAAGCTGGAAATGGGGAAATTCACCTGGGGGTTCTGAGTATTCTACATGCAAAACAAGCATTTTTGATGCTGTCTACAATACATTCGACAACAAACTGGTCTGCCTAAGACCCTAGTAAAGAATTGCATCATGCTCATTGGCAGCACACCATACTGGCAGTGGCATGAATCTCACTATGCACTTCCCCGGGGCCACAAGTAGGGGGACAAGCTGACTCCTGAAGAGGAAGAGATTTTAAACAAAAAATGATCAAGGAAAATTCAGAATAAATGTGATGAAAGAAAAAATTGCCAAAATCAGCAGTCTTTTAGAGGAGCAGTTCCAGCTGGGCAACCTTCTTGTATGCATTGCTTCAAGACTAGGCCAAAGTGGCTGAGCAGATGGCTATGTGCTAGAGCACAGGGACCTGGAGCTCTATCTCAGGAAAATCAAGGCCCAGAAAGGCAAATAAATTCTCGTCCATCCTATTGTAGCTCATGTAATAGAGGTGTTTATTGTTGAAAAAAATGAAGGATAGTTTAAGGAACTTCTGGGACAACATCAAGTGTAACAACATTCACATCATAGAGGTACAAGAAAGAGAAGAAAGAATGCAACAGATTGAGAAACTATTTGAAGAAATAATGACTGAACACTTCCCTAACTTGGCAAAGGAAATAGACATATAAATCCAGGGAGAGCAGAGTCTCCAAAACAAGATGAACCTAAAGAGGCCCACACCAAGACATATAATTAAAATGCTGAATGTTAAAGACAAAGAGAGAATCCTAAAAGCAGCAAGAGAAAGGCATCGAGTTACTTATAAGGGAGTTCCCATAAGACTGTTAGCTGATTTCTCAACAGAAACTTAGCATGCCAGAAGGATTGGCACTAAATATTCAAAGAGATGAAAATCAGGAACTAGGACCAAGAGTACTCTACCCAGGAAGGCTATTAATTAAAATCGAAAGTGAGATAAAGAGCTTTCCAAACAAGAAAAAGTTAAAGGATTTTATCACTACCAAGCCAATATTACAAGTAATGTTAAAGGGAAGTTTTTAAGAAGAACAAGGGGAAAAACAGAACATAAATATGAACAATAAACATGTACCTATCAATAATCACTTTAAATGAAAATGAACTACAATCAAAATGAACTACAAAAAAAAGAAATAGGGTAGCCGAATGGATAAGAAAACAAGACCCATACATATACTGTCTATAAGAGATCCACTTCAGAATAAAAGACACACACAGACAGAAAGAGATGAAAAAAGATATGTTATGCAAAGGGAAACAAAAAAAGGTGGAGGTAGCAATACTTACATCAGACAAAACAGACTTTAGAGTAAAGGCTATAATAAGAGACAAAGAAGGAAATTACATAATGATAATGGGACCAATCCAACAAAAGGATATAACCCTTGTAAACACTTATGTGCTAAACATAGGCACACCTAAATATATAAAGCAATTATTGATCAACATAAGGGGAGATATCAACAGTAATACTCTCGTAGTAGGAGACTTTAACACCCCATTGACACCAATGGACAGATCTTCCAGACAAAAAATTAACAAGGAAACAGTGGGCTTAAATGAGTCACTAGACCAGATGAATTTAATTGATATTTTTAGAGCATTTCACCCCAAAGAGACAGAATATACATTCTTCTCAAGAGCACGTGGAACATTCTCAAAAGTAGATGACATTTTAGGCCACAAAATAAGTCTTAATAAATTTAAGAAGATTGAAATGTTATTAAGGATCTTCTCTGACTATAATGACATGAAACTCATTACAAGAAATGAACTGGAAAAGCATACAAACAGATGAAGGCTAAATAACATGCGTTAACAATGAAATCAAGGAAGAAAACAAAAGATACCTTGAGATAAATGAAAATGACACAATGACCCAAAATCTATGGGGCAAAATAAATGTATTCCTAAGGGAAAAATTGATAGCAATACAGGCCTACCTCAAGAAACAAGAAACATCTCAAATAAACAATCTAACCTTACACTCAAAGGAACTAGAAAAAGAACAGCCCATGAAGCCCAAAGTGCATAGAAGGAAATAACAAAAATCAGAGTGAAAATAAATCAAATAGAGTCTAAACATATATATAAAAGATCAACGAAATCAAGAGGTGGTTCTCTGAAAAGATAAACAAAATCGATAAACCTACGATCAGACTCATCAAGAAAAAAAGAGAGAAAACTCAAATAAATAAAATCAGAAATGAAAGAGAAGTGATAGCTGACACTACAGCAACACAAGGACTATAAGAAAATACTATGAGCAACGTTACGCCAATAATGGGAAGAAGTGGATAAATTCCTAGAAACATACAATCGTCTAAGACTGAATTGAGAAGAAACAGAAAACTGAACTGACTGATGACCACCAATAATATCAAATAACTAATCTGAAAACTCCCAAAAAACAAAGTCCTAGACTAGATGGCTTCACGGGCAAATTTTACCAAACATTCAAAGAAGAATTAATACCTATTCTTCTCAAACTATTCCAAAAAATCCAAGAGGAGGGAAGGCTCTCAAATCTTTTTACAAGGCCACCATTATTACCCTGACTGCAAAACAAGAAAAAGACATTACAAAAACAAGAAAATTATAAGCCAATATCCTTGGTGAATATAGATGCAAAAATCCTCAACAAAGTATTAGCAAACCGAATTCAGCAATACATTAAAAAAATAATACACCATGATCAAGAGGGATTTATTACTGGCATGCTATTTTGGTTCAATATCTGCAAATCAATAACATGACACACCATGTAAACAAAATGAAAGAGGAAAATTATATGATCATATCAACAGATGCACAAACACATTTGACAAAATCCAGCATCCATTTATGATAAAAATTTTCAGCAAAGTGGGAATAGAGGGAACAGAACTCAACATAATAAAGGCCATATATGACAGACACACAGCTAACATCTTACTCAATGGAAAAAAGCTAAAAGTGTTTTCCTTAAGATCAGGAACAAGACAAAGATGTCCACGTTCACCATTTTTATTCGACATAGTATTAGAAGTCCTAGCCACAGCAATCAGACAAGAAAAAGAAATAAATAGCACCAAAAGTGGAAGAGAAGTAAAACTGTCATTATTTGCAGATGGCATGATATTATATAGAAAACTCTAAAGATTCCACCAAAAACTATTAGAACTAACAAATAAATTCAGCAAAGTGACTGGATACAAAATTAATATTTAGAAGTTGGTTGCATTTTTACACACCAATAACAAACTATTGGAAAGAGAAATTAAGAAAACAAATCCAGTTACAATTACATCCAAAAATACCTAGCAAGCAATTTAACCAAGGACGTAAAATACCTGTAGTTGGAAAATTATAAGACATTGATGAAAGAAATTGAGGAAGATACAAATGAATGAAAGTACATACTTTTATTCATTATTCATGAAAGGAATTCATGGATAGGAAGAACTAACATTGTTAAATGTCCATACTACCCAAAGCAATCTATAGATTCAATGCAATCCCTATCAAAATACCAATGCCACTTTTCACAAAACTAGAACAAGTAATCCAAAAATTTATATGGAAACATAAAAGACCAAAGAGCCATGCCAATCTTTTGAAAGAACGATAAAGTTGGAGATAACACATTTATACTACAAGCATATAGAAATCAAAAGAGCATTGTACTGGCATAAAAACAGACACATAAATCATTGGAAAAGAATAGAGATTCTGGAAATAAACCTATGCATATATGGTCATTTAATCTATAGCAAAAGAGGCAAGAATATACGATGATGTAGACAGCCTCATCGATAAATGGTTTGGAAAAACTGGACAGATACATGAAAAAAATGAAACTGAACCACCTTCTTACACCATATCCAAGAAAAAACTCAAAATGGATTAAAGATTTATAGGTAAGATCTGAAGCCATCAAACTTCTAGAAGAAAACAGACAGTAAACTCTCTGATATTTTTCTTAGTAATATTTTTTTTCTGATATATCTTCTCAAGAAAGGGAAACAAAAGAAAGACTAGTGGAACTATATCAAACTAAAAAGCTTTTGCACAGCAAAGGAAACCATCATCAAAACAAACAAAAAAAACCAACCTACTAAATAGGAGAAGATATTTGTCGATGATACAGCTGATGAGTTAATATCTAAAATTTATCAAGAACTCATACAACTCAGCACCAAAAACAACAAACAATACAATTTAAAAATGGGCAAAGGACTTGAATAGACATTACTTCAAAGAGGACATACAGATGACCAATAGAGGTATGAAGATGCTCAATGTCACTAATCATCACAGAAATACAAATTAAAACCACAATGAGATAGCATCTCATACCTGTCAGAATGGCTATCATTTTCAATCAAGAAACAACAACTGTTGGTGAGAATGTGGAGAATAGGGAACCCTTGTGCACTACTGATGAGACTGCAGATTACTTGAGCCACTAAGAAAAACAGTTCGGCGGCTCCTCAAAAAATTAAAAACAGAACTACCTTATGTCTCAGCAATTCCACTTCTGGGTACCTATTCTATGAAATCCAAAACACTAATTCAAAAAGATGTATACACCCCTATGTTCACTACAGCACTATTTACAGTAACCAGGATATAAAAGCAATCTAGGTGCCTATCAACAGATGATTGGATAAATAAGTGGTACATATATGCAATGGAGTATTATTCTACCATAAAAAATAAATAAAATCTTATCTTGTGTGATGACATGGATGAACCTAGAAGGTATTATGCTTAATGAAATACATCAGAAAATGACAAATACCATACGATCTCACTTATACGTGGAGTCTAAAGAAAAAATAAACAACCAAACAAATCAGAAACAGACTCATAGGCCCAGAAAACAAACTGATGATTGCCAGATGGGAGTGGGGTTGAGGGGCTGGGTGAAAAATTTGAAGGGATTAAGGTACAAGTTGGTAGTTACAACATAGTCACAAGGATGTGAAGTATAGCACAGGGAATATAGTCAATAATATTATAATAATTATGTATAGTATCAGGTGGGTACTAGGCTAATTGGAGAAAATCGCTTCATAAATTAAATGAATGTTCGACCACTAAGCTGTATTCCTGAAACTAATGTAATAAATATTGAATTTCAATTCTAATTGAAAAAGAAAAAAGAAAGAAAACAAAAAGAAAAATAAATAAAAAGAAATGAGAAACAGAATGATAACAGGAAAATTTCCAAACAGAAAATAAACAGCACACTTCTAAATAATCTGAGTCTTGGATTCTTCATAAAGCATAGGCAGAGTTAACAGAAACAAAGAGCAGATGATGAAAGACCCTTGGACTAGTGTCATGAAGTAGTCATTATATCCACAAGCTGGAAGGGAGTATAAAGGAATACAAACCTAGCAGAAAAGACTATGGCCTTAAGAACAGGAGCACTGTAATGGTTAGCACATGGCTCAGGACAAAGAGTCAGAGGAATAAATACCCAGACCTCATCTATTTCCTACCCTCTAATGTCCTGTCCCCTGGTAAGCATTCGCATCCCTCCAATGTATGCCCATTCCTAGAATTCCAGCCACGTAACTAGCCTCCAGACTTCTTTGTCACCAATATTCCTACAATATTCTTTCCTAGCCGAGATAAATCAACTTATTCAGTCATTGGACATGGATCAATAAAATCTAAATTCGGACATCTCTCCTTTTTAACAAAATGAACAAGTAAATGTAACTCCTATAACTTTGGGAGGATTTTGCTTCACTACAGTGACACCCTCTAACTGGGCTACAATGCAATAGCCATTAATGGCCAGCTGATGAAACCATATTTGCAGACCCATTTATAAACCAAGAGTGTGCGGTTTCCACCTCTGTTAACTGGTTATAGTGAACTCCCTGTAAGGCCATTAGAAGATTTCAATGAAAGGTGTTGAAGCAGTAGGAATCAGTACCGTCAGAGTGTTCTCCAGTTGCTCATATACTTTACTTGTTGCCTTCTGATCCTGTTTTGGTCTGTTCTTGTATTTACCCTTCCAAGAATAACAGCATACATCTAGTATTATGATTCAGTGGAAAAGATTACCACCAGTTCATGATGAACATTTTGGGGCACATAATTACTTGCTATTCTTCATTTATGAATCTAGTCTCTACCAAGACCAAACAGCAGGTCAGAAATATTTTTCAAGTATAACATAGCAGGAGAAGGCATAACTTTATTTCAAAACCCTAGGAGTCTGTGATTTTCTTGTGGTGTATTCCAGTGGCTCTTTGATACCTAACTATGCAGATATTTCTGATACCATTTTGTCTAATGGATCATAAGGTTCAGGATGCAAAATAATTCACTCAAAGTCCTAAATTTGATGCAGAACTTTCTTTTGCTCCAGGCTCAAAACTGGCAGCCTTGCAGACAATCCAACAAATATTAGAGTGCAACTTGCTCAAATGCAGTATAACATGCCTCCAAAATCGGTGCAACAATTTGTCTCTCACTTTTGAAAAGATAACTCAACATACTCCATGTGCACTTTAAAGGAATGTATATTCTGCTACTTTGGAGTGGAATGCAGCGCCCCCCCCCCCAAGTTCTGTCAAAGAAAGACTGCAGATCCAGCCAGGACTAGTTTCCCACCACCAAAAGTGTCTCTGGTGGTGGCAGGCAAGCCAAGGACCGCTGACTGCTGCTGAAGAGGCTCCTTCTTTGAGTGAGGCTGGGCTGGTTGCTCAGCCACAGAAAGCCTCCAGCTGTGTGCAAGTTGGGTGGGGTGAAATCTCAGGGAGTCACCAGAGTGATCCCAGGGATTCACCAAGCCAATGCAGATTCATATTTGGTCATTTGGTAGGAGGACTCAACACAGGAATGATGGTGCCCACCTGTAGGAAGTTTAGGAGGAGGGCTCAATACAGGGATAACGAAAGCTGGCCCTCCAGCCCTCCCCTGAAGCCACACAACTCAGTTTTCTCTGTATGTCTCTGATGCCTAACTCAGATGTCTCTGATGCCTACCATCCTTCCACCAGAACCTACAAGTGAGTGAGTCTATGGGCAGGCTCTTTAAGAGGACACCTGGGTTTCAAGTAGCCTTCTGTCTTACTCCGATGAACAGAATTTTCTCAGCCAGAAGTTGTGGAGGCTCTACTTCCCAGCACTTGAACTTTGGACTGGAACTCTTTGCTCTTCAAGGGGGACCTCGAAAGCTTAGATATCCCTCCCAATTCTCCACCATCACACACAGGTATAGAGCCAGCCCATTTTACATCTCCAGCCCTCCTGCAAGTATCAATGTGGCCTCTTTTTTATATTCTTAGTTATAGGAGTACTATCAAGCCAGTCTTTAGCTAGTTCTTCAGGTTGATTGTTCTATAATTTAGCTGTAATTTTAATGTGGTCATGGGAGGAGGCAAGCATAGTGTTTATCTACTCTGCTATCTTGCCCAGAATTCTGACTGAATACTTTTTTAATAAGATTAAGAAGAAGGAGGGATGTCCACTCTCACCATTCCTATTCAACATCATACTGGAAATCTTAGTGCAATAAAGCAAGAAAAAGAAATAGAAATATACAAATTATAAAAGAAGAAATAAAATCTTGCCACAGTCAACATGATATTTTTCTGTAGAAAATTGTAAAGAACACATTTAAAAACTTATAGAACTAATAAGTGATTCTAGAAAAGTAGAAAAATACAAAGTCAGCATTCAAAAATTGATAACATTTCTATACACTAACAACAGATAATTGGAAAACAAAATTTAAAAATTGATAACATTTATAATAGCTCAAAAAAGAAATAGATATAAAGCTAACAAAACATGTATACACTGTATATGCTAAAAACTACAAAATACTAATTGAAATAGTAAAACACTTAAGTAAATGGAGAGATATATAGCATTCATGGACTAGGATAAAATATAATTTAGAAGTCAATTCTCCCCAAGTTAATCTATAGATTTAATGAAATACCAATCAAAATCTCAGGAAATTTTTTTGTAGATATAGACAAACTTATCTAAAGATCATTTGGAAAGGCAAAAGAAATAGAATAACTAGAATAATTTTGGAAAAGAATAATCAAATTAAAAGAATCACACTACCTGAATTTAGGACATACTTTAAAGCTACAGTAATCAAAACAGTGCATTATTGACAAAGTCATTCACATGAAACGGAATCATGAACCCAGAAATAGACACAAGTATATACAGACAACTGGTTTTTTACAATGGTGCAAAGGCAACTTAATGAATAAAGGGTAGTCTTTTCAACAAACATTATTGGAATCATTAGATTTCTACATGCAAAAAAAAAATGAATCTCAACCTAATCCTCACACATTATATGAAAATTGATTCAAAATTTGTTATAGATCTAAATGTAAAACTATAAAAGTTTAGAACACATAAGAAAAAAACCCACATGACCTTGGGTCTGGCACCTAAAGTTTGCTCTACAAAAAGATTTGCTTTTAAAAAAATAGACTTCATAAAAATTTTTAAATGTTTGTTTTGCAAATGACTCTGTTAAGAAAAATTTAAAAAACAAGTCATAGACTGGGAGATATTTGTAAATTATATATCTGACCAAGAACTTGTAACCAGAATATACAAAAAACTCTCGAAACTTAATAAGAAAACAAACAATCCAATTAAAAGGTAAATGGAAGAATGAACAGACACTTCACTAAAGAAGATATAAATATGACAAATAAACACATGAAAAGTTGTTCACCATCATTAGATCAATGCAAATTGAAACTGTAATGAGATACCACCGCATATCTATAAAAATAGCTAATGACAGTACTTAGAATTGGTAAAGATATGGGGCAACCGGAATTCTCATATATTGCTGATAAAATGCAAAATGATATGATACGTTCATTCTGAAAAACATTTTTAAAGTTTCTAATAAGTAAAACATACATTTACAATATGATCCAGCCATCTCAAACCTGACTATTTGAAAACTTATGTTCACACAAAAGGCTTTATATGACTATCCATAGCAGCTTTATTTGTAATGCCCAATAACTGGGGAAAAAAAAACAGGTACCTTCTAACAGGTAAATGGATAAACAGACTGTGGTACATTCATATAATGAAATACTGTTCAACAATAAATATAATTAACTTTTGATGCACAGAACCACTTGGATGAATCTCAAAGGCTGAGTAAAAGAAACTGAATACATAAGTTTACACATTGTATGGTGCCATTTATAAGACATTCTTGGGAAAATGAAACTATAGTGATGGATAACTGTTCAGTGGTTGCCAGGATCTAGAAGTGAGAGGAGGGTGTGACTATAACAGAACTGTACAAGGGTTATTAAATACACAGGAAAAGAAGTGGAAACATAAGAATTATTCTTCAGGAATAGAGAGAAAAAGAATTCTTTTTTAAAAGGCAAGAAAGACAAGCGATTAGGACAAAATGGTCCTTCTTCAGGTTTTGGGGCAACAGCCAGAATGACAGGAGACCCAGAAGATCACCACTGTGAGCTCTGGCCATGCTATCTTGACAGCAGAAACAAAAGCTAAGCCTGCCAGAGGGAGAATTAAGGTTGGTTACCAAGAAGCTCATGAAGACAAAAAGATAAATGGACATCCTGGTCTCTATTGCTCTAAAGAGTAATCAGGAAAAGAAGAACCCTTCTGTTTGGTATGGTCATTGTAATCACTCATATATTTAGAAGATTAGCATGGCCCAAGGAAGGCAATGAGAACATCTTTGAGAGCTTCTTTACCATTCTATCACAATGATGATCTGCTAGGTAGACTACTGATTAATATGTAATAGCTCCTCACCTCCTCACCCCCAAAACAGTCTTGGATGATAACCCCAGGTAATGAAGAAATGTGTGCCAAATCAGATGATTTACACTCCAAAAGGAATTTTCCAGTTAAAAAACCTACTTGAAATTTGCTGGATTTTTCAAGATCCCCTTAGAAGCTCAATTCCAAGGAAGTCAAGGAGAAGATTAGAAGATAATGAAGACATGGCTTGGCCTTTAACAAAGGGGCTCCACTCTCAGGGGAAAGTGGAAGAAATGTCTGGGATCTTGGTGATACAGGGCCCACAAAGCAAGGAAGGAGAACTAGACACATGCCAAAGAATTACAAAAAGATATCAGGGGAAACGTAGAGGATAAGACATAATAAGTGTAATTTAAAGCTTTATATTAATCTTTTGCTTGGGTAGACATCTCTTAATAGAATAATATTTAATTTGGAATATACCATCTTCATTCTTATCATTAATGCAGGAAACTGTTTTTGAAACTTCTTTTTGAAATATACATGCTCGACCTAGAAGGGTTCTGTGCATGGAAAGTTACAAAGTTATAAGTGCTACCAGTTCTGTCATGATTCATGAATACCAAGGTTATCAACACTGCCCAGTCTTGTGCAAATGAAAGCAAAGTATTATCAGAAATAAGGACATGAACTTTTGGACTTCAAGCATAAATTTTTCTTTCAGAAAAAGATTTGGCCTTGGTGAGATCAGAGTTAGCAATATGTCAACCAGTTGTGTAATTTTCATATTTTAAGCATTGATTTTTCCTTTGAAGAAAGATTACTTTGTGGGACTACTTCAATAGCAGATAAAAGGGAAAGACCCATAAGTGATAACATATTCAGAGCTAAGGATTTAACAATTCTTTTCCAAGGCTATGAATTTTTCTCTCTCATCTAAGCCAATTTTAAATCTCTACTTGAGGTCACTGCTTCTGAGCTAAAAAAGATAAAAGTCCTTGTTTCTTTTGTAAAAGTCACATATGAAGTGATTCTTAAAGATTTACATTTAAGTATTAGAAGTCCTAGCTAGAGCAACTATGCAAGAAAAAGAAATAAAATGCATCCAAATTGGAAAAGAAGAAGTAAAATTATCTCTTTTTTCAGATGACATGATCTTATATATAAAAAAAACCCTAAAGATTTCACAGAAAAATATTATTAAAACTAATAAGCAAAATCAGAAGTTGAAGGATACAAAATCAACATACAAAAATCATCTGAATTTCTATACACTAACAATAAACTATCTGGGGAAAAAATTAAGAGCAATTCCATTTAGAATAGCACGATAGCATCAAAAGAATAAAATACTTAGGAATAAAGGAAGAAAGTGAAATACAATGCAAACTAAGAAACCAAGAAGGTGAAAATATAAAATATTGATGAAATTAGTGAAAGAAGACTCAAGTAAATAAAAAGATATCCTGTGCTCATGGATGGATTAGAAGACTGATTATTGTTAAAATATCCACACTACCCAATGTGATCTACAGATTCAATAAGTCCATATCAAAATCTCAATGGTGTTTTCTTACAAAAAGAGAAAAAAAATCCTAAAATTAATATAAAACTATAAAGGATCCTGAATAGCCAAAGCAGTCTTGAGCAAGAACAAAGCTGGTGATATCACACGTCCTTATTTCAAAATGTATTACAAAGCTACGGTTATTAAAAAGAGTATGGTACAGGCATAAAATCAGACATATAAAGCAACAGATCAGAGACCTTAGAAATAAATCTATGCATATCCAGTCAACTTATTTTCTATGATGGTGCCAAAAATACACAATAGAGAAAGGATAACATTTTCAACCAATGGTGTTGGGAAAACTGGATATCCACATGCAAAAGAAAGGAATTGGACCATAAAAACCCTAGAAGAAAATAAAGCTTAATGACATTGGTCTAAGCAATACTTTTGAATTAACCTGTGGGGTTAATTCAAACATCCCTTCGTGGACATGGGAAGCAAAGAGGACTGCTTGGTCAGCAACCCCAAGGAGGACAATGAACAAAGCATTCTCAGGCTGTGTTTGCTCCCAAGGACACTACCCAATGCTCCCACGGGCACTATTTGCCCCTTTGGCTGCTCCCATAAACATTATCTTCTTGCTGTACTTGAGGATGTGGCTGGTGCGGTCCTCTCAATGCCAGCTAGGCAGCACATCCTGTTCTCATCCATGGGGTAAGACCCTTGCTCCCCTGGATGAGGTAATCTCCCTCCCATTCTCCAAGGGGAATCCAAGGTAGGAATCAGCTGGGGAGAATCCAGGATGGGCCTCTAAGTCCATATTGTTTGAGGTAGCAAGCCTTGTAGATTCTTTGGGCCCACGCAGGGAATGGAGGGACACTGATACACTTATGGGCCTCTTACAGATTCTACTGAAAATAGGAGAGTGTTGTTCTTTAAAATAGAAGGCGCTGTGGGCCACAGTGGGTTGGCCCCTCCTGCAGGTGCTACATGAGGCTGTTACTAAACAGTTGTATACAGAAGAGAGAGTGCAAACTCTTGAAGAGGAAGTAAAGTTGGAAAGAAACATGTGATTCACACAGGCTAATAAGGATATTCTGAGGTGACAGAACAGACTAGTGAGTAACTGTAGGACCTAGCCTGCTGCTTTGCGAGAGTGCGGGCACAAAAGCTAATGAGGGCTTGCATACGCACAGTGATTGCACAGTCAGGATGGGACCTCAGGAAGTGGAACCCCATATCAGAAAGTGAGTCAGAGTCATATGAAAAGAAGTTGAGGTGTTCCTCCAAGGGGAGACCACAGGTGCATCTCAGGCTTACCCAGGTATAGTTCAAAAATTAAAGACTCAAAAGGAATGCCCAAAGGGGCAGGATCCAAGGAACCTGTCTACTCCTTTAAACTATCTACACACTTCTGCCTGCCCATATACATCCACAGAGCTGGTAGAACTGGCTGCTAAGTTCCACCAGAAAGGATCAGAGTCCATGGCAGGGTAGCTTTCCCGCCTCTGGGACACTGGGGTGGACAGAATAATACTGTCTGAGGATGAATTGACCTAGATGTCTTCTGTCACCACCCACCCTTCCTGGCACCAACGTATACAGGGGGAAATCCAATATGCAGAAAATGCATCACTGCTGAATTGGCTCACAGAGGGTTCCTGCATGATGTGGCCAAATGCAGGGGATCTGCCAATGGTCCAGCCGCACTGGACATCCATGCTGGAGCTGCAAATGTTCCTCAGGGATATGAGAATGTGGCACTCTATTTACATAGAGCTGTTTGGGGGACCTGATATGGTGTCCTTTACTGCCAGGATGCAGGAACGTATCATTCAAACAGCCACTAACCTATTATGGAACATTGATGTCTGTCCTGTCCACCCTAGTGGGGAGAACAACCCAGGCAGGAGCACAAGCTGTTGCTGATTTGGAGGAAATCAAACTGGCTAAACAGAAACAAGGAGTCCAACAGGTCCAAGGGAAAGACAGAGGGTCCCCTATAAGTGTGTAGCAGAGGGTAAAGATGGCCTGGTAAAGGTGACCAGAAAGCAGTTATGGATGGATCTGATAAAGGCTGGAGTTTATCCTAAAAGAATTGATAAGCAGCCTAATGCAATGTTGGTGGCCCTCTGGTGGCAGCTTAAACTGGAACAAAGATTCCAGTCCCTGCCTGACTGACAGGCAACTGTCCACACCCTGAATGGGGCCCCAAATGGAGGACCAATTCAGCCTTCAGCACCTTGCTTAGAGGAGCTGTTGCAGGACAAGGACCCCTCAAAGTAGAGTTGTCACCAGCCTATCCAGAGGACAACCCCTTGGGACCCCTGTTTGAATAGGGATGTGGCCAAAGTCTCCAACAATTTGGGGATGGGGAACTGCTGGAGACTAGAGGCTTCATGTGGAGATCATCATCTACTGGTTCCCCAACAATGTTCAATGCACATTAGCCTTTGTTGATACTGGGGCCAAATGTACCCTGATCCATGGTAACCATAAAAAGTTTCAGGGGCCCCTTTCCAAATTTGATGGGTATGGATGACAGTCTATTTAGGTAAAACAAGTCATCCTTCCTTTGGCCATTGGAAGACTCCCACCATAGCCAAATAAGGTTCACATCTCCCCAGTGCCTGAGTTCATTCTGGCGATAGATGTACTTTCCAGGCTACACTTGCAGACGGCCACAGGAGAATTCCAGCTGAGATTTCGTATGGTAAAAGCAATCCTCTGAGGTCATGCATGCCACTCTCTGTGGTCCTCTCAGTGCCACGTTGAATAGTAGCCATGAAGCTATTCTGATTACCCAGAGGGCATAAGGAAATAGGAGAAACCATCTAAGAACTGGCCAAGGAAGACACAGTCCCTACAATGCCCCTAATGTGGCTGTTGCATCAGCCAGATGACTCCTGGCACATAACTAGACTATAGAGAACTAAATAAAGTGGTCCCACCTCTTTTCTCTGCTATCCTAATGTCATTACTATTATGGACACTTTGAGCATGGAATTGGGAACTTATCACTTTGTACTAGATTTGGCTAATGCATTTTTTCTCCATTGACATTCACCCAGTCAGGATCAATTCACCTCTACCTGAGAAGAGTGACAATGGTCCTTCACCATCCTCCCAATGGGATATCTCCATAGCCCCACTACCTGCCATAGCTTTATGCCTAAGGACTTGATAGATTGTACTCAACCCTCCAACATACAATTGTACCATTATATTGATGATGTCATGTTAAGCTCTGATTCTCTTTCAGACCTGCAGTAGACTGTCCCAACATTGGTAATGCACCTGCAGGGAAAAAGATGGGCCATCAACGAAAACAAGTTGCAAAGCCCTGGACTGACTGTCAAATTCTTGCGGTTCGTCTGGTTGGGTAAAACAAAGGTGATGCCTGTGACAGTGATAGATAAGATTCAGGCTTTCCCTCTATCCATCACAGTTAAACAACTGCAGGAGTTCCCAGGTCTCCTGGGATAGTGGAGGGTTTTTATTCCATCCCCAGCACAGCTGGTACGTCCCCTTTATCATCTGATTCATAAGGGGGCCACCTGGAAATGGTAGGAGGAACAACAGAGGGCCTTTATGGCTGCCAAGCAAGTGGTGGGGATGGTACAAGCACTAAGCATCATTGATCACACATGCCTGTGCAAGTTAGATGTACATGTCACTCTGGATGGTTATGCCCGGGGGTTCTGGCAATGGCAGGAACAGACACATGTCCCAATTAGGTTTTGGTCCTAATTCTGGAAAGATGCAGAGGGGTGATAGAGCCCATTGAACAATAAGCCAATGTTATGTATCAAGCACTTTTGGCCACTGAGGCCTTGACCGGTAACACTGAAGTGGTGGCAGAAACAACCTATCTCATTGTAAGGTGGGTTCATTATGTGGCTGCCAGGCCCAAGAGTTTGGAGGCCCAATGCTTTACTTTAGCAAAATGAAGTTCCTACTTGCTGCAGCACAGTAAGCTCTCTACTAGCCTGTTGAGCCCCAAGCTACAGCAAGTTCTAGGGCCGGTACCCTACCAAGCTCCAGCCACCCCTGGACTTATTCTGGATGTGCCAGAATCCGCTATCTGAGATGAGAAACCCCCTATTCCAGAAGATATCTAGTATACTGATGGCTCCTGCAGGGGCCAGCCATTCACATGGTGAGCCATTGCCTACCAGCTGGTGACAGACAGCATATGGATGGATGAGGGGACCAGGCATAGTAGCCAACAGGCTGAGTTACATGCTGTATGGCTTATAATAGCCAAAGAGAAGGGCACTCTGACCATCTGTACAGATAGCTGGGTTGTGTACCATGGGCTGACTTTACGGCTACCCTGATAGCAGGCCAATCACTGGCAAGTGGCCCAGTGGCCCCTCTGAGACCAAGATATGTAGCAGGATATTTATGGCTTTAGTCAGCACAAGACTATTATACTCTATCATGTGAATGGACACCAACATTTGTGATGCCCAATAATACAGAAGCAGATAAGTTGGCCTGCATACGATGATTGGAGGAGGCCCTGGTGAAGACACAGTAGCTTGGCTACACTGGAAGTTGAAACATACAAGCCAAGGAATACTTTGGGAAGTGGTGAAGGCATGGAGTCTCCCCCTCTGCTATGCTGATGTTGTTGGGGTCTGCCAGTCCTGTCCCATCTGTGCTGAAATACAGCATCACTGGCTGCCCCAAATGGCTGGAAGCCTTCAGAGGGGAGAAACTACCATGATTCCATGGCAAATAGACTATCAGACCTTTGCCTATAACAGAAGGAGCCCAGTACACCCTTGCATGGACACAACAACAGGGATAATGCAGGCATACCTCTCCAAAAAGGCCAACCAATGAGTCACTGTTCATAGTCTAAAACAGTTGTGTGCTTCCATCTGCTCTACAACCCCATGGGTGTGGGACTCACTGAACACTACCACAGCTTTCTGAAGCAATCCCTAAAAACCGATGCTCATTCTTGAGCAGGTTGGTCTACCCACCTATTTTATTCCCTTCAGGTTTTGAATGAATGACCTTGAGTTCAACTGGGGTCACCTCTCAGCCTTCTCACAAGGCCCTGGGCTGCTCCAGTATACCTACAGATATGGACTACAGATTTCACCACATGCTTTGGAGTGGGCCAAACAACACACTATTGCCGTCCTCCCAGGACATACCCCCAGGCAAAATGACTCTGCATTGGCCTTGGACAGCACAGATAAGATCCCGATGGTGTTCCTTGGTGGCTCACCAGAGAGGGGGTCTAGACGAGGGCTTGACCTTATGACCAGAGGTCACTTCCTCTTGGCCTTGGTGCCTTATTTGTCATAACCCAGCTACACAAACTATTGTGAAGGACACATACATTGCCTTCCTTTGGCAAGTGCAGACTCACCCACTGCAAGTAATCTCCCCGGATGCCTGCGGGCTAAACCGGACCAGGCGTGGTTTACCCATCCAGGACAGGCCCTTGTTACTACTGTTACTCCTCTAACCTGGGACCAGATGGTGGCATGTGTTCTCCTTGGATGGGTAGGACTTACCTCTCCTGGTATCCCTTAAACATCTGTCATATCATTCTTAGTCTTGCTGCAGGTAACACCTTTCTGCAATGGGCCAGTAAGATGGCAGCCACAAGCAACTGCTTGGCATGTTGGATTTGCACCAAATTTTCAACAACAGCATCTACTGGCCTCCCTGGTGGATAGACCCAGACAATGCCTCCACCTGGGACTGGTTTAGTACCTGGGATAGCACAGATGCAACATTCCGCTCTACACAGCAGCACTTGTACATCCTGGTCTGGGAGCAGGTCGACTGCTCCTGACCCTGGTTGAGTTACTCTGTTTGGGATGGTGTGGGATAGCTGATGGCTCTCCAAGTAGAGGTATGCCAGCTTGCCTCTCTGCTCATCGAGAGGCATAATAGGACAGGAAATGCTACGTAGCGCACCATGGGGTGGTTACACAAGTCTCTCTCTAAAAACATCACCATACTGACAGTTAATGACAGATAGGGCAAATGAAAGGTCTTATTCTCTACAGAAGTCTTCCCAGTCTCTTGGGAGACACTCTGAGCCTGTGGAAAGCACAGATGGCCATATCTGCCCTACAACAGGATGGTCAATGTGTGTGGAGACATCCCTACATTCCTGGATGAGTGTTTGACACTCTGTCTGACACACCCCACAACTGGGACACCTTTAAGACTTGGCATCAAGTAAAACATACCAATTGGTGGTCCTACCCCTTTGCACTGTTTGTTCCCCCCCCCCTCTGGTACCATCATTAACCATGTATCTATTGATACCTTCATTAAACATACCGCCACGATTTTGAATTCTACTCAACAGGTCATCTTCCTCCTCAATGACAAGGTATCTCAGATGAGGAAGGTGGTCCTCCAAAACCATATGGCATTGGATATGCTTACAGGTTCCCAAAGGGGAACTTTGCTGTTATCCATACTGAATGTTGTGTGTACATTCCTGACAACTCCCATAATGTTACTCAAGCCCTTGTGACCTTAGCCAGGGAAATTTTACATATTGCTACACTGGAAGTGGACCTCCTCATCACCTGGTGGTCCTCCCTAGGCTCATGGGGCAGCTATCCAGTTGTGGGGTTGCTTGGTCTATTTTTATTATTGCTAGTATTAGGATGTAGTCTTTATTGCATTTGTGGTAAATTGATGCAATGTGCAAAGGCCCTGGCCACCCGGGGATGCTCTGTCCAGAAGAAATGATGTGAAGAATGTGAGGTGGAAGAGCTATGTCAGGTTGGAGCACGGAGTTAATTCAAACAGCCCCTCCACAGATATGGGAGGCAAAGAGACTGCTTGGTCAGCAGCTCCAAGGAGGACAATGAACAAAGTGTTCCCCAGGATGTACCTGCTCTCAAGGATACTTCCTGCTACTTCCATGGGCACTATCTGCCCCTTTGGCTGCTCCCATGGACATATCTGCCCGCTCTGCTCCTGGACGTGGCTGGTTCAGTCCTCCCCAACACTAGCTAAGAAGCATATCTTGTTCTCATCTGCAAGGAAAGACCCTTGCTCCCCTGGATGAGGTAATCTCCCTCCCTTCTGCTCACATATAAAACAATGCCTTCTTTTGGCCAGATGTTTCTTTGCTGCAACTCCAACCTACCAAAAGCTGAAGCTTTGCTGTATTGCAAGTAATAAATGGTATGTCTCACTCTGCTGGTCCTCCTGGTGGATTTTTCAGAATATCCAAGGCCCAGGTGCAGGTTCCTGGCCTGGAGCTCCTACATTACAGCCACCAAAAGCAAAGGCAACAAAAGTAAGAAAAATCGTACATCAAACTAAAAAGCTTCTGCACAGCAAAGTAAACAATCAACAGAGTGAAAAGGTAGCCTACGAAGTGAGAGAAGATGTTTGCAAACCATACATCTGATAAAGGGTTAATATTCAAAATATGTAAGGGACTCCTACAACATAATAGCATAAATAGATATAGATAGATAGATATAGATAGATGATAGATAGATAGATAGATAGATAGATAGATAGATAGATAGATAGATAACGCGATTTTAAAAACAGGCAAAGGACGTTAATAGGCATCTCTCTAAAGAAGATATACAAATAGCCAACAAGTATATGAAAAGATGCTCAACATGTGTCCTTCAGAGAAATGTAAATCAAAACCAAAATGAGATGTCACCTCACACTGTTGAGATAACTATTAGCAAAAAGATATAAGATAACAAGTATTGGCAAGTGTGTGGAAAAATCCGAAGCCTTGTACACTGTTAGTGGGGATGTTAAATGTTGCAATCACTATGAAAAACAGTATGAAGATTATTCAAAAAACTAAAAATAGAACTATCATAAGACCCAGCAAGCCTACTTTAGTGTATATATGCAAAAGAACTGAACTCAGGACTTCGAAGAAACAGCTGCACATCATGCTTATTGTAGTATTATTCACAACAGCCAAGATAGAGAAACAACCTGAATGTTCATCAGTGGATGAATGGATTATTTTTAATGTGGCAAGCAAGGCTGTTGAGGACAGGACATTGTAGACAGCACTCATACATAGGGTTGCCAGGAGTTAGATCAAACTCAATGACACATGATGCACACATACACATACAATAGAATATTACTCAGCCTTAAAAAGGAAGGAAATTCTGCCAGATGTGACAAAATGAATGAACCTGGAAGACATTATGCTAAGTAAGATAAGGCGGTCACAAAAGTAAAAATGCTGTATCCTTCCACTTATATGAAGTATCTAAAATGGTCAAACTCATAGGAACAGAGAGTAGAATAGTGGTTGCCAGGGACTGGCAGAAGAAAATGAGGAGTTGCTCTTCAATAAAGTAGTAATTACACAAAATGATTAAGTTCTAGAGATCTGTTATAGAAAATTGACCCAAGATTTAACAATACTGCATTGTGCATTTACATATTTTTAAGTACGTAGAACTCATGTTAAGTATTCTTATCACAATAAAGAGTGGGGGAAGATTTACATTTACACATTGGCACTGGAAAGTTTCATACTAAAAATTTTTTCCTTATTTATTTTTTAAATTTTCTCTAAATAAAAAATAAGTATAGGAGATTCTTCCTGGGCACATAAGGTCTGGGGGGATGGTTTTTTATTTTTAAAGTTACTAAAACAAAGGCTATAATAAGAGACAAAAAAGTACCAAGTAATCCCGTTTCTGGGTATTTATTTGAAGAAACCCAAAATACTACTTCAAAGGGACATGTACATTAATATGTTCATTGCAGCATTATTTACAATAGCCAAAATATGGAGGCAAACTACATGTCCATCAATGGAAAAATGGATAAACAGGAAGTGGTACATACATATCATGGAATATTACTCAGCCATAAAAAAATAAAATAAAATCTTACCATCTGCAACAGTATGGATGGACCTACAGGGTATTGTGCTGAGTGGAGTGAGTCAGACAAAGACAAATATTGTATGATTTTATTTATATGTGGAATCTAGAGAACTAAATAAATGAAGAAACAAAACAGAAATGAGCTCATAGATATAAAGAACATTTTGATGGTTGCTCAGTGGAGAGGGAGGGGCATTGATGAAGGGGGAAGGGGATTAAGAAGTACAAATTGATAGTTAGAAAATAGTCATATAGATGTAGAGTATACCACAGGAAATGTATTCAGTAATACTGTAATAACTACGTATTGTGTCAGGTGGGTACTGAATTTATTGGGGTGATCACTTCATTAGTTACATAAATGTCTAATCACTGTGCTGTATACTTAAAAAATATAAGATGTTAAAATAACAACAAGAAATTGGTAGGTAAATAATAGTCACAAATATATAGTACAGCGTAGAGAATACAGTCAATAATATTATAAGCACTATGTATAGTGCCATGTGGATACTAGACTAATCAGGGGGATCACTTCATAAATAATATAAATATCTAACCACTATGCTGTACATCTGAAACTAATATAAAATAATATTGAATGTCGACTTTAATTGAAATAATTTTTAAAACTTTTAATGACTATAATTTCATCCCTATGGTGAAGGTATAATTTCAAGAATGCAAAATTGAGAGAATACTGTCATACTGTAATTAGTTCCATTCAAAATGTGGATATTTGCAGCAAACCTGGAATGGCTAAGATTCTCAATAGCTGTAATTTTCTCAATTTTTCATTTGCTTTATAGTGGGAAAAAACACTAGCCAGGGTATATGTCAAATATGTCTGAAGATTATTCATAATGGTACCTGGAGTTATCTGGACATATTAAGAACAAAAGATTGTAACTGTAATGTTCTATAATCCAACTGTACTTTGGTCTTCTACAAGTTGGCATTCATTGAACACAGTCAATATTGTAAAAACCACAGTAGCTTATTGAAATCAAGCCTCATGATATTAGTGGGTGGATTTATCTTATTTGTTTTTACATTTCTAATTATTACTTTTATTTTTTATTAAAGTATAATTGACATATATTATATTAGTTTCAGGTGTGCTCCATAGTAATTAAACACCTATGAACCTTATGAAGTGATTGCCATGACAATTCTAGTAATCTACCACTGTACAAAGTTAATACAATATCATTGACTATATTCCCTATGCTGTACTTTACATCCCCAAGACTTATTTTATAATTGAAAATTGGTACCTCTTAATCTTCTTTACCTTTTTTGACCACCACCCCAGTCCTTCTGGCAACCATAAGTTTATTCTCTGTATCAATATCTGTTTTGTTTTGCTTGTTCATTTGTTTTGACTTTCAAATTCCACATACAAGTGAAAGCATATGCTATTTGTCTTCCTCTGCCTGATTCATCCACTTAGCATAATGCCTTCTAGGTCTATCCATGTTGTCACAAAGTACAAGATTTCGGTTTTTTTATGACTGAATAATATTCCATTGTGACTTCTCTATCCATTTATCTGTCATTGGACACCTAGATTACTTCCATGTCTTGACGATCACAAATAATGCTGCGATGAACATATAGGTGCATATAACTTTTTGAATTAGCGTTTTCAGTTCCTTGAGATAAATGCACAGAAATGGAATAGCTAGATAATATGGTAGTTCTATTTTTAACTTTCTGAGAAATCTCCATACTGGTTTCTATAGTGGCTGCACCAACTTGCAATTCATTAACAGTGCACAAGGGTTCCCTTTTTTTCACATTCTCTCCGACATGTGTTATTTCTCATCTTTTTGATAACAGCTGTTCTGATAGTTGTGAAGTGATACCTCCTTGTGGTTTTGATTTATGTTTCCCTGATGATTAGTGATGTTAAGCATCTTTTCATGTGTCTGTTGGCCATTTGTATGTCTTCTTTGGAGAAATGTCTATTCAGGTCCTCTGCCCACATTTTAATCAGATTGTTTTGTTTGAGGGTTTTTTCATGTTGACTTGTATAAGTTCTTCATATATTTCGGATAGTAACCCCTTATTGGCTGTCCCATTTGCAAATATCTTTTCCTATTTAGTAGGTTGCCTTTTCATTTTATTGACAGATTCCTTTTAGTTTAATCTAAATATTTTTAGTTTAATGTATTCCCATTTGTTTATTTTTTCTTTTGTTGCCCAAGGAGACATATCCAAAAGATATTGCTAAGACCTATTTAAAAGAGTTCACTGCCTATGTTTTTTTTTCTAGTTTTATAGTTTCAGATCTTATATTTAAGTCTTTAATCCATTTTGTGTTTATTTTTGTATATGGTGTGAGAAAGGGATCTAGATTCATTTTTTTATGTATCTGTCCAGTTTTTCCAACAAGTAGTTGGATTTTTAAATTGTTACCATTGAAACATTCCCATCACAATCCTTCATAATGTACTTTTTGAGATTTCTGACTGGCTTTGATTGCTCTAAAATAAGACAACATACAAGCCAACAAAGAGGCCAAAATCACTGCAACAATATTTACAGTAGAATAATGTTGGAAACAACCTAATGTCCATCAATAGGGGACTAGTTAAATAAATTGTAGAGTATTTATATAATAGAATACTATGAAACCATCAAGGGGGAAAAATTAAGAATTCTATGTGCATTGAAATGGAAGATCTCCAAGGTATACAAATAAATGAAAAAAAATGATGTATATCAGTGTGTATAGGATGATGTCAATTCTATGAAAGAGTGGAAGGTATATAAGCTTGAATATGCCTATAATATCTTTGAGAGAATGCACAAGAAATAGGCAACAGTGATTTATTCTAAGGAAAGGAACCAAGTGGCTGAGTGTGGAGCAAGGAAGACTTACTTTTCACTGAATACCATGTTGTGCTGTGTGGCATTTAGTTACCATGTGCATGTGTTACTTTTTTAAATGAAAAAACAACATGACTTTTTAAGATGTCAAATATTTCAGTTTAGAGATATCACAAATAATCAAGTAGCAACAAAATTAACATTAAAATAAATGATAACATCCAACAGAAACATGAAATCTGCAGAGAGCCTTGAGTCCATGACATTGAATAAGGCAACTAAATCTCTTCAAAAATGATTATTCATTGATGTGACCACAATTCAGATAGATGCTACAGTATAGTCTATGCTAGACACAATTCCACGTTTAAATTACATTTAGGTGATTTTACTGTGGTTAAAAATCAATCCACAGGCATTTTTGACACAATTCCATACTCTACTAAATGATAGTAGAGTAATAAAAATATATACAACAATGGGAGTAAAGAGATTGAGAGGAGACACAGTAGTAGATGAGATAGTTCAACAAATTTTCAGAAGATGAAAATCAGACAGAGAAGCAATAATTAACTTAGCAGAGAAGAGAAAGGTATAATTTGAATGCCTCTAAAAAATAGCTATATGTCCTCGGAGAACCAGAAAAGATTTGGGAATTGAGGGCATAAAATATTTTGGAAGGTAGAAGTGAATTATAAAACTGGTAACAGAAATTAGTTGTAATTCTGCATACATGATGGTTAAACACACAAATTTTCTCCTTATCTTGCAAATTAATAATTACTATCTTCCCCACGCCACAAGATGCCTTAGGCTTATTCTCTGAAGAAAATGAAGCTGAGGGGCTTTGGATGTGGGGATGTCAAGCACAGTGGACATTAGAGTGAAACATAGGACTGCAAACAAAGGAATAAAATTGAATTTTGTATCTGAAACAGTGGGATCACAGCCCCCTTCCATTGGCCTGTTTTCAGGATACTTAAACATGAGTTAAACCCCTCAGGTAGGAATTCAGAAAATTTTTTACCCAGGTAAATAAAGACCTCAAAGAAAGGACCTCCAGATACAAATAATTAAGTATTCCCTTAGTACAAATGCTGTCTTGCCAACATAGCACCCTCTGGAGAAGTCTAACAGTTGACAATTCCCAGTCACCTACTCAAAGTTTTCGGTCAGTTTTTTAGTTTATCTATCTATCACACTGATATGTCTCCATACAAGAGTAACACAGACAACAAGAAAAAAAAAGAACCCAGAGGAAGCAGTAATCTCAGAGAGCAGAAAAAAAACTTTTCAAAACATTAATATATATCTTCATAGAGATAACGAAAAAGAATGAACCCATGAAACTAGATCTGTATATATTTTCAGTTCCTTTCTTTGTTTTTTTCTATTAAAAATTGTTGCAGTTACACCGATTAATAAAGTCAAATAAGTTTCAAGTGTACAATTCAACAGTATGTGCCACCTGAATACACTTTTAAATGAAAAAATGAAAGAGTTTTGGAAAACTAAAAGTAGAATTATCAGAATAAAACATTCAATAAAGGAAATATTCCAAAAAGTATAACAATAATCATAAATGAAAAATAATAAATAAATATAATTTTAAAAATTAGAGGGATGTTCCAGCGAAGATGGCAGAGTATATAAATGCTGTGCTTGCCTCATCCCATGACCACATTAAAATTAAAACTAAATTATAGAACAATCAAACTGGAGAACCATCTGAAGACTAGCTGAATAGACATCCAATAACTGAGGATATAAAGTAGAAGCCACATGAAGACTGATAAGAGAGGCAGAGACTCAAAACAGGCTAGCCCCATACTCATAAATGGCAGTTGAGAAGCAGGAGAAATATCTCAGCTTTTGAGGTCTCCCCTGAGGAGTAAAGGGTCCCAGTTCCACAACAGACTCCCCTGCCCAGAGAATCAGTGCTAAAAATAAGAGCCCCAACAACATCTGGCTGTGCAAATCAGCGGAGATTCCCTCCCTCAGGGTAACATGGAAGGCTGCTGGAAACCAAGACATCCTCTTAAAAGGTTCATGCATAGACTCTCTGGCTCCCAGGCACTCATCCTGGGCTCTGGCGGAGGGACGGTGGTTTGGGAGGTGCCAGAGACATATGAATAGAAAATAATCTGTGTGGCTTCAGGGTGAGAGCTGAAGTGAAATCTGCAATCTTCATTGAGTTGAGCCCACGCCCACATAGCAAAATCTGAATCTTCATTGGCTTGCTGAACTTCACTCATTTTGTCCCAGTGACTCTCTGTGACCCTACACCACCCAACTCTTGCACAACCAGAGGCTCTTTCAGGGTTGACAGCCAGAATTTTCTAGTGCTTCAATCTTTTTTCTGCAGTTCTACACACCCCAGGTGGACAGCAACTGATCTAGATATGCCCTGAGCCTTTTGCTGAGTGCCCCAGGCTCAGCACTGACATAAAATCGGTATCAGCATTTACCTGGTGAAAACCACTCTTACTATTTGGCTGAATTCCTGAGCCCACACCTCACCCAACCTGCCTAATGCTCTTTTAGTAGCTGAGGCTGACAGGCAGCCAACAGGTGGCACCAGCCCATGGAGCACCCTGAGCCTTTTGCTGAAATGTCCCAGCTCTGCTAGTGGTGGCAACCAACTTTGGTTGGCAGCGTGGCCAGGTCCAGCACACACAGCAATCAACTTCAGATCACTTTGTAGCTTCTACAGGGGAGCCCTGGGTTGGTCACAGGCAGTGGCTAAACTTGGTTTGCACAGGAGACTCTCCTAAGATGCTCCGGAACCAAAACACCTGATGGCCAGCTTCAGACCACAACAGCACTACCCAATTAGCCCACAAGCAGCACACTCAAAAGTTGGTCTCCACAGGCACAAGAACCCCTTGGAGCAAATGTTGCTCTATCGAGACAGTACCAACAAAGCAGCTCATATGCCGTGGACATAGCCAATCTTCACAGCCAGTCAACATGAGGGTCATTTCACTCTCTGACATGCCAACAGTGACCAAGGCTTGACTACAACAGGGGAGCACATACAACCCCCACAAGGGACACTCCTGAAACATTCGGCATAGGTGATCAGAAAGACTGAACCATTGGCCACACAGGGCACCTACAACATAAGGCCATCCAGCCAAGGCTGGGAGATGTAGCAGAACTAACTAATACATAGAAACAAACACAAAGAAGCAGCCACAATGAAAAGACAAAGAAACATATCTCAATTGAAAGAACAGACCAAAGCTCCAGAAAAAGAAACAAACAAAATGGAGACAAGCAAACTACTTGATATAAAGGTCAAAACACTGGTTGTAAGGATGCTCAAGGAATTCAGTGAGAACTTCAACAAAGAGATATAAGCGAACAAACACACACACACACACACACACCATAAAAAAAACAGACAGAAATAAAGAATACAATAACTTAAATGAAGAATATAGTAGAAGAAATTAACAGTAGATAAGATGAAGCAGAGGACTAAATAATCAATTTGGAAGACAAGGTAGCAAAAACTACCCAACTATGACAGTAAAAAGAAAAAAGAATTTAAAAAAATGGGAGAGTTTATAGGACCTCTGGGAAAACAGCAAACGTAACAACATTTGTATCATAGGGGTACCAGAAGAAGAAAGAGAGCAAAAAATTAAATCTATTTGAGGAAGATCTTTGGAAACATGGCAGAGTGAAAGATGACCCCAGATCTCTACCCTGAAAACAACAAAGCTGAATATCTAAAATGCAACAAAAAACACCTGAACTGCACAACAGCATGTCTGAGCATGGGATTTGAGCATAAGAGCTATGCAGGTCAGAACCTTGGGTGTCAGGTGGTGGACTGGGAGAAATAAAGAAGCTGCCTCTCCCTGCTGCCAGAGCTCCATATAGGAAGAGGGGGAGGGGGACAAGTGTGGTAATTTCCCTAAACAGCCCTGCCTGGGAGTGCTGTGAGCTCCCTGCAACCAGCGGCAGTGCTGTCATCAGGGCAGAAGGCAGACAAGCAGGACAGCAGAAAAACAATAGATGATTTATACTGGGCCGGGTTGCAAAATTGAGGCTCAGCTGAAGCCCCACCCCCCAACCCAGAGGGCCCTTCACCATGCCCTCTGAGACTGAACACTGTGGAGCCCCAGGAAAATCTGAGCAAATGCTACTGAAACTGTTGCTATCACTGACAAGGACTGAAACAGAGGATGGAGACTGTGATTAAATATATATCAGAAAATAAGAAGGCATTTTTAAAGCTTTATATAAAGCAGGGATCCAAGGGCTTAGACACCACCTACTGGAAACCAAAGGAAAAGCACCTTCTTCGTAGCAGGCTAAAGAGAGACCTTTATATAATAAATATTTTTGGAAAAAAATCAGAATACATTTCCAGTAATGCCCAGGTGGAAGAATAGTATATTAAATGCCATAAATAATCAAGGTGACAAGTCATCTCAGAACAGAGAAAAAAATGCAGAAAATAAGCTTACAGACATAAAAATATGGAATTTAAATGACAGAGAATTCATGATGATACTTCTGAAAAAACTCAGTGAATTCCAAAATAAGTCATATCAACAAATTCAGTAATTGCAAAACCACCTAGTGAGCAGAGCAAGAAGATTGAAACCCTCAAAAAAACCAAATAGAACTTCTAGAACACACTGAAAGATTTGAAAAATGAAATAGCAAGCTTGGGAAATAGAGTCGACCAGATGGAGGAAAGGATCAGTGACATTGAAAACAGAAATCTAGAAATAAATCAGAAGGATGAAGAGACATTGAAATTAAAGAAGTCAATAGAATATCCAATTTCCTCAACCCAAAAAGACTTTCACCAAGACACATTGTTTTTAAGTTATCGAAAATCAACAACAGAATTCTCAGGGCAACCAGGGAGAAGAAAACGGTAACTTATAAAGGAAAAACCCATTAGATTATCCTCAGACATCTCAGCGCAAATCTTACAAGCCAGAAAAAAATGGAATCAAATATTTAAACTATTAAGGAAAGGAACTACCAGTCTAGTGTAATATATCCAGCTACATTCTCCTTTAGATATGAAGAAGAAATTAAGAACTTTCCAGACATAACAAAAATTGAGGGAATTCTCTAATACAAGACCTGCACTACAGGAAATGCTGAAAGGGGTCAGCTCACCTAAAACAAAATAACAATAACAACAAAAATACATAATTAGGAGTAAAGTGATGATCAGGTAAATAGAAGCAAAGGAGTGGAACCCTTACTAAGAACAGGGCATTATACACTTAAATAAGAAGAAAAGAATTGCTATAGCAAAACGGTAATGAACGTTCAACATACATTGGGACAAATTGAAGTAACAATGCCTGAGTGAGCAGAACAAGGAGATTGAGGAGGATTCAACTATTCAAATTTCCAAAAGGGAATGGAGATAAGCCATGCACAGAAGAAAATGAATGACTGTATATATATAACTATCCTTTGTATATTCATAATTATAACCACACATAGAAGATTTAGAACTAAAGTATATAACATAAAACAAGAAAAGCCAGAGGCAAAACTCACAAAAGCTAACCAGAATAAAGAAAACAGAAACACAAGGACAAGGAAGCAATGGAAAAATTGAGCTACCAGAAAGCAAAAGATAAAATGGCTATAAGAAGACCTCATATTTCAATAATCACCCTAAATGTAAATGGACCGAACTCACCAATAAAAAGGCACAGAGTTGCAGAATGGATCAAGAAAACAAAAACCAACCATATACTGCCTCCAGAAGACACATCTCAGCACCAAAGACAAATATAGACTCAAAATGAAAGGTAAAAAATGATATTTCAAGCAAACGGCATTCACACAAAAGCAGAAGTAGAGGTACTAATATCGGCCAAAATAGACTTCAAAATATAAAAGGTAAAGAAAGATACTGAGGGACACTTCATAATGATAAAGGAAATCATGTATCAAGAAGATATAACAATTATTAATATCTATGCTTCCAAACAGGGAGCCCGAAATATGTAAAGCAATTACTAACAGAACTAAAGGGAGAAACAGACCAAAACACTGTCATAGTAGGGGACCTAAATACCCCACTGTCACATATGGAGAGATTATCCAAACAGAAAATCAATAAGGAAATAACATCCTTAAATGAAACATTAGACCAACTGGACATAATGGACATTTACAGAGCCTTCCATTCCAAAACAGCTGCTTCTACAATCTCCTTTACTGCACATGGAACATTCTCAAGGACTGACCACATATGGGGACACAGAGATAGCCTCAACAAATATAAGAGGGTTGAAATCATACCAACCATATTCTCTAATCATAATACTTTGAATCTAGAGATCAACAGTAAAAAGAAAGCAGAAATAACTAAAAGTACATGGAGATTAAACAACATGCTACTGAAGAATAACTGAGTAAGAGAAGAAATAAAAGGAGAGATCAAGAGATATATAGAAACGAATGATAACGATAGTACAATATATCAAAACTTTTGAGACATGGCAATAGCGGTAATAAGAGGAAAGTTCATATCAGTACAGGTGTACCTCCAAAAACAAGAATAAACCCAAGTAAACAACATAATATTTCAACTTAAAAAAACTAGAAAAAGAAGAACAAATGAACCTGAAAGTCATCAGAGAGAAATAATCGAAATGAGAACAGAAATAAAGGAAATTGAAAGCAAAAAGAAAATAGAAAAACATAAACGCACGAAAGAGCTGCTACTCTGAAAAGGTTAATAAAATTGACAAACCCCTCGCTAGACTCACTAAAGAAAAGAGAGAAAGGACACAAATAAACAAAATCTGGGATGACAGAGGGAAAATTATGACAGACACTGCAGAAATACAAAGGATCATACAAAAATACTATGAAAAAGTATATAACACCAAATTTAATAACCTAGAAGAAATGAACCAGTAATTAGAAAAATATAATCTTCCTAGACTGAATCAAGAACTGGAAAATCTAAATAGGCCAATCAGCAGTATGGAAATTGAAACAATCATCAAATCTCTACCAAAAAGTAAAAGTCTAGGACCACATGATGTCACCAGTGAATTCTACCAAATATTCAAAGAATATTTCATACCTATTATCCTCAAAATATTCCAAAAAATGAAAGAGGAGGCAATACATTCTAACTCATTTTATAAGGCCAATATGACCCTGATACTAAAACCTGGTAAAGATAATGCAAAAAAAAGAAAACTACAGATCAATATCTCTCATGAACACAGATGCAAATATCCTAAATAAGATACTAGTGAACCGAATACATCAACATATTAAAAAGATTATACACCATAATCAAGTGGGCTTCATCCCAGTGGCACAGATATGGTTCGACATATGCAAAGTGATTAATGTAATACACCACATAAAATAAGAATCATATGATCATATCAATAGAATGCAGAAAAAGTCTTCGACAAGATATAGCATCCATTTATGATCAAAACACTTAATAAAATCAGTATAGAAGGAAAGTACCTTAATATAATAAAGGCCATATATGAAAAGCCCTCAGCCAACATTATACTTAATGGTGAAAAACTAGAAACCCTCCCTCTAAGATCAGGAACAAGGCAAGGCTATCCACTATCGCCACTGTTATTCAATATAACATTGGAGGTCTTAGTGAATGCAATCAGGCAAGAGAAAGAGATAATAGGCATCCAAATTGGAAACGAAGGAGTCAAACTCTCACAATTTGTGGATGACATGATTCTCTATATAGAAAACCCTGAAGACTCCACATAAACACTACTAGAAACAATAAGCAAATACAGTAAAGTCTCTGGATACAAAAATCAATGTTCAAAAATTCATAGCGTTCCTATACTCTAACGGTGAAGTGTCAGAAAAAGAAGTGGAAAAAATAATTTATTTTTGCAATTGCAACAACAAAAAAATAAAATAAAATACCTAGGAATAAGTTTAATGAAAGATGTGAAGGACCTATATAATGAAAACTATAAGATCCTATTAAAGGAAATCAAAGAAGATACAAAGAAATGGAAAGATATTCTGTGTTTTTGGATTGGAAGAATCAACATAGTGAAAATGACTATATTACCTAAAGCATTATACAGGTTTAATGTAATCTCCATCAAAATCCTATCAGTATTTTTTAAAGAAATATGACAAAAAAATCATCAGATTTGTATGGAGGCACAGAAGACCCCAAAGCCAAAGCAATCCTGAGAAAAAATAATGAAGCTGGAGGCATCATTCTTTCTGACTTAAATTATAGTACAAAATGACAGTAATCAAAACAGCATGATACTGGCAGAAAAGCAGACATATGAACCAGTGGAACAGAATTGAGAGCCCTGAAGTAAATCCATAATTACATGGCAAATATTTTTTGACAAAAATTCACAAACATACAATGGAGAAAGGAAACCCTCTTCAATAAATGGTGCTGGGAAAACTCGAAAGCTACCTGCAAAAGAATGAAACTAGACCGTTGTCTATCACCACACGCCAAAATTAACTCAAAATAGATTAAGGACCTGAATATAAGACCTGAACAATAAAATGCATAGAAGAAAACATAGGAACTAAACTCAAGGACCTTGAACTTTAAGAGGATTTTAGGAATTTGACCTCAAAAGCAAGGGAAATAAAAGCAAAAATAAATAAATAGGACTACATCAAACTAAAAATTTTCTGCTCAGCAAAATAAATCATCAACAAGGTAAAGAGACAACCATCCAAATGGGAAAATATATCTGCAAGCAATGCCTTAAATAAAGGCTTAATATCCAAAATATGCAAAGAGCTCATTTGACTCCATAACAACAACAACAAAAACAAAGATCCAAAAAAAAAAAATAGGCAAAGGATCTGAACAGACACTTCTCCCTAGAGGACATACAAATGGCCAACAAATATATGAAAGAGATGCTCAACATCGCTAGCTATTAGGGAAATGCAAATCAAAACCACAATGAGATACCATCTCACACCTATTAGAATGGTTATCATCAACAGGACAAGTGGTAACAAATGTTGGAGAGGATGCAGAGAAAAAGGAACCCTCATACAACCCTCATACACTGCTGGTGGGACTGCAAATTGGTACAGCCACTATAGTAAAAAGTATAGAATTTCCTCAAAAAACTAAGAATTGATCTACCACATGATCCAGCAATCCCTCTTCTGGGTATTTATCTCAAAGACTTGAAAACCCATATCCAAAAAAATATTTGCACACCGATGTTCATAGTAGCATTATTCACAGTGGCCAGGACATGGAAGCAACTGAAGTGTCCTACGATAGATGATTGGATAAAGAAGCTGTGGTAGATATATACAATGGAATATTACTCAGCCATAAGAAAAGATGAAATACTGCCATTTGCGACAACATGGATGGCCCTCAAGATAATCATGCTAAGTGAAATAAGCCAGACAGAAAAGTTTTAAAATCACATGACATCACTTATATGTGGGCTATAAACCTAAAAGCAACAAAGGAACAGGACAAACAAACATTGACTCATGGACAGGACTATAGACTAGTGGTTACCGCAGTGTATGGGACGGGGGAGGAGGGGTGAGGTAGATGGTTAAAGAGGGTCAAATATAGGGTGTAGGGGAAGGTGAAGTAGGTAAAGGGGACCAAATATATGGTAGCTGAAGAAAACTGGACTTCAGGTAAACACACAATAGAATGTACAGATGTCAAATTATAATGTACACCTGAAAATTATATAATTGTATTAACCAGTGTTACCCCAATAAAATTAATGTAAATAAAAAACCCATTTGAATAAATAATGTCAATGTAGTTCATTAATTGTAATAAATGTACCACTCTTGTAGGGGAGGTAGCTATGCATGTGTAGGAGACAGGGGATATATGAGAAATCTCTGTACCTTCCACTAATTTGAAAAGATATATGCATCCCTTTGTCTACTGCAGTGCTATTAAAATAGCTGAGATATGGAAGTAACCTAAGCACCTATCAATAGATGATTGAAAAAAGAAAATGTAGTACATATATACAATGAAATATTATTTGGCCACAAAAAAAATGTAATCTTACCATTTGCAATGACATATATGGACCTAGAAGGTATTGTGCTAAGTGAAATAAGTAAGACAGAAAAAGACAAATACCATGTGACTTCACTTATATGTGGAATTTAAAGAAAAAAAAATAAAACAGAAGCAATTTCATAGATACAGAAAATAAACTACTGATTGCCGGATAGGAAGGGGATTTGGAAGGTTGAGTGAAAAACATGAAGGGACTAAGAAGTACAAATTGGTAGTTACAAAATCAGGGAGATGTAAAGTATAGCACAGGGAATATAGTCAACAATATTGTAATAATTATGTGTAGTGCCAGAGGGGTACTAGACTAATCGGGGGGTTCACTTCATAAATTATATAAACATCTAATCGCTATGCTGTACACCTGAAACTAATATAAAATAATATTAAATGTTAACCCTAATTGAAAAAAAAAATTTTTTTAAAGGCTTTTCACCAGAGAGTCACTCTTGGTTTTCAGCTGCCAAGAGACTATGAGGTGCCCTGAGCTCATTTCCAAATGCATCTGCAAGTCAAAATGTTGTATCTCTCTCTTCCAAGATAAGCCCTCCAATCCCAGTATCCCCCAAGTCTTCTTTGACATGGACATCAAAGGAGAGTGAGTTAGTCTAAATGTCTTAGAATTGTTTGAAGATAATGTAACAAAAACTGCAGAAAATTATCACGTATTGTGTACTGGAGAAAATGACATTGGACCCAACACTGGGAAACCTCTCCATTTCAAAGGATGTTCATTCTATCAAATTATTAAGAAATTTATTATCCAGGTGGAGACCTCTCAAGTCATAATGGAGAAAGTATTTGTGGTGAAAAACTTGAAAATGAAAATTTCTATTATAAGCATGACCAGGAGGGTTTATTGAGCATGCCAAATATAGGCTGCAATACCAATGGTTCTAAGTTCTTTATCACAACAGTTGCAACTCTTCATTTGGATGGAAAATTTGGTATTTGGCCAAGTGATTAAAGAAATAAGTATGGCAAGAATTATGAAAAATCTAGAAGTAAAAGGTAAAAAAACTGACTAAATCGTGCATTGTTGAAGAATGTGGAGAATTGTAGAAAGGGGAAGATTGGGGTTTATTCCCAAAATGTGTCTCTGAGGACAGTAATCCAGATTTCTCTGAGGGTGTAGATATAGATTTAAAAGACATAGATAAAATATTATTATTAACAGATGACTTAAAAAAACATTAGAAATAGTTTTTTCAAAACCCCAGACTGGGAGATGGCCATTAAAAAATATACAAAAGTTTTAAGATATGTGGAAGATTCAAAGGCTGTTTTTGAGAAAGCAGATAGATTGAAGATACAACCTGTACCTCTAAGCTACAAACTGAATTTTGATGCTTGTAAGCTGAAGATGTCAAATTGGCAGAGAGAAACTGACAGTTGTTTGGAAGCTCTTGAAATAGACCCATCAAATAGCAAAGCACTGTACTGCAGAGTTCAAGGATGACACGGATTAAAAGAATATGATCAAGAGTTGGCTGAGCTTAAGAAAGCTCATGAGATACCACCAAAAGGTAAAGCTATACAGGCAGAGTTGCTGAAAGTCAAACAAAAAATATAGGCACAGAAAGGTAAAGAGAAGGCAGCACATGAAAAAAATTATTATTTAATAAGGAATTCAGTTTTGCTTGAATATTATACATTGATTGTATAAAAGCAATTTAAAAATGTAAGGGGCTATGTCTATTATATATAATCACTAATGTGTTTTCTTTGATACTTTAATTCCCCATTGTTTAGAGTTTAAGAATACTGATATGGGTTCACTCTTAATAAGTGTTACAAAAAATAATAAATGAGGAAGAGAAAAAAGGAATATAAATATGAATATTAAATTGGCAATAACTATGTACCTATCAAAAATCACTTTAACTGTAAATAGTTTAAATGTTCCAATCAAAAAACATATAGTAGCTGAATAGATAAGAAAACAAGACCCATACATACACTGTCTACAAGAGACCCATTTCAAATTGAAAGACACACTGAAAGTAAAGGGGCGGAAAATGATATTTCATAAAAATGGAAAAGAAAAAAAAGCTAAGGTAGCAATACTTATATCAGACAAAATAAACTTTAGAACAAGGGCTATAATAAGAGACAAAGAAGGACATTATATAATGATAAAGGGATCAATCCAACAAGAGGTAATAACACTTGTAAACATTTATGCACTCAATATAGGAGCACATGAATATATAAAGTAAATATTAACAAATGTAAAAAGAGAGATTAACAGTAATAAAGTCATAGTAGGGGACTGTAATAGCCCATTACACCAATGGACAGCTAGCTCTTCCAGACAGGAAAACAGAAAGAAAATCACAGCCTTAAATAACACCCTAGACCAGATGGATTTAATAGATATATTTAGAGCATTTCACCCAGAAGCAGCAGAATATACATTCTTCTCAAGTTCACATGGAATATTTCCAAAGACAGACCGCATGTTAGTCCACAAAACAAGTATCAATAAATGTAAGAAGGCCGAAATCATACCAAGCATCTTCTCTGACCACAACTGTATGGAACTAGAACTCAATTACAAGAAAAAAACTGAAAAACACACAAACACATGGAAGGTAAATAACATGCCACTTAACAATGAATGTGTTAACTATGACATCATGGAAGAAATCAAAAGATACCTTGATATAAATGAAAATGAAAATACAACAACCAAAAATCTATGGGAGACAATGAAAACAGTCTTAAGAGAGAAATTCATAGCAACACAGGCCTACCTCAAGAAACAAGAAAAATCTAAAATAAACAATCTAACTTTACACTTAAATGAACTAGAAAAAGAAAAACAAATAAAGACAAAAGTAAGTAGAAGGAAGGAAATAATAAAGATCAGAGTGAAAATAGTCTAAAAATAAATAAATAAAAAGGCCAATGATACCAAGAACCAGTTCTTTGAAAAGATAAACAAAATTGATAAACTTTCAACCAGACTCATAAAAAAGAGAAGATTCAAGTAAATAAAATCAGAAGTGAAAAGGGAGAAGTAACAACTGATACCACAGAAATACAAAGGGTTATAAGGAAACACTATGAGTAATTATATGCCAACAAACTGGACAATCAGAAAGAAATGGATAAATTCCTGGAAACATAACAATCTTCTAAGACTGAATCAAAAAGAAACAAAATCTGAACCAACCCATTACTAATAATGAAATCAAATTAGTAATTTTAAAAACTCCAAAAAATTCCTGAGCTGAATAGCTTCACAGGTGAATTTTAACAAACATTCAAAGAATTAACACCAATGCTTCTCAAATGATTCCAAATATTCAAAAGGAGAGAAGGCTCCCAAGCTTATTTTACAAGGCCACCATTACCCAATTCCAAAACCAGACAAAGACATCACAGAAAAAAGAAAGAAAGAAAATTGATGAACGTAGATGCAAAAATTAACAAATTATTAGCAAACTGAATTCAGCAATACACTTTAAAAAATCATACACCACGATCAAGTGGAGATGCAAGTTTGGTTCAATATCTGTACATTGGTTAACATGATACACTACATAAACAAAATGAAAGATGAAAATCATATGATCATATCAATAGATGCACAAAAAGTATTTGACAAAATCCAGCATCAATTTATGATAAAAATTTTCAGCAAAGTAGGAATAGAGAAAATCTTCAGTATAATAAAGGCCATGCATGATAAACCAACAGCTAAATTCATACTCAATGGGGAAAAGCTAAAAGCATTTTTCTTAAGATCAGGAACAAGACGAAGATGTCCACAGTCAACATTTTTATTGAACATAATATTGAAAGTCCTAGCCACAGCAATCAGACAAGAAAAAGAAATAGAAGGCACCCTTATTAGAAACGAAGTAAAGCTGTCATTATTTGCAGATGGCATAATATTATATAGAGAGAACCCTAAAGATTCCACCAAAAAAACTTAGAACTGATTAATGAATTCAGTGAAGTATTAGCATACAAAATTAATAATCAGAAATTGGTTGCATTTTTATACACCAATAACAAACTATTACAAAGAGAAATTTAAGAAAACAATTCCAGTTACAATTGCATCAAAAAAATACCTAGTAATCAACTTAACCAAGGAAGTAAAATACTTGTAGTTGGAAAATTATAAGACATTGATGAAAAAAATTGAAGATACAAATAAATGGAAGCATATACTATGCTCACAGACAGTATTAACATCATTAAAATATCCATACAATCCAAAGCAATCTATAGATTCAATGCAATCTTTATCAAAATATCAATGGCAATTTTTAAAAAGCTAGAAGAAATAATCCTAAAATTTATATGGAACCACAAAAGACTCTGAATAGCCAGAGCATTCTTAGGAAAGAACAAAGTTGGAGGTATCACAATATCTGATATCAAACTATACTTCAAATCTGTAGTAATCAAAACAGCATGACACTGGCATGAAAATGGATACATAGATCAATAGAACAGAATAGAGAGACCAGAAATACACCCATGTCTACGTGCTCATGTAATCTATGACAAAAGAGGCAAGAATATACAATGGAATATAGACAATCTATTTAATAAATGATGTGGGGAAAACTGGGTAGATATATACAAAAAAAACTGAAACTAGACCACCTTCTAAACCATATACAAAAATAAACTTAAAATGGATGAAAGACTTAAATGTAAGACCCAAAACTATAAAACTCTTAGAAGAAAACAAAGGCAGTAAACTCTCTGACATTGCTCTTAGTAATATTGTTTTTTGATATATCTCCTCAGGCAAGAAAAACAAAAGAAAAAATATACATATCAAACTACATGAAACTAAAAAGTTTTTGCATAGCAAAGGAAACCATCAAGAAAGTAAAAAGACAGCCTACTGAATGGGAGAAGATATTTGCAAATAATATAGCTGATAAGGGGTTAATATCCAAAATTTGTGAAGAACTCATACAATTCGACATCAAAAAAATCCAGTTTAAAAATAAACAGAGGACCTAAATAGATATTTTTCCAAAGAGAACATACAGAAAGTATAGATACATGAAAAATGCTCAGTGTCACTAATCATCAGAGTAATGCAAATTAAAACCACAATGAGATATCACCTCATACCTGTCAGAATGGCTATCATCAATAAATCAACAAAAAAGTGTTGGTGAGGATGTGGACAAAAGGAAACACTTATGCACTGTTCGTGAGATTGTAAATTGGTGCAGTCATGATAGAAAATAGTGTAGATATTCCTCAAGAAATTAAAAATAAAACTATCTTATGTCCCAGCAATTCCATGTCCAGGTATTTATATGAAGAAATAAAAAACACTAATTCAAAAAACTAGATGCACCTCTATATTCATTGCAGCATTATTGACAACAGCCAAGATATGGAAGCAAGCTAACTGCCCATCAATGAATGGTTGGATAAAGAAGAAGTGATCACACACACACACACACACACACACACACACACACAGGACTATTATTCAGCCATAAGAAAATGAAATCTTACCAATTGTAACAACAGTGATATACCTAGAGTGTATTATACTAAGTGAAATAAATCAGAGAAGACAAATACTATATGACCTTATTTACATGTGAAATCTAAAGAACAAAATAAGGAAAAAAAAACAAAACAGAAACAGACTCATAAATACAGAGAACACTGATGGTTGCCACATGAAAGGAGGGATTGGGGGCTCGATGAAAAAGGTGAAGAGATTAAGAAGTACAGATTGTTAGTTACAGAATATTCACAGGGATGTAAAGTACAGCATAGGGAATTTAGTCAGTAATATTGTAATAACAATGTATAGTGCCAGGTGGGTACAAGACTAATTGGCGGTATCACTTTGTAAATTATATAAATTATATAAATGTCTAATCTATGTCTATGATATATATATGTACATACACATATATATTATAAAATATATTGAATATCAACTTTAACTGAAAAAATAATAAAGGAAGGAAGGAAGGAAGGAAGGAAGGAAGGAAGGAAGGAAGGAAGGCAGGCAAGCAGACAGACAAAGAAAGAAAGAAAGAAAGAAAGAAAGAAAGAAAGAAAGAAAGAAAGAAAGAAAGAAAGAAAGAAAGAAAGAAAGAAAGAATATGCGGGAAAAAAAGAAAAAGAAAAGGACGTCTTTAGGTGGCCCATCAAACGACTAATAAAATTCCAGAAGAGAACCAGAAAAATGGAGGAAAGGCAAATACCAAAAAAGAATACAGAAAAGATTTTCTCTGAACTAAATGTTATGAGTCTCCAGATTGAAAGAATCCACCAAAAGCCCAGAACAATTAATTTTAAAACAGTAAAAACAAATTATATTATTAAGACGTATTTGACCAACAGGGATAAAAAGAATCTAAAATCTTCAGGTCACATACAAAATATCATGAATTAGAATGTTATGTAACTCATGAATGCAGTATTGGAAGCAAGAAGATGTTGGAGCAATATTGTCACAATTCTGAAGGAAGTGTAATTTCTAACCCAGAATTCAAATTATCAACTGAGAGTGTAGGAAAGAAACACATTTGCCTTTAGGCAAGGACTCAATTAATTTACTTTCCATGTGTTCTGTATTACTTTTTATTGCTGCTGTAACAAATTACCACAAACTTGGTGGCCTAAAACAATACAAATTTATTGTCTTACAGTTCTGGAGGTCACAAGTCTAAAATAGGTCAGCAGGTCTTCATTCCTTCTGGAGACATAAGGGGGGGGGAATATTTTGAATTGCCATTTTCAGCTTGTAGAAGCTGCTGATATTCCTTGTCTTGTGTCCCCTTCCTCATTCTTCAAAACCAGTAGTATAGCATCTCCTCTCCTCTCTGACTTCCCTCTTATAAGGACCCTTGTATTTACATTAGACCCAAGTGGATGATGTAAAATAATCTACCCATTTTAAGATGCTTAACTTAATCACATCTGCAAAGTCCCTTTTGAGATATACAATAACATACAGACTCCCAGAATTAGGACATTGACAACTTTTGGGGGCTGTGATGCTTAATTTTATGTGTCAACTTAACTTGTCTAAGGGACGTCTAGGTAGCTGGTGAAACATTATTTCTGGGTGTATCTGTGAGGGTGTTTCTGGATGAGATTATTAGCATTTTATTGAGTAGGCTGAGTAAGAAGATCTACCCTCACTAATGTAACTGGGCATCACCCAATCTATGGGGAGCCCATATGGAACTAATTCTCTATTTCTTCTTGAGATGAGATGTCTATCTTTTTCTGTCTTTAGACATTGATGTTCCTGATTCCTGGGCCTTTGGATGCTGAGACTTAATGCCAGTGGCTCTCTGGCCCTTAGCTCTTTGACCTGATACTGGGAGTTATACCAGCATCACTACCATCCCTCCAGTTCTCAGCCTTTGTACTTGGCCTGGATCATGCCATTGGCTTTCCTGGGTCTCCAGATTACAGATGGTAGACTGTGAGACTTCTCAGGCTCAATCAACACATGAGGCAATCCCTATAATAAATCTCCTCTTGTCAATCCCTCCCATTAATGTGCAAACAGCAACCAAGGCTCAACTACAACGGTATGGCATACGTAACCCACGCAAGGAAAACATTTGGAGGACCCAGCTCAGGTGACCAGGAAGACTGTACCATTGGGCCCAACAGGATACCTACTACATAAGGCTACTCTGCTAAGACCGGGAGACACAGCAGCCCTACCTAATACATAGAAACAAACACAGGGAGGCATAAAAAATGGAGAGATAAAAATAACATGTCTCAATTGAAAGAACAGAACAAAGCTTCAGAAAAAGGACTCAAGAAAATGGAGACAAGCAACCTACTAGTTGCAGAATTCAAAACACTGGTTATAAGGATGCTCAATGAACTTAGGGGGAAAGTAGATAAACTCAGTGAGAACTTTAACAAAGATAGAAAACATAAAAGTTGAGATAGAAAATTTAAAAAGAACCAGTTGAAAATAAAAAATACAATAACTGAAATGAAGAATATCTTAGGAATCACAGTATTTTATGAAGCAGAGGATTGAAGCAGCAATTTAGAAGATAAGGTGGCAGAAACCACCCAATCACAACAACAAGATAAAAAATTCAAAAAAGTGAGGATAGTTTAAGAGGCCTCCGGGACAACATTGAGTATACCAACGTTCGCATCGTAGGAATACCAGAAGGAGGCGGGGGAGAATGAGAGAGAGAGAGAGAGAGAGAGAGAGAGAGAGAGAGAGAGAGAGAGAGAGAGAGAGAGAGAAGAATGAAAACCTATGTGAGGAAATAATGTTAGAAAACTTCCCTAACTTGGTGAAGGAAATAGACATATAAACCCAGGAAGTGCAGGGAGTCCCAAACAAGATGAAACCAAAAAAGGTCCACACCAAGACACATCATAATTAAAATGCCAAATGTTAAAGACAAACTGGGCATCTTAAAAGCAGCAAGAGAAAAGCAATTAGTTGCTCCCATAAAACTGTCAGCTGATTTCTCAACAGAAACTTTGCAGGCCAGAAGGAGTTGGCATTAAATATTCAATGTAATTAAAAGCAAAGACCTACAACCCAGATTACTCTACCTAGCAAAGCTATTATTTAGAATAAAAGGACAGATAAAGAGCTTCCCAGACATGAAAAAGCTAAAGGAGTTTATCACTAACAAATCAATATTACAAGAAATGTTAAAGGGACTTCTTTAAGAAGAAGAAGAAAAGGATTGAAAATATGAATAATAAAATGGCAATAACTGAATATCTATCAACAATTACTTTAAATGTAAATAGATTAAATGCTCCAATCAAAAGGTAGGGTGGCTGAGTGGATAGAAAAACAAGACCCTTACATACACTGCCTACGAGAGACTCAGTTCAGATCAAGACACACACAGACTGAAAGTAAGGGGATGAAAAAAGATGTTTTATGAAACTAGAAACAAAAAAACAATAAAGCTGTGTTAGCTATACTTATACCACACAAAATAGACTTTAAAATGAAGGATATAACAAGAAACAAAAAAAGGACCAAGTAATCCTACTTCTGGGTATTTATTTGAAGAAACCCAAAACACTACTTCAAAGGAACATGTGAATCCATATGTTCATTGCAACATTATTTACAACAGTCAAGATATGGAGGCAATCTGGGTATCCATCAATAAATGAATAGATATAGAAGAGGTAGTGCATATATAGATTGGGATATTTCTCAACCATGAAAAAAGAATGAAATCCTTGCCATCTGTAACAACATGGATTGAGTTACAGGGTATTGTGCAGAGTGGAGTAAGTCAGAAAGAGAAAGACAAATGCCATATTATTCCACTTACATGTGGAATCTAAAGAACAAAATAAACATACAAGCAAAACAGAAACAACCTCATACATACAGAGAACATTTTTATGGTTGCCAGATGGGAGGGGTTTTGGGGGGATGGGTGAAAAATGGAATAAGATTAAGAAGTACAAATGATAGTTACAAAATAGTTATGGGAATGTAAAATATAGCATGAGGAATATAGTCAACAATATAATAACTATGTATGGTGTCAGATAGGTACTAAATTTATCAGGGTGATCACTTTGTAAGTTATATAAATGTTTAATCATTATATTATACATCTGAAACTATTATAATATTATACATCAACTGTAATTAAATTTTTAAAATTTAAATAGAAGACAAAATAAATAAATTAAATTAAATAAATCTCCTTTTATATATACCTAAATATATATTTATAGCTGTATCTACTATTCATTCTCTTTCTCTGGAAAACCTTTACTAATACAGGGAACATTATTCTGTCTACTTTAAACCCGTTCTAATGAAGCTACTGAATTATTTTCACAAACCAAAAAGGAGGAAGAAATAAGGTGCTTGAAAAGAGAAGCCCAATGAGAAAGCAAACTAAAGAAAATTCCTAGAATAGCAGTGAACGACCCATCATACTGAAGCTGGAGGACAGACAGCTCTGAGAAAGGGCTCTGAAGAAAATGTAACTGAAGTGTTTTTGTAAATAAAAATATTGATAGATGTGTGGCATAGATTTTGGCACATTTGGGGTAAAACTTAAGGATAGGTAAACAGAAAATTAACTAGGTAAATGAAAAAGAATAAGGCAATTATTAGTAACAGGGAAAATGGAAAGTTCTACAAGGAAGGAGTAGTCACAGTATACTATATAGCACAGTTCCCTGTATAACAGTATTTACCTATTTACTCCAATATAAATATAAGTTACTGACTCACAGAAAAATTAAGATATAACTTTTTTGAGAAATAGAAGAATGGGACATATGGGAGGGGGCATGGAATATACAAGACCTCACCTACATGGGTAAAGTCTACAAGTGTTAAATCAAAAAACAGAAGTGTACTCCACAAAGTATTCTACAGATTCAATGAAACACATATCAAAAATCTTAGTTAGAGTTTTTGCAGTGATTGAAGAGTTGATTCTAAAATTCATATGGAAATATGAGGGTCCCAGAATACCCAAAACAACCCTGAAAATAGGAACAAAGTTTAAGGACTCCCACTTCCCAATTTCAAAACTTAACTAAAAAGCTACAATAACCAAGAAAATGTGATTCTATCATAACCATAGGCATATTAACTTATGGTAGATAAATCGAGAGTCCAGAAATTAACCTACATACTTATGATCGATTGTTTTTCAACATGGGTGCCAAGACAATTTAACAAGAAGAAGAGTCTTTTCAACAAATGGTACTGGAACACATGCAAAGAATTCAGATGAATGTCTACCTCACATAATATACAAAAGTTAACTCAAAATAAACTAAATAGATAAAACTATAAAATATTTAGAAGAAACCAGGCAAAAAAATCTTCATGACCTTGAATTAGGCAATGGTTTCTTAGGCATGACACTAGAAGAAAAAAATAGATATACTGGACTTCATTGAAATGTAAAATGTTTATGATTCGAAGGATAACATCAAGAAAAAAGACAGTACACCAAAGCGAGAAAATAATCGCAAATTATATGATAAAGGAATTATACACAGAATAGACAAAGAACATAACAATATAAAAGCAAATAACCCAATTTTATTTCATTTATTTTTATTTTTTAATTTATTTTTTATTATGGTGACATTGGTTAATAAAATTCAATAAGTTTCAAGTGTACAATTCAACAGTAAGGCATATATAATGCATTGTGTATTCACTGCCCATAGTTAGATTTCTTTCTGTCATGACATATTTGACCCCTTTTACCCCATTTACTTCCCCCCTATCCTCCACCTTCTGGTAACAACTAGTCTATTGTATATGGCCATGAGTCTCTGTCCTGCTTTTAGGTTTATATCCTACATATGAGAGCTATCATGTGGTTTACAACTTTTTCTGTCTGGCTTATTTCACTTAGCATGATTATCTCGAGATCCATCCATGTTGTTGAAAATGGCAGTATTTCATCTCTTCTTATGTCTGAGTCATATGCCATTGTATATATGTATCACAGCTTTATCCAATCATCTATTGTAGGACACTTTGGTTACTTCCATGTCCTGGTCACTATGAATAATGCTGCTATGAACATCAGTGTGCAAATATCTTTTTGGATATATGTTTTCAAGTCTTTGGGGTAAATACCTAGTTGAGGATGCCTGGATCATATTGTAGATCAATTTTTAGTTTTTTGAGGAACTTCCATATGGTTTTCCATAGTGGCTATACCAATTTACGGTCCCACCAGCAGTGTATGATGGTTCTTTTTTCCCTGCATCCTTTCTAACACTTGTTATTACTTGTCCTATTGATGATAGCCATTCTAACAGGTGTGAGATTGTATCTCATTGTGGTTTTGATTTGCATTTCCTTAATAGCTAGCGATGTCGAGCATATTTTCTTATGTCTGCTGGCCATTAGCCTGTCCTCTTGGGAGAAGTGTTTGTTCAGGTCCTTTGACTATTTTTTAATTGGATTCTTTGTGTTTTTGTTGTTATTGAGTCATATGAGTTATTTGTATATTTTGGATATTAGGACTTTATTGAAGGCATTGCTTGCAAATATATTTTCCCATTCGGATGATTGTCTCTCTACCTCTTTTGCTGTGCAGAAGCTTTTTAGTTTGATGTAGTCCCATTCATTTACTTTTGCTTTTACTTTCCTTGCCTTTGAGGTCAAATAACCCAATTTTAAAATAGACAAAGGATTTGAATAGACATTTTATCGATGAAGATAAAAGAACATCTTCAAATGGTCTATAGGCACATAAAAAGATGCTCAACATCAAAAAATGCAAATCAAAACCAATGAGATACCACTTTATATTCACTAAGATTGCTATCCTAAAGATAGACATTAACAAGTATTGACAAAGATTAATATACATTGGAGTCATTGTACACTGCCGATGGGAATGTAAAAGGTGCAGCCACTTTCAAAAAGTTTGGCAGTTCTCCAAATAGGCAAAAACAGAGTCGACACAACACATGAATTCCACTTTAGGTATATATACACATTCAGAAAAATTGAAAATAGGTGAAAAACAAATATTTATTTATAAGCATTCAAAGTAGTACTATTCACAATAGCCAAAAAGTGAAAACAACTCTAATGGCCATCAAATGATGAATGGCTAAACAAAATGTGGTACAACCATATAATGGAATATTATTCAGCCATAAACAGGAATGAAGTAGTTATACATGCTACAACATGGATGAACCTAGAAAATATTATACTTGTTGGAAGAAGAAAGACACAAAAGGCCACAAATTGTATAATTCCACTTATATTAAATGTCCAGAATAGACAAATCTATAAAGACAGAAAGTGGACTTGTTTTTGCTAGGGACTGAGGGAAGGAGAAATAGGAAGTGACTGGTAATGGATATAGAGTTTCTTTCTAGGATGATGAATCTTACTTAGATAGTGATGATGGTTGCACACTCTGTTAGTATATTAAAAACACTGAATTGTATACCTTAATAAATTAGAAAAGCACAAACAACCCAATTAAAAATATGGGACTTTTGTTTCCAGACCAAATGGAATAGATTTGTTTTTCTTTACTCCTCCCTCTAATTACAACTCTAAACCCTGGATATAATACATAATACAAATACAAAAAGACTATAGTTGGAGAAAAGATGGTGAACAATCTAGGGATCTCAGGTCTCAAGAAATGGCATAGCAGTGAGTTCTTTGACTTTACTTTGTGTCTTCTATATATCATGAACTGTGTACTGGAAAAGCCACGAATGCTAATGGGCATAGATTTAAAAACTCCTCCACGTAAGAAAATGCTCCTCTCTCTTCCCACCAGGATGGTGTTAATGGAGACCAAGTGAGATGCCTGGAATTCCAGCACTGCCTGGTAGAAACAAAAAACCCTAACTTACTCCAGCTGGTGAGATGTCAGCAGAAGCCTACTAAATTAGATTTTAATGAGATTCAGAATTGCATTATATATATTCAAAATATTCGGGTTACAATTTGAAAGCACTTGTCATACCATAAATGAGAAAATTTTCAATTAAAATAAGGAAAACAACAAATGCAAACACCAAAATGAATCATGTTAAAATTACATCATAAGGATTTTAAGACAGCAGCTATAAAAGTACTTTGGTAAGCAATTACAAATTTGAAACAAATCTAAAGAAATACAAAATTTCAGTGAAGAAAAAGAAGATATATAATAGAGATAAATGGAAATTTTCTGAACTGAAAAATGCAATTATCGAAATAAAAATCTTACTGGATGAGCTAGCCCCACAGCAGAACTGAGATAGAGGAAAGAATCTGCTAAATTTGATATAGGTCAATAGAAATTACCCAGTGTAAGAAACAGATGATAAACTGGGAAAAGAGTAAACAGAGTCTCAGAGACGAATGGGACAATAACAAAATATTTAAGTTCACGTCATTAGAGTCCCAGAAAGAGAGGAGAAAGGGTATATGGGTAGAAAATATTTGAAGAAATAACGGCTGAAATATTCCCAACTTTGATGAAAGGCATAAATCTACAGATTCAAGAATTTGACTGAACCCCAACAGGAAAAACACAAAGAAATCTGCAAGAGGACATATAACAATATGACTTCTGAAAACTAAAGACAAAAAAATCTTTAAAGATACAAGATAGAAACTACACATTACTTATATGGGAACAACCATTCAAATGACAGTGAATTTCTCACCAGAAATCATGGAGGCCAAAAGGGATTGGCACAATATTTTTCATCTTTTAAAAGAAAAGAACCGTCAACCCAGAATCCTATATCCAGTAAAAAATATCAATTAGAAATTGAGGGAAAATCAAGATATTCTAAAATGAAGAAGAACAAAGAATTTAGAATTTACAGGACCTACCATAACATAACATAAGAGGCATTTCAAGCAGAAAGGGAATACTTGTGTGTGTTTTTTTTAAAAAAAGGAAATTTGAAACATCAGAAATGAAAGAACAACAAATAGGGTAAAACTATGGCAAATAAAATAACCTATTTGTCTCCTCTTAATTTTTAAAAAGCATATATGATGATTGAATGAAATTATAACTTTGCTATGGTTCTCAATGTATATCTAGGAAATATTTAAGACAACTATATTATACAGAGAGATGAAGGAACTCGAGTGGAAGTAATGCTTATACATTTCAATTAATGTAGTAAATAAAAATATGGTACTCTGTGATCAGTTATTTTTTGGACAATGTAATATTAGAGAAAACGCTTTAAAAACTATACACTTCACAGTCCACAGATACATCAAGGTGGAATTCTTAAAAATATATGTGAATAACAAGTATGAAGGTATAAAAAGGAAGAGTAACAAACATCAGAATGAACAAACACAAAAATAATAAAGTGATATATCAACAATTACCTTAATTAAAAATGGTCAAAGTACAAAGAAGTAAAGGCAATACAATGGAACAAAGATAGACTTCTCAACATATGGTGCTGGAATAATTGAACATCCACATGCAAAAAAAAAATGAATGTAGGCACAGAACTTCATAAAAATTTACTCAAATTAGATCACAGACCTAAATGTAAAACACAAAACTATGAAAATCCTAGACTCTAACACAGGGAAAAATCTACATGACCTTGGGTTTAGTGATGACGTTTTAGATACAACATCAAAGGGACTGTCCATGAAAGAAATAGTTTATAAATTGGACTTCTTTAAAAAATTCTGCTCTCTAAAAGACATTATCAAGAGAATGAGAAGATAAGCCAAAGACTGGAAGTAAATATTTGCAAAAGACATATGATAAAGGATTGTTATGTGAAATATACAAAGAACTCTTAAAACTCAACAGTAGGAAAACAAACAGCCCAATTAAAAACAGGCCAAAGATCTTAATAGACACTTTACCAAGTAAGATATACAAACAGCAAATAAAAACACAAAAAGAAGCTCCACATCATATATCATTATGAAAATGCAAATTAAAACAACAATGAGATACCACTGTACACCTATCAAAATACCAAAATCCAGAATGCTGACAACACAAAATACTGGCAAGAATATGGAACAACAGAAATTCTCATTCATCGCTGTTTGAAATGCAGAATGATACTTTGGAAGACAGATTGGTAGTTTCTTACAAAATTAAACAAACTCTTATCATTCAATCTAGCAATTGTATTCCTTGCTACTTATCCAAAAGAGCTGAAAACATGTCCACACAAAAACTTTCAAATAAATATTTATAGCAGCTTTATTCATAAAAATTGTCAAAACTTGGAAGCAACCAAGATGTCCTTCGGTAGGTAAACGGATAAACTGTGGTACATCCACACAATGGATTATTATTCAGTGATAAAAAGAAATAAAATAGCAAGCCATGAAAAGACACAGAGGAATTTTAAATGTATATTGCTAAGTGAAAAAAGCCAATCTCAAAAAGCTACGTATATTATGATTCTGAAAAGGCTACAACTACATGAAATTCTGGAAAATGTAAAGTTGGAAACAGTAAAAAGATCAGTTCTTGCCTTGGATTAGGGGAAAGGGAGATATAAATAGGTGGGTCATAGAGGATTTTTAGGGCAGGGAATTTAATTTCTATGCTACTATAATGGTAGGTACATGTCATTATATATGTGTCAAAACCCATAGAATGTATAACACTGAGAGTAAACCCTAGTGTAAACTATGGACTTTGGTTGATAATTATTTGTCAATGTAGTTCATTAATTGTAATAAATGTACCACTCTTGTAGGGGAGGTAGCTATGCATGTGTAGGAGACAGGGGATATATGAGAAATCTCTGTACCTTCCACTAAATTTTGTTGTGACTCTAAAAATGCTCTCAAAAATCAACTATTAAAAAAAGGTCTAAACATTAATTAAATGACAGAGATTAACAGAGTTAGGAAAAATGACCCAAATATGGATGAATTACAAGAAATTCACTTTAAATATATAGGCACAGTTAAGTTTAAACTTAAAATAGGGAGAAGATGTAGCATTATAAATATATATTTAGTTTATACTCTTCTACTACCTGATTTTTAAGTGACTACAATACTACAAGTTCTGGAATGACTATATAAAAAGCTCCATGTACCCATTCCCAAGTCAGACAACCATAAACAGAGAAAATTATTTAATAAAAGTAATCATTTAAAGTCTCTATAAATTATCCTAAGGGTATATACCAAGTAAAAAAAATTATTCGAGAAAATCTACCAGTCAGTCTTCTCCTGCCCTTGGACCGGGATTTACACCATAAGCTCCCATGGTGCTCAGAGCTGTGGATTCTAACTGGAATTACACTACTGGATTTTCTGGTCTCTGGCTTGCAAATAGCAGATCGTAGGACTTTTTGGCCTCTATAATCCTAAGAGAAAATTACTCCTGGATATTTTTGTCTCCTGGCCTCCAATTCCAAATAAGTTTGTGAAAGTTGGCAAGTTTATTTTATATCTGCACAGTGGAAAGACTTTGAAAGTAAATAAGATAGAGGAAGAGAGACTTTCTTGTTGGAGAGATCTGAGAAATCACCAAGGAAAACAAGGATTTTGAATGCGTGAATGGCAGCTAGTCCAGCTGACTGGATATTAAGGAGAATTGTATGAGATGAAGCTAGCAAGGCAGAATGACTATATATAATCCCAGCACTTCAAATGATTATTGATTATAATGAGGTGAGCATGACCCTGCTTCAGAATGTATCCTTAGAGTACTGTTTTTACCTCCAATTTAGGCTTTAGTCCTGCCCTATAATATTGTGACCACGAAGGAAAAATAATTCTTTTATTTAAAGGACTCTTAAATGTTCCAGGGCTCTCTAGTGGTATTGAGCCTTTTCACCTCAGAATTTGGCTATGAAACAAAGCAAACTTGTGTTTACTTTTCTCCTTTTCTTCCTCACTGGAGCACTAGTAGTGATCATATCAGAACAAAAGCCCTCAATGTACAATAACTCTCTAATACCAAGCTTCTGGTTGCTAGTGTTCTGCCGAAGTCCTTGCCTTTATCCTCTGGGGAAAATCATCTAGTAAGCAGTTTCATTAATACATGTATTAAGAAATGCATATCTGAAGAATGGATTTGAGGAATTTGGGGAAGATGGCAAACTAGGTAAAATCAGAGTTTGTCTCCTCCCAGGACGACAATGAAAACAATGAAATTAAAACCAAATTACAAAATAATCAACGTGGAGAATCACCTGAAGTCCAGCAGATCATAACACCTACATCTCTGATAATATAAAGGAGCCACATTGAAGCCGGTAGGAGGGGCAAAGTCCTGAATCAGGCTGGACACACACACACACACACACACACACACACACACACACACACACGGGTGGTGGAGTATCATAAGTCAGGAGGGAGAGCGAGGCTGCAGAGGCTCTCCTGAAGGCAGGGGGGAGTCCTGGTCACATTTGGGGGCTCCCCAGCCCAGGGTTCCATCCCAGAGAAGAGGAGATTGCAATAAATCTGACTGTAGAGACTAGACGGGATTCTGGCCAGCTGGGTGAGACGGAAGGCGACCTCTTGCTCTAGGAACGAGGATGGGAAAAAGATACCTGAGAAGAAATAGCTGAAAACACGGTTGTGGCTTTGAGGTTTAGTCTGGGAATTGTCTGTAGTTTGTAATCACTAACCTGATAGTAACTAATGATGATTTGCAAAGCCAGCTTTGTGAGAAAGAATAAAAAGCCATAGAGACAGGGGTGGGGGATGCTAGCATTGCCATTCCTTGTCATTCCTCCTCTCCCTTATCCATGTCAGTAAAAGCATTTCCATCTCTGACTCTTCTTCCTAACTGTCTCTGCAACAAATATAAATTGACCGAACTCAGCAATAAAAAGGCACAGAGTTGCAGAATGGATCAAACACCAAAACCCAACCATATACTGCCTCCAAGAGACACATTTCAACTCCAAAGACAAATATGGACTCAAAGTGAAAGAGTGGAAAATGATATTTAAAGCAAATGCCATTCAGAGAAAAGCAGGAGTAGCGGTACGAATATGGTATGATCTAGACTTTAAAATAAAAAAAGTTAAAGAAAGATACTGAGGGATATTTCATAATACTAAGGGGAATCATGCATTGAGAAGATATAACAATTATTAATATCTATGCTCCCAATTAGGGAACCCTGAAATATGTAAAGCAATTACTAACAGAGCAATTACTAAAGGGAGAAACAGATCAAAACACTATCATAGTAGGGGACCTAAATACCCTACTGTCACATATGGAGAAATCATCCAAACAGAAAATTGATATGGAAATAACATCCTTAAATGACACATTAGACCAACTGGACATAATGGAGATTTAAAGAGCCTTGCATCCAAAAAGAGCCGAGTATACATTCTTCTCTAGTGCACATGGAACATTCTTAGGAATCAACCACATACTGGGGCACAGAGATAGCCTCAACAAATATAAGAGGGTTGAAATCATACCAAGCATATTCTCTGATCATAATGCTTTGAAACTAAAGATCGACTGCAAAAAGAAAGCAGGAAGAACCACAAATACATGGAGATTAAACAACATGCTACTGAATAATAACTAGATCAGAGAAGAAATAAAAGGAGAGGTCAAGAGATACATAGAAACGAATGATAATGATAGTACAATATATCAAAAATTGGGGGACATGGCAAAAGCAGTCATAAGAGGAAAGTTGATATCATTATAGGCCTACCTCCAGAAACAAGAACAAGCCCAAATAACCAACCTAATGCTTCATCTTATAAAATGAGAAAAGGAAGAACAAATGAAGCCTAAAGTCAGCAGAAGGAAGGAAATAATCAAAATTAGAGCAGAAATAAATAAAATTGAAAATAAAACGACAACAACAACAACAACAAAAAAACAATAGAAAGAATAAATGAAACAAAGAGCCGGTTCTTGAAGAAGGTTAATAAAATTGACAAACCCCTGGTTAAACTCATTAAAGAAAAAAGAGAAAAGACACAAATAAACAAAATCAGGGATGAAAGAGGGGAAATTACAACTGATATTGCAAAAATACAAAGGATCATACAGGAATACTATGAAAAAGTATATAACACCAAATATACTAACCTAGAAAAAATGAACCAGTACTTGGAAAACTACAACCTTCCTAGACTGAATTAAGAAAAACTGGAAAATCTAAATAGACAAATCAGCAGTATGGAAATTGAAACAATCATCAAAAACCTACAAAAAAGTAAAAGTCCAGGACCAGATGGTTTCACCAGTAAATTCTACCAAACATTCAAAGATTTAAAACCTCTTTTCCTCAAACTCTTCCAAAAAAACAGAGGCAATACATCCCGATTCATTTTATGAGGCCATTATTACCCTGTTATTGAAACTTAGTAAAGATAACACACACACAAAAACTACACACCAATATCTCTCATGAATATTGATGCAAAATTTCTATATAAGATACTAGCAAATTGAATATAGCAACACATTAAAAAGATTATACACCACAATCGAGTGGTCTTCTTCCCAGGGGCACAGGGTTGGTTCAACATACACAAATTGATTAATGCGATACATCACATAAACAAAAAAGAACAATCATACGATCATATCAATAGATGCAAAAAAGCCTTTGACAAGATATAGCATCCATTTATGATCAAAACACTTAATAAAATCAGTACAGAAGGAAAGTACCTTAACATAATAAAGGCTATCTATGACAAATACTCAACCAACATTATATTTCATTGTGAAAAAATAGAAACCTTCCCCCTAATATCAGGAACAAGGCAAGACTGTCCACTATCACCCCTGTTATTCAGTATAACATTGGAGGTCCTAGTGAGTGCGATCAGACAAGAGAAAAATATAAAAGGTATCCAAATAGAAAATGAAGAATTCAAACTGTCACTATTTGTGGATGACATGATTCTCTATATAGAAAATTCTAAAAACACCACAAGAACACTTTAGAAACAATAAGCAAATACGGTAAAGTCTCTGGTTACAAAATCAATGTTCAAAAATCCATAACGTTCCTATACTCTAACAGTGAAGTGTCAGATAAAGAAGTGGAAAAAATAGTTCCTTTTGCAATTGCAACAAAAAGAAATAAGTTTAATGAAACATGAGAAGGATCTATATAATGAAAACTAGAAGACTCTATAAAAAGAAATCAAAGCAGATACAAAGAAATGAAATGATATTCCGTGTTCTTGGATTGAAAGAATCAACATAGTTAAAATGACCATATTACCAAAAGCATTATAGAGATTTAATGCAATCCCCATCAAAATCCCATCGGCATTTTTTAAAGAAACAGAACAAAAAATCATCAGATTTGTATGGAAATACAAAAGAGCCCGAATTGCCAGAGTCATCCTGAGATAAAAGAACGAGGCTGGAGGCATCTCTCTGCCTGGCTTCAAATTATATTACAAAGCGGGAGTAATCAAAACGACATGATATTGGCAGAAATATAGACACACAAACCAGTGGAATGGATTTGAGAGTCCAGAAGTAAACCCATATCTGTATAGGCAAATGATTTATGACAAAAAAAGCGAAAAACATACAGTGCAGAAAGCCTCATCAATAAATGGTGCTGGGAAAACTGGAAAGCCACCTGCAAAAGAATGAAACTAGACTATTGTCTATCACCACACACCAAAATTAACTCAAAATGGATTAAGGATATAAATCTAAGATCTGAAACAATAAAATGCATAAAAGAAAACATAGCAATGAAACTCAAGGACCTTGGATTTAAGAGGATTTTATGAATTTGACCTGAAAGGCAAGGGAGGTAAAATAAAAATAAGTGAAAGTGACTACATCAAACTAAAAAGCTTCTGCTCAATAAAAGAAATCGTCAACAAAATTAAGAAGAGACAATCATTCAAATAGGAAAATATATTTGCAAGGAAAACCTCTGACAAGGACCTAATATCTAAAATATACAAAGAACTCATATGATTCAATAACGACAACAAAAAAAAACAAACGATCCAATCAAAAAAATGGGCAGAGGATCTGAACAGACACTTCTCCCTAGAGGACATACAAATGGTCAACAAATATATGAAAGAGATGATCAACATTGCTAGCTATTAGGGAAATGCAAATCAAACCACAATGAGATGCCTTCTCACACCTATTAGAAGGGCTATAATCAATAGGACAAGTAATAACAAATGCTGGAGAGGATGCGGAGAAAAAGGAACCCTCACACACTGCTGGTGGAACTGCAAATTGGTACAGCCACTATGGAAAACAGTGTGGATGTTCCTCAAAAAACTAAAAATGGATCTGCCATATGATCCAGCAATCCTTCTACTGAGAATTTACCCCAATGACTTAAAAAATCATATCCATAAAGATATTTGCACACCAATGTTCATAGCAGCATTATTCACAGTGGCCAGGACATGGAAGCAACCGAAGTGTGCTATGATAGATGATTGGATAAAGAAGCTGTGGTGCATATATAAAATTGAATATTATTTAGCCATAAGAAGAGAAGAAATGCAGCCATTTGCAACATCGATGGACCTCGAGATAATCATGTCAAGAGAAATAAGCCAGACAGAAAAAGTTGAAAATCACATATCACTTATATGTGGGATATAAACCTAAAAGCAACAAAGGAACAGGACAGACAAACAGGGCTCATGAACATGGACTATGGACTAGTGGTTACCAGAGGGTAGGGGATGATGGAGGAGGGAGGAGGTAGATGAGGTAAAGGGCATCAAATATAGGGGGTTAGGGGGAGTGTGAAGTGAGTAAAGGGGATCATATGTACGGTAGCTGAAGGGAACTGGACTTTGGGTGGTAAACACAATAGAATATACAGATGTCAAATTATAATGTACACCTGAAAATTATATAATTGTATTAACCAATGTTACCCCAATAAACTTCATTAAAAAAAGAGAGAAAGTCTACCAAAATCCCATAAGAATAATGAGAGTCTGTAGCACTTGGACGATAACCTGTTCCCTGCTTCATCCCTCCTAACTCAGCTTGACAGAAGCTCTACAATAGGAGAATGTGGTGAAAAGAGAGTGATCCTTCTCTTCATAGCTCCTGATCAAGAGATATGGTATCTTACTGAAAGGGAAGGCTGCTGGCATTTCACACTTGCTTCAATACTGAATTGCAGAGGGTGAATTCCTGGTGAGTCCCTTCCTTTGTTCAACTCCAACTCATGGTGAAAAGGCTCTACCCCACAAAACACATCAAGAATCTGAGACCCAAACTGGCTTCACTCCAGCTTGCTCATCTTATGTAGACCCCGCACCAGGAGAGAGAATCTGAGAAGGCCAGAGGCTACCACCCCAGCCAAGTGCCTGGAGCAGTGGCTCAGAGCTCTTGCCCAGGGGAAGAAGCAGTCCCTAAGAACTGACTTTACTTGAAGCTTAAACACATTCTTATAACAATAGATTTTGGCGATGGGCAATTAGGAGGAGACTGATAGCCCTATGTGTACAACAAGTTAAATCATAGGTCACATACCAGAGAGAACAAGGAAAAGAGACAGGAAGAGGCCTCCTGGGGTCAGAAAAAAACCTCAAATTCTGGACTCGGAAACTATTTCTGCCTAAATATAATTGAATCAGACTATGGCAATTTATGTCATAGGGCATTTTGCACACACAGAGTAATCAGCTGAAATTAGTAAAGACTAACAGCTATAATATCAATGGAAGCATACAGCTTAAGAGAAACCAGGGAAGCATATAGTCTAAAAGAACTCTGTATAAAGCTCTGTCATCCCAAGGTGACTGTGTGTGACCAACACAGAACCCTCTAAGGCAGCGGTCCCCAACCTTTTTGACACCAGGGACCACTGCTCTTATGAGAATCTAATATCTGATGATCTGAGGTGGAGCTGAGGCCCTGAAGCTACTGCTGGGTGTGGCTACGAATACAGACAAAGCTTCCTTTTCTCATCACTCACCTCCTGCTGTGTAGTCTGGTTCCTAACAGGCCATAGATTAGTACTGGTCCACGGCCTGGGGATTGGGGGTCCCTTCTCCAAGGACTGACATCAGAGGCATCACACTAGGGAGGAAACAGATTGAGATAAATAGCCTAGGCAAGTCACTAAACAAATAAGCAAACAAAAAGAAGCCTAAGCAGAGAAAGGAATCAGTATACAGAGATGCTAAAATATATTACATAATATGTTCGGTCTTCGAAAAAATTATGAGACATGAAAAGAAACAGAAAAGTATAGCTTATTTAAGGGGGTAGGGGGAATGAGCAACAGAAACCAATTTTGGAGGGCCCAGTTGTCAGGGTTGAAAACTTCAAAGCAATCATTATAAAACTGTTCACCGTAAAAAACAATAATTAATTTTTACAACTGTTCAAAATATTAAAGGAAATCATATGAAAAGAAATAAAGGAAACTATGATGACATTGCTTCATACATAGAGAATATCGATAAATAGAAGTTATTTTTTAAACAACCAAATAGAATTTTAAGAGATTAAAAATTATAGTAACTAAATAAAAAATTCACCACAGAGCATTAATAACAGACCTGAACTGAAGAGAAAAAAAAAAAGAATCAGTGAATTGGAAAACAGGTTAATAGAGGTTATGCAATTTGAAAATCAGAGGTGAAAAAGGATGAAGAAAAATGTACAGAGCCTCATAGAATGCGTACATCATTAAATGCACCAACATATGCATAATGGGAGTACTAGGAGAGAAGAAAGGAGCAGAAAAAAATAGTACAAAAATCGTGTCTGAAAATTCCCCAAATTTGATAAAATGCATTAATTTATGATTTTGATAAATTCAACAAAAATCCAAGTAGAATTAACACAGAAATTCACACCCAGACAAATCATATTAAAATTATTGGAAGACAGTGACTAAAAGAACATTTTTTAAAAGCAACTAAAATACTCATCACATACAGGGGAACAACATTAAGATTAACAGCCGACATCTCAGTAGAAAAAATATAAGCCAGTGGCATTGAATGGCATGTTTGAAGTGCTGAAGGAAAAAACTATCAGGAAAAAATATCTTTCATAAATGAATGAAAAAATAAAGATATTCCCAAATAAACAAAAACTGAGAAATTTATTGCTAGCAGAACTGCCCTACAAAAAAATACTAACAGGAAGTTCTTCAGGTTGAAAGAAAGTGATTACAGACAGTCATTCGAATCCACAAAGAAAGAGAATGGTTATCGTAATAGTAACAGAGTAATTATAAAAGATAATATAAATGCATATTTCTCCCACCTCCTTTTAAACTAATTTTTTAATTGTATAAAAATAGATAATAGGTGATAGAGCATACATTTGTGTACAAACATGCATGTGTATATGTGTGTGCAAATTTGCATTGTTAGATATATTTATATATAGTAACATATTTGATCATAACAGCACAAAGCAGGTAGATGAGAGCAAAGCTGTACTAGCATAAAGAAATAACTTATGCGGCCATTGGAGAGCATGCCAACAGCTAATACCTCCATAACTGTAGGCCCAGATCTGGATCTGTCTCTGGTCACTGGCCTGTGCCCCTTGGCTCACCTATAGCTAGCTGCTCCAGCCTTGTACCTGCAAAATCTTAGACTGAATCTCAATACCAGCCTCTACTGCCAGTGTGCCCTAAGTTGGCCCTGGCCCTTACTGATGCCATAGCACAAACTACTATGTGTATGGCTGCAAATGGCTTATGCCACTACATAGGGCATCGTTGCCCTATGTATCTGGCCTCTGCAGTTAAGTATGTGCACACCACCAGTTCCAGCCACCACCACTGCCTACTCTGCTCCTTACCACTTGACCTGGAAGTGCTGCTGTAAAACTCAACTGCTCTTGCAGACACTGTGAAACCCACAGCACTTTCCAAGTACCACGTGGTTGTTGGTGCTGTGAACCCCAGTGGCCTGAGCCAATGATATATCACACCCCCCAGAACTGATATTGCCACACATCTTTGCATTTGGTGCTCTGCCTCACCAGACCTAGGTTCTTAGCACACTACAGTATGGATCCACCCACAAATGAAAGTCTTTCTTTACCAAGTCAGTCCATAATGTCTGAAGAGGTTACTGCTTCTTGAAATATGCAGACATTTACAAAACGCCACAGAAACCATTAAGAATTAGGAAAACATGACTCCACAAAACACACACACACACACACACACACACACACTCACAGAGTAAAATTCTAGTAACTGGTCCCAAAGGAATGGAAATACAGGAACTGTCCAACAAAGAATTAAAAATAATTGTTCTAAAAATACTCAGATACCTACAAAATAACACAAATGAACAATTTAATGAAACCAGGAAAGAATATAAGAAAATGAAAAGTTCAATGAAGAGATATAAAACAAAAAAAAGAAACTGAAATTTTATAGCTAAAGAATAAAATGACTGAAATGAATAATTCAACAGAGAGCTTCATCATTAGACTACACCAAGCAGAAGAAAGAATCAGTGAGCATTAAAACACGTTATTTGAAATCCAATCAGAGGAGATAAAAGAAAAGAAGAAATCCTTACAGACATATTATTGGAGCCCCAGAAGAAAAAGAGAAGTAGAAAAGAATAGAAAGTTTATTTAAAGAAATAATGTCAAAGAACTTTGTTAACTTGGGGAGAAATTTGGACATCCACATTTATAAAGCTAATAAGTCACCCTAAAATTTCAATCCAAAATTATTGTCCCAAGACATGTTATAATAAAACTGTCTCAAATCAAAGATGAAGAGAGAAATTTTAAAGCAGCAAGAGAAAAAATTTCCTCTCAGGTAATGCAACCCATAAGGTTATCAGTCAACTACTAAGCAGAAGCCTTTCAGAGCAGGAGAAAACAGGCTGATATATTCAGAATGCTGGGGAGAAAAACTGCCAACCAAGAATACTTTACCCAGAAAAGTTGTATTTCAGAAATAAAGGTGAAATAAACTTTCCTTAACAAACAAAAGCTGAAGGAGTTCATCTCCACTAGACTTCCCTTACAAAAAAATGCAAAAAGTCATTCTTCAAGATGAAATGAAAAGATGCTAACTAGTAACATAAAAACATGAAAATATAGAACACACTGGTAAAGTTAAGTACGTAGACAAACTAGACAAATTCAGAATATTCTAATATTGTAATATGGTGGTGTGTTAAGCACTTAATTCTAGGATAAAATTTAAAGAATAAATGTATTAAACATGGCTATAGCTGCAATAATCAGATAAAGGATACACAACATAAAAAGATGTAAATTGTGATACAAAAACATAAAATAGGTGGGGAAAATATAAAAGATTTATTGAGGTTTTCTTTATAATCAAAGATAAAGATTATTAGCTTATAACAGACTATTATAAGATGTTTCAAGTAAACCTCAGAATAACCACTTAAAAAAATCAATAGTAGATACACACAAGATAGAGAATGGAATAAAGTACACCACTACACAATCTTCAATTCATAAAGGAAGATAGCAAGAAGAAAAAGGGGAATAAAGGCAATAAAAAAATCCAGAAAACAATTAACAGATGGCAAGAATAAGGGTTTACCTAATCATACACTCTAAATATAGATGGAATTCTCCAATCAAAGTCAGAGAGTGGCTAAATGGATTTTTCTAAAAAAAAAGTCCCAACTATATGCTGCAGAGACTTTGCAGGGCAAGAAAGAATGGACTGATATATTCAAAGTGTCGGCGAGGGTGGGGGTGGGAGTAGAAAACTACAAACAAAGAATACTTTATCCCGAAAATCAATAAGAAAATACTGGACTTGAACTATACTTTAGACCAAATGGACCTTAACAGATAAATATAAAACATTCCACTCAACAGCAGCAGAATGAACGTTCTTTTTAAGCCCACAAGAAATAGTCTCTAGAATGATCATACATTAGTTCACAAATCTCAGCAAATTTTAAAAGACTGAAGTCATACCAAGTATCTTTTCTGACCATAATGGTAAAAAACTACAAATCAGTAACAGGAGAAAACTTAAAAATTTTATAAATACACGGAAACTTAACAACACACTACTGTACAACAAATGGGTCAAGGATGAAATCAAAAGGAAAATCAAAAAATGTCTTGAAACAAACAAAAATGAAAATACAACTTACCCAAACATATGAGATGTAGCAAAAATCAGTGCAAAGGGGGAAAATTATAGTGATAAATGCCTAAATTGGGGAAAAAGAAAGACCTCAAACAAACAACCTAATTTTACACCTCAATGAACTAGGAAATAAAGAACTTGCCCTAAATTTAGCAAAAGAAAGGAGATAGAAAATAGCAAAGAAGAAATAAATCAAGAGGGGGAAAAAAAGAAAATATCAACAACACTAAGAATTGTTTTTTGAAAAAAAATAAACAAAGTGACAAACTTTTAACTAGATTTACCAAAAAAAAAGAGAGGGGGCTTGTATAAATAAAATTATAAGTGAAAGAGGAGATATTAAACTGATACCATAGACATACAAAGGATCACGGTAGACTACTATGAAAAATTATATGCCAACAAATTGGACAACCTAAAATAAATAGATAAATACCTAAAATCATACAATCTATAAAGTCTAAATCATAAAGAATTAGAAAATCTAAACAAACCAATAACAAAAGTACAGAGATTGAATCAGTAATGAACAACATCTCAACAAAGAAAAGCCTGGGACTAGATGGATTCACGGATGATTTCTACCAAACATTTAAAGAAGAATTAATGCCAATTTTTCTCAAACTATATCAAAAAACTTAAAATAAGCCAGTATTATTCTGATACCAAAAGCAAATAGAGTTACTATAAGAAAACTACAGGTTAAAATCTCTGATAGAGATACAAAATTTTACAGTAAAATATACTAGTTAATCAAATTTAATACCACATAAAAATTATCATTCATTATGATTAAGAGAAATACATCCTGGGAGACAAGTTTGATTCAATATGTGCAAATCAACATGTGTGATACACCTCATTAATACAATAAAAAACAAAACTTATATAATTACCTCAACAGATGCATAAAAAGCATTTGACAAAATTCAACATGCTTTATGATAAAAATCCTCAAAAAATTTGGTATAGAAGGAGCATACCATAATAAAGGTCATATATGACAACCCCATAGCTAATATCTTATTCTAGAGTGAAAGGTTGAAAGCTTTCCCTCTATGATCAGGAATAAGACAAGGGTATCCACTCTCACCACTTCTATTCAACACAGTACTGGAAGGTCTAAGCAGAAGAGTTAGGCAAGGAAAAGAAAAAAACGCCTCCAAACTGGAAAGAAAGAAGTAAAATTGTCTGTTGCTAATAAAATGGTACTGTATATAGAAAATCCTATACACACTACCAAAAAACTATTATACTTAATAAATTAATTCAATAAACATGCAAGATACAAAATCAATATACAAAAATATGTTTCATCTCTGTACACTAAGAATGAAATATCTTAAATAGAAATAAAACAATCCTTTTTATAATAGCATTGGCAGCAATAAAATATTTAGGAATAAATTTAACCATGAGGTAAAAGATCTATATACTACAAATTATAAAGCCCCATCCGGTTCCAGTCAAGATAGCAGAATAAGTGAATGCTGTGCTTGCCTCCTCTCACAGCCACATAAAAATTACAACTAAAGAACAGCCATCATTGGGGGTCACCTGAAGTTGTAACCACACGCAAACTTCAGTTCTTTAATATAGTTTCTTTTCTCTGATTCAAGCTGGTTTTCCCCCAAATAATGGCATTGTGATTCATCTGATTTTTTTCCCTTATCCTTATGTATGCCTGCTCCTTTAATCATTAAGCCTAAAAACATTAGATTAACTGAGCCTCAGGTCTATAATTATGACAATAGGTTTCATTTGGACTTCAGACCTAGGTCCACTGAAGCAAAACAACAACCTATCAGCCAAGGGACCATACGGGATGGCACCATAGCTAATTCCAGAACCAGGACTTGCAACCCTCTAATAAACCTCACTTTCTTTGCTGCACAACCTGCACATATCTCTTTTTTGGCTTTGATGAACATGCGTGTCCCTTTTTTGTCCAGATAACATAGTCTAGCTTAATAGAAGTTCTACAATAGTGGACACACAGAAGAGGCCACTTTGAGACTGGTAGGAGAGGTGGAAACACAGAAAGGGCTGATCTCACCTACATGTGGTGGTTGAGAGTCAGGAAAGATATCTCAGCTGTGGAAGTCCCCCAAGAGGAGCAAGGGGTCCCAGCGCCATACCAGGCTTCCCATCCCAGTAGTTCAGTACTGGCTAGAGAAGTCCCTATAGAAGCTGGATGTAAAAACCAGTGAAGATTGTAGCTGAGATGGAGGGCCACTGGAGTCGCAGACATTCCTCTTAAGGGGCCTGTGCACAGACTTCCTTGCCGATGGACTCACTTGCTCTGAGCTCAAATACTAAAGCAGCAGCTTGAAAGGAGCCAGGAACATACAGGAAGAAACTGAATTGTCTGGATTAAGGGCAAGGACTGGAGGGGTAGTTTACTCCCAGACAGAAGTGTAGGCAGAATCCACCATTTGTTGGGCCTTCCCCACTCCTGGTGTGCAGATGCAGGAGATCACCATACTGAGCCTCCATCAACCTGGCTAACACTGGTCACCCTGTCCTGGCCATACCCTGAGACCCTGCCACACCCAACTTGCAGGATCGTCCAAGCTGCTTCCAATAAATTTTCCATACAAATAATTTGTCTTGGCTCATGCTTTTCCTAAAATCTATCAAAGGTTCACAAAACCTGAACAAGAAGCATCCGGCCTCAGTGTGCACCGTACCTCTTCCTGAGCAGCCTCAAGCTCTGCACTAGCAGCAGCAAGCCTCTGTTTGCAGCTTGACCACTCAAGGGACATCTACAGATTGCTTGGTGGTTCATGCTAGGTGGTCACAGGCAGGGTACAGGCTAAGTCTGACTTTGGTCTGTAGTGAGAACCCTCCCAGGAGGCCCTGGCCTGCACATCCTAGCTGGCTTCAGTCTGAGCTGGAGCAAAACCCTGGGCCACATTTAAGAATAACATCCAAAGGGCAGACTGAGAAGGCAACAGAGCACTGCTAAAGCTAATCCTGTTCCATAGGGTCGGCCCTTGCACAACAGTTCCTCCACTAGCTAGTGATTACTAGCTAGTCCTAACCACCATTCAGCCCGAGGGTCAGTCCCTCCCACAGACATGCAAACAGCAACCCAAACTCAACTACATTAGCAGGGAAAACACAACTCACACAAGGGACACACCTTGAGCACCTCACTCAGGTGAACAGGGAAGACTGTGCCACTGAGAATAACAGGACATCTACTACAGAAAGCCACTCTACTAAGACTGGAAAACATAGAAGTCCTACCTAATACATAGAACCATACAAGGGAAGTGGCTAAATTGCTGGGGAGGTAAAGAAAAATGTCCCAATAGAAATAACAGAACAAACTTCAGAAAACAGAACTGAAAAAAATGGAGACAAGCAATCTACTAGATGCAGACTTCAAAACGTTGGTTATAAGGATGCTCAGTGATCTTAGGGGAAGAGTAGATTACTCAGCGATAACTTTATCAACAAGATATAAAACATAAAAATGGCGATAGAAAGCTTTATTAAAAAAGGTCATAAATAAAGAATACAATAACTGAAGTGAAGCATACCTTAGGAGGAGTCACAGTAGGTTAGATGAAGCAGAGGATTGACACAGCAATTTAGAAAATAAAGTAGCAGAAAATACCCAATCGCAATGGCAACAAGATAAAAGAGGATAGTTCAAGAGGCTTCTGGGAGAACATCAAGTGCACCAACATTCGCATCATAAGATACCAGAAGAAGAAGAGAGAGGACAAGGAATTGAAAACCCATTTGAAGAAATAATGACTGAAAACTTCCTTAACCTAGAGAAGCAAATGGATATATAAGCCTAGGAAGTGCAGAGAGTCCCAAACAAGATTAAATCAAACAGGCTCACACCAAGACACATCATAATTAAAATGGCAAAGGTTAGATACAAAGAGAGAATTTTAAAAGCAGCAAGAGAAAAGCAGTTAGTTACTTACAAGGGAGCTCCCATGAGACTGGCAGCTGATTTCTCAATAGAAACTTTGCAGGCCAGAAAGGATTGGCCGAAAATATTTAGTGATTAAAAGCAAGAACCTACAACCAAAATTACTCTACCCAGCAAAGCTATCATTTAGAATCAAAAGACAAATAAAGAGCTTCCCAGACAAGAAAAAGCTAAAAGAGTTCATTACCACCATCCCAGTACTACAGGAAATGATGGACAGACTTCTTTAAAAAGAAAAAAATATGTATCTAAAATATAAATAAAATATAAATTAAAAAGAATGGTATTAACTACGTATCTATCAACAAGTACTTCAAATGAAAAAGAATTAAATGCTCCAATCAAAAGATAAGGTGGTTGAATGGATGAGAAGACAAGATCCTTACATAGGCTACCTATAAGAAACTCACTTCAGATTAAAAGACACACACAGATGGAAAGTAAAGGGATGGAAAAAGGTATTCCATGCAGGACTACAGGGTATTGTACTGAGTGGAATAAGACAGAGAAAGACAAATGTCATATGATTTTTATATACATGTGCAATCTAAAGAACAAAGTGAAAAAATAAAACAAAAACAATCTCACAGATACAGAGAACATTTTGAGGGTTACTAGATGGGAATGGGTTTTGGGGTCAATGAAAAAAAGGGGAAGGAGAAGATGTTGGACTAGATGTTGCAGGGTTTGTCTCCTCCCAGGACCACATTGAAATTACAACCAAATTATAAAATAATCAACGTGGAGAATCACCTGAAGTCCAGCTGATCATAACACCTACATCTGATAATATAAAGGAGCCACATCGAAGCCAGTAGGAGGGGCAAAGTTATGAATCGGGCTGGACCCGCACCCACGGGTGGTGGAGTATCATCAATCAGGAGAGAGAGCGAGGCTGCAGAGACTCTTTTGAAGGAGAGAGGGGTCCTGGTCTCATCTAGGGGCTATCTAGCACAGAGTCCCAGCCCAGGGAAGAGTAGATTCCAATAACTCTGACAGTAGAAACTAGAGGGCATTCCAGCCATCTGGGTGAGGTGAAAGGTGACCGAGCCCCTAGGAGTCCCTTTGAAGGAACCGTACAAAGGCTTTCTGACCTGCAGACACTCATCTGAGACACATATGGTGGGTCAGAGGCTTGCGTAGGATTAATTCTAAAAAAGTCTCCATTAGCTAGAGTCAGAATGAGGGCTGGGAAGGCAGCCACCATTGTGCCTTAGTTCGGATCCCCTACAGGGTAACCAACAGACCACGCCAGCTTGATTGTGCAGACCCCTCCCACAGAGCCATTAGGAAGCCCTGGTCTGAGGAGATCAGCCCGCCCCACCTAACCTGCAGACTGCCAAAAGTTGTTCCTGAATGGCTGCCAAGCCCTGATCCCAGTGATTAAGAGCCAAGTATTCACAACAGGGCAGCCATTATTGTGAACTGTGTTTCTAATCCTAGCAACAGCAGCCAGTTCTCTGAGCCCCATTTCAGAGATAGGATCAGGCAGATCGCTGCTGTCAACACAAATTTGGGCAGATATCGGGGACCTGTGGGCTAGTCCCAGACAGCATCTTGTCTTGCTGTGATCTGGGTCATCTGTAGGAACTTACAACAGTTATCAAATTTCTAGCAAGACTGAGGATGTTTTGATCTGACTGCCATTGTCTCTCTGAGACCCCACCCCACCCTACCCACAAATTGCCCCAGATGGTCCATTGACAGTGAACTGACACAGCCCTGCCATTCCCCTCCCCTCATCACTTAATCCACACAGGCAACAAATTTTGGCTGGCACAGGGTGGTCACTGCATGGAAATCAACTGCCTGCAAGAGTTGCAATATTGTGTCCAGGGAGCACAGGGGTCTGTAGGAACATCCTTGATGGCAGCTGGTCTCACTGTGATCTGGGTCTACAGCAGGAATGCACAGGCACAGAAGTTGCAGCAAAAATGAAGCTGTATTGGCCAAACAGACCTGGTCACCTTAAGATACCACATCTCTCAAGCCACAAAGTGCCTGCAGCCCATTGATAAGCAGCCTCTTGTGCCCTGCTTGGCTCTGGGGTTGAGCAGTTAGCACAGGCAACAGACCTTGGCCAATGCAGTGAGTACATTTTGAATAAAACAGTAATGGACAGACCACTACATCCTGTATGAGCTGCAATATCTCTTAAGGAAATTGCAGGAGTCTGTATTGGCCTGATGGCCCTTAACTCCCTGAGCTCCTGCCCCATCCAGTACACAGAGTGCCCACTGCACATTGATAGCAGCTGCCCCTGCTTTGGGGTAGCACATTTAGGCCCAGGATAAGCATCAGTTGACCTTGCTGCAAGTGGAAACTTGTACAGTTAGCCACAGAAACAGTGTAGGCATGTAAACTGACATTGCAATGGCAGGGGGAAATTTACTCACTAGACCCAGGAGACTCCAAGGGTCCCTGCGCCACCCAACATGCATATCGTCCAGAGACTCATCCAGTTTCAGAGACTTACAGACAACTGATAGGTAGTATCAGGCCTTAAGGAGCACTAGACCCTCTGCTAAACTGCCATAGATTAGGGATGAGGGATAACCAATCACTGCCTACAGTTTTGTCTCTTCCACTTACCTATAGATCCAGCATAGGTAGCAACCATCTGCAGATCACTTTGTAGTTCCCACCGGGTAGCCCTGAGCAATCAAAAGCAGTGGCTGACCTCGGCCTATGGGAGGAACCCTCCCAAGGGGCCACAAAACCAACGTATCTGGAGGCTGGCACCAGACCACAATGGAGCTACTCTTGACTAGTTCCAGTAGTGATACATACAAAGTGTGATTGCAACAAGCACACAAGTCTGCTAGGGCAAATCTCACTCAGTGGGGTCAGCCCACACACAACTCTTATCCCGAGGCTGCAGCCAATTCCCACAATTAGCTTGAACGTTAATCCCACCCACTGATCTACCAACAACGATAAAGGCTTGGCGATAACAGAAGATCGCACACAACTCACACAAAGGTTACCTCCAAAGCTCAAGGGATCAGGGAGAGTGCACCGCTGGACCACACAGGACACCTTCCACATTAGGCCATCTGGCCAAGGCTGAGAGATGAAACAAATATTCCTGACACATAGAAAAGAACACAGAGAGGCTAATAAAATGAGAAAACAAAGAAACATGCCACAAATGAAAAAACAAGAGAAAACTCCAGAAAATAAGCTAAATGAAATGGAGGTAAGCAACCTACCAGAGTCAGAGTTCAAAACAATGGTTATCAGGATGCTTAATGAATTTATGGGGAGCATGGATGAGCACAATGAGAGCATAAAAAATGACATAGAAACCATAAAAAAGAACCAGACAGAAATGAGGAATATGATAATGGAAATGAAGAATACACTAGAAGGATTCAACAGTAGATTGGAAGAAGCAGAAGATCGAATAAGCGAATTGGAAGACAAGGTAGCAGAATACACCCAATCAGAACAACAAAAAGAAAAAAGAATTTTAAAAAATGAGGATACTTTAAGAGACCTCTGGGACAATATGAAGCATAAAAAATCCAATCATAAAAGGAAGAGAGAGAGCAAGATATTGAGACTCTATTTGAAGATATAATGACAGAAAACTTCCCTAACCTGGCAAAGGAGTTAGATATACAAGTTCAGGAAGCACAAAGAGTTCCAAACAAGAAGAATTCAAACAGACCTACACCAAGACACATCATAATTAAAATGCCAAAAGACAAGAGAAAAATTTAAAAGCAGCAAGAGAAAGGAAGCTGCTTACTTACTATGGACCCCCATAAGAATGTCTGTGAATTTTCAATGGAAATTTTTCAGGCCAGATTGGAGTGACAAGAAATATTCACAGTTATAAAAAACAAGAATCTACAACCAGGGATACTCTACCCAGCAAGGCTTTTTATTAAAATGGAAGGTGAGATAAAGAGCTTCCCAGACAGAAAAAAAGCTTAAGGAATTCATCACCAACAAGCCAACATTACAAGAAATGTTAAACAGTCTTCTGTAAAAAGAGAAAGGGTAAAAAAGAAAATATGAATAACAAATATAAATAATAAAATAGCAGTAACAATGTACCTTTCAGTAATCACTTTAAATGTACATGGATTAAGTGCTCTAATCAAAAGACATAAGGTAACTGAATGGATAAGAAAACAAGATCCATGCATATGCTGTCTACAAGAGACCCACTTCAGATCAAACAACAATCACAGACTGAAAGTAAAGGTATGGAAAAAGATATTTCATGCAAACAGAAATTTAGAAAAAAAGTTGGGGTAGCAATATTTATATCAGATAAAATAGACTTTAAAACGAAGACTGCAATAAGAGATAAAAAGAGGGCATTACATAGTAAAAAGGGATTGATAAATCAAGAGGACATAACCCTAGTAAACATATATGCACCCAACATAGGAACACCTACATACATAAAGCAATTATTAACCAACATAAAAGGAGAGTTCAATAGTAATACACTCATAGTAGGAGACTTTAACACCCCATTGACACCAAGGGACAGATTTTCCAGGCAAAGAATCAACAAGAAAACAATGGGCCTAAAAGATACACTAGAACAGATGGACTTAATAGATATTTTCAGAGCATTTTACCCCAAAGCAGCAAAATACACATTCTTCTCAAGTGCACATGGAACATTTTCAAGGATAGACCACATGTTAGGACACAAATCAAGTCTCAATAAATTTAAGAAGATTGAAATCATATCAGCTATCTTCTCTGATCACAATAGTATGAATAGAAATCATCTACAAGGAAAAAAACTGGAAAATACACATACATGTAGAGGTTAAATAACATGCTATTAAAAAATGAATGGGTGATCAATAAGATCAAGGAAGGAATCGAAAGATACCTAGAGATGAATGAAAATGAAAACACAATGACTCAAAATTCATGAGACACAGCGAAAGTAGTCCTAAGAGGGAAATTCATAGCAATACAGGCCTACCTCAAGAAATAAGAAAAAGCTCAAATAAACAATCTAACCTTACAATTAAAAGAACTAGAAAAAGAACAGTAAGCAAAGCCCAAAGTGAATAGAAGGAAGGAAATAATAATGATCAGACAGGAAATAAATGAAATAGAATCTAGAAAAACAATACACAAATTGTACAATCTGGAAAAAATGGACACTTTCCTAGAAACATATAATCTCCAAAGAATGAGTCAAGAAGAAATAGAAAACCTGAACCAACCGATTATCACCAATGAAATAGAATCAGTAATCAAAAACCTCCTAAAAAAAAACAAAAGATCTGGACCAGATGGCTTTATAGGGGAATTTTACCAAACATTCAAAGAAGAATTATCACCTATTCTTCTCAAACTAGTCCAAAAAATTCAAGAAGAGGGAAGGCACCCTAAGTTCTTTTACAAGTCCACCATTACCTTGATTCCAAAACCAGGCAAAGACATTACGCAAAAAAGAAAGCTATAGCTCGATATCTCTTATGAACATTGATGTAAAAATCCTCAACAAAATATTAGCAAACCAAATTCAGCAATACATTTAAAATATCATATACCATGATCAAGTTGGATTTATTCCTAGGATGCAAGGTTGGCACAATATCAATTAATGTGATACACCACATTAACAAATCAAAAGATAAAATCCATATGATCATATCAATAGATGCAGAAAAAGCATTAGACAAAATCCAGCATCCATTTATGATAAAAACTCTCAACAAAGTAGGAATAAAGGGAACATACCTCAACGTAATAAAGGCCATGTATGACAAACCTACAATTAACATCATACTCAGTGGGAAAAGCTAAAAGCGTTTTCCTTAAGATCAGGAACAAGACAAGGATGCTCATTTTCACCACTCCTCTTCAACATTGTATTGGAAATCTTAGCCACTGCAATAAGACAAAAAAGAGAAATACAAGGCTTTCGAATTGGAAAGGAAGAGGTAAAGTTCTCACTATTTGCTGATGACATGATACTATATAGAGAGAACCCTAAAGATTCTACCAAAAAACTGTTAGAACTGATTAACGAATTCAGTAAAGTAATAGGTTACAAAGTAAGTATCCAGAAGTCAGTGGCATTTTTATACACCAATGATGATATTTTGGAAAGAGAAATAAGAAAACAATCCAATTTACAATTGTGTCAAAAACTATAAGATACCTGGAAATCAAATTAACCAAGAAAATAGAAGACCTGTTTTCAGAAAATCATAAGTCACTGACAAAAGAAATTGAAGAAGATACAAATAAATGGAAGCATATACCCTGCTCATGAGTAGGAAAATCAACATTGTTAAAATGGCCATTCTACCCAAAGCAATCTATAGATTCAATGCAATTCCTACCAAAATACCAATGGTATTTTTCAGAGAGCTAGAACAAATAATTCTAAAATTTATATGGAGCTATATAAAACTCCGAATAGCCATGGCAATCTTGAGAAAGAAGAACAAAGTTGGAAGTATCACACTACCTGATATCAAACTATACTACAAAGCTATAGTAATCAAAACAGCATGGTACTGACATAAAAACAGATACATTGATCAATGGGACAGAATAGAGAGCCCAGAAATAAATCCACACCCATATGCTCACTTAATATATGCCAAAGGAGGTAAGAATATACGATGGGCTAAAGACAGTCTCTTCAATAAGTGGTGTTGGGAAAATTGAACAGATACATGCAAAAATAAAAAAAAAGGAGAAGAAGCTGGACCATCTTCTTATACCATATACAAGAATAGACTCAAAATGGATTAAAGAGTTAAATGTAAGACCCAAAACCATAAAACTTTTAGAAGAAAATATAGGCAGTAAACTCTCTGATATTATAAATAGGAACTTCTTTTCAAATATATCTCCTCGGGGAACAAAATAAAAAGTAAACAAATGGGACCGCATCAAACTAAAAGGTTTTTGTACCCTGAAGGAAACCATCAACAAAACAAAAAGACAACCAACCGTTTGGGAGAAGATATCCACTAATGATAAGGGGTTAATATAAAAAATTATAAAAAATTTGTACAACTCAAAAATAAACAAACAAAACCAATTAAACAATCTAATGGGGAAAAAAACCCAATCCAATTAAAAAATGTACTGTGTACTTGAAACAATTTAAATAAATAAATTTATAAATAAAAAGCAAACAAGAAAAAATTTCTGGGAGGGATAAAATCTCAATTTCATTCATCTGGTCTTTGTGATTATAAGCTATATATTTTGTTTATTTTGCTTTTATAGGATTGTTGCTAACCTTCACTGTTAATACAATTTACATTGTGTAAAAATAAAAAAAAGGAGGGAAGGGATTAAGAAGTACCAATTGGTAATTACAAAATAGTCATGGAGATATAAATATAGCATAAGGAATGCAGTCAATAATATTGCAATAATTGTATGGTGTCAGAGGGGTACTAGATTTATTGGGATGATTGCTTTGTGAGTTATATAGATGTCTAATCACTATGTTGTATGCCTGAAACTAATATAATATATTGTATAGCAACAATAATTGAAAAATAATTATTAAAAAATAATAATTATGCTAAATTTAAATGGATTCAATGCTCCAATCAAAAGACCTATGGTGGCTGAATGGATAAAATATGCTTCCTCCAAGAGAGTCACTTTAGATTAAAAGACAAACATGCAGACTGAAAGTAAAGGGACAGTAAAAAATGTTTCATGAAAATGGAAATCAGAAAAAAGCTGGGGTAGCAATATTTATGGCAGACGAAATAGACTTTACAACAAAGGCTGTAACAAAAGACAAAGAAGGACCAAATAACCTCACTTCTGGGTATTTACCCAAAGAAACTCAAATAGTATTTTAAAAAGATGTGCATCCATATGATCACTGTAGTATCAGCTACAATAACCAAGATATGGAAGCAACTTAAGTGTCCATCAATAGATGAATAGATAAAGAACTGGTACATATATGCAATGGAACATTAGTCAGCCATCAAAAAATAATAAAATCTTACCATCTGCCACAACAGTGATGGTCCTAGAGGGTATTATGCTATGTGAAAAAAGGTCACACAAAGACAAATGTCATATGACTTCACATATATGTGGAATCTAAAAAACAAAACAAAATAAATTAACAAATAAAATAGAAATAAACTCGTAGATACAGAGAACATTTTGATGATTGCCAAGTGGAGGATGGCATAGGAGAATGAGTGAAGGGGGGATTAAGAGATACAAATTGGTAGTTACAAAATAGTAATTGAGATATAAACTATAACATAGGGAATATAACCAACAATATTGTAATAACTATGTATGATGTCAAATGGGTACTAGATTTATTGGGGTGATTAATTCATAAGTTATATAAATGTCTAATTACTATGTTGTACACCTGAAATTAATCTAATATTAAACATCTACTGTAATTGAAAAATAAAAAATATTTTAAAAGAACATATGCATTGCAAATTAGCACATGAAAAGCGTTAAACATCATTATCCATTAGGTTACTGAAAAATATTTATTTATTTATTTATTTATTTATTTATTTTTATTATAGTAACATTGGTTAACAAAATCCAGTGTTTCAGGTGCACAATTTAGCAGTAAGGTATATATATATTGTATTGTGTGTTCACCGCTGATAGATTTCTTTCTGTCACCACATATATGACACCTTTTACCCCATCTACCTCTGGTAAACACTAGTTCATTGTCCATGTCCATGAGGTTGTTTGTTTGTCCTGCTTTTAGGTTTATATCCTGCAAATAAGTGACATCATGTGGTTAGGTTATTGAATATTAAAAGAATAAGATATTGCTATACACATAATAGAGTAGTTAAAGTAAAAAGTAGTACCTGTGCAGATAAACTGGATCTCCCACGCATTGATAATGGTAATGCAAAATGTTACGGCCACTCTGGAAAGATTATTTACTAGTGTCTTAAAAATCTAAACATACATTTACCATATGACCAGCAATCATACTGGGCATGTATCTCAGAGTGAAAATACATCCATACAAAAATCTGTATATGAATGTTTATAGCAGCTTCAATCAATGTACTGATAAACAAAATGTGATAAATCCATACAATAGAATGCTACTCAGCAATAAAAAAGGAATGAACTACACATATACTAAATAAGTAGGATGGGAGTTGCTCCTGTGTCCTGGTGCTGCATCATTGCAAAATTGGTGCTGTCCTTTAGCCAAGATGCTGGAGGATACCCAGACCTAAGACCCAAGACCAGCCAATGAAGGAGGAAGAGGTTGAGATATTTGACTTTCATGCAGAAATTGCCCAGTTGATGTCATTGATCATCAATACTTTCTACTAGAATAAGGAGATCTTTCTGAGGGAGCTTATTTCAAATTCATCAGATGCTCTGGACAAAATCAGATATGAAGGCTTGACAGATCCCAATAAGCTAGACTCTGGAAAAGAGTTGCACATTAATCTCATTCCAAACAAACAAGACTTGATCCTTACCATCGTGGACACTGGGATTGGAATAAACGAGGCCGATTTGATCAATAACCTTGGTACTATTGCCATGTCTTGGACCAAAGCATTCATGGAAGCTTTTGCAGGCAGGTTCAGACATCTCCATGATTGGCTAGTTTGGCGTCAGGTTTTACTCTGCCTATCTGATTGCTGAAAAAGTGACAGTAATCACCAAACATGAGGACGGCGAGCAGTATGCCCAGGAATCTTCTGCAAGAGGGTCGTTCATAAGTTAGGACTGACACAGGGGAACCTATGGGTTGCGGAACAAAGGTGATCCTGCATCTGAAAGAAGACCAAATCGAGTACCTGGAGGAGAGAAGGATAAAGGAGATTGTGAAGAAGCACTCCCAATTTATTGGCTACCCCATTACTCTTTCCATGGAGAAGGAACACGCTAAAGAAGTCAGTGGTGATGAGGCTAAAGAAAAGGAAGACAAAGAGGAAGAGAAAGAAAAAAAAAGAAAAGGAGTCCGAGGACAAACCTGAAATAAAAGATGTTGGCTCTGATGAACAGGAGGAAGAAAAGAAAGATGGCGACAAGAAGATGATCAAGGAGAAGTACATCAACCGGGAAGAGCTGAATAAACAAACCCAATCTGGACCAGAAATCCTGATGATAGCACCAACGAGGAGTACAGGGAATTCTACAAGAGCCTGAATATGACTGGGAGGACCACTTGGCAGTGAAGTATTTTTCAGTTGAGGGACAGTTGGAATTCAGAGCCCTTCTTTTTATTCCAAGATGTTCTCCCTTTGACCTATTAGAAAATAGAAAGAAAAAGAAAAATATCAAGTTGTATGTCCTCAGAGTTTTTATCATGGATAACTGCGAGGAGCAATTACCTGAGAATTTGAATTTCATCAGGGGTGTGGTGGACTCTGAGGATCTCCGGCAAAACATTTCTCGGGAGATGTTGCAACAAAGCAAAATTTTGAAAGTTATCAGAAAGAATTTGGTCAAAAAAATACTTGGAACTCTTCACCGAATGGGCAGAAGATAAAGAGAACTACCAAAGGTTTTATAAGTAGTTCTCTAAAAATATTAATCTGGGAATACATGAATATTCTCAAAACTGGAAGAAGCTCTTGGAGCTGTTAAAATACTACACTTCTGTTTCAGGCAATGAGATTGTTTTCCTCAAAGACTACTGCACGAGGATGAAGGAAAACCAGAAGCATATCTACTACATCACAGGTGAGACCAAGGACCAGGTAGCTAACTTGGCCTTCGTGGAGTGCCTGCACAAGTATGGCCTGGAGGTGATCTATATGATTGAGCCTATTGATGACTACTGTGTCCAGCAGCTGAAGGCAAGACATTAGTGTCGGTCACCAAAGAGGGCCTGGAGCTTCCAGAAGACAAAGAAGAGAAGAAAAATCAGGAAGAGAACAAAAAAAAAAACGAAGTTTGAAAACCTCTGCAAAATCATGAAGACATCTTGGAGAAAAAAGTAGAAAAGACGATCTTGTCAAACTGATTGGTGACATCCCTATGGTGCATTGTCACAAGCACATATGGATGGACAGCAAACATGGAAAGAATCATGAAGGCTCAAGCTCTAAGAGACAACTCAACAATGGGTTACATGCAGCAAAGAAATATCTGGAGATAAACCCTGACCATTCTATTATCAAGACCTTGAGTCAAAAGGCAGAGGCTGACAAGAACGACAAGTCTGTGAAGGACCTGATCATCCTGCTCTATGAAACTGCGCTCCTGTCATCCAGCTTCAGTCTGGAAGTCCCCAGATCCACGCGAACAGGATCTACAGGATGATCAAACTGGGTCTCGATATTGATGAGGATGACCCCACTGCTGATGACAGCAGTGCTTCTGTAACTGAAAAGATGCCACCCCTGGAAGGGGACAAAAACACGTCGCACATGAAAGAAGTAGACTAAGGTCTGCCTGAAGAACGGCCCGTGCACTTGCGGGATACTTGACCTTCGTTTCCTTTGATAATATATTTTCAAGGATTTTTTTTTATTTTTGTTAACATTTTTAAAATCTATACGGCATGATGATAACTACTTAAAGAACAGATACGATTTCTTTCTAAGTGTATGATACTGTGACACCTTACTCACTAAAACAGAGCTAGTTTTTCCTTCTTGGTTTTGTGTTGGCTTATTTTAACAGATCAAGGTTTGTTAGATGTGGGTACCCTAATGTTAACTCTGTGGATCTCCAGTATCTAGCTATCAAGCAGATTGCTTATTAGACCAAATCTTTTGTCACTGATGTATGCTAAGATATACCGTGATGTTTAAAAGAAAAACGGTAGTTAAAACGTTCAGCTGCTAGAATCTTTTTAAACCTTCCATCCCCTGTAGTTATGCACTGCATGTATGGTCTCTAGAAATTAGTATGTTATACTGAACCAACCTGAGGGGAGTATCCCTAGAGTTTGTTTCCAAAGAAAAGTACTATTTATAGTAGCAAAAATATAAGCCCACCCAGGCTTATCATAAAGCCCTTTGAAAGTTAGCAGAGCAAGCTTTGTGAATGGGATTGTAGCGTTCAAGACATATTCTGCTTCAAAAGGTTGTTACAAATACAGAAAAATTAAAAAGAAAAAAAATAAGTAGGATGGATCTCAAGGCATTATGATAAGTAAAAAAAGTCAGTCTCATGGTGTTATATGGTGTTATTTATATAGCATTCTTGAAATGATAAAATTATAGAGATGGTGAATATATTTGTGTTTTCCAGGGATTATAGAAGATGGCAGGAAAGAAAGTATGACTATGAAGGAGTACTAGAACCTGAGAGTTCCTTCGCAGCAATGAGAAAATTCTGTATCTTTATCATTGTGGTGGTTTCATTAATCTATACATATGATAAAATTGCACAGAACTATACATACAAGCACATACAAATGAGTGCATATAAAAACTGCTAAAATCTGAAGGTCTATAAATTCTACCAATGTAAATATCCTAATTTTGATATTCTATTATATTTATACAAGTTATTATCATTATGGGAAGCTGAGTAAATAGTACATAGCTCCTGTTTCTAATATATTTTGCAATTTCCTATGAGTCTATATTTCAAATTAAAAGGTTGTTTTTATAAATAAGCTAAATATTTTAACAAATATTTGACCAGAAGAGATATATAGATGGCAAATGATTAAGTAAAAAGATGTTTAATATCACTAGTTATTAGGGAAATGCAAATTAAAACCACAGTGAGATACAACTATACACCCACTAGAATGTCTAAAATTAAGAAGACTAAATAACTATATGTCAGTGAAAATGTGGACCAAATGGAATACTCATACCCTGCTGATAGGAATATAAAATGGTACAACTTTGATAAACAGTTTGGTGGTTTCATAGAAAGTGAAACATACACCTGCCATATACCCAACCATTCGAATCTTGGTTTTCATCCAAGAGAAATAAAAAACAAATGTCCACAAAAGACTTGTTTATAGCAGCTCTATTTTTAATAACCAAAATCAGCAAACATCTAAATATTCATCAACATCTGAAGGGGTAAACAAATAGTTATAGTCATACAATGGATTAGTGTTTAGCAATAATAGAATTAAATCACTGATACACAATACAATTTGGATTAATCTCAAAATATTGGTGATAAGTAAAAAAGCCAGATTAAAAACTCTAGAAAGTATAAACTAATGTATGATAACAAAAATAAATTAGCAAACTTTGGGACAGTGTAGTAGAGCAGAAGGGAAGGGTTATAAAGGGAAATGAAAAACATTGGGTATGATAGATATGTTCATTATCTTAAGTGTGATAATGGTTTCATGGCATTTACCTATGTTAAAAATCATCAAATTGTTTGTTTTAAATATGTGCACCTTAGAGAAGGTCCAAGATGATGGTGATGTAGGAGGATGCTGATTTCACTCCCACTCACAAGAACACTGAAATATATACCCATATAGAGAGCAATTTATCCTGAGAAAAAAAATAGAGCTGATTAAATAGCTTCTGTACAACAAACAGAGAGAAACCATATAGAGAATTTCAGGAAACCACAGGAACTCTCTGGGATCTATGGGAACTCTCTGGGATTGGAGGTGTTGGTGAGCACCACTGTTAATGTCACCTACACCTCAATAAGGCGGGCAGGAGTTTTATCCAGGTATTCTGGCCACCTGCACACTTGCGTTAGAGTATTCTCAGCCCCACTACATGGAGCCTATTTTGTCTCTGAACAGAAGGAGAAAGCAAGATCAACAGGGCATCATCAGACACATCTGGTGTCCCCTCCTGGAGCCTCTACAGCCTAGTAAGCGAGTGCTCCAGGCACTGTAAGTGAAATATTAAAGTCTTGTAAGTGGCCACCTGGCTCCAACTAGCCTGCCAGAACCACTTGGCACACACAGCCTACACATAGGTTGATTCTACACAAGGCCACTTTTTCAAGACTTGGAGAGTCAATTATATTGACTAATTCATATAAACAAACATATAACGTAAAAACAAATAAAAAGACAAAAGAATACCTCTCAAGTGAAGGATCAAAAAAATCCTGAGGGGGGAGGGGAACCCTAATAAAACAGAGATAAGTAATTTTCCTGATTAAAAAAAACTCAAATAAATAAATAAAAATAAAAAATAAATGATCATAAGGATATTCATCAAACTTGAGGGTAGAATAGAGGAACTCACAGAGAACTTCAACAAGGAGTTAGAAAGTATAATAAAGAACCAAGCAGAGCTGAACAATACAATAACTGAAATGAAAAATACACTAGAAAGAATTGACAGCAGATTAGCTAATACAGAAATATGGACCAGTGACCTGGAAGACAGATTAGTGGAAATCGACCAATCAGAATAGCAACATGAAAAAAAATTTTTTTAAACGAGGGTAGTTTAAGGGATCTCTGGGACAATATCAAGTACATAAACAGCATTATAGGGATCCCAAAGGAGAAAAAGAGAGAGAGGAGCAGAAGTTTATTAGAAGTAATAATTGCTGAAAACTTTCCTAACATGGGGAAGGAAACAGAAGTCCAGGTCTAAGAAACACAGAGAGTTCCAAAGATGAACTCAGAAAGATCCATACCAACACATGTTGTAATTAAAATGGCAAAAGTTAAAGATAGAGACAATCTTGAAGGCAGCAATAGGAAAACTAGTCACATACAAGGGAAACACCAAAAGGCAATCAGCTCATTTTTCAGCAGCAACTTTAGAGACCAGAAGGGAACGGCAGGACATATTTATGGCACTCAAAGAAAGGAATATACAACCTATAATACTCTAACAAGCAAGGTTATTTATATTTGAAGGATAGATAAAGAGTTTCCCAGCCAAGGAAACACAAAAGGAGTTTATCACCACTAAAGCAGCTTTATGAGAAATGTTAAAGGGTCTTCTTTAAGCAGAAAAGTCCATAAACCAGAAATAAGAAAATATGTGAAAGAAAAAAAATCTCACAAGTAAAGTCAAATATTTAAAAAACAAAGCAAATCAGTCATTTAAAAGCTACTACAAAGGTCAAAAGACAAAAGTAGTAAACTCAACTATAACCTCAATAAGTAGTTAGCCAATACACAACACAAAAAGATGTAAAATATGATGTCAAAGATATGAAATGTGGAGGGGCAGTAAAAATGTAGTGCTTTTAGAATACAATCTAACTTAACTGCTTGTCAGCTTAAAATAGACTGCTATATATAAAGAATGATATACATAAACCTCATCATAACTACAAACCATAAATCTACAAAATATACATAAAAATAAAAAGAAAGGAATACAAACAAAACACAAAACCAACAAACCACAAGGGAAGAGATCAAGAGGAAACACAGAGAACTACATAAACAACAAAACGCAATTAACAGAAATGCAATAAATACATACTTATCAATAATTACTTTAAATGTAAATGGACTAATGCTCTAATCCAAAGATTTAGTGTGGCTGAATGGATTGGAAAACAAGACCCATCTATATACTGCTAACAAGACATTCACTTGATATCAAAAGACATACACAGAATGAAAGCAAAATTATGGAAAAAGATATCCCATGCAAATAAAAATAAAAAAGAAAGCTGGTGTAGCAATATGCATCTCATACTGAATAGACTTTAAAACAAAGACTAAACAAAGAAGGGCACCATATAATGAAAAGGGTAAATCCAAAGCAAAAATAAAAGAATCATAAATATGTGTGCACCCAATATAGGAGCACCTAAATATATAAAGCAAATATTAATATTATAAAGAGAAAAATTGATGGAAATAAAATAATAGTAGAAGACTTTAATATTTCACTTACATCAATGGATATATCATCCAGACAGAAAATCAATAAGCAACTAATGGCCTTAAATGTAACATTATATCATATTAACTTAATAGATATTTACAGAAAATTTTATCAAAAAATAGCAGAATACATATTTTCTTCAAGTGGACAGGGAATATTCTCCAGGACAGATCACATATGAGATCACAAAAATGTCTCAATAAACTCAAGAAGATTGAAATCATATCAAGCATCTTTTCCAACCATGATGATATGAAACTAGAAATTAACTACAGGAAGAAAATTAGAAAATATCACAAACACATTGAGATGAAACAGCATGCTACTAAACAGCCAGTGGATCAAAAAGGAAATCAAACAGAAAATCTAAAACTACCTTGACACAAATGAAAATGATAATATAACATTTCAAAATTTATGGGATGCAGCAAAAGCACAGGTAAGAGGAAAGTTCATAGCTATACAAACCTATCTCGAGAAAGAAACAATAAAAATCCAAAATAAACAATATAACTTTACACTTAAAGGAATTATAAAAGAAGAAGAAACAAAATCAAAGGTAAACAAAAGGAAGGAAATAATATAAATCAGAGCAGAAAAAATGAAACACGGATTTTAAAAAAATAAAAAAGATCAATGAAACTGAGTTCTTTTTTGAAAAGATAAACAAAATTAACAAACCTTTAGCAAAGTTTATTAAGAAAAAAAAGAGGCCAAATAAGTAAAATCATAAACGAAAGAGGAAAAGTTACAACCAACACCACAGAAATACAAAGGATCACTAAATAATACTATGAACAACTATATGCCAACAAATAGGACAACCTGGAAAGACATGGATAAATTTCTAGAAATATATAACCTTCTAAGACTGAACCATGAAGAAATAGAAAATCTAAACAGACTAATTACTAGCAACAAAATTGAAGCAGTAATCAAAAAATTCCCAACAAACAAAAGTCCGGGACCAGATAGCTTCATAGGTATTTATACCAATGAATAAGTGGGATTTATCCCAAGGATGCAAAAACGATTTAGCATCCACAAATCAATCAACATGATATATCACATCAACAAATAAAGGATAAAAATTATATGATGATTTCAATAGTCACAGAAAAATGTCCTTTTATGATAAAAACTCTCAAACAGAGTGGGTGTAACTGAAACACATTTCAACATAATAAAAGTTATATATTACAAATCTACAGCTAATATCATACTTAATGACAAAAAGCTGGTAGCTTTTCCTTTAAGATCAAGAACAAGACAATTGCCCACTCTCACCACTTTTATTCAACATATTATTGGAAGTCCTCGCCACAACAAGAGAAGAAAAAGAAATAAAAGGCATCCAAATTGAAAAGGAAGAATTAAAACTGTCACTATTTGCAGATGACATACTATATATAGAAAATCTAAAAGAGTCCACACACACACACACACACACGTACACACACACACACACAAAGCTACTAGAACTAATAAATGAATTCAGTGAAGTTGCAGGATACAAAATAAACAAACAGAAATCTGCTCTTTTTCTGTACACTAAGAATGAATGATCAGAAGGAAAAAGTTTAAAAAGCAGTCTCATTCACTATTGCATCCAAAAGCATATAAAAAATAGGAATAAATTTATTCAAAGAGGTGAAAGACCTGTACTCTGAAAACTATAAGACATTAAAGAGGACACAAATAAATGGAAGAATATTACACATTCATAGGTCAGAAGGATTAATATTGTTAAAATATCCAGATTTAATGCAATTCCTATTAAAACACTAATCGCATTCTTCTCAGAACTAGAGCAACTAATCCTACAACTTATACAATACACAAAAGACCTCGAATAGCCAAAACAATCTTGATAAAGTGGGATTTATCCCAAGGATGCAAAAATGATTTACAAAGTGGGTGGTTTCATGCTCCCTGATTTTAAACTATACTACAAACACATAATAATCAAAACAGTATAGTACTGACACAAAAACAGACATATAGATCAATGGAATAGAAAAGACAGCCAAGAAATCAATCATACTTATATGATCAATTAATCTACAACAATGGAGGCAAGATTATAAAATGTGGTAAAGACAATTTCTTCAATAATTTGTGATGGGAAAAGTGGACAGATAAATGCAAAAATATTAAACTGTACCACTTCCTTACACTATATACAAAATTTAACCCAGAATGCATTAAAGATTTAAATATAGACATGAAACCACAAAAGTCCTAGAAAAAATACATAGATAATGAACTCTTTGACATAAGTCTTAGCAATATCTTTTTGGTTATGTCTTCTCACCTAAGAAAAACAAAAATAAATAAACAAATTGAACTACGCTGAACTTAAAAGGTTTTGCACAGTGAAGGAAACCATCAACAAAACAAAAAGACAGAATTGAGAATAGGACTAAACATGGCAGAGTAATAGACCTCCCCAGATCCCTCCCCTTGAAACAACAGTAAGCTGAACACTGAAAACTCAACAAAAAAACACCCAAACTGCACACCAGCACATCTGAGCGTGGGATCTACGCATATGAGCTACCACAGTTCAGAATCCCAGGTGTCAGAAGGTGGACTGGGAGAAACAAAGAAGCTGCCTCTCGAAGCCTCTGGAGCTCCCTGCAGGAGGAGAGGGAGGGAAGAAGGAGTTCCCTGAACAACCCTGTCTAAAAAAGCTGTGAGCTCCCTGTGGCTAGCCAGTGGCAGGGCCCAGTCATCAGGGCAGAAAGCAGAGAAGAAGCCAGCAGAGAAACAACAGTTGATTTTTATCAGCCACATTTGCAAAACCGAGGCTGAGCCGAGCCCCCATCCCCAACCCAGACTGTCCCTCCTCCCATACCCTCCAAGATAGAACATCATGGAGCTCCAAGGGAATCTCAGCAAACACTATCAAAACTGTAGCTAACACTGACAAGAACTGAGACTGAAGGTAGTGAGTGTAATTAAACACCTATAAGGAAAAAAAGACATTATTAAGACTTTATATAAAGCACAGATCCAAGAAGCTTAGACACCACCTACTGGAAAACAAAAGAAAAACACCTTCTTTGAAACAGGCTAGAGACCATTATATACTAAATCTTCTTTCGGGGGTGGGGGGTGGGAGAGAGAACACACTTCCATTTGCCCAGGCAGAGAAATAGTCCATTAAACACCATGAACAACCAAGGTGACAAGGCATCGCAGAAAGAAAAAGAAAAATCTCCAGAAAATTAGCTTACAGACATAGAAATATGCAACCTAAATGACGGAGAATTCAGTATGATACTTCTGAAAAAACTCAATGAGATCCAAAATGAATCATAAAAACAATTTCAGAAAGTGAAAAAACAACTGGATGAGCAGAATAAGTTCTTTAGCAAGGAGATTGAAACCCTCAAAAAATACCAAATAGGCCTTCTGGAGATAAAGAACACACTGTAAGAGTTGAAAAATGAAATAACAAGTTTCGAAAATAGTCAACCAAATGGAGGAAAGGATCAGTGATATCTAAGACATAAATCTAGAAATAAATCAGAAAGAAGAGAGAAATCGAAGAACGAAAAAGAATGAAAGAGAAATACAAGAACTAGCTGATATCATCAGGAGACAAAACATAAGAATAATGGGCATTCTCAAAGGGGAGGAAAAGGAGCAGGGGCTAGAAAGCATTTTCAAACAAGTAGTTGAAGGGAATTTCCCATATCTAAGAAATGAGCTGGAGCTTGGAATTCAAGAAGTCAATAGAACATATATTTATCTCAACCCAAAAAGGCCTTCAGAAAAAAACATTATATTAAAATGATAAAAAATCAATGACAAAGACAGAACTCTTAGAGCAGCTAAGAAAAGAAGACAGTAACCTATGAAGAAAAACCCATTAGATTATTGTCAGATTTATCAGCACAAACCTTACAAACCATAAAGTAGTGGAATCAAATATTCAAACTATTAAATGACAGGCACTACCAGCCAAGAATAATGTATACAGTTAAGCTCTCCTTTATATATGAGGGAGAAAAAAGACCTTTTCAGACATACAAAAATTAAGGGAATTCTCCACTACAAGGCCTGAACTACAGTAAATAATGAAAGAGGTCAGCTCACCTAAAACAAAATGACAAAAAAATTATATAAATAGGGGTAAGGCGACTAGCAGGCTGATAGAAGCAGAGGAGTGCAACCCTTACTAGAAACAGGGCATTATATGCTTAAAAATAAAAAGAGATTTGCTATATCAAGATAGTAATGAAAGTTCAGCATACATAGGACAAATTCAGACAACAATGACTGAAAAGGAGTGGATTCAAAGATTCAAATTGGCAAAGCAAATGGAAATAAGGCATGCGCAGAAGAAAAGAGAAAACTGTATGTATGTATGTATGTATGTATGTATGTATGTATGTATATATACCTATCCTTTACATATTCATAATTGTAACCACACGCCAAATATTCAGAACTGAAATATATAACATAAAACAAGAAGAATCAGAACCAAAATAAAGAAAACAGAAACACAAGGACAAGGAAACAATGGAAACACCAGAAGGCAAAAGATAAAATGAATATAAGAAGACCTCATATTTCAAAAATCACCTTAAATGTAAATGGCCTGAACTCACCAATAAAAAGGCACAGAGCTGCAGAATGAATAAAAAAAGAAGACCCAACCATATGCTGCCCCCAAGAGACACATCTCAGCTCCAAAGACAAATATAGACTCAAAGAGAAATGGTAGAAAGTGATATTTCAAGCAAATTGCATTCAGAGAAAAGCGGGAGTAGTGGTATAAATATCGGATGAAATAGATTTCAAAATAAAGAAGGTAAAAAAGATACTGAAAGACACTTCATAATGCTAAAGGGAATCATGCACCCAGAAGACATAACACATATTAATATCTATGCTCCCAAGATAACACAAAAGGAGAAAACTACAGACCAATATCTCTCATGAACACATATGCAAAAATCTTAAATAAGATACTAGCGAACTGAATACGGCAACATATTAAAAAAATTAGACACCACGTTCAAGTGGGCTTCATCCCAAGGACACAGGGACGGTTTGACACATGCAAATCGATTAATGTGATACATCACATAAACAAATCAAAAAATAAGAATTATATTATCCTATCATTAGAATGCAGAAAAGGCCTCTAACAAGATACAACGTTGATTTATGATCAAAACACTTAACAAAATCGGTATAGAAGGAAAGTACCTAAACATAATAAAGGCCATCTATGATAAACCCTCAGCCAACATTATACTTAATGGTGAAAAACTAGAAACCTTCCCTCTAAGATCAGGAACAAGGCAAGGCTATCCATTATTACCACTGCCATCAATATAACATTGGAGGTCCTAGTGAGTGCAATCAGACAAGAGAAAGATATAAAAGGCACCCAAATAGAAAATGAAGAAGTCAAACTGTCACTAGTTGCAGATGGCATGATTCTCTGTATAGAATATCCTAAAGACTCCACAAGAACACTACTAGAAACAATAAGCAAATACAGTAAAGTCTCTGGATAAAAAAATCAACGTTTAAAAATCCACAGTGTTCCTATTCTCTAACAGTGAAGTGTCAGAAAAAGAAGTTAAAAAATAACTTTTTTTGCAACTGCAACAAAAAATATAATAAAATACCTAGGAATAAATCTAATGAAACATGTGAAGGACCTATATAATGAAAACTACAAAACCGTATTAAAAGAAATTAAAGAAGATCCAAAGAAATGGAAAGAATCGACATAGTTAAATTGACTATATTACCTAAAGCATTATACAGATTTAATGCAATCTCCAACAAAATCCTATCAGCATTTTTTAAAGAAATAGAACAAAAAATCATCAGATTTGCATGGAAGCACAAAAGACCCTGAATTGCCAAAGTCATCCTGACATAAAAGAATGAGGCTGGAGGCATCACTCTGCCCAATTTCAAATTATACTACAAAGTGACAGTAATCAAAACCACATGGTATTAGCAGCAAAACAGACACACAGATCAGTGGAACAGAATCGAGAGTCCAGAAGTAAACCCATAATTATATGGGCTAATAATTTTCAACAAAAAACCCACGAACATACAGTGGATAAAGGAAAGCCTTTTCGATAAATGATGCTGGAAAAACTGGAAAGCCACCTGCAAAAGAATGAAACTAGACTGTTGTCTATCACCACACACCAAAATTAACTCAAAATGGATTAAGGACCTAAATATAAGACCTAAAACAATAAAATGCATAGAAGAAAGCAGAGAAACTAAACTCGAGAACCTTGGGCTTAAAGAGGATTTATGAATTTGACCTTAAAGGCAAGAGAAGTAAAAGCAAAAATAAATGAATGGGACTACATCTAACTAAAAGCTCAGCAAAAGAAACCATCAACAAGGTAAAGAGACAACCATCCGAATGGGAAAATATATTTGCAAGCAATGCCTCCAATAAGAGCCTAATATCCAATATATATAAAGAACTCATACAATTCATTAACAAGAACAACAAAAAAAAAACAATCCAATCGAAAAATAGGCAGAGGACCTGAACAGACAATTCTCCCTAGAGGACACATAAATGGCCAACAAATATATGAAAAGGTGCTCAAAACATCTCTAGCTATTAGGGAAATGCAAATCAAAACCACAATGAGATACCATCTCACACCTGTTAGAATGGCTATCATCAACAGGACAAGTAATAACAAATGCTCTAGTATGTGGAGAAATAGGAACCCCCATATACTGCTGGTGGGACTGCAAATTGGTACAGCCACTATGAAAAACAGTGTGGAGGTTCCTCAAAAAACTAAGAATTGATCTACCATATGATCCAGCAATCCCTCTACTGGGTATTTACCCCAAAGACTTGAAAACCCATATTCAAAAAGATATTTACACACCGATGTTCATAGCAGCACTATTCATGGTGGCCAGGACATGGAAGCAACTGAAGTGTCTTATGATAGATGATTGGATGAAGAAGCTGTGGTACACATATACAATGGAATATTACTCAGCCATAAGAAGAGATGAAATATTGCCATTTGTGACAACCTGGATGGTCCTTGAGATAATCATGCTAAGTGAAATAAGCCAGACTGAAAAAGCTGAAAATCACATTATATCACTTATATGTGGGATATAAACCTAAAAGCAACAAATGAACAGGGCAAACAAGCAGAGACTCATGGGCATTATTCTAGTGATTACCAGAGGATAGAGGGTGAGGGAGGAGGGGGGATGTAGATGGGGTTAAGGGGGTCAAATATAGAGGGGGAGGGGGAGGGTGAAATGGGTAAAGCGGATCAAACATATGGTAGCTGAAGGAAACTGGACTTTGGGTGATAAACACACAATCGAATATCCAGATGTCAAATTATAATGTACACCTGAAAATTATATAATTGTATTAACCAATGTTACCCCAATAAACTTAATTAAAAAAAATAAATTTTAAAAAGTTAAATAAAAAGGTAGGTATTAAAGACAAAGACAATAAAGTTTCTAAGCAACAGTTTTATTTCTATAAGCAGTTTAACTTTTGGTAAGCTTTTGCCACCTAAAAGCATCAGATGGGAGAAACTGAACATAAATAGCATAGCCTATAGAACTGAATAACAAATAAAAATAAAAAAATAAAAAATAATCTTTAAATGTTAAGTATTGAAGCCAGGTCTATTTTTTTTAAATGACATTATGTTAGAAAATAATTTTTAAAAGTTTGTCTCACCTTGCAAGAATTCTCTTCATGCACATTGAGGGCTGGAGATATCGCTATCAATTATACATTTAATTGTTCTTAAAGAAATAACTTTTAGTATAGAAATTTTATGTTTATAGCAATAGATACACATACATTCATGTTAGATATGTATAATATGTGGTTCAACACCTTTTATAGAACATGTATGGCCTAGCAAATCCACAGACACTGACATTTTTGGTCCTATTAACTGAAGTTGACCACTGAGAAGGGAGAAAGTGACACTTCAGCTCCCCCAAGTAAATACTGATTTCATCCTCACACCAATAAAATAAGAATCAGAAGTACACGAGCAGGAAGCTAAGTACAGTTAAAGCTTGTTAAGCCTGGAACTGTGAAAAAAAATTCTGGATAAGTCACAAACCTCTGCTCTAGAGCTTTACCATTATCATGACTCATCTACATTACATCTCTGCTTCTCTCTGCACATTTCTCCCATGCTCCTTGCTCAACTGAGAATTTTAGCTGGCACTTGACTTGGTCCATAATGCCCATCCCCAGACCAGCATCCTGGTCTACTGGACCTGTTGGCTCAACTACCCACAACTAACTGGCAGAGCTCCCGCTGGAGCTCTTATTTCACATTCCCAAAAGAGAGAGGTGATTGGCCCACCTCATCTTTTCAAGCTGGCCCATAAAATTCACGGGTTGTGGGCTAGCCTTGGATCTGGTGCAATCAGCTGTACCCTAAAGGATTGGAGGCTATCATACGTTATTAGGCCTCATTTGACCATTTAGCAGGAGCTCTGAGTAGAAAAGATTATCCCAGAAGTGGGTGTAAGGATAGCAGGCCAGAAGTAGAATTCCTCATACATGTGTGTAGCAGAGTGATTGGCACATGGTAGGTGTTCGACAAATGATCATGATTATTACAGTAACATGACGCTGCCTCTTACAGGAAGCCTTCCAGAACTCTCAAGCTTTTCCAACTTTTCCCCTCAGAACGGAACCTGTACTGCAGGAATCATCCAATTAATAAATCAATAAAATTCATTCAGGATAGACTTTTAAGGCCTCCTAAGTGTAAAACATTGTGCTGGGCACTGGGAGGAGAGATACACAAATGAATCAGGCCCTTATCCTGGCCTCAAGGAGCTCCCAGGGTGGTGCAAGGGAAAAAACCTGAGCCATGAGAGATCCAAAGATAGGGAGCTCTAAGAGTTCAGAGAAGGGCAAAGACTTGTTTATCCATATGTATGCCTGTCTCCTGGATACTTCCCCTTAGATGTCCCAAAGGCACCTCTAAATAAACATATTTAAAACTGATCTCATCTGCCCCCTCCCAAACCTGTTCCTCTTCTCAGATTCCTTGTCTCAATGAGGCAAGTTCATCCACATTAGTTCCCCAAAAATTGAAACCTGAGCTGCACTGCTCACAATGTCAGCTGTTGTCCTTGCTAAAGTTGTCCTGAATCTTTGGTGTATGTTTTCCTTGCCCCAAAGGTCAGAACTAATAATAAACTTGAGAACTGCTGCATTAGTGAGAAATTAAAATCAGCCTGGAAGCAGACAAGACCTGGAGTTCACCAGGGTTGATTTCAGATTTGGCCTCTGGTGTTAGTGGGTACAAATCCTTTTCAGGAAAGCAGTCAAGATCCTAAAATATGTTCATGCTATTTTCCCAATAATTCTGCTTCTCAATCAATATCCACCCACCCCCTACTTGCAAACAAGAAAAGCAAGAACAAAACTATTCTTTGCAGGACTATTTTCTGATAGTCAAACAGGGAAACAGTCTTAATGTCCAAAAAGAGGGAAGGGTTAAGTGAATCGTGGCACAGCTGTCTGATGGAACATTCTACAACCATTACTGAAGGATGATGGCTGTGGAGATTCTACAGCAACAGAGAAAAATTATTATGCTGTACTTAAGGATCCAGGGTTATGCATATACTCCAATTGCAACAACGTAAAAACTGCATGGGCTCGGGGTCTGCTGGTGGACATTAAAAATGTCTTCTTTTTAAAAAAATAAAAACTTAACTTTATGTAAACTATGAAGATCTGAGTTTTTTGTTTTTTGGATTTTTTTTTTTTTGTCTTTTTCTTCAATCAGTGAACTATCTTAATTATGTGCCATTTTTGTACGAGGCTCTCTGTTAGGTTCTGGAGATTCAAAAGTGAATCATCCATGGTCCTTTTTCTCTGGTAGGTTAGGGCAATAGAGAAAAGAGACACAAAAATAAACGGCTTCAAGATACATGGGTCAGTCTGTGTGGGCCCACTCAGGGATGCATGCAGACACGGTCACCCCCTGGCGGCCACCTGACTACCTGCCCTAGGATGGCTCTAAACCTCTTCTAGGCAGCGGCTTCCACGCTCGAGGCCCCAGGCCCAGCCCAGTTCTCAGCTCGTCCAAGACTCCCCTTTCCCTCTTCTGGGCCTCTCCATCTCCTAGTAGGCGCTTCAGCCCGGACTAAGCCCAAATTTGACACTCACGACTACTCTCACCAGAGCTCCTCCCTCCCCCAAAGCCTCGCTCCCGATGGGGTCTGCGACATTATGTCATTCGCAGTGGTTCGCATGCGCCCCCACCACTGGCCAGTAGGAGCGCCTCTGCCGCAAGTGAGGTGGAGCCTCAGGCTCCAGAGTTCTCTTTTCCCTTTTTCAATGTTTTAAAAAGTAGCAACACGCTATTCATAAAGAGAGAACTACAGACAAATTTGTGGCTCTGAGGGACAGTGGGATCCGAGAAAAGCTGAGAACTCCAAAGCTCCCCCTTTGTCCCACCCACTCCCTAGATACCACCCCTTTCTGACTCCTTTCACCGCCCTCCTCTAAGTGTTGGAATTGAAGCTCCGCCTTGTGTACGTCCAATTGGGCCTAAAGCCGCTCTTGAGTGTGCACGTATACCGGGGTGGGGCTAGCAGGAGGTTGAAGCAATTGAGCCAGGCTGCTGGGGCATGTCAGGAGAGATGGGAAGCTGGGATTAGAGAGAACTATTTCAACAGATTTAGTGATGCTATTCAAAGTGAGACCCTAATATATACGTGGAAGTTGGTGCCCTTTTTGGAGGCCTTTTGACAGGGTTTATTAAAATTTTTAAGTGTGTATATCCTATTAGCTCAGCCATCCCATTTCTATATATGCACCTGGGACTCCTAAAGCAGGTCGTCAGAATCATCTAGTGGGCTTGTTAAAATGCAAGTTGTTGAGGTCCACCCACAATCAGAGTTTCTCATTCACTAGGTTAGGAATGGGGCCTGATAATTTGCCTCTCTAACAAGTTTACAATAATGCTGATGCAAACTGGTCCAGGGACCATACGCTTCAAGAACCTTTGATCTAGAGGGGGAAAGCTTTGCAAGGAAGCATGTGTGAACAAGTATGAGCCTTGCTAATTTGTCTGCAATCATGAAAAATTGAAAGCATCACTAGGAGGGTGATTTTATCAGTTAAAAATGGGTGATAGCTTTATAAACTGACGTGGACAGATATTGATAATGATGGTGAAAGTGATAATAGCTAGTACATACTAGCTAGTATTCATTAAGTACTTACACTGTCCCAGAAACAGTGCTAAGAACGTTATACTCATTTAATGCTATAGCAAAGCTTGCTGGTATGTACCACATCTAATTGACTCTATATTTCCAGTCCAGAACAGGCTCTGGCACCAAGGATCTTGTCAGTAAATGTTTGTGGCCTCACATAATTAAACTCACCCCCAATCTGTTGGAGGAGACAAAAATATAGGCACAAGAAGGCTATAGGCACTCAGAGGAATGGATCAGGCAGGGTTCCCGGAGGAGGAAGAACCTGAAAGGTAGGTAAGATTTTGCCAAAAAGAAGGAAGAGGCCATTTTGGACAAAACAAGTGAGTGGCAAAATGTCCCATTCACAGACTTTAGGACTTCAAAGACCAAAAGACATTTTAAACATTGTGAGGTGACCTCAAATGCTGGCAAGAATGTAGAGCAACAGAAACTCTCAGTCATTGCTGGTAGGACTGTAAAATGGTACAGCCACTTTGGAAGACAGTTTGGTGGTTGTTTACAAAACTAAATATACTCTTACCATATGATCCAACAATCACATTTCTGAGTATGGACCCAAAGGAGTTGAAAACTCATGTTCACTGACAAAAATTCTTTGCTTAACCAACTTCAGTCAGGTTCGCCAGACTCCCTCCCCAACAAGTTTCATCCATGCAATTACTTGTAGAAACCAGTTTTAGGAAGAATCCTGGTAGCTCAGTTTAGTGAGAATTCCCTACCCTTGATATCTGATCAAACTCCTCATCCTCATTGTTCCGCAGGTGATATCTAATCGCCATTGCCTGCCTTCAGCAAGAATTGTTAGGTCAGTTCAGCCAGAATCCTCTCAGACTTGAGGTTTCCTCTTAGTAATTTCCTATACACCAATGCACACTCACTTTCTCCTTAGCTGTAAGTCCCCACTTGTTCTGGTTATGCTCAGAATTGAGCCCAGTTCTATACTGGAGTCTCTCTTACCCTATCGTAATAATTTATTGACTAGAATCTATCTTCACTGTTTCAATTTCTGTCTGGCTCTGGTTCTCTTGAACAGTTGTGGTACCATAACTCAGATCTGGATCAGAACAACCAGACCCTCAGACAGGACAACCAGATCTCCCAGCTTCCACCAAGACCTTTTGTCTCCAGTCTGCTTGCTCATTTGGATATCCAGTAGTGAGTCTGACTCCAACCAAAATCTGATGCTCCAGATAAACATCTATTGAAGCAGAGAATAGATATTGATTCTTAAGATTCTGCATATACTCTGGAAGCTGGGTTAGAGTCCCAAAAAAGCAAAGGCCAGTTAGAGTCCTAGGTCTCTCTGTAATAAGCTGGGTTTGAATCCCAGACAAGCAGCTGTTTCTAAGTAGCTAGGTTAGAGTGCTAGGCTTTTCTATTTTTAAGAGGCTAGTCTCTGCGAGGAACAGAGCCTAGGTTAGAATCTCAAGTTTCTCTGTCCATAAGTATATAGGGGCCATTAGTTAATAAAATGGAGGCTTCTCAATCACTGACTATACACTTTGCCATTACAGCGTTAATGCTGTCTGCTTTTGTTCTCACTGACAAAAAATTTACTAAAAACTCTCTTGATCTACTGTGGACCCTCTGGGACTCCTGAAATATGCCCTAATTAGTCCACTTATGGAGAGCGCTACAGCAAAAAGGAACAAGAATCTCAGTTCCACAATGGTCTGCTTTGTCCTCTTGGTATGAAAAAGCTGAAAAGTTGCTAATAATTCAAACATTCCAGCTACTGAGGTTTTTAAACAATATCTTCAGAAAAACTTTTCTGACCCAGTAAACTCTGTAACATCCTCCACAGCACCTTCATATTCCCCTCTCAGCATTCCTTTATATCTTCCTCTCCCAGAATGCCCTCTGCCAATAGCACCTCCAGCTCATCAATTCCATGTAACTGTGAGGTTCACTGGGCCCCAATATATTGTAGGTGAAGCCCAAGGTATAGCTAGTATTCATTCTCAAGTAAGGCCAACAGAAGAGATAACATTGAAACCTTAATCTTGGTTCAAATTACATGGTACCATCAGGGGCTTTCCTGGCCATCAGAAAGAAATAAAAAGATTTATTGATTTTAGGATTGCTTTGGAAGTATATTCTCCAGGATTCCCTGATTTATATCAATTTATGCACCCATTGGTTGACCCTGGGTTTGCCTCCTTTTGGTTCGAAAAGGCTAAATGGAACATCATTACTGAAGACCTTCAAGGGTCTCAGACTACTCACTGATTCCCATGGGAAATAGAGAGAGAGAGAATTAAGAAAAAACTTACTAGGAGCCATCCTTCAGGTCTATCCCACCAAAACCGATTGGTGATGTGTTCAAAATTGTAATCAACAAAGAGATGAAACTGTGGCTAACTATTACCATCTATTAAAGACAACATGGAAATAGCATTCAGGGCTAGAAGTGACTTCCCAAACAGCCTTTGCTCTGGCCACAAGCTTTGTAAATGGTCTCAGACTGGAGCTCTATGACACATTATAAAGGAATAGTAGTAACTGGAAAAACACAAACATGCCTGAGTTCCAGACATTAGCCTAAAATTATGAATAAATATTTCAAAAAAATACTACACAAGTTTATGGTATTGCAATTAAAACAGCTAGAAATACTTGAATATTTTAATCTACGGCAAGCTCCAAAATCATGTTCTCTCATTGATCAGGACACTTGCCAAAATTGTCAGGAAAAAAAAAGACACTTGGTCTGGGAGTGCCTAGAACTTCAGAGGTGGGGAAAAGTCTGAGGCCTCTCCTCACCAGAAAATAATTGACTCTTCTCTAGGGAAGCAAATGTCCAATGCCCTAAATTGCCACTAAACTTGCAAGAGAAATAACCCTACAAGTCGAAAGGTACCCTACAATGTTTTTCATCATAGCAGGGCAACACATTCTATTCTTAATACCTCCTCATTTCCTGCTACCCTTCCTTGGAATTACCAAACACAAGTGATGGGTTTTGATAATTTAATTCATAATTTGCCTCTACCATAGCTCCTTAATATTTCTATGGGACCTCTTAAAGTGCTACATAACTTCCTTCTTAGTTTTACCATTCTAATAACTCTATTAGGAAAGGAATCTCATCATGAATCGGGGTATAAAAATTCATTGTGCCCCCAAAGGACTCCTACAAGCCTCTGACTCCTTTTCACATCCATGTCCACTAATAGCTTTATTCAACTTGCTGGGTTTCTTTGCCCACTTCAACCTAATATCTATTTCATTGAAGATTTAAATCAACGATTAGGCTGAATTTCCTCTTCTTTATGGGGAAAAAAAATCCACTGATATTGGATACATAAGGGATGCAGAACCCTTTAAGGTAAAAATGTTCTTCTATGACCCTCCCCTGGATTCCCCAATATCATTTAAAGCCAGAAATATTTGAGGGGCTCTGCCCAATAATTTAAGTTTTGTAAGAAAAAACTTCTGGCCCCCACTTCTACTCCATGCAATATTCCCATTTTGGCCATAGGGAAAAAAAATGAGAAAGGAAATCGGTTAGACCAAGATCTAGGATCTAGCAATAAAATTGTAAAAACCAGTTTTCCCTTAGTGCCTAATTCTAACACTGTACTGTCTGCTATTTCTTCCAATGTCCAACATTTCATAGTCATCTATTTGAATTCTACCTTTATTAGTAGTCCCCTGAATAGGGCATCCCAATACTTACTTGCTTACACCTGAAATAACCAACAATACACCTGGACTGTTATGCCTCAAGGATTTACTGAGGTACCTAGCTACTTCTTGTGTACCCTAAATGCCAATTTGAAGGACTTAAAATTCCCAGAAGATTCCACTTCGATCCAGTATGTAAATGACTTCCTTCTGTGTTCTGACAGTTACAACAACTCCCTTTTGGACCCTGAATATTTTCTTAAAGCATTAGTGGGAAAGGGCCACAAAGTGGCTAGAGACAAAATTCAACTACGTTCTCTGTGTGTCCAATTGAGTCATGATGTTTCAGCTGCAGATAAAATTATCTCCACAGACCTGAGACTTTACTATTAACATTTTCCTGTCCCAGAAACAAACAACTGAGAATTGTGTGTGCGTGGGGATGGGGGGGGGGGTTCTTGTGGGATATTATGGGATATGAATACCTAATTTCTCTATGATTGCCTCATCCCTGTATGCCATGACTAGGGAAGAATCCCAACACAGTAGTCTGGAACCCCCTCCCAAAGATGCTTTTGATAACCTGGAGGGTTCTCTACTTTCATTTCTCACCCTTCTGACATCCCATTTACAACTTTCCTTGTTCCTCATTTGTGTATGAATGAGAGGGTCATGTCTTTTGAGTGTTACCTCAGAAGCCTAATGGACACTAAAGACCTCTGAGATATTATAATTTGGCCTTAGACTCAGAAGCTAAAGCATATCCCCCTTGTCTGTGAGTTGTTGCCATAACTGCTAAAAGTATCCAAGCTACTTCTGATTTAGTATTAGGTCACCTGCTTAACATACATGTTCCTCATGCTGTGAAGACCCTATTGCTTACTGAAAACTCAGCACTTTCCTGCATCTTGACTTACCTTATGTATACTACCCTCTCCATCTTGAATCATCGTATATCACTGTCAAAACCTTAACACTGCCACCTTGCTTCTATTACCCACTGATGGAACATCTCACAGTTGTGTCATGAATGTTAGATCTTCTCCTGTCCTAGGCTAAATTTATCAGAAGACCTTTCCCCCAAGCGGACCTCCTACTTTATGTTGGTGGCCCCTACCTCTGGAAGGAAAATGAGACCTTCCAGACTGGATATGCTGTCACAGATCAACAAAAACCTCTAGAATACCAAGCCCTGTCAAATGTTATATCAACACAGGTAGTCATTAATTGCTCTTACTGGGGCTTGCTTGCAATGAGCAGAGAGAATGAAGATTAATATTTATACTGATAGCCACCATGCCTTGGTAGTACATAATTGTGGTATGTGTGGAAACAGAGAAACTCATGATAGCAGCTGGTACACCAGTCATAAATCGACGCCAAATAACAGAACTTCTAGAGGCATTGTTATTACTCCAACATATTGTTATAGTTAAAACTGAGGGATAAAGTACAAAAAATTGAGATGACTAGGAAATTAAATTGGTTGATAAATATGCTAAATAGGCTGGGAAACAGCCTATTTCTCAGCCACTGAAGAAATCCAAGTGTGAATTAGATTAAACATGGCAGTGTGAGAGACATTACTAGATCTCTTTCCTTGAAACAGTAATAAGCCGGAGATCTAAAACTCAGTAAAAACACCCAAACTGCCCACCAGCATGTCTCAGCATGGGATCTGTGAATAAGAGCTATCACACCTCAGAACCCCAGGCAGTGAACTGGGAGAAACAAAGAAGATGCCTCTCACAGCTAGAGTTCCCTGTAGGAGGAGGGAGAGGGGAGAAGGAGCGGTGAGTGCCCAGAACAGCCCTGCCTGAGAGTGCTATGAGTGCCACACGGCTGACAGCAGTGCCCTATCATCACAGCAGAAGGCAGAGAAACAGGGATGTCAAAAAAGGGAGGACAGCAGAGAAAAAACAGTTGATTTTTTCCAGCCACAGTTGCAAAACAGGCTGAGCTGCAGCCACCAACCCCCAACCCAGAGGGCACCTCCCACCATACCCTCTGAAATGGAACACCCCAGATCCCCAGGGGAATCTGAGCAATCGCTACTGAAACTGTCACTAACAATGACAGGAACTGAGACTGAAGGTAGAGAGCATGAATGAACACCTATAAGGAAAAAAAAAAAAGACATTATTAACACTTCAGTAAAGCTGAGAATCAAGAGGCTTAGATGCCACCTACTGGCAACCAAAAGAAAAACAAAAGAAAAATACCTAATTTGCAACAGGCTAGGGACCATTATATAACAAATCTTTCTGGGGGAAAAATAAAAAGGCAGAACACACTTCCATTAATGCTGAAGTGGAGAAATAATTCATTAAATACCATGAACAACCAAGGTGACAAAGCATCTCAGAAATAAAGAAAGAAAAATCTCCAGAAAATCAGCTTACAGACATAGAAATATGCGACTTAAATGACAGAGAATTCAGGATGGCACTTCTGAAAAAACTCACTGAGATCCAAAATGAACCATATCAATAATTTAAGAAATTAAAAAAAAAGACAACTAGATGATCAGAATGAGTTCTTTAGCAAGGAGAATGAAACCCTCAAAAAGAACCGAATAGAACTTTTGGAGAGAAAGAACACACTGCAAGGGTAGAAAAATGAAATAACAAGTTTGGGAAATAAAGTGGAACAATAAAGGAAAGGATCAGTGATATCTAAGACAGAAATCTAGAAATAGATCAGAAAGAAGAAGAGAGAAATCAAAGAATGAAAAATAATGAAAGAGAAATACAAGAACTAGCTGACACCATCAGGAGACAAAACATAATAATGGGCATTCTCAAAGATGAGTAAAAGGAGCAGGGACTAGAAAGCATTTTCAGACAAATAGTTGACGACAATTTCCCAAGTCTAAGGAATGAGCTGGAGCTTGGAATTCAAGAAGTCAATAGAACACGCATTTATCTCAACCCATTAAATTAAAATTATCAAAACTCAACAACAAAGACAGAATTCTCAGGGCAGCCAGGGAAAAGAAGATGGTAACCTATAAAGGAAAATCCATTAGATTATCATCACTTCTCAGCATAAACCTTACAAGCCACAAAGGACTGGAATTAAATATTCAAACTATTAAATGTAAGGCACTACCAGCCAAGAATAATGTATCCAGCTAAGCTCTCCTTTAGATATGAAAGAGAAATGAAGACTTTTCTAGACATACAAAACTTGAGGAAACTCTCCACAACAAGGCCAGCACTACAGGAAATACTGAAAGAGGTCAGCTAACATAAAACAAAATGACAAAAACAAATGTATAATTAGGAATAGGTGACTAACAGGTTGATAAAATCAGATGAGCGCAACCCTTACCACGAACAGGTCATTATAAACTTAAAATAAGAACAGATTTGCAATAGCAAGATACTAATGAATGTTCAGCATACATAGGGACAAAATGAGACAACAATGATTGAAAAGGGGAGGAATCAAAGATCCGAATTCACAAAGGAGACTAGAGATAAGGCACACGCAGAAGAAAAGGGATGACTGTATATATACAACTATCCTTTTCATATTTGTAATGGTAACCACAGGCCAAAGATTTAGAACTGAAGTATATAACATAAAACAAGAAAAACCAGAGGGCAAACCCACAAAGCCAACCAAAATAAAGAAAACAGAAACACAAGGACAAGAAAGCAATGGAAACACCGAGCTAACAAAAATCAAAAGATAAAAGGGCTATAAGAAGACCTCATATTTCAATAATCACCCTAACTGTAAATGGACAGAACTCACTGATAAAATAACACGAAGTTGCAAATGGGATCAAAAAACAAAACCCAACTATATGCTGCTTCCAGGAGACACATCTCAGTTCCAAAGACAAATGTAGACTCAAAGTGAAAGGGTGAAAAATGATGTTTCAAGAAAATGGCATTCAGAGAAAAGTGGGGGTAGCAGTACTAATATCAGATGAAATAGACTTCAAAATAAAAAAGGTAAAGAAAGATACTGAGGGACATTTCATAATGCTAAAGGGAATCATGCACCAAGAAGACATAACCCTTATTAATATCTATGCTCCCAATCGGGGAACCCTGAAATAAGTACAGCTATTACTAACAGAACTAAAGGGAGAAACAAATCAAAACACTAGAATAGTACGGAAAAATACAATATTTCTAAACTGAATAAAGAAGAACTGGAAAATCTAAATAAACTGATAAGAAATATGGAAATCAAAACAATCATCAAATCCCTACCAAAAAAGTAAAAGTCCAGGACCACATGACTTCACCAGTAAATTCTACCCAACATTCAAACAAGATTTAATACCTATTCTCCTCAAAATCTTCCAAAAAATTGAAGAGGAGGCAATACTTCCCAACTCATTTTATGAGGCAAATATTACCCTGATACCAAAATCTGGTAAGGATAATACAAAAAAAAAAAAAGAAAGAAAAGACAGACCGATACCTCTCATGAACACAGATGCAAAAAATCCTAAGTAAGATATTAGCAAACCGAATACAGCAAAGTATTAAAAAGATTATGTACAATGATCAATTGGGCTTCATCCCAGAGGCACAGGGATGGTTTGACATACACAAATCAATTAATGTGATACACCACATAAACAAATTTAAAAATAAGAATCATATGATTATATCAATAGATGTGGGGAAAAGCTTTCGACAAGATACAACATCCATTTAGGATCAAAACACTTAACAAAATCAGTATAGAAAGAAAGTACCTTAACATAAAAAAGGTCATATATGACAAACCCTCAACATTATACTTAATGGTGAAAAACTAGAAACCTTCCCTCTAAGATCAGGAACCAGGCAAGGCTGTCCACTATTGCCACTGTTATTCAATATAACATTGGAGGTCCTAGTGAGTACAATCAGGCAAGAGAAAGAGATAAAAGGCATCCAAATAGGAAACAAAGAAGTCAAACTGTCACTATTTGTGGATGACATGATTCTCTATATAGAAAACCCTAAAGACTCCACGAGAGCACTACTAGAAACAATAAGCAAATACAGTAAAGTCTCTGGATACAAAATCAATGTTCAAAAATCCATAGCGTTCCTACACTCTAACAGTGAAGTGTCAGAAAAAGAAGTGGAAAAAATAATTTATTTTTGCAATTGCAACAAAAAAACATAATAAAATACCTTGGAATAAATCTAATGAAACATGTGAAGGACCTATATAATGAAAAATGCAAGATCCTATTAAAAGAAATTGAGAAGATATAAAGAAACGGAAAGATATTCCATGTTCTTGGATTGGAAGAATCAACATAGTTAAATCGACTATATTACCTAAAACATTATACAGATTTAATGCAAACTCCATCAAAATCCCATCATCATTTTTTAAAAAAATACTTGTATGAAAGCACAAAAGACCCTGAATTGCCAAAGCCATCCTGATGTAAAAGAACGAGGCTATAAGCATCGCTCCACTCAACTTCAAATTATACTACAAAGTGACAGTAATCAAGACTGCATGGTATTGTCAGCAAAACAGACACATGAACCAGTGGAACAGAATCGAGAGTCCAGAAGTAAACCCACAATTAAATGGAAAATAATTTTTGACAAAAATCCACAAACATACAATGGAGAAAAGAAAGCCTCTTCAATAAATGATGCTGGGAAAACTGGAAAGCCACCTGCAAAAGAGTAAAACTAGACTGCTGTCTATCACTACACACCAAAATTAACTTAAAATGGATTAAGGACCTGAATATAAGACCTGAAACAATAAAATGCATGGAAGAGAACAGAGAACCTAAAGACTCAAGGACCTTGGACTTAAAGAGGATTTTATGAATTTGACCATAAAGGCAAGAGAAGTAACAGCGAAAATAAATAAATGGGACTACATCAAACTAAAAAGTTTCTGCTCAGCAAAAGAAATTGTCAATAAGGTAAAGAGACAACCATCTGAATGGGAAAATATATTTGCAAACAACGCCTCCGATAAGGGCCTAATATCCAAAATATACAAAGAACTCATACAACTCAATAACAACAAAAAAATTGATCTGATCAAAAAATGGGCAAAGGACCTGAACAGGCACTTTTCCCTAGAGGACGTACAAATGGCTGACAAATATATGAAAAGATGCTCAACATTGCTAGCTATTAGGGAAATGCAAATCAAAACCACAATGAGATACCATCCCATACTTGTTAGAATATCTATAGTCAACAGGACAATTAATAACAAATGTTGGAGAGGATGAGGAGAAAAAAGAACCCTCATACACTGCTGGTAGAACTACAGATTGGTACAGCCACTGGAAAACAGTATGGAGTTCCTCAAAAAACTAAAAATTGATCTACCTCATGATCCTGCAATCCTTCTATTGGGCATTTACTGCAGAGACTAGAAAACCCATATCCGTAAAGATATTTGCTCACTGATGTTCATAGCAGCACTATTCACAGTGGCCAGGATATGAAAGCAACCGAATTGTCCTACAATAGATGACTGGCTAAAGAAGCTGTGGTATGTATATACAATGGAATATTACTCAGTCATTAAAAAAAATCTAACCATTTGTGACAACATGGGTGGGATCTAGAGGGTATTATGTTGAGTGAAATAAGTCAGACAGATAAGGATAAATATCATATGATTTCACTTATATGTGGAATTTAAAGAACGAAATAAAGAAAACAGAAATAGACTCATAGCTTCAGAGAACAAAATGATAGTTGCCAGATGGGACGAGTGTTGGGTGACTGGGTGAAAAAGGTGAAGGGATTAAGAAGTACAAATTGGTAATTATAAAATAGTCACAAGGATGTAAAGTATTGCATAGGGAGTATGGTCAATAATGTAATAACTACATATAGTGACAGGATGGTACTCGACTTTTGGGGGGTATCACTTTATAAATTGTAAATGTCTAAACACTATGCTGTACACTTGAAACTAATATAAAATAATATTGTATGTCAAAAACAAAGACTTCCTTCCTCCAAAGAAAAAGAAAAAGAGAGAATGAAAAATCTCAACAGACCTATCACAAGTGAAGAGATTAAGTCGAAAATTAAAAACCTCTCAACAAACCAAACTCCAGCAGCACATGGCTTTGCCAATGAATTCTCCCAAATATTTAAGGTAAAATTGACACTAATTCTTCTCAAATTCTTCCAATATAGAAGAGGAGGGGACACTCCTATGTCATTCTATGAGATCAGCATTATTCTGATACCAAGTCCAGATAAAGACCTCACAGGGAGTAAAATTACAGACAGTTATCCCTTATGAATATAGATGTTTAAACCCTCAACAAAATAATATCAAATCAAATCAAATCCAACAGCATAGTAATCCATCATGTCCAGGAATGCAAGGGAGGTTGACCATAAGAAAATCAATCACTTTAATATGTTACATTAATAGAACGAAGCAATAAAAAACACAAGATCATTTCGACTTATGCAGAAAAGACCTTTGATAAAATTCAACTCCCTTTCATGATAAACAAAAAACATTCAGCAAACTAGTAATAGAAGGGAACTTCCTGGACATGGTAAAGGGCATTTATGAAAAATCCAGAGATAACATTAGACTCAACAGTGAAAGGCTGAAAGCTTTTCCCTAAGGTAAGAAAAAAGACAAGTATGCCCTCTTTCGCAATTCAACAGTGTGCTGAAATTGCTAGTCAGAGCAATTTGACAACTAGAAATAAAAGGCATCCAAGTAGGAAATTGTGTCCTGTTAAAATTCATATGTTGAAGATCTAAACTTCAGTACCTCAGAATGTGGCTGTATCTGGAGATAGAGTCTTTAAAGAAGTAATTAAGTTAAAAATGAGGTCATCGGAGTAGGTCTATAATGAGTATTGAGTTGATTTTTGTGAAGAGTATAAGGTCTGTGTCTAGAATTACTTTTTACTTTTTGTATGTGGATATCCAACCAGCACCACTTTTGAAGAGATGGTCTTTGCTCCATTGTATTTTCTTTTTGCACCTTTGTCAAAGAACAGTTGACTATATTTATGGAGGTCTATTTTGGGGCTCTCGATTCTGTTCCATTGATCTATTTGTCTATTCTTTCCCTACCACCTCACTGTCTTGACTACTATATCTATATAGTAGGTCTTGATGTTAGATAATATCAATCCTCCAATTTTCTTCTCCTTCAATAATGTTTTGGCTCCTATATCAATATCTGAATGAGTTTGTTGATATAATTTTCTGGGATTTTGACTGAGATTGCATTGAATCTATAGATCGTTTGGGAAAGAACCGATGTCTTGACAGTATTGAGTCTTCCTATCCATGAACATGGACTATCTCTCCATTTATTTTATTTTCTTCTTATTTCATTCATCAAAGTTTTATAGTTTTTATCATATATATCTTGTACATATCTTGTTAGCTTTATACTTAAATATTAATTTTGGAGGTGCTAATGTAAATGGTATTGTGTTTTTAATTTCAAATTTCACTTGTTTGTTGCTGGTATGTAGGAAAGTGACTGACTTTTGTATGTTAGCATTGTATCCTGCAACTTTGCTATCATCACTTATTAGTTTCAGTTTTTTGTTGATTCTTGCAGATTTTCTACATAGGCAATTATGTCAACTGTGAATAAAGACAGTTTTATTTCTTTCTTTTCTGTTTGTATATATTTTCTTTTCTTGTCTTGCCTTATTCTATTAACGAAGATTTTCAGCATGTTAAAATGGAGTGGTGAGAAAGAACATTCTTGCCCGCTACCTGATCTTAGTAGGAAAGCTTCAAGATTCTGACTATGAACTAGAATGTTAGCTATAAATTTTTCATAGATCATTTTTATCAAGTTGAGAAAGTTGCCCTATATTCCTGGTTTACTGAGAGTTTTTATCACAAATTGTTGTTGAATTTTGTCAAATGCTATTTCTGCATCTAATGATATGATTATGTGAAATTTTTTAGTTAGTTGATGTAGTAGATTTTTAATTTTTATTTATTTTCTGATGTAATAGATTTCACTTGTTGATTTTCAAATGTTGAAACAGCCTTATATGACTGAGATAATTTCCATTTAGTTATGATATGTAATTCTTTTTATACGTTGTTGGATTTGATTTGCTAATATCTCATTGAGGACTTTTATATCTGACAACCTAATTTTAAAAATAAAATGTAGGTGATGTCAGCATCGTGATGGTGTGAGACAATCCCTCTTTGTATTTCCCCTTAAAATTGCAACAAGCCAGGCAATAATAATTCAACAAAGATGTCTCTGCTCAAACATAAACACGGCTGAGAGATGTATGCATTGGTACATCTGAAGGTGGGGGTATCTGAATGAGTAGGGGAGGAAAGACAGGGAGAAGGAAAGGGATAGTGTCCACAGATGCATTTCAGTACCCACCAATGCCTTAGCTAAAATGGTAGCAGATGGAGGAGTCAGGCTGTGGCACTCACGCTATGGCCTGATGGAAAGGCATAAGGGCAAAAGCAGCTTTTCAGCCCGAGAAGCTGGCTTCCTACCCCTACCCCCAGTGCAGCAGAACCCGATCACAGCAGTAGAGAGGCATCAAAAAGCAGAATGGTGCCACTGGCCACTAGTAACAGGGAGGCAGTGCTGCAAGCTCACAAAGCTGAATCCCTCTAACTACTATATTACCCCACCAGGGCGGCGGTGACCCAAAGCCAAGGCAAGCCAGACACAGCAAGCATAACCACAACTCCAGTAAGTATGTGACAATTTCAACAATCAAAGCAATGCCCCCATCAACATGACCCCGGAAGTACAAGGAGTACAGGTAAGGGAAAATAAGAACTTGCACTATAGCACCACCTACTGGAAAACAAAAGAAAGACCACTACTTATCAACCTGAGGAACTGAGCAAAACTGTACCTAAACAAGAGTGCACTACCTCAAATTTGCAGGCAAAGAAACACTCCATCAATTATCATGAATAATCAAAGTAAGATGGTAACACAGAAAGAAAATAAAATGTCTCCAGAAACCAAATTCAAAGTCATGGAAAACTGTGATTTAAATGACAGAGAATTTAAATTTTCAATTATACAGAAACTCAGCAAGATACAAGAAAACTCAGAAAGCAGTTCAATGAGCTCAGGAATAAAATTAATGAACAAAAGGAGTGCTTTACCAAAGAGATTGAAACTATGAAAAAGAACCAAAAACAAATTCTGGAGCTGAAGAACTCAATAAATAAAATGAAGAATACATTAGAGAGGGAATATTGGGGATCTTGCACTCCAGTATGTGTCATCAGTTTGGCTCAAATTTAATTTTCAAAAAAGAATACATTAGAAAGCATGGGAAACAGAGCAGACCAGATGAAAGTGAGAATTAGCGAGCTCGAAGATAGAAACAGAAATGATTAAAGTGAAAAAGGAGAGGAAGCTAAGATTTTTTTAACGAAAGAACACTATGAGACTGACTCCATTAGAAAGAGCAAGATAGGGATAATGAAGATCTCAAAAGGAGAAAAGAGGGAGAAAGGAACAGAGAGCCTACTCGAACAAATGAGAACTTCCCAAATCTAAGGAAGGAACTAGATATTTGAATACGAAGCTATTTATCTCAATGCAAAAAGACCTTCTCCAAGATACATTATATTAAAACTGTCAAAATTCATGATAAGCAAGAATTCTCAAGGCATCTAGTGTGTGGCGGGGGGGGAGGGGGGAGACAGTAATCTACAGAGGAAGTCCCATATGATTATCATCGGATGTCTCAGTAAAAATTCTAAAAACCAGAAGAGAGTGGAACAATATACTCAAAATATTGAGAAAGCAAAACCACTGGCCAATAATAATATATTCAACAAAGTTATCCTTTAAATATGAATGCGAAATAAAAGCTATCCCAGACAAACAGAAGCTGAAGGAATTTCAAACCATGAGATCTACATTACAAGAAATGATGAAAGCTCTTCTACCTGAATGAAAAAAAAGACAAAAGCATACAAAATATTGAATAAGATGATAGACAGTAAGAAGAAAGAAATTGCAACTCTATTTCAATTAAATTCTTAATTTTAACATAAAGATTAAAGGGGGAAATATTTTTAAATAACTGTATCTACTGCAATTTGATAATAATAGCAAAACACAATAAGAGATAATTCGTGACCAAAAAAAAGAGGAAGAGGAAAAGCACTGAACTTATAAAGGTGCATGAAGATAAGATGCAATCAGAAGAAAAAGAACTATTTTACTCATGATACATTTTATACAAACCTCATGGTAACTGCAAAACAAAAATCCAGAACTGAGACACAAAATATAATAAAAGAAAAAATGGAGAGGAACATCATAGAAAACCAATAAACTAAAATATCAGACATAAACACAAAGGAAAAGAAACCATAAAACTGCATAAACATAGGCAGTAAACTCTCTGATATTTCTATTAGTAATTTCTTCTCTGATATATCTCCTCAGGGAAGAGAAACAAAAGAAAAAATAAACAAATGGGACTACATCAAACCAAAATGTTTTTGCATAGCAAAGGAAACAATAAATAAAATAAAAAGATGACCTATGGAACTGGAGAAGATATTTGCCTATGATACATCTGATAAGGGGTTAACATCTAAAAGTTATAAAGAACTTGTACAACTTAACACCAAAAAACAAACAATCCAATTTAAAAATGGGCAAAAGACCTAAACATGTATTTCTCCAAAGAGGATATACAGATGGCCAATAGACATATGAAAAGATGCTCAATATGACTAATCATCAGAGAAATGCAAATTAAAACCATAAGGAGATATCACCTCACACCTGTCAGAATGACTGTCATCAATAAGTCAAAGAAATGGTGTCGGCGAGAATGTGGAGAAAAGGGAACCCTTGCACACTATTGGAGAGAGTGAAAATTGGTATAGCCACCATGGAAAACAGTCTGGAGGTTCCTCAACAAATTAAAAATGGAACTATCTTTTGACCCAGCATGACACTTCTGGGTATTTATCCAAGGAAAACCAAAACACTAATTCGTAAAGATCTATGCACTCTCATATTCACAGCAGTGCTATTCACAATAGCCAAGATATGGAAGCCACCTAAATACCTATTAGCAGATGACTGAATAAAGGAAATCTAGTTCATATACACAATGGAACACCACTCAGCCATAAAAAAATAAAATCCTACCATTTGAAATGACATAGATGGACCTAGAGGATATTATGTTGAGTGAAATAAGTCAGATAGAGAAAGATATATACCATATGATTTTACTTACATGCAGAATCTAAGGAACAAAAGGAACAAGCCAAACAAAAACAGACTCACAGGTACAGAGGACAATCTGGTGACTGCCAGAGGGAAGGAAAGTTGGGAGACTGGGATTAAAAAGTGAAGGATTAAAGAAGTAAAATGCAGCATGAGATATGAAGTCAGCAGTAATGTAATGGCTATGTGTAGAGTCAAATGAGTAATAAGTAATCAGGGGGATTATTTCATAAACTATATAAATATCTAACCAATGTGCTGTATACCTGAAACTACTAAATAAATATATATGTCAGTATTTATAGTAAATATAGATAAAAGTATTCTCCCCAAAAGAAATTACTTTGAGTTGAATAAATACAATGGATAAAGATACAATTCATATGACAATAACAGTACAAAAGATGGAGGAGGAAACAGAGCATACAGAAGCAAAATTTGTATACAACTGAAATTAAGTTGGTATTAACCTGAACTAGATTGTTATGAATTAGGAAGCTAATTGTAATTTCCAAGGCAATCAACATGAAAAAAAAAACTCAGAAAATATAAATACAAGTGGATTAAAATGGCACACTGGAAAATATATATTTAACACAAAAGGTACAGTAACAGAGGAATAAAGTAACAAAAATGATATAACATATAGAAAATAAATAGAAAATTGGCAGGCATAAATCTTGCCTTATCTAATATTATATTAAGTGAAATGGATTAAACACTTCACTTTAAAGTAACAAATCTTTTAAATGATCTAACTATACACTCTACAAGAGAAACATGTTAGATTCAAATATTAAAAATAAAAAGATGAGAGTGGGAAAAAATGGCATAGATGATAGAGGCTCTGGCAACCAAATCAAAGTTGTGACAGAAACAAGGAAAAAACAGCAAGGAAAATTCACCTGGGATCAAGATGAACAAGCCATACGACTAGGGAGAAATCTAAGAAATCACCCTGCAATGGCAGAAGATAGGACAGGGTGAGGACAAGAGGCTGTCCGAGCAGCTGAGTGGAACAGAGGCCATAGCAGAGGCATCAGACAACTACAGACTCCTCTGAAAGGGGCCACATTGGCGAGCGGACTTTCATGCTGACGGACTTGCTTGTTCTGAGCACCAGCGCCAGGTCTGTTGCTCAAGGAGGCACTAGGGACTTAGAGGGGTACACTGAGTTGTTGGAGTGAGGGCCAGAGGTGAGGCTCTCTCCTGGGTAGAGATGCCAGCAATATATTGTTCCCCTATTGAGCCCTCCCAGTGTGCAGATGCAGTGCCATCATAGCTGAGAAGTCATCAAACTGGAAAATAGAGGTTGCTCGACTCAGAGGATTCTCTGAAACTCTGCTGCCCCACCCAAGCCATATCCAGGTGTGTCCTCGCTTAGTCAGGTGTCCCTTGCTAAGCAGTGCCTGAACTCACACTGGTGGCAGCTGGCCTCCATTTCTGGTGTGGCCTTTTGAGGCAGCTATAAGCACAGCATCAGTGGATTGCTTGCTGAATCTTAACAGGTGGCCCTGGAGGGGCACAGGCTGGAGCTAAACTTGACCTGCAGCTGGACCCCTCTCAGGTCTGTGTCACTGTACACCTACCACACAAAGCCACACTAATAAGACTGGAAGACTTAGGAGCTTTGCTCAGTACATAGAAACAGACACAGAAAGGCAGTCAAAATGGGAAGACAAAGAAGCAGAAACCATATGAGAGAACAGAACAGGGATCCAGGAATAATGGAGTCAAACATTGAACAGATGAAGAATTCAAAACACTAAGCTCAATGAACTTAGGGGAAGGGTAGAGAAATTCAGTGAGAACTTCGACAAAGAGATAAAAACCATAAAAATGGAAATAGAAATTATAAAAGGGAATCAGTCATAAAGGAAGAACACATTATCTGAGATGAGAAGTATATTAAATGGAATAAGCAGAGTAAATAAAGAAGAGGATCAAATGACCTATATAGAGGATGGGGACGCCAAGGACACTCAACCAGAACGACAAGAAAAAAGAAGCCAAGACTATAATAATAATTTAAGGAGCCTGTGGGACAGTATTAAATGTAAAAATATCAGTGGCGTAGTGGTACCAGAAAAAAAAAAAAGAGGAAGAGATATTTGAAGAAATGATGATGGAAAACTTCCCTCACCTGGTGAAGAAAATAGACATAAAACCCTAAGAAGCTCAGAGAATCCTCAAAAGAGGAACCCAAAGAAGCCCACACCAAGACACATTATAATTAAAATGCCAAAGGTTAAATACAAAGAGAGAATCTTAAAAAGCAGCAAGAGAAAAGCAGTTATTTACCTATAAGGGAGCACCCATTAGACTGGAAGCTCATTTCTCAAAAGAAACTATGGACAGAAGGGCTTGGCACAAAACATTTGATGTGATGAAAACCCAGGATCTACAACCAAGAATACTTTATCCAGCAAAGCTATCATTTAAAGTCGAAGGACAGAGAAAAAGTTTCCCAGACAAAAATAAGCTAAGGGAATTTATCAACACCAAGCCAGTATTACAGGAAATGTTGGAGGGACTTCTTAAGAAGAAAAAATAATGTATCAAACAGGAATAAAGAATGGTAATAACTACATTCCTATCAATAAGTAACTCAAATGGAAAAGAATTAAGTGCTCCAACCAAAGGATAGGGTGGCTGAATGGATAAAAAAACAAGACCCCTACATATGCTGCCTACAAGAGACTCAGTTCATATTAAATGACACACACAGACTAACAGGAAGGGGATGGAAAAAAATTGCCTTGATGGACCTAGAGGGTACTGCACTGAATGAATTGTCAGATAGACAAATATTGCACGATTTCACGTACATGTGAAATCTAAAGAACAAAATCAACAACAAAAGCAGAAATAAAGTCATAGATAAAGTCATAAATAAAGTCATAGAGAGTATTTAGAGGGATACTAGATGGGATACCAAATGCTGGTGAGGATGTGGAGAAACTGTACCATCCATACATCGATGGTAATGTTAAATGGTACACCTACTTTTAAAGTTTGGTATGACACAGAAATTACACTCCTCAGCATTTATTCTAAATATATTAAAACTTTTGTTTACATCAACACCTACACAAAAATGTGGATAGCAGTTTTATTCATAATAGCCAAAAATTGGAATTAGCCAAAATGTCCTCCAACAGATGAATGGTTAAACAAACTGTAGTATATCCATACCATGGAACACTATTCAGTAATAAAAAGGAACAACTGTTAATACATGAAACAATTTAGATGAATCTCTAAAGAATTATGCTAAGTATAAAAATTCCATCCCACATGGCTACTGTCTGATTCCATTTAGATAAGATTCTTGAAATGCAAAATTATTGAAATGCAAAACAGAAGAGTGGTTGCTAGGGTTTATGGAAATGGTAAGGGTATGAGAGAAGTGGGTGGCTATTAAAATACAACATGAAAGATCCTTGCGGTGATGAAAATTTTGTCTCTCTTGACTTTATCAATGTCAATACTCTGTTTGCACTATATATTGAACTATATTTTTGCAAGATGTTACCATTGGGGGAAACAGGGTAAAAGGTACATGAGATCTCTCTGTATTGTTTCTTACAACTGCATATGAATCTGTAATTATTCCAAAACAAAAAGTTTAATTAAAAATGCATAGGAGTTATCCAAGTGAAGGGATTCAGAGTAAGAGCAGAGTAGAAGAGAACTGATATGGTAGATTGGTTCCAGTAATGACCCTTATAGTTCATGCCGCTCTCTATCCACACTCCCTGTAATATGACTTTGCAGCTCTTCCTATAAAGAAATGGTACCTATTTTCCATTTTTAAATCTGGGCTGGTCTTATAAATTGTTCTGTTTAGTAGATCATGAAGAACTGAGAGTGCACCAGTTCTAAACTTATGTTCCAGGGGGCTTTCATGCTTCTATTCACTATCTCGTACTCTTGCACTACTATATAAACAAATCCAGGTTAGCATATTGGAAGTTGAAAGGTACATGACTAAGTTGCCCCCATTACTGTGGTTGTCAGCCAGTCTACTGCCAAACTGTGAGTGAAGCAATCCTATATCAGTAGCCTCCAGATGACCTAACAGTTGACCAGAGGTGCTTGAACCAACCTAAGATCATGCATGTCTGTCCCATGCCAGAATAACTGATCAGTTCATCTGTAGACTCATAAATTAAATTCTCATAAATTAAATAAACCCACACATTCATGGCCAACTAAACTTCAACAAGGGTGCCAAAAACACACAGTAGTCTCTTTAATAAATGGTGCTGGGAAAACTGGATATCTACATGCAAAAGAATGAAAGTGAACTCCATCTCACATCCTATACAAAAAAATCAACTGATACTGGATTAAAGAATTAAATATAAAACCTGAAACCATAAAATGACTGGAAGAAAACATAAAGAAAAAGTTCCTTGGCTTTGTTCTTGGCAATGATTTTTTTGGATATAATGTCGAAAACACAGATAATAAAAGCAAAAATAAACAAGTAGTACTACATCAAACTAAAAAGCTTCACAGCAAAGGAAATAATTAAAATAGTGAAAAGATGACTACAAGGTGGAAGAAACTATTTGAAAATCATATATCTGATAAGGGGTTAATATCCAAAATATATACGGAATTTATATAACTCAAGAGCAAAACAAAAGAAAGAAAAAACACCACAAATAACCTGATTTTAAAATAGGCATAGGACCTGAACAGGCATTTCTAAAAATAAGACATAAATAGCCAATAGGTACACAAAAAGGTGCTCAACATCAATAATCATCATGGCGATGCTATGAGCTCAACTACAATGAGCTATCATTTCACATCTGTTGGCATGGCTATTATCAAAAAGACAAAAGTGTAGGCAAGGATGTGGAGAAAGGGAACCCTTGCATACTGTTGGTGGGAATGTAAATGGGTACAGCATTATGAAAAACAGTATGGAGTTTCCTCAAAAAGTTAAAAATAGAACTACCATGTGATCCAGCAATCCCACTTCTGAATATATATCCATATGAATTAATCAGGATTTCAGAGATAACTGCACTCATTTGTTTATTGCCACATTATTCACAATAGCCAAGATATGGAAATAACCTAACTGTGTATCAACAAATAAATGGATTAAAAAAATGTAGTAAGTAATTATATGGTGGAATATTATTTGGCCTTTTTTTAAAAAAAAAAAAAAGAAGAAGGGGATCCTTCCATTTATAACACGAAGAACCAGGAAAATAACAACTAGAATGAGCAAAAACAATTATCAGAGATACCCAGATGACTCAGAAGTTGAAACCACCTGAAAAAAAAAATGTAAAGGAGCAATCATCTTACGAAATAGGTGCAGTTTTTTATGCTGAAAACTATAAAACACTAAAGCAAAAAAACAAAGAACACCAAAATAAATGGAAAGATATATCAAATTCATTGATTATAAAGCCAGTAATGTTAATATGTCAAATTTTTTCAAACTAATGTATATATTTAATGCAATCCTGATCTTAATTCTAGCAGGACGCTTTTTGGAAATCAACAAGCTGATACTAAAATTAATGTGGAAGGCAAAGGTAGTAAGATTGTCAAAATTATTTTTTTAAATGACTAAGGTGGAGGAGTCACAATAACTGGTTTCAAGATTTACTATAAAGCTATAGTAGTCAAGATGGTGTGGTATCGAAGGAAAGATATATATAGATCAATGCAACAGAACAGAGAGATCATACCATAAATATGTATGATGCTGATGCAAAGGCCATTCAGTGGAGAATTGTAGTCTTATCAAAAGTAAATGGTGCTGGAAGTACTAGACTTATTTGGGGATCACTTTGCAAGTTATATAAATATCTAACCACTATGCTGTATACCTGAAACTAAGATAATATTGAATGTTAACTATAATTTTAAATTATTTTTAAAAGCAAATGGTGCTGGAACAATTGAATATTCACATGCAAAAAAATGAACCTCCATCCATGCCTCACACAATATACAAACATTATCTCAATATAAATCACAGACTTATATGTAAAACATGAACTCTAAACTTTCTATAAAAAACATAGGAGAAAATGTGTGTGACCTTGGATTATTCAAGATTTCTTAGATATAACACCAAAGACATGATGCATTAAAAAAATAATAAACTAGACTTCATCAAAATCAAGAACTTCTGGTCTTTGAAAACACTATGAAAAAAAAAGACATAAGACAGACTAGGAGTGAATTTTTTTCAAATCACACTTTTGATTGAAGACTTGATCTAGAGTATATGAAGAACATCCAGACTTCCACTTCCAAACAAGATAGAGTAATAAAGACTATTTTTCTTCTCACATGAAACAATCAAAAGTAGACAAAGTGCATGAAACAATAATTTCCAAGAACTGGATATCAGGCAACAAAGGACAGTGATCCCTGAGAAATGTGAAACAAACAAGGTGATTGCCCTAGATAACGATCTTGAAAGAATTTTCAGTCCACGGCACTTGGAGAGAGAGCGCTGGCAGAGTCTAGTAGAATTGCTGAGTTTAGAAAATGGACCTGAGAGTCTAAGGAAACCAAGGCATGATGAGTTCAAATGAAAAGAGTACCCAAGATAACAGCCCTGCACAGAGAAAAATGCCAACAATCTGAAGGGACATCTCTCGAGTATTTAGCAGAGTACCATTATGCATGTGAGGAAACTACCCAAAACTGGCAAAAGAATTATCAAAAAGATCCTGAAGAACAATAACAGGTGTTCACACAGGGCTTGGAACAGTGGCTGTTAACACTAGCCAAACTGAAAAACCATAATTCACTGGACATTGGCAGGGTACTCCAGAAGGTCTTGCCTTGGTAGTAGAAAATAATTATCCCTAGATTGAGCCCTGCTTTGGATCTGCCTAACAAATCATAAAAGCATGACTCAAAAGGACCAAACTGCTTTTTAATAACTTAACTGCATCAAAGATAAAACATAAAAAGTTCTTATAAATACATATACAGCAAACAAAAAGTCAAAATTCACAATGTGAATCTGGTATCCAAAAACAATTATTAGCCATTCAAAAAGGCAGGGAAATACAACTAATAATAATAATAATAATAATAATAATAATAATAATAATAATAAAAGAAACCTGATTGAGACCTGATACAGATGGTAGAATTAGCAGAGAAGAACATTAAATATTTCTTATCTGCACTCCATATATTCAAAAAGGTAAATAAAGAAATAAAATTTCAAAACACCAAAATTGAACTCCTAGGGATGAGTATTACAATGCCTTAGTTTAACAAATACACTGGAGGAGTTAACAGCTTTATAGACAATGCAGAAGAAGTAATTGGTAAACTTGAAGGAACAGAAACTATCCAAATTAATACAAAAAAAAAATTGAAAAGAATAGTGAGCTTCAGGACTTCAAGCAACCTAACATGGGTAACTGGAATCCCTGAAGGAGGGGAGCAGAAGAGAGAAAATATTTGAGGAAATAATGGCCAAAGTGTTGCAAATACAATGAAAATCATAAACCTGTATATCCAAGAAGCTGAATGAATTCCAAAAACAAAAACATAAAGAAAAAAACACATAATCACATTGCTCAAAAAAAGATAAAGAGAAAGTCTAAAAAGCAACCGGGGTGGGGGAGAACACATTATAGAGGAAAAAAATAAGGATGACATCAGATTTCTTCTTGGAAACAATGCATATGAGAAGACAACGGAACAACGTATTTAAAGTACAGGCAAACATCATTCTGTTGTAATTCATTTTATTGTGCTTTGCAGATGTTGCAGTTTTTATAAATGGAAGGCAACACCCTCCATCAGCAAAAAGATTATGACTCATTTTATTGCAACATTCACTTTATTGCAGTGGTCTAGAATAAAACCTGCAATATCTCTGAGGTATGCCTGTACTGAAACACAAAGCCTATGTACTCGAATTCTGTACTGGGGAAAAAATCTTTCAAATAAGAAAACAAAATAAAGACTATTTAGACATATATAAGTTGAATGAATTTGTTGTCCAATAAGATGTGCAATACAAAAAAAAAACGTTAAAAGAAGTTCTTAAGGCAAAAAGAATATGATAATTCATGAAAATCTGGAGCCAAAGGAATGAAGAGCACCAGAAATGGTAACTGTATGAGTAAGAATATAATTATTTTTTGTTATTTAAATCTCTTTAAAAGAGAATTTAAAGTATAAAACAACAACAACAGTATTGTAGGCTTTATAAAATCAGGAAGAGAAAATATATGAAAATAGTATAAAAGCCAGGAGGGAAGAAATGGAAGTATGCTGTTGTTAGGTTTTTGTATTATATTTAAAGAGATAAAATATCACTTGCAGGTAGAAGGAATTTACTTAAAAATATATACTATCTACTCTACAGTAATCACTAAAATAACTCAATGAATGATGGCTAATAAACCAAGGAAACAGAACAGATGGAATCATAAAACAATATTCAATCAAAAGAAGAAGGAAAAAGGAAAAGGGCAACAAAGTAGATGGACAAATGAAAAGCAAATAGCAAGATAATGGACTCAAATCTACACATACAATAATAATATTAAATGTAAATGAGTTAAATACTAACTAAAAGATAGAGGCCATCAACTTGAATATAAAAAGCATAGATATATGCTGGCTATAAGAAATGTACTTTAAATACAGACACACAAATAGGAAAAAGTAAAAGGATAAAAAAGATACACCATGTAAAACTATGCAAAAGAAAGCTGCAGTGGCAATATTTAAATCAGACAAAATACATTTTAGCACAAAGAATAAAAAGTTCATTTTATAATAATAAAGGAGAGTGATGTCAGAAAACATGGCAGAGTGAGAGATGTCCCCAGATCTACCCCTTTGAAACAACAATAAGCTGAACATCTAAAACTCAACTAAAAACACCCAAACTGCACACCAGCATGTCTGAGCGAGTGATCTGCGCATAAGAGCTACCACAGGTCAGAACCCCGGGTGTCGGGCGGTGGACTGGGAGAAATAAAGAAGCTGCCTCTCGCAGCCACAGGAGCTCCCCGTAGGAGGAAGGGGAAAGGAGAAAGTGTGGTGACATCCCTGAACAGTGCTGCCTGGGAGTACTGTAAGCTCCACAGGGCCGGCGTCAGGGCCCAGTCATCAGGGCAGAAAGCAGAGAAGTGGGACAGCAGAGAAGTGGGGGCAGGAGAGAAACAACAGTTGATTTTTACCAGCCACAGCTGCAAAACTGAGGCTGAGATGTAGCCTTCATCCCACAACGCAGAGGGCTCCAATCCCCATTACTTCTGAGACCAAGTATCACGGAGCCCCAGGGGAAACTGAGCAAATGCTACTGAAACCGTCACTAACACTGACAGGGACTGAGACTGAGGATAGCAAGTATAATTAAACATCTATAAGAAAAGAAAAAAGGAATTATTAAGGCTTTACATAAAGCAGGGATCCAAGAGGCTTAGACGCTACCTACTGGAAACGAAAAGAAAAATGCCTTCTTTACAGCAAGCTAAAGAGAAACTTTTATATAATAAATAATCTTCCTGGTTAAAAAAGGAGAATGCACCTACACTATTGTCCAGGTAGACTAATAGTCCATTAAACACCATGAACAACCAAGGTGACAAGGAATTTCAGAAAGAAAGAGAAAATTTTCCAGAATATAAGTTTACAGACATAGAAATATGCAACTTAAATGACCGAGAATTCAAGATGGAACTTCTGCAAAATCTCGGTGAAATCCAAAACAATTCCTATCAACAATTTCAGGAATTGAAAAACAACCAGATGAGCAGAATGACTTCTTTAGTAAAGAGACTGAAAACGTCAAGAAGAACTAAATAGAACTTCTGGAGATAAAGAACACACTGCAAGGGTTGGAAAACAAAATAGAAAGCTTGGGAAACAGAGTCGACCAAATGGAGGAAAACATAAGTGATATCAGAGACAGAAATCTAGAAATAAATAAGAAGGAAGAAGGGAGAAAACGAAGAATGAAAAATAATGAAAGAGAAATACAAGACCTAGCTGATACCATTGAGAGAGGAAACATAAGAATAATGGGTATTACTGAAGGCAGGGAAAAGAAGCAGGCACTAGAAAGCATTTTCAGACAAATAGTGGACAACATTTTCCCAAATCTAAGGAATGAGCTGGAGCATGGAATTCGAGAAGTCAATAGAACACCCAATTATCTCAACCCCAAAAGGCCTTCACCAAGACACATTGTATTAAAATTCTCAAAAATCACTGACAAAGAAAGAATTATCAGGGCAGTCAGGGAAAAGAAAATGGTAATCTGTAAAGGAAAACCCATTAAATAATCATTACGCTTCTCAGCAAAAACCGTACAAGCCAGAAAGGAATGAAATCAAATATTCATCTATTAAATGAAAGGAACTACCAGCCAAGAATAATGTATCCAGCTAAGCTCTCTTTTAGACATGAAGGAGAAATAAAGACCTTTCCAGATATACAGGAATTGAAGAAATTCTCCACTACAAGACCTGCGTTACAGGAAATACTGAAAGGGGTCAGCTCACCTAAAACAAAATGACAAAAAAAAAATACATAATTACAAGTAAGGTGACTGCCAGGCATATAGAAGTAGAGGAGTGCAACCCTTACTAAGAACAGGGCATTACAAGCTTAAATGATAAAGTAATGAATAAGATAGTAATGAATGTTCAGCATACATAGGGACAAATTGAGACAACAATGACTGAAAAGGGGAGGACTCAAAGAACCAAATTCACAAAGGGGAATGTAGATAAAGCACATGCAGAAGAAAATGGACAACTGTATATATATAATGATCCTTTCCATATTCTTAATGGTAACCACACGCAGAAGATTCAAAACTGAAGTATGCAACATAAAACAAGAAGGACCAGAGGGAAAACTCACAAAAGTCAACCAAAATAAAGAAAACAGAAACATGAATACAAGGAAACAATGGAAATATCGAGCTAACAAAAAGCAAAAGATAAAATGGCTATAAGAAGACCTCATATTTCAATAATCACCCTAAATGTAAATGGACTGAACTTACCAATAGAAAAAGTACAAGAGTTGTAGATTGGATCAAAAAACAAAACCCAACTATATGCTGCCTCCAGGAGACACATCTCAGCTCCAAAGACCAATACAGGCTCAAAGTGAAAGGGTGGAAAATGATATTTCAAGCAAATGGCATTCAGAGAAAAGGAGGAGTAGCAGTAATAACAGCAGACAAAATAGACTTCAAAATATAAAAGGTAAAGAAAGATACAGAGGGACACTTCATAATGATAAAGAGAATCATGCACCAAGAAGACATAACAATACATATCTAGGCTCCCAATCAGGGAGCCCCAAAATATATAAAGCAATTACTAACAGACCTAAAGGGAGAAACAGATCAAAACACTATCATAGTAAGGGACCTAAATACCCCGCTGTCACATATGAACAGATCATCCAAACAGAAAACCAATAAGGAAATAACAACCTTAAATGACACATTAGACCAACTGGACATAATGGACATTTATAGAGCCTTTCATCCCAAACTACTGCTTATATATTCTTCTCTAGTGCACATGGAGCATTCTCAAGGCTATACTACATACTGGGACATACAGATAGCCTCTACAAATATAAGAAGGTTGAAATCATACCAACCGTATTCTCTGATCATAATGCTTTGAAACTAGAGATCAACTGCAAAAAGAAAGCAGGAAGAACCACAACTACATGGAGATTAAATAACATGCTACTGAAGAATAACTGGGTCAGAGAAGAAATAAAAAGAGATCAAGATATACATAAAAACGAATGATAATGATGATATGACATATCGAAACGTTTGGGACATGACAAAAGTGATCATAAGAGGAAAATTCATATCATTATAGGCCTATCTCCAAAAACAAGAATGAGCCCAAGTAAACAACCAAACACTACATCTTAAAAAACTAGAAAACTACAGCCATGCTACCCTGAACAAGCCCAATCCTATCTGATCTTGGAAGGAAGAAGGGTCGGGCCTGATTATTACTTGGATGGGAGACCACCTAGGAAGACCAGGTGCTATAGGCGTTAAAATAAGAGATTGTAAGCTGACAAGGTCCTTTCAATCTGTGAGGTTACCTCGCCTCCAAAAAAAATTAAAAAATAAAAAAAGGAAGAACAAATGAAGCCTAAAATCAGCAAAAGGAATCATCAAAATTAGAGCAGAAATAAATGAAATTGGAAAAAAAATCAGAGAAAATAAGCACAGCAAAGACTGGTTCTCTGAAAAGGTTAATAAAATTGACAACCCCCTGGCTAGACTCACTAAAGAAAAAAGAGAAAGGATACAAACAAAATCAGGAATGAAAAAGGGGAAATTACAACTGACATAGCAGAAATACAAAGGACCATATAAGAATACTATTAAAAAGTATGTAACACAAAATTTAATAACCTAGAAGAAATGGACCAGTACTTAGAAAAATACAATCTTCCTAGACTAAATCAAGAAGAAACGATGGAAAATCTAAATAGACCAATCAGAAGTATGGAAATCGAAACAATTATCGAAAACATACCAAAAAAGTAAAAATCCAGGACCAGATGCCTTCGCCAGTGAATTCTACCAAACACTCAAACAAGATTTAATACCTATTCTCCTCAAACTCTTCCAAAAAATTGAAAAGGAGACAATACTCCCCAACTCATTTTATGAGGCGTATATAGCCCTGATACCAAAACCTAGTAAGGATAAAACAGGAAAAGAAAACTACAGACTGATACCTCTCATGAACACAGATGCAAAAATCCTAAATAAGATACTAATAACCAAATAAAGCAACATATTAAAAAGATTATATACCATGATAAAGTAGACTTCATCCCAGGGACACAGGGATGTTTCAACATACACATATCAATTAATGTGATTCACCACATAAACAAATTAAAAAATAAATAAGAATCATATGATAATATCAATAGATGTGGGGAAAAGTCTTCGACAAGATACAACATCCATTTAGGATCAAAACACTTAACAAAATCAGTATAGAAGGAAAGTACCTTAACATAATAAAAACCATCTATGACAAACCCTCGGCCAACATTATACTTAATGGTGAAAAACTAAAAGCCTTCCCAGGAACAAGGCAAGGCTGTCCACTATCGCCACTGTTATTCAATATAACATTGGAGGTCCTAGCCAGTGCGATCAGACAAGAGAAAGTTATAAAAGGCATCCAAATAGGCAATGAAGAAGTCAAACTGCTACTATTTGTGGATGACATGATTTTCTATATAGAAAACACTAAAGACTCCACAAGAACACTACTAAAAACAATAAGCAAATACAGTAAAGTTTCTAGATACAAAATCAACTTTCAAAAATCCATAGTGTTCCTATACTCTAATAATGAAGTGTCAGAAAAAGAAGTGGAAAAAATAATTCCTTTTGCAATTGCAACAAAAAGAATAAAATACCTAGAAATAAATCTAACGAAACATGTGAAGGATCTACATAATGACAACTATAAGACCCTATTAAAAGAAATCAAAGAAGATACAAAGAAATGGAAAGATATTCCATGTTCTCAGATTAGAAGAACCAACATAGTTAAATAACCACATTACCTAGAGGATCATAGACATTTAATGCAATCCCCATCAAAATCCCATTAGCAGTTTTTAAAGAAATAGAACAATAACTCAACAGATTTGTATGGAAGCACAAAAGCCCTGAATTGCCAAAGCCATCCCGACATAAAAGAACGAGGCTGGAGGCATCACTCTGCCCGACTTCAAACTATATTACAAAGTGGCAATAATCAAAATGGCATGGTATTGGTAGGAAAACAGACACACTGACCAGTGGAACAGAATCGAGAGTCCAGAAGTAAACCCATAATTATATGGGCTAATAATTTTCAACAAAAAAGCCACAAACATACAGTGGAGAAAGGAAAGCCTCTACAATAAATGGTGCTGGGAAAACTGGAAAGTCACCTGCAAAAGAATGAAACTAGACTGTTTTCTATCACCACACACCAAAATTAACTCAAAATAGATTAAGGACCTGAATATAAGACCCCAAAAATAAAATGAATAGAAAAAAACATAGGAACTAAATTCAAGGGGCTTGGGCTTAAAGAGGATTTTATGAATTTTACCTCAAAGACAAGGGAAGTAAAAGCTAAAATAAATGAATTGGACTACATCGAACTAAAAAGCTTCTGCTCAGCAAAAGAAATCATCAACAAGATAAAGAGACAACCATCCAAATGGGAAAATACATTTGCAAGCAACACCTCTGATAAGGGCCTTATATACAAAATATACGAAGAACTCATACAACTCAATAACAAAAAAAAAAAAAAAACAATCCAGTCAAAAAATGGGCAAAGGACCTGAACAGACATTCCTCCCTAGAGGACATACAAATGGCCAACAAATATTTGAAAAGATGTTCAACACTGCTAGCTATTAGGGAAATGCAACTCAAAACCACAATGAGATACCATCTCACACCTCTTACAATAGCTATAATCAACAGGACAAGTAATAACAAATGCTGGAGAGGATGTGGAGAAAATGGAACCTTCATACACTGCTGGTGGAACTGCAAATTGTTGTAGCCACTATGGAAAATAGTATGGAGGTTCCTCAAAAAACTAAGAATCGATCCTTCTACTGGGTATTTAACCCCAAGACTTGAAAACCCATATCTATAAAAGATATCTGCACACCGATGTTCATAGCAGCATTATTTGGGGTGGCCAGAACATAGAAGCAACAGAAGTGTTCTACAACAGATGATTGGATTAAGAAGTGGTGGTACATATATGCATTGGAATATTACTCAGCCATAAGAAGAGATGCAATACTGCCATTTATGACGACATGGATGAACCTTGAGATAATCATGCTAAGCAAAATAAGCCAGACAGAAAAAGTTGAAAATCACATATCACTTATATATAACATTGGCAAGGATGTGGGATATAAACCTAAAAGCAACAAATGAACAGGACAAACAAACAGAGACTCATGGACATGGACTATGAACTAGTGGTTACCAGAGTGTAGGGGGTGAGAGGAGGGGGGAGATAGGTGGGGTAAACGGGGTCAAATATGTGGTGACAGTAAGAAATCTAACTATGGGAGGTGAACACACAGTGTAAACATATATATGCCTTACTTTTTAAGTGTATAGCTGAAATTTATTGTATTTCTTTAACCAATGTCACTATAAAAAAAAGTTAAAATTTTTAAATCATCATTGGAAAAATTAAAATAAATAAATAAATAAACATGAATAATACTATAAAAGCTATGTATAGTACCAGATTACTGGACTAATCTGGGAGGGAGGGGAATCACTTCGCAATTACAGAAATGTCTATCCATTATGCTCTACAGCTGAAACTAACATAACATAATATTGAATGTCAACTGTAATTGGAAAACATAAGTTTAGAGAATTATTTGACAACATAAGGCTAAAATATGATCAAAATAAATATAATGATATAGATATTAAGATGTAAAATATATAATATAAACATATACTAAAATAAAAATGAACATAATTTTTTACTTATATAAAATAGAATTGTTTTAACAATAAACAATTTTGACTTGCATGTAAAAAAGTGGACGGGGATTGATAACTTGTGCTATGTACAAAAATTAACTCAAAATGGGTCATAAAACTAAATGTAAAACCTGCTTTACACGCAGAAGGTCCTGGGTCCATGCCCCAGGTGGAGCCACACACCATACCCCGGGCGCACCAGGCCCTGGGTGTGCCAGGCTCTGGGTGTGCCAGGCCCCAGGTGCGCCAGGCCCCAGAAGATGCGCCATGAGCATGCAAAAGGAGATGCCCCACCTTCAGAGATCCAGTTCTTAAAAGGGAGATGGCAACATCCATAGGTCGGGGATGGAAGCGAGGGGGTGGAGAAATTAAAGAGGGGGAAAAAATTAATAAATAAAAGGAAGCATAGGAGAAAACCTTGTAATTTTATGATAGGCAACAATTCATTAGATATTATACCAAAAACATGATACAAAAAGTAAAATGATAAATTAAATTTTATCCAAATTCAAAATTTCTTCTCTTCAGAAGACACTGTTTAGAACAAATAGTGGTGGAAAAACTGGCTATTTACATGTAAAAGAATGAAGTTGGACCCTCACCTTATACCATATACAAAAAAATAATTCAAAATAGATCAAAGACCTAAACATAAGAGCTAAAACTTTAAAACTTTTAGAAGAAAGTATAGAGAGAAAGCTTCAAGACACTGGATTTTGCAATGATTTCTTGTGCATGACACTTAAAGTACAGGTAACAAAAGAAAAAAGTGGACTACATCAAAATCAAAAACTGTGCATTAAAGGACACATCAACCGAATGAAAAAGCCACCCACGGAATGCGAGAAAATATTTTCAAATCATGTATCTGATAAGGGGTTAATATGCAGAATATATAGAGAACTTCTATGACTAAACAAAAAAATTCTAAATGGGCAAAAAGACATTACTCAAAGAAGATATACAGATGACCAATAAGCACATGAAAAGATGCTCAACATCACTAATCATTAGGGAACTGCAAGTAAAAACCACAATAAGATATCGTTTCACAACCATTAGTATGATTACTATAAAAAAATGAAGTCTTGGCAAGGATGTGGAGAAACTGGAACTCTAGTGTACTGTTGGTGGGAAATGTAAGATGGTGCAGCTGCTACAGAAAACAGTATGGTGGTTCCTCAAAAAAATAACTAGAATTACCATACGATCCAGCAATCCCACTTCTGGGTATATACACAAAAAAATTAAAAAGCAGAGACTCAGATATTTGTACAGCCATGCTCAAAGAAGCATTATTCACAACAGCCAAAAGGTGGAAGCAACACAAGTATCCCTCAGCTAATAAATGGATAAACAAAATATGGTGTATACTACAATTGAATATTATTTAGCCTTAAAAAGGAAGGAAATCTTATGCTAAATGAAATAAGCCAGTCACAAAGAATTAATACTGTATGATTCTACTTATAGGAGATACTAAGAGTAGTCGAATTTAGAGACAGAAAGTAGAATGGTGATTGCCAGGGCTGAGGTAAGAGGGAATTAGAGTTCAGTGGATATAGTTTCTGTTATGCAAGATGAAAAGAGCTCTAAAGAAAGACTGTGGTGATGGTTGCACAATGTGTATGTATTTAATGTCATTATGTACTTAAAAATGGTTAAAATGGTAAGTTTTATGTTATATATATTTTACCAAAATTTTTTAAAATTACAGAAGAAACCAATCTTTTAAAAAAGCTTTTTTGGAATTAAAAAAAATAAAGTCTCTTTCTAGAGAATAAAAAGACAAATCACAGACTAGGGGAAAATGTTACAAAACAAGTAAGTATCTGATAAAAACAAACAAACAAACAAACAAACTTCTATCCAATACATAGAGGGAATTCTCAAAACTCGATTTTAAAAAAATACAAAATGTGCAAGAAATTTGAACACTTTGCCAAAGAAGATATATGGATGGCATATAAGCACATGAAAATATGCTCAAATCATTAGTCAATAGGGAAATGCAGATCAAAACCACAAGGAAGAGCTTTTCATTCGCCTCCAAAATAGGGGTCCTAGGTTATATAAACAATTGTAGACAGGCAAAATGCTCTCTATTTTATTAAACAAATATCTTAATAATTTTTAAAAAACACAAGGAGATACCACTACTTCCTACCAGAGTAGCTAATGTCAAAAAACTGGCAATGCTAAGTGCTGGAAAGGATGTGGAACAGCTGAAATTTTCACACAACAATAGAAACGCCAAATGGTAGAGTTACTTTGAGAAATAGTTTACCAGTTTCTGAGAATGTTAAATGTATATGTGCTGACGGACATTTAAGTTGCTTCCGTATCTTGAAAATAATGCTGCAATGAACAGGGAATGTAAAGGACAGCATAGGAAATATAGTCAGTAATATCGTAATAACTATGTATGGTGCCAGGTGGGCACTAGACTAATTACGGGATCGGATCACATCATAAGTTATACAAATGTCTAATCACTATGCTGTACACTGGAAACTAGTATAATATTGAACGTCAACTCTAATTGAAAAATAAAAATATAAAACACATATTTACCATGTATCACAGCAATCTAACTCTAGGAATTTACTCTAGAGAAAACACACCAAAAAATTGCATGCTATTGTTTATAACAGCTTTATTGTTAATTGTCCCAAACTGGAAACAACCCAATGTGCCTTCATCTGGGGAATGGATAAACAGTGGTAAATTCATACAATGACGTACGACTCAGAAATAAGTTAACTATTGATAAACCCTAAAATGGAGATGAATCTCAAATGTATTATGCTTAGTGAAAACAGCCAATGTCAGAAGGCTACATACTGTATGATTCCACTTTAATGACATTCTCTGAAAGACAAAACTATAAAGACAATGAGCAAATCGGGGTTGCCAGGAATTAGGCATTAGGGAGGTTTTTACTATAAAGTAGCAGGAATAAATTTGGCAGTGGAGGTCAGGGGTTAAGGAAACTGTTCTATACCTTGATTGTACTGGTTATACAATTGCATGGACTTGTCAAAGCTTATCGAACTGTACAGCAGAGGAAATTTCATTCTATGTAAATTTTTTAAATAGAAAGTTAAAAATCTATAGGCATAAAATAAGCCTATATACTGTACGACTGTTTTTACATGACGTTCATGCTAAGGCAAAATTATAAAGACAGAAAACAGATCAGTGGTTCCCAGGATCTGAGGGTGGGGGTGGGGGTTAGCTACAAAGGCGCCTGAGAGTTTTGGGGGTGATGTAACTATTGCACATCTTAATTGTGATGCTAGTTCACTACTGCGTACGTTTGTCCAAACTCACAGAATTTATAGTATAAAGGGTAAGCATTTAAAAATTTTTTATTTTTCTATTACAGTTGACATACAATATTAGTTTCAGGTATGCAACATAGTGATTAGGCATTTATATACCTAACAAAAGGGATCACCCTGATAAGTCTAGTACCCACCTGACACCATACATAGTTATTACAATACTTTTGACTGTGCTCCTTATGCCATACTTTACATCCCCATGACTACTTTTATAACTGCCAATTCATTATACGTAAATTATACCTTAATTTTTTAAAAAAAGATAAAAGACTCAAGAAACAGCTTTTTAAAAAACCTGCGACATGCCATAGAGAATCAGAAGCCCCATATTCTTACCCTGACATGATTACTTTAGTTGTTCTGTTTGATTTGGGCCAGTTTATGTTCCCATGCTATTTCTTAATCATCGAGATCCCCCTTATTTCTGGTGCATAGTAATCAGCATCTCTCAGGAGTACTAGAAAAGATTTTAAATGTTAAATCATGAAAAGCCATATGATTGTAAAATGGCCTTAGTTGTCCTGGCATCCTTATTTTTCATTATAATACTATTATCTACCAGGAGAGTTTGATAATAAGATAGTCTGAAGTAAGCTGGACTTCATTCAAGAAGATTTAGAGTGAAATTTTAGCAAGACCCTATTTTAAAACCAAAAAAAAAAAAAGAGAGAGAACTTATTTAAAGAGCTGATGAGAGCCTAGCACACAGTAGGTGCTTAATCAATGTTAAAGGGACAGTACAATGCAGAGGAAAGGGCCTACATATTTTAATCGCCTCTAGGTTCCATTCCTGGCACCACTTAATATGTCATCTTGGGCATGTCCTACCTGAACTTATCTTTCATAAGTGGGGAGACTAATCCTTATTGGCAGAGCTATAATGAGGGTCGATGGGGTAACAAATTTCCAGGGTTTGGTAGTTTATGTCCAAGTAGTATGTTTCTCTCCCTTGGCTGCCCCAGAATGCAGGAGTGGTCTGCATTTCCCTGCCAACCAGTCTGTAGCCCAGGGCTCACCAGTCTTCCTGATGGTTCCAATCTCAGGATTTGAATAGGTAAATTTGATGGTGACAGCATGAGGCAAGGCTAAGTTGCAGTCCTGGGTCCAAATATGGTTGAAGTCCAGGTTGGGGGGAGGCAAAGACCAAAGCAATCTAATGCCCACTCTTCAAATGTGGCCAGCCTCGGGTAGATTGCTGGGAAGTGAGGTCATGTGCTTAAGCTAAACAAGCCCCGATAACATAAAATTCTGTTTCTGCTTGCCATCATCCACCCATCTCCGAGGGCCTGATACTGCTTGGGTTTCTCTGTGGTCATCTGATGGGGTAGGCTTCTCCAGAGGAAGTGGCTAATTATATTTTAATGGGGTATGACTTCTAGACACCAGAAAGAGTTGGATGGTGCACCACTATAGCAGCTCTCCTGAGGATGTATCCTGCGAACAGATGATACCAGAATCCTTTTGAATAATGAAATTCAAATGCCGGTTCCGGATGTATTCATACAAGGGTGGGCCCCGACCTGAGTGCTTCAGTTCAAGGGATTCCTCCAACTCAGTTTGCCCAGAAATGCCCCAAGGCGGAGCTTACCTCTAACACATTTAACCACCCTATCAACAAGTGCTTTGTTTTCCATTAATGTGAACAGGTAGTACTTACCATGATTTGGAAACAGGCAGGTTTGTGTGTTCTCTTTTTTCCTCTCTTCTGTCCCCAGACCCTCCCAGAGACACAGAAGGTTCACCACTGTTCTCCCTACTCCCAATGCTACCCAGGGGAGGATCTGTGGACTTGGGTGGGAAGATGTACAGCCCAATGCAAAGTCTTGCTGCTGAGATCTGTTGTAGACTGGAAAAGAAATCATCACTCTCCCAGGAACCCCCAGGTCTACCAGCAGCCTAACCTCTAGTTGCATGTTTAGTGGTCCAAGACAGTTTTGTAAAGGGTCGGTCCCCTGACCCACCCAACCTACAAGGGGAGGGATAAATTATTAGCATCAGGGATTTGCTGATAATTTATTTCTCTTGTAAAACAGTAGAAGTTAAATAAAGGGTATTGGGTTGGCAGTTCCAGCCGCTTGGGACTCTTTCTCTGGAGAATGGGGGGAATGGTGGGGGGGGTATGATGGAGGGATTCTTTTAATATGCAGGTCCTTCTAGAAGAAGCAAACCATCTCACTTCATCTGTATTCCCCCATTCCTTTGGAACTGTTCCTTGAGGGGGGAGGGGGTGAGATCAGTCAATCAGTCACTAGCACTGTCATCAGCGTTGCCAGAGAGGTCGAGGACAGACATCATGGAATCAGACAGCTTACTGGCAAGTTTATCTGCAGATGGAGAAATACAGGCAGTCACTTGTGTGGCTAACTTGCCAACAGGAGGCCTGTAGGAGCTGGCCTACATCTACCTTGGTCTGCACCAAATTCCCAAACTGGCTCACTTACTGCCCCCACCACTAAACAAAACAACTGGTGGACTGCTGGCAGTCACTGTTCAACCTCATTGGCAGACACATTTGTCGACCTGTGAAATGATCGCCCACCACAGGCTCCTATCTCAGAATGTCGGACTCACCGAGCTCCAAGCATTTTTATCCCTTCCTAGTATCAAAACATCAATTTTCTCTTATTGTGTTGAACTTATTAGCACTCTGCCATTACTCTCAAAGCTCTCACAGCAAAGGGACAGCATGGCAGCAGAGACTGAGTCTGAATGCCCACCTCCCACCCTCCAGCCATACCCTATTGTTCCTCAGGATTCTCCTCAGACATCAACTCCTCCAAGAAGACTTCTCTGATCATCCCTACCCCACTACCATCTCCAGGTCGGCTTAGGTTCCCTCGGTGTGCTTTCAATGTCTTCACAGTGATCACTCTGTGTTGTCAATGTCTATTTTTTTCATTTCCTTCCCAGTAAGACCAAGAGTTCCAGGGCAATTTATCTGTGGATTCCCAGGCCTCAGTGTGGAATCAGACCAAGAGTGAGTGGTTATAAACACAGCCTAGTTCAAAGTACAGAGCTCAAGGGTGGTCAATTAATCTTAGGTTTTAATTTGGGCTCCATCAAATACTAGCTGTCTTACCTTGAGTGTGTCACTTAATGACTCGGCCTGTTTCCTCACGTACCAAATGAGGACAAGACTTTTTGCAATGGGTTAGTAAAGATTAGTACAGCATGAAGACCTAAATAAGCATGCCATACAATATACTACCATTAAAATGAAGGAGGAAGTTCTTTTGTGAATTGACATGGAAATATCTCTAAATAGATATTGAATGGAAAAATGATATGGCAAAACTGTATGTTCAGTAGACCAGTATTTGTATAGAACAAGAAAACAATATATAGATGTTTGCCTGTGTACCCATCTCAGAAATGAGATATCAAAAATTAATTGGTCACCTCAGGGGGGAGGCCTGGGTGACTGGACTAGGGGATTGGAAGAAGAGAGAAATTCTACTATACATTCTTTTGTACCTCTTGGATTTTGAGTATATTGCCTACTGATAAAGCAAACATTATATATGGTCTGTAAGCTTCCAACACATAGAAAGCAGCTGATAAATAAATGGTGGCTATTTGATACACAGACTAGGCTAGTGGTTCTCCAAGTGTGGTCCTCAGGGGAGTAACATCAGCATCAACTGGGAAGCAGTTAGAATCACAAATTCTCAGTTACCAGGACCAACCTACTCAATTAGAATCTCTGGGGATGGAACCCAGAAATCTATGTTTTAACAAGCCTACCAGGTGGTTCCAATATAAGCTCAACTTTGAAAACCACTGTGCCTGTAGTTGAACTTCCAGCAGTCCCCAACCTTTTTGGCACCGGGGACCAGTGTTCCTATGAGAATCTAATGCCTGATGACCTGAAATGGAGCCAAGGTGGTGATGCTAGTGCTGGAGAGTAGCTGAAAACACAGATGAAGATATGCTCATTCACCCACCACTCACCTCCTGCTGTGCAGCCTGGTCTCTAACAGGCCACGGACTGGTACTGGTCCATGGCCCAGGGGTTGGGGACCCCTGTTCTAACCCATCCCTGCCCCCTAATCCTGGTCTTGGGCTGGACACATGGAAGTCCTCATTCAGAGGCCCCTAATCAAGACTCTAGGTGGGCCCTTTTTGGACCATAGAGGGATGTTTAGGTGCTCCCCACCTGTACGCTTCTGCATCTTCTTCTTATTCTTCAAGGCGGATGCCAGAGCCTGGCCCTGCTGCAGGGGGTCCGTCTCCATGATCCTCTGCAGCATTGGGCGGCGGTCCACTGGGCAGACATTCCTGGGGCAGTAGTCCACATTGCGCTTAGCCCACCCCATCTGATGACGATTCGGATGGGTGCAATACCCAGTGAGCTCTCCAATCTGATGAGAGAGAGGACAGCAGTGAGGTCTGGGCCTCCAGAGTACCTCCGAAGACTTCTGCAGGGACTGGTTTGGGTAAGAACAGTAAGCCTGGAACCATGCAGAACTGTGCTCCAAGTCTGGCTCCACCACATACTAGCAGGTGCTTAGTTAATCTCTAGGCTGAAGTCTGCTCAGCTGTCAAACGAGGGTAGACAATGGGTAGCTTGCATGGCTTTCACAAGAAGAAAATAAAAAAGAGTTACCTGATCAGTGACAATTGGGATTACAATGATTCTTTGCTCTCAAGTGACCCTTCAAGGTCTTGGTCAATTTTACAAATACCTACTGATACCAACTTTGTGTGGGACAGCTCTGTGTGGGAAAATTCTAGAAAAATGAGTCAGATACAGTCCCAACTTTGGGAAGCAACCAGGCTAAAAAGGACACAACCAACCATACTATAAGTCAGAGTATGGGGTAAGTGACCACCAGAGAGACATAGCATAAGTGACAGAGGTCGAGGGGATGGTGGTGATCAACATACTTCTACTGATAGGAGGGTCACTCCTGACTGAACACTGGAAAAGCACAGAGCATACCTGGGCACCCAAAAGGGTGTCTGTTTGGCTGGAGTAGAAGATATACATGGGTAGTAAAAGCTAATACTGACAGCTAACTCTGTGCCAAGTATCATGCTAAGCACATATACATATGTGTGTATACACATATATGTATATGTATAATATGCATGTGTACATACACACATATTAATTCATTTAATCCTTGCAGCAATACTATGACAAGGCACCTAAGGTCACAAAGCTAGTTAAGCAAAGGAATAAATTAGAACTCAAGCAATCAGGCTTACTTATGTATGATTATCTACTACACTACAGTGGAGAAAAGACAAGGCTACCACACTGTACAATTCTCAGGTTATGTGCGGGGGCACCATGCGCAATACAGCACACCTAAATGGTATCTCCAGGAGTTGTGCAATAAAGTGGCCCTGCTCAGGACCCGAGACCTGAGTCTGGAACTTACAGTACAGAGTAGGGAACAACTATAGGTCCCTGAGAAATAATGGTATGCTCAAGGGTTTAAGGGCTCAGTGAGAAAGGTTATCGGAGAATGGCCTTAAATACACTACTTCTATTGATTTTCCTGTAAGCACCAGGGGAACTTTTGAAACTAAATGAGAATGGGAACAGCATGATTCCTGCCATTGCCCCAGTGCAGGCCTCATCATCTCTTACAGAGCACAGATGAGGGTTTCCTTCCTGGACTCCCTGCTTCCAACCTGGCCCCTTTCTTCCTATTCTGATTTTTATCCTAGCCACTGGAGTGACAGTTCTAATATACAAACCTGACCACGTTGCTTCCCTACTTAAGAAATTCTTCCAGATATTATGTAGCCATCAACAATAAAGGACAGCTCTTTAAGTAATTAAGTGAAACAATCTACAAGATGATGAATCTGTAAGTGAAATAAGCAAAGTATAGAATATGAATAGCATGCTAATATTTGAATTAAAAGAGATCTCTGTGTCTGCTTGTATGAATATGTGTGTGTATAAAGATGGAAAAGCTCTGAAGATGGGACAGATTCAAGTCTGCTAATAGTGACTGCCTCAAAGGAGGGGACAGGGTGGCTGAGAAACAGAGGCAAGAGAATTACTTTACACTATATATCCTTTAGTACCTTTTAATTTTATACCATGTACACGTCACCTACTCAAAAAATAAATAAAAAGAAAAAATATTAAATAAACACAATGGAAAAAAAAATCTTTGACTCATAAAAAAATAACCCATTTTCAGGGTTTTCCTATTACCCATGGTTTAAAGTCAAACTCAAGGCCTTCTGTGATCTGACTCCAGATTGATCTATCCACAATTTCATCCCACTATAGCAACCCCACACCACTAATGATTTTCCCAAACACCCTACTCTCACCCTTCTGGGCCTCGGCATGAGCATAGGCTGAGCCCCAGCCCATGGGCTGCTGCCTCGCCTTGCGCAGAGAATTCCTCAGTCTTCAAGAGATGGCACAAGCATCAAGGCCTCCAAGACTTCCCTGACCCACAAGTAATATAGGTTAGGGCCCTAAGATCCATGCTCTCCCAACCGCTGCAACCTCCCCCAGCCTGTGTGTCTACCCATCACGGTGAAGATGCCTGTGTCTAAAACCTGCTAAAATGTGACGTCCTGAAGGGCAGAGATGGGGAGACTGGTAGAAGGAAAAGCCTCCAGGAGTCATAGCACAGTGGACTGATGCAATCCTATAGGCGCCAGGAAGCCATGAATAAGGAAGATGATATGGTCAGATAGAGCCATTAGAAACCAGGTACCCAGGTAAGAGAGGCCTGGAAGCTTAGACTAAGGTTACAGGAATGGTAGAGAAGGAGAAGCTTCTCAAGAAACTTAAGAGGAAGAAGCTATGAGACTTGATGACCAACTGTGTATGGAATCCCAGATACCAGGTGGAAAGAAGGAAGAATCAGGAATACCCAGATTTGCAACTTGAACAGCCAGGTAGTTAGACGGGCATACCTGTTCTCTGGGCTGGAGCTAGGCTTGGAAAGCTGCTTGAGAGAGCATGCCTTCTCTTCGGACTTACCATTTCTTGGCAAAGGATGTATCTCATCAAGTGCCCAGGGGGCCCACCGGAACAAATGAATGACCTGCATCTCCCCACCATTATAAGCAGACTTCATGGAAGCCAGGTGAAAGGGACTGACCACATCCCAGAGCCCTAGGTTTCCATAAAGAAGAAGATTGCCATAAAGAAAGGGGACAGGTACCTTATACACGGTGGTTTTATTTTCCATGGCATCTGCTATTTTCACCATCGGAGAATGGAGCCACTTGATATCCATTTCGAGAGGGTCCATGTCACCCAATAACTCATCAGATTCTCCAGTGGCCAAGCCTTCAACACAACCAACACCACTGTCAGGGCTCCTCCCGGCTGCCAGCCCCCTAGCCTCAGTAGAAAGGATATATAGTGCTGCCCAGGGGAGTTGGGAGGGAAGGTACTTTCATTCCCTCTAGGAGGCCACATGACAAAGGATCAAGGGCATGGGTTTTGTAGTAAAGCACTCACACCCTGGGAGCTGATCTTGGAGCCTCAAGTTTCTCATGTGGAAAATGAGACTGCCACAAGCCCTATGACATAGTGCTGCTGTGAGTCACAGCAGAGGACTACCTGAAAAGCACTGAGCTGAAACACTGCACTGTAAATGACAACCACTGGGATGCCCTCCCCAGCACCAGGCCTCTCCCCCGCTCCCTGTGGCCCCTTGCCTGAAGCTGGCCTCTACCGCAAACCGCAAGTGCACCCATTGCCCTGTGCCCATATCACCTTCATACCTGCTTCTGAACTGTCTCTTCCCCTTCCCTGGGCCTCTCATCCTTACTCACTTTTCAAGATCCAACACTATTCAAGGGCCAATTCCTCTAGGAAACTCTCACCAGTAAACTTCTCAATTTCCCTGACCTCCATCTTTTTCTCAAGTGAATTCTCGGTGACAGAGCCCCTCTTGCCCTCACATGTAGCCAGGTCAAGTGTCATCATAAAAACAAGAGTGGGAATTCCTCCCAACTGCCTACTTGATAAAAGAGGAAAATTAAAGTTCATAAAGGGGGCTGACTTGCTAGAAGCCACCTGGAGAATAATCTCTAAAGCGGGCAAGTCTTCTTATCCTCATTTATAATCCAAGGATACCAATAGGCCCAGGGAAGGAAAGGTACTGGTCCTCAAGAGAAACAGAGAAACCAGGAGACAGTCCAGCCAGGGCTTTCTCCACTACCCCCACAGTGTCCACAGACAGGCCCAGAGAGCATCAGGTACCTTTTCTTCGGTGGGGTAGAGAAGAAAGGAGGGCTGCAGATGGTAGTATTCAAAGAGAACAAACTTCCTTCAGGAGTTTCTGAAAGCCACGTGGCTCAACAACAGCTAATATTTACCAAGCAAGTACTAGATACATTCCAGGCACTGTTCTAAGTGTTTTTACATATTAAATAATCGGTGAGTGCTACGGTCCTCATTTTACAAATAATGTTATTAAGACATTGCCTCACCCACCAATGAAGGTGAGAATGAAAATCTAGGAATGGACATACAGTGGCTGAGGCAAAACCTGAGGCAATGTGAAAGAAGGGGTTTTTGCGAAGTGTTGGTCCACGCCAGGTCCCAAGAGACTGGGAAAGGTACATCGCATTTTCTGAGCACTTCACTGTGTACACTACCAAAGCCAGAGTAGGGCCAGGGCAGGGGACGATCAAACATGAGATTTGTTGTCAGGTCTATGTGGCTCCACTAGTGCCAAGACCAAGGGCCGGGCAGTCCAGTCCACTCGCCTTCACTTACATTCCATGGTGTCTTCATTGGCCTGCTCGGTATCCTCAATGTCGAAGACCTCGGTCATCTCCTTAACGATCTCAGCACTGAGATGGGTGGGCAGAGTGTGGGTGGCAGGTGGGAGTGTGTAGAAGCTGATCTTCCCACTGCATTGGGAGGTGGGAAGAAATTGGTGGTTATGTCATTAAGAAAGCAAATCAAAGAGAGAATGAGTTCCCAAGTCAGAAACAGTGAGGGACAACAAGCAAACCCAGACAGTAGATTCTGAACAAGAGGTTGAGTTGCTGGATAATCACTGGCCATAAATTCCTGTACGGGATGTGACCTGATGCCTTGGCCTTCTCCTGCCCTGGGACCCAGAAGTCAGGCTGCCCCACCACTGCAATGAAAACAGATGAGCCCTTTGTGAACCCTCACCCCTACCCCTAGCCACTCCTCACCTCACCCAGTCAGCCAGGACTGCTTTGGCTGCTTCCTCCTGACTGTATACGCCTCCCTTCTTCTTCTTCCCCAAGCGATGGGCCACCGCAGTCAGAAAGTGCTCAGTGGTCTGGAACCCTGAGACACCATAATAGTTGGATACCTGGTAAAAAGAGGAAGAAAAGAAATCAGGAAGAATAATGAAGGGCCCTTGAAGTTGAGTAGGACATGAGCGAAGAGACCTGCACACCTCCTCCAGGTTGCAGCGTTGCAGGATGGTCTCCACCGGGGTCATGGGGTCTGCCAACTTCTGTACACGGACGCAGTTGCGCAGGATGGTGCCCACCTCCGAGTTGGGTCCTGGGACAATTCCTGGGGCATCCAGCAGCCTGATGAACTTGTCCAGGTAGACCTCCTGCATGAATCTAGACAGGAGAACATAAGAGAGGACATAGGACACTGATGAGCTTGGGTGTGTCTGGCATCCTCTAGGCCTCAGGCACACAGCTGGGAGAAGGGATGAGGGGTGAATGGAAAAGAGATGAAGGTAGAGAGATGTGGAGCTAGGGGAAATGGGACCGTACAGATCTGGGATTGATTCTATCTACTCTTGCCCCTGCCATTGGAGACTGAGCTGTAGGATTATGGGTCAGCTTCCGACTGTGAGACTTGGGTGTTTCACCTAGGAAGCAGAGCTGCTTATTCATAGCCCAATCTTGCATGGCTGTTAGGAGACTTCAAGGAGCCAATAAGGGAAGCACCCAGCTGGGTGCTTGGCCCACATCTAGAGTGTGCCAAGTAACTGTGGGCTAATAATGAGACTCCCATGCCCAGGGAAGAATCAGAGGAGAGGTTCATCCAAGATAAGGAAAGGGGCAGAGGCTGAAGGCATGAGAATTGGGGGAATGGTAGAGTCAATGGAAGTGGGGGAGCAGGCAGGTGCTTACTTAGTGACACCAGGAACGGCTCCCACACTGCATGCACGGCTGCGCTTCAGGCTATTGATCAGGCTGCTCTTCCCAACATTGGGAAGGCCTATAAAGGAGTTAACAGATGGTTCAGGGCATAAAGGGCCCTCGGGAACATTTGGGCAAGGCTGTTTGTGGGAGGTCCAGGCAGGGACAGTGACCAGGCCACAGGAAACCCAAAATCAGAGTCTAGTCTCTTGCCTTCCCACCCCAGGCCCTGACCAACCCCCTACATGGCCTTTTTTACTCCCCCTCCCCTCCATTTGTGAGCACACTGGGTAGTCTCTCTCTCTAGACGTGACACTCACCTCCCATCTACAACTAGCCTGGGAAAGGTGCTCGGTCCAAGGCCCTCTGTGACATGATCCAACAGAGGGTGGACATGGGAAGTGTCCATGAAACAGAGAACCATCTATCCTGGTGTGTAATTCACTGGGGGGGTAGGGGCTCATCTCCAGATGTCCTCCTTTCTGAGCAGCTGTCTGGCTATGGTGTTTTTCCGTTTGGGCATCTATGAGCACCTCCTGGCCTGTGGATGTCTTAGTGTTTCTCCCTCCCTGGGTGTCTCATTCTCACCATTCTCCTTCTGTGTGTCGTAGAATTTACATATCTACTGCCCTCTCGCAGATGTGCCCATGTGAAAGTCTCTACACACCTCTCTCTCCATATGTCTCTTGGTCTCTTGGTTGCTCTCATTCGAAAAAATATTACTGCTTTTTCCATTTTTGTCTTTCCCACTCAGTCTTTTTCTCTATCATCTTTCTTTCTCTGTATATCTCTGTACCTAAGGATCATTCTCTCTGCCAGTTTGTCTGTCTCCATTGTGGCCACTGGCCTTTCTCCTTTTCTCCCACTCCACCAATTCTGCCTCTCTTTATAATTCCTTCTATGTCAACTCTGCTCAGTCCTTCTATACACATTCCTTCTCTTGGTAAGCTGATCTCTCTTCCTGTATGGCCCTATGTATGTTTCACTGTGTCTCTTTTTCTCTCTCCCCATGCCTACCTTAATACCCTCCCTTCCTTCCCCTCTCTTTATGCATGTATTATGTCTTGTCATAGATATGTCTGTGTATTTGTCTCTATGACTCAGCATGCATGGCTGTGTCTGAGGGCCTAGTGTATCTAGGCACATGTGTGTCTCTCTGTGGCTCTATATACTTGGAGGAAGCAGAGTTGGGGTGAGTGTGTGGGAAGGGCTTGGTCTGCATGTGTTTTGTCCCAGGGTCTGTCTGTCTCTAGATGTGCATCCTCTGGGTCTATACGTGTCTCCACAAATATGGATCTGTATATGTTTATGGATCTCTGTGTATGTGTAGATCTTATGTGTGTGTTCCTCTGTGTCTCCATCTTTGTTCTAGTCTGTTTCTAGATGTATCTCTCTGAGTCTGTCTCTCTATCTATATGTTTTTGTCTCTCTCATTCTTTCTTTAAGTATACGTGTCTGTCTCTCCACATCCATGGGGTGTCTCTATCTCTGTAGGTCTCTGTGCACATGTCTGTCTCTATGTCCCTTTGGTATTTTTCTGTAAATATCTCTGTTTCTCTGCATGCTTCTGCCATTTAAATGTTTCCCCTTTCCACTGCCCACCAAGCCTGCCATCTGGCTCCCCAGTTTGTTTTGTGTCTATTGAGGTATGTCTATCTATACCTTTTTCTCAGTGTCCATCTATCTCTCCAATATCTTTGTCTCTTGGCTTCACTTCCTCTCCCTAATGGTCTACCTCTGCTTCTCTCCATTTCCCCTCTTCTCATCCCACAATCCCTCCCTCAGTGCCCTGGGATCCAGACAGGCCCAGGTTTGAGCCTCAGCTCTGCTTTGTCTCACATAGGGCTGAGCCCCTCAAGTCCCTTTCCCTTCTTTGGGCCTCAGTGTTCTTACTTGTAAAAGGGAGGTGTTCACTGCTACCTCGCACAGCTATGGTAGAATGAGAAGGAGCCAACTCCAAGCCTAGCCCTGTACATTTGATCCATGGTTCTAACACTCGACACATGGTGGTGATTCTGAGTATACCTTCCCCACAACCACCAATACAAAATACAAATCACAAAACCCTTCCTGAACTGCTCCTCTCTTCCCCACTAAAAAGGTAACAGAAGATTCCCAGGATCCATTTCCCCAATGAAGCCCCTGTGCAAGGGAAGAGCCTGGGCCCCATGACTGCCCCCAAAGTACCTTACCCACAACGCCTACACGGATATGGGTGCGCACTTCACCAAGGCGGCAATAGTTTCCCAGAACCCTCATGAGGTTTTCAGCTCCGAAGCAGGCTCTGCTTTTCAGCAGCGACTCAGAAGCCTGCTCCACTGGCACACTGCAACGCCTCTAGAAAATGAGGGGTATTACAGAAGAGGTATCAGGTGGAAAATGTGATATGAGCCCAGATTTCCAACTTTCAGAGAAACTTCCAGGATCTACCTGTGACTGAGATCCCCAGCCCAAAGTGAATGACTTCTCATGCAGGTCCTAATACCTGCCATTTCCCTGCTCTCCTCAGAGACCCATAAGGCCTGTTGTTCCACTGTCTTTATATCTCTAGTCTCCTCTGTCCCTGCCTCTGCCTAGACACATGTTTCTTACCTCCTTCAGTTGGGGCAGAATGGCATCCTAGCTTCTAGACAGGCCAAGTTGGAGTTCTAGCTCTGCCTCTCACAAGTGAGTACCCAGTAAATCCTGCTTCCCTTCTCTGGGCCTTAGTGCCCTCCCTGCCTACAAACGGAAGAAACAGTGCCTGGCCCACACACAGCCTACTTTCCCTTGATTCCTCACACAGGACAAGGCCATTCCAACTTCCATCTCTTAACTCCTGATGCCACCTCCTCTGCCAAGAATGCCCTTCCATCTCCTCCTCTTTCCTTACTTACTCACCACAGCATTTCAAAAAATAGAAATTAACCTAAATATCCATCAACAAGAACTAGGTTAATGAGATATATCCTTCAAGTGGAATACAACTTAGAGAAAGCTGTAAGCAAAGGATGCTCACCACATTTTTGCCATCAAAAAGGCCCCAAATTTTTTAATTTGGTACCACATGTCTTCCAGATTAGCAAAGATGAAAACATCTAATGTTATCGAATATAGGCATGGGTAGAGGGGAAAAGGCCCTCACACACATTCATCTACCCCACTGGCGGGAAGATAAATGTTAACACCACTTTGAGGGAGATGCAACTTGTCAGTGTCTAGGAAAATATAAAATGTATAAAACCTATGACTCAGCCACTCCACCTCTCAATACTTAACCGATACAAACACTTGCCCATGGCCAAGAAGACATGTGCAAGGGTGCATGCTGAAGCACTGGTTCTGACAATTAAAACTGAAAATTAATTTTAAGCATCAAAAAGGTAGATCACTATAGAAAGATATCCAAGAATAAAAAAGCTAGCTGCATGATGACATACATGTATGATATCCCCAAACACTATTTACTACTCTGCCTAGACATACAAAAAAAACATCTGGAAGGATACACACCAAACTGAAAATGGTAGTTACCTCTGAGTATACATGGATAAGGGAGACTGGAATTAGGGGTACTGGTGAAAGGGTATTTAAATTTTACCTACGATTGTTTTTATTTTTCTATTTTTTAATACTAAATTTTAGACCTGGTACAAAACTGCAAAAATGTCCCCGTTTCTTTCCCTAGGAACAACCAATGTTTCTGTATACTTAAATATTTTACAATGAAACAGTATTCTGTGTTAATTATATAATTAGAAAGTAGTGTACTATTTTAAAGAGAAAAACAAATAAAGGTATATCTTTTTAAAAATCAACAAATAGTTAACTATATTTTCCAAATTTTCTATAGACAGTATGTATTACCTTTACATTTGGAAAAAATGCTTCCTGAACAATAATATAGGAAAGAATGAAATGAAACTAGTACTAATCAAGCCATCTAGTAAAGCAAAAAGCTCAAAGTTGAGGCCCAGTTCAATTTCCAAAGAGCTGGAGTCCCCAGTTCAAGTCATGATCCCCCAACCCCGGCCCCAGACTACCCTGAGAAAGTCTAGATGCCTCTGGCCCCTGCTTACCAGGTTTTTGACCTGATGCTGGGTGCTGGCCTTGAAAGCCACAGTTGGAAGCTCATTCTGGAGGTAATCCAGCCACTTCTCTATAACCTCCTTCGGGACTAGATCTGGGGAAAATAGGAAAATAGGAACAGATAGGTCCGGTAAGAATACCACCTCGATGGCTCACTCCGAAGATGCATCTACCCACAATGAAGGCTAGTCCCGCCCCCTGCCAATAGATATCTCCCTGACCCTGCCAGTCTCTGTCTAGTCTACAGGTTAGAGTTAGAAAAAAACAGTCTAGTCTAGAGGACCACTTGGCCCTCCCTGAGGGACCTCTGTTCCCTCAAGGGGAATAGGCAAACTAGCTATTTGGTCCCAGATGCCATCCTTCCAAGCCAGGGTGCCCAGGGTGCCAGAGGCCTTCCAAAGATTATACGTCCCAACCCCCCTCAGGATCATTCTAGTTTGGACCAAGAATAACTTGAATTAGAATGGCTACCATTTATGAAGTACCGACCACACATATACCAAGCATTTTATTATTAACTCTCACAACAACCCTGTGAAGTTGGGACAGTCACAGCCCATTTCATAGCTAGAGAAATAGAAGCTCTCAGGTGATAAAACTTGTCCAAGATCCTAGAAAAAACAGCACAACTGGGATGAGACCCAGACTTGAGTGACTCCTGAGCCCATGTGCTCTCCTGCCTTAGTCTTTGGGTTCCAGCGTGGAGAAGAGAGAAACTCTCCAGGGTCGGCCATCCATAGATAAGGCTCAAAATGATAAGAACAGGGGACTGAAAGGCAGACAGGCTTGGATTTTACTCCCAACTTCCGCTACACTCTATACATGTATATCTTTAGACAAATGACTTCACCTCTCAGATTTCTAGCTTTAAAAACTGGAATAAAAATTCCTACCTTGAACAACTGTTAGGAATACCACTGAGTTGCTGGGTCCCAGGGTCCAGTCTGAGCTAGTCTTTCAAGAAGGCCTAGTCCCTGCCCTTCCTTACTCAATCCTGCCAACACCCACCAATCTTGTTCAAGACCAGGACCAGCTTCTTGTTGCCTTCTGCCTGCAGGACAGCCTCCTCCATTTGGAAGCAACGGCAGCCCAGTGGGTCTCTGGCATCCAGGACTTCCAGGATCACATCAGAGTATTCCACCACCTGCAGGGCAGAGGACAGGGGATGAAGGCAGGGAAAGGACCAGGTAGCAATCATACAGGTCTGTGAAAGAAAAGGTCTCCATCTCAGTCAGGAAAAACAGAAATGGAGAGATGGGACTGGATTGGTGCCCTCCCTAAAGGGCCTTAAGAAATAGGTCCCCGTACCTTACGGAACTCCTTGTAATAAGCCTTCCTTGTGGCCTCATCATCCAGCTGAGGAAACATATTTAATTCCTGCAAAACTTCCTCCTAAAGGAAAAAAGAAGAGAATGGTCCACAGGAGGAAACAGAAAGAGAGCCAGGGCTTTAGAAACCATGGGAGGCTGGGAGAGCCATGTGAGTCCCAGCCCACCAAAGAGCCAAGGTGACCGGCCACCAAAGCTTGGAACTGAAAGAATGGACAGACCCATATGGTACGTATGTGTGCCTATGTGTAAGTGTGTGTTCAAGCACCAGCTAGAGGCCTGAGTATGCACATGGGTATGTAAGAGATAAACACAAGAGGAAGGTGTAAGAAAAACCATTTATGGGAGACAAGGGATGGGGAAGGCAAAACCTGTACTTTATGTTTGAAAAGGGACTACGAGTTGGAAAGCGAATTTTCATGAGACAAGAATATAAGCCACAAAGGCAGTAAGAAGTCTTAGAAGAAAGAGGACATCCCCCTCACATATACTTCTCTCTAACCCTCCCCTTATATTCTCACTCCCTCTTCTCCCCCTGTCCTATTGTCCTGCATCTCCCCACCCCCACTTCCAACCCACAGTCTTTGGGTTCCAGCTTGGGAGAAAGGACCTATCCTGGGTTGTCTAGTCACAGAAAAGGCTCAAAATGGCCCTTTACCTTCTTCTCATCCTCCTTCCCTCTCTCTGTCCCTACTGTTTCCAATCCTCTCTGCGCTAAGTCCCTATTTCCCTTCCAACAATCTCATACCCTTTCTCTTTTCCTTTCACAGAGCAACAATAAAAGATGCTTTCGAGCAAACCCACACCAATCCTACCCAGGGGCAACGGCTACTCTCTTACCTTGCGCTCAAACTCCTCTCGGCGCTGCTGGACATCATGACAGTAGCTCTCGATGGTCCTGTGTCTGTGTCTCTCTTGCTCCCGGGCAATCTGCTGCTTCTCCCTCATCTCCTCAATCTAATAAGTGAACACATACCGGGACTGCAGCTGACTAAGTCTGCAGCCTAAGGGAGGGATGGGAGACCCGAGAGTAATAGGGACTGAGTGACAGATAGGAAAGATTGTAACATGGCAGAGGTGGGAGGAGCAGAGATAGAGGGAGAAAGCAGGTATCACAGCAGGGGATAAGAGGTTTGAGAGAAAGAAACAGAGAGATATGGGAAGGGAAAGCAGAGCAGAGAACAATAAAAAGAGGGGATGAGAAGCTGAGAGAGAATGTGTTCCAGGTAGAAGGAATCCCTTACGACCAGAGGGGAAAGAAGACAAGGTCGTGAAATGCTCCATCATTTAAAGAGCAGGAAGAGACTGGAAAATAGGAAGGAGGATATCCATGAGAAATGACAAGAAAGTCAAAGTCAGAGTGTTTCAAAGAAAGCTTGGTCTCAAATGCAGAGAATTCAAATCAGATGAGGGACAAAAACTGTCCATGAGTCTGACATCAAAGAATACACTGGTGAGGCTGGCGCGGGCCGTTTCGGTGGAGCAGTGAGAATATAAGCCAGCCAGTAATGGACAGGGAGGTGTACAATGGAGACACTAAATCAAGTATCAAAACAACCGCCCTCGCTTCCCCTTTCCACAAACAGCCTCAATAACCCTAACCATTCTGGCCTTTAACATTCCATTTACCACGTCTGTGGACCTGGCAATTAAGCCAGGCCTTCGCTCTCCTCCAAGGTAAAGGGCTTACCCTCTTCTTCTTTAATTCAGCCTCCCGGCTGGCATGATCATTGGTGTGAACAAACTGGAGAGTAGAGGCCACCTTGGAGGCTGCTTTCTTCCCATTCTGCTTTGCAGGATGGTCATCATACAAGAGAAAAGAAAATCAATCAGAGCAAATAAACTCAAGGAAATCACCACTCCTGGGAGGTTAAAGATGCTCAGAACAGTAGTCATGGGGGGCGGCAGAGGGAAGAGAGGAGTAAACAAAATGAAGGGCTCTGCCCCAGAGGTATGTCCATCTGGCTAGAAAGAAACCCTCCCAACCCTAGCCAGGCAGGGACTACCTGAAGGACCCCAGGACAGGGGGTGAGGCAACTGGGAAGGTTTCTCAAGTAAAGACCGAGGGAAAAGCTAAACATTTCTCAAAGTGTGGTCCTTGGACCAGCAGCAGCATTGCCTGGGAACTTGTTAGTGATAGAAATTCTTAGATGTCACAACAGACTCCTTGAATCAGAAGCTCGGGAATGGCGCACAGAATCTGTGTCTTCATCAGCCCTTAAGGTAATTCTGGAGACTTGGTTAATTGTGAGAACTTTAACCATGCTAAAATTCAAGAACCACTGCTCTAGTCCAAGTCTTACTTGTCCACACCTTTTCTAGTACAATCAGGAGATTCAGGAGCTGGGGCCAAAGATTATATTTTGGACTTCCTCCTCCCCATGAGTGACAGGGACCTGGGACTCAGAGAGACTCAAGTCCCAGGTGTGCTACCTTGAACCTAAAAACTTTCTCACTGAGGCTCATTTTCTTCATCTAAAAAATGGAACAATCACAATTTACCCTACCAAGGTAAATCAAGCACAAAGCAGCATATGGTTTGTGGTGTAAACTTAATAAATGCTGCTGATTCTCTGCTGCAGCCACCCAGAGAGGGAAGGAAAGCCAGATGTGCTGAGTCCAATGTGGTAGTCTGTCTAGAGTCACCCAATATCTACTGGATTTTGTGGGCCTCTTCTAGGGCAGGCAACCTGTTCCTGACCTTATTCCAACAATGGGTATACCTTACCTGAGAGTAGGGCCAACTCACCTTCTTACGACCCTTGGAAACTTTACCTGCCTTCTTATTTTCTACAAAAAAAAAAAAGCCATTATTCATCCACCCAACATTCGTTGACACCTTATTCAAGGCCAGGCCACACTGGGAACCTAAAAATTCCTTGGACACAATGTCTGTCTAGGCCCAGCATAAGACAGACACATAGACAGCATCAACACAGTTTTTAAAAAAAAGGACTGGATATAATGTTTGGGGAATTATTTCAATGCAAAGTGAAACAATCCTGAAGGGAATCCTGTGAAGACCTGAATGTGTATTTATGACTCCTCTCTTTCCCCCAACTTCTCAGGGGAGGCAACTCAACAATTTTGGCACCAGGCTGAGGTAGGGGACCGGCAGCATGGAAAGATGATCTAAGGAGTCCCAACTGGCTAAACCAGGGTTGATGCCCTCAACCACATGGGGAGGAAACTGCCCCATCCTGCCAACCCTGCTCAGTCCATTGCCTCCAAAGGGACTTGCCCTATTCAGGTAAATTGCAGCCACCCTTACATACAAGAAGGAGAGAGCTCACCTCCTCCAATCACACCTTAACAACATCTAGAAACTTAAGAGACCTCTCCCTTCCTTCAATGAGAAGTCCCATCTGTCATCCCCTTCACAGCTGGCCTCTTGGGGAAGAATGGTTTCCCTTAATTCCCACCACCTGCAAAGGGGCTAAAGGAATTCCTAAAGGGGGAGATTCAGGAAGGTCAGGGTATATACAAACAAATATAAGAGTAGCTTGAGATTATCAGAACAGGCTCACCAATCACATCATGTGGTTCATGCTGAAGCAGAGTTAATGTAGGAAACAGAGAATTTAACTACTACAGTAGTCCTCCCTTACCCACAGGAGATATGTTTCAAGACCTAGTGGATGCCTGAAACTGCAAATAGTACCGAAACCTATATGTACTGTTTTTTCTTATACGAACGCACCTTTTCACTTAAAGGAAGCACTTTACAGCTCCTCTTAGGCATATCTGAATTGCCAGCATCACTATTCTGCTGCTTTAGGGCCATTAAGTAAAATAAGTGTTACTTGAACACACACACTGCGATAGCATGACATGGACCAGGTAACAGAGACAGCTAAGTGACTAATAGGCAGGGAGTGTCTACAGCATGGATACATGGATACTCTGGACAAAGGGATGATTCATGCCCTGAGCAGGATGAAGCAGGATGGCATGAGATTTCATCATGCTACTCAGAATGATGTGCAATTTAAAACTTACGAGTTATTTATTTCTTGAATTTTCCATTTATTATTTTTAAACCATAGTTGACTACGGGTAACTAAAACCGCAGAAAGCGAAACCGCAAATAAGAGGAGTCTACTGTACTACAGATTCTTAAGGAGAGTCAAGATACTTCAAAGGAACTATGTGAGAAAAAGTTCCCCAAAGCCTGACATTGAGTAAAAACTTCAATAGAGTAGTAAAAACAGAACAGACATCACTAACAATAAAATTAATAAGCTGGAAGACCAAGGGAAGAACTTGCTTAAAACAGAACAAAAATCCCTCCCCAAAAATGTAAATTATTAATAAAATTAGAAAATGGAGAATGAACCCGGGAGTTATTATCTAAATAATAGGAATTCCTGAAAAAGAAAAAGTTAGAAATGGAAAAGCAATTATTTTTTTTAAATAATAGATAAAATTTCTTTAGTTGAAGACAGGCTTGTGGTTTCAGATTAGACAGACTCATGTAGCACCAAGATTAACACAAAAGACATCCTGGTGAAATTTCTGAACTCCAAGGATAAAGAGAAAAATCTTACAAACTCAAACGGAAGGAGTTTCTAACAAAGGCAAGTGAGGCAGACAGCCTTCTCAAATCTACAACTCTGAACACTTAAGACAGAAGAATAATCATTATAAAGTTCTGAAACGAGGACTGTGTTCCAAGCTAAATTCCTATACCTGCCCAATAGATCCCTCTTACATGAAATTTAAAAGACATTTTCAGATATGTGAAGATTACCACTTCTGTTCCCTTTCTGGTAAAACTACTTGAGGAAGTACACCAGCAAAAATAAAATTAAATCACAATAAAGATCTCGAGCTAAGGCAACAGATAATAGTGTGCAGGAAATCTATTAAAACTTACCATTGAATCTTTTTAAAAAATGCTACTAATGTGGCTAAGAACTATGATACATATCAAGAAAGAATTTTTAAGATCCAGAAAGCATATCATAAGGAAATAGCTCAGAACTAAAATGCAAAATTATTTCACAAAATCCAGGAATCAAGCAATAGGGGTTGCAACAGCAAAAGCATGAAAGTGTGCTAAAAGTCTCCCTTTGGGAGAGTAGGATAAAAATAGTTATTTAACTTTGGTAAAGTGATAGAGAAATTTAGGTTTAATTATGTTTGATGTCAACATAAACATAATTACCAACATAACTTTACTGGTGGTGTTTTTTTAAACTTGATCAATTTTTTTTAAGTAAATAAAGGAGTAATAAAAAATATATAAAATCAGATGGTAGAAATTAGACCAAACTTACTAGTTATCACAATGAATGTGTATGGGTCAAATTTCCCTGTAACAACAACAAAAAGACTCCAGGTCTCCTTTTCTTCCAAAGTACTCATGTTGCAATGAAGAGAATGTGAGGTTTGGAATGAACCAGGTCAGGCCATTTTACTCAACAATTTCCATCTGCCTAACTTCCCTGGAAACTGAGAGCCTACGAAGGATACAGACATACAATGAAAGAAAATACATTACGTAGAGAGGGGAAAACATCTGCTTCAGCACAAAAGGAGGGAGGAGAGAAGGGCAAGTGGGAGAAGAGGGGAAGGATACAGTCAGGATACAGTCATCCCTCGCAGCACTGAGGCACCCAGGAGCCACTGTTAATCTGGTTTTTTTTTTTTTTAACAGCTTCAGAGAGAAAACAGTTACCATTTTGTAGCCAGCCCGACCTAGGTTCCTATTCTAGCTCAATTACTACCTCTACCTCGCTATACAATCTTTAAGAATTTTCTTAAAGCTCTCTGAGCTTCAATGTCTCCATCCACCAGTTCTCACATCAATACACAGGGGCAGATCTCTCATCTCCCATACTCTCACCTTGCTACATTTCGATACATCCAGCCTAGCACTGACTCCAACCCCCATCTTCCTTCTGCCCCTGCCTAAAACTTTCCACTATGCTCTCTGACACTTCTACTTAGGAGATCAGCACTGCCCTAATTCTTCCATCTCTCCTCGGGAACAAATTTTCCAACCTCTTGTCTTAATGGAAACTCAGCTCTGAGGACACTGCTTCACCTGCAAGACTTTAGAAAGGTGGCTGTTGTTTTCTCTGGCATATGAATAAACTTGGGGCCAGTAGGTAGAGGAGGTGTCCCCTGGACTCACCATTGCCAAACCAAGAATATTTCTCCCCCTTGTTAAAGGAAAACAAAAGGAGAAAAAATTCTACTCTTTATCAGACTGCTGCTATGCCTGTCACCCATTAATCTAGTCACTCTTCTTCATTTATTGAAGCACCTGGCTCAGAGCTCGACTTTCAACCCAACTCCCGCCATCATCAACCTGAGTAACTTTGGTGAATACTGGGCCCCTTCCAACACTTGGCTTTCCCACTTCTTCGACATCCTCACCTCCAGGGGCCCCCATTCCATGCAGCTCCCCACCCACCCACTGCTATGGTGACACCTATGATCATCATCTAACTGCTTGAACTTCAGAAAGCAGTCTCAGTCGTCCCTCTTAACTATGTTCGAACTCATTTGTTCAACCTCCTAAAGACTTCTAAACATTTTCCTCCAGTCTGTTCCTTATCCATCAGCCACCCCCTTTCCACCATGCAGCTTACATTCACAGTCTGTCATTACAGTGGATTACATACGCCTGCCGCCAATCACTGATGGTTGTAAATCTTTTAAGTGGTAAAACACACTCTCCTTTTTTATTAACCATTCAAAAATGTACAACAGTTGAAACCGTACTTGAACATCCTTTGTAGGGCTCCTCAATAACCTTCCCAGATTTAATCACTATCATTCCCATTTGGGTCCCAGCTATCTCTGGCTGCACCACACAGCACCACCCCATCTTCCACTGCAATGATCCCAGTTACTCATCATTACGTGCTTGAGTTGCAATTTACCATTAAAAGCCTTTGTTCTGTGTGCACATATAAAGTTTTTCTATTTAATTTAATGTTCACCATTTTCCCCACTAATGTAGATGTGTATGATAGCTCTTTAACAGGTCATAGGGTTCTAAAATAAAAAAGGTGTACTTTAAGAGGTCTCCATCCCACACTTGTTCCCAGTCACTATAGTCCCCTCACCACAGTGAGAAACCACTTTGTTAGTTTATCAGGCATCATTTGTTTTCTTTAGGCAAATGCAAATACATATTCTTATCCCCCCCCATTTTTTCCCACAGGAGGTAGCATACTATGTTCTCCTGTCCCCAACTTGCTTTTTTCATTTAACAAACCCTGGAGATCTTTCTAAGAGTTTTTCCATACTATAGAGTATTTCCACATAATCTTTCTGTACAATACTTCCTCAGTGTTTTAAATGGCCAGGGCTCTTTTGTATGCATTTACTCCAATTAGCCCGCTAATTATTGTCTTTTTTGTCATTACCAATGATTTTATTATTATCTGGTATTTGATGCCCTTAGATATAGTTGATTTTGTTCATTTTTCTTGTTACTTGAAAAAATAACTTGCTTTTGATATTAACATACCAAAGTCTGATTCATGATGAAGACATTTTTTCTGATTACATAATGCAAATGCATTGAATTTTTTTTTTTATCAAGCCCTACACAGGCAGGACCACCAGTCACACAGAACACAGGGTTACTGGGGTTGCATAATGCTTGTCCAGCCTACCCGGTGTGCCATCCACACTGCCAGGCACTGTTCTAAGTATCTTACCTATTTTAACACATTAAATCTTCACAACAACACTATTTGGTAGATAAATGAGGTAAATACTATTATTAACCCATTTCGTAAAATAAGAAGACTGAAGTTAAGTATCTTGTCCAAAGTTACACAAACAGCAGTTAAGTGAAAGAGCTAAGATTCAAATTCAGTCTGGCTCCAGAGTTCATTCTCTCAACCACTGGTACAATTTATGCTACCGACTCAAAGGTACAACTTAAAAAAAAAATGTTAGGGCATGTTCAGGGTTCCAGGCAGTGTGATATAGTATTTACTGCTATTCACCTCAGGTCAAGTCACTTAACCTTGCTGAGCCTCAGTTTCTCTCATCTGTAAAATGGGAATGGGGGATAAGGTGAACATTACCTCACAAGGAAGATGGGAACAAAATGATGATACCATAGGTAAAAGACAGTGTGATCTGTTTCATTCTGGGCAATTTTTTAAAGTTGTCATGAAATATTATGAATATTCATTAAAGCTTAGGCTTGGGAAGGGATGGCAAAAGAAACTCACTGTGTCTAAGTTTCATCATGATGACCAGCTTAAAAGGAGGTAAGTTCAAATCTGCAGGCTTTCCTCCTGTTGGAATGGGAAAAGAACCAATTTGAAGACAGAAGCAGGAAGCCACAATGCCACAAGCCTCTCCTGAGTCCCCAAAAGACAAAATAAAATGTTAAAGAACATGATAAGGAAGCCCTAATAATATAGGGAGGAGGTGAGAGAATTAAAAATTTTAATTCAACTACATTCAGAGACTGCAATATGCTGATCAGCCCTGCAGCCAAGCCAAGAGGACACCTGTAGAACTAAGAAAGATTTCTACTGGGATTGTTAACAACCTATTCCCCACACCTATAGAAGGGAAACAGGCAAAACCAAGTCCTTAATTGGCTGCCCTACACAAAATAAAATTGTTCATTTTCTATGGCTAAAACCATGGGGAACCTACGAATTAAAGGCTGGGAACTGTCAGACAGTGGGCCTTTAACACTACATATTCTTATCTTTTCAAGCTACATACTCTTCCCCTTCCCCTCTCTCACTGTATGTCTATATCAAAGGAAATGGGAACCTAAAGAATGACATAAAAAACTGAATTCCCTAAACACTAGGCCCCCATACTCATTGCTTTCCAGGTCTCTCTTGGTCCCTCTCTCACTCTCTGCATCTGAGAGGAGACCACACTCTGTCTGTGGAGTGTTACCCCTTTTCTAATAAACTTTCCTTTTAACTAACTTTGGTGTGTGTGTTGAATTCGTTCTACACCCTCCACCAAAGAACCCTCTTCTCCTGGTGCAGGATTTGGTCTTCCCCCAACCCCACCCCACCCCACCCTGCAACTCAGAGAAAGCTGCCCTGTCCTGCATCACTAACAATTAGAGGAACTGGGAGAAGGGGCTATGTTGAGCTTGGGGACTACTATGGCTGAGTCTACACAGGGAAGGCAGTCACATTACCCAAAGGGAGGCTAGGTCTAAACCTCTCTTCCTGGGTGGAGTGCTTCAATGCATTGGATGAGGTCCTTGATCCTCAAACCTCTACCCTGTAGTGTTACACACTAGGTAAGAAACTCTCTACACTGAGGTAAGGGGTATTACAAGGATGATCTTTCTACATAAGGTATTAATAGTAACTCTTTTCTGAAGTAGGGAGTTCTGTGTCTCATCGACCCTGAAAGGAAGGGAAAGACAAATCCCAGGAGTCTACTCTGGGGAAAAGAGACCTCAATCAGGGTTTTTGTTTGTTTGTTTTAAATCTGCATGCTTATGTGCACTGAGGTCAGTGCAAAATCTTGGGGGAGAGGGGAAAATCTGTGCCTGCCTATGTGGTTGGAGTCTCTTCCTTTGTGACTGAGAGGGCCAAGATGCCTTCTGCCCCTCTACTTCAAAGGTGCGGAGGGACTGGGGAAGCTGGCACAGTGGCTGTGTGCATCTCTGCTGCATGGGAAAGAAGGGAGGGTCTGTGGAGTGGGCCTGATATGCCTGTCTTTACTACAAGATAACATTAGTGTCACACTAACAAAGTGGGGAATCACACAACTTTGCATGAATGAGGTCTGCATCTTCCCTGCTATGAGTTACTCTAGACCCTTCCACAGGAGATGGGATGAGTATGATATTTATCTTGTATATGGGTTGACGTCAGCAGTGCACCACCACTGAAGGAAATAGAATCTCTGGTTCTCTGCATGGGAGTGAAAGGCATGACAATGCAGTTCTAAATTCAATGCACAGGCCCTTACACTTGGCAGGGGGAGTCCTGTATTTTACACTGGGGAGAGGAGGGGGTCCCAGTGTTTTTACCCTGGATGGAAAGAGATCTGAGGTCCTCTACCTTGGGTAAGTGGGGAGCCCATATGCACGTACTGTGGGGTGATCAGTGATATCACTGCCTCTCAAAACTGCGGGGAGGGGGAGCTGCACCTATCTGTTCCCTTGTAGTCTCTCCTTTGCTACATTTGATGATTCTAAATCCTTGTAGGTGGAGGGGAGAGATTATCTGTGTCTACCTTAAAAGGAGAACAAATCCAAACCCCTCTACCCTGGTAGCCCCACAAGAGGCAGATGTGACAAACTCTTCGTGGGTTAAGTCTATTGCGGTTTGCTGCAGGGAATTTTGGGGGTCAAGCTTTTATAAATTCAGTAAACCAGTATGTCCTGAAAGGGGAGTCGGGTCTGATTTTCCACAATGGGTACTCACTCTATAGCCTAGGAGGAGGGGGAAATCTGCATGGTTCTCCGTGAGCTGTAGCTCCTGTCTTCAACCACTGACCGGGATGGGGAGAGGTGATCTACTATGTCTGCAGGAGTGGGGGCGAGGCTTCTGTCAATTACTTAACACGAGGGCGGGTGAAGCAGGGAGGGAAGGAGTTTCCCTCCCAGTTTCTGACCTCCACTACAGCAGTGGAAGAGGAGGGGAGTACGAAGAGGGAAATACATCAAAGCCTCTAACCCCCTTAGGAATAGATGCGTCAAGTCGGATGTGTGCCTTAGCGCCTGTATAGGTCTGAGCGGTAAGCCTTGTGGGGGGGGGGAGATAGGTCTCTATACAGGTGAGGTCGACGCCTGTCTATACCTAGAGTGCGGAATGGAGCTTCACTATCATGAAAGGAGAACACTCGACGCTTCTCCACACAAGTGGGGTCTTTGACTCTATACAGTGTGTCCGGGGTCTACATCTGTCTAAATGGGGTGGGGTCGTGCCCTACTACCCAGCAAAAGTGCATTTGGGCACAGGTCCACGTGCAGAGAGATCCCTGCCCTTCATCTAGGCCCTTTACCCTGGAAGGCTGCAGGCTCTATTCCAAGGTGGAGGGAGCCTATGGTTTCATCTCAAATGCATGGCTCTTACTGCGCGGCCAACTGGATGAACGCTCACTACGAAAAAAGGGAGACGTCTCTTACCTCCACTTCCGGCGTGGATCTACGCGAAGAGGTGAGCTGAACACGCTTGGCCCAGAGACTGCGCTAGCACGGCTAGGCTCCGACTTCCGGATCCCAAACTAGCGGCAAAGGCTCCGCCCACCGTGCGCCCCAGGGGGCGGGGCTTCGAATTGACGGCTCAAGCCTGCCGGTCCCTTCCCCGCGGCGGCGCTGGCTCCGCCTCCCAGCTGTCCCGTAAGATAATAAAATAGTCAACACGGGAGGAGGAGGGAGGTGGAGATGGGGGAGGGGAAGCGGGAGGGGTAAGCGGTGGGTTGTTTGGTGTAGCCATATAAAATATTTGCAAGCTAGGATCTTCTCTGCGGTCCTTTGCCAGGGCCTGAGTATGCGTGTTCCAAAACTTAAGAACAGGCGATCACCATGACCGTATCAGACAAAGGTTGAGTTCTGTGCCTTTGTCTACAATGGAAAATGGCGACGGGTTGGGTGAAAATGGCCGCCTGGATCACATGTCCTCCGAGTATTTCCCACTTGAAGTGACTTGGTTAGCTGTTCCGTGCAATCTACCCGGCTTGTAGGGCCCCAGACAAACCTGTAGGCAGCCACTCCAAGCTCTTTCTGCTGAAGGTAAGATCCATGGCCAGGTCCGGGAGCCGAACAACTGGAAACCTCTCCCACCCGTTTGCCTTCTTCCCCGCCTTCTTCCTCCTTCCCTCAGGTCCCCGGGTCGATGTCTGCAAAAGGAAGTGAATCTATGTCTCTCGAGTTGGGGAAAATAGGGTTTCTTTAGAAACCCATGTTGAGTTCCTGACCTGGCTGGGAAATGAGGTCTCCTCCTAATAACAGTAAATATTAGTCTGAAAATTGCCTTCTTTCTAATAACTTAGTTTGACCCCCTTCTCTTCCTTTAGCCTAAACTTAGGAGTAAGGGCAAGCTCCTCTGCCCCAAGGGTATGTCCCTCCACCTGTCCCATAACTAGGCAGAAAATGACACCGTCTGCCTAGTCCTGCACAGTACATGCTCAGGACTCACTGCCCCTCTATTGATGGAAGGCTTCCAATCTCTCACCCTAGAGACACACAAAACTCTGGACCCCAAACCAGCCCTGGCCACCTTCACCTTTACCCCTGCATTAGCAAATTCTTCCTGTTTCTGTAAAACTTAACCCTTGTCACTTCTAAGAACTTTCCCATCTGAGTTAGAAACCCAAGATACTTTGTCAAACTTATCGCTTAGTACTGTATCATGGCTGTATCGCCACAGGAGAGAATGAACTCTCTAGGACCAGGTGCCACATATCTTCGATCCCTCAACAAGAACCAGCACAAGACTGGCATAAGGCAGGCTTCAGCAAATGTTTGTTAAATGGGTGAAATTATAGGCCTGTGCCACAAATCACTGGGAAATGAACGTTTTAGTAGCTAGCATTGGGAAATTTGGCTCACAATAAGAAGAAAAATAAAACTGGATCCCTACTTTTTTCCACATAAGAGAATAGAGAATATCTTTGTGACCTAGGACAGGGATAGACTTTTTAAACGAAGTCCCAAATGCACAAACTATAAGAGAAAAAAATTGTAATGAAATCTTTGGTAGAAGTGAAAATTGGTTTTACTCCTTTAGGAAACAATTAGGAAGTATCCAGAATAGCTGAAGATGGCCCTAGGACCCAGCAATTTACAGATACACACACACACACACACACACACACACACACACACACACACATACACATATGTATGTATATATATACATATGTATAAATATATGTCTTCCCGTAAACTTTAAGTCCTAGAGAAATTCTTGTACATACATGCACAAGGAGGCAAGTGCAAGAATATTCATTGCAGAACTATTTGTAATAGAGAAAAAAATCTAAACAATCTGAAAGTTCACCAAAAGAATTAATAAATAGTGGTACAGCCCTATAGTGGAGTACTATACAGCAGGGAAAATGAACCAGCATTGCATGTATCGACCCAGATAAATTTTGAAAACACAATGCTAAGATAAAATACAAGTCATAGAAGGATACATTGAGTATGAGACCACTTATATAAATTTTTAAAATCTGGAAAACTGCACTATTTATAAATTACATAGCTATATAAATAATATTTTTAAAACAAGTGAATTAAATGTCAAATGCAGAATAGTGATTACCTCTGGGGAAGAAAACAAAGGAACAGAATGAGAGAAATACACTGGGGACTTCAACTGTTTAATAGTTTATCTGGGTAGTGCATACATGAGTGGGTTATATTATTCTCTGTACTTATTTGCATGCCTGAAAGATTTTATAATGTGTTTTAGAAAGACTTTGATGATCTACAACAAAATTAATGGTGGTTAAATCTAGATCAGTGATTCTCAAACTTTGGCCAGCAATAGAATCACTGGGAGGGCTTGTTAAAACACTGATTGCTGTTGAAGCTGCTCCTGGTGGTACTTACAGAAAATGAGATTATCAGTGAATTAGTGTTCTTCATTGTACTTTTCTGTGTTCTGCGGTTTTGCTATTTTTTAAATTCATTTTCATCTCTACTTTCCACTCTTATTTCTCTCATGTACACAACCATTCTAAAATGCTTTATGTATACCTTTTATTTATATGTGTTCTTGCAAAATATGTATTGTTTTATGTGTGTATTTCCCCCAGAATATTTATTTTTTGATTTTTTTCAAAATTCAGAACAGTTGAAAAAATAGTACAATGAAAGACCATTTACCCTTAACATTTTGCCATATTTGGTCTACTTTATATGTGTATGTATACATTTCCTTTTTTGATGTACCAATGAAAAGTTTCAGACAGTATAACACTTCACCCCTAAATACTTCAGCACACATCTATTAGAATGATGACATTCACTTACATAACCACAGTACCATTATCACACCTAAGAAAATTCAACAATAATTCAATAATACCATCAAAGATACCCTATATTCAAATTTTCCATTTGTACCCAAAATATTTTTTTTAGCCCAGGATCTAATCAAGGCTTATACATTATGTTTGTTTGTTCTATCACTTTAACCTCTTTTAATCTAAAATAGTACCCCTATATATCTTTACGTTTTATATTACACTAATATTTTTTACAAGTTTCTCGTAGAATGTTGTGCATTCTGGATTCATCTACTCTTTCCACATGATTAAATTCAGGTTAAATGTTTTCAGCAGTATTGGTATATATGGAATATTGTTTACTTCTTATTGTATCACCTCATGAGGCACCTCCTCAGGTTGCCCCATGATGAAGGATGCTTTGTGTGTGTGCATTTTTATTTTATGTAAATGATATCTCATTCTGTTTCTTACTTTTTTTCATTCAGCCATGTGTTTTTAAAGTCTATCCGTATTGCAGTGTATACACCTAATCCATTGCTTCCAACTGCTCATGCTAACCACGGTGTGCCTTCACCACATTTTCCCTGAACATTCCCAGCGGGATTACCTCCTACTCCCCCATTCCACAAATAATACTGTGATGAACAGTCTTGTGCAAGTCCCGTTAATGGCCTATACGAGAATTTCCTTTGGAACATGCACCCAGGAGCACAATGATTGCATCATAAAGTGTGCGTATGCTTAGTTTGACTGAGAACACTAATATTGCTAGATGGTTCTCCAGGATGGCTACACTAGTCTATAGTTTACCATCAGTGTACAAAGATTCCTATACCCCTTTATCCTCACTAACACTTGATCTTTTCCAGCTTTCTAGTTTTTGCCAGTCTAATAGCTACAAAGTAATATTTTGTTTTAGTTTGTGTTTAGGTAATTACTAATGAACTTTCCAGCATCTCTTCATATGTGTCTTAAATGCATCTTCTGTAAATTGCCCGGTTGTATAGTTGGCCCATTTTTTCTATTAGGATTCTTCTTTCCTGTTGGTTTGCTAGAGTTCCTTATATAGTCTAGCTACTAGTCCCCTGTCAGTTTCAGACATTGTGAATAGTCTCCCTCTCTTAACTTTGCCTGTGATAGCCTTCTTTGAAAAGAAATCATTGATTTTAATGTAATCAAATTCATCAAATTTTTGCTTTATGGTTTTTGGTTTGGCGGGTATTTAAAAAGTGGTTTCCTCCCCTGGGCTCACAAAGATGTTCTGCTTTTTTCTATTAACTTTAGAGTATACCTTTCACCTTTAGGTTTTAATCCATCTAGAATCCACTCTCATTTGAGGTGATAGGTAGGGATACAATTTTATTTTTTCCATATACTGAGCTACATTTCCCACCATCAAATACAAACAGTCCTTTTTTTCAATGATTTGTCATGCCACTTTTGCCATATATTATGAGGCACGTGCACGTGCGCATACACACATCTGTTTCTTGCACCAATACCACCCTGTTTTTAATATTTTGTAATGTATCTTAACATCTGATGGGGCAAGTCCCTCTTCTTTAATCTTTTTTTAGGGTGGTCTTAGCTATATCTCCATATAAATTTGAAAAAGTTTATCAAGCTCTTCAAAAATCCAACTGGAGTGTTGATAAGGATTGTAATGAATTTATAGATTTGTTTGGAGGAGTTGACATAATCAAAATATTAACTCTTCCCATCCAAGGGCATGGAATATCTCCTCAGTTCAGTTCACCTTCTATCTATATTCTTTATTAAGAATTGAAAGTTTCTCTTTAGAATTGTGTGTTCTTACTAATTTAATTTCTAATTGCTTTATAGTTTTTGTTACTATTGTGAATATTTTATTTTTATTTATTTTTAATATCTAATACACGTACACTTTGAATATCAAAACTATATAAAAATTATACTTTGAGAAGTGTCACTCTTGTCCGTTCTACTGTTTGTTGTCACCACACCTCCCCAGTTACCAGTTTTATTAGTTTATTTTGTATTCTTTCAGTGTTTCTTATTCAAATGGTGACGTACTATATATATTGTTATGTATGTTGCTCTTTTCACTTAATGATATTTCTTGAAGATCTTTCCATATCAAAGCATTAGAAAGCGTTCAGTACACAGAAAGTCGCTGTATGGAAGTAGATCAAGTACTTCCTCCAAATGTTATATTATGTGAATGTACAATATTTTATTTAATGACCACAGTCCCCTATTGATGGATACTTGGGTATTACACATGATGCCACAATGATTAGACATTTCATACATAGGCAAATATTTCTGTGGATAAATTCCAAGAATTACATTTGTCACTTTGGTGGATATTGCCAAAATTTTCCTCCATAGGTATACTATTTTGCACTTACCATGCATGTATGAGGTTATTTGTTTTGCCACAGTCTCTTCAGCAAAGCACTTCCTCTATTTTTCTGTTGAGTTATTGGCCTTTCCTTGATTTCTAGAATGTTCTTGTATAATTAGAGAGATTAGACCTTTGTGAATGATATCAGTTGTCAGTATCTTTTCCCAGTTTATCATTCTTTTGATTTTAGTAATGATTTTTTTCCAAACTTTATTTTCATGTAAACAAATTTATCTTTTCGTTTATGGATTCCAGAGTTTGAGTGGAAGTTTTGTGATAGATTGTATTAATGATCCCAATTTTTCATGGGTCTCTGTGTCCACACCCTTTGGTAGTACCCTCTCATACTTACTCTGAGTTTGGCCATATAACATGCTTTAACCAACAGGATAGTAGCAAACTTGGTATAAGCAGAGACTTGAAAAAGCTCTTACATATTCTGCTTCTTCTCTTGGACTCCTGCCTCTACTTCAAGAGCATACTCAGGCTAGCCTGCTGGAGGGATGTGGGACACATGTAGAAATGAGTCTGCTCCTCCCAGCCAAGGTGTCCTCTTGTAGCCAACCTCCAGCCAAGCCACCAACATAGTGCAGACACATGAGCTAGCCCACTTGAGAACAACAGAGCCTGATCCAGATCATGGAACCTCCCAACTGACCCATAGACTCTTAAGTTTTGGTACATAAATATTAATTTTGTCTTTTACAGAGCATTATTGTGGCAATAGTTCCCCATCATTATTCTTCCTTTTCAGAGATATCCTGGCTGTGTTTGTTATTTTTCCATTGGAACTTGAATTCAGCTTGTCTAGTTTTAGAAAAAAAAAACATGGTATTTTTAATGAGCTTATATTAGATTTATAAATTAGTTTGGCCTCTTCATAATTTTGAGTCTTCCTATTTAAGAATGCAGGATGCCTTTCAAGTTGTTCCTTCAGAGTGTTATGTTTTCTCATAAAGGTTGTAGATATTTCTCTTTAAGTTTGTTTCTAGGTATTTGTTATAGACTGAATGTTTGCTCCCCAAATTCATATATTGAAACTTAATTCCCAATATGATGATAATTGGAGATGGGGACTCTGGGAGGTGATTAGGTCATCAGGGTGGAGCCCTCATGAATGAGATTAGAGAAGCCTCAGAGAGTTCCCTTGCCCCTTCCACCATGTGAGGACACAGCTGTAAGAAGGCCATCTGTGATCAAGAAACAGGCTTTCAACCAACACCTAATCTGCATATGCATTGATCTTGGACTTCCCAGCCTCTAGAACTGTGAGAAATAAATTTCTATTGTTTATAAGACAAACAATCTATGGTATTCTGTTATGGCAGCCCCAACAGACAAAGACAGTATTTTATCATTTTTGTTGCTCTAATAAATGGAGCCTTCTCTTCCATGATTTCTATATATTAATTTTACATCCTGCTGCCTTACAGAATTCTCTTGTTTGTTGTAGTTTTTTGATTGGTTTGCTTGGCTGTACAGTCTTATCCATAAATAATGATAGTCTTACTTCCTCCATTCTAGTTGTATACTTCTTATTTCTTTTTCTTTTCTAATTACAATGCTTCCTACCTCCAGTACAATGTTAAATTGTAGTGGAGAAAGTATATACCCTTACCTGGTTTCTGATTTAGTACATGAACGTTGCTAGTGATTCCTGGTTAACTAAAATACTGGACTGCTAGATTTTGGGACATGTGAAAACGTGCACACACACATAATTATATCGAGGGAGAAGCCAAATATTCCTCTTTCATTGAATGTTTTTATAAAGAATGGATATTGAATTTTGTCAAATGATTCCTTGGCATCTCTGAAAATCTTATTTTTCTCCTTAGATTTAATAATATGTTAGATTTTATTGGTAGGTTTCCTAACCTATTGGGTGATTCTTGCATTCCTGGAATAAACTCCACAGTTATGGATTCTGTTTGCTAATTTTTTATGTAGAATTTTCACATTGATATTCATAAACGAGGATTGGTCTACACCATTTTCTTTTTCTTGTGGAATCTTTGTCAGATCTTGGTATCAATTTTATTCTCCTTTCATAAAAAGAATTTGAAAGTGTATTTTCTTTATCTAGGCTTGGGAAAATGAAAATAGCATTAAAATTATCTGGTTTTTAGTGTTAGCATAATTCCCCTGTGAAAGCATCATGGTCTGGTGCTTTTGGGGGAAAGTAGATCTTTATAACTGTATTTCTTCCTTAGAAATTGGTCTATATGGACTTTTCCCTTTTAGCATCAGTTTTGGTAAATTACGTTTCCTAGGACGTTTTCCATTTCTTCCAGATCTTTACAACAATTTGCATGGAGTTGTACGAGGAAGTCTTTTATGATGTTTAAAATGACCTCTTACTATGGCTTTGACCAGCTTTATATTTCCTAATTTGTATATTTGTGCTTTCTCATTTTCTTGATTATGTTATTTAATGGCTTATATATTTATTTTTCACAGAATTGGTTCATCTATTTATTAGTTGTACTATCACCTGTTTTCTAACTCTTTTATTTGAGCTTTTCTCTTCATTATTTATTTCCTTCTGTTCCTCTTAAATTTATTTTGTCTTCCTATCTCTAATTTTTTGAGATGGATGCTTATTCATTTAATTTTTCTCTCATTTTTAATATAAGTATTTTAAGGATGTGAACTTTCCTCTGATCACTGCTTTATCTGTAGCTATAGATTCTGATATGTAGCATTTTGATTATCATTATTGTCTAGAAATTCAGCAGTTTTAATTTGGGTTTCCCCTTTGACTCAAGAATTGTTCAATAGAGCGTTTTTTACATATTCAGATGGACGATCGATCCATTTTACATTGATATCTAGTTTTATCCAGTTGTGATTAGAAAACATTGTATTAATTCTACTTTTTGAAATTTATTGAGATTTTTTTTCATGGCCTAACATTGATTTTGTTGTTTAGGTTTTTTATATTTTTACTGGTTTTTTTTAATTGTTGTTCATTTGACCTGTTCTGGAATAAGGTGAGTTAAATTTTTCCTGTCTTTATTCTGTTTTAATCTATTATTTAGTTCTCCTTGTATCTCTTAACATTTCAACTTTATGAAAGTTGCTGTTATTTGATACAACTATAGTCATAACTTTACATTTTGATTTTGAATCATAGCCAGTATTGTCTCAATTAATGCTTTTTTTTGTAATAAGCTTTGTAGTTTGGAATAATTTTAGATTTACAGAACAGTTGCAAAAATATACCCTTAACCTAGTTGCCCCTCATGTGAATATCTTAAATGACTTCTTCATTTGTCAAAACTAAGAGATTAGCATTGGTATATTGCTATACTAAACTCCAGATTTTATTCAGATTGTATCAGCTTTTCCACTAATACCCTTTTTCTGTTCCAGTCTCCAATCTAGGATCCCACACTGAAATTAGTCATCATGTCTCCTGCAATCTGTGACACTCCTTCAGTCTTTCCTTGTTTTCATGACCTTGACAGTCAATTACTGCTTTCCATTCTGAGTTTTTAACTGTCTGATAATTCAGATTCCAACTCTTGCTTTCTTTATTTGCATTTGACTGGTATATTTTTGCCCTTGTATTTTTAACCTTTCTGAATCAATTTGTTTTAGTTGGCCATCTTTAATATAGCATTTGGGTTTTACTCAGTGATCCAATGGAAAATGTTTTTCTTTAAATAGGTGAGTGAAGACCATTTATATTTATTGATACAAAAAATGTTTTGGTGTTAACATAATATTATTTTAAGGTTTTTTTTTAGCTATATGTTCATGTATTAGAAGCACTTCAATGTGTAGTCTGTTTTGTTTGATTATTTTTAGTTATTCTAACATTTAGAAAAGTTTATATTTTTGTCTAGTGATTAATTTTAGGTATCTTATTTATTACTTTTTTTCTAGTTCTTTATTGCTACTGTAAAGAAATAGTGTTGATTTTTGTAAGTTGTTTTTGTACCTGGCAACTTTGCTGAACTCTTCCTAGTTCTAATAGTATTATATCTGTTGAATCTGTTGGTTTTATCTCTTCTTTTCCAATCCTTACACTTCTCATTTTCTTTTCTCCCTTTATAGTACTCACCAAGACTTCTAGTTCTATGTTAAACAGTAGTTACTGAAAGTAAGTATCTAGTTTTATTCTCACATTTCAAGAAAAAGCTTAAGTTTCTCCATTTGGTATGAAATATGGCTGTAAGGTTTGGGTATATAACCTTCACCAAGTTATGAAATTTGCCTTCTATTCCTAGTTTGCTAAGAGTTTTTAGCATGTAACATACTTTAGGCATGTAACATACTTTTTCTACATTAATTGAGATAATCATGTGATTATTCTCCTTTAACCTATTAATGTGGTAAATTACAGTGATTAAGTTGATAGGTTTTCTGTGTTCAAATTCTCCTTCTAGTCTTGCAATAAACTGCTTTTGACTGTGATGTATTTTTAATATACTGTTGAATTCAACTAGCTAAAATTTTATTTAAGATTTGTGCATCTTTATTAGTGAAACAAGCCTATAATTTTCTTTTCTTTCATTATCTTTATCTGGTTTGAGAATCAGGATTTCAAGATTGTACTAGACTAATAAAATGAGCTGGGCAGCTTTCTCTCCTTTTCTAATTTCTGCAATAACTTGTATAAGAAGAAAAGTTACTCTTTCTTGAGAGTCTGGCAAAATACACCTGTAAACCCATCTGGGCCTGCATTTGGGGTAGAGCAAGGTCCTTGTGTACCATTTCAATTTCATTAATATTTAATAGTCTATTCAAGTTCTCTACTTCTTCCAATACCATTTTTGCCATTTTATATTTTTCAAGGAAAAAAATTTACTTGGGCGTTCCGATGATTTCTGTCTGGTACCTGACAGTCAGGTTTCTGGCTTAAGTATCTGGTGGCGCCTGCACAGAGGGTGGGAAGTGCAGCAGGAGCAGCATGTCTGTTATTTGGGGGCCAGAGGGAGTTCGGCTACCTTAGCACTTCCAGAAAATCAATGGCTATGTGTGATTCTCTGTTGCTTTGGATATTTGTGATTGTATATGAATGTGCACAGTTCTATAAATGTGTGTTTATACATGATGCCCTGGTGTGTTTCTGTTTATATGAAAATATCAGACTGAAAAAAACACACAGTTTTTCAAAGGGAAGTTAGCTGGATGATTCTCTGTGTAGCTGTTTTTCTGTATCTGTTTGCATGGGTCCCTTAGCTGTGAGGGGATAATTTCATGGGTCTCTCAACGTACCTATGTATGTCTGCATCTCTGCCTGTGGGTGATTCATTCTGTGTGCTTTTCCATGTCTTGGAGTATCCGAAACTGTGAGGGTTTGTGATTTTCTGTGTATCTTTATGTGTTTGCACATGTCTGTGTCTCTAAGGGCAGGGGATTCTGTATGCATCTCTGTGTTTCACTGTAGAAATATATGCATAGAATACACATGCTACGTGGCAAGTTCAGACTCTGCAAGTCTGGAAGAAACATTACAACAGGAAATGCTCTGGATTCCAGCTTCCGGATGGAATTTCACTCAGAAAAAATACCCCTTCCTGGTCCTCCCAATAACTGCAGCATTCTTTGTCTTTTTTTCAGGAGGCTGAGTTGAGGGGGTTTATGCTAACCTTGACCTCAGAGGCTACATCTTTCAGGAGGATTTGGCAGAGCCATGAAATTCCACACCCTGCCACTCGCCTCTTGCCAGGCCCACTTCTTCCTCCTAAACCCTTTTATAGCTCCATATTATCTACCAGACCAATTTCAATCTAAATTGTCCAGAGAGGCCAAAGGAAAACACAGGGAGATGAGGACAAAGAAACAGAATAAAATTTTTCAAAGGAAATAGATAAATAAAGATAGCTATGGGAACAGAGGAACAGACAGAAAAATAAGAACAAGAGATAAAGACAAAGGGACAGAGACAAAGAAATAGGGGCTGAAAGGTGGGAATAGATAGTCAGAAATAAGGATAGAGAAACAAGGATAAGGACAGAGAACTATACAGAGATGGAGTGGGCAGCACGAAGAAAGAGGGACTGACAGAAATAAGGCAAGAATATTGGGAGGGAGGGTGGGGGATGGGAGAAAGAGAGAGAGCAGATAGGGACAGAGATGGAGAGATTGGGGTCAGAGAGACAACTACATAAAATAATGACAGAGAGAGGCACAGAGATTATAATAGCCAGATAGATAGGGAAGGAGTGACTGGGACTAGATAGATAGACAGAAACAGAGATGGTGATGAAGATGCAGAGGAAGAGGTTAATGATGTAAAAAGTAACATTTTCGAGCCTTCATTACGTATGAGTGTTTCTACAAGCTATAAATGTGTTAGTTCATTTAATAATCATAGTGATACTGTAAAGCAGATACTATTATCAGCCCTATTTTAGGACACTGAGGCACAGCAAATCAGTAGCACAACTAGGATTGGAATCCAAACTATCTAGTACCAGTGATCATATTCTTGACTACTCAGTCAGTGACAGAGATAGAGACAGAGGGTCAGGGAGCTGGGGACAAGATAGCTAACAAAACACACAGAGGAACAGAGAGAAGGATACATGAGACAGGCACATGAGGCAAGCAACCCAACAAGATGGTAACAGAGATAGAAAAGGAGTGATAGAGAAATGAGACAACCAAATAGGGAAAGAAGGGCAAGGAAACCAACATGGGTGTGTATGTGTGAAAGAGAGACATAAACAGAGACAAAGAATGTAAATGTTAGGGAGCAGGAGGGAAAGATGAAGACAGATTGGAACAGAAAGGTGAGAATAGAGAAAAGGAACAGGGACCAATGAATGCAGCAACACGAATAGAAAGATGAGGGCTGGGAGACAGCCAGAGAGAAGATAAATAGAGATAGAGTGATGGAGACACAAGGGCAGACAGAAAAGAGGCCAAAGAGCCAAAGAAAATTTAAAGAGAAACAAATGACAGAAATTCTGGAACACACAGAAATTCAGAAACAAATGAGGTAGAATAATGTGAGGACAGAGACACAGACCAAGATGAGAACCATAAGTTAGATGGGGACAGGATGGAGACAAGGTAACCCTCCCCCCCCCAAAAAAAAAAAAAAACAGACAACATAGTGAAAGTGACAGCAAGAACAAGATGGGGGAAGAGATTGAGGGAGAATATTACAGACAGGAAACGAGAAACTACCAGAGAAATGTAAACAGAAAAGAGAAAGCAAAATAGATACAGAGATAGATGGATGAATGCCTAAGAGGTGGTGACAGTGGTGGTGAACTGGAGGAAAAGATGGTAAAAAAAAATAAGGATGAGAAATAGAGACAAAGGATGAAGTCATTTTGATATATCAGGGTTACACTGGGCTGTATGGTGCTCACTAGACTATGAGCTCAGGAAGCCAGAGCCTGGGCCTTTGTCATTCATTACTGTATCCTACACCAACAATACAGCCCCAAACTCATGGAAAGTTATTGTTTATTAAACATTGGGTACCGGGGACTGTGCATGCATTGCATGGATTATGTCATTGAATCCTCACAACTCTGATCTAGTGAGTATTATTAGGATCATTCCCAGGTTACAGATGGGGAATCTGAGACCACCTGATGAGAAACTTGCCCAAGGTCAAACAGAACACCTACATATAAAGCCCCAGCCTGGACCGATGGTAAGAATATACCATGAACCAAAGATTAGGATGAATCCTATTCTGTCTGTGCACCTGAGGCACAAAATACCAAATTCCAGTTTGCCTGACTCCCGGGCCTACATGTTTGACCACCAGCCCACATTGCTCCAGTGAAGGTTTGCTGACAGACCAATGGAGGACTGCTGAGCCAAGATAAGTATATCCTGACTCCTTACCCTCTGGAGCTCCCTCCATCTGGTGAAAGAAGCTGACCTGACTACCTCAGGTTTTCCCAAATTAGATAACAGTCTTAAAAATGTACATTATTGTGAAGCTGAAACTTTATTCTAAATATCAGTAGTAAAAAACAAGTTTCTATCAACCATGCTATTAAGAAAGATTGATTAATATTTCTATTCTCTCTATAGAAAATGACCTTACCTCATGTTTCAGTGACAAAATAGAAGCCATCAGACATTGAGAATTTGTTACAAGGCTGTAATCATCCTACCACTGGATCTCTAAACCTCTCAATGTCTGCGTTTATCCTTGCCTTCTTCCTTCCTGTTACAATGAGGGGCCCAGTGCCCAGATCCCAGCCCCTCCTTTTCCTTTCATTATTCCATTTCTCTTTTGTGTCTTCATTCTCTCTCTCTCTACTGGATTGTTCTCAGCAGCAAATGAGCATAGTCTAGTATCTCTATTCTTTAAAAAATCATTCTCTGACTGTCCTCCTACCCTCACCTTATCTCTCTGAGCTCTGTGCCAAGTTTCTCAAGGGAATTGCCTCCACACCTAGCTGCACTTCTGTGGAATGGGGGGAGGTGTTCTGTTCCCTCTCACTTCAGGAAGAGTCCTGTAACAAGCTACCTTCCCAATAGCACTCTATCCAATTATTCCTGTTTCATAAGTCAATTTTATTTCTTTTTTGTGCTATACATTGTAATTTTTAGAAAATACACATGTGTACAGTTTGAATAAATAATAAAATAACCTGTGTGCCCATCATCCAGCTGCAAAAAAAGATCATTTCCAAAAGGCAACACCCACCCACCCCATGTAGCTCTCCCAAGTCACATCTCCTGCCCCTCCCTGAGGTAACTACCATCCTGAATTTTTCATTTTTTATTTCTTGCTTTTTTCTGGTTTCATAACATACGACTACATCCATATATTGTGTGATTTTGCATATTTTTCACCTTTATATAAACATTTATGACTTTTTTGAATCAGTATTAGGTTTCCTGAGTTTCATCATGTTGATACTTGTAGCTAGAGTTCATTCATTTATTATTTTCATATAGTATTCCATTATATGAATATGTCTCAATTTATTCATCCCATACTCTTATTTTCATTTCTTGCTATTACAAACAGGCTTTGGTGAACATTCTTGTACACATGTGCAAGGATTCTCTAAAGGAGCAATTATCAGAATTTTTGGTCTCAGAACTTCCTTTAAGGATATTCTTAAAAATCATTGCAGACCCCAATGAACTTTGGTGTATGTGGAGTATATCAGTTGATACCTGCTGTATTAGAAATGAAAACTGAGAAAGCTTAAATGTATTAATTTTAAAATAAAAATAATAAATCATTAAATTTAACACAATATGTTTATGAAAAATATTTTTCTAAAAATAGAGTTTAGTGAGAAGAGCGGCACTGCTTTACATTTTTACAAATCTCTTTACTGTCTGGCTTAATAGAAGACAGCTGGATTCTCATACCTGCTTCTGCATTTAATATGTTGTGATAGCACATGTTATGTAGCCTCTGGAAAACTCCACTCTACATTCTTGAGAAAATGAGAGTAAAAGAAACAAATAATATCTTACTAGTATTATGGTTTTGGATCCCCCCACCCCCCACCCCCACCCCCACCCCTGGATCCCTAGACCGTGCTGTGAGAACCACTGCTCTGGGATATATACCTATAATTGCTGGGTCATAGAGTATGCACATCATTCAACTTTACTAGAAAATGTCCAACCTTTTCTCAAGTGGTCGTATCAATTTACACTTCCACTAATGGTGCATCCATTCACTCGTCATTAATTCTGGTGTTTACCCCCACCACTCCTCTAAAACCTCCAAAGGTCACTACTGATATCCATATTACCATATCTATTGGACCCTTTTGAATCCTCATCTTAGTCAACTTCTCAACACTTGAAACATCACCAACAGTCCCACTATATCCTTATCTCTTTACCTCTTTCTCAGTCTCTCTGCCATCTCCTGCTCCTTCACTCAACCTCTAAAGTTTGATTTCCTTGGAGCTCAGTCAAGGATTCTCTTCCTTTCTCTTCGCTCTGTTTCAGACCTCTCATGGCTTTTAATGCCATCTCTATACGGACAATGCTCATTTATATCTGAAACCCAGACCTCTCCCCTAGGATGTATATTCCACTCCCGGTTTGACTTCTCCACTTGGCTATCTCAACGACATGTATTAATAAACTCTTGATCTTTCCCTGAAAACCTGTTCCTGTTTCTGTCTTCCTCATCTCAATAAATGACCTGGCCCCACATCACCAGAATTTTGGGAGGCATCCTTGATTCCTCCCTCTCTCTTCCTCACTCAAGCCACCACACCAAGCCCTTTCAATTCTAAATATCTCTCAAATCTGTCTCTCTCCATCTCCACTGCCACCACCTTAGTCCACTCACCATCATCTCCCATTGCAGTAGGTTCCTAATCTTGTCCACCTCCAGTCCAATCCACAGCAAACAAAGTAATCTTTTTTAAACATTAACTATACCATATCAATCTCCAGCTTAAAACCTTTCAATGTAGTATATTTTAGCATTTGAGGGATGTGTGGTATCTATAAAAGAGATACTATTTCATGATCCAGTTCATATGATACAAATTGAAACAAAAGTTTCATGAAACATACCCTTCCTACTTGAGCTTATGATACATTCCGATATTTTCTATTCTTTTTCAAGTTGATTTCAGTACCTTCTGCAGTTTGACCCTCTTTTAAAAGCCCTGCTTCAATACTTTTCCATTGCCCATAGAATAAGACCCATTCTCCTTACCATGGCCTATAAAGCCCTATATAATCTGGCTCCTGCCTACCTCTTCGACCTCATATCCCACCCCTTTTGCCCTGAGTTCTCTATCCTCCAGCCACACTGACCTTCCTGCAGTTCCTACATATACCATTTCCTTTTCTCCCCAGGATTTTCCCATTTGCTGTGTCCTCTGCCTGGAACACTTTGCTTTTACTCAACATCTGCTAACTCCCGCTCCTTCATGTCTCAGCTTAAATATCAGGCCTTTCCTGACCCTTCAAGCTAAGTTACCCCCACCCATCATTGTCTTTCCTATCATCCAGTTCCCTCCCTTTGTAGCCTTATCATAATTTGTAATTATGTGTGTTTATGTATTATAATTATGTGAGTTTACTTCATGGTCCTCTCCAGCACCAGACTGTAAACTCTGAGGGCTCAATTTGTTCACCACAGTCTCATTCATGTCTGTATCATTCAATACTGCGTAACTAGTGCATTACATGGTTCCTGGGCCATAGTGTATGCTCAAAAGACATTTATCAAGTGAGTGGAGATCTGAAGAACAAAGTGGAGTTGGGGAGATGTGGAGAGAGTTTCACACAGAGGCAACAGCATATGCAAAAACTTGGAAGTTAGAGAGACTAACAAATGGTCTAAGAATTTCAACTTTGACTTATGGAGTCTGGACAGGCTGGCAGGGGCCAGATCATGCAGGGCCTAACTTAACCTGCCCTCTTGAGGAAGGTAGGTTTTCTTTTGAGCCAATGGGGATTCATTGAAGGGTCCTAAACATGAGAGTGATATAATTTGATTTACCTTTTCAAAATCTCACACTGCCTACAGTATAGAGAATAGATTCCAAGGAACAAGACTGAAATAAGAAGGCTGTGACAGCTCTGCAGGTTAGAAATGATGTTGGCCTAGATTAGGGCAGTGGCAGCAGAAATGAAGAGACTACATAAATTTGAGAGATATTTCAGGAGGTAAAAATGACAGGACTAGGAGATTGCATGGGGTTGGAACAGAAGAGTCGGGTATAGCTCAGGTTTCTGCTTTGAGTAGTGTTAGTCACTAAGGTAAAATACAAAAAAGGACAAACAGGTTAAGAGGAGGATGCCCTGAGTTGGGGAGAAGCTGAAGTTTGGGGTGTCTCTGAGATATTCAGGTAGAGCTGTTTAGTAACCAGTTGAATGCATAGGTCAGGAGAGATATCAGGGAGTCATCAGCAAAGAGATGGAGACATGGGAGTGACCATGATAATCAAAGGAAAGAGTGTGGAGAGGGAAGACAAGAGAGATCAAAGCCCTAAAGAGCATCAAGACTTAAGGGTTGGACAAAAAGAGCCTGGAAAGTAAAAAAATTACCAAGGAAGTGGGAGAAAAATGAGAGTGTGATGTCATGGAAGTGGCCTGAGGAGGAGGAGGAGGAGGAGGAGGAGGAGGCTGCCAGTGTCAAATGCTACCAAGAAGTCAAGTAGGATTACTTCTGAAAAGATTCTGTTGGATCTAGTGACACAGGCCATGGCGGACCTTGATGAGATAGCACTATCAGGCAAATAGTGGAGGAAGATTGAAGTGGGTTGAAAGTTGGAAAATTAAGACAGTGAAGTGTAGGTGACTCTTTTGAGAAGTTTATAGAAAGGAGAAGAGCGGGAGGTGGTTGGAGAGGGAGACTTTTTGGTAATTGTTAATTTGTTTTAAGATGGAAGAGACCAGAGTATGTTTAGATGCTGATGGGAAGGAGCAAGGGATGGACTCTGTAGGTTTGGTGGAAAGAAGTCAGACCTACTTTAGTGACTTCTGTTTCCTCTGTGAACTAGGAGGTGGGTCATCTGCTGAGGGTTAGGAGGCAGATGGAGAAGTTGGGCCTGTGAGGAAAGGGGGAGTTTGAAATGGCTTCTGTGGAACATGGGGGAGAGAGAGAGAGAGAGCTGTCTAGGGACACATAGTGTTGTTGGTCAGCACTGAGGGCCTGGCTGAAGCTGGGGACCATGAGTTTATAGTGGCACAAATCTGTGAGGTTGGGACAGTTTTTCTCCAGTAATGTTTAGCTACCTGAGTGCAGGCATGCAAAAGGCAGACCGTTGGACTGATCCAGGGTTGAGATGTTGCCAGGCATATGTGACAGTCCTGTGAACTGAGGCTGTTGGCAAGAGAGTGGTCTGAGCAGAGTGAAGAGTATCAAAGACAAGCCCTAGGGAAACTCTGGAACATGTGGAAAAGCTTCTGGAAAAGAGATTGAAGGGCAAGTGGAGGGGGGAAGACCTGAGATGGGACAGAAGGTAGAGTTGAGGGGTTGAACCCGGACTCTCGCCTGTGTGGGACCAAGAAAGGATGGGGAAGGCAGGCTGAGGGAATTTTCAAGGGGAAGAAGGAGGGCTTTGAGGGCGGTCACAGCGAGAGGTGAGGCGGGACCGAATGAGGGGGTGTGGCCAAGCGCCAATCCCGGGCTAGGGGGCGGGGTCCGGATTACTGGGTTCCAGCGCCGCTGTGCCTGCGGCTGCCTCAGCGACGGCTCTCGCCTCCCCACCCCCCTGCGCTAGGCTCCTTCCCGCCCGCGGTCGCGGAGACCCAGGCCGAGGCTCCGGAGGACGGCGGAGCTGGGCTCAGACGGCTCCCCTGACCTCGCTGCTGGAGCATCGTCTGGAGGGATTGCCGGGGGGAGGGGGCGGTGAGCCCCGCAGCCCGGGCGCGCCGCGCACACGCGCGCCCCCCGCCACCGCCGTCCTCTCCTCCCTCCCCACCCTCCCTTCCCCTGACCTCCCCTCCGCCCCCCAGCTGCCGCTGGGGCGGGAGGAAGAACCCTTTCCGACCAGCCAGAGGAGCCCAGGTCGATTCCCATTCGGGGAGAAAGAAGAAACCCGGCGCTCCAAAAAGATCGACTGCTCGCCCCGGGGCCTCCGAAGTGGCTCGCTGCCTTCGGAAGAGCCCGCACCCAGCTCAGCCCCCCGATCCTCACCCGGCCGCTGCCGCATAGACAGCGCTCCCCAGCGGGCCCCCGGCCCCGCCGAGCCCACTCCCTGCGCGGGGCCCGGGCCGGCGATGCCTGGCACGGCAGCGGCGGTGGCCGTGGCTGCTGCTGGTACTGCCACTGCTGCCACAGCTGCTGGCCCGGGCCCGGGCCGGGGGCTCGAGGCTCCGCAGTGGGGCTGAGTCCGCAGCCCCGCCCCCCGAGCCTGAAGCCGCTGCTCCGCCGGGCGCCGGGCCTCCTCCGCCCGCGCCTCCGCCCCAGGAGCTGGAGCCAAGCGGGGAGCCCGGGCCCCGCGCCCAGGCCCAGGCCATGCATGGCCACCGAGTCCCGGGGGTCGCCGGGCCTTCTGAACCCGAACAACCGACCGCGAAACCCCCCGGCGTCGTTCCACCGGCCTGCGCCGACTCGGACCCTGGAGTCTCGGATTCCGGACCGTCAGTGCCCAGGGGCTTAGGCTCGACTCTCGGCGGCCCCCTGGATCCCCAGTTTGCCGGACCCTCGGACGCCAGCCTGGGCTCTGCTCCAGGCCCCCGGGTCTTGCCCTGCGGCCCCAGTCCACAGCACCACCGGGCCCTGCGCTTCTCCTACCACCTGGAGGGCTCGCAGCCCAGGCCTGGTAAGTGATCGAGAGAGCATGGGAGCCCGGCCACGGGCCTGGTACTGGGAGGGGGTTCTTGTTCTCGGGCTCCTAAGCTCCACCTCGGGGCCGGTCCGCTCACCCAAACCCGTCGAGTCTTCTCAACCCCCAACCCCTTCCTTCCCTCCCTCCTCGGCCTTCCTCCATTCCTTTCAACCTCTGTCCCCCGACTCCTCTCTGTTCCCCGACTCCTCTATGTCCCCTGTGCCCCTTCGACCCCTCCATCCCCATTATCTTCTTTCTGCTGAGGCTAATGGGAGAGGGAGAAGTCCAAGAAAAAGGGGCAGGATTGCAAGGCAGTAAAGAGGATTTGGTTGGGGAACCGGGGTTTATTTAGGGGAATAGGAGAAAAGGAGCCTCACATTTGCCAAGCGCCTACATTGTGCCAGACACTGAGCTGGGTGCTTTACGTGGATTCTCACTGCTACTACAGGAGCCTCCTGTGAAGTATAAATTAGCCTCATTCTGCAGAGGAGGAAACTGAGGCTCAGAGAAGTTAAGCAACTTGCCCAAGGTCACACGGCTAATGTGGAGCCAGGATTCAAAACCAAATCTATTTGATTCCAAAGCCTGTGGTCTTTCTGCTCCCCCAAACTGAGGTTGGAGACCATGAAAGTAATGCCAAACCTTCTGCTTATGTGATTTTCTCCTGTACTGTTCAGCAGCTCTGGAGTATGAGTGGAAAAAAAAAGAGGGATGGTGGATTGATCCAAGATTGGGCTTTTGCCAGGTGTGTATGGCTGGAGGACAAGGGAAGGAGAGAATAGAAGGTGCTAATGGGAGAGAAAGGTGGAAGAAGTGGGGCTTGGGGTCAAGCTGGAGGGGCGAGCTGGAGGGGCTGGTGGGTAGGGAGACAGCATAAAGGTTAAGGCAGACAGAAGCCAGTTGTAGCAGAGCTGGAGAGCTGCAGGGCTACAGGGTTGTTTGTGAGGAGAAATAGGATGCCTGAACTTGGATTTACAAAGGTGGAACAAGTCTAGGTTAGGCCACAGACCACTAACAGTAGAGGCCTTTGCACTGCACAGACCTGAGTGTCTGAGGAGTCCAGCAGCCCCTCCCCTCCATCCGAGGACATCCCCATGTGGACCTGAGGTCAGGAGCCATAGAAGAAAGGCAGTGCATATTTGCTGTGCCTTCCACTGGACAACACTGATAGAGATGTTGAGCCTTTGGAGGGCCCCCAGGGCTCACCTCCCAGGCTCCATAAATCTTTGGGACTGTGGCCCAGCACCAGGTAGCAATGGTGAAGCAGAATGGACCCCTTGCTGCCCTTATGACCAAGGGCTAGTCATTGAACCTCTGGGAGTTTTCAGGGGCTCCTTCTGTGTGGGCTGGAGATATCCAGCTGATAACAGGCCTTTAACCCCCTGCCCTAAATGTTGTTCCTGCTGGCTTTCCAAACATCCCCTGACAGACACTGTGTGGAGCAGGCTACCCATCTGCTTTGTTACCGCATCTTCTTTTCAGATCTCAAAACATGCCACAAGCACTCCCACCTCAGGGCCTTTGCATCTGTTTTTCCCTCTGCCTGGCAGCTCATTTCCCTGCTCTCCTCAGCTTGTTCCTCATCTTTCAGGACTCAGCTCAGAAGTCACTTCCGAGAGACCTTCCCTGACCACTTTAGTTAGGGCCATTGCAGTTTCATCCTTGTGCGCTTTCATCCTTGTACTTAGTACAGTCTGCAGTGATCTCATAATATGTGTCTACTTGTTTATTGCTCACCTGCTTCCAGTAGAATGTGAGCCCTGTGAGGGCAGGAGGATTGGATCTGTTTTTTTCATTCTTTTATCCCCAATGACTAGCACAGTGCCTGGCACATAGTGGGTACTCAATAAATCATTGTCGAACAAATGTCTGAACAGATTAAAAAGGAGCATCTAGTAGGTAGGCCCCAGTAATTGCTGTTTAAGAGAAGCACAACTGAACTTCCCTTCGGATACTCTAGAACTGAAAGTTAGATGGGTAGCATCTAGAGTGTTGTTGGTACCTGGCCTCTGATCAATACACAGAGTTGCCTTCCCACTCCACCAATCCTTCCAAATTACCAATCGTAATACCCATCCTGAACCATTTCCCTCCTCATAAAAGTGCCCAGGGTCATTTTCACAATGAAGTCCCTGCCTCTCTGTACTTGGTGTGTGTCTTTTCTATTTTTTTTTTAACTCTAAGATGAGGATTGGTACTAAGATGGGTGTTAGGGAAGGATCTGGCTTCCCATCCAGCCATTCCTTACTCTGACTCACTGTGTGACACTGCCTGAGTGACTTCCCTTGTTTGAGTCTCAATTTCCTTATCTAGAGCATGCCATGAGGAATCTATGAGATACTGGTTGCAAAGCCTGCAGAATGAAATACAATTTTTAAAAAATAAGAGAAAAACCTTCTGAAGAGGAGGTGGAGAAATTACTCAGGCCCTGCCTGGTAAGGCAGGCACTGGGCCATGTGATTCACAGCCTCATGGGGCGTGAGGGGGCCGCCTCCCCCACTGCCCAGTCAGCCCAGGGGTAGGCACGAGTGACTTGTTCGTCCATAGTACTTGTCTATAATTGGTCCAAATAGGGCAGGGTTGGTGGTTGTAGGGTGTGTGTATATGTGTGTGCATATGTATGTGTGTGAGAGAGAGACAGAAAGACAGAGACAGACAGAAGAAGTTTATTTCTTGAGCTTCAATTAAAGGGTTGACAAATTTTATTCCACATGTTAAGATTTCTGTGTGCCTACCAACGTCCTCAGACTGCTGAGGCCATTATTGAATCATCATCCTTAGGGCCCAGTGGCCCATCCTGTGGGGATCTTTTTAAAATAATGTTTATATCTTATCCATGTGAAAAGCCTTGAATTGCTTCAAAGTGCTTTCTCTTTTAGTTACCCTGATTCCTAGTGGGGGAGGGGATTATTTCTATGTCCATTTCTCAGATTGATAAAGCCTATGGCTTCTTTGGGTTACTGAGATAACCTAGTGAAATGCCAGAGAGGGCTTTGAGAGAGTCCGAAAGGACTTCGCAGGTATAGGTTAGCTCACAGAGATTTGTGGGGAACCCTTCCCTATTCCTCAGGTTCGAGGCCTAGTATATTCTTCCTTCGCTCAGTAAAGAGTTGTACCTGTTGCTTTTTCGTGGGTAGCAAAAGAGCTGAACCAATTGACTCCAGCAAGAGGGCCTGCTCAGAGACCCAAGGAGTTAGAATTGGAGATGGAAGAGCCCCTAGACACCATCTTGTACTGGGTTTCCCAAACTGGGTAAGCATCAGAAACCCTTGTTCACTTTGAAAAAATAAACGTGATTCCTAGACTCCACTCCAGAGCTCCAGAATCTTGGAGTTGCAACCTAGGAACCTATTTTCGAAGCTCCCCAAGTGATTCCGATGCACAGCCTAGATTAGGAGCCACAGGTCAAGCCCATTTTGCAGTTGGAGCAGTGGAGACTCAGAGAGTCAGTTAGCCATGGTCCTACAGTGAGTCAGTATCATTAGGGCCAGGGGAATGCATCTGCCTCCCTCTGAGGCTCTCTCCCCAAGGCTATCTGTGGGCTTCACTCACTTCCAACCCCAAAGGGAGGCATGTGATCTAAGCTACAGAAAGTGTCTCAACTCATCCACATACAACCACTGGCTGCCTCAGTTTACCCTCTATGTTCATCTCTCTTGAATAGCTGCCATTTGGAAGTTCAAGCTGGAAGGCAGTTTCAATTCTGGGACCCTAGACAGAGGAAATCCTGGCATCAGCAACACCCAGCACAGGGCCTAGCCCTAAGGAAGGGCTGTAGAGGGGTGTCAGCAAGGTTTGTAGAGCAAGGAGGGACACGAAGTACAGTTCAGGTAGGAAGTTCGATGGGAGCAAAGGCACTGAGACATGGGACATCCTGGGGACTGGGACTGGTATTGGGGGAAGTGAACAGATAAGGCTGACAAAGAGACCTTATAAAGGGGAACCATCGAAGAGTTTATTAAGCAGGGGAATGATGTGCTAAGATGTATTTGAGAGATCCCCATAGCTGCATGTGGAAAGTAGATAGTAAAGGTGTAAGAACAGGAGCAGGGAGACAGTCAGGCAGAGTTTGCAGTTACCCCAGTGAGAGGTGATGGTAGCTTCGGTTTGCGCCATAGTAGATGAAGAGGGTAAGACCCAAGAGATAGACATTTGGGTGCTAACATGGGCAGACCTTGCTGGTGGCTTAGGTATAGAGGCTGAGAAAGAGGAGGAAGTCCAGGATGAGTCTGGCTTGTTTACTAAACCAAGTACAATGACCCAGTGGGTGGTGATGGTAGGGCCATTTACATGTAAGAGAAGGAGCAGGTTTGGGGGAAGATACTGAGTTGTATTTGAGACATATTGAGTTGAAGAGACCTGGGGGATGGCCAGATGGAGGTGGCCAGCAGGCATTTGGATATAGGTTTGGAAAGCTCAGAAGAGAGGTTTTAGCCAGAGATATTTGCTAGTTCTCACTACCAGTGCATACCATGGACCACATGGTGGCTCATGGGGAGAGCATGCGTGATTCTTGGGGCCAGTCCCATCCTTGAAGACAGATAGAAAGGTCAGCAGTTATGCTGGGGTGGATCACTCATTACCTGCACAAACTTTGTCTTAGAAATGACTTTGGGGCATATTAAAGCATATTTGCATCAAGTGGAGACCATTTCACATACACCCAGGATAGTGGCTTTTGCAAAGAACTGAGGGAATACACCTGAAAACCAAGTCACACATCAGTAATTCCTGTAGTTCCCTCGATGTTCTTCCTGTTGAGGGCATCCTGAGAGGCCATAGAGGGAGGCTTATGGTAAGAAGAGGGGGCTAATATCAGGAGGGGTTGGTGGGCAGTGCTAGGGATTTTTGGAGAGCAGCAGTTTGAGATTCCAGGGGTGTGTCTGAGAAAAGACCTAGATTTGGTTCCTAGTCAGCTGAGGCCTTCCAAACCAACAACAAAATGTAAAGACTTGGGTAGCTGGGAAAATGACTTCTCCAAACAGGAGTAAAAGAATTGAAGTTTCTAAATTGCAAATGATTGGCACCACCATTTCTTGGCCCTTTCAGGTGCCTCTGTCCCTGGGGCAGGGACCAGCTGAGGCTTCCTGCCCCCTCAAGGGGGAGTGACATCTAACAGTGCCCCAAACAGACTCAAGCCATGGCTTTTGGGGGGCCAGTTAGCTAAATGCCTTAGGCAGATGTGGAGCTGGCCAGACACTGTCTGGGTGGGGCTAAGACCTGTCTGGAATGACAGCTGGAAGCACAGTCTGCCACTGGCCAGTCCGCAGAGTTAAGTTCCCTTATCTGAAGAGAGCAGATATCCTTGGAGCACTAAGTCCAGCCTCTCTAGTTTCTTGGACCTAGAAGGTATCACACCTCCAAAAGATGCCTCAAAACACACACAGGGCTGGAGACAAGGCTGCAGGGCAGCTGTGAAGGAGCCTCAGCACTCCTAGGTCTGCCATTGGTTTATTGCACCCCCAGGCTTCCCTTTTCCACATTTGTAAGTCTTGGACTTGGTCATTGCATTTGTCTGACATATAATAAGGTGTCAATAAATATTTGGTGAGCAGTTAAGGGAGAGTGACAGAGGGAAGAAAGGAGGGCATTTATTCATTTAACAAACATTTATCAAGTACCTCTTTTGTGCTGGCCCTGTGCGAGGTGCTGAGTGGGCAACAAGGCAGGCACAATCTCTGTCCTCATGGAGCTCCTTTCTAACAGGGAGACATACATGACAACTAATTCTAAGTGCAGATACTGCAAGAACATATGAGGAGGGGACAGGCAAGGAAAAGAGGACACTTGAATTGAGACCTGAAGGAAAATAGGAGTCCAGAGGTAAGGAGAAGTGGAAAAGCCATTCAGGCCAAGGGAATGACATGTGCCAAAGCTCCAGGCGGAAGGGAGCACTTTCGAGGAACTGACAAGAGGCCATTGTGGCCAGACAGAGGGGGCAGGGAAGTGTTCCTGAGCTGGGCCTTACTCGTCCCCATTCTCAGGAGTTTGGAGTTCACCCCAGAGGCAAAGCAAAGGGAGCCCTTCAGAAGGCTGCAGAAATTGGAGGGGGGATTGTGTTTTCATGAGCTGTTTGTAGTGTGGAGAGTGCCTTGTAGAAGGTCCTGAGGATGAGAGGGAAACCAATTAGGCTGGAGTGGTAAAAAAATATGTGGATTCTAGAACTACTAAGAAGTTGAATCTGCAGGATTGGGGTCTGGCTGGATGTGTGATTTGAGAGAGAGAGAGAAAGAAGTCATGGAGAAAGAGAAAGAGAGGAGTCATGGAAAAAGCCTAGTCCCTGGCTTGAGGAGCAGAGTGAATGGAGGTGCCATTCCTGGGATGGGGAAGGAAAGAGGAAGAACCAGTGAGGGGCTGGGGTAGGGGTGTGGTTTAGAGCGCACTAAGTCTGAGGAGCCTGAAGACAGGGCACCTAGATGGTGGTGCCCAGTAGGCATCAGCTTGTACCCATCCTGGCCCCAGAGTAAGGCATAAGGGCAAGGGGCACAGGTGTGTGGTTGAGGCCCAGAGGGGGAGTGGCAGGTTCTGCCTGGTGCTGGCAGCCCCTAGCCCTCCAGGGCACTTCCCCATGCAGGGAAGGGGTTAAGTCATGGAGGGATGGCTCCTGGAGAAAGCGGGGAAAGGCGGGACTGGCAGGGCTGGCCCCAAGGAGCTGCAGCTGGCAAAGAAGCTCTTCCGCCTGGGCCTCCTAGGCCGGCGCTGCTGCCTTCGCCTTTACCTTCACCTTCCCTGCTCCCCCTCCTGCTTCTGCCAGGCTACCCTAGGCCGGGCCTCCCGCCTAATGCATTCCAGGTGTGGATACAGCCCCTCCCCCATCCCGGGGCTGCCGTGAGGGGGCAGGGAAGGTGTGGGTCTTGCACTTTGCATCTCTTAAGGGCTCCAGCCTCTAGGCCTCCCTGCCTGCTGTGTCTCCGGAGAATTCCTTCAGGGATTTCTGTCTACTCCCTGTGGCTCTGGCAGGGTCCGGGCAGTGGTGAGAGTCCCCCAGATCCAGCCCTTCTATTTTCTAGCTTCATGTGACCTTGGGCCAGTCACTTCACTTCTCTTACCCCCGGTTTTCTCATCTAGAAAATGGGGTTATCATCCTCCACTGGGGTTGTTGTAAGAATTAAATTCTCTGGGTAAAGCTCGCGGCACTCATCATGGCACACTGTAGCCATTCATGTTCAACAAATGGCCCGGGACTGCCCTTTTTGTTCCTGCCCCTTTGCCTCTCTGGCCTGCATTCCTCTGTCTCTTTCTCCCTTCTGACTTGCCCCAGAATTTTCTGGCTCCCTCTCTAGTTGTCCGGTTCTCTGGGTCTCTGTAGTTTTCCTGTCTTCTCCCTCCTTGTCTTTGTCTCAGTCTGTCTCTGTCTTTTTCCTTCATGATCTCTCAATTTTGACCAGGACTTCGGTGAGAAGGAAGGGGAGATGGGTGGGTGTTTGGGTCCCTGGGGTCATACACAGCAGAGGTCAGAGAGGCCATCCCCTAGTGGCTTTGTCCTCACTAGGAGGGAAATCTCAGCCAGCGTGGCAGCCCTGGGACCTGGTAATTACTGCCCCTAGTGCTCCTAGCTGCAGCTCCACTCCTCTCCCTTCCCTTCCTGTCCTCTGAAGTCCCCAGCCCCTCCCGGGGGTGGAGCTACCACCCCCATCCTTCTCTGGCTTTAGGTCTAGAGACACTGGGAGGAGGTAGCCAGGCCCTCACTGCATTCTAGCAGCTAGAAGAGGGAAGGGCTGCCTCTACTCCCATGTGGCTGTGTGTGTGCGCGCGCGCGCGCGTGTGTGTGTGTGTGTGCGCGCGCGCGCGCGCGCGCGCGCACGGGTGCATGTACGCATGCCTGTGCCTGGCTGCCTGGCTGTCTTTGTCCCCATGGGTCTGTTTTGTGGATATCTTAATGTTCTTTCTGTCTGTCTGTGTGTATGTTTGACTGTGTGTCTGTACATTTGTGTGTGTCTATGTGTGTCTTGGGGCCTGTATATGTTGTTGTATGTTCCCGTATGCCCAGGTATGTGTAGGTCTTGGCTCTGTCTAAGCCCCTCAGGGTTTCTAGATGTTTCTGCATGTAGATCTCTGTATGTAGATCTTGTGTATGTGTGTTTCTGTCTGTCTGTCTGTGACCGTTTGTGCTGGTGTCTGTCTCTGTATGTCCTCTAGTACCTTGGTGCTGGTGGTTAATGTGGGAGGGGGTGCCTGCCTGTCTTTTGCCCTTTCCTGCCCCTTCCTCCTGCTCTGGAACCTTCTTGCAAACCCGAGCTCTCTGTTCACTGTGCCCTCAAACACACTCTTCACTTCTCCACCCCTACTATTTATACCTTTGCTCACTTTTCTTCCCTTGCCTGCAGGACCATGCCCAGTCAGTCTATACCTATAAAAACATAACCCATCCTGAACTGCTGAACTAGAAGTCTACCTCCTTTAGAAAGTCCTCTCCCCTCTTCATTTCCAAATGTGATTTATTTCCCAACTCAGCAAACATTGACTGAGGATGTTCTCTGTGACTCTAGACACAGACACACTTGGGATACAGTTTCAACTCAACCACTTCCAGCTGTGTATCCTCGGGCAAGTTATTTTACTTCTTTGTGCCTTAGTTTCCTTATCTATAAAACTGGGCTAATAGCACACAGCGTTGTTAGGAGGGTGCTATACAAGGAAGCATCAACATAATGCCTGGTTCAGAGTAGGTGCTCAACAAACAGTTGAATCCCCATACCTTATATCCTTCACTAAAAAGTGAAGAGTTCACATAGTTCTTGTAATCCCCTGTTCTCTTCTCTGGGCATCCTGCCTAGGTCAGAACGTGAATGGACCAGACAGAACAAAAAGCAGATTCCACTTAAGGGAACTGCCAACAAGTATTACCTGAGTCAGTCCCCTGAGCCTGCTCAGGTCCAAGGGAGGCTGAGCTCTTCCAAGGGGGTGGGAAAGGGGACCTTCATGGCTGCCACCCAAGAGCCAGAGCACATAAGATAGGACAAGAGGTAAACGGCAGAGGGGGGAGGGGCTTTAAGGACCATCTAACTGAGATACTGCAAAGTGGTGGCCCACAAGTGGAATCTGACTCACAGGTTTCATTTGACCTACTCACTGTTTTTAAAATTAGGGGATTTCACATAAAAGTCTGGATTTCTGGATTTCTGGTTCTCTTGAAATATTGGAAGATATGAAAAATACAGAGTCCTGCTACAGCAAGGCGACAATTAGCTAGATGGGAGGAGCTGCTATCCCTATTTTGGGTGAGGCTTAAGCTCTTTTATTTATCCCAGTCCTAACTATTTCCTATTGACTTAGACTGTCACATTTGACAGAAAGTTCCTCACTTTACACAAGGGGCCTCACTTTATGGAAGGGGCTTCACTTTACAAAAAAGAGTTCCTCCATTTTACCAGTCTTCTATTTTGTCAAAGAGTCTTTTATTTACAGACATCATCCATTTTACAAAAGGGTCTTTACTTTTTAGAATACTTTCTCATTTTACAGAATGTCTCTGTACTTTGAAGAAGCCTCCTCCATTTTGTAGAAACTTCTTCCCTTTACAGAATGGACCTTCTCTTTATCAAAGAGACCTCCATTTTAAAGAAAATTTTTCCATTTTGCCGGAGAGAACACTCTGGGCAGCTCCCTACTTGCCAAAATTACGCCCACTTTCCAAAAGTGCCTTCACTCTGTAGAAGGTGCCTCCATTGTTCTGTAGAGTCCTTCTGCTCATAAGACCAGTTTGTTTCAGGGAAGGAACCTTATAGCTACCCACAAGGTTCCCCCTGTACTTCTCACACTTGACAGAGCTTTGTGTTTGAACTTTCAGAGAGAACATCTTACAGGTCAAGCAAGGCCTGGGTGCAGTCTGGCCTCAAAGGTGAAGTGGGGAAGCTGGGCTGGACTCCATGTTCAAAGGAAAGAGGTGGGGGAGCTATTCCTTTTCCCCAGCTTTTTTCTCAAGCTAAGGGACTCCCCTTCCCCCCATGGATGTGGCTTCCCAAAAAGCACTTTCTTATTTGTTGTTCTTTCTTCTCCACTCCCTCTGTTCACTTTCCCCCATCCTACCCCACCCCCAGGAATTCCAGCAGTCTCTGGGGCCTACCTCTTAGCTTGAAGAGACAGAGATCTGGGTGTGCACTGGAGATCAGGAGGCCTGAGTGCTGGGGCCAGCTTTGGCCCACTCTAGCATCTCACCATTTTTTCACAGTGAGGAGCAAATACATATTCTCCCCATTTTGCAGATGGAGAAATTGGGATCCGGATCTGTGAAGTGACTTCCTAGGTCACCAGGGAGTTAACGGCCTGGATGAGGTTCAGTCTGTGGCTCTATTAGCTAGCTGTCTTGAAATTAAGCTGCGTCTACAGCTGGGAGAAGGGAGAGGGGGTGCTGCTGACCAGGGAGAGGGAAAGCTGGGAGCCCAAATTCCCGGAAAGAGGTGAGGGAGAAGCAGTGGCTGATTGCCCTGGGAAGGGGCAACCAGAGGAGTATTTGTCTCAAACTCAGTGAGAGGATAGACTTGCTCTGCCAGTAAGCCCAGAAGCATGTGCTCGAGGTCCCAGTAAACAGGGTCATGCAGCAGCCAGAAACAATTTTTGGAATGATTTTACTATTTCAGTAACAATGAGGTATCGTGGGAAATTTCAAAACTTATATTTGTAATACTAACTTTCCAATTTTTTATGGTTTATAGCTTGAATTAAATGTGGATGGGGGAGGGATGCACCATTGTCTTTTCACTGCCACCTACCTGCCTCTAGTAAGAATTCTGCCCTGATGTGAGGAGCTTTTGTGGAGAGGGGCTGGATTCTGTGTCGGTCTCTGGCTGGTTTGGTCCTGTTTCTCAATGTGTCAGTAGCTTTGTGTTGGGTTGCAGCCTGCAGCCTGTGGGCTTATGTATCTGTGTGAGTGTGTCTGTGTGAATAGTGTCGTGTCCTTGTGCATGTGCAGTTTATTAGCTTTCAGGTTATACCCAAATTGCTCTGAGGTTGGGGGGCACTACGTCCTTTCCCTTCGTGGTCTCATGGATTCCCAAAAACAAGGAGCTGTGAATATTATTCAATTTACCAGACGAAGAAACTGAGGCTCAGATAGCTGGAGAGGCTTGGTAAGTGTCACACAGCTAGTAAATGGAGGTGCCGGGATTTAACTGCAGTCTGTGACTTCTGAACCAGCTGTTCCTAACGAAGGTGCCACAACACCTTAACCCATGAAATCCAATCAGCAAATGTGATCATACCTCCCTACTTTGGAATAGCCAAGTACCACAGGTTTTCAATTATTGATTTTGCTTTTTAATAAATGAGAGCAGGTTCAGGTTTATCTCTGAAATAATGTCACTGTCGTGAGCATTCAGGGGCCCACTGTGGAGAAACTGGGTAGACTCCACAGCTTGCCTGAGACCTAATAGATAAGAATCCGGGAGTCCCTGGCCTCCAGGTGCCACCTCAGAGGCCTAGCTCTGCCTCATTCACGTGAAGCCCTCCTTGACAAGGGTTGCTGGAATTCACCCAGAAAAGTAGTTAGATTTGAATTTCATATATATGACAAATAATTTTTGGTATAGCATAATAAGTTTTTAGTATAAGCATGTATGTATGAGATGTGCTAAGAAATTACTTACTATTTATCTGAAATGCAAATTTAACTGGGCAGCCTATATTTTATCTCGCCACACCATGGCTGGCCTTTCTGTCCCGAGCTTCCCCAGTCCCGATAGGCTGACCCCCTTGCACCTCCTGAGGCCACACTTAGCTTCTCCTGAATGATCTTCTCTTCTCTTTGTGATTGAGATCTCCCTGAGGGTCAAGATCAAGATTGCCCTCCAGCCTGCCAAGGGCATGTTGGGGCACATGCCCATACCTCCACCCCATAGCAGAGCTGGGGCAGGGCCCAGGAACTCCTGAGGTGCCCTGGGTATGCTTCCTGTGGATGACAAGAGACACTCTAGTGGCAATAGTGGCTGTGCGTGCACATGCTGCGTCATGCATGTTGCACACAGACCCGTGAACAGCTCTGGTTCTCACTAGGTCTTTGAGGGCTGTTCATAGTCAGTGTGTGTCTGGGTACAGTTTCACAAAGTTATGAGGTTTGGTGTGACTTTCTGTGGAGGTGGGGGCTTTGTGGCCTCTGCTCCAGTGGGCACTGGGGACTCTAGTAAACCCAGTGGTAGAGGAGGCAGTGCTTGCTGGTGGAGGCTTTGTCAAGGTGTGTAGGAGTGGGCACGCATGCGCGTGAGAGATAGAGAGAGAGGTTGATGGATTGTCTACCATAAAAAATGGGCTGGAGAAAACCAATGTAGGACCTAGCTGGGTGGGGAAGGGATGGGGCAATGGGAAAGGCAGTGGTATCTAGGAATGGGAGAGCCTCCCCTTGAGCACCCCTAGAGCAGGGATAGGATTTTCACATCTCCCAGCACAGAATCAACTGGGCTTAGAGCAGGGTTAAAAATATTTGAGGGATTAAATGAAGCTGAGGGAAGCCAGAAAGTCCAGCAGATCATGAGGGACCACGGAGGCCTAGCTGAGAAGTTCCTATTTACCCCATGGGAGTCACAGAAGGTCCTCATACAGGTAAGTGGCATGGCCTGAGCTGAAGATTCATGCAGCCACCTGGAGGGAGAAAGACCTGGGGCCAAGGAGACCACTAAAAGAAAACATAGGAAGAGACAGGTAAATGTAGGCAGAGGTACAGGGAAGGGGAGCACTAAAATAGAACAGGGAGGGATCTCGAACCTTCTTTCCTTCAATGAAGCCTCGCCTGGTTCTTGCCAAGGTCTAGGTTCCTGAACTGGATCCCTGTTGTTCATCTTCCTGTGGGCAGGCCTAGGGGAGTTGCTCTTCCTAGCCACACTGTAGCTCACAACTTTCTGAAGCACTGAGGTACACCCCCACTCCTCCTGGTTTCCTTCTTTCCCAGCTTCCCCTTGGAGAGCATGGTTAAGAAACGAGTCCAGACCAGAACCAGTCTGCTGAAAGTCTGCTATTGACTTGCTGTGTGATCTCGGGCAAGTCACTGCCCCTCTCTTTGTCTTCATCTCCTCATTAGAAACTGGGCTGACAGTCTATCCCCCTCTCACCTAGGAATCCAGAGTGCCCCAGAATATCTGAATTTCATTCGGCCTCCCATTCTTCAGGGCTGCCTGCACAGAGGTAGAGAGAAAGGAAAGGCAGGCCCATCTGTGGGCTCCCAGGTGAGGTGGCTGAGGAGGGAGAAGAGGATGGGCCAGAGCAGGGCCATGAAGGGTGGTATGGTCACCCTATCCCCAGTACAACGAGTGAGGTAGAGGGAGAGAAGCCCTGGCCAGGGACCCCGCTGCCCTGTACAGACTGGGTGGGGACAGCTTACCCAGAGAAGTGTGGAGACAGGGTCAAATGGGCTCCTCCAGCCATAGGAGGCAGACAAGGGACACCTGGGACCCCAGCATCTATATGTGTATCTTTGTGCCTGGCTTTACTCTTTGGATCTCTGGCTCTGTCAGCTACTCTCTGTGTCTCTTACTTTGTCTAGCTATGTGTCTCTCAAACTGTCTCTGCCTATGCCACCCTCCAGGTGATTCATCCTCTTCAACCCCACACCCAGGGGGAGGGCAGGGCAGGACCAGGCCAGGATGTGCTGAGTAGGGCAGGGTGAACAGCCCAGCTGAGCTGAGAGAACTTTCTCCCTCCTAGTCAGGGCCCTGCCTGTTCAGGTGGGAAAGGAAGTGAGGAAACTGCACCCAAAGCAAGGTACAGGGGTCGGAGAGGGGGGTTTCATCTGGGGCCTGGGGCACCATGTTTCCTCAGGGCTGAGAGGGAACCTTGGCCTGAGTCCCTAGGGTCTACCTGACTGGACTGTGGCCAGGGTGGGGTCAGGGACCCAGGGAAGCTGCTGAAATTCTGGAGGTTGGGCTACTCCTTCCTTCCAGGACTGGGAGACCTAAAATTTCCTGTGATGATCCTGTATGGGGTCTCTGTGTGTGTTCAGCTGTGTGTTTCTGTAACAGAGGCCATATGACCGATTAGAACAGGAAGCAAGAGTGAGTGAGTGAGTCGAGTGAGTGAGAGAGAGAGAGAGAGAGAGAGAGAGAGAGTGTGTGTGTGTGTGTGTCTGAGTCTGAGCCCCTAAGACCAAGGGACACCATGGATATGCTTATTTCATGTGTGTGACCTAATAAATTATGCCATATGCCTGTGATTATGTCTCTTTGCTCCTGGGTACATGGTAGTGTGTGACTTTGTGCTGTTTTGCCATTGTGTGAGGTCGTGTCTGACATGGGATAATGACTGTGTATGGCTAGTCTTTGTGACTGTAAACTGTTTACAGGTATGTGAACTTGTAATATCATATCATGGTGTGTATAATACTCTGTGGCCCTGCAACCATGAGACACAGTATAAATGGCACTACATCTTTGTGACTCAGTAGAACCATGTTTGAGGAGTATATAAGCAGGTATAGGATGATAAGTGGCTGGGTTATTGTTGTATGAGAGGCTTTTGAGGAATGGTAGGCTTGCCATTGTTTGACTGTGTCTTTGTGACTTTACATGACTATGTTTGCTAGTGTGTAATAATATGTGAGGTCGTGACTGTGGATCTTTGTGACTACGTATGACCAGGCTTTCAGGAGCACAATGGCTTGTGATTGTACATTTGAATTTGTGTGGCTCTGCAATTGTGTGAAATAGTATAAATGACACTATAGGTCTCTGACTAAGTGGGCCCATTTGTAACTGGTCATGTGTGAGACTATGTAACACAGGGTAACAGACCCTCGGTGGGTGTGAGAGGCCATGTAGCTGTGGCACAGCAAAACTGACACCATGTGTGAATGGGAGCTCTTGACTGCCACTTATTCTCTTGTCTTTATACCTTTTTGCCTGCATCCTTCCTTACACAATGGCCTTTCATGGCTTTCTTCTGCTCACAGAATGGTCTCCCAGCTCCTCAGCCTGCCATCCAGGCCTTGCTCTCTCTGCTCTGGCCCCACTGACTTCTCTACATCTGAGACCCCACCCCCACATAGCTCTCTGCCCAGCCAGGCCCACCTGAGCCCGCCACTTCTTTTCTCAGGGCATGTCATCCCTGGGGGGATTCCCTCACTGTCAGCCAGACCAAATCTTCTCTCCCAAGTGTGACTATCATCTCCCCCAGGGCTAAAGACAGAGGTGGTTTAGGGAGCCCACAGCGAGGGAAGAGGGGCAGTGCAAAAAGGCCTCCCTTTTTCTGACTTGTTGCTTGCTGTCTTAAAGCTGTTATCTATGACCTGAACACGGGATGCTCTGTGTGTGTGTGTGTGTGTGTGTGTGTGTGTGTGTGTGTGTGTATGTGTGTGTGTGTGTGTGTGTGTGTGTGTGAGAGAGAGAGAGAGAGAGAGAGAGAATATGTATGTGAAAGAGAGAGAGGCCGGGGTTTTAAGAAGCAAAACTTTTTTGCTTATGAAATACAATTTTATCATTTGTCAGCACACTCAGCTATATAAAATTGTAGACCAGGGAGTTCACATATCCTCAGGACCTTAAGAAAAAGGCTCAGCATTCCCACTTTGGATATATAAACAAGGGCTGCAAACACAAACTATAGGGTGCTCACACCCACCTCTGCCTGGTTAAACTCGAAGTAAATAATGCCTGCTTGACATACAAGGGATTGATGTATTTGATCACAAAGAACTCTTGTCTATTGATAAAAAAAAAACAGCCGGCCACAGTGCTAGGCCTGGCTCCCCATTTGAGGGCTGGGATAGGGGCTTCCCAGAAAAGCAGTGTGGCCAGGAAAGGGGCTCAGGGAAACCCAACACCTCAGATAAAAAAGTGCCAAGACTCGCTACCCTCCAGTCCCCTTTGCAGTAACAACAGTTACTTCACACCCAGTTTTTCCCTTTCTGCAGGGCTACACCAGGGAAATCGGATCCTGGTTAAAAGTTTATCTCTTGACCCTGGCCAGAGCCTTGAGCCTCATCCAGAAGGTCCCCAGAGGCTTCGCTCAGATCCCGGTCCCCCAACTGAAAACCCCAGCCAGCGTCCTTCACCACTGAAGCGGGCACCGGGCCCAAAGCCCCAGGGTAAGTGGTTCCAAAGAGGGGCAGAGAAACAGCCCAGGAAATGGGACAGAGGAAGGGAAAGGTGGCCAGTGGCAGAGGAGAGGACATAGTAGAACAGGAAGCACCGTGGTCTAGGGGCAGAGAACTGTGGCTTAGGGCTAATGTGTGCATATTACTGTCTTGCCTCATGCCTGCTCTCTACCTACCTCCTACAGAGGTGCAGACTGAGGGTTTGTGGAGGATCTTGTGGCCAGGCCACGAGAGCCATATCCAAACCCAGCTCATTAGGATCTCCCCTCTCTCTTTCCTGTCTATCTCTCCAGTCCCCCCAAAGCCCAGTTACCTGCAGATGCCCCGGATGCCCCCTCCACCTGAGCCCATCCCCCCTCCACCGTCACGACCATTGCCTGCGGACCCCCGAGTGGCCAAGGGCCTGGCCCCCAGGGCAGAGGCCAGCCCCAGTTCTGCAGCAGTATCTTCACTGATTGAGAAATTTGAAAGGTGAGTCCGATCCCTTGGGGACCCTGTTGGGGTGAGGGTGGGCTTGGGACAGGAAGGACAATCATAAGACAGGCTTCTCAGTCAAGCTCACACCCTTCCTCCATATGTGTCCACCACCCACCTCAGAGAGCCTGTGATTGTCGCCTTGGATAGGCCAGTCCCTGGCCCCAGCCCAGGTCCCACAGAGCCAGCCATGTTGCCACAGCCACCCGTGCAGCCACCAGTGCCCCAGCTCCCTGAGGGCGAGGCCTCCCGCTGCCTGTTCCTGCTGGCTCCTGGGCCCCGGGACGGTGAGAAGGTGCCCAACCGGGACAGCGGCATTGACAGCATCAGCTCACCATCCAACAGTGAGGAAACCTGCTTCGTCAGTGATGACGGGCCCCCCAGCCACAGCCTCTGCCCCGGGCCCCCTGCCCTGGCTAGTGTCCCTGTTGCTTTGGCTGACCCCCACCGGCCCAGCTCCCAGGAGGTTGATAGTGACCTGGAGGAGGAGGACGACGAGGAGGATGACGAGAAGGACAGAGAAATCCCAGTGCCCCCGATGGAGAGACAGGAGTCTGTGGAGGTACTAACCCATGTTCACTAAGTGACAGGACCATGTGGAGAAATCAGGAGCCTGGCTGTTCTGCTTGGTTCTTCCCCTTTCTCAGTATTTTTGGAAACAGCATGCTTCTTCTCTGGATGTTGGGCTTCCTTGGTCCACTGGTACTAAATATGAGTAGCAAACCCCTGTCCCCATACCATCATTGTGACTACCAAAATCACCATGCATAGTTCCAAATGCCCACTTGGAAAGTTGTTCTACACTCATCAAAGAACCACTAGCTGGACCTCAGTTTTTCCATCTTGAAGATGGGCATCCTGCTTGGGGATCTTTAAAGTCCTATTCTAGCTGGGAAATCCTATGAATCAGTAGCTATGTGACATTGAGCAAGTCTCTGCTCTTCCACCATAAGCCTCGGTTTTCTTATTTGTAAAATGGAAAGTCTCTCATGTCCAGAGAGACTTCTCAACAGCTGGCCTCTGGAGGCACAAGAGCTAGAGCCCCCTAGGGACACGAGGCTGTGGGAATGAAGGCCCTTGGCAGCAGGAACCCCTTTTGGGCTCCGGGAGCCTAACACTGCTTCCAAAGGTGCCCTTAGTTAGGTCCCAGCCAGCGTGCCTGCTCCATCAGAACCCTGCTCAAAGGTGGGAGCCAAGGCCAGGGACTCAGCAAATATGTGTTCAATGAATAGGAAACTGGGCCAACAGGCAATGAGTTTTAATACGTTTTTAGACTTTTGCTTTTTTTCTCCCACCTCAGGTACTCAGCAAGCCTTTGCTGACAGTGAACCGAGTGGGTGAATAAATAACTAACTAACATTTATAGTCTACTTAATCTATAGTCTGCTATGTTTTATTTATAGTAAATCATTTAATTGTCTCAATTACACATGGACTTAGGTCCTATAATTATCTGTATATGTAGATGATGAGACTTAAATACAGAGCAGTTACACAACTTATGCAAGCTGATGAATGGCAGAGTTAGGATTTGAACCCAGGATGTCTGACTTCCCCACCCACACACCTAACCACCACACTATGCTGAATGGATAGAGAGAGCAGATGGCTGGGTAGAGTGGCCAAGTAAGGAATTGCATGGCATCAGAATTGAGGGGTGGCTTTAATGATACACTGGGGAGCCATGGGTGAAGCTGTGGAGGCTTATGGCTCTAGGGATGGGAGGTAGGGTTATTTCCTAGTGGCATTAGGCTTAGAGTAGCATTTGAGCTGTTCTGAGAATTCTGGGGGTTTGGGTGACAGTTAGGTTACAAGACAATGAATAAGTGGTTGCCTCTTCTCCTTTCCAGTTGACTGTGCAACAGAAGGTGTTCCACATTGCCAATGAGCTCCTGCAAACTGAGAAGGCCTACGTTTCCAGGCTCCATCTCCTGGATCAGGTAAATGGCTCTTCGGGGATCCCGGGACCCTAGGACCTGGTAGGTGGGTGCCAAGGAGGAAGCGATAGGGTCTGAGCCCAGCCCTACTATTGGGGCCAGAACCTAGAGGTGGCAAGGCTCCTCTCTGACCTTAACCCCCATCATGTCCCTGAAGCCAACTCTGATTATGACCCTTAGACTGATCTTTGTACCAATCATCATTGCTAACCCTGGGTGGGTACACAAGCCCTGACTGCAACTCCAACCCAGATCCTGAATTTACCCCTGGCTATAAACCAGACTTTGAACCTCATTCTAACCCTGACCTCAAATCCACTGGAATCCCTAAGGATGAGGATTTTCGTCTGTTTTATTCACTGCCTAGCACACAGTGGCACTCGAAAATTTTGCTAAATGGTTGGATCTAATTCCAACCTTCTCTCTGACCCAGAATCTAATTCTGACCTTGACCCTGATCCTGATTTCTCATTGTTCCAGTGCCTATCTTCAGATCCTAACTTGACAACCTGAAATCCAGTACTGGGTATAAGCCTAACCCCATTCCCTCTCTCCTCAGTCTCAAGACCATGCCGATCCCAAAGGTCCACAGAGCTGCCCACAAACACTGCCCTTACCTGCAAGCTGCCCCTTCCCCAGCCAAGTCCCAGGCCCAGCTGAGCTGAGCACTCCTGCCCTGCCCCACAGGTATTCTGTGCGCGGCTGCTGGAAGAAGCTCGGAACCGCAGTTCCTTCCCGGCTGATGTTGTCCATGGCATCTTCTCTAACATCTGTTCCATCTACTGCTTCCACCAGCAGTTCCTGCTGCCTGAGCTAGAGAAGCGCATGGAAGAATGGTGAGGGGCCCCAGAACTAGGCTGCCCACACTCCTGTGCACTTGCCTGCTGAGCCCAGGCCAGATGGGTACATGAGAGTTCATTCCTGCCTGCCCTCTCCTCTTACCGCCTGTCACAAAAAAAATCAGGACCAAGCTCTGCCTTCTAGGCCCTCTTAGTCTAACATGAAACATAGACCAGGACTCAGAAAATTCCATCAGAATAGCAAAGCTCTTAAGGGTATGAGGTTAAGAGCCAAATTGGCTGGGTTCAAATTCCAGCTCTGCCACTTGTAGCTGTGTGACATTAAATAAATTTCATAAATTACTATGCTTCAGTTTCCTCTCTATGAAATGAGGGTAATAATTATATTCTGCTCTGTAGGGTTGTTTTAAGGATTAAATGAGTCAATACATTTAGAGGGCTTAGAACAGTAACCAGTATGTAAGTGCTCAATGAATGTGAGCTATTGTTCTTTTTTATCAGTGCTATGACAGAGCTGTGAATGGGAGGTTGTGGGAATCCAAATAGACCAAAGCTAGCCTGGGGGTTAGAGAAGGATTCAAGGGAGGAGGTGATGCCTGAGCTGAAGCCTGAGGTAGAAGGGCAGGGTTGATAGGCAATCTCCTGGCCTAGAGACTCTTCTCTTCCATTCCATCCTGTAGAGTCTACACCACCTGCCAAAATGGTCTTTCTGAACAACAATCAGACCATGTCGCTTCCTGCTTAAAACATCTCCACATTCCTCACACCCACAGGATAAAATATGTGTCACCCTCACCAGACTGTGACCACATAGGGCTGGCATGAAGCCACTTACTACACTTCCCCAACTGACTGTGACCCCCCCGAGGGCTGGACCAGGCCTGGTCCTGTGTGTCCCCCAGCCAATTGAGACTCCTGAGGAGTGCAACCGCCTGGTCAGTTTGCCTCCCCTACCAGTGACCCTATCAGGGCTCACTCAAGTGTGGCTTTTTTGTGTCCCCAGAATCACCCAATACAAGACTGGGCACAGAATCAATAATCAACTTAATGAAGTGAGGTCAGGGCAGGTATTCCATGATTCGTCATTCCTGGTGCTCGAGCAGGGCAGAGTTGGGGTGGATGACAGCCCAGGCTGTGGTCTCAGGTCAAGCTGAGCCTCTTGACTTAATGGGCATGTCATATAAGCAGAATTTCCAAAGGAGCATACTGGCTGAGAAGTAGATTTCCAGGTCTGAAGTAAAAGTGGCCTGCCTGGGGCTGGAGACCTATAGGGCGGGGGCATTGGGGGGCAGGGATCAACAGGACCATGTCAGCCCTTGCTTCCATCTCAGGGACCGCTACCCACGCATTGGAGACATCCTGCAGAAGCTGGCACCGTTTCTTAAGATGTACGGCGAGTATGTAAAGAACTTTGACCGGGCTGTGGAGCTGGTCAACACCTGGACAGAGCGTTCCACCCAATTTAAAGTGATCATCCATGAGGTGCAGGTAAGTGGCAAAGCTGGATGGGGCAGACTGGGGACTAGAGGTCCGTGGGGACATGGTAGGGGGTCTGTGGCCAGACTTAAGCTCTCTGCTTCTGCCTATCACAGAAGGAGGAAGCTTGTGGCAACCTGACATTGCAACACCACATGTTGGAGCCCGTGCAGCGCATCCCCCGCTATGAGCTACTTCTCAAGGACTATCTGTTAAAGCTGCCCCATGGCTCCCCGGACAGCAAGGATGCCCAAAGTGAGTGCACATACCCAGGCCCTGCCCTGTACCAAGACTTAACTAATGGGGTCAGCCTTCCACTGCCACATAATTGAGATCACAGAATAGGATCTCCAAACCGAAAGGCCAACATTGAAGTTCTGGAGCGAGACCCCAGGATGAACCTGTAGGTTGAGATCTCTGCCTGAGGACCCAGACAGAACATTCAGGAGTCCTCAGTCTGAAGTTCCAAACTGGGATGCCAGATTTTTGAGGGGCATGCCCAGAATTATCCCCTAAAGGGAGCTACTTGTTTCCTAGGCCATGACCCCAGGCTAATCCCTAGACTTGCCTGTAAATGAAATTGTCCCACATCTGAAGTGACACTGAGCCTGAACCCCCAGGGACTGAGCCACCAGTCTGAGAGCCCAGACTGAGCCGATCCCTCTTTACTGAATTTACACAGCTGAACTCCCCTGAAAGAGATTTGTCTCATCAAGCCCCCAATTTTCCATCCTCCACACTTAGAGCCCACTCTGTGTCTGTCAGCCACCACCCAGAATGAACCTCTCAAAAGAACCTCCAGGTCTGATCAGAGCTCCACAGAATCACTTGTTCAGAACTGAGTTTCCCAGAATGAACCCCATATTTTCTGCCTCCCAGATTAAGATCTCTAGGCTAAGATACCACCTCTCCAGACTGAGTTCTCACACATTGAACCACTAGAAAAGTGTTTAATTCTGATTTCTCAAGTATGAGACCCAACCCCCAGGGACACACCCCAAAAAGTACTTCCCAGAGTTTCTACAACTTTCCCCCAGGCTGTTATTTTCATTCATTTCTTCATTAACATAATATTTACTAAGCAGCTTGGTGTTCTGTGCATTGTCCTAGGCACGAGGGATATGGAGGTGAACAAGACAGACAAGGTCTTTGATATCAGGGAGTGTACATTTTAGTCAGGGAGACAGACAAAAAACAAACGTATAGCAAGTCCTCAAATAACGCCATTTCCTTCAACATAGTTTCATTGGAACATTGATGAAGTGCTGTAGGAACTTAACTCTTACTTATATCAATTATAAACTGGTTTCATAATACATTATTTCTCTGCAGTTCCAAGAACCAATTGATGATGTTAAGTGAGGACTTACTGTAATAAATACACAGGAGAATATAAGATAGGTGCTACATGCAATTCAGAGAACAAGAGGGTAATTGGGTGGCCTTTTTAGAAGACATTTGAATCAAACCTGAATAACAAAAAGAGGGAGCCACATTCAGGTTAGGGAAGAGTACTGATAGGGGAGGTGTACATTCCAGGCAGAGGCAAGAGCAGGTGCAGAGTTCCTAAGTTAGGGTAAGTTAGGGTAGGAGATGGCAGCTTGCTTATCTCTGGACCAACAAGAGGGCTGGTGTGACCTGACCGTGACAAGTGAGGGCAGAATAGTAGAAGTAGTGTTGGAGAAAGGAATAAGACTTTGAAGGCAGAGATATGTGGATGGATTTTATTCTGAATATAGTGGGTATCCACGGGAAAATTTGATTGAGATTACTTGGGGAGCAAGAGAGGAAGCCAAGATACTAGTTAGAAGCCTTTTGCAATAAATTAAGTGAGAAAAGTTGGGTTAGATGAGGATGGTAGTAGTGAAAGTAGTGAGAAATGGCTGGATTCAGGATGTATTATACAGTTGATCACTGAACAATGCAGCGATTAGAGGCCCCCCCCCCCGCCTTCATGCAGTTGAAAGTCTATTTACAACTTCACTTCCCCCAAACTTAACTGCTAATAGCCTACTGTTGATCAGAAGCCAACTGATAACATAAACAGTTGATTAACACATATTTTGTCTGTTATACATATTATATACTATATTCTTACAATAAATCTAGAGAAAAGAAAATGGTTATTTAAGAAAATCATAAGAAAGATAAAATACATTTATAGTATTTATTGGATAAAATCCACATATAAGTGGACCTGTGCAGTTCAAACTCATGCTGTTCAAGGGTCAACTGTATTTGGAAGTAGCACTGAAAGAACAAGGGTGGAATGGGTATGGGACTTGGTAGAAAAATTCAAGAATGACTTGCAGATTTTTGGCTGGTGGTGATTGTTTCTGAGATGACTTTAGAAGTTTTATTTTGGACTTGTTCACAGTGACTGCCAGTGAGGCAGTTAGATGAGTCTAGAATCCTAGGGAGAGATCTAGATGTCACTAGCACATAGAGAGTATACAAAGCCATGAGGCTGGACATGATCACCAATGGAGTAAGTGTAAATAGAGAAGAAAAGGAGATCAAGGACAAAGCTGAGGGAGGTGGAGTCAGCAAAGAAGACTTAGAAGGAGCAGTCCTAAAGGTAAGAGGAAAATCGGCAAAATGGTGTCCTAGAAGCCACAAGAGTCAGGGACAAACAGCTGTGTACACTTCCCAAACTGAGTCCTGTCTTCCGTACTAGATGGGATACTTTGCTACCAAGGCAAGACCTCTAGAAAGAGCTAGAACCTTAGAAAGTTTGATAGCTGAGCTCTACAGACAGACATTTGCAAACTAAGTACCATATTCTTCTTCTTAAATGAAGCCCCCACAAGGTGGCAGAATGAGCTACATAACCTAAGCATCTAGAAAAAGCCTTCCACACTGATTCCCGTGGACTGACATCTCTAACCTGAGCCCTCAGGCTGAACCCAGTCCAAGGTCCCAGTTATAGATCCACTACACTGGTTTCCCCAAACTGAGACCCCCAGACTGGGCCTCCGGAATGGTCTCCCCACCCTAAACTATGAACATGGGTTTGCAGTCAGAGCTTTCAGCCCAAGGTCCCAGAGTGAGATTTCACCAAAAAAGCCATGCAGTCTGATCTCCTTGGCCACAATTCTATAGACAGGTATTGCCAAACTGAGCACCCTAGATTAATTCCTCTACTTACTGTCCTTCAGACTGAGACTTCTAGCCTGAGCCCAAAAGACTGATGCTCCAGATCCATCCCACAGACTGAGAACACTGACTGAGCCCTCAGACTGGATTCCCAGAGTTCCCCAGTGTAAACCCCAGAAGGAACCCTGAAATTGAGCTGCCCAGACTGAGCTTCAAACAGAGATTACAGACTGCATCCTCCCTAGCCCAAGTCCCACTAACCAGGCAACCCACACCAAGCTCCGAGTCTGACCTTCCCAGTCTCAACTACCAGACTGACTTCCCTCAGACTGTGGTCTCCATTTTCTACCTCCCAGACTTAGATTTATGGATTGAGATTCCCAGGCTGAGTCCAACAGATTGAGGTATCCTGACCCAGCCCCATACCGAGACTCAAGAAAGATACCTCACTGTCACTGGGGTCCCCAGAAGAAGCTTCCCATCTCATTTTTTCACTTAGAGCCCATGAGTTCTACAGAATCACATGTCCATATTGAGCTTCCAGGACTGAATTCTGCAACTGTGTCTCCACGATGGACCCCTAGCATGATATTCTCAAACTGAAAATCTCCAAATGAGTTCCCTGGACTGGACCCCCAAAGTAAGCTGCCAGTATAAGCTCTCTAGACTAGGCCCCAGATTGAGTTTTTAAATTTTTTTATATTTTTCAATTATAGTTGACATTAATTTTAGGTGTACAACAGTGATTCGACATTTATATAACTTATGAAGTGATCGCCCCAATAAATAAGTACCCATCTGACACCATACATAGTTATTACAATACTACTAACTATATTCCCCATGCTATACTCTATATCCTCAATACTGTTTTGTAACTACCAATTTGTACCTCTTAATCCTCTCCCTCTTCATCCATCCCCCCACCCCCCAATCTGACAACCATCAAAATGCTTTCTGCGTCTATGAGCTTGTTTCTGTTGTTTGTTTGTTTATCCTGTTCTCTAGATCCCACATATGACATTTGTCTTTCTCTGTCTGACTCCACTCAGCACAACACCCTCTAGATTCATCCATGTTGTTGCAGATGGCAAGATTTCATTCTTTCTATGGCTGAGTAATATTCCATTGTATATACATACCACCTCTCCTTTATCCATTTATCTACTGATGGACACCCAGGCAGTCTCCATATCTTGGCTATAGTAAATACTGCTGCAATGAACATATAGATAAACATGTCCCTTCAAATAGTGTTTTGCATTTCTTCAAATAAATCCCCAGAAGCGGGATTACTTCTTTGTCTCTTATTATAGCCTTTGTTTTAAAGTCTATTATGTCTGCTATAAGTATTGCTACCCCAGCTTTTATTTCCATTTTCATGAAACATCTTTTTTCATCCCTTTACTTTCAGTCTGTGTGTGTCTTTCAATCTGAAGTGAGTCTTTTATAGGCAGCATATGTAGGGGTCTTGTTTTCTTATCCATTCAGCCACATTTTCTTTTGACTGGAGCATTTAATGCATTTACATTTAAAGTAACTGTTGCTGGATATGTAGTTACTGCCATTTTATTCATTTTTTATCTCTTGTTTTCTTTTTCCTTCTTAAAGAAGTCCCTCCAATGTTTTCTGTAATACTGTCTTCATAGTGATGAACTCCTTTGGCTTTTTTTTTTTTTTGTCTAAGAAGCTCTTTATCTGTCCTTCAATTCTAAATGATAGCTTTGCTGAGTAGAGTAACCTTGTTTGTGTAGGTCCTTTCTTTTCATCACTGCGGATATTTTGTGCCCATTCCTTCTGGTCTACAAAGTTTCTGTTGAGAAATCAGTTTATAGTCTTATGGGAGCTCTCTTGTAGGTAACTAACTGCTTTTTTCTTGCTGCTTTTAAGATGCTCTCTTTGTCTTTAACTTTTGCCATTTTAATTATGAAATGTTTTAGTGTGGGCCTGTTTGGGTTCATTTTATTTGGGACCCTCTGTGCTTCCTGGGCTTGTCATGTCTATTTCCTTTGCCAGGTTAAGGAAGTTTTTAGTCATTATTTATTGAAATAGGTTTTCAATTCCTTGTTATCTCTTTTCTCCTTCTGGTATCCCTATGATGCGAATATTGCTATGCTTGATGCTGTCCTAGAGGTTCCTTTTTTTGGATTCTTTTTTCTTTTTGCCATTCCGATTGGGCATTTTCTGATACTTTATCTTCTGAATCGCTGATTTGATCCTCCACTTCATCTAATCTACTGTTAATTTCTAAGGTATTCTTCATTTCTGTTATTGTAGTCTTCATTTCTGACTGGTTCTTTTTATGTTTTGTATCTCTTTGTTAAAGTTTTGAGTTCCTCTACTTTTCCTCTAAATTCATTGAGCATCCTTATCACAAGTTTTTGACCTCTGCATCTGGTAGATTCCTTGTCTCCATTTCATTTAGTTCTTTTTCTGGAACTTTGTTTTGTTCTTTCATTTGGAACATATTTCTTTGTCTTCCCATTTTGACTGCCTACTTGTGTTTATTTCTGTGTATTAGGTAGAACATGTCTCCTGGTCTTAATAGAGTGGCCTTATGTAGTAGGTATGCTGTGGGGCCTAGTGGCACAGTCTTCCCTGGTCATCTGAGCTGGGAGCTCCAGGTATGTCCCTTGTATAGGTTGTGTGTGCCCTCCTGTATAGTTGAGCCTTGGTTGCTATTTGCTTGTCAGTGGGCGAGAATGATCCTTGAGCTGATTGGTTGTGAGGGCTGGCCATGATCAGTGGAGGAGCTGTTGAGCTGGGGCTGACCCTACAGAGCAAGTATTGCTTTAGCAGGGCTCTAGTGCCTGTCCTATCTGCTCTTTGAGTATGTCATCCTCAGATATAACCCCAGGTGGTACTTAGACTTAAGCCCCCACTGTATGTGCAGTGCAGACAGGGGACTCCTGGAAGGGATCCTGCTGCAGGCCAAGTTCAGCTGCAGCCTGTGCCCTGCCCAGGGCCACCTGGCATGAGCCACCAAGCAATCCACAAATGCCACCACCCACGCTGGGCTGGGAAGTACCTCGAGAGGCCAAGCCACAAACAAAGGCTGGCTGCTGCTAGCGATAGGCTTGAGGCTGCTCAGCACGAAGTATAGGGCATGCCAAGGCCAGATGATGCTTGTTTAAGTTTTGCGAACCTTTGAGAGATTTTAGCAAAGTCCACAGAATGATCCAAGACAGGCATTTTGTATGGAAAATCCATTGGAAATGGCTTCGGTGGGCCCGCATATTGCAAGGGGTGGGGTCTCAGGGAATCACCAGGGTACCTTGAAAGGCCCTGGGGCAACCAGTGTTAATTACATTGATGGAGTCTCAGATATGGTGGCCTTCTGGGTCTGCAAGCTAGGCAGGGCAGGTCTCAACAAAGGAATGATGCCTTCTGGGACCAGCTTGTTTCGGGTCTCCATCCCTCCGATCAGTCTTGAGGTAGCCTCTTCTATGTGTTCCCACTTGTAGAACTTCTATTCAGCTAGACTTCTGATGACTCTCAATAATGGTTGTTTTCTAGTATAGTTGTAATTTTGATGTGGTTGTGGAAGGAGGCAAGCACTACATTTACCTATTCTGCTATCTTGACTGGAACTCAGATTGAGTCATTTTGCTATCTGTTTGTCCCTGGGCAAACTACTCAGTCTCTCAGTCTTAGTTTTCTAGTGTGTAGAACAGGGATGTTAATACCTCCCTCATAGTTATCTGGAGGATAAAGGAGATAATGAAGGTAAAGCTTTTAGCACAGTACCTGGCACATGCTACAGGCTCAATAAATGTTAGTTGTTTCTATTGCTGAATCCCCTGGCTGATGCCCTCTATACTTAGTGCCTCTAAAAATCAGCCCCCAAATTAAGTTCACCAAATTAGGTTCCTGTTTTGTACCAGTCTCAGCCCTATCTGTATGTGTCCCCAGAATGAACCTCAGAACTTGAGCTTGGCTGACTGAGCTCCCCACACTGAGCCCAAAGATGAACCACCGCCCCCCTACCCTGAAAAAACTTCCCAGTCTGATTTTCTGAGCTGCTCAGAATGAGACTCTCTGAATGAAAACCAGCCTGATATATGCTCACTAAGCCCCCCAGCCCAAGATCTTAAGCTGACCTCCCTATTTTTTCCCTCAGACTAAAATCCCCAGGCAGAGCACAAGAAAGTGCCTCCAGCTCTGAACTCCACTGAATCATACCTCTGGTTCTCCAGACTTGATTCCCCTACTTTCTACTTCCCAGTCTAAATTCTAGAGCCTGAACCCTAGACTGGGCTTCCCAAACCAAGTCAGCTGGAACTCCTGACCCGAGATACCTACCCTGAGCCCAAGACTGAACTCTGAACCAACATCCCAGACTGCCAAACTCAGACCGGACCCCACCAAAGCCTCCATACCAAACTCCTGCACCAGGTTCTCCAAACTGCACTCCCTAGCATGAACTCCAAATGAATTCCTGGACTGGCATCCCCACACTGAACCCCCAGACAGCTTGGACACACTGAACTCCTGGAAATGCCAGTCCATTCCCCACACGAGACATCTCCAGACAGAGTCCCTGATAACAAAGCCTCTAGTCTGAGTCCAGCAGCCTACACAAGCCTGACTTATAGGCCCACAACTTGCCAGAGTCTTCTTCCTGTCCCCTTCCCTGGACACCGTCTGCCTCTGCCACCCGGCATGGGGGTGCCACCTCTTCTCTGAGTCTCAGTTTTCCCATGGGTCAAGTGGCACAATCACACCTATCTTATAGGGTTGTTATGAGGATTGAAGGAGTTAATTTATTCAAAGCATCTATTGGGGAGCCCTGGCGATAGTGGTGGGACCTTGGCCCCATCCTAGGGAGCTCCTAGTCTACTGCAGGATACAGATGTGGATATATAAACCTACAACGAACACACAGTGTGAACAGTGGGACACAGGGGAGCTGAGAGGAATGTGGAACTCAGCCTGGGAACTCAGGGCAGACTTTCTGGAGGAGATGAGCTGAAGCTAGAAGATTAAGAGGCAGTTGGCCAGGTGAAGCAAGACAGGACATGTTGAGAGAGGTGCAAATGAAGAAAGATGGAGAGGTCAGCAGAAGCCAGATCACTAAGGGCTTTGAATGCCGGGTTAAAGGGCTGTGTCTTTACCCTGTAGGCATAGGGGAGCCATTGACAGATTTGAGCAGAGGAATGATAGCCAGCCATGTGTAAGAAAGCTCCCTCTGACAGCTAGGATAGAAGAAGGGTTGGAGATTGAAGACTGACACCTGAAAGGCCTCTGAGCTGGGACAGGGGCCACAGATCTTGAGCACCAAGACTTGGTTATGGAGAATAGGGCCTCCTAGGAAAACAAGATTTACCTTACCAACCATATGCACTTTCTTCAGAAGCACATGTGCTCCTTCCATTACAGGCATATTTTCTGAGTGGGAAAATCCAGCACCTTGCAATAGACAAAAATGGGGTGCATCAGCAGGATTTGTTAGTGTATGGAGATGTTGTATAGGGACTTATTTCAATTTTTTTTCTTGATGATACCTGGCCACTATAGGAAATATGGACATTATGGGAAAGATAAAAAAGGGAGGGGGGAAAATCACCTGTGATACAAGCCCCCAGAGTATAAGCACGAGAAAAATTTTGACATGTATTCTTCCTTTTTTTTTTTATTCACATATATTTGTGAAATCAAGATCTTTCAGTATATACAAGTTTGTATCCTTTTCTTAAAATGTCCTGAGCATTTCCCAGATTATGAAAAACCCTACATAAGTATCATTTGTAAAGGTTGTTTAGTAGACCATTATATGAATGCACATTAATTTATTTAACTGAACCTCTACAATTGGACATTTTTGTTTCCAGTTTGACAGTTTTAAATAGCACTGCAATCAAAGTGTATTTGTACATAGAACATGTATTTTCTTAGTTCCTATAATCAGAATTATTGAGACAAAGACTAGGATCATATCTTTGTTTCTTCATATGACTTTTTCTGATTATAAAAGTAATACATGTTCTTTGTCAAAAACATGAAAAATACAGAAAAATCTAAAGAAGATAATAAAAACCACCCATAGTCCCACCATCCAGAGAAAACTTGTTAAACACGGGTATGTTTCCTTCTAGTTACATAAGTAATTATTATTGTTATTTTTAATAGTAATAATAATCTTGTTTATTTTGTTTTATTGGCTGCCAGCTACTCCATGTATTATGATTGTGACATTGAGACAGTTTCTGATTTTTAAAGTGATGTTGTTATCGACGTCTTTGAGGCTGGTGCTTTCTGGGATGGGGAGGGTGTGGTCAGACCAGGAGGAGGTATTCAGGGAGCAAAGCAGCCTTGAAGAGCTTCTTCTCTGCTTAGTCCCCCATCTGACATCCCACTCCGCCTGCAGAGTCTCTGGAGCTGATAGCCACAGCAGCAGAGCACTCTAATGCTGCCATCCGCAAAATGGTGAGTGGCCCTTCTAGCCCTGCCCTTCCTTGCCCATCTACCCATGGTGTGTCTGTCCTGGGCTTGTGACTTGTGGATATCTGAGGGGAGGCTGGCACTCCAACTCTGCCTTTTGCTCACTGTCTCTTGCCAGGAGCGAATGCATAAGCTGCTGAAAGTCTATGAGCTGTTAGGGGGTGAGGAAGACATTGTCAGCCCCACCAAAGAGCTCATAAAAGAAGGCCACATCCTTAAGCTGTCAGCAAAGAATGGGACCACTCAAGATCGTTACCTCATATTAGTAAGTGCCTGGTGTGGGGTTGTGGGTGGACCATGCCCCCATACGTGTTGACTTAGTAATCACTCAAGACCATACCTCCCGCTAGCCATTATTTCCTCCATTAACTCATTGTACTTTTACTACCTACACTAGATGATGTAACTAAGACAGAGAGAAGCGACTTGCCCAAGGTCACCCAACTAGGAAGTAACTCCCATGCTGAGGATCTTTCCTTGCAACTTTTGTGCCCAATCTGGGCTGTTTTCTCCATCTATTGCCTTGAGTCCCCATAATAAAGCACGAGGAGTACTATAAGGATAGGGAGCTGGACCACACCCCTCCTGGGTCCTCCACACATACATCCCAAACCTTTTCCTTCCTAGTTCAATGACCGCCTTCTTTACTGCGTGCCCAGGCTGCGGCTCCTTGGCCAGAAGTTTAGCGTGCGGGCACGCATTGATGTAGATGGCATGGAGGTAAGCACAAGGAGGTGGGAAATGAGACCTGGAGTGGGGCCTTGGTGCTGGGAGATTGTAACAAAGACATTCTGACTTTGAACCCAAGTCTGTGCAGAGGATGAAGGCCCTGGGGAGCTCAATAGGCCTCACAAAGCTCTTTCTCCCTCCATTCAGCTAAAGGAAAGTTCCAACCTCAATCTGCCTCGGACCTTCCTGGTGTCAGGAAAGCAGCGCTCCCTGGAGCTTCAGGCCAGGTACTTACTTGCCCTTGCCTATACCTTCCCTTCAAATATGCAGTCTTGCTCTTCTGGTGAGTTTTGTTAGAGGAGAGGGAAGAATGAGATGTTAATCCAAATATGAATAACAACAACACAAATAGTTTATTGTAGATTCAGAGATTTAAGAGAAATACCAAATACAGTGCTTGGTCCTTGATGCCAGGCTGATTTGAGAAAAAAAGCCTTAAAAGATATTTGCAAGACAATTGGGAAAATAAAAACGAACTGAGCATTACATATTGGGGAATTACTGCTAACTTCTTCAGCTATGATCATGGTATAGTGGTTCTATAGGAGAATGGTGCTGTTTTCTGATGCATGCATAAGATTTAGTGTCACGATATTCATAATTTATTTTTAAATGGTTTATCAACCAAAAATACATGTGTGCATACATATATGCATATACATATACATACATGTAAAATATATATTAATATATACATGCATGAAGTAAATATGGTAAAATATTTAAAATTTTGTATCTATATAGAGGGTATATATTTAATGTCCTTGTGTTATACCGTCTACTTTTCTGTATGTTTGAAATTTTTCATAAGAAAAAATTTTAAATAACAAATTTAAAAATAATACCCAGTCATTTAACAAAGGGGCTTCTTTCATATCCATCTTCTACTGGATGATTATAACAATAGTTCACATTTAATGAAGACTTGCTCTTATGCTAGGCACTGTTGTAAGTTTAACTTAAACAATTTAAGTGTAAATTGATGAGTTCAATCCTTAAAACAACCCTTGAAGTATCTACTGTTAGCATCAGCCCCATTTTACAGTTGAGGAAACTGAGGCACAGAAGAGTTGTGTACCTTGCCCAAGAGCCCACAGCTAGAAAAGAACAGAGCTGGGATTGGTCCTCACTGCCTTCTGAGGGCCCAGGTGATAGGGTATCAAGGTCATGGTCAGGACTAGAGAATGGATGCACATGGCTAGATGATCTGCTTCTGACAGGCTACAAGGAAATGAGAAATGAGAGCCAGAACCCTCATTGTTGAGACTGCATGGAGGCTGGAGAGGTGGATGTGGGCTGGGGGTGTTGGAAGTTCTGGGAAACAGAATCCTGGAGACCTGCAGCCAGGAAAGTGAGACCAAAGCTGACAGGCATATCTGGAAGGTGGCGGGAGAGGCATGGGACCCAGGCATGCCTCAGAAGAGCCTGAGTGACAAGCCTCATGACTGGGACACCTAGTATGCTGGAAGGATGGAGGGAGGGGGCTGCAGAGGAATGCTGGGCCCAGAAGGGTGCACTTAGCAGTGTAGGGTTTCCTCCTAGTGGCAGAAGGAAGGCATGGACGGTTTGCTTTGCAATTGCTTTTACTGTCCTTTAAAAAGTTAATTTAATGAAAAATTTCAAATTTTTTTAGAACTACAACAACCACCCATATGCCCACCACTTAGATAACTGGTTCTCGACCTTGGTGACATGTAGGAATCAGCTGGGGAACTTTCAAAAAAACTGATGTCTGGGACCCACCCCCAAAGGCTCTGATTTAATTTGTGTGGAGTGTAATCTGAACATGGGGAGTTTTAAAAGCTCCCAAGGTGAATTTAATGTGTGTAAAGGGTTTAGAACCACTACCTTAGAAAAATGGCTATTGACATTTTGCCATGTATATCTTTTGCTGAACCATTTTAAAGTAAATTATAGACATGACACTTTACCCCTATATACTTTATCATGCATTGCCAGAAACACTATTGTGGCTCTTAAAAATCAAAAGCAATATTTTTTACTGCAAAAAAAAAATAGAAAATATAAATTAAAAAGAATTTTTTTAAAAAAGAACACAATCAGAATAAAGTAAAATTCACTAGAACTGTACCATCTAGAGAGAGAGCCAGTGCTAAAGTGTTGGCAGAACCCCTTTAAGGGCTTTCTTCTGTGTGTGTGTGTGTTTGTGTGTGTGTACACATAACACACGGTTTTCTTTCTGTATTTTATTATGAAAAATTTCAAAATACAGAAGAGTTCAAAAAATTGTACAGTGAACACCCATAAACCTATCATATAGATTCTACAAATGTTAACATTGTGCTATATTTATTTTATAACAAATCTATCCTTTCAACTATCTACCAATCCATCTATTTTTTTTTACTGCATTTCAAAGTCAGTTATAGACATTGCTACACCTCATCCTTAAAGATTTTGGCGTGTATATCATTAACTAAAGTTCAATGTTTGTGTGAGGTCCCTCCTCCCCCACCCCCTGCCTTTTCTTGAGGCAAAATTTTTAGACAGTGAAAAGCACAGGTCTTAAATATACCATGGATGAGTTTTGACAAATGTAAACACTCGTGTCACATATATTTTTAAACAAAAATAAAATGCTATATGTGTATGTTATATATGTTGTTTTCACTTAACATATTATAAACAGCTTTGTAGCTTATTCATGTTGTCTTTTTTTGTACCTGATTCCCTGTTGTTGGACACTTAGGCTTCTTTCAGTTTTTCACTATAATAAATAGCATTGCAAAGGGACATTCTTATAGCTACATATTGACTCACATCCTTAATTTTTCATAAAGTAGTTCTAAGGATGTAGTCAGAATTTCATACTAGAAAAACACTTTTGATGTCTGGAGTGTGGATGTGGAAGGGGATTAGAAGGGAGAGGTAAGGAGGCAATAAGCCAAAAGGCTGGGTTCTATCACTAGTTAGCACTTGATAGGACTGCAACTGGGCAGAAGCCTTGGAAACTGCAGGGCAGACAGTAGAGTCGGGGACAGAAGGTAAAGGGAAGGGGAAATTCACATTAATTGAGCATCTAGTGTACCAGGGATTGTGTTGAGCATTTTACACGTCACCTCGTTTATTGCTCAGAACAACCCACTCTAATAATTATCATCTCCATTTTACAAGTGAAGAAAAATAAACCGCCCTCCTTTATCAAACTTGACGTTCCAGCAACAGGGAACTATCTGTGGTTTCTTGTATGTTCCATACTCTTCCACATAATCCTTCCTTAGCTGCCCCCACCAAAACTCCAGGCTGAGGCAGGTTTCCTCCTCTGGGCTCCTCAGCCCTATTTTCACTCTGTCACAGCACTAATCCCCTGTGTTATCCCTATCTCCCCTCTCTAGACCATGAGCTCCTTGAGGGTAGGGTCCTCTCTGAGGCTCAAGTTCCTAGCACAGGATCTGGAAGGTATTAGTAACTATGAGTAAACACAGACAGGTAATAATTGAAGGAGCAGAGGGTCAAATCCCAGGTATGTCTTGACTCCAAAACACCTGCTCTTTACCATTCCAGTTGCTTTTGGTTGGCCTGCCTAACCCAACATCTTTCTTTTTTGCCCCCAAGGACTGAGGAGGAGAAGAAAGACTGGGTCCAGGTAACATCCAAGAAACTTTGTGATAGGGGGCTGGAGAAGTATTAACAGGTCTCCTAGGGGTTGGTGGACTCTCCCTTAAAACTTAAAACTCACATCCGACCAGAATGGTCCTGGACAACAAATTTTACCATCCCCATTTTACAGATAAGCCAACTGAGGTCCAGAGGTTAAGCAGAAACTCACAAATTCTTCCTTTAGAGAGCTGGCTCCGCTGAGAGTATAACCCCAATGAGTTAAGCCCTGTAAAACCTTAAGCCCAGACAGTGGCTAGGAAGGCCTTCTGAGGTTTTTTAGCCACTGATTTCTCCTCTCTCTTTCCACAAATATAAGAACTGAAACCTGAATTTGGAAAGGGACTTGCACAAGGGGCAGAGCAGTGCCTAGGACTCACTTTTCTGACTCCAGGCTAGGTCACAGGAATGTTGAGGTGAGAGTGAAAATGAGTGGGTTGTGAAGTGATCTGACCTCTCATTTCTTAACACCACCTCCCCAGGCCATCAACTCCACCCTCCTGAAGCATGAACAAACGCTGGAGACCTTCAAACTGTTGAACTCAGCAAACAGGGAAGATGAAGACACACCCCCTAACTCTCCAGTAAGAGTCTATACCCCCTCCCTCTGCACTGGGACCCTTCCAGGCCTCCAAGTCCCCACTTTTACCTTGAGTTGTTCTTCTCTTCCCAGAGAATAAAGACCAGAGAGGCAGTGCATGACTAAAGAAGCAGTCTTCTGTTGGTAGGGCCTCAGAGGAATCACTAGGGAAATGGAGGCCCAGAAAGTAGAAGTGATTTACCTTCGGTAGCACAGTGAAGTAGGGACAGAGCCAGGACTCAAAGGCAGGTCTTCTGAACGTGTCTGCTGCCTCCCAGTGATGATCTAAGCCTTGGAGCAGGGGCAAGGACTGGCTAGACTGGGCTAGGGTGTAGCTGTCTCTGACCTGGGACCTGGCCCTCTCTCCAGAACGTGGATCTTGGGAAACGGGCACCTACACCCATCCGAGAAAAGGAAGTCACCATGTGCATGCGCTGCCAGGAACCCTTCAATTCCATCACCAAACGCAGGCACCACTGCAAGGCCTGCGGGCACGTGAGTGTTGGGAGGCAGGAGCAGAGCTAGGGAGGGGACAGGCTGGCAGCCTAAAGGCCAACTTCTGAGAGGGCTCCTACCAAGCGGGGAGAGGCTGTGAGTCTGCTGTGGGAGTCAGTACACTGAAGGGGAAGGCCTGCTAGAATCAAGCTTCTCTTGCCCACCTGCCACTCCAGGTGGTCTGTGGGAAGTGCTCTGAGTTCCGGGCCCGCCTCATCTATGATAACAACCGTTCCAACCGTGTGTGCACTGACTGCTACGTGGCCTTGCATGGGGTACCTGGGAGCAGCCCAGCCTGCAGCCAGCATACACCCCAGCGCCGGAGGTCCATCCTAGAGGTAAGAGCCAGACCCACAACCACTAACCGTCCCACATCAGTCACATAAGCCACAGCCACCCACACAGTGTGACTGAAGCCTGGGCATCTCTGAAACCATAGGGTGGCATGTGCATCCATTGAACAAGTAAGTGATCCAGGCTTGGAGTGAATACAATGAATGCAAGAGTGAATGAAAGCCAGCAATTTTAATTTAAGTGCTTGAGAAATTTAATTCTCACAGTAACTATCTATCCATGCTATTACTATCCCTATTTTGCAAATGAGGAAACTGAGGCCCAAGGAGGTTGTTTGCCCAAATCAGACGGCCATTGAGTGGCAAACCTAGCATGTATTTTTTTAAACAAATTTGTTTCTTATTACAAAGTAGGATATGAACACTGAATAAAATTAGACTATATTAAACAAAAATAATAAAAATCACCCTATACTATCCACTAATACTTATGTTTCCTATCTTTCTAAGCACGTGCCTATTTTGTGTTTAACTAAATTGAGGTATTTTTTTTATTTAACACTTAAAGAATGTTTACTTTGTGCCAGGCACACTGCCTCTAAGCACTCTGCCTCTGTTTATTTAACTCTTACAACAGCTCTATAGGCTCTCCTTCCAAGTGCACACATTTTCATTTAGAGCTAGGATTCTGAGCCAGACTGCCTTATCCCCACCCCCATCCCCTTAACCATAATGCTAGGTTGCCTCTCACTGAGGGCAAGGAATGGATATGTGAAAGGTGAAAAAAGATGGGAAAAAAACGATGAGGTATGAATACATAAATGGCTTGAGGAATAAATGGACTGATAGAAGAATGCCTGGTATTTAGGTGCCCCTGCTGAGAGCTGTATATCCTTCCCACCAACTCTTAAAGGTGGAAGCCATGGCCTGACGTACCTGAGGACATTGGGCAAATCACTCCTGGCATCTGAGCTTCGGTGTCCTCATCTGAAGTATGGGCATAGCAATCCCTACGCTGTGGGGATATTGAAGCCCAGAGAAGCCAGGCTAGGCCTTCAATCAATATTGATGTTCCCCATATCTCTGGCCACAGAAACAGGCCTCAGTGGCTGCGGAGAACAGCGTCATCTGCAGCTTCCTACACTACATGGAGAAGGGTGGGAAAGGCTGGCACAAGGCATGGTTTGTGGTCCCTGAGAATGAACCCTTGGTGCTGTACATCTATGGAGCCCCTCAGGTGTGTATCCTTCTTCTTTGGGTCTCTTCAGCCACTTGGCAAAACCTGGCTTCCCCCTGTCCTTGTCCTCTCCTTGGCCTTGGGGGCATAGGGTAAGCCTAAGTGGAAGTCAGAACCCCCACCATTGTGAGACAGTCTAGCTTGAGGCAAGGAATGATTGTGGGCCAACATATGTAGGGGAAAATGGGGTGAGTTGGGAGAGGAAGCTGGCTTCCTGAAGGAGGCCAGAGTGGAGAATGGGGCACTGCTAGGTCCAATTTGAGGGAGGGGAGAACATGCAGATGGGGCAACAACCTAGACAAAGACCTGAACATGTTATTTGATGTATATATATGCTAAACAGACTGGCCCAGCTGTTTTTGGGCATGAGGAAATAGGCATTTGAACTTAGCCTGTGTCCTAGCCCCAGTTCAGACATTTTCCTGTTGCTATCAGTGGAACCATGGAAGGTTCTCAAGCAGGGGAAGAAGGGTTTAGCAGATACAAAAACAGTGAGAAGCCTAACCCCAAAGTGACTCCAGCTCTGTCCCTTTCCCCAGGATGTGAAAGCCCAGCGCAGCCTACCCCTCATTGGTTTTGAGGTGGGGCCTCCTGAGGCGGGGGAGCGGCCTGACAGAAGGCATGTCTTCAAGATCACCCAGAGCCACCTGAGCTGGTACTTCAGCCCTGAGACAGAGGAGCTGCAGCAGCGCTGGATGGCTGTGCTTGGCCGGGCAGGCCGTGGGGACACGTTCTGCCCAGGGCCCACACTGTCTGAGGACAGGGAGATGGAAGAGGCACCGGTGGCAGTTTTGGGAGCCACTGCTGAACCTTCTGAAGCCCCCCAGACCCGAGACAAGACCTAGAGAGTTTGGGGGGAACTGGGGCTCCCTGTCCCACACCCTAGCTGCCCATGTCCAGTTGGGGGCCCCAGGCCCCTTCCTCCCAGCTCAGTCAATACTTGAATTCCCATCATGGGCACTTTCAATCCAGAATGCTGGGTCTTGGGTTTTTTAATTCATCTTTTCACAAAACGTGGGCTTTTAAAAGAAATATTCCTACAGTGATGTTAATTTTTTTAAATCCCTGTCCCCAGGGAGGGTGGGAGCTGTTGCCAGACCTGCCTGAATTAGGCCAATTTTCCCTGATCCCCTCAATACCCCCACAGATCCTGCCTCCACCCAATTCCCCACAAAGCACCAGAGGCAAGAGGCCTGGATTCAAGTGCCACTGACCCCATGGCCCTGGTTCACCCCTGCCCCCTCAACCAGTGTCTTCACATGTACGTTTATGTGGGGTGGTGACCAGACCCCTCTTGCCTCTCCACAACTTACAGCTTCTACCGAGCCCCAAGGCTACCCAGTATTTTATTGTCCAGACCCATGGCAGGGCCACCGGGCAGGACAAGGGAACAGGGGAGAGAACAATGGATACTCTTTGTTTTTGTTTTTTGTTTTTTAAAGAAAATACAGTTTATTTCAGGCTTACAGAAACTTTTAGAGCACTGCTGTGCTCCATTCGTCCATCTGTTTATTTGTTCAAAGTACCAGGCTGCAAGCATGGGCCCAGAAACTGTTCCCTTGCTGAGTTCTGAAGCTCAGCTACCAGAAGGCTGCTGCCAATGCTACTTACAGAGTAAACAATAAGGTATTATTTATTGAGGTCTTACGCCTCATCCCTGAACTTGGATGGGATGGAAATAAGAGTTTGTTAAAAGGTTGGAAGAGAGAGAAAATAAAGCCCAGGTCCCCCAAGCTCACCACCTTGCCAAGGTCTTAGACTTCCTAAAGGAACCCAGAGCTGGAGGCTGGGGTGTAGGAAGAGAGTGTTCCTGGGAGGCTCCAATTTCTGGGCAGGGGTATAGAGCTGCTGTGTGTGTGTATACACAGGTGAAGAGTGGGAGAGGTACCACAGCTACTTTCACTTATATCGACTAATCTTTCAGTTGCATTGTTCATGTCACCATTCCTGACCCAGCAAAAGTATTGGTTCCCTTATGCTGAGTATTGGTTCTGCTGGTCCTCTCCCTTCACAAGTCTACCTGCCTACTGTCAACCAGTATTTAGCTTCTTCTCCAGCCACACCCATACCCATTCAACCTTCCCTCTTCACACTGCACCCAAAAGGCACTGTGCTGGAAAACCAGGCTTTATCATTCAGGTAGTAACTTAAGGCCCAAGGGGATATAGTGAACCAGCTTCTCAACCCAAGACCAAAGACCCTAGGGCTCTTCTTCCCCTGGAGGGAGCTGGACAGGGGAATAGGGAGAAGGTGGAGATGAGATAACCAGTCCAGAGGTCCACAACCCTCCAAAAAACTCAAAACAACTAGCAAACAAGGGCCCAAACCATCTGCGGCCCCACTCATTTCTTTCTCCGGACGATGGTCCAGCCGTCCTCCACTATATCCTCTTCCTTAATAGTCTGGGAGTCTGGACCAGAGGGTTCAGGCTGGGGGCTGACTCCATCTGTAGCTGCCCCATCATTCACAGCTGTGACCTGGAAGAGAAATGCAAAAGAGCTAAATGCAACACCTCCCAGATGTGGCCACTGGAGACCCAGGCTCTCCTCCCAGCTTTGCAAGGATTGGCTATGTGACCTTAGGTAAGTTCCCTGCCCTCTCTAGATAATGCGACCACCACCATACCACCTCCATCATTTCCCTGTGAAGCTAGTTGACCTCCCAGAAAAGTGAAAATATCTGCATCTCCCCACACAAGGGGCACCCCTTTACCTCCATCTCCTCCACATTGTCTGCATCATCCTTATCAGTCTCGCTAGCTGCTGTAAGTGCAGTGGCTCTAACCTCACGCTTTTTTTGAGTGATGTGGGAGGCCATCTCCTTCAGAGCAGCGCCATCACCCCTCTGGAAGTGGTGGAACAGGGTCTGCAGCTGCTGACTCACCTATTAAGAAAACATTCAACCAGCTTGGATTTTTCTAGAGAACTTACAATACAACCAGCCCGTATTTGCAGCAAAAGTGGGGCGGGGTTTGGAATTTTCCAGAAGAAAATGGGGCTCTTTTCTCCCCTAAAGAGTTCACTAATGAACAAACCACATATGAAGGGCTCAGGTAAGGGCCTGAATCTTTGAAGGAGGGCCTCCTAGCAGGGAAAGCACTGGAACTGGTTTTGAAAGATGTAAGATGTAAAAGGGAAAGAAATCCCTGCAAGGGGAATGATAGTGACCAGAGCAGGGGTGGAAATGTACATGGCCTGACCTGCCCTTGGGATGGGGGTGAAGAACAGACCTGACTAAGAATGATGTATGGAGTAAAATAAAGGAGAGACAGGGTTTGGAAAGGCCTAGGATGATTAGACTTTTTCCATTGGGCAATAGGTAGTCATAAAGGATTCTTGTGCAAGACTTAGGAATGGTTGGAATCAAGAGTCTTGGCCTAAAAGAAATACTTTGGGAGAAGAAAGACTGCAGGCAGGGAGATGACAGTTGTGTCCATGACATGCTCACCTGGGGCAGACTCCCATCCTCCACAACTGTGTCAAATTCATTTGTCATGAGCTCTCCAAGGAAGTCTTCCACCTCATTTAGCTCCAAGTCAGCTGAGTAGAAAAGGATAGGGCCCTTTGGTCAGTGATCAGCCAACTTCACCACTTCTGCCTGCTACACTTCGATACCTACCTGCTGGGTCCACATTTGGTTGGTGGGTAAAGGTCCAAACAGTGAGCCTTTCATTTTCTAAACTGTTCCACATTCCAAGTTTTAACATCGCTTTTTTTTAAATTGAGAGACCCTTCACAACTGTGTCTCCACTGATACAGGAGGGCACAGACCAAAGAGGTAAGTAAGAAGAAATGGATATAAGTATTTGCAATGATGAAATCATCATAGCCTTGACATCAACACATTGTGTGACTGGCTAAATCTTCCTCTCTGGGCTTCAGTTACCTTATAAGCTCATGCTCTTTTTCTTTAATTAGAGAATTACTCAGTCTTTCACAAAGCTCCTTGCTCTCTCTTCCTTTTGGTAGAGCTCATTCACCCCCTTGGCTTTCCCTACCATTCTAACTTAATATCCCTTAAATATGTCTCCAACACAGACTATGTTCTACCTGTTTTACAGGTACCCCAGACTCTCCATATCCAAAGCCAGACTCATCACCTTACCTTCCAAACCTACTTCTCATCTCCAGGGTTACTGTTCCATGAAAGGCACCTATTCCACATGGCAGACTCACACCAGAATCCTGCCTCCTTTTCCTTCCCCCTCTACAACCAAATAATCTGCAAGGCCCTAACTGACTCCTCCTCTTCCGTGACTATCACCACTGCCCTAGTTCAGGCCTCATCATTTTCTAGACAGAAATAGCCTTAGTCTTTCCCTCTCCAGTCCATGCTCCATGTCGATTACTTTCTGAACATTCTAGCCAGCAAATTCCATCCTGTTACTCACCTTAGAAACTGCCCATTAATTTTTCTCACTTACTGCAGTGTTTCATATTCTGCTTTTGGGAAATAACTGTCCTGGGTTTTAAAAGAAATCTATCCATATAAAGCTAATGGGAAACAAAGATAAACAGGCTTCTTTTTAGCGGTTCTTATCCTGATCCAAGCCTTTACTATGTTAATGATTATTATGACTCTTAAGTAAGAGCTGAACAAAAAAGCTTTTCTTACATAATTTGACTGGAGAAGTTTTTTCTTCACTGAACACCTAAAAGAACTAGTCTTCCATAGCATGCATTCTGGCAAAAGCTGGCCTAAAAGACAATATAAAAGACACATAAGGCCTTCCACATCTTACCCTTCTCCAGAGGCATCCCCAAACCCCATTCTCTAACACTCTTCCCCTCCACACACCCACAAGTGTGTGCATGCTCACAAGCCCTTATTCCAATAATGAACACCCTACCACTTTCCAAATATAACACATAATCTCCTCATACCACAGAATTTGAGTTGCTCTCCCTGCCTCCCGCACCTAGTTAACTCCTCATCCCTTAAGACAGCCCAATCACCAACTCCCATAATGAACTTCAAAAGAAGCCTTCTCCCCAGTCTCAAGTTACTGAAACACCTTGAGCTCTTTATTAGAGCATCTATTGCCCCGTATAAATGCCTACTTACTTATCTGGATCCCTCACTAGATTGTGAACTTCATTGAGAGATCTCTGCCTAATGTCATCTCCAAGACTAAAAAAACCAAATGAAGGATTTTGTAAAAATTATACTATGCAAGATGCCTCTGCAGAGCCCCTTATTCTTATATGACCCTCAAGACACATCAAATGGATAGATATTTGCTGTTCGAACAGCCAAATGTGCTTACTGAGCCCTTAAAACGTAGTTAGGCCAAAATGAGTTGTGCTAAAACTGTAAAACACTCACTAGATTTTGAAAACAATGCTAAAAAAGGATGTAAAATATCTCATTAATGTTTTATACTGATTATAAGCTGAAATATTTTGGACATATTGAATTGAATAACAATTTCATCTGCTTCTCACTTTATGAAAGTGGCTGCTGAAAAATTTTAAATTACACGATGTGACTCGCATATTTCTATTGGACAGCGCTGAGGTGGATACTTTTATACTCATTTTTAAGAAATTAAGACTGAGTGTCAGGGAGGTAAAATGATTTGTCCAGAGTGATACCATGAGTCAACGACACAGCCCCTAAGACTCCAAAGCCTGTATTCACTCCAACTCACCCTCACACCAACTTGACAACTGCGCAAGAGGAAGAGCGGTCTCTCCACCACCGGCCACCTCCTCCTCCTCCCCGCCTCCACCCTCCCAACACACCGGTCACAGCGCCTCACGTTCACTCACCATTGCGGAAGAAATACTCCTCTACTGCACCCCCCAGCCACTCGGCCTTCTCCTGGCTGTGCACGCCCCCGAAGCCATTCTCCACAGCGATCTGTGAACACAGGCCCAATCCGACCACGTCAGCCCGGGAGCCGGCCTCGGGTGGCGTGGGATTCGCAGCTTACACCGCCCAGTGAAGCCTTAAGGCCTCGCCCAAACAACTCCTATTCTGCCCCAAGCCCTAGGCTTTATCCCGGCTCCGGACCCACTAACCTGCAAGGCCGGCCAGGCCTCCAGCGCTGCGCGGACTCCAGCGCGGAAGAGCGCTCGCGAATCTTCCCCAGCGCCCGCCATCATGCGGCCGCAGACCACGTGAGGCCCAGGCGGCTCAATCCCTCTGCGGCAGCGCCCAGGCAGAACGAGGCGAAAGCCGAGCCTGAGAACACAGATTTGCCTTTCCGCTAACCTAACGGCAAGGCTAGAGCAATAGAAAAGTCTGTCAGAGCAATGGATGACACCACTACAGTTACTCGCGCGCAATAATTAAATGAAAGGAAGCCAGAAGTGGAGGGCGCCTGGGGCCATGGGTTCCGAGCCAGGGGTGCTGCGCAGAAAAGGTATGGGGAACTTATTAACGAGACAGATTTCAGTCTCTGAGAAAGAGGAATCAACCTCTGGGAGCACAGCCTAAAAATCTGCGCTTTAGAAAAGCATCCTAACGTCTGTAGAACACTGCACCCAATAGCCGCAGACTACACATTTTTCTGTAGTGCGCAAGGAACATTCTCCAGGACGTCTGCTACATGACATATGCTAAGTCACAAAGCAGGCTTCAGTAGATTTAAAAGGATCTATGTAAAATAAAGTATGTTTTCTGACCACAATAAGTGAGATTAGAAATCAGTAACAGAAATTTGTGAAAGTCGCAAATATGTAGAAATTAACTTCCAAATAACAAATGGGCTAAAGAAAAAATCGTGAGGAAAATTAGAAAACATATTGAAATGAATGAAAACGAAAGCACAGCACATCAAAATTTATGAGATGCTGCTAATTCGATGCTTAAAGGGAATTTTATAGTTGTAAACACCCATATTTTTTAAAAAAAGAAGAAAGATCTCAAGTTAATAAACTAACCTTCCACCTTAGGAAACTATATAAAGAACAAAGTAATCCCAAAGCAAGCAGAAGGAAAGAAATAATAAAGATTGGAAAGAAAATATATGGAATAGAAAACTGAAAAACAGTAGAGAAAATCAGTGTAACTAAAAATTGGTTATTTCGAAAAATTAACAAAATGACAACCTTTAAACTAGATTGATTAAGTAAAAAAAAAAAGAGGGCGAGAGAGAGGATTCAAATTATTGAAAACAGTAATGAAAGAGGTGACATCACTAGTGACTTGTCAAAGACAATGTATTGTATGATACCATTTATATGAAATGTGCAGAATAGGCAAATCTACAGATTCAGAAAGTAGATTACTGGTTACTCGGAGCTTGAGGAGGCAGGAAATAGGTTCTGACTCCTAATGGGTAAAGGTTTTCTCTTGGAGAGTGATGAAAATGTTCTAAAATTAGATGTGGTGATGGTTCCTGTTAAAGTCTAAGTTGCGACCCCCCCTCCCCCCCCCCCCCGTAATTCATATGTTGAAGCCCTTATCTCCAGTACTTTAGAATGTAACTGTATTTGGAGATAGAACTTTTAAAGAAGTAATTGAGGTAAAATGAAGCCTTATGGTTGCACCCTAATTCAATATGATTGCTGTCCTTACAAAAAGAGATTAGGACACAGAAAGAGACCCCAGACACATGTGTGCACAGAGAGGCAACCTTGTGAACACAGAAAAGGTGGACATCTGCAAGCAAAGGAGAAAGGCCTCAGAAGAAATCAAACCTGCCAACACCTTGATCTTGAACCTCTAGCTTCTAGACTTTAGAGAAAATAAATTTTTGTTATTAAAATCATCAATTGATGGCATTTTGTTATGGCAGCTCTAACAAACTAATACAGTTGCACAAGTCTGTGTATATACTAAAAACCATTGTATTGTACACTTTAAATGGGTGATATATATAATATTTCAATAAAGCTGTTTCTAGAAAAGTATTGTAGGTGACTCCTCACAGCAAAGGTTGCAAACTTTGGACTAGACCATGTTAACAAACAGTACTGTGGCTGAAGGACCACCCCTTGCACATATAGTGAGAAGACAAAAAAAGGCTTCTTGGTAGGCAGCCCCAAGGAAGACAATGAACAAAGGACTCTGGGCAATGCCTGCTCTCAGGGACATTTTCTGCTGTTCTTATGGGCACTGTATGCTCCTTTGGCCATTCCCACGGACATTATCTGGCTGCTTCGCTTGAGAAGGTGGCTGGTCCGCTGTTCTCAAAAACACTATCTGCTTCTGTAACTAAGCAGCACATTTTGCTCTCACTCTCTTGGGAAGGCAGTTACTCCCCTGATGAGCTAGTTTTGCCAAGTAGCAAGGTCAAGGGATGACGCAGCAGCTGATTCTAGGACCAGACACCCAGTTTCTCTTGCCACCCCTCCGGGCAGCCTGGGAAACAAACCCCAGCTGAAAAGACAAGATAGATGGTCTTGGCCACCCCAACACCTTTAGTTTTCATGACTACCGATTTCCCTATATAATCAGTGATTCCAAGACACTCGTGGACCCAGGCTTTTAGAGCAATGGCCACCTGTGTCTCTGGGAGTTGCAACTCTCTAATAAACACGTATTCTATTTAGCCCAACTCCTGTGTTGGTCTTTTGGCTGTGAGCGACACAGATAGCAGGAGTCCCAGACTCAGTTCCCCTCCAGTTTCACTGCTTCCATGTCTGGCCCTATGCTGAATGCTCCTGGGTCACGAGGTTTGGTAGATATTCAAGGAGCTCGCAGTCCAGCATGCAAGATGTGTCCAAAGACCATAGAGCATGATCACTCTTCAGGGTGAATCTAGGTTGGGTTTTTTTTTCCTTTTTCTTTTTTTCTCTGTCATAATTAAGTTTTATGAATCTAGGTTTTAAAGGGCCTGAAGCAGAATTTTGCAAACCCTCTTTAAAAAAATATTACAGGGATGGGGGGGGGGGGAGGAGGGAGAGGAAAGGTAGATGGGGTAAAAAGGGTCAAATATATGGTGACATAAAGAAACCAAACTATGGTGGGCAGTGAAGACAAAATGCAATATATATACACACACACACACACACACACACACACACACACACACACATACATACACATATATGTGCTTTACTGTTGAATTGTACACCTGAAACTTGCTGGATTTCATTAACCATTGTTACCATAATAAAGTTAAGTAAGTAAGTAAGTAAGTAAATACATAAATAAATAAATAAATAAATAAATAACAAATTTAGGTGTGAAAGTGAGTATTGGTTTAGATTTACAAAAGTAGTCACAAATTTTACAAATTACAAATTTTTAAACTGGCAAATGCCATAAACATCTTCAAATCCATAAAAATAAAATATTTTTTATTAATTGCCTGATTCACACCCTATTTGTTTTAATCTTCTTTATAGCAAACTCTTTGATGTCCTCTTGTAAATAACTATGACAATTATTTTATAATAATATTTCCTAGAGAGAATAAAAAGAATTCAATTGAATTCAGGTCCATTCAGTTGATCAAAATTTTGTGTATATGATAGTTTTACAAAAGGTTCAACTTCACAACTTGTTATTAGTAATGTAAATTTTAAGATTGTTGTCAAATTTTGGAAAACTTCTATCTAGTTTCTTTACATGTGAACTGTAAAATTTCAGTGTATTTTAACTGTGTTATGCAGTGACGAATTTTAAATACTCTTCCAAGTAACCAGGGACTTGGAAATGGCCTGTGTAAATTTGAGGCTCTGAGGTTTAAACTTTTTCAGTTATCCATCTCTGTGCAATGTGAGAGGAGAAAGGAGCACAGGTCCCAGGGGATTCCAGCAGAGGGGGTCCCTAACCCAGTTGTAGAGGTGGTGACAAACCTCTCAGAGATTGATGCCAGAGCTGATGCAAAGTTTGAATGGAATTTTGCCAGTTGATGGGGAGTCTGTGTGTATGAGAGTGGGGGTGTCACTAAAAATAAAAAATAAATTAAAGAAAAAAAAAGACTTTCATGCCAAGGAAACAATGTATACAAAGATTCAGAGGCAGGAAACAATATGGTGTGTGGTGAGCATCATGAGCATTCCCAGACTGATAAACTCAGGAGGCATAAACTCCTACGGAGCTCCAGAGACTTGTTCCCACAGACTCGGCAATTTAGATTGAGTTCAAAGAGGCCCAAATGAAGAAACTGAGATTAAGCACCTCTGCATGAGTTCCCAGGGTCTGAGGCCTCAAACATAGATGGAGAGATTAGATTAAGATTCCGGTCACCAGTTCCAACGCGTGTGTGGGTTTTTCCCACACCACCAAGCAATTCTCCAACATCAACTGGTTGTCCTACAATTCAATTCTGACACTATCTACATAGAGGTAGCATCAGATCCCATAGGTTAAATAAGGACTCAGTCCTACATGTCCAACCCCACTTCAGACTCCAATTGCAAATCCAGGTTGTCACCTGTGCTTCTGACCAACCAGCTATAGATCAGAGGTTCCAACGACCCCCCTCCTTGGGTTCTACTCATTTGCTAGAGTGGCCCACAGAACTCAGAGAAACATTTTACTTATGAGATTACTGATTTATTATAAAAGGATGTAACTCAGGAACAGCCAGATGAAAGAAATGCACAGGGCAAGGTATGGGGAAGGTAGAAAGCTTCCATGCTCTCTGAGCACACCACTCTCCCTACATCTCCCTGTGTTTATCAAACTGGAAGCTCTCTAAATCCTGTCCTTTTGTTTTTTTTATGGAGGCTTCATTACATAGGCATGATTGAGTAAATCATTGGCCACTGGTGATTGAACTCAATCTCTAGCATCTCTCTCCTCCCAGGAGGTCAAGGGGTGAGGCTGAAAGTTCCAACCCTCTAATCACACAGTTGGCTCCATAGGCAACCAGCCCTAATCCTTAGGTTATCTAGGTGCTTTCCAAAAGTCACCTGGTTATCATAGCAAAAGACACCTTTTACCACTCTCGTCACTTAGGAAATTTTAAAAGGGAATTAGGAGCTCTGTGCCAGAAAAGTGGTGGAAGACCAAATACCCAAATACATATATTTTATTATAAATCATAATATCACAGTAAGCCTGCAAGAAATCCCCACACATGGAACCCTGAGATTTAGCCTTGAGACTGAATTTCAAGGCTGAGTATACTAAGTTGACAGGCTTCTTCACCTACTCTGTGCCTTGAACCCATCTGGCAATCTGGTGAAGCCAATACATCCCTTCCCAGAATGTTTTTAAATGCATAAAATAAAATATAGGATTACGAAGGAAATCAATTATATTAAAATAAAGCTATTGAAATATTACACAACTAACTGTAATATGTGTTTATTAATGCATTAAGTACTATGATCTACTAGCAGGTTAAATGACTATGGTACTGTGATTTCGAATTAATGATGAATGTAAACAGTATTTTAAGAGATCTGCTATGAAAAATATCTGTGTATTGGTGATAAAGTCATAGCTACTGCTAATACTACTGTGGTTGCCTATATTCATTATTGAAAGAAATGTCAAATTTCATTGGAGGTTAGTGAAAATAAGATGTATCTTTTGCATTAAAATACATAGACATTCTAATTCTGTGCATGACACTTTATAAGTCCATGCATTCCAGGTTAAGTACTCCCACTCTAGACCCTACTCTAGAGCAAACATTTCAAGCTAGATTAAACCATTAGATGAACATGACCGAATTCTCATATTGAAGACTGAACTCTTAAAATCTAAACCCAAACTCAGTCCCCAGCATGCGGACTCCGAGATTGAATTGCAGATTGAACCACCAAACTTAACTGCTAGTGTCTTAATGTAGAGAGTGTTTCCAGATGGAAAATTTCAGGCTAGGACCTATCTTGGGATTCCAGGCAGAACCCACCAGACAGAGATCCCCAGGTAAGGTTATCACATCGAGATTCCCTAGACTTGACTGCTCAGGCTACAATACCCCAGACTGAGCCCCCAGTATCTAAGTATCCCAAAGCAGGCGAGACTCAGTCACCCATTCTGACCTCCAAGCTTGGCACTAACTTGGTGAAAGGTTTATTCATATCTTAGGCTACAAGTCAAGCTCCCAAATTGAATCCTCAGGTGTCTCAAGAGCAAACTGTCAGTTCTAAACCCGCAAAATCATGAGACCTCAAACTTAGCTTCTTGAAGGAGGATGGGGACAATAATCTGGGAGTGGACTCAGGCTGAGTTCCCAGAAGGACCCCTTACACTGAGGCCACAGATCAATCCCTCTCCTGAAAATACAGACTGAGCCCATGTTCTGAAACAGTTTCCCTCAGACTGAAAGCCTCATGTTTGAGTTCCTAAATAATATGTCCCAAATGCACCCAAGTTAGAATCCCCAGAGAGAACCACAAGTGTGCACCCCATAGTAGCCATGAGAAAGCATCTCATAGACTTTAGACTTCAGAGAGCATAATTGATCAAGGGCCCCAGCTGCTGTTCTGAAATTTATCTCCCCATTTGTGCAGAAACCATACTTCCCATGAGCTACTCCTGGCCAGTGACTAAGTGTGGCAGATACTTTGGCGACTTTGGTTCAAGGAATCCCAGACAGCCTTGCCAAACTATTCTTGAACTGCATAGCAGTCTAGAACACTTCCACTCAACCTTCTCTTTTTCTCTCCTTGGGTCAGACTGCACTGCTCTCCCAATATTCCATGATGCCCACCCCATTTTCTCTTATGGGCATTTTCCCTGATAAAATCCTTGCTCACTTAATCCCATCTTGGTGTCTACTTCTCAGGACTAACACAAGCTCCCTGATATGAGATGGTGAGGTTAATTGCTCCAGAATGAGCTGCCAATATGTGAGACCCTCAATTCCCATTTTCATAATGAGCCTACAGATTGAGATCAGGAGCCAGAGTGCTCCCAGATAAACTTCCAAGATCTCAGCCCTGAACTATACTACAGCCTGACTTCTCAGACCTGTAAGGAAAAGGAAGCAACTCAAGTGCACTCCAGAGGCTGCCAGATTGAACTCCCACTCTCAGAACCTTAGGCTTATGTTCACAGAATTAACATCCAAGACTGAGCCCCAGTCTAAGTACCCCAGAATGAGCTCCTAGATTATCTGTTTAACTGACCCTCTGAGGGAGATCCCACACTGAGCCTGCAGACTAAGTTCCCAAGACATACTAAAAATGAATCCCAAGACAGGCATCCAGAGAGATAAGGGTCCCTGAAAATCCAGACTAAAGATGCTACCATGAATCCTAAAAGTGATGACTAGAGGCTAATTCCCCAAATTGAGCTGGTTCCCTTAGATTGAGCCTCCAAAATCAGAGCCCACAAACCCAAAGTCCAGAACGAAACACCGAACTGGCAATACAGAGACTCAAACGGACCCTGGACTGTGCCCCCAGATAGAGCCCCAAGAATCAGACTCCCAGATTGAACTCTCATATTGAAATACTAGACCAATTTCCCCAATCTAAGCACACCTGGACTGAGCCTCTATAAATGGAATACTAAGAATGGGAATCTATAGACTGAATTTACTAAAATGTCCACAGACTAAGAAATTGAACCAAGTCTTTTAGAGTCAGCTTCTAGACCCAGGTTCCCCCAACTGTGATCATAAAACTGATTCCTAAAACTTGAGCTTCCAACCTCTCAGACCCTAAATTCGTACTCCAGAATGAACACCCACGATGGTTTTCATAGAATCAGGGGCTCAGGCTGACACTTGTGTGACAAGGCTGTTAGCTTCATACTGCTACTTCCATCCTCCCTTTCCTCCTTTGGAACAGAACCCATATTTTTACCTGGGTGGACCTAAGTCTAACTACAAGATTACATTTCCCAGTCGCCCTAGCAACTGGGTATGGTCATATGATATAAGCTTTGGCTAATGAGATTTAAGTGGAAGAGGGCGTCAGTTCCTTGGGACTATTTTTACATGAAAGAAATGAAGCCTTCTATCTTGTTTAAACCATTATTATTTGGTGGTTTTCTATTACATGCAATCATATCTGATGCCAGCTGAGCCCTCTTGAGTGGGCTGATGTTTGAGCCACAATGACTCAGCACTCTAAACCTGAATCCTGAGGACCCAACAATAAATGACCCAGACAGAGCTTCTGACTGACTAGTACAGTGAGATTGATCCCCAGTACTAAGTTAGAAGTGTCTGAGCCTCTGGAAGGCAACCATAAAGTAGGTGGCCCAATTTCTATACCAAACTCCCAACATAATATCTCTAGATATCATGGCTGCCTGAGCCCTCTGAAGAAGTTCCCCAGGCTGTGTATAAGAGATTTTATTTTCAGAATGAAGTTTCAGGTCTTCATACTGAGGGCACACTCCGAGCCTACCAAATTAAAACTTATCACACCAACTTCACAATGAACCCCTAGATGAAGCACCAGCTTATCACATTCAGAGTGAGCCCCTTGACTATGCCTAGTAGATGGACATCTCAGCTGGAACCCCCAAGATGAGTTCTCCAGAGTAAAATTCCTAGATAGAGCTCCCTGAAACTGATCTACCAAACAGAGGTGCTGAGATTGACTTACCTGCAGTGATAGCCACAGGCGATCTACTCAGTTTGCTCAGATTGAACCCAAATACAGGCCCTCAGAGGGAGTGCCTAGACTAGGCTCCCAAACTGATTCCTCAGATTTAAATCTTCAAATCAAGCTTCTGTTCTGAAATTGAGACTATCAGTGACAATAATGAAACTCTTCTGAGCCCTGTGTTCCTAGAAAACAGCCACAGTAAAAAATCCTCCCACTCTTTTGTGCTCTGAGAAAGGGCTAACTTAAAAGAACCTCTCTGTTCCCACATACTCCAAGATAAGACTCAGCTCCACCTTTCTTCAGTGACTCAGATAAGACCTGTCTCTATCTTTCCTCACTACCCCATGGACTTACAGTGCTGAATATTTGCCAAGCACTGCAGCAAGCAATAGGGAGCTAACAAGACAGAGAAAGGCTCTACTTTCACAGGGTTTACATTCAAGTGAGCATAACAGGGAAGAGGGGAACAGATTTTTATAGCATGATCAGGGAAAGCACTTCTAGGGATGTAGTATCTAAGCTGTGCTCACAAGGAAGAGGAGATGGAGGGCCAAAGGAAGAAGATTCCAAGAAAAGGGAACAACAAACACAAAGTCCAGGGTGACAGAACTTAGCTTGAGAGAAAAAGAGCTACAGGAGATGATGTGTGTGACACAGACAAGGGCTATGTTGGTCATGGCAAGAAGCTTGAATTTTATTTAAATCGCAATGGAAAATGTTCTATGCAGGGGAATAAAACTATGTGATTTACTTTTTTGAAAGACCACTCTGGATACTGTGTGGAGAAGGAATTATAGAGAAACCAAAATGGAAGCAGAAAGACCATTGGGAAACTATTATAATAGTTCACACAAGAGACAATGGTGGTTTAGTGTAGGTTAGTGATAATAGAGACAGAGAGATATGGACAAATTCAAGATAAATTTTAGAGATACAATCAATAGTACTTTTCAATAAGTACTACTGAGTGTGGAAGAGGTGAGGGAAGGGGACGATTTTCAGCTTTCAAGTTCAGTAACTGCTAGTTGTACTGAAATAGATGAGGGTGGCAGGAGGAACAGATTTGGGGTAAATATCAAGATTTCTGTTTTAGACATGTTTGAGGTGTATGTGATATATTAAAGCGGAGGCAATAGTGACAATTAGGTCTACAAGTTCAAAGAACACCAACATTTAGAGGTCAGCAACAGAGAATGAAAAGAAATAGACATATTTCAAGAAGGAGAAACTGGTTGATTGTGTCAGATGCTACTGAGAAGACAAGTACTATGAGAAAAGAAAAGTATCTGTTGGGTTTGACAACATACCTTTGGTGACTTTGACAAGAGCAGGTTGCATGGAATGGTATGAAACTAGACTGGAGATGATTAAAGGATGAATGGGAGGTGAAGTGGAGAAAGCAGTGTGTCTTCAGAAGTTTGCTGTGAAAGGAACAGAAACAGGCAGTAGCAGGAAGAGCTCCTAGAATTCAAAGGGGACTCTTAAAGATTGTAGATAATAGAGCATGTGCATTCACCGATGGGAATAGCACAAAAGAGGAGAAAACTGGTGATGCAGAAGAGATGGGAATAACTGAAGGAGTGAAGTCCTTGAATAGGTGGGAGGTGTTTAAAGCAAAAGTGGAGGGACTAGTCTTTGATATGAGGAAGGACAGTTCCTCCATGTGACAAGTCAGAAGAGGAAGTCGAGTGTAAAGAAGATAGTCAATCCGGCGATGAAACAGGGGAAATCCCCATTTGAATGTATCTGTCTTGTCAATAGTGACCATGAGGCCATGAGCTGAAGGTGAGGACAGAAGCTGAGATGTGGGAGGTTTGGGAAGTTTGGGAGGAGAGGGGAAGGTATGAAATAGCTACTTCTGTCTGAGACTGTGGAGGTGAGCATAGCAGGATTGCTATGTTATTAAGACCCATTTGAGGTCTGCAATCAAAAATATAGAGTGAAATCAATGGACTTGTGTGGTTTTCTCTGATAACATTCAGCTGCATTGATACACATGTGGAATAGGTGGAGCATTGTAACTAACCTGGGTTATGTTTGGCTAGGACAATATAAAGATGGGAAAGGGGGCTAGGTTAGTTTTCTAGACTGTATAACAAATTACCACAAACAGAGGCTTAAAATAACATGCATTTATTATCTCATAGTTCCAATGAGGAGTCTGGGAACAAATTACCTGGGTCTTTTCCTTCAGGATCTCATCAGGCTGCAATACGGACGTTAAGTGGGACTGCGGTCTCATCAGAGTCTTGGTTACGTAAAATATCCACTTCCAAGCTCCCTCAGGATATTAGAAGAATTCATCTTCTTGAAGCTGTTGGACTGAGGTCCTTGTTTTCTTGCTAACTTTCAAACAAGGGTGTCTCTCAGCTACTAGAAGCCAAATTCTTTGCCATATGGCCCTCTCCATAGGCCCTTTCACAAAATGGCAGCTTATTTCTTCAAAGCTAGCAAGGGAGAATCTCTTTAACTCCAGTCTGCTAAGATGGAGTCTTAGGAGAGTGATATCCCATCACTTTAGTCAAATTCTATTGGCTAGAAGCAAGTTGTAGGTTCCACTTATGCTTAAGGGAAGGGAATTACACAGGGCATGAACACCAGGTGGTGGAGATCACTGGGGGTCACTTTAGGGTCTGTTAGACACAAGAGCTAGAATAGCAGGGATGTTTGCAAGGGAGTGATTATAATGATGAATAATGAAATCTAAGCTGGGTGTATTAGTTTTCTATTGGTACATAACAAATCATCACAACCATAGCAACTTAAAACAACACGCGTACTATCTTACAGTTTCCAGGAAGTCCAAGCACAGCTTATCTGAATGTGTGAACAAATTTTTTTAAATGAGCCTCTTCTTTTGGATATGCACAGGTTCGCAAAAGGGCAGACAGCTTGTTGAGTGGAGCACAAGTGAGATTTCAGCCCAGGCCCCACTCATCCTCTAGACTGGGCATGCTTATATAATGCATAAACTATATAATCATATACAACAGCCAAAGCAGAATGTGTAGGGGAAATGACCAGTATGAGGTCAGCCTCAGCTCTGCCACCACCTAGCTAGACAACCTAGGGCCAGCCACCTCCCCTCTCTGAGCCTCAGTTTCTTTGTTGGGCAAATAGGGCATAATCATACCTATTTGACAGAGTTGTCATAAGGATTAAAGGAGCTACTTTACACAAAGCATTTGATGGGGAGCCCTGAAGAGAGGGTAATGGGATCTGGGTCCTGCCATAGGGAATACTCAGCCTGGTAGTATACGTGGCCCACTGCAGGCAGGGACCACTTCAGTTCATCTAGTGTCTCTCACAGTCTACTCATTCCTCCACTGTATTTCCTTTTCTGTGAATGGTTTGTTCATATCCCTTCCTTATTTTTTTATTGGGATGTCAAAGCTTTGTATCCAGTGGTACAAAGATGGAAGAAAATTATTGGTATTCATTTATTCATTCATTCCAAGAGTGGTATCTGGGACAACCTGTTAATAATTTTCTATTATAAAGTTCTCTTGGGAGCTGAGGGACTTCTGTCTATCCAGCCTTCCTTTCTATCCTGTGAGTTCTACCTCAGCCTTGAAATAATTCCATTTTTGCTTAGGGTAGCCAGGGTCACTTTTTGTTATTTGCATCCAGAGAATCATGATCAAAACCCATAGTTATAAGTGAGGAGAGAAGGTTGAGCTGGCCTTCAGTCAACTTTATAAGAATGACTTTGAGGGGATACAGTTAAATAGCATTCTGAATACTATTGAATGAAGTCTAATCGATTCAAGTTTTGCTCCCTATGGGTGGACTCTAAGAAATTGCTATGTGATATGCAATAATAAGCTGACTGTAAACCAAAGTGTGAGCGGACATAATAGCTCGTGCTATTTGCTCTCGGAAAATTTCTGGAGTCTTGGGAACAGTCATTTGGCCAAAATGTTGGGCAGGTTGGTACCATCGCTTGTGAGAACAGTGTGGACAAGCAAACTTCACTCAAATTTTTGCTTCTTCCTCTATGGTATCTGCTCCATACCAAATAAGGTCCTAGATGGAAATTCTGTAAGAGTGTTCCATTACCTTGCCTGGGAGAAACCAGAGATGAATAGTTCCTGGCATTCCCAGCTGCTGGGCTTTACCCACAATAATGTCTACATCCTCAGGCATTCATTTCATCTCTGGGAAACAGGACTTCATATGAGGGTTTTATTCAAAGATTAACCCTCACAGAGATGTTAAATTTTTAATTTTTTTTCCTAAGGAAGAACTTTTTGAATTGTTCTTATCAGCTTGGCAATAATCTCTCAGGTGCACACTGAAAATCTTGAACTTTGTCTTGCAGCTATGTACCTGAATTGTGATAACAGTGAATTTGGAACATCAAGGTTAGATCACCCTTTAACCATATCTCCCTCCTGCCACATAGTCTTTAATAAGCTTCCTCATTTGTAATGCCAAATATTTTGAACATGGCCTTCCAGCAACTTAATGAACTAAAACAATTATTAAAGGTTACTTTGACATCAATGTAAAGAATCACACCGATGTGCTTAACTTTAATAAAACTAATTGAACAGTCAAGCATCTATGCACATAGTTCCTCAGTTTTCTTCCAGTTGTCGCTAGACAAAGAAACCTTCTATTACTTTGATCACGTCCAAGAGCCTTAATAGTCAATGAGACTCACAAAATAGAATGTCTTTGACGACATCAGCAGCATATAAAGTCTGAAAACTATGTGCTGGCTATATGGAGAGACAACAGTACTTTGACCCAGTTGCATGCTGAAAGGGAATTGCTTTCTCTTTTCCTCCCTCTCTCTTTCCCTCCCCTCTTTCTCCCTTCTTCCCTTCCTTCTCTTCTCTCCCTTCCTCCTTTTCTCCTCAGCTCTCCTCCTTTCTTCCTTTTGTTGTAAGCATCGGAATCCAATTCTGTCACCTTGAATACAAAATATAATTTACTGTAAGGCTACAGAGAACTTGAAGAATGGAAGGAAAGGCTGAAGATTCTGATCAGCGAGGACAGGATTTAGAGCGGCTCTGGACTGATGGGCTCTTAAGGTTGCTGCATCTGGATAATGGTACTCCAGCTGCTTACTCACTCTATTCGCTTTCTACTCAAAGGGTTATCTGTGGACTAGCAGCATTGGCATCATCCAGGAGTTTTTCAGAAAGGTAGGATTTCAGGCCCCATTGACTCAGAATCTGCATTATAACAAGACTCCCAGGTGATGTATATGCATATTAGAGTACAGGGAAGCCTGTCCTATTCAAAACCCTGCTGGTCTAGTTTGGGTCTTGTGCCTGTCCCTTGACTAGAGGAGAGTGTGGTACCATCATTGACAGTCCTGCCAGACTATATCCAATGGGGAAAGTGATAATTCAAATCTCCTAAATCAGGGTGCTGTTACTGAAAGAATAGGAAATGAATGCTGGGTAGATGAGAACTTATGCTGTTTTAAATTGCCCTGCTAGGTGCCATAGCCACTTTTGTTACTATATACCCCAGGAGCAGTCCTTTTCACTGGGGGCTTCCCTGAGCTGCCAATTCTTTTTTCTTTATATTCCTTCTCTAGCAATCCTAATCCCAAATTCTCTTAAAGAGAACAATGTATTGTATTGAATAGTGTCCTTCCCCCCAATTTATGTCCACCTAGAACCTATGAATGTAACCTTATTTGTAAATATGATCTTGCAGCTATAATAAAGTGAAGGTGAGGTTATACTGGATTAAGATGGGTCCTAAATCCAATGAATGGTGTCCTTATAAGAAGAGGGCATTTTAAACACAGAGACACAAAAGACAGACACACAGGGAAAAGGCCATGTGAAGACAAAGACAAAGATTGGAGTGTTGGATCTAAAAGCCGAGGAATACCAAGGATTGCCAAGAACCACCAGAAACTAGGAGAGAGGCATGAATCAGACCCAACTCAGGTGACACTTTTATTTTGAACTTAAGGCCTCCTGAACTGTAAGAGGATACATTTCTGCTGTTTTAATCCATCTGGTTTATGGCATCCCTAAGAAACTAATACAAATATGAATGCTCTTGTTTCCTACTAGAGGAGTTAGGAATGGTAAGGCAAAAGAGGAAAGCACAAAGATTAAGACTTTAAGATCTTATCTTGAGATTTTTAGCATGGCCTACACCTTGCTAATCAAAGTGGGTCCAAGCAGCAACAGAATTACAGTTTAAGAGAGGCTGGCCTGAGGAAATTCTGACATATTCTACAGCATGAATGAACTTTGAGGACATTATGCTATGTGAAATAAGCCAGTCACAAAAAGGCAAATACTGTATAATTGCACTTATATGAGGTGCTTATTATAGGCAAATTCACAGAGACAGGAAGATCTGTGATTGCCAGGATCTGAAGAGAGGAGGAATGAGAAGTTACTGTTTAATGGGGTACACAGTTTCAGTTTTGCAAGAGAAAAAGAGTTCTGGAGCTGGATGGTGGTGATAGTTACACAACAATGTGAATGGACTTAATGCCACTAAACTGTGCACTTAAAAATGGTTAAGATGGTAAATTTCATGTTATGTCTATTCTACCACAATTAATTTTTTTTTTCCGAAAAAAAAGGCCTGGCCTGCAAAGTTATTTCTGACCCCTGGCACCTCTATAGCCTCATTTAGTCCCATTCTTTCTCTCACTTTATGCTCCACAACTAGGAGTTTCTTTCTATTCCCCTAGTGTACCACCTGTGGACGTTGACAAGATGCTGCTCTCTCTTCCTGAAACACTTCCCCCACCCTTTGTCTAATGTTGAATGTCCCTTTCTCAAGGCAAATGCTCCCTGACACTACAAACCAGCTTGAGGCCCAACCGCACATTCTCAAGGCACCCTGTACTTCTCCTTTCCAGTGGTGATTGCAGTTAAATGCTTGTACAATTGATTGTTTAATGTCTATGTTTCCAACTAGAAAGTCAGTTCCACAAGGACAGAAACTGTGTCTATTTTGTTACTGCTATATCCTTATCCTAGAACAGTTAGATATTTAGTAAATATTTGCTGACTGTCTGAATGAATGACCCACTCATTATTGATTCAAGCTCCTTAACTTCTGCAATCCAAAGCCTGTGAGCCTCAGCCATGTGGGTCTAGAAACCTAACTTTGAAGAACAGAGGTGATCCAACTCAGAGCTGGATGACACAAGCAAACCATACACTCAATTACTCCACAAAACAGATACCATTTAATTAATTTATGGGGTAGCTGCTTGGTTGGGCAGAGAACCAGTGCCAAGAGAGATGGAGCATCTTGAGTGATATTTGCCTAATGAAACAAAATGAGACAGAAAATACCTCTAAGTGATTGGTATTTTCCTATCTCTGACCTTGCATCTCTGTTAAAGTTGTTGGTTGTTAACAACAGAAACTAACTCTGTGCTTGTAGAATCCATGCGTGACTGGAAGACCAGGTTGAGGACAGGGCAGGAAATTAGGAAGCCACAATAATGCTATAGGGAGTGAAAATCTACATTTTCTTCCCTCCATCTTTGTGTTTTTGGCTCATAATTCAAAGACAGCATCTGGTTGGCTAAGCCTAGGTTATAAGCCTATAAACCCTTCAACACACTAGGGAGAAAAGAGGTAATATTTACCTTATTTAGGTTTTCACAGTGGATTTTACTGTCCCACCAAGACTACATACAATGGGTATATTAATCAATTAATTAAGCTGTAAATAACTTCGAACCATATTCAACTAGCTTAAATAAAAATAAATGTATTATTTTACAAAACACAAAGTCCTAAAGTAGGGGGCCTTCTGGGTTGGTTAATCCAGTACCTCAAGGACCCAGTCCTTTCGCTTTGCAATTGTGTGAACCTCAGTGCATTGACTTTGTTTCAAGAAGCTACCTTGCCTTGCCAGCTGCTGAGTCCCAGCCTCACTTCCAGATAGGGCAATATCAAAGACAAACCAAAGAATGATTGCTTCCTTGTGTGTTTCCTTTTCAGATCAAGGAAACCTTTCCCATAATACCACTCCACGGTGGACCTCCCTTTCTGTCTCATGAGTCAGGATAAAGTCACATTCTCCTTCTTTAACCAATTGTTGGAAAAAAGAATGGAACCACTATGACTGCTTAAATCAATAGTTCTCAAACTTCTTGGCCTCAGGACATCTTTATACTCTTAAAAATTATTGAGGACCTTAAAGAGCTTCTCTTTATATGAGTGATAGCTGCCAGTTTTTATAATATTAGTAATATTAGTGACTAATATTATTTTAAAATATGATTATAAAACAAAACAACAAAAAATGTACTAACTGTGTGTTTCCATGTAGATTCAAGGAAAACTTTGGAATTTAAAAGTTGTGATGTATTGGATGAGGATAAAGTTGCAGAGATTTTAGCAGGTACAACTGAAGACAGCTAGTAACTACAGCAAAAGTACTGAGATCAAATGGAATTATCTGTAAAAACACAGTATTTATATGTTCAATCTTTAAAAAGTAGAAAATACAAGAATACACTAACACACATTTCATTAACTGCCAGAATTATGACATGATGATATTTCATGTAACCTCTAGAAAACTCCATTGGATACGGGTAAAATAATTAAAGTGAAAAAGGAAAATGACATCATGAAAAGAATTTTTAGCATATGTGCTGCCAAAGTGAGCACATGAAAAGAGTTTTGACCTTGCAGTCTGAGAACTGGCTTAAATCAACGAAGACTCAGTCCTGAGTCACATAGGAGAAGAGTGGGTCCTGGAACAATCAGGGCTAGGACAGGTTGGAAGAAGGTGACAACAGACAGAGACCTGGTACAGTAGGTCAGAAAGAATTCCCCGATGACCAGAAAGGAAGGGGGAGAAGTGAGTCTGGGCAACCATAAATCAATGAGTAGTGAGTGTCCTCTAATCTCTCTCCTCTGCACAGGACTAGCCACACTATTCCAATTCTGCATATCTCCTTTTCAAGGCTGGGCACACTTGTCTGTAAAACCATTCTTCCTTCATATATGTTCATAGCCCTGATGAATTTGTGTAGGCACTTGGCCACCTTCAATTATATGTTGATCTCATTAGATCAGTGATTCCTAAACAGCAACCACCGGAGAATCACTTTAGAATGTTTGCCGAGACCTAGTACCACCTTGACTATTATTTACTTAGTCTTTATCTTTAAATTAACTCAATCTATTTCAAAAAGAACATTTTATTCACTATCCACCCCATTGATTGAAAGTCTCTTTAAGCTTCTTCAAGGAGTCGCAGGAAAAATGATCTACCAGACTATTGATTCTTCATTAGAATTACATTTGTGTGGGGGTTAAATTGGTTTTAAAAGCCTTTTCTGTTTTCATTGTCTTATCAGATGCTGTGGTCCAGGCAATACTAGTGGTTTAAATGATGTGGTTTCTTAGAGGAGTTTTCTTTCCTAGAAAGTCAAATCAAGCTCTTAGACTATCATTAATTGCATCTGCTGCAAGACAAAAGAGGAAGTTTTAAATTCCTCATTTTTTTCACTTTTCCCGTTCAGAATGAAGGAGGAAAAAAGGAGATTACAAGTGTAACAATGACCCCTTTTCCCTGCTACCCCTCCCCCTCAGCCCCTCCTGAGGGTCAGCCTTATTCAGGCCTGGGAGGTGGGAGGCCCCAGTGGCTCAGAACAGCTGTGGAATGTCCAGACTCTTAGAGGTTGCTCATCCTTAAACCAGGGAGGAGGGAGGAAGGGTAGACTTAGAGTGGGGCAGACACAAGAGACAAAGAAAGTTGGGGGTGGAGGTGGGGGCAGGATGGTGGGAGGGTGGTGAGTTAGGTCAACCTAAAGACCAACCAACTCATTGAAGAGAAGAGAGAGACAGAGCAGAAATTTGAATCATAGAAAAGAAAAAGGGGTAACACAAAGATGAGGCCAATAAGGAGAAAAGGTCAGAGATAGACAAAGGCAAGGTAAGACAGAAATGAAGACAAGAAAGAGTAAAGAAAAGTGGGTAGAACCGACTCCTCTAACTTCCCCTTTCCAGGAAATGATTACCATTTTCTGAGTACCACTCCAATAAATTTCCTTAGGGTAATCTCATATCTGTCATGCCCAAGTCCATGCAGTGCACCTAGCCTCCCCCTGCAACACTGGTGGGCCTTAGAGAGCCAATGTAGGTTTGGAACAAGGGAAGACATACCTATCCAACATCATGATGCCACCAACTGCCACACAGCCAGCTTTGTAAGAGCTTCCCTCACTAATTTTCATTCTATTTGCTCCATCAACTTCCTCTTTTCAGGGAATATTATATTTATTGTACAAATGAAGAAACTGAGTCTTCAGAAAGTGATTTGTCGAAGATCCCTCAGGACTACTTAGTCCTAGTGCCTAAAAGTGCCAGGTCCAATCTAGCTGCTTTGAATACATATTTGATCCTCACAACAATCTTATAAAATTAAGTGAGGATTAATATCCTCATTTCTCACAATTTGCACAGATGTATAACTGCTCTTGGACACCCTTGGGAGGACAGCTTATTGGCTATCATCCTTCTTAGGGACCAAAGCTCCTCCCTCCCCCAGAGTAACTACCTCCACCTCTCCCTTAGGGGATTTGTTTAGGACTGGAATGAGTATGAGCCCACATATTTGGTGGACATTAGAGCCGCTCTTAGAGAAGCAATAACACACAAATTCTTTCTAGGGCTAGGGCAGAGAACCAGGACTAAGGATTTCCTCAGCATACTCCTTGTGTATTTTCCTCTGCCCACTCTGCTGACCTTGATCAAGCAATTATCATCTCTCATCTGGATTACCCAGTCTCTTTAATCAGGACTGTAGACAGTGTGTGGTTTGTGTACTGCATAAGGACATCTGGCTGAGGGCCCAGTAGGGGCTAAAGTCCAGCTTGTATTCTAGTGCTAAATTATGCACCCTGGTGTGGGGCTGCATCTGCAAGAAGAAGGGGAATCTTTCTCTTTAGGCAAAGACCCTTTTTTTCCGAGCCAAGTGCCATGAGACTATATCTACCTGGAGGAGTCACCTTTTCCAAAGTAGTACAATGATAAGCAAACAGCACCTAAACAGCAACCCTGTTCTTGCTTCCACACTTGCCTCCTTCAACCTATTCTCTCAGCAGCCAAAGTGGTCCTGTGAAAACCCAAGATGAACACATCCCTCCTCTGTTCAAAATCCTCTTACAGCTCTTACCTCACTCAGGGTCAAAATCAAGGTCCTTATAGAGGCCCACAAGGCCCACAAGGCCCTACATGACCTGGGCTCCAAACACCACTAGAATCTTAACTCCTACCTCCCTCCCCCTCAGTCATTCTCCCACCCTCACTGTACTTCTTCCAGTTACTTAAACATTAAATGCCCATCTCATCTCAGAGTCTTTGTACTTGCTTTTCCCATTGCCTGGAATTCCTCTAGATATCCCCATCACTGACTCCTCAAGTCTCAGCTCCTTAAAGAGGTCTTCCCTGACTACCTTATCTAATATGGTCCTTCCCACTCCAACCCCAAGTGTCACTTGATTACAATTCCTGCTTTATTTTCTTCATGTAACTTATTACTCTCTTAACTTAACTTGTTTATTTATTAAGTATCTGTCTTTCCCCACTGGTAAACAACCTAATTACAGCCAAGCCTATGTGTGCCTTGTACTTCATTGTATCTCCAGTATCTAGAACAATGCCTGGTCCAAAGAAGATGCTGAATAAATTTATGTCGAATGAATTAATTGATGGCTTTTTTTCTGGTAACCAAAAATACAGCCTCAGCTAGAGAGTCTCATGTAATATAATCACCCCCACAGGGGAAAAGAGTTGATATTTAGGGAACAGACTTAGGATACTCTCAGTTCCACATGTCCGACATTAGCACCCAGAGCACAAGTTGTGGGAAGGAAAAAGATTTGTGACATCATTGGATTGCAGTGAACACTCTTACTTCCAAAGTTTCCTCCATCATTGCATCACTCATTCAGGATTCAAAGTCCTGAAAGAGAGCCAAATTTGGGTCAAGTGCCTACATGATGTCTATACCAGGGGGAGGTAAAAAAAAAGATATGGCCCCATTGGATTTTGTAACAGGAGCCAGCAGTGGAAAACAGGTGTTGGGATTTCCCCTTCTGCTAAGACTACACACAGTCGAAAGTATGAAACTGGATAGCCCAAAAAACAACTGTCATGTTTTTAGGAAATAGTGTGGGAGCCTCAGTCTGAAGCAATCACTTGACAATTGCCATGAGGAAGTGAAAGGGAGGTGATGAGATTCTTATTTTTTTTTAATTTTTAAAATTTAGTTTCAAGTATACAATACATTGGTAAGAAATCTATGTAGCTCATAAAACGATACCCCCGATTGTACCCTCCATTCCCTGAGATTCTTAAAGGTACTAATTGGTATGGCCATCTTGCCAAATACAAAACCAAAGCAGAACAAGTGTCAAAACTTGTGAAGGAAGCAAAAGGCCCACAGAGTTCTTCTGCCACCAAGTTGAAGATGGATCAATCTCTTCTGGGGAATTTTATTTTCTTTTAAAATTTTTAATTTTTAAAATCCTTCAAAATTGTTTTAAGGCCTGGATCTCTGAGGCCTATAATTGGGTTGATTTGCTCAATCATTGTGGTGGAGAGACTCAAGGATGACCCCCCCCCCAAAAAAATTCTCACTTCCTGATGTCTGTGCATTTGTCACTCCTGTGAACATGTTATGTTATACATGACTGCCTTAGAAGACTAGAGTCAGAGAAACTCTCCCTTGCTTATTCTGATGAAACCAGTACCTGTAGTGCAGCCTGGTGAGACTCTGAAGGAGAGACCCGGACTTAGCTGTGCCAAGACTCTTGACCCACACACACTGGGAGATAATAAATATGTGTGTTGTTTTAAGCCACTAAATTTATGGTTATTTGTTACATAGCAATACAAAATCAGTGCACTTCTACTCCTTAGTGGCCTCATCATCAATCCAGACAGGGCACCACATGGAGATAATAATAGCACTTGCTTCATAAGGTTGTTATAAGGATACCATGAGTTTAATTTTGTAAAGGGCATAGAAAAGTTCCTGGCACATTATCTGAGTGTTTTTATTCTCTTGTGTCTTTTGATGCACAGAAAATTTAAATTTTGATGAAGTTTAATTATCAATTTTTTTTCTTCAGTTCTTGTGCTTTTGGTGTCATATCTAAGAAACCATTGCCATATCCAAAGTTATTAATATTTACTCTTATGCTTTCTTCAAATAGTTTTATAGTTTTAATTCTTATATTGGTTGTTGTATAGGTTTCTGATCCATTTTGAGTTCATTTTTCTGTATGGTGTGAGACAATGCTGCATCTACATTCTTTTGCATGTAAATATTCAGTTCTTTTAATACCATTTGTTCAAAAGACTATTGTTTCCCCATTTAATAATCTTGGCAACCTTGTTGAAAATCAATTGACCATAAGTGTAGGGGTTTATTTCTGGACTCTCAATTCTATTCTATTAATCCGAGTATCTATTCTTATGCCATTACCACACCGTTTTGATCACTGTAGTTTTGTAGCAAGTTTTAAAATCAAGAGATGTGAGTCCTCCAGTTTTGTTCTTTTTCAAGATTCTTTTGAGCTATTCAGAAAACCCTTTTATTTTTTTTAATATTCACTACCTACATCACTTTCTACAGCCTACGGTTAGTTTGCACTTTCACGAAGAACCACTGTTCCTTTTGTCTTAGAGCAATCTGAGATCTATAATCCCACTAACTTTCTAGTGCTGATGAGTATTTATAGTCTGGAGTTGAGAGTGGCAATGTTATGTTGATTTCTCTAAGTAAAAAAGTGTACAATTACCTGGAAATGCTAAATAAGTGTTTTTGACGGTTACTTCTCCCAGATAGCCTTAAAAATTGAAACATGAAATTGTAATCATTTTGTTGCTGATGTAAATGGATCCGTGGTTTAGATTTCATTTACATGAACAACACAGGAGACATGCAACCTGAATTCAACCCAAGCAGCTTGGGGAAGCTGCTTTCTCTTGACATAGCATTCTGATCTAGGAAAGTGAGCTGTGAGAGCTCTACTCTGTTTGTTACATATGTAGCTAAGCTTGTAATTTTCTTCTTGTTTTCATGAAAAAAAAGAGTTAGAATTGATTGTCATGTCAAAGATAACTCCATAATTTATGACAAACAACAGCAGCAGCATTCTTATTAAATTTACTTTAAACATTTTAAATTGAAAATGTTTTTATATAATTGTAGATTCACATGCAGTTGTGAGGAAAAATACAGAGAGATTTCATACACTTTCCCTAATTTCCCCCAAAGGTAACATTTTGTAAGACTCGTGTGTGTATGTGCGCATGTATTAAATTCTATACAACCTTATTACCTGTGAAGGTTCATGTGTCTATCACCACAGTCAAGATACAGAAGAGTTCCATCACCATAGGGTCTCTTATGTTGCTCTTTTATAACCACCCTACCTCTCTGCTGTGCTGCCTCCCCACTCTCACTCTGGCAATCACTAATCTTTCCTCCAATTATAAAATTTCATTTCAAAGGTGTTATATTGACCAAATCATAACCTTTGGGCATTGGCTGTTTTCACTAACCTTAATTCTGTGGAGATTCATCTAAATTGTTGCATGTATTAATATAATAGTCTGTTCCTTTTTATTGCTGAGTAGTATTCAATGAGATGAATGTAAAACAGTGTAAACATTGACATATTGAAAGACATCTGGACAGATTCTCGTTCTTAGCAATTATAGATGAAGTTGTTATGAACATTCATGTACAGGTTTTTGTGTGAAAATAAATTTTCATTTCTCTAGGATAAATGCCCAGAAGTAAAATTGCTGGGTCATATGGTAATTGCATATTTAGTTTTGTTAAGAGATGGACAAAGTCTTTTCCAAGTGGCTATAGCATTTCACATTCTTATCAGCAATTTACGAGTATATGGCTTCTCTGCATCCTCACCACCACTTGATGTCGTCACCATTTTTATTTTAGTTGTTCTAATAGGTAAACAGTGAAATCACATAGTGGTTTTAATTTGCATTTCCCTAACAGCTAATGATGCTGAGCACCTTTTCATGTGCTTCTTTGCCATCTCCATAGCCATTTAAGTGAAACGTCTATTCATATCTTTTGTCCATTTTCTAGTTGAACTGTTTTTTTTAACTACTGAATTTTGAGAACTCTTTATTCTATTCTATATACTAGTCTTTTGTTGAATATGTGGATGGCAAATATTTTCTTTCAGTCTGGAGCTTATCTTTTCATATTATTATTAAAATTACTTGGGTAACATTGGTTAATAACATTATATAAATTTCAGATGTACATTATTACAATACGACATCTGTATATTCTATTATGAGCTCACCCAAAAGTCTAGTTTCCTTCAGTAAACTGTTTTGTTGTTGTGTTGTTTTGTTTTTCCTTCTGTATACTCTTATCACGGACCTTCACAAAGCAATTTTTAATTTTGATGATTCGATTTATCAGATTTTTTGTTTTTGGATTGCGCTTTTGGTGTCACGTTTAAGAACTCTGCTTAGCCCTAGTTCCCAAAGATTTTTTTTCTCCTAAAAGTGTTATAGTTTTATGTTTTATATATAAATCTATGTTCTACTTTGAGTTAGTTTTCATATAAAGTGTGACATTTAAGTCAAGACTCATATTTTTGTCTATGAATGTCTAATTGCTTCAGCACCGCTTGTTGAAAAATTATTCCTCAATTAACTGCTTTTTTTCCTTTGTCAAAAATTAGTTGGGAATATTCATGTGGATCAATTTCTGGGCTGTCTATTCTTTTCCATTGACATACGTGCCCATCCTTCTGCCAGTACTACAGAGTCTTGATTACAGTAGCTATAAAATAAGCCTTGAAGTTGAGTAGACTGATTCTTCTCACTTTATTCTTCTTTTTCCAAATTGTTAAGCTATTGTTTAGCTTGTGCCTTTTTATATACATTTTAAAATAAGCTTGTCTTTGTCTACAAAAATGTTGGTCGAAGTTTGATAGGAATTGCACTAATCTTATAGATTAATTTAGAGGGAGAATTAACATCTTTACTATGGTGAGTTTTGCAATCCATGGATATAGTGTTTCCTGCCTTTTATTTAGGTCTTTGATTTCTTTCATCAGCAGTTTATAATTTTCAGCATTCAAGTCTTGTACATGTTTTATTAACTATATCTCTAAATACTTCATTTTCTGTGGAATGACTGTGACACTGTGTTTTCAATATTGGTTTCTGCATAATTATTGTTAGTATAGATAAATATGATTGATTTTTGTGTACTAATTTTATATTCTACAACCTTGCTGCTGACTTCATATATTAGTTTTAGGGTTGCTTTTTTGGGGGTAGATTTCTTATAATTTTCTACATAGGCAATTGTGTCAACTATAAAATAGAAGAGGTATCTTTTGTAGGTGCTCTTTATCAAGTTGAGATAACTCTCCTTCATTTATAGCTTACTGAGAGTTTTTCATGAATAGTTGTTGGGTTTTGTCAAATGCTTTTTCTATGCCAATTGATATAATCATATGAGTTTTATTCTTTAGCTTGTTGATATGATGGATTATACTGATTGATTTTCTTATATTGAACCAGTCTTGCATACCTGGAATAAAGTCCACTGAGTCATGGTTATAATTCTTTTCAAACATTGTTAGTTTAAATTTACTTTTGAATAGAATTAGAGGATTTTTTTCTGTATTTGTTTCAATTTCAGAATTTTGATGTATTTATTTTTCCTTTTACTTTATATTTACCTCCCTCCCCCAGAACTGGCCCTTCATTTTTTGTGTAACAAATGAGAGTGAGAAAGATAATTATTCAAAAAGATTAACTTTATTTCCTATTGTTAATACAATTAAATACATTTAAAAAGAGGGTTAATGAGCATTTTTCTAAGTTCCAAAGCTGGCATGAGTGTCTTAAAGAAGTCAATGAACCAAACATGGCTGTTTATGCAGATGATGCCCAATCTTTATTTCCTGCCCAGGTCTCTTCTCTGCACTCCAGACCTAGATCTCCACTTGCCTACTGAACATCTCCCTGTGAATGTCCCACAAACACTTAAAATTTAACATGTCTCACCAAACTCATGGTCTTGTTACCGAAACTTATTTCTATGTTTCCTGCCTTAACTGGTGGCATTACCATTCACACAATGACTGAAGCTGGAAATGTGACAGTTATTTCTCCTGCTCCCTGCCCAATTCCTCCAATTAAAGCCTGATGACGCTACAACAAAAGGTCTATCAAATCAGTCCCCTCTTCTCCATCTCCACAGTCACCTTCCTAACTCCATCTTGAACATCTCATTTTTTGATTATTGCATTATTGCATTTGCCTCTTTTACTCTAATTTTCCTCCTTCGGTCTACTCCCTACAATGCCCATTGCTGATTTTGTCCTGGTAAATGTTTAACAGCAGGCTCTCTAGGAAAAGAGGTCTAATTTGTAGCATTTGCTGATATCCGTGATATAAATATTCTCATCATAACTGATTTCAACCTATTAACATATCAGTTGGCTTGCAAAATTTCTGAAATTTTAAGAATCGTCTCTCTTGGTAGCTGTTAGGAGCCAGCTCCAGAAAACCACCGGCACAACTGAATCTTTGTAACATGCAAATTTGACCAGGTCGTTCCCTTGATTAAAACTTCAGTGATTCCCCATTACCAGCAGGATAAAACCCAAGTTCTTCAGTTCAACATTTACATTTCTTTGTGATTTAGTCACTATAGACTTCACCAGCTTCACCTCAGACTTTATCATCTTCATCAAACCACCCAACTACCACCACATACATTCTGGATGGCTCAACATTCTTGGATTCTTGGAGGTAGAAGTCCAAGGTCAGGGTGCCAGAATAGTTTTGGTAAGGGTCCTCTTCCAGGATGTAGATGACCATTTTCTCCTTATATCCTTATATCCTTACATGGAAGAGAGGGCAAGAAAGTTCTCTAGGGTCTCTTTTATAAAGGAACAAATTCCATTCATGAGGATGCCACCATATTGATCTAATCATCTTTCAAAGGCTCACCTCCTAATATCTTTGCATTGTGTTTAGAATTTCAACATAAGAATTTTGAGGGTACACAAACATTCAGTCATAACAGTTCGTAAGTTGTTGAGCAAAATGAGGGTGAAGAAGTATCAAATGCAGTTGGTAACGTAGAGTTAACTGGTGGCAATTTTGCTGGAGTAGTGGGGACTAACATCTACTTCCAATGGGTCGAGGAGAGAAAGGAATGTGACATCAGCTCTACAATGCTACCTGGTACCATCTGAGGTTGGTGCATACTAACCAAGATCTTTGTTTCTTCTTGGGAGACAGTGTGTAATACTATACAGATTACGAAGACAGGCCTTGGAGTCAGACTGCCTGGTTGTAATTTTGACTTAGTCATTTGCTAAGTAATATGACCTTGGGCAAATAACTTTTCTTCTCTGTGCCTCAGTTTTGTCATTTATAAAGTGAAGATAAGTTGTTGTGAGATATATAAAAAATAATCTGCGTGACATAGAATAGTGCCTGGCTCCCAATAAGTGCTAATAAAATGGTAGATCTGATTAGTATTTCATTTTTTGTCTTTCAGAGAGATCTTTGGATTGGAATCTTGGAGGTCAGGCTTCCACAGATGCCCCGAGTGACCACGAGTCATTCACTTAAAAAAAAAGCAAATTAAAACAAAATAGTCTTAGAAATTCTGGGATCCGGAATAAGTTCCAACCTATCTGAATGGCAACCTACGACACATTCAGAATGCGTAAATTATGGTATTTTATACATATAAATACAATCACACAGAGACCCCTGGAATTTGAAGGGTGAGAAACATGATCACATTAGCTACTGAGTTTAATGTTTCATCAAGTAGGAGGCAGCAGGGTACAATGAAAGGAGAATTGAGCTGGGATGCAAAAGGAAGAAAGCACCAACCAGAACCAACATGACTCAAGTGTTTACATAGACTAACCAGGCATTTCACAGCAACTTGTTACAGTTTTCTGAAGTTCAGAAAACTAAGTAATTAGACCAAGGTGGCACAATTATTAAGTAGAAGAATCAGAATTTTAGCTTCACTATTTTGACATAAAAGTGCCTGCTTTTTCTACCACTAAGGCAGCCACAGTGCTCTGTAATCAAGAGCACAGGCTTTGGAGAGTGAACGCCTAGATTTGGTTCTAATTCCTTCCATTTACCAGCTGTATGACCCCAGGTAAGCCACTCCATCTCTCTGGGCTTCTCTTTCTCCATTAGTAAAACAGTGATGATAATAAGGGTATTTAATTTTTATAGGGCTGCTGTGAGGATTAAACACAGTTATATTAAGAGAAGGACTTAGGACATAGTAACTGATCCATAAATGGTAGCTCATGGCAATACAATATTATACTACTCATGGTCTAGATTTAGGTTCAACAACTAATGGACCCAGATAAGTTACTATGCCTCCCTGGGCTTCAGTTTTTATCTCATCTCTAAGGTCCCTTTATGTTCATTAAAAAACAATAACAACAAAACTGTATTGAGGTATTGGCTTTATTCAGTCTTAATTGTAAACATCTCATGTGAACACTGACTACTTATCATGAACAACTGAGATCACAAAGTTTTCCCTTATATTTGACCTATATCTGTCTGAAATTATTCATATCATAACCCCTTCTGTGATGTTCTATACCCATGTAGTTATTTATTAATTAAAAGTCCACAAAAGTATCTATTATAGAATCAAATATCCAGGTGATTCAATCATTCTTCTGTTACTTTCATTTCTCCTTTCTGAACACATTCCAATTGACTAACTTCAGCAGATTCTACTGATTATTTCTTCCATAGATCCTCTTTGAGTAAACTCAAAAGCATGAAGGGTTTATTTCAATAGAGGTCCTTAATGAATCAAGTTAGACCTTTCTTGCTTTGAAAAACACCACATGAACCCCAAAAAATATGTTTAAAGAGAAAGAGAAAAGGTAAGTACATACTACACTAAATATATCCCTATATATACCTATATATCCCATATACCATACCATCTACAAATTCCAACTCCAGGTTTATTAGACACTTAAAAATAAAGGCAAAACTTAGAGAAAGAAAAAAAACAGAGCACCTCTGATATTCAGAAGCTGGTCTGGCACTCACATCTAGGCCATGTTATTCTTTTATTTAGACATAAACACAGAATATCAACTTCACACAAGGCTATTCTGAGACCATAATAAATTGACCTAAAGCAAGGTCACTTTATAATTTTGTCTAAGCACTGTGACACTGACAAAGTACTAAACGCCCCCTCTCTTAACCAAAATCAGTGACTTCTACTTTTTTAGTAATTACAGATTTGGCCTTTTACTATTCTCCCCTCCTTATAAATAAGATTTATTGAGATAGCCAATCATAGCATTGTCTCCCGTTTCTGATGGCATCCAATCTAGACTAAACTCCCATATTATAAGCCCTTCCTCCAAATCACTCAACCAAAGTTTAATTCCAATAAAGGTTTTTTTCTAATACAGTCTTACTGAGAGACACTTCTTGAATCCTCGTGGTGTGTGTTCTCCCTCGTACAATGAGTAACAAACCCAACTTGTTCTATCACAGGTGTGTTACTGATAGTCTCTGGCTGGATGACATTAACAACTTAAAAACCTTTAGAAGAAAATATTAGGGAATACATTTTTACTTTAGGGTAAGAAAGTATTTCTTAAGCAAGACACCAAAACACTAAAAATATAAGATAAAATTGATAAATTTGAATGCATGGCAGGCAGCCTCTGAAATGGTCACCTCCTCCTGGTTTTTATACTATTGTATAATTCCCCTCCTTGGTAGTAGACTGGATGTAGTGGCTTGTTTCTAATGAATATAATAAGGCAAAAATGATAGGATGTCATTTCTGAAATTAAGTCATAAAAACACTATGGCTTCCATCTTGGGTAATGTCTCTCTTACTCACTCTCTTTCTTGGATTGCTCACTCTGAGAGAAGTCAGTTGCTAGGTCATGAGACGGCTCTATGAAAAGGCACCCATGACAAGATACCAAGATCCATTAGCTACACATAAGTGAGTTTGGAAGTGGATACCCCCTCAGTAAAACGTTCAGATGAGGCCCACCCAACAGCTTGACTGCAGCCTCATGAGAGACATTGAGACGGATTCTAAACAATGTTTGAATTCCTGACCCACAGAAAATGTAAGATAAAAGTTAATTGGTTTAAGCTACTACATTTTGAGGTAATTTATCATATATTGATAAATAAATAATGTAGACCACATTCAAATTAAGACTTAGGTTCATCGAAAGATATGTAATTAAAGTGAAATCACAAAGCTGCAAATTGTGAAGAGAATATTTGCAATACACATGCTTGACAAAAGGCTGGTAACCAGAATATAAATCAAGAATTCCCACAGATCAAAATGGGGAGGGGGGGGGAATGACCCAGTAGAAAAATGGGCAAAAGACAAGGACATGCATTTCACAGAACAGGAAATAGAAATGTCAAATAAACATGAAAGGACACTCAACTTCATTACTAATCAGGACAAAGCAAATTAAGACCACAATGAGGTACCTTTTTTATTCATTAAAAAGCTGAAAGTTAAGAAGTCTGCCAATACAAAGCAATAGGAAGAGGAATGCTTATATACTGCTGGTGGGAAAGTAAACTGGGACAACCACTTCAGAAACATGTTGGTATTGCCTAACTAATAAAATTGAGCATACCCGTATCCTACAACCTAGACGTTCCACTTGTAGGTATATGCCCTGGAAAGTCTTTCACATGGACATTATGAGAAATGATCATACCAACATTTTTGATAATAGCAAAATCATAGAAACAGCTCAAAGTTCATTGAGAGAAAAATAAGTTGTGATGTGTGCACACTAGAGAACATGATATATCCTTGGGAATGAATGAACTGCTACTATATGTACCAAAATAGTGGAATCTTAGTAACATAATGTTGAGTGAAAAGAGTAAGATGCAGAAGACTTATGTGAGCATATAATATTACAAAGTTAAAAATAAGGAAAAATTAAGCAATATATTATTTATGAATACACGCATAAGAATAGAACTTTTTAAAACTAATGCTAAATATAAAACTCAAAATAGTGGTTAGCTATGTAGAAAAGCAGGAGAAGGGATAGAGAGAAACATTCAGATAAATTCAACTTATTGTTACTATTCTAATTTTTATGTTGGGTGGTAAGTTCATGGGTGTTTATTTAATTATTAAGCTTTATAACTTAAACATAAGTTACAAATATTATTTTGTGGGCATCAGATATTACTTCATTGAAAATATTTTTAAATGAATTAGGAGTATTTTAATTTTTATTATGGAAAATTAAGAGCATTTTTTATATCTAAAAAAAGCAATGAAGTTCATTTTTTTAATGGAAAGGAAAAATACAGGGGGAAGAAAAGTTTGGTGAGCTCCTAAGAGGATCAAGAAAAGGAATACAATTCAGGGAAAAAGAAAAAATTATATTTTAAACCATGTTATTATTTTAATCCTAGATCATTCAGGAAGCTATACTGGCTAAAACTGGAACTTATTAAGAAGATTATAGTTTCACCTGCAGTTCACATTAAGTAATTTCCATCCATGCTCTGTGTCTACATCTTTAAATAGTTTTTAATGCTCTCCTTTTTCAAATCAATCTCAAACTTCAGAAACTGCAAATGAGGAAGTAGATAGAGCTATTCCTGTTGGGGCTAGAGGGGAGTCAGTCTCAGTTATACTCTTGGGGCTTCCCTAACTGGTTCTGGGGTCTTAGGCAATGCCAAGCCTTGGGTAGGTATTGAGGAAGATCATTTATCCTCATAGGTTATTACTGAGGGACATCATCCGCTTGGCATCCATAGATTGGCAGTATCTTTGTGGCTCTGTGCCAGTCTTGGGACACACAAATCTCTTGTAATCTTTGAAAGCTTAAATCTTGCATCCCTGTACTTCAAGTTCATTAAAGGAGCCATTCCTCTCTAGGGTCTCACCAGGAGGCCACGGGAAGCAAGGCCCAGGTCCGGGCTGAATTCTCCTACAGTCTCTCCTACCAGCCTAAGGGGCATTTCTTTTGAATTTGGTGGAAGTTCCATTTGGTGGAGGAACCAAATTCTCCTTAATGTGCTCAGGCTTTTAGAAAAGAAAGCTTGGATATCTTGTAAATCTCCTTTCATCTCAGCCACAGACTTTGTAGAAAGCAATGAAACACAGAATCTGCTGTCTGCTGGAAAGGGAGAAAAGGAAAGGGTGAAATTCAGGGAGAAAAAACCCTAATACTTCAAATATTATCTAGGGGTAAGCAAAGGTTTTTAAAATAGGACTTAAAAAATGCTAACCATAGAGGGAAAAATTGGACTTCTTAAAATAAAAGAACTGTTGTTTATCAAAAGATACTGCTAAAAAAGTGAAAAGGCAAGACAAAAAGAAGACATTTGAAATGCATATATTCAACAAGGATTAATGTTAAGAATTCATAATAATAAAGTCCTACAAAGCAGTAAGAAAAATGCAGACAATCCAATGGAAAAATAACTTAAAACTAGCACTTCGCAAAAGAGGACATCAAAATGGCCAATAAAAAATATGAAAAATTGTTCAACTTCATAAGTCATCATGAAAATGCAAATTAAAATCATAATGCAATACCACTACACACCTACTAGTATGGTTAATGTGGAAAAGACTGACAATACCAGATGTTGGCAAAGATGTGGAATATCTTGATGGGAAACATAAAATGGTTTTTATGTTTCTGAAAAACTGGTATTAACTACTAAAGCTAAAGCAATACATACCCAATAGCCCCAAAATTCTACTTCTAAATATATACCCAAGAAAAATACATACATATATAAGAATGTCTGTGGCAGCACTACTTATCATAGCCTCAAATGGAAGCTCCCCAAATGTTTGTCAACAGCAAAATGGATAAAGTATAGTATATTCATACAATGAAATAACATACAGCAATGAGAATGAGTAAACTATTTTTGCATGAAACAACATGGAAAACTCACCCACACAATATTAAGTAAAAGAAACCAGATATAAGAGTACATGTTGTATCATTTAATTTATATAAATTTCTAAAAGAGGCAAAATTAATCTTTGGTCTTAGAAATCAGGATAGTGGTTATCTTGGGATGAGTAGTGACTGGGAGGGCACATGTAGGGGGCTTCTGGGGGATTGACCATGTCCTGTTTTGGGATCTGGATGCTGGTCCCAGAGAACAGCTGTGTTCTCTTTATGAAAACTCATTAAACTCTACACTTAAGATTTGTGCATATGGAAAACGGTATTGAAGCTCCTCAAAAAAAAACTAGAATTACTCTTCCATATGATCCAGCAATCCTACTGGGTATTTACCCCAAAGACTCAAAAAAACATATCCAAAAAGATATTTGCACACCGATGTTCATAGCAGCATTATTCACGGTGGCCAAAACATGGAAGCAACAAATGTGTCCTACGATAGATGATTGGCTAAAGAAGGTGTGGTACATATATACAATGGAATATTACTCAGTCATAAGAAGAGATGAATACTGCTATTTGCGACAACATGGATGGACCTCGAGATAATCATGCTAAGTGAAGTAAGCCAGACAGAAAAAGTTGAAAATCACATGATATCACTTATATGTGGGATATAAACTTAAAGCAACAAATGAGCAGGACAAACAGAGACTCAAGGACATGAACAATAGACTAGTGGTTACCAGAGGGTAGCGGGGTCGGGGGGAGGTAGACGGGGTAAAAGGGTCAAATATGTGGTGAAAGAAATCTAACTATAAGAGGTGAATACACAATATAAAATACACACACACACACACACACACACAGATCCAGCTGAAACATACTGGAATTTGTTAACCAATGTCACCATAAAAGTAAATTAATTTTAAAAAGATTTTTGCACTTTTAATATGTATGTAATACTTCGATAAAGTTTACCTAAAAAAAAATCTTTTACCTAAAATTTATCCAGCTACATTGAACCTGCAAGTCTGAGGGTCTGACTCTGAAATGTGATTCACTAATGCCACCCTGAAGCTTCTTAAGTACTGCTCTTCCACTTTTCCTGGTGATATCCCTATGCAGCTTTTTCTGGAACAGAGAGGGTTCAGTAACATTTCTTTTACAGGTTACTATTTTAGAATTCTGAATAACGTAATCTGAGCACATATGTAGATTTTAATTAAATATGGTGGGCTGTCACCCACTGGGAAACTTATTCCATAACTACCTCAGCTGGAAGTGAGGGACAGCAGCTCATTTGAACACAAATGCACTTGATGTTGAATCTCACCCAATCCCCAAGCAGATTGAAAGTATCTTTCTTTCTTTTTATTTTTTGCTTCTCCATATTTTCAATTTACACATTTGACTAACTAGGAGACATAAACGTTATTGCTTTTACAAAAATTAAGTATGCTTTTTATAGAAAAGTTAAGCAATAGAGAAAAGGACAAAGGGGAAGGCAACAAGTACCTCCAAATCCCACTACACAGGAATAACCAGAGTTAATAAATTTGTGAGGTCTCTCTGTAGGATGCATTCAGCAAGAAGGATACATGAATAGATGGGTGGTGGGTGGTTAGTTAGATAATTTTTATGAAAATTTAAGTGACAAGTCAGGAGAAGATAAATTGCCATAAATATAGCAGCAAAGGATTAATATCCAGTATATATAAAGAACTATTAATAAAAAGATCAACAATTCAATTAACAAGTGGAAAATGATATGAAGACAATTCACACAGAATGAACCACAAAAGAGCCAATAAACATATGAAGAGATGGTAAATCTTACTAATAATCAGGAAAATTAAGAGGAGAGTGACACAGAGTGGAAGAAATGGGACTTATTTCCACATCTATGCAATCTGGTTGGTAATATTTCACATTCATCAGATTGGCAAAACTTAATTAAATTTAAAAATGAATTAGTTCTGGTAATATCAAGTATTGGTAAGAATATGAAGAAAATGAGACTTGGGCTTTTTTTGCTCTCAAGATTGTGGAACAGGTAAATTCTGTGCTCACCTCCTCTCATGACCACATCAAAATTACAACCAAACTATAAAGCAACTGTCATTGAGAATCACCTGAAGTTTAGCTGAACAGAAGCCCTATAACTAAGGATATACAGAAGAAGCCAAGCCAAGATTAGTAAAAGGGGCGGAGATACAGAACAGGTTGGACTCACACCTATGTGCAGCAGTTAAAAATCAGGAAGGATATCTTGGTTGCACAAGTCACCTCTGAGAAGCAAGGGGTTCCAGCCCTATACCAGGCTACCCAGTGCTGGGAAGAGAAGTTCCCATATCTTCTGGCTGGGAAAACTAGAAGAGATTGTGGCTGAATGAGATGGAGGGTGTCTGGAGAACCAGACATTCCTCTTAAAAGGCCTGCATGTGGATTTACTTGCTGATAGACTCACTCACTCTGAGCTCCAGTGCTGGGACATATGAGAAGGAATTGAATTGTTTGGCTTCAGGGTGCAGGCTGGAAGAGCAGCTTTCTCCTAGATGAAAGTGCTGGCAGAAGCCATTGTTCCTTTCTTGAGCCCTGTACCTACCCAGCACATGGATGCAGGCAGCCACCATATCTGAGTCTCCATCGACCTGGCTAATGCCGTTCACTCCACCCTGGTGATTCCCTGAGACTCCACTCCATCCAATTGAGGGTATCCTCAAGCTGCTTCCAGTGGCTTCTCCATACAAACGACCTTTCTTGGCTCATGTCATGAACTTTTCTAAAATCTCTTAAAGGTTCACAAACCCCAAACAAGCAGCATCTGGCCTCACCATGTCCCATAACACTTGCTAAGCAGCACCAAGCCCAGAACAAGTGACAGCCAGCCTTGGTTCACAGCTTAACCTCTCCCAGGCACCTCCAAGCCCAGGACAAGGGCAACCATCTGCACATCACTTTGTAGCTCATACCAAGTGGCCCCAGGCAGGGCACAGACAGCAGATGACCTTGGGCTGCAACGAAGAGGCTCCAAGAGGCCCCAAAACCAACACACCCGGTGACCAGCTTCAGATCATACCAGAGCACCACTCAACCACCTTCACAAACAATACACGCAAAAGGCAGACTGGATAGGTACCAGAGTACTACTAAAGCGAATCCTGCTCTATAGGGTCAGCCCCTACACAACAGCTCCTTCACTGTTCTCACAGTCAGTCCTCACAATCCCTTCCATTAATGTGTAAAGCACTACCAAGGTTCAGCTACAACAGAAGGGCACATACAATCCACACAAGGGACACACCTGGAGCACCTGGCTCAGGCGACAAGGGATACTGCACCACAGGATTCCACAGGACACCTACTAAATAAGTCCACTCTACTAAGACCAGAAAACATAGCCACTCTACCTAATACATAGAAACAACCACAGGGAGGCAGCCAAAATTGGGAGACAAAGAAACATGTCCTAATTGAAAGAACAGAACGAAGCTTCAGAAAAAGAATAAACAAAATGGAAACAAGCCATCCACCAGATGCAGAGTTAAAAACACTGGTTATAATAATGCTCAATGATCTCAGTGAGAACTTCAACAAAGAGACAGGAAACATAAAAATGGAGATAGAAAATATAAAAAAATCAGTCAGAAATGAAAACTATAAAACTGAAATACATAATACATTAGAGGGAATCAACAGTAGGTTAGATGAAGCAGAGGACTGAATCAGTGATTTGGAAGAGAAGGTAGCAGGAAACACCCAATCAGAACAGCAACAATAAAAAGAATCCAAAAAAAAAATGAGGATAATTTAAGAAACCTCTGGGGCAACGTTAAGCATACCAAATTTGCATCCTCGGGATACCAGAAGGAGAAGAGAGAGAGCAACAAATTGAAAACCTATTTGAAGAAATGATGATGAAAAACTTCCCTAACCTGGTGAAGAAAATAGACATACAAGCCCAGGAAGTGCAGAAAGTCCCAAACAAGATGAACCCAAAGAGGCCCACGCCAAGATACATCATCATGAAAATGCCAAAGTTTAAAGACAAAAAGACAGTTTTAAAAGCAGCAAAAGAAAAGTAGTTAGTTACCTACAAGGAACCTCCCATAAGACTGTCAGCTGATTTTTCCACAGAAACTTTGCAGGCCAGAAGGGACTGGTACAAAATATTCAAAGTGATAAAAAGCAAGGATCTACAACCAAGATTACCCTACCTAGTAAAGCTATCATTTAGAATTGAAGGACAGATAAAGAGCTTCCCAGACAAGAAAAAACTAAAGGAGTTCATCACCACCAAGCCAGTATTACAGAAAATGTTGGAGGGACTTTTATAAGAAGAAAAAAATGTGTATCAAAAATATGAAGAGTACAATGGCAATAACTACATACCAATTAATAAGTATTTCAAATGAAAAAGAATTAAATGCTCCAATCAAAAGATAGGGTGGTTAAATGTATAAGAAAACAAGACCCTTACATATGCTGCCTATTCACTTCAGATTGAAAGACACACAGACTGAAAGTAAAGGGAAAGCAAAAGATGTTTCACGAAAATGGAAATAAACAACAAAGTTGGGGGAGCAATACTTATACCAGACAAACTAGACTTTAAAACAAAGGCTATTAACAAGAGACAAAGAAGGACCCAGTGATCCCACTTTAGGTATTTATCCAAGCAAACCCAAAACACTACTTTACAGGGACATGCGAATCCATATGTTCATTGTAGCATTTTTTACACTAGCCAAGACATAGAGGCAACATGATTGTCAATCAATGGGTGAATGAATGAAGAGGTACTACAAATATACAATGGAATATTACTCATCCATAAAAAGAATGAATTCTTGTTAACTACAACAACATGGATGGACTGAGTGGGTATTGTGCTGAGTGGAGTAAGCCAGACAGAGAAAGACAAATGCGATGTGATTTCATCTAAAGAACAAAATAAATAAACAAATAGTCTCTTCATAGAGAGACTATTTCGATGGTTGATAGATGGGAGGGGTTTTGAGGAATGGATGCAAAAGGAAAATGGATTAAGAAGTACAAATTGGTAGTTATAAAACAGTTACGAAGATATAAAATATAGCATGGAGAATATAATCAATCATATTGTAATAACTACGTGTAGTGTCAGATAGGTACTAGATTTTTCAGGGTGATCACTTTGTAAGTATGTTGTACATCTGAAACTAATATAATATTGTATGTAAACTGTAATTGAAAAATAAAAATCTTTTTAAAAAAAGTAAAAGAAAAAGGAACTCAGAGACTAATGGTTGGGGTATAACTCAGTACAATCACTTTGAAGATTAATTTGGAAATATCTAGAATGTGAACTGTAATTGAAAATAAGTAAGTAAATAGAAAGCCCTAGTAAAATTCAATATTGATGGCCAAGATCAAAATACATATTCACAAAAAGACTTTACAAGACTGTTCATAGCCACTGTATTAGTAATCTATTGCTATGTGACAAATTACCTTAAAATCTAGTGGTTTAAAACTACAAATATTTATTATCTCATAGGTTCTGTGGATCCAAGTATGTCTTAGTTGAATGTCTCTCCCTCAACATGCCTCACAGGGCTGTGATCAAAGCATCATCTGGGACTGTGGTCTCATTTGAAGGCTCAACTGAAGAGGGCAGATAACACAAGGTCATGCACAACAGAAGGCAGGGTTCATTTTGGGCTATTTTAGAGGTTGCCTACCATAACAGTTTTATTCATAACAGCCCCAAACTGGAAACAGGTTAGATGTCCATCAGTAGAAGAATGGATAAACTATGATGCGTTCATACAATAGAATATTATTACTCAGTAGTAAAATGGCTGAGTGAAAGAACCCTTACACAAAAGAATACATAGTGCCTGATTCAATTTATATGAAGTTCTGTAAAAGACAAAACTGCTAATCTATGATGGAAAAAATCGGAACAGTAGTTGCCTGGGGTGGTGGTAATTGATTGGAAGGATGTGTGAAGGAACTTTCTGGGTTGATGCTAATGTTATATGCCTTGGTAAAGGTTTTGACAAATGCCTGTACTTGCATCTGGAGGGTCTTAGGCAGGGAGACAAATTTGCATAAGAAAACAAGGTCTTTCTAAGAGGTAAGAGGCCAAGAACAAATGCTTTCTTCCCTTGATTTAAAGTTTTAAGAATCTGTTGCAGTGGTGAGAAAGGACACCAATGGTCCCATAGGAGAAATTACCTTGAAGGCAGCAAGAAGCTGGGCAGCTTATCTGGGCTCAACACCAGAGTCAAAGGGTTTCGGGGGTTGGGTTAGTTCTAAGGTTTAAAGCCCCAGAGCTGAATATGGCAGCACAGTGGTATGTTTTGAGGGTCAACAGCTGCCCATGAAGAAATAACTCAAAGAGCCATAACCTTGGTACTCTGAGCTCTTGCACTGTGCAGGACCAAAGAGGATGGCAAAAGAGCAGTCGGGCTAGTGGACTGACTAGAATTTCTAGTTCTCTCTCCCTCTGCCTAGAGTTTAGAAATAGGACTCATCACCTTGGAATGAATAGGTATCTTGGTTATTTACCAAGTTAGGGGGTGGGCAGAGCCCTCAAAAGAGAGATGCTGACTTTCTATTAATAAAGCCAGATAATTGCTTAAACAATTAATCGAGAGAGGAGACAAATAGCCTTTATTTATATTCCTTTGTTTTCATTATTTATACTCTTAAGTGATAAAGCTGGTCATAACTTTATTCAATGAGTGTTTACTGATTGTCATTACGCGTCAGCTACTACCAGACCCTAGGACTACCATAATGTGCAAAAGAGACAGACTGGATGAAGACTCAGTTTCTCTGCTGGCTCAACAGTTTGTGTAGCCCAAATGTGGGCTCTCAAACTCCAAATTTATATCCTTATCAGTTCAAACCTGTAGCTAGCTAACTGGAGTGTGTGTTCCTTTCCAAAATCTGAGGGAAGAGAAACTGATCAGCTCAGCTTAGGTGAGGTATCTATCCTGATCCAATCAGCTGCAGTCTGGGAATGAGGTGACAATGGCCTATTGCCCACTCAGTGAGGCTGTTGGAAGTTTCTGTGAGAAGTGAGTATGGGGAAGGCAATTGAAAACAATGGACCTGCTATCCAACACAGCTCTACATATTAGATTTCACAATGTGCAAGTAACTGCAATGACCTATACAATTCTTTATATAATTTAATAATATCAAGTCCTTTTCATGAATAAGTGAACACATTCTTTTTAAGGAAAAATTATAGCCCATATATATTCTAGACACCTCATCTCTAATTTCTTTTTCCAGCAGGATCTCACCTGGGTACCTGGAGGGGAAGCCTGAATTCATAATTCTCTTGCTATAATCTGGGCTGTCTTCTAATGTGGCTGTTCTGTTTGGCTTTAGGAAGAAGTCCTTGGGAAGAGGAGAGGTCTGACTCTTGCTGAGGTGAAGCTGAGGGTTGCCTTGGTCTTCCCCACCCTGAGATGTGTCAGATGTCAAGATCCACAAACTGATCAGTGAGAGATCATTTTGTCCCTTTCCATGGTTTCTGCCCACCTTCCAAACTTCCACAGGATACTGAGAGGCATTCATTACCATTTCCCAGACAGTAAGCAGAGGTACTAGCATCACCACATTACATGTATACATACTCGCCATAGGTAGCTGAGCTACAATAGATGTTAATTGTGCTCTATGAGAAGACACTTTGCAATGTAGGATTAGGAAGATCTCACCCCAGTAAGAGGTACTAGTGTGTGTATGAGCCACAAAGAGTCTAAAATGGATGACTCTTTCCAGATTAAAGTCTAAATTAGAGACTGGCCAATTAAGCGCCTTGGTCCTTCCCTCTGGACTCATAGCCTGGGTTCTGTCCCTCTCAATCTTATTATTCAGACAATGAACAGTAGGAGAAATAGAAAACCTTTTCAAAAATTTTAGAGCAGTGTTTCTCAATCAGGGGTGATTTTGCCTCCTCCCCTTTCCCAGAGGATGTTTGGCAATGCCTGAAGACATTTTTGGTTGTCATAATTGTGTGTGTGTGTGGGGGGGGAGGTGCTACTGGCATCTACTTGGTAGAGGCCAGAGATGCTGCTAAACATGCTACAATGCACAGAACAGCCCCCACAACAATAAATGTCCATAGCATGAAGTTGAGAAACCCCGGGTTTAGAGGAGAACATGCCTCACTTCCACCTCCTATTTGCAGGCCTCCAATCTTTTGGAATCCATTTAAGTTCCCACTTAGACTGCTCAGTAAAGGATTATAGTCTATGAATAAACATTTCTACCCTACCATCTGCACAGGAGAAAAATGCACCATCCAACAGGTTAACTAGAAAGAGAAAGATGCCCAAGCAAGGGGAAGATCAAGACAGAGATATGCCAGGTCAAATATGTGGTGACAGAAAGAAATCTAACTATGGGCCGTGAACACACAATGATACACACACACACACACACACACACATATGCATGCGCACGCATGCGCGCACACACACACACACACCCCTTACTGTTGAATTGTACACTTGAAACTTACTGGATTAACCAATGTCAGCATTAAAAAGAAAAGACAGAGATATGTCAAAGGAAAGAACTCCATAGCAACAGCTTTTTAACCTTTAAGTTTTTACCTCATAAAGGTCCACCCCCAAGGGAGTGATTTAATTTTATGTCCTTGAATCTTATCACAAGATCTTCATTAGGGGAGTAGGTGGGAATAAAGAAAACTTCAACTCTTCCCACTAACCCGAGTAAGTTGCAAACTTCCAATATCCAAGCTTTTGCTTCCATCTAGAATGTCTTTTCCCACCATCTTGGCCTATCTAAATCTTATCAATTTTTTGGGGCCCACATGCGTGTTGCCTCTACCTGATCCCCTATAACTTCCCTAACTCCTCTAAGTTGGATATCTCTTTATAGCCCATGTTATTTTCTACTTCGCATTAGGGTTATTTGATTTCACAGGTTTTCAGCTTTTATATATTTGACTTTTATAAAATATGCACAGTAATACATAATATATTAATACATCTAAACCATCTTGTTTGGGTTAAATTTGGACTTTAATACATCAGACAACTAACATTCCAAGCTATTGCGTGTCAGCCAACCCTTCAGTCCCCACAATGAAGCCATCTTGGTAGGGAAGATTTTGTACAATGTTTCAAATATTGTATTACATTTTGTCTTATTATTTTATAAAAATACAAATGGAAAGCAAAGTAAAAGGCGTATTCTACAATTTAGATAAAAACTAATAACATTAAACATGCCAAAAGAAATGACTCTTGAGATAAGTATACTGGAGCAGTTGGTCAACAGGGAATTCAATTTTGAAGGAAAAGAACAAGGTAAAATAATACGTACAGATGACTGAAATGCAGCATTGAAAATTGAGTCAATATATGTTTATAAAAAATATTTTTAAATTTTTAGGGTAGATACCCAGAAGAGAGATTGCTGGGTCATGTGGTAGATCTATTCTTAATTTTTTGAGGAAACTTCATACTGTTTTCCATAGTGGCTGTATCAATTTACAATTCCACCAGTGGTGTATGAGGGTTCTATTTTCCCCACATCCTCTCCAACACTTGTTATGTCTTTTATTAATAATAGCCATTCTCACAGGTAGAAGGTGGTATCTCATTGTGGTTTTGATTTGTATTGATTCCCTTTATAGCTAGTGAAGTCGAGCATCTTTTAATACATCTGTTGTCCATTTGTATGTCTTCTGGGAAAAAGTATCTGTTCAGGTCCTCTGTTCATTTTTAAACTGTATTGTTTGTTGTTGTTGTTGTTGTTGAGTTATATGAGTTCTTTGTATATTCTGGATATTAGCCCCTTATAAAAGATGTTGTTTGCAAATATCTTCTCCCATTCAGTTGGTTACCTTTTTGTTTTGTTGATGGTTTCTTTTGTTGACAGAAGCTTTTTAGTTTGATGCAATTCCATACATTTATTTTTGCTTTTATTTCCCTTGCCTTTGGGGTTAAATTCATAAAATTCTCTCTAAGACCAAGGTCCATAAGTTTAGTACCTATGTTTGTTTTCTTCTATGTATTTTGTTATTCCAGGTCTTATATTTAGGTCTTTGATTCATTTTGGGTTAATTTTTGTGTGTGGTGTCAAATAGCATTCTAGTTTCATTCCTTGCATGTGGCTTTCTGATTTTCCTAGCACCATTTATCGAAGAGGCTTTCTTTCCTCCATTGTATACACCCCTATGTTCACAGCAGCAAAGACATGGAATGGACGGATGATTGAATAAAGAAACTGTGGTACATATATATAATGGAATATGACTCAGCAATAAGAAAAGATGAAATATGGCCATTTACAACAACATGGATGGATCTCGAGCATGTTTTGCTAAATGAAATTAGTCAGACAGAAAAGAACAAGAACCATGATTTCACTCATATGTGAGATATGGAACAGAAAGCAACAAATGAACTAACAAAGCAAACAAAGAAATCTCTCAAACACACAGACAACAGTTTGATGGTTGCCAGAGGGGAAGGGAGGTCTGTGGAGGTTGAAGAGGGTAAAGGAGGTCAGATACATGGTGAGAGAAGGAGACTAGACTACGGGTGGTAAGAATACAATGCAATATACAGATGATGTATTACAGAGTTGTACACCTAAAACTTATATAACATTATTGACCAATGTCACCCCAAATTTAATTAAAAATAAATAACACTGAGTCAAAAATATATAGTGTAATGATAAAAGAATGGAGACTTTTTAAAAGATTTCTGGACTGAGAATCAGTATAGATTACTGATATATATGGACTTCCAGAATCAGAGAAATGCACAGCTCCACAGGGCTATTAATTGTGGCAAGAGTACTATAAGCAATGGTATCAAAGGAAAAAGAAGGTTGATGTTAGACTTCCTTTGGACAAATTTGTCAAAAGAGTTGAAAAAATACCTCGAAATCAACATAAAAAATTCCCTGCTTGAAACTTTGAAAGTCATTTTCTAACAAGTCATTCTTCCCAACATTAAAACCAAAAATGGCCAACCTTTTTCAAAATTTGGTGAAGATTATAAACCCACAGATTTTTCTTTTTTCTTTTTTGTTGGGGGTGGGGGCAGCAGAGCGTTGACTAAACCATAAGCCCAAGTGTTGAGACTTGGCCTAACTTAGCCTTCTGTCTTGGGTTCTCAACTTAGTTGAGCAGAGTTTTTTAAATTAATTAATATAATACATAAATGAACCTCATTATTTCTCAACAAATATTTGCTGAGCTCTACATAAGAGATAATACCATTTACTTCTTGAAAGTAGATTGGTTTTAAGTATAAGGTTTATTGTGAAGGGAGCATCTGTTCCCCATAGTCACAAGAACTCTGCTATCATCTTTACCATTGTTCAGTACATAAAGTATCTTTTTAAAAACAAGCTGCTTTAAGATTTTCTCTTTGGTTTGCAACAGTTTGGTTATGACATGCCTTAGTGTAGTTATCTGCATGTCTTTTCTGCTTAGGTTTTTCTGAGCTTCCCGGATCTGTGGTTTTCTAATTTCTTTTTAAATTAAGTTTATTGGGGTGACATCGATTAATAAAATTATATAATTTTCAGGGATACATTATAATTTGACATCTATATATCCTATTGTGTTTACCACCTCGAAATTGTGGTTTTCTAATATTCAACAAATTTTGAAAACTTTCAGCCAATAGTTCTTCAAATTTTCTTTCTGCCCTAGGACTCCAATTACATGTATATCAGGGCCTCTTGAAGTTGTCTCACAGCTCACTAATACCCTGTTCATTTTTTTCAGTCTTTTTTTCTCTGTGTGTTTAATTTTGGATAGTTTCTATTACTTTGGTTTCAAGTTCATTAATCTTTCTTCTGCAATGTCCAAGAAAATCTTAAAGCAATTTTTTAAAGATGCTTTATGTACAGAACAATGATAAGGATGATAGCAGAGTTCTTGTAGGAAACGATATATAACCTATTGGGAACAGAAGCTCCCTTCAAAAGTAAAGCTTACACTGGAAAGCATTCTACTTTCAAGGACTGCATTATCTCTTCTATAAACCTCAGCAAATATTTGTTGGAAAATAATGAGGTTATTAATCCCATCCACTGTCATTTTCATCTCAGACAATGAATATTTCATCTCTAGAAGTTCAATTTAGTCTTTTAAAGAATGTCATTTTTCTTTTTAACATGCTCATTCTTTACCTTATTCAACGTATAGAATATATTTATAATAGCTGTTTTAATGTCTTTTTCAATTAAATTTAGCATCTGTATCATTTCTGTGTCTCTTTCTGTTGATTGATTTTTCTACTTTTGGTTTCATTTTTCTGCTATTGTGCATGCATAATCATTTTTATTGGACTCCAGACATAGTGAATTTTACCACGTTGGGTTCTGGATTTTATTTTATTTTTATTCCTTTAAATTTTGAACTTCATTGTAGGACACAGGTAAGTTACTTGGAAACGATTTTATCCTTTTGAGGCTTGCTTTCAAACATCATAGATGGGACCAGAGTAGTCTTTAGTCCAGGGCTAATTTTGCCTTACTATTGAGGCAATATGCCTCTGAGCATTTGTTCTAACGTCCCATGTAGGTTTCTCCGCTCTGACTGTTGGAAATGTGAATGACCCCAGGTATGTGTGAGCCCTAAAAATTCACATCCCCCTTATGTTCCTTTTAGATGATTCTTTCCTCAGCCTTGGATAATTTCTTCACATGCATGTGCTGACCAGATCTCAGCTGAAGATTGGAGAGGAAGTCTTTGCAGGTCTCTGAAGTTCTTCCTCTGTGCAGCTCTCTATTCTCCATGTAGCTCTTCCTTCTGCGGTATTTTGCTCTATGAAATTTAGCCATCCTGGCTTTCCCGAATACTCAGTTCCACCTCCTCAAGTTAGGGAGAACGCAAGCTCCATTTGAATCCCCTGCATCATGGCCTGGAATTCTTCAGGGATCAGCCAGGGCAATTGCAAAACTCACCTTATTTGTTTCTCAGGGCTTACTTCTCTGTACTGCTTGATGCCCAGTATCTGAAACCCTTTTTTACCCACACATTTTGTGTGTTTTTAGTTGTTTTAGGAAGAAGGTAAATATGGTCCCTGTTATTTCATCATGACTGGAAGCTGACTAAAGAATTTTAAGCAGATTAAATGACATGGATGGATCTGTGGGTTAGAAAGATCATTGATTGCTGATATGAGAGATGGATGGGTAGTATTGGACCATAGGCAGAGAGATTGGCAAGGAGGCTGATGCAATTTAGATCCGTGTAAGCAGCATTATGGAAATCTGGCAGAAGACGCAGAAACTGAGTCATTCCTAGGACAGATTTCAGGACTCCTCTTTGGGAAGAAGCAGGCCAGGGTAAACCATGGCCCAAGCCAAAATATCTATCACCAAAACAACCAGGAAACCAGATAAGTAAGTTTCAGACACCAATTTTTAGAAAGGGGGGAATGCAGAGACAGCTACCCAGGCAAAGTCTAACATCTTGGCTTATACATTAGAATCTTATGAATGAATTGATTGAATGAATGAATGCCTTCAGCACTTATTATAAGCAACATGCACATGTCAATTAGTTGTTCAGGACCCTGCAACAATTCTTGAATTATTACTTTCTTTTTCACATATTTATGCTTTATCTCTTTATCTGCATTCTAAGTCCCCCAGAAGCAGGGACTGTAATTGCGTGCTTCTCTTTTTTCCAAATAGCAGCATTAGTATAATTATTTTGTCTAGGTTTCCTGACTTTCAGTCCAATACTCTTTTTTAACTATAGCACTGACTAGCATTCTTAGAAAAAGTATACTAAGATAATTACGAGCACTCCTTGGTATATGGAAGGATGCATTCTTGAAAAGGCATATATGGTTTAAAACTGTGTAAATCAAAAGCAATGTTCCCTCAACAATACTAATGGTAAAAGACTTCATTATGCCATTTCCATTTCAGCTAGTTCAAAGTTTTGCTATAGAAGTAGCATGTGCTAACCACCCCTAAATGTACACACTCCTAAATGAGGTAACATTATTAACAGTATGGTGTGGACTCTTTGACAACTTTCTCCAGGTCAACAAGAGTAAATATAACTCACGATTTTTAATAGCTGTATAATATGCTTTAGGGTGGATATACCACAATTTATTCAACCATGCTTTGATTGATGGGCATGCAGTTTGCTTGATACTTTTCTTTCTATAGAGGTAACATTATTAACAGCATGGTGTGGACTCTTTGACAACTTTCTCCAGGTCAACAAGAGTAAATATAACTCACGATTTTTAATAGCTGTATAATATGCTTTAGGGTGGATATACCACAATTTATTCAACCATGCTTTGATTGATGGGCATGCAGTTTGCTTGATACTTTTCTTTCTATAGGATAGACACCAAACGGCTCAGCCAAAAGTTAAATGTATGTAGCAGATACTGGTTGCCTAATCATCTGGCTTCCTTCCCTTTCTTTTCTGCTAACAGAATGATAATTTTGTTCAGGTATTAGGCAGAGAGCCCTGATTTTAAGGAAAGTGGTCCCACTCTTGGTCTATGTGTGACATATAATCCAGTTATGACAAAGGAGATGTATGGGTAAATTTGCTGGGGGATGTCTGGAAAAAATTGTCTTCCCTGAAGAAAAGGAGAGTGACACTTCTCTTGCTTCCCTGGCCATGCCCTTTTCTACCTTTGAATGCAGCTGTGATACCTAGATTCAGCAGTCCATCTTGTAAGCCTATGGAAGTAAAAACCCTAGGTAGAAAAAGCTTACATGTAGAGGAAGGTGGAGTAGAAGGACAGAGAAAGCTGAGATTCTTGAGACTTTGTTGAGCAGCCGATTCATTGCTAGCATCTGTGACCTTCCAGATTTCTTGTTATGTAAGAAAGAAAAACAAACCTCTATTTGTTTAAGCCACGATTAGTCAGATTTTTTATCACTTGCAGTCCAAACCATTCTGAACTGATACTGTTAGGTTCTTCCAGATTACTATGAAAAAAAAAAAAAGGTAGTAGTGAGTCACATTCTATTGGAATGGATAGAAGCAAGGAAATGGACAGTCATCTGGAATTTATTCTTATATATAGCACACAGTAGGGATCTTTGCTTTCTTCTAGTTAGAGGACCAATTTTGAAAGCATTATTTATTAAATAAACCTATCTTTTGTGCACAGAATTGAAACAGATACTTTTGTCTTCTGTAGTTACTGCTTTTAATTTCTGTATCTCCCTCTTCCCCACTTTGTCTCCCACCCAGATTTTATTGTACCAGGGAAAGGGATGCTGCAATATTAAAAGCAGATTCACTTGCTAATCTCTTTGTGTTTCAAAAGACCAAGTCCTCAGGGGAAGAGGATTGTGGGCATAGACAAAGTGTCTTGCTCAGAAAATATGAAAGAAGGATTTTATCCAGCCAAGAAATAGATTCTAGCGTTTCCCATACTCTAGGGCTGGGGATAATGTAATGCTATCAGGAAGAACCATAGGTGCTGGGTAGAGGAGACCTGTGTTCTGCTCCCTGGCACCATCCCTGGGTAGACAGGAAAACCTGAGAGAACAGGGGTTGTTCTAGATAGCTTTAACAAAAATTCCCAAGCTACTGGCAGGGTCCCAATGCAACAAGGACCTACTAGAACATAAAGGGACACTGTGGGCAGAGGCAATGGACCCCTAACTGCTAATTTTTGTCACCTGATGGCCCAGGACTTAATGGACCATTGCTTCCAGGCCTCAGCACTGTGGCATGAGCCTGGGGTGGAGGAATGTCAAGAAGAATTAGAGTTATTTTGTCAGCCCCACAGAATGGGGAGTTTGGAGTCTAAAGTTAAATGGAAACATAGACAATAAAGAAAGATACAATGAAATGATTAAAAGCAACGACTCAGGACTAAATTAACTGGGTTCAAATCTAGGTCTGCCATTTACTTGGTGTGTTACTCTGAGCAAGGTATTTAACCTCTTTGTGCCTTGGTTTACTAACTTTATAAATGGTGTTAATAATGGCATTTATCTCATAGAATTTAATGATTTTGTATAAAGCACATAGTTTTTTATCATCATCATCATCATTATTATTATTCATCTTAGTGGTAGACTCTGATTCATTCCTGCTACATTAAGAATTTATAGCAAGACTGTTTGGAAGAATTATTATGGAATGTTGGAACAGATACAGAGCAGTCAGTGGAAGGGAGGGAGGGAAAGGGAGAGGAAGGAAAGGCAGTCAGGTGAATGCAGCCTTGTTAGTTATCCCAGGTTACTGAATTCTCTGATTATCAGAAGAATATACTATGCTAGATTGTACATTTCTAAAAGAACTGATATTCTGGAGAGGGAATGGGCTGTTCTGGCAATCCAACTCAGGCTCTGTAACCTGTCCATATAGGGACTTGGCAGAGAAGTTAAGATTCCAGACACTTATCAAGTTTTAGAGAAGTGATGCGGATTTACTTTTTCTCAGGTCTCCGAGGGTCAGTTGTCAGGACAAAGGCATTTGCCTTAATTCTGCCCCCTGATAATGACCTGGAACACATAAGGAAAGATGTTTTATGGAAGAGGAGATCAGATACCATAGTAAGTCTTGAGAAATTATACTGTTCAATCTGAAAGGTGGAGAGTTTCTAAGACAGTCACTAAGCCATAGCTATTCACTTCTGGGGAAGTAGATGCTTATTCTTACTCAGGCTACTTTCGACTTATGCTGGGAGGAAATAGAGCCTCCTGGGAGGACATTAAAAGCCCCTAGATGATCCAGGTGGAAATTCCCCCAGTGGCAAGGTTTGCCTAGAGAAAAGGTCACCTAGGCACCAGAGCCCTGGGAGTTATTGTGTTCGGCAGGGGGAATCTGGATGAGAAGTAAATTTTCATTGCTGAGATGCTAAAATTTAATAGAGGGAGAATGTGGCTGCAATATTATTTTGAGATATAAATGGATTTTTTACTTGTTTATAACAGCTTTATTACGATATAATTCACGCACCATAAAATTCAGCCTTTTAAGGTGTACAATTCACTAGCTTTTTAGTGTATATGCAGAGTTGTGCCACTGTCACCAGTATCTAATTTTAGAATATTTTCATCAGCCCCAAAAGAAACCACATACCCATTAGCAGTCTAAATGGATTTTTTCTTTCCTGTATTTCCCTCTATTCTCTACCTCTGCCCCCCCCCAAAAAAAAATTGTCAGCTTTGTGATGTATCTCGGGGAAGGGAGGTGGCAAAGCAGGAAAGCACTCTGCCAGTCTCTCTGGCTTCTGTGTTCCAAAAGTATAAGCCCTAGGGGAGGGGGAATTAGGGTGTGGGGGGAAAAGTATCTAGGTCAGAAAACTAAAAGGAATAGAGATTTGCACAAGACTATAAAAAGATTCTTCTCTTTCTCACTCCCTCTCCTTGGGGAGAAGAGGCAGAGAGAACTCTGTGGGAGCTCAAGCAGCATATACTCACGGAAACAACCCTTGGTTGGCAGGAAACTCAAGACAGGAAGGGGTGTGTGAAATGTCTAGGCAGATGGGCCAACAGGTGACCGTGGCAATGAGTTCTATGCCATAAGTGTGGCAGAGAGATTGGAGAGGACCACAGCACTTGAAAGGACCCATGTGGTTACAGGGCTCAGTAGGAACTGACAGGATCTAAGGACCTGTGAGTAGATACTTTTACTCCACTCCCATGCCTGGGCACTACATAATATCCCCAAACTATGGCATCACCTGGGATAAGGGAAATTAAGGTCAAGAATAACACTGCTTTCCCAATAACCTGGTTAAAGGAGGGATTAAGGTCAGAAACTGAGTTCCAGAAATGGTCACAACTCTACCCATGGCTGTAGTAGTCAGCTAACTGTAAACTTTGAGGTTCATCTTGGTTCCATCTTGATTGAAGGAATTACCATCTTGTGTAGTAGGGAGAAGATAGCTAGCAAGGCCATGAATCTAAACCCCCATCCCCATTTCTGCAGGAAGCTGGGCTCTAAAAATGGATCCAGTGAAGGCTTTTATAATATCTTGGCAACAAAGCCTTCAGATAAAATCAACTAGATTATCAGAAGGGTGTTTTCCTGGAAAAATGTAAAACCAACTTACAAGTGGTTAATATAAGTCAAATTTTCTATTTGATAAATAGAATCAACACACAAATACCACTTGTCAGTGGAAACTAATGTAGAGAGGAGGCGAGAGGACTAAAATGTTAAATCAAGCTATACTCAGAGATTATAATATGCTGATCAGCCCTGTAGCCAGACCCAGAGGAAACCTACAGAATAAAGGAAGATTTCTGCTGGGATTGCTAACAACCCATGTTCCCACATCGTGAAGGAAAAAGAGGAAAACAGAGTCTTTAAGTGGCTGCCCTACACAAAATAAAATCATCCATTCTCTATGGCTAAAACCATAGGAAACTTATGAATCAAAGGCTGCGAATTGCCAGCAGGGCTTTCGCGCTACATATTCTTACATTTCATGCTACGTACTCTTATCTTTCCTCACTGTATGCCCATATTATCAAAGGAAAATGAGTAAACAAAGTCTTTAATTCACAGAAACTAAAGAATGATATATAAACTGAATTGCCCTGGACTCACTCTCAGTGCCTTCACTCTGTCTCTCTCACTGTTCCCATCTCTCTCTATTGTCTCTGTCCCTCTGAGCCTCTCTTAGGCTCTCTCTGTGCCTCTGAGAGGAGACCATACTGTTTATGGAGTGTTACCCCTTCTCCAATAAAATTTCCTTTTGACTCTAACTTTCATGTATGCTTGAATTATTTCTCATGCTCAGCCAAGAAATCTTTTCTTTCTCCATGCAGGGCATGAGTTCCCCCCACTTGAGGAAATTTGCCCTATTCTGTGTCAAAACCAGTGGGTAAGAAGGGAATGTTCTCTACTGTACGTTTGTTGTTGACTAGCTATAATTGCCCACTCTTCTTTCTGCCTATAGTGGCATTTTTGGTAAGTTATAGACAGATTGTTTCAAACAGAAGAGCACATATCTCAATAAATTGAGAAGGCCCTGTACTTGGATGGGGAGCAGACTTGTTTGATTTTCTAATTTCTGAGGTTTCTAAAAGTCACACTGTTTTATAGTCATTTACCAAATATTTGACTGTCAAAGAGGAACTTCTTAGAAGGGCTCACATCTGAGCAGGTTGAGGGGCTAATGTTTCCAAAGATTGTTCTGCACTGATTATGTCATCAGGCTCAGAGACAAAGGAAGAGGAGCAGGTCACAACTGAGGGAGATACCTATTGCTTTTCCTAAAGATGGATGTGCGTGGTAGTGGTGAGAGTAGGGTGACATTACGAAATAAAAATGGTGGGCACAAGTTTCTAGGTACCATGTCAGTGGGAATCAGGACCTACAAAGATGGAATAACTTGGCAACCTTTGATACTGTCTTTAGGTGGTTATTTGGCTATGCTTCTGGTTTTCCCCATATAGTCAACAATTCAACAGGGAAAGGGACTATCTTCAGGCACAGCGAAGAAAGGATTTTGGGAGACTCCCATCTGGTCTACAGCTAATTTGGAATGAAGAGACCTCTAAGGTAGAGTGGTGGCACTATTTGCAGAAACCACACTTTGCCCTTCTAAATTTAGCCAAGAAGGAAGATCACCACAGGTGGAATAGCTGGACCCCACAGTCTTGAATTTGGTTCCCTCAGAGTCCTCCTCCATTGTCAAAATTTGGAGACAGGGGTTTGAATTTATTAAGGGCACAATCTGGTTTCCTTGCATGTCTGGCAATACTGGGATTAAAAAGTAACCTTCAAGGGGAAAGGTGCAGAGGCAAGAAACAGGGCCACCATTCCAGTCGATTTGGACTCTGGAAAGTTAAATTTATTAATTAGTTTTTAAAGAGCTGAAAAAGGCTGAGGTTCCTACAGCAGAAAAAGAAGAAGAAAGTGTTGGAGAGAGGAGAGATTGATATAACCCAGTGATAGGGGCCTGAGGCTGGACGGTTGAAAATATTCAACTGGCATTTTCCAGCCTTATACCCTCAAAGGATCCTGCTAAGGCTTGAGGGGGCCCTCGGAAATAAAGTCTGCCGTTAAGGAGCTTTCATTCAGGGGCTGTGACACCAGATGCACCCTTGGGGATTGAAAAATGCCTGGGCTCTGGAGTGAGCATACCTGGGTTCAAGTTCTGACTCCTCGATACACAGTTGTGAACTTGAGCAAGTCATGGCTATTCCCCACTCCTGAGCCCAAATTTCCTCTTCTGTGGAGTCAGAATTGTACATGTGAGAATGACAGAACGATTCTGTATTGCGCATGATACAGTGCAAGAAGCACTTCTTAAACAAAACTGCCATGCCGAGGTTAACACGTAGCAAAAGCTCCAAGGAGGTAACATTCATACCAACTAGAGGATCTGGGAGGTGGATGGTAGATGGTGAGAGCCAGCCTCAGGGTGGGGGGGAGGTGGCTTTTCCGCATGCGCTTAGTCTAGGAGCCCTGCAGAGCAGCAAGGGGGCGGGGCCAGGTTTCTGAAGGGGTTGCTATGGCACCGAGGGGCCAGGAGAGGTTAACCGAACCCTTAAAACCTTACTCCCTCCCCCACCCGCCACCGCCTGGGCCGAGGGCCATTGTTCCCGGCAAAATGGCGTCGGTAACCCTCCTCCCGGCCGAAGGCCTAAGTAAGCCTGAGGGTGGGAGTGGAACTGGAGGTGGTAACAAAAACTACAATTCCCAGGGTACACTGCACCTGCCCGCGAGGCGCAGGGCACGTGCCCAGGCCTAGCGGTTACATGCCGTCAAAAATCTGTTTCATGGCTTCCCTTTTCCATTCCTGCTTTCGTTGTTGCCCAGCCCCCGCGCGCGCGCACTGCAGTCCTGGGGGTTGGGGGGCACATGCCTTGGCCATAGCCCTTGCAACATAACCCGGAGACCGGTATTTGTAAATCTGTGCTTCGACTTCTAATTTCTAAACTAGCAGGTATGGGTCTCGCGAGAAAAGTCGGGAGTTGGGAAAAGGGAGTTTAGGGGTGGCGGGTGAAAAGGTGCGGGCGGGTACCACATCTCCGCCGAGCTACCGCATTTAGAGGCATATGGATAACAAAGTGGGCGGTGGGTGGCTAGGAAGTGTGCTTGGACCTTTTTTTTTTTTTTCCTGAGGAGAAGAAGGTAAAGCAGCTGTGGAGAGAGATTTTGAACAGGCAGGAGGTGTTACCCGTGACTCCTCATAGATTTTCTTCTTGGAAAGAAGAGAAGCCTTTCTCCTCGACGCGCATCACTCTCTCCTGCTGCGCTGAAGAGCGCGGGGGAGGAGCGCGCACGCTCTAGTTGGCTAGCCACTCGGCACCTCGCAGCGTTCGGGGCTATTCGGAGTTGGGGCTCCTCCGTCAGCTTTCTCCGCCCCTCCCCCTCTCTTTTCCTCCCCTCCCTTTTCCGCCCCCCCCTCCAGCCCCCTCTTCTCTCCCTCTGAATTCCCTTGCTGGAATACGCGTGCGCCTGCTCAGCTCCCAGGCGAGCGCGAGCTCGGGCTCGTACCCCGCTTCCCTTAACCCCGCCCGCTCTTTACCTACCGGCAGTAGCTGGCCCGGTGGGCTCGCGGGGAGACGCTCGCGCGCGCACGCGCACACACGCGAAGCAGAGCTCGAGACATCGAGGAGGGGAGTTAGAAGCATCGGAGGAGGCGATAGAGGAGGAGGCGGTGTCTGTGTATGTGTGTGTTCTACGGCATTGCTCTTTGAGGGGCGAGAGTAGGCTTGAAAGAGGGTGAAGGAGAAGCAAAAAGAATCAGAGTCTCCCTCTGCGAGAGCCTCTAGTCAGGTGAGGGTCCCGGGCCGGCTGGGGCGCTGGGAGAGAGGGAGGAGGCCGGGGGGCGTGTCTGGTATCAGGCTGAGAGATGAATGGGCCGGGGATGAATGGAGGGAGGCAGCCGCGGCCAAGAGTCTGTTTGGAGTAAGCGCCCTAGTGGGGGGCGGTTTGACCGAGGTGGGGTGATTGCCGTCACCAGGAGGTATGGGAAGAGGCCGGACTCGGTTCTTCGGGGTTGTCGGAGCTGTTGTCGGTGTGAACGAACAGGCGGAGAGAAAAATTCAGAGGGGGAAAGTGGAGAAGGGCAGGTTTGAGGTTGAGGGGCGTTTTTTGTCTTTTTTGTTTTTCTTGGAGGGTGGCAACTTTAGGAGTTGATGGAAGACTTGGGGTGAGGAGGGTGAGGATGATACTTGAAGGGGGTGCGGGGGACAGTTGACAAAGGAATGAGTGATTATTTAAGTGAGATTGAGGCTATTGCAAGGGAAGATCGCTTCGGGTGTGGGAAGTTGAGTTTCAGTGGCCAATGGGGTGGTGGAAAGTGGATTTTATTTAGACATTCAGTCGATGTGTGAAGGTCGATAGGACTGGATCGGGGTGAGGGATATTGCTGGCTCGTTTCGTAAATGAGTTAGGTTCAAGGACATTGAGAGGTGTTATTTGGGACCAGGTAGTGCGTTCTGTGACTGACAGGTTAGGGATGGGGAGGAGATGGTATGATGGGGTTAGGATAAAAGTGGTGAGCTAGCTTCACTGTACCGAAAGAGATTTTGTTTGACTAGTTCAGAGTGGCGGAACATTTATGTAGTGGGATGCAAGTGGAAATCCTGCACGTGTGTGTCTCTATCTTGGGAGTTGATAGACATTGTTGAAATGAAATGGAACCCTCAAAACAGATCCGAATGGAATGGCTATTCCTTCTTAAGAGTTACTGTTGACTGAAGCAATTATATGAATAATAGCTTTTAAAGTTTTGCAGATCTTCTGTACAGTAGCCATTGCATCCAATTTTATGAAGTATTGTTACCTGTTTTAATCTATAGTAAGTTGTAATACTAAAATAACTTTGAGGAGGTCTCAGTGTATGACACAGAGCAGCAGGTGTCTTCTAGACAGTCTCTATCTTTTGGATTGATGAGTTTAAAAATTGTTTAAACTCAACAGTCCAAAGGAAAGTTACTTTTTATTAAAGGATAGCTCAAATGTACTAAAGCCGATTTTGAATGTTACAATAATTATACGTGATTTTTTTTTTGTCATTCTGAAATTTACCTTGTTTGAAAATTGGCAGTTATTTTTTGGTGTGTTTAAATCACAGCAGATTATTTGGACATTTTGTTCTCTGAATACATTATTTATCATCTGGTAGGGATGTCTTGTGATGGTCTCATTCTGTTCCGGGTCAAGATTAATAGTTTATGGATTTTTAACTTCATCATTATTTTTTACAAACTTTACTGACATGTTCATTTATCTTAAAAATGTGGGAATTTTGAGAACGTTCTTAATGCCCTTTTTCTTTTATTCTACTTTGATGTTGGAAAGAATGTAACTCTTGTTTTGGTTACCTAGGGTTTAAATACAAAAGTTAATACTATGTTCATATTCTCACATTAAGATGAATACTTAGTATGTTAAGTGCTAGAGTAAAAGTATAAAAGTATTGTGGGAGCCTGGAAATGTTACACTGACTGACAGGCAAGTTAGTCTCCCAGGTTTGAATTAGATATTCCTGGATTGGAAGAACATTCAAGTATTGAGGCTGGAAAGCATGGTATATTTGGGGAGTGGAATGAGATAAGGCTGGGGTCTTAGAATGAGGTTGGTGTGAGGGTTAGGAGCCCTTGATTGTTCTAGGAGGATAACAAACAGATTTGTGTTTGCTTCTAATGCCTCCCCACCCCCAACCTGGAATGCTGTCTCTCCCCCTTCCTTTGAATTTGAATTCATTCTTTTTAGACTAACCTGCCTTTAGCTATTCCTGAAAGCCTTTCCTGTCCCCTTTTGTTTTTCCCCAGCACCTGCCCCGAGCTAGATTAGATTAGGCAACCCACTTTAGTGATCCCAGCACAACTTGTATATATGTATTTTATTACTGTATTTTTGTCGGGAGGCAGGCAAGAAAGTTATTCTCCTTTTTATACCTTAGAGAGAAAATAAAGCTCAGAAAAGTAAGACTTGCCTTAGTATGTAAGTGGTAGACCCTGGAGTTCTGACTTCTAGACCAGTGTTGATCCTTATATCACATCTGCATTCATTGATGTAATTATTCTGTAGTGTTTTAGGAGCTGAATTTCTGTAACGTGGACTTTAACTTTTTTCTGTAGAGGGATTTTGTTTCATTTGTCCCATCATTTAGCTAATAAATGATGAAGTCAGCGGTGGCAATGAACCAGAGTCAGAAGAAAATATTCAGAAGTAAAGAAAATGAGAACTGTTATATTGCTATCAGATTTCTAACCAGATAATTTACTTTAAAAGTAATTAATAGAGAGCCAGACGTTTTGTGTATATATCTGGTGGGGGAGGCGCATTGTGTGTAAGAAAAAAAAACCCTCCCTTTTTCAGTTTACCATCTTAGTGTAAGTAGACCAGTTTTATTTGCAGATATACTTGATTATGTCTGTTGGCTTAAAGCCAGAATACTTTCAGAGGGATGGGTCTTTTCCATTTTTGTTTGAGATTGTAAATTTTATGGCACTGTTAGGAGATATTTGATGACTGTAAAGAACATCTATGAAAGCCTTCACTCAGAAATTCCCAAAGCTTCAAAAGTAGAATTTGATGCCATTTTTAATTGTTTTGGTAGAGTTTGTCATGAAATATTTGGTTTAGAAAATGTTGAGATTAACTTACTGCAGAAATGAGCCTTTACTGTCCCTTTCTTCCAGGGATATATTATTTTTTTTCACGAACTTAAAAAAAAAAAAAAGAAATGAAGTAACATTATTTTCTGTGTTTACCTGGTAACGTTTTCATTGTGATAATATTCACATAACATAACATTTACCATTTTAGAGTATCCAGTTCAGTGGCACTAAGTACCTTCGTGATGTTGCACGTCTAGATTCAAAACATTTTCATCACCCCAAAAGGAAACCCTGTACCCATTAAGCAATCACTCCCCTTTTCTCCCAGCCCCTTTTAATCACTAATCTGCTGTCACTTTGGATTTGCCTATTCTGGATATTTCATATAAATGGAATCGTACAGTACATGGCCTTTTTGTGTCTGTCTCTTTCACTTTGCATGTTTTTGAGTTTTCCTCACATTGTAGCATATATCAGTACTTCATTTTTATTGTTGAATAAAATTCCATTATATGTATATACTACATTTTGTTTATTCATTAGTTAATGGACATTTAGGATCTTTCCATCTTAGCTTTTGTGAATAATGCTGGTATGAATATTTGTGTACAAGGTTTTGTTTGAACACCTATTTTCAACTCTTCTGGGTATGTACCTAGTAGTGTAATTTCTGGGTCACATGGTTAATTCTATGTTTAACTTTTTAAGGAACCACCAAACTATTTTCCACAGTGGCTGCACCATTTTACATTGCCACCAGCAATATAAAAGGTTCCAGTTTCTCCACATCCTTGGCAACATTTGTTACTTTCTGTTCGTGTGTGTGTGTGTGTGTGTGTGTGTGTGTGTGTGTTATGGCCCTGCTAGTAGGTGTGAGGCAGTATCTCTTGGTTTTAATTTCTCTAATGGCTAATGATGTGGAGCATCTATTGTGCTTGTTGACTATTTGAATTTCTTCTTTTGAGAAATGTCTATTTAAGTCATTTGCTCATTTTAAAATTTGGTCGATTATCTTTTAATTGTTTTTTAAGAAATCGTCGAATCCACGATCATGATAATTTACCTCCGTTTTCTTTAGAGTTGTATACTTTTAGCTTTAATATCTAGATTTTATCCATTTTGAGTTAATTTTTATGTATGGCATGAGGTAAGGGTCTAGCCTCATTCTCTTACAAGTGGATTAACAAAGTTTTTTAAACTATAAAATACGTAGTACACAATACTATGTGTGTATGTCATTTAAATGAAGCAATCTTGTGGCAGTATCTAATCACTCTAGACAGTTGTGGGAGAGAAATGTTTCTATAGGTAATGCTTTGTATTTGAAGTGTGGGATATTCTAAAGCACTTTGGAAGTCAGTGAGACTTTTATAATCAGGAAACTTCAATATGGCAAGCTAGACTCCTTATGCTAAAGTTACATAAGTGATTTTTTAAAAATAAGGAATGTTATTTTTTGTTTTCAAATTGTTTGCATAGGGTTAAATCTTTGCTTAAAACTAGAAATAAAGCAGACTTAGTTTGTAATTAACCAGAAATTGGTATTAGATTTATCCTAAAAGCAATCGTATCTATGTGTCATCTAGTTTGTCATCATGAGCCAACTTCTAAACCAGAATGTATATCAATCAGTACCTTGGAAACTTTTTATTTGTAGCTTAGGCTATAATTACATGTATATTTTCCTATTTAGGAACAATATAAGAGTATTTTGATTTGGTTACTTGTGACATGAGAATTAAAATTTAGTACAGCACAACTGATTGGCAAATCTTAGTCTGTAGTTAAGTGTAATTAAAATAGGGACATTAATTTGACTTAAAAAAATAGGGGATGTGTTTTAATACAAGAACAAGAAATATGCTTGATCAGCCCCAAGATGTATGAGGTGATAATTCAGCTCTGATTATATTCACTGCTGCCCAGAGAATAATTTTTGTCCTGCTGGACTACTGTGGCATTTCCTTTCAGAGTTCGCCTTTGAAGGTTTCTGGCAAGAGAAAAAAAACCCTTGAATATATATGGTTCATTTGCTAAGGAACCTTTCAAATGCACTGATAACTTATTCTGAACCTGTTAGCCCAAGTGAATTGTGGAGTATGACTTACCCAAAGTATTTTTAGATTCTACCATTCATTCAACAAGTATTTATTGTGTTCCTCCACTGTGCCAGGGATGATTTGTTGGGGATAGATGCAAAGGAAGCAAAGCAGGTAGTGACCCTGCCCTCTTTGAGCTTACATTACAGTGGAGGACAACAGATGGCCAAAAAATAATTTCAGAAAATAAATGCAAATAAGAAAATTGTAAAAGGATGCTGGGATGTTGGGGAGGAGCCTCTTTAGGTCATGTGGTCAGTTCGAGACGATGACTTTGAACAGAGATCCGAATGTTTAGAGACCAGCAATTTTTGGTATCCCTTCTGATAATTGTTATTTTGTCAAATTGTTAATTTGTCCCTTTTAAAGAATACTTTAGGCTTCATACTATTTAAAAACTGCTTTTTGTTTCAAAGGGGAAAAACAGGTACATTCCTTGTGAGAAGATACTGTGTTCCCAAGTGGAAATGTCACTGGAGTGGGAGTCAGCCTGAGTTCTGGTCTTGCCTCAGTATAATCTTGCATGTCTGTAAACACCTGTTTCTGTATTTGTTACTAAAACCAAAGTCCTACCAATTTTGTAGAGTTCCTTTGCTAATTAAATGAGTAAATATACTTGGCACATTATACAACTACATATGAAATGCAGTGTATTCTATTAATATGGTTTTGGAGTCAAAGTTTCTCAATTGAGAAATGTTTTCCCGCCAATTTAAAGCTTTTATGTTTACCTATCTGGTAAATTTTAGTACCAGATGTCTACTAAAGTCATTGATTAATCAGGAGGGGTTGGGATCTTACAAAGTGGTAGTATGGTAGAAAGTATGTTGGATTTGGAACTAGAAAACCAGGGTTCCAGAATTATCCTTTTTACTTATTAATTCTGTGACTTGGGCAAGACACTAAACTTCTCTGAGCCTTCTGCATTTTCAGAATTCAGGCTAACACCAAGTAGCTCTCAGGGTTGTTGTTAGGAATAATTGAGTTAAATAGATGAAGTTCTCTTGGAAACTATAAAGCAAGGTTTGATAAACTTTTTCTGTAAAGGACTAGGTAGCAAATATTCTGGCTTTGTGGGCCATGGACTCTTTGTTGAAATGATTCAGCGAATCTTGTGGCACCCATAGGCAACGTGTAAGTGAATGACTGTGGCTATATTTCAATAAAACTAGGAACGCTGAAAAACTAATTTCAAATAATTTTTATGTGTCTTGAAGTACTGTTCCTTTTTATATATTTTTTTCAACTTTAAAAATGTAAAAATCTTTCTCAGCTCACCTGCTGCACAAAAACAGGCTGTGTGGTGTGGTGGGTTTGGCCTGAGTGCTACATGTAGTTTGGACACCACTGTTAGGAAGGCAGAAAGAGTAAGGTGTTAATTAAAAATTTGCAGGTAGGTGATTGATAAATAGAAATTGTATAATTTTGATGATGAAATAAAATGGACATGATTTTGACCCCTTTTCTAATATGGACTCACGTTTTTTCATATAAAAAGGGCATCTTTAATTGAGGATATGGCCTTGCCAGAACAAAACTGGAGGATGGAGGTGAGGAAGAAGAAAGTTTAGTGTTATAAACTCCCAAGGACTGTGATGTGATTGTGCAGTGTACATATCTATGCAATTTGGGGTTGTGCGTAATGCGTGCATCTGGCTCCAAGTCATATGTGGTCCCATTTTATGAGTAGTTAAGAGTGAACTTGGGAGTCAGAGGCCTGGGTTGAATTGTGGCCTTGGTTTTTACTAGCTGTATGCTCTTAAGCAAGTTAACTTAATTTTTGAGCATAGTTTCCTCATTTGTAAAATGAGAATAAAAATATTATTTACCTCAAGATTCTTGAGATGATTACATGAGAAAATGCATGGAAGGGCTTATAGTGCTTGGCACAAAGCACTCAAAAAGTGTTAACTGATAATATTCATTGAATATATGTTTTACATAATTATTAGTTTCGTCCTTCAGTTATTTTAAGAAGTCATAATATCCTTAACTGTTTCTTTTGTACAGGTCGTTGATGGACAATTTTGCTTTAAAGGGTTAAAAAAATAGAGGGGTAAATTAAAACCTTAAAACCTTTACCCAATTTTCTGCCCTCCCAGTGGGTAACTTAAACGTTGACTATGGATGTGTCCAGTTCTTTTTCTCTGTATTTACATGCATGTGTATGTGCACACACAAATAAAAATAAAATATATTTTTATGACTTGCCTTTCCCCCCAAAGAATACATTTTAGGGCTCTTTACATGTCAGTATGTATATGCTCACTTCATTCTTTTTGATGGATACATAGTACTTCAAAATACATGCTTCTTTAACCATTAGGATCAGTTTAGAGCATGTCCTCCAGTCTTTTTTATATGCATTTACACATGAGTACATTTAGAAACAGTTTTGTGTTTTTTTATATAAATGATATATAGATGTATACATTGTACTACAACTTGCTTTCCTCAATAGTATATATGTGTAGATTTTTATATATCAGTATATATCCATCTCTCATTTTTTAAACAGATTCATGTTATTACACAATACAGATGTACCACTGTTTATTTCACCACTTTCTTATAGATAGATATTTAAGGTTTGTTTGTTTGTCTTTTGCTATTTCAAACACTGCTTCAGTAAAAAATTCCTTGTACATACATAGTTGTACACATACAGGAATATTTCTCAGGTAGATACTAAGAAGTAGAATTGCTGGGTGACAGGTATGCACTAGATACTTGGAATTCGCCACATGAAAAGGCTATTTCAGTTTATCAGCTCATAGTATCGAATTTCTCATACACTTCTCAAAACATATTACAGACTTTTTATTTTGCTCATCTGATAGACCAAAAAATTGATATTGAATTGTTTGAATTTGCATCTCCCTGCTTACCTAAGGAGTTTCAGTCATCCCCTTGCTATACATGTATTGGATATTTGTATTTATTACTGATATTTTTTTAGTTCTTTATAGATTCTGCATATTAATGCTTTCCTATACATGTCGCAAATATTTGCTCATAGTTTGTTGGCTTATCTTTTAACTTGGCTCATGGTCAAATGGCCAAATGTATTAGCTTTTTGTTAATGGTCTTTGCATTTTTTCTTTTTAAGGAAGCCTTTTTTCAGGTTAGAAATATATTCTCTATATTTTTAAATAGTTATGTAGTTTTGTTTTTTTAATCTTCCTAGAATTTGTTCTTGTGACTGGTTTTAAGTAGGGCTTTAACTTTTTACCCCCAAATGGATAGCCAATTATTCTGACACCATTCGTTAGGCTTTCCATTCCTCGCAAATATGAAATGCCATCTTTACCATGGACTATATCACCATACATAATGCGCCTGTTTTTGTACTGATTCTTTCACTCTGTTAGTCCATTTGTTTGTTTCTGTGTTGAAACTACATTGTTTAACTTACTGTAGTTATATGTTTTTATATGTAATACCTGGTAAGGCAAATTCTCCTTGTTCTTTTTCAAGATTTTCTTGGCTTTCCTTTTGCTCTTTTAGAATAAGCTTTTCAATTTTGGACAAAAATGTGTCTTTAGAATTTCGATTTGGTTTACTTTGACTTTGGAATAATCTGGGAGGGGAGAGTTTGTGAAGATGCTGATATTGGGTCTTTCTACCAAAGAAAAGTGTATTTTATGTACTCCAGTAAAATTTTACAGTTTTCTCTATATAGGTGTTGCATATTATTTTTTGAGTTTATTCCACGTGAATGTTTTATAGCGTTGTTGTTCTTATGAACAGGATAGTTTTAAAAAAATATTTTTTAAAAATCACATTGACTTGCCCTCCTTTCTGGACACCCAGCCCTTCCTGCCCCCTGCTGGCCTTGTCCACTCTGGAGCCCTCACTTTAGAATAGTTATTTTTTAAATTATATATTCTAATTGATTATTGCTAATGTCTAGCAAAGCTGTTGATTTCTGTTTGTTGATTTTGTCTTTGGCCTTTCTGCTGAGCTCCCTGACTAGATCCGATTGTAGTTTTTTAGTTCATTTTCTTGGATTTTCTAGGTAGATGTTCATGTAATCTGCAAATTTTAATTTTGTCTCTTACTTTCCAATAGTCATAGGTCTGTTTTATTTCTTTAAGTGCTAGCAGTGATAACAGGATTTTTTGTCTTATTCCTGACTTTAATTATTGTCTTTTGTGAAAGATGCTTAACTTGTAAGATAAATGCTAATTGAAACTACACTCAGATTCCTTTTTTAAACCTATCAGAGTGTCAAAAATCAAAATGTTTGATAACACCTTTTTTGCTGTCAAGGCCGTGGTGTAAAAGACACTCACACATTGCAGGTAGGAGTTTAAGTTGATACAATGCCCGCGGAAGGCAGTTTGGCAGCACTATATGAAGATACACATGTATTATGTGTACTCTTCTGGATATATTAGTATACTTGAATAAAAGTTAAATATGTAAATTTCCTTTGATCCAGCAATCCCATTTCATGGAATTTACGTATACGTATATACACATATTTAGAAAATGAAATATGCAATGTTATCTGTCATAGCAAATAATTGAATTCCATATAGGTATTAAAAAATAAGAATGAGGAACCTCTATGTACTGACAGAGAAAAACAGTATCTTAAAATATTGTGAGAATAAAAAATGTTTAGCATATACTGTGCTACTTTTTTGTGTAGAAAAGGAGAGAGAAAATGTTTATATTTGTTTACTTGCTTAAAGAAACTCTAGAGGACTACACATGAATTTAATGAGTTAGTTCCCTGTTGGGGGAGTGGTGGGAATTAAATGGATGGGAAACAGGGTTGGAAGTGAACTTGTCCATTACATACCTCTTTCTTTGATTTTTGAATCTTATAATTATATTTTTAAAAACTAAATTAAAAGTGGTTTCTTGAATTATTTTGGCTCTTCCAAGGACATTTCATTTTTTTTCTATTTCTCTTGATTTTTCTCTTCTGTGTTACAAGTCTCTTCAAATGACTGTATCCTGATTCTGCTCGTATTTAAGAATGAACTAGTAGCGGGGCTAATTGGGAGTTCTGTATACCTAGACATGGTTGTCAACTGGTAGGCTTTATTTTGGGGGTGCGTGGGTGCCAGAAATTAGAGGGCTTTGCTCTGGGGTGCCCTATTTTTCCTAGTTTGTTGAGTTTGATATTTTGAATGCAGGGATTTCTTTCTTTCAGAGAGAGAGTTCATGAACTGTGTCATAATTCAGACCTTCAGCTAATCCCTGTTTTCAGCCTTTTTCTCACTCTGGTCCTTTTTGGGATTAGTCTACTTTGCATGTGAAACCCCTCTGTGGCTTCCTGTAAGTCCACTCCCTCTTGGGTTGGAACCCTTTCTATTACATACTTTAGATTGTAGCATCCTTTGATTTGTGTTATCAGTCAGTTTTTTCTTGTGTGCTCTCTGTCAGAAATTGTTGAAATCTTGTGTTGGCTATGCCATTTTTCACTCATGTCCTTGATTTTTGATTTATAATTTCGTACTCTTTTTACCATCACTTCCAAGGTTTTGCAGGTGTTTAGTCCACCTTCTTGAACCAGAAGTCAACAGCAGTATAGCTTAAGCTTGGATAAACTGTAGACTACTTGAGGACTGGGACTGACTTTTGCTCTTTTATTCCCAGACCCTGACACAGTACTTGGTACTTGGTAAATTTTTATTGGCATATAGATGTGTATATGAGAGAAAGAGAGGATTGTTAATGAAAATTTACTGTGTAATTTTTGACTATTTAAATATGCATTCTACCTTGAGATAATCATGCTAAGCAAAATAAGCCAGACTGAAAAAGTTGAAAATCACATGCTGTCACTTATATGTGGGATATAAACCTAAAAGCAACAAATGAACAGGACAAACAAACAGAGACTCAGGGACATGGACAATGGACTAGTGGTTACCAGAAGGTAGGAGGTGGGGGAGGAGGGAAGCAGTAAACAGGGTAAAGGGGGTCAAATATATGGTAGCTAAAGGAAACTGGATTCTGGGTGGTAATCATACAATAGACTATATAGATGTAAAATTATAATGTACACCTGAAAATTATATAATTGTATTAACCAATATTACCCCAATAAACTTATAAACAAACAAACAAACACATAAATATGCATTCTTTCAGTTGCTGGTTCCAAAAATTGGAGAAATTCTTGAGCCATTGATTTTACAAAGTACTGATTGTATTCTGTATTTCCCATGGATAGAACCATGATAAGCTACAGGGGAAAAATTATTTTGAACTTTTAACTCATGCTCCAAGCTTATATACAAACATGTTGAAGGAGTAGATGTAGGGTACACATTTGTGAGGTTCATCCTATAATTTCAATCTCTTATAGAAGTGCTTTTCGATTATCTTCGTACATATTCCTAGGACCTAGAGCAGTGTGTTACCATTTTATGAAGGAAAATATGGTCACACATAGATTATGATCTATAGCTGTTGAACTCAGTAACAGACTTCAGGTTTGAAGCCTGATTTTTGTGGACTATTTCTGAGCTATGTTTCTGCTTTGCTGAATGTAGAAGAGATATTATCCTGGTCACTGAAGCATACCCCTTTAGCAATGCCAACCTGGTTTATTACTAGAAAGCTTTAAAAGAATGTATGATATACTTTTCGGCCTTACTAAATAGAGTCTCCTGAAAATCATTTAACATTTTCTTGAGTGTTGTTGAATAGTGCTTTAATATAGTGCTGCCCCTAGGGGGTATTAAGAGATAGAAAATAAAAGCTTCCATTTATTGATTATTATATTGTGCCAGGCACTGTGATATGTAGTTTATATGTATATTTTCAGATTGGTCCTGTGAGATTTCACAAACAAAATCAAGAATGAATGAGGTTAAGTAATTTCTCTCAGATTTATTCTGAGGAGTGAGAGGCAGAACCAAGATTTTGATTCTAGGTTTTTCCCACTCTCAAGCCTGTGTCCTGAAACTCTGTTTTATGTTCAAGAAGCTAGTGGATCCATGATGAGAAGGCCCCAGATAATATGCTTAGTGAAGTTCTTGGCCTAGTTTTTAAAATTTGTTTTTCATATTTGTTGTTTACCCATAGGCTACCAGCAATTACATTTTATTGTTGTCAGGTCTTTTCCCTTCAGAACAGTGATTCTCAACCCAGGAGGCCAGGCTGAAGGTAAGGAGAGTGGACAGAATGGGGGTGTGTAGAGAGTCTAATTTTCAAAAGGCATATTTGATATTATTATGGCTTTTATTTTGTTCAAAATAGTTTCTCTTAAGATCTTAAAGAGGGACATCATGTTTTATTAAGATAATTTAAATATCATAAAATTCACCAATATAAATGTCAGTTATTTTTAGTAAATTTACATAGTTCTCTCACGTTGATTACAGTCTAATTTTAGAACATCCATTACCCCCAAAGGATCCCGTGTGCTGATTTGCAGTCAGTCCTGGTCTTTCACTTAGCATGTTTTCAAGGTTCATCCTTGTTGTAGCGTGTATCAGTACTTCATTCCTTTTTATTGTTGAATAGTATTCCATTGGCATAGATATAACACATTTTGTTTAGCTATCAGTTGGTAAGCATTTGGATGTTTCCACCTATTGGCTATTGTGTATAGAACTACTGTGAACACTTGGGTACAAGTTTTTGTGTGGACATATGCTTTCATTTCACTTGGGTAGATGGTATCATATAGTAACTCTATGTTTAACTTTTTGAGGAACTGCCAGACTGTGTTCCAAAGCATCTGCACCATTTTACATTCCCACCGGCAATGTATAAGGGGTCCATTTTCTCCATATCCTCACCAACACTTGTTACTATCTATCTTTTTTATTGTATTCTCATGGATATGGGGTAGTATTTCATTTTGGGTTTGATTTGCATTCTCTGATAAGTAATGATGTAGAACATCTTTTTGTGCGTTTGTTGCCCATTCGCATAGCTTCTTTAGAGAAATGTTTATTCAGATCTTTGGCCCATTGGATCATTTATCTTTTCATTATTTAGTTCTAAGAATTCTTTAAAATTTTTTTTTATTTTTTCTTTTTTATTTCTTTTTTTCTAGAATTCTTTATATGTTCTGAATACCAGTCTCTTATTAGATATATGATTTACACTTATTTTCTCCAAGCCTTTTCAGATGGCTTCTTTTGAAGTACAAAAGTTTTAAATTTTGATGAGGTCCAGCTTCTCAATTTTCTGTTTTATCACTTGTATTTTTGTTGTTGTATCTGGGAAATCATTGCTTAACCCAAAGTCACTAAGCTTTACTTAAGTGTTTTCTTTTAAGAGTTTTACAGTTTTAGCTCTTACATTTAGGTCTATAATTCACTTTGAGTTTATTTTTTGTATGGTGTGAGTTAGGGGTCCAATTTCATTCTTTTGTATGTGGATGCCCCGCTGTCCCAGCACCTTTTGTTAAAAGACAGTTCTTTCCGCATTGAATGGTCTTGGCATCTTTGTTGAAAATCAATTTACCATAAATATTAAGGTTTATTTCTAGACTCTCAATTCTATTGAATTGAACTATATATCTATTCTTATTTCTGTTGTTCATTTCTAATTTATTTTGTGGTAGTAGAGTATACTTTGTTTGACTTCAGTCCTTCTAATTGTATTGAGATTTATTTTATTGCATAGTATATGATTTGTTCTGGAGATTTTTCTATCTGTGATTGAAAAGTATGTATATTTTGCTCTTGTTGGGTGGAGTGTTCTATAGTGGTAGTAAGGTCAAGTTGCCAACTTTTGGCCAAGTTTTGCAGATTTCTTGCTGGTTTTCTGTCTAGTTCTCTTCATTATTCTGTATTCATTGAGAATACGGTATTTAGATTTTCTGTTGTTATCGAATTGTCTATTTCTTTTGTCAGTTTTGATTTAATGCATTTTGGGGCTCCGTTGTTAGATGTTTATATAATAGTTATATTGTCCTGATGAATTAATCTTTTCAAACTTATGTCTCTCTTTGCCTTTAATCACATTTTTTTTGTCTTAGAGTTGGTTTTTGAAAACTGAGGGAACATTCCTTTCCCAATCCCTTTTATTTGCTGCTGCTTATTTTGTAGTTTAGGAAACCAGGTGACCAAACATGCTAAGATTATTATACTAGAACAGCAGTACTTGACCCTCCATTTTTATATTAGGGTTCTGAGTAGGATTTCATTATTTAAAAGAAATTCTGAAGTTAAATTTTTGAAGGCTTTATTTTTTACTTAAATTCTCCAAATTTACCTATTTTGGTCTGCTTAGAAGACCTTTTGTGTTACTTATAGATCTCTGCTCTTGAGGTTTCTGGATAAGTGACTTTTAGTTAAGTGAAGCGAATGGTATTCTTACTTAAGAATATCTCACTTAAAATGTTAACATTTAGGGAATGTGAGTGAAAGATATATTGGATTCTTTGTATATTCTTGCACATTTTTTTCCAGTCCGAATTGTATCAAAATAAGTTAAGGAAAAAATCTCTACCTAAGCGAGATGCTGTTAGTTTTCTTTTTAAGGAAAAAATCTCTACCTAAGCGAGATGCTGTTAGTTTTCTTTTTTTTTGCTTGCAGACGACCCTACTTTATTAAGTAACTTTTGAGGTATCTTGATTTGGCAATGTAACTTCATAGAGTGCTTCATGAGTCCCTAGTTTACAGTCATGTATCACTTAACAACAGAGACGTGTTCTGAGAAATGTGTTGTTAAGCAATTTCATCACTGTGTGAGGATCATAGAGTGTACTTACACAAATATAAATGGGATAGCCTGCTATATACCTAGGCTATATGGTATATCATCATCATATATGCAGTCTGTCATTGACTGAAACGTCATTATGTGGTGCATGATTGTAATTCTTAGCTCTGGTATTAACACAGCTATATCCTAGTAGTGTCATCTGATAGGCAAATTTCTGGGAGTTATCAGTCTTCCTTTTCTCTTCACCTGTTGCCAGTATTTTCATTCAAACCTCAGCATCTTTTTCCTGGATTATTATAGCTCTCTAACTGGTCTCATTTTATATTGTATATCATAGAATTCCTTGGCGACTGCCTCTTTTTCTTTATGTGCCTGCTTCTAATATGTGAGTAAACTGTTCATGTTACCACTCATACACTTATTCCATGCTATTTCATGACATTGCTTGTGATCTTTCCTCTGCTTGGATCATTTAATTTTTTTTCTTCGAGACTGAGTTCTGGCACCAGTAAACCTTCCTTAGAGGATCTAACTTCATTCTTTTGCATATAGATATCCAGTTGTCCCAGTGCCATCTGTTGAAGAGAGTGTTCTTTCCCAATTGAATTGTCTTGGCACCCTTGTTGCAAATCAGTCAACCGTAAATATGGGGGTTTATTTCTAGATTCTCTATTTTTATTTCATTTAGCTATACATCTATCCCTATGCCAATACCACACTGTCTTAATACTATAGCTTTGTGGTAGGTTTCAAAATTGGAAAGTCCTTCAATTTTGTTGTTTTTCAAGATTGTTTCGGCTTTGGCTATTCTGGGTCCCTTGAAATTTTATGTTTTAAGATAAGCTTGTTAATTTCTGCAAAGAAACCAGCTGGGATATGGATAGGAATTGTGTTTAATGTGTAACATAATTCGGGGTATTTCTCCTTATTTTGTTTGTTTTAGTTGAGTCGTTCTTCAGTTTTTCAAATTTGATATTTTTGTGTACTTTTGTACATGACAAATTGTGCCTTCTAAGGCACATAACGTAATAACAGGTATACAGGTTTTGTGATACTGTTTGTGGTGAGAAGAGAAGAATTTTCTTATTAGTGGTTTGACCACTCATTGGAAAAACTTCTTCATGATATGTTCCACATATTCCACATGTTCTCTATGGAATGTTTTAGAAAATATAGAAAAGCAGAAAGAAAGAAAAAGTCCGTAATTACACCATTCAAAATTAATATTGTGTATGTATGTATGTATGCTTGTATATATGTCATTCAACCATAAAAGGTAGTATCTTTTCATCTCACTAAAAACTAGTGTATTTTTTAATGTTGTATCCTATCTCATTTTGAGATATTTAATCAAATCCCTGTTAGGCTTATATTTAGTTACAGTTTTTCCAAATTATAAGTGCTATAATGAATGTCTTTATAATTAAATCTTTGCACAGATTCTTGACTATTGTCTAAGGCAAGTTCCTATAAGCGGAATTGCTGGTTGAAAAGGATGTATATTTTTATGTCTTTCTTGCCATTTTTTTAAAGTACAGTGTGTTAATATTTGATAGTAGTTTATTTCTGCTAAAATCTGAAGGCAAGCTCATAAACAAGTATTTGTGTTATTCAGAATTACCACTGGATGTTCATAGCAGCATTATTCATAGTAGTCAAAAGGTGGAAACAACCAAATCCATTCACCAGATGAATAGATAAATAAAATGTGGTATATACATACAATGGAATATTGTTCAACCTTAAAAAGGTATGAAATTATAATACATGCTACAATTTCGGTGAACCTTGAAAACATGTCAAATGAAATAAGCCAGACATAAAAGGGCAAATATTGTATGATTCCACTTATATGAAGTATCCAGAATAAGTGAATTCATAGAGACAGGAAGTAGAATAGAGACTACTAGAGGCTAGGAAGATGGAGAGTTATTTTTTAATGAATACAGAATTTCTGTTTGGGATGATGAAAAGTTCTGGAAATGGATTGCGGTGATTATTGCACAACATCTTGGATATACTTAATGTCACTAAATTGTATACTTAAAATGGTTAAAATAGTAAATTTGATATTAAGTATATTTTACTACAATAAGAAAAAACTATCAGATTAATTCCATAAGTTTAGACAAAAACTACCTAGTGAGAAATTATGTACTTGTTTTAGTTATTGTGTATGTTACCTTGTAGCTAAGTGAACTCAGGGTTTGGCTGCTTGTTTTATTTTAACCCATTTCCCATTTGCCTCAAGAATACTTGCTGGTGGCATTCGTGGCTGCAGTGTTTATTCCAAGATAACTCGTGGATTACAGTCCTAATCCTACCCCCAGAGTTTCCTATGAAATATCTCACTTTTATTATTATTTTCACATTGCTCTAGTATGGCGATAGTCTTTGGAAACAGATGACATAATTCTATAAATAGCATTCTGTTTTTAGTAGTGGTATTACCATTTACAAAAATAAAGTAATTCTCGATCGCCGAAAATGTTAAATCCTCGAACACGTAGCATTTCTACGTGTGATGTTAAATCAATGCTGGAGGCAAGCTGCACTTTTTTTTTCTAAATGGGAAAAGGGTTAAATATGATGGATTGATAGATGGGGCTGAGAACTAGATTCCTAACCAACATTTATATACTATGAAAACTTATTGAACTATATGCCAAGTTGCCTGCTAGGCACTGAGGACTGCAGTGGTAAACAAGATGAGAAACAGTCCCTGGAGCCTGCAGGTTGCTAAGATTGGACCCTAAAAAGAACAAACTTCTTATTAAGAAAAAAATGGATTAAACAATCAGGTGACTTGTTTTCTCCTTAATGATTTCCTTTGTGGGGTGATTTTAAAATATCCCTTTTTTCCCCTCAGGTTACTATGGAAACATATGACCGCATAAAGGGAAGTCCATTCTGATAAATTGGATATCTGAGATGTAACTGGACTGAAGAGTAGAACAGGAAAAAAATTTAGTGCCAACCTTAATTACAATGGCTACTGATTCGGGGGAGCCAGCTAGCACAGAAGATTCTGAGAAACCTGATGGAGTTTCATTGGCAAACAGAGTTCATCAGTTGGCAGCAACTTTGACAGTGGAAGCTAGGCTGAAGGAAAAAGACAGTACCTTCTCTGCTTCTGGAGAAATTATAGAAAGGAAGAGATTCTTCCGAAAGAGTGTCGAGATGACAGAAGATGACAAAGTTGTTGAATCTACCTCCAAAGATGAGAGAATAAAGACTGCAGCAAATATTCCAAGAGTAGAAAAGCTTCCTGCAAATGTGCTGAGAGGTGGACAAGAAGTTAAATATGCACAGTGTTCAAAAGCAACTTTCGAATCCTCAAAAGATTGTTTCAAGGAGAAAAATGAAAAGGAAATGGAAGAAGAAGCAGAAATGAAGGCTGTAGCTACTTCTCCTAGTGGCAGGTTCCTGAAATTCGACATAGAGCTGGGAAGAGGAGCATTTAAAACAGTGTATAAAGGACTGGACACTGAAACATGGGTTGAGGTTGCTTGGTGCGAGCTGCAGGTGAGTATATAATCTTCTTGGTTTTAATAAATTTCACTTTTAGCTGAACTGGCCATCTGAGTGATCTAGGATTAAAATGTATCATAGATTAAAATAAAGTGATGGGTTTGTTCCCCACCTCCCTGAAATTATGCTTCGTTCCTAGATCCTCTTAGGAGCACACACCAACTTTTTTTTCTTTTGTTGTTTTCCCTTGTTTTGAGAGGGAAAAAACTATTGGGCTTTCCTTGGGAAAATGCTCCTGATTTATTAATGTTAGGAAATTCCTGAAACTCTTAATGTCTCATTTTGAAAACTTTTAGTAAATTTATGCCTTATGAATTGATTGTTATATTAAGTACTTGAGAGTGTGATTTGTTAGGGATATATTCTGTGTGGTATCTCCTTTATCTCTTTTTCTTTCAACAAATTTTTGGGTGTAATGTTTTTTAGAATAGGAAATGTTTTTCTTGATTCTTTGAGGACTTCTACTAATATAAACTCCCCCATTCCTTTGAGTTTACCTCAAAGAGGATCTGTGGAAGAAATAATCAGCAAAATCTACTGAGGTTAGTCAACTAGAATGTATTTAGAAAGGAAAAATGAAAGCAACAGGGGAGTAGTTGAATCACCCAGCTATTTGGTTCCATAATAAATATGTGGACTTTTAACAAATGAATGACTAAATGGGGATAGAAAATCATAGAAGGAGTTATAATAAGAATAGTTTCAGATAGATAAGATATAGGTCAGATATAAGGAAAACTTTTGTAACATTAGCCAGCTCACAGGAAATGGTCACTGTTCACATAAGATGCTTAAAATTAAGATTGAATAAAGCCAACAGCTCAATACATGTTGTTCAAATTCCAGTGGTCTTTGCGTGTAGATGTGTATGTATGTACAGTGATTTCACCCATTCTGAACATGCTGTAGGTTGCCATTTAGATAGGTTGAAATTTAGTCTAGGTCCCTACATTTCTAGGAAGTGTTTTGTTTAATGCCATGGTTTCCAAACTTTATTGTCTATAAAAGTCAGTGTTTGCTTCATATATAGATTCCTGAGCTTATTGTGAGAGATTCAGACTCAGTATGGCTCGTGTGGGATTCAAGACTGAAATTTTAACAGGCTTTCTAAGTTCCTTGAATTTAAGAAGTCCTTTGATGACTCTTTAGAATGCAAGTTACTTAGCAGTCAAGCCTTTCTAGTAGTTCCTCAAAGGTGTATGCACGTGTGGGGTGTGCTTCACTTTCTTCTCATCCCCTTTTTACCCTTTAAGAATTTTTTAAGGTCTGTGTCACAGTAGAAATATTAGATAATGCAAGCAAACAAACATCAAAACCACCTGAAATTCCACTACATTGAGGATGCTTTAAACAATTTAGTATATATCTTTCTGGACTCTTTCTTTTACATTAATGTTTACATGACTGTATGTTTTCTCCCACACAAAATGGAATTGTACCACAAGGTTTTATAAAACCTTATCATGTACATCCTTTAATTAATAATAATTATAAATTTACATCATTATTTTAATAGATGTTCTTAATCAGTCCTCTATTATGAGACATCTAGATTTTTCTTCAATATTTCACTGTTATAACTATGGCTGTGGTCAACATCCTTGTATATATATTGAAAATTATGTAAATTTTAATTTCATTTCTGCATCATGACATTGGTAAGTCTCACCTTTTAAAAATATATTAAGTAGTTTTATTTTTATTTTTTAAATTTTATTATTAATTTCAAGTATATAGTGCAATGGTTAGACATTTATATAGTTTATAAAATGATTCCCCTGATTGCACTTTCTCTCCTGAGGCTCTCTAACCTAGCCATTACATTAATGCTAACTGCATTCCCCATCCCCGTGACCATCTATCAACTACTTATTTGCACCTCTTTAACCCATCACCCCTTTCTCCTAGCCCCGCAACCCCCCTCCCACCAGATTGTCCTCTATATTTGTGAGTCTGATTTTGATAGTTTGTTCATTTTGTTTTTTAGATTCCACATATAAGTGAAATCATATGGTATTTATCTTTCTCTGACTTATTTCACTCAGCATAACAACCTCTAGGTCCATTCATGTTGCTGCAAATGGTAGGATTTCATTTTCTCTAATAGCTGAGTACTACTTCATTGTATGTATGAACCATAACTTTTTTATCCAATCATCTCGTGATGGGTATTCAGGTTGCTTTCATATCCTGGCTACTGTACATTGTGCTGCTATGAACATAGGGGTGCATAGACTTTTATGAATTATTGTTTTGGTTTTCTTTGGATAAATACCCAGAAGTGCAATTGCTGGGTAAACAGGCAAATCCATCTTTAATTTTTTGAGAAACCTCCAGACTGTTTTCCATAGTGGCTGTACCAATTTGCAATCCCACCAACAGTGTGTGAGGGTTCTCTTTTCTTCGCATCCTCACCAACATTTGTTGTTCTTTGATTTATTGATGATAGCCATTCTGACAGGTATGAGGTGATATCTCATAGTGGTTTAATGTGCATTTCTCTGATGATCAGGGTAGCACTTATCTTTTAGTGATACTTTGTAAATGAGGGGAATTAATTTCCATTCTTATGGTAGTAGGCTGCATAGTAAAAATGTCAGGTATTTTGCAAACTGTACTCTAGCTATGCTAAAGGATGTTTAGGTAAAACTTGAAGAAAATATTCCATTGTTAGGAAATGCCTTCTGTCATTCATCTGTGGAAAGATTGAAAGATCCTATAAGAGGTCTTACTCTGCAAAGTGTGGTTCCTGGACCAGCAATATGGACATCACCTGGGAGCTTGTTGCAACTACATGTTCCTAGGGCTCATTCCAGACCTACTGAATCAGAATCGGCCTCTTAGTAACGTCTGCAGGTGATTTGAATGTAGAGCAGAGTCTGAAAAGCACGGAAGGGAATAGTTCCAAGAACTAGCTAAATCAGAGGAGGAATTCCCTTAATACACTAACGTGAGCTTTATATCATATATACTGATTCCTGGCATTCACTCCAGACTTTCCAAATCTCCAGGAGATGAGGCCCAGGAATTTATTTTTAAAATGTTCTCCAAGTAATTGGATACATAACCAGATTTGCAGACACTCTAATATGTAGTGAATGTAAATTCTGTAAAGTACATTTTAATTTACACAGAGAACAATAATTGCAATATTCCATTTTGAAAGGAATGTTAGAAATAGTGTAGTTAGTTGATATAATTTTGGATATAATTTCATCATATGCATATTTGGAATTAAGAAAAATTTATTTAGAATCCCAGAGGATAAGGGCATTATCTTTTAGTTACTTTCCAGTGAGTACTATGCAATTTGTAATGGACAAGTTCTCATATTTTTCCCATAGTCTTCCTTTTTTATTATATAATTACACAATTTTAGAAAAACAACTCAGTAAGCATTTTAAAGGTATAACTTATACTAGATTCTTTTCCAATCTTTATGTGTGTGTGTAATATATAAAATTGGTATGTAAAAACTTTTGTTATAAATTTGATATGTATTTTTTAATTAACATCCTTAAAATATGTACACAATTGCATTTGAATCACCTCTTACTTAGCCTTTTCCCCTGAAATTAGATAAATTCTTTTCTTTTTAAAATTTTAAATTTTGCATGTTTGATTTGAAATTCACAGCTCAACAAAAGTTTTGTCTACTTTTTTCTCTTGATGCCATTTCCCCCAATTGGGGATATTGGAGCGTTGGGTAACAATTCCTTTATTTTTATTTTTAATTTTTTTATTCTTTAATTTTCATTTATTTTATTTATTTTTTAATCGAAGAAATGATTTAAATATTTTCCCCCCATCTACCACCTCCCTTCTCTCTGGTAAGCACTACTCCATTGTCCATGTCCATGAGTCTGTGTTTGTTTGTCCTGCTCATTTGTTGCTTTTAGGTTTATATCCCACATGTAAGTGATATTATGTGATTTTCAACCTTTTCTGTCTGGCTTATTTTGCTTAGCATGATTATCTCAAGGTCCATCCATGTTGTCACAAATGGCACTATTTCATCTTTTCTTATGGCTGAGTAATATTCCATTGTATATATGTACCACAGCTTCTTTAGCCAACCATCTATCATAGGACACTTCGGTTGCTTCCATGTCCTGGCCACTGTGAATAATGTTGCTATGAACATCAGTGTGAAAATATCTTTTCGGATATGGGTTTTCAAGTCTTTGGGGTAAATACGCAGTAGAGGGATTGCTGGATCATATGGTAGATCAATTCTTAGTTTTATGAGGAACCTCCATACTGTTTTTTTGTAGTGGCTGTATCAATTTGCAGTCCCACCAGCAGTGTATGAAGGTTTCTATTTCTTTGCATCCTCTCCAGCATTTGTGTTGTTGATGATAGCTATTCTAACAGGTGTGAGATGGTATCTCATTGTGGTTTTGAGTTGCATTTCCCTAATACCTAGCGATATTGAGCATCTTTTCATATATTTGTTGGCCATTTGTATGTCCTCTGGAGAGAAGTGTCTGTTCAGGTCCTCTGCCCATTTTTTGATTGGATCATTTGTTTTATTGATGTTACTGAGTAGTGAATTCTTTGTATATTTTGGATATAAGGCCCTTATTGGAGGCATTGATTGTAAGTATATTTTTCCATTTGGATGGTTGTTTCTTTACCTTGTTGACGATTTCTTTTGCTGAGCAGAAGCTTTTTAGTTTGATGTAGTCCGATTCACTTATTTTACCTTTTACTTCCCTTGCCTTTGAGGTCAAATTCATATAATACTCTTTCAGTTCAAGGTCCTTGAGTTTAGTTCCTATGTTTTCTTCTATGCATTTTTTCAGGTCTTATATTTAGGTCCTTAATCCATTTTGAATTAATTTTGTGGTGATAAACAACAGTCTAGTTTCATTGTTTTGCATGTGGCTTTCCAGTTTTCCCAGCATCATTTATTGAAGAGGCTTTCCTTTCTCCACTGTACGTTTTTGCATTCCTTGTCGAAAATTATTTGCCCATATAAATATGAGTTTACATCTGGACTCTTGATTATGTTCTACTGGTCTGTGTGTCTGTTTTGCTGCCAGTACCATGCCGTTTTGATTACTGTCACTTTGTAATATAATTTGAAGTTGGGCAGAGTGATGCCTCCAGCCTCGTTCTTTATTCTCAGGTTGGCTTTGGCAATTTAGGGCTTTTGTGCTTCTGTACAAATCTGATGATTATTTTGTTCTATTTCTTTAAAAAATGCCGATAGGATTTTGATGGAGATTGCAGTAAATCTGTATAATGCTTTAGGTAATATGGTCATTTTAACTATGTTGATTCTTCCAATCCAAGAACATGGAATATCTTTCCATTTCTTTGTATCTGCTTCGATTTCTTTTAATAGAGTCTTGTAGTTTTCATTATATAGGACCTTCACATGTTTCGTTCAGTTTATTCCTAGGTATTTTATTTTTGTTGCAATTACAAAAGGAATTATTTTTTCCACTTTTTCTGACACTTTGTTATTAGAGTATAGGAATGTTATGGAGTTTTGCACATTGATTTTGTAATCAGAAACTTTACTGTATTTGCTTATTGTTTCTAGTACTGTTCTTGTGGAGTCTTTAGGATTTTCTATATAGGGAATCATGTCATCTGCAAATAGTGATAGTTTGACTTATTCATTTCCTATTTGGATGCCTTTGATATCTTTCTCTTGTCTGATTGCACTAGCTAGGACCTCCAATGTTATATTAAATAACAGTGGCGATAGTGGACAGCCTTGTCTTGTTCTAGATCTTAGAGGGAAGGTTTTTAGTTTTTCACCATTAAGTATAATGTTGCCTGAGAGCTTGTTATAGATGGCCTTTATTAAGTTAAGGTACTTTCCTTCAGTATTGATTTTGTGAAGTGTTTTGATCCTAAATGGATGCTGTATCTTGTCGAAGGCTTTTTCTGCATCTATCAATATGAACATATGATTTTTATTTTTTAATTTGTTTATGTACTATATCACATTAATTGATTTGCGTATGTCGAACCATCTCTGTGCCTCCGGGATGAAGCCCACTTGATTGTGGTGTATAATCTTTTTAATATGTTGCTGTATTTGGTTCGCTAGTATCTTATTTAGGAGTTTTGCATCTGTGTTCATGAGAGATATTGGTCTGTAGTTTTCTTTTTTGTTGTTATCCTTACCGGGTTTTAGTATCAGGGTCATTTTGGCCTCATAAAATGAATTGGGAAGTATTGCCTCCTCTTCGATTTTTTGGAAGATTTTGAGGAGAATGGGTATTAAATCTCGTTTGAATGTTTGGTAGAATTCACTGTCATCTGGTCCTGGAGCTTTACTCTTTGGTAGGTTTTTGATGATTGTTTCAATTTCTGTACTGCTGATCGATCTATTTAGATTTTCCAGTTCTTCTTAATTCAGTCTAGGACGATTATATTTTTCCAAGTACTGGTCCATTTCTTCTAGGTTATTACATTTGGTGTTATATACTTTTTCATAATATTCTTGTATGATCCTTTGTATTTCTGCGATATCAGTTGTAATTCCCCTTCTTTCATTCCTGATTTTGCTTATCTGTGTCCTTTCTCTTTTCTTTAGTGAGTCTAGCCGGGACTTTGTCAATTTTATTAATCTTCTCAAAGAACCAACTCTTTGTTGCATTTATTTTTTCTGTTGTTTTTTGTTTTCAATTTCATTTATTTCTGCTGTGATTTTTATTATTTCTTTCCTTTTGCTGACTTTAGGCTTCATTTGTTCTTCTTTCTCTAGTTTTTAAAGATGAAACGTTAGGTTGTTTATTTGGACTTTTTCTTGTTTTTGGAGGTAGGCCTGTAATGATATGAACTTTCCTCTTATGACCTCTTTTGCTGTGTCCCAAAAGTTTTGATATGTTGTATTATCATTATCATTTGTTTCTATGCATCTCTTGATCTCTCTTTTTATTTCTTCTCTGACCCACTTATTCTTCAGTAGCATGTTGCTTAATCTTCATATATTTGTGCTTCTTCCTGATTTCTTTTGCAGTTGATCTCTAGTTTCAAATCATTATGAACAGAGAATATGTTTGGGATGATTTCATCCCTCTTATATTTGTTGATGTTATTTCTGTGTCCCAGTATGTGTTTGATTCTTGAGACTGTTCCATGTGTACTAGAAAAGAATGTATAAGAGGCTGTTTTGGGATGGAAGGCTCTGTAAATGTCAATTATATCCAGTTGGTCTAATATGTCATTTAAGGATGTTATTTCCTTATTGATTTTCTGTTTGGATGATCTGTCCATATCCAACAGTGGGGTATTTAGGTCGCCTACTACGATAGTGTTTTGGTCTTTTTCTCCCTTTAGTTCTGTTAGTAATTGTTCTATATATTTCGGGGCTCCCTTATTGGGAGCAAAGATATTAATAAGTGTTATGTCTTCTTGGTGCATGATTCCCTTTATCATTACGAAGTGTCCCTCAGTATCTTTCTTTACCCTTTTTATTTTGAAGTCTATTTCATCTGATATTAGTATAGCTCTTCCTACTTTTTTCTAAATGCCATTGTCTTGAAATATCATTTTCCACCCTTTCACTTTGAGTCTATATTTGTCTTTGGAGCTGAGATGTGTCTCCTGGAGGCAGCATATGGTTGGCTTTTGTTTTTTGATCCATTCTGCAACTTTGTGCCTTTTTATTGGTGAGTTCAGTCCATTTACATTTAGGGTGATTATTGAAATATGAGGTCCTCTTATAGCCATTTTATCTTTTGCTTTCTGGTAGCGCGCTGTTTCCATTACTTCCTTCTTTTTGTGTTTCTGTTTTCTTTATTTTGGTTGGCTTTTGTAGGTTTTGCCTCTAGTTCTTTTAGTTTTATGTTGTACACTTTGGTTCTGAATCTTCCGCGTGTGGTTACCATTGAAAATATGAAAAGGATAGTTATATATATGCAGTCGTGCATTTTCTTCTTCATGTGCCTTATCTCCATTCCCCTTTGCGAATTTGGATCCTTGAATTCCTCCCTTTTTAGTCACTGTTGTCTGAATTTGTCCCTGTGTATGCTGAACGTTCATTACTATCTTGTTATAACAATTCTCTTATTATTATTTAAGCTATGATGCCCTCTTCTTAGTACGGGTTGCACTGCTCTGCTTCTATTTGCTTGATAGTCACGTTACTCCTAATTATGTATTTTTGGTATTGTTGTTATTTTGTTTTAGGTGAGCTGACCCCTTTCAGTATTTCCTGTAGTGCAGGTCTTGTATTGGAGAATTCCCTCAATTTTTGTATGTCTAGAAAGCTCTTAATTTCTCCTTCATATCTAAAGGAGAGTTTATCTGGATATAATTGTAGGCTGGTAGTTCCTTTCATTTAATAGTTTAAATATTTTGATTCCATTCCTTTCTGACTTATAAGGTTTGTGCTGAGAAGTCCAATGATAATCCAATGGGGTTACCTTTATATGTTACCATTTTCTTCTCCCGGGCTGCCTTGAGAATTCTATCTTTGTCATTGATTTTTGATAATTTTAATATAATATGTCTTGGTGAAGTCCTTTTTGGGTTGAGAGAATTGGGTGTTCTGTTGACTTTTTGAATTCCAAGCTCCAGTTTATTCCTTAGATTTGGGGAAATTCTCGTCAATGTTTTGTCTGAAAATGCTTTCTAGTCCCTGCTCCTTTTCCTCACCTTAGATAATGCCTATTATTCTTATATTTCCTCTCCTGATGGTATCAGCTAGTTCTTGTATTTCTCTTTTATTTTTCATTCTTCAGTTTCTTTCTTCCTCCTTCTGATGCATTTCTAGATATATGTCTTCAATATCACTGATCCTTTCCTCCACTTGGTCGACTCTATTTCCCAAGCTTGCTATTTCATTTTTCAACTCTTACAGTGTGTTCTTCATCTCCAGAAGTTCTATTTGGTTCTTTTTTGAGGGTTTCAATCACCTTGCTCTGCTCATTAGTTGTTTTTTCAGTTATTGAAATTGTTGATATTATTTGTTTGCAATCTCATTGAGTTTTTTCAGATGTACCATCCTAAATTCTCTGTCATTTCTATGTCTGTAAGCTTATTTTCTGGAGATTTTTCTCATTCTTTCTGAGATGCCTTGTCACCTTGGTTGTTCATGGTGTTTAATGGACTATTTTTCCGCCTGGGCATTAATAGAAGTGTATTATGCTGTTTCCAGAAAGAAGGTTTATTATATAAATGTCTGACTGTAGTCTGTTGCAATGAAGGCGCTTTTCTTTTGGTTTCCAGTAGGAGGTGTCTAAGCCTCTTGGATTTCTGTTTTATATAATGCCTTAAAGGATCTGTGGTAGCTCTTATGTGCAGATCCCACATTCAGACGTGCTGGTGTGCAATTTAGATGTTTTTTGTTGAATTTTAGATGTTCAGCTTATTGTTTTTTCAAGGGGAGAGGTTTGGGGACATTTCTCACTCCACCATGTTTTTTGTTGAAATGAGGCTCATAACACTGGTTGCCTGCTGGGAATGGAAATGTAGCTTACAGAGCTGGCCCTTTTGCTGTGTTTGGAAGGGCCACTCACAACAATGGCAGCCCTGCTGTGAACACTTGGTTCTGAATCACTGGAAGCTGAGCTTGGCAGCAAGCCAATAATACCTGCCCCAGCCAGTCTGCAGGTTGAGTGGGGCGGAGTCCCAGAGAGAGTGGTAGTGAGATCAAAACAGCCTCAGTTTTGCTGGAAATTTGGTAACTGTTTAAGTTTCCTCAGATGACCCAGATCACGGCAAGACCACCTGCTGTCTGAGACTGGCCCCAAATTCCCTGGTATCTACCCAAGTTCGTGTTGGCAGGAGCAATCTGCCTGACCTTATCTCTGGAGTGGGGCTCACAGTGCTGGCTGCTATTGCTGGGATTAGAAAAGCTGCTCACAACAGTGGCCACCCTGCTGTGAACACAGCACTCTGAATCACTCAGCTCTGGGCTTGGCAGCCAACCATAAACATTTTCTTCATGTGCCTTATCTCCATTCCCCTTTGCGAATTTGGATCAGTCTGCAGGTTTGGTGAGGTGGGCTGATCCCGTCAGACCAGGGTCTCCTAATGGCTCTGTGGGAGGGGTCTGCACAATGAAGCTGGCCTGGTCTGTAGGGGGGCCGGACTAAGGCACAATGGTGCCTTTCCAGCCTTCTTTCTGACTCCAGGTAATTGAGACATTTTTGGAATGATTCTCGTGCAAGCCTCAGACCCACCGCAGATGTCCCAGGTGAGTGTCCGCAGGTCAGAAAACCTTTGCGCGGGTCCTTCAAAGGGACGTTTAGGGGTTCAGTCGCCTTCCTTCTCACCTAGATGGCCGGAATTCCTTCTAGCTTCTATAGTCAGAGTTATTGGAATCTCCTCTTCCCTAGGCTGGGAAGCCGCCAGATGTGACTGGACCCCCTTCTCCATTAGGAGAGCCTCTGCAGCCTCATTCTCCCTCCTGGTGATCCTCTACCACCCATAAGGTGTGGGTCCAGCCCATTTCGAGATTTTGCTCTTCCTACCGGCTTCGATGTGGCTCCTTTATATTATCAGATGTAGGTGTTATGATCAGTTGGACTTCTGATGATTCTCCACATTGATTATTTTATAATTTGGTTGTAATTTCAATGTGGTCCTGGGAGGAAACGAACTCTGCTTTTACCTAGTCTGCTATCTTCCCCCAGTAATCTCCTGTTTAGCAACTCTAGGAGTCAATATTAAGTTTCCTCCTCCACTAACAACCTCAGCATTAGCAACACTCTGCTTTTGCGCATGGATACATAACCAGTTTTTGTTTTGCTGTAACTTGGAAAAATACTTCCACTGGTACATTTGTCATTTGTTTTCTTGATTGAACTGAGTTTTCATATAATGGGGCTATTTTCCAAATGAAGGAACATTGTAAATATCTGAAAAGTTTTGTTATTTTACTATTTTTAAAATATATCTGAGTGTGTTTGCAATAAGCTTCACTTATTGCAAACACACTCAGATATGGGATTGTTTGCTTCTCAGGGTAATTAAACAGGCTCCTTTAAGTAGCATCTAACACGTCTAGCTATAGTCTCTGAACTGAACCAAAATATCACTGAAAAGAAATATTAAAAAAAGGCACAATTGACTGTAGCAGGTCGACATGTTGAATGGATATTTTAATACACTTGCATTATAGTAGTGAATATATTCAAATCAGTGCAATGGAAGTAACAGTTGAAAAATCCATACTTCTACACATAAAGCTGCTATCAAAATTGTGGAGAACCTTGTTTCCATTTTATTTTTATTCGTTATCTAAAAATACTTTGGGGAGAAGTATATTTTTAGAATCAGCCCTACATTTAATTGTGAAATTAGAATTAGGTGATAATGTGAAAACAGCTGAGTTTCCAATAAAGAAAAAGTAATTTAAAAAAATATATGTTAGAATTTGTTTCTGATTAAATATTGTCCCAAGTTTTTGCTCTAAAAATGTTTTTATTATGACTTTCTTGGAAATGTTTTCAGATTCTGTTTGAGCCATACAAGAAAATGCTTAATTTATATATTGGCATACCCCAAATAGTGTTATTCAGTTTGATTTCCCATTGTATACATTAGACCCAGCCCTCAAAGTGGAATACTCTCATGGGCAAAGAATGATTATATTGAAGGGAGAAGGGATAAAGTTTGCTTAAATATGTATGTTCTAGTCTCTGTTTAAAAACTAGTCAAGTTAAGTATCAACCGAAGGCAGATGCTGTCATAAAATGACAAAGGGGTGAGCGTGGCAGGAGATAGACTTGGTCTGCAAAATATTCATTTTCCCAGTTACTTCAACTAGTTAGTTTTGAGCTAACTATCTTCTTGATAGATAACAAATTTATACATGTACTAGGCTGAATATTTGCACCACAAAGACGTCCATGTCCTAATACCTGGAACCTATGAATATGTTACTTCACCTCACAGAGATGACTTTGCAGATGCATTAAATTAAAGATCTTGTGATTAGTGGATTATCCTGGATTATCTGGATGGGCCTGGTGTAATCACAAGGGTCCTTGTAATCATAAGGGTCCCTATAAGAGAGAGGAAGGATAGGCATGGTCAGAAGGAGATCTGATGATGGAAGCAGAGGTTGGAGTGATGCAATTGCTGAGAGTAGAGAGTGAACCAAGGAATGTGGGCATCCTCTAAAAGCCGGAAAAGGTAAGGAAACAGATTCTTACCCAGAGTGTCCATTAGGAGCACAGCCTTGCCAACACCTTGTTTTTAGTCTAGTGAGACTCATTTTATACTTCTGATCTCCACAACTGGAAGGTAATGAGTTTATGTTGTTTTAAGCTCCGAATTTGTGGTAGTTTGTTAAACAGTAATAGGAAAATTTGTTAAAAACAGCAATAGGAAATGACTGTAATACACACGACTCATTCATTCATTTGTTCATTCATTCAACAAATATTTAGTATCTACAGTGTGTCAGAATGAAGCTAAGTGCTAAGGACATAATGGAGAGAAAAAGACACAGGTTCCATTTTCATAAAGCTTAAGAAGAGGGAATTCGTAATAAGAAGGTTTGGAGATTGGAATTAGTAAAAATCAGATGAAAGGGCTGGTAAATATAGGTTTGTTTGAAGGAAATGGTAGGGTTGAGAGTAGTAGACAACAGGGATACCACTCCTTTATTACTTAGTTTTTTTCTATTTTAACTTTTTCTGAGATAATTTGATACTAACAGAAGAGTTGCAAAGATATCGTAGAAAGTTCCTATGTGCCCTTCACTCAGTTTTCCCTTATGTTAATATGTAAACCAGAGATGATTTATCAAAATTTAAGAAATTATCATTAGTATAATACTATTAACTAAAGTACACAACTTATTTGGATTTCACCAGTTTTTCCACTGATGTCCTTTTTTAATCCTGTGATCCAGTTCAGGGTCCTGCATTTCATTTAGTTGTTATGTTCCCTTAGTCTCTTCCAATCTGTGACAGTTCTTTAATCTTTCTTTGTTTTTCATGATCTTGAGCTTTTGAAGAATACTGCTTAGTTATTTTTTAGAATATCCCTTAATTTGGATTTGTCTTACGGTTTCTCATGATTAGATTTATGCTATGAATTTTGGCAAGAATTCCACCGGAGTGATACACCCTTCTCAGTGCATCATTGCAGAGGGTACATGATGTTGATATGGATTACTGGTGCTAATAACCTTGATCACTTGGTTAGGGTGGTGCCTGATAGGTTTTCTATATTGTAAAATTAATATTTTTCCCTTTGTAGATTAATAAATATCTTGGGAGTAAATACTTTGAGACTATGCAAATCTGTTTCTCCTCAAACTTTCCACCAATTTTGACATTCATTGGTGTATCTTGCCTCTACACTTACTGATTAGAATTACCTCTTAGTTTTATGTGGTCTCTTCATAAGTATGACTACTGAGTTTCTGAAAATCCTAAAATTGGGGAATTTAGGGTTGAGGAACTTTAGTATATCTTAAGTTATTAATAATGGTATCATATACTTTTCCATTATCAAAATTAACAATTGGGGTGACTCAATAGTGTAGTTGGTTAGCACATTTGCTTTACATGCATATGGTCCTGGGTTCACGCGCTGGGTGGAGCCACAGACTATACCCCGGGTGCGCCAGGCCCCGGGTGCGCCAGGCCCTGAGTGCACCAGGTCCCTCTGGGTGCGCTAGGCCCTGGGGGTGCCAGGGCACCAGCTCGTGGGAGGAGACAGCCCACCTTCAGAGATCCAATTCTTAAAAAAAAAAGAGGAGATGACAACATCTGTAGGTCTGGGGTGGAAGTGGGGAGGGGGGAATTAGGGGAAAATTAACATTAATTGAGCACTTACGCAGGTACTTAATTTGAATATGTTATTTAAACCTTGCAATAGTTGCATGAGGTAGGGGTGATTAGTTTTCAGATGGTAGAACTGAGGTTTAAATATATTAAGTAAGTTACTCAAAGGGGCAGAGCACGGATTTGTGTTCCATCAATTATATATATAAAACATTTGCATAGATGATTTAAGAATTTCTCCCTCACTAGTATTTGAGCAGATCATTCTTTTATGTTTTAAACCATTTTTGAACAAATTGTTTCTTAGATGGATCCTGTTTAAAATAAGGTTCTTAACATTAAACTTTGAAAGCTCAAGGGGGTACTAATTAATGGTGTTACATAAGGAAACTCCCTGGCTTGAGGAACAGTTTCATGATTGGGTTGCTATGGTTCAAAGGCTAGCCTTCACCATTTATCAATGTCCAGAGGTGGTTGGACATATTGGGGAGACTGACTTGTGATAAATCTAGGACACAAATTTATTAATTTAGAATGAGGAATATAATTGTTAGGTCAAATGCTTTAGTTGGTCTGTAGGCTAGATACAGGGGAAGCTAAATTATAGTCAGAAACTGGCTTGGTAAGTACAGAGCCAGAACAAGGTAACTAGATGTTTCTCTGTGTCTTTCCTGCTAAAACCAAATGAACTGGATGCTCAGGTCCTGACTGGATGAGGTCACCCTCTTTGTTCAACAGTACTGAAAGACAAGCGAACCTGGTTCTGTATGTGTTTCATTACCCTTTCCATGTTATCTTGATCACCACTGATGAGCACTTTTCTTTAGGTGTGAATATTATTGCTAAAAATTTTAACATGCTAATATGGCTAGACTATGACTATTATATTTATTGATTAATTCTTTGATGGTACCATTTATAAATTGTCATTGCCCTAGTGTATGTTTATTTCATATAGCTGGAGTTCTGGGGTGGTACACTGTCTCTCCAAGGAAAGTAGCTTGTGAGTGAGGTATCTGCAGTCATGTTTTGTGAATATTGTTTCTGTGTGGTAGTGATAAACTAGAAAGTGCTTGTGTTTCAGAATATGTGAGACCTGGGTTCCATTATTGCCTCTTCCAGTTAGGCACCTTGGGCAAACTAAGCTGGTTAACATTTTGAAGCCTCAGGTTTTCACTTGTTTAAAAAAGAAAAATGTAATACACATTTCTGATGTATAGAAAATAAAGAACAACAAAATGGAACTTGTGTACCTGCTGGTCAGCTTGAGAAATATAATGTTGAGGATTAGAGATAATGCTTATAAAGCATGTGGTACATGTTTGAGTGTTAATTAAATGATAGTGATAAAATACCAAGCAACCTCGTATTTATTCAGAACAGTCATTGATAGACCGCTTTGTAAGTTAAGCACCATTTTGAAGCCTTCATAGTGTTCATCCTTATTTGAACAAGTTATTTAATTATACAGCTTTTATAACATTGTTGATTATTTCTTCCATCTTTCATGTTTGCAGAAAGAGATCCATAAAACCTCTGACCTAGTTCTGTAGTTCATTGTTGGTGTTTGCATTAAGAGACATAGCTGCTAAGGTCATAGTTTACCTTCTGGAAATGAAATGCTTCTTATTTTAAATAAATACATATGCAGATCAGTCATGTTGGTATTGTGCCTTGTCTCTGGAAAGGTTTTGTGTACATTTTTGGCATGCCATATATTATAATAGTGTTTAGTTATCATTCGTAAAAGGACAATACTTCTTTTTAAAGTAGTGTGTAGTTGAAATTTATTTTGTAAATTTTTATATGACCTCTATTATATTTATCAGCCTTATAAATTAATCTTTATAAAACTGTAAACTTGATATTTGATGCTATTTTGGGGTGATGACTTTACCTAGAGACAGTAAATTTAAAGATCATATTAGTAGACTACAATATTTTTTGACTAATTTCTATGTCAACTCCATTATGTCACTGCTCTCTTGTTGACCATTTGTGTTTCGTCCTTTATTTTTCCTTTTTCCTCGTTTTATTACGCTTTATTTTATTTTTTATTAAGTTTATTGGAGTAACATTAGTTAATACAATTATATAATTTTCAGGTGTACATTATCATTTGACATCTGAATATTCTATTGGGTATTTACCACCCAAAGTCCAGTTTCCTTCAGCTACCATATATTTGATCCCCTTTACCTACTTCACCCTCCCCCAAGCCCCCTATATTTGACCCCTTTTAACCATCTATCTACTCCCTCCTCCCTAACCCCCTACCCGCTGGTAACCACTAGTCTATAGTCCATGTCCATGAGTTTCTGTTTGTCCTGTTCATTTGTTACTTTTAGGTTTATATCCCACATATAAGTGATATCATGTGATTTTCAGCTTTTTCTGTCCGGCTTATTTCACTTAGCATGATTATCTCAAGGTCCATCCATGTTGTCGCAAATGGCACTATTTCATCTTTTCTTAAGGCTGAGTAATATTCCATTGTATATACGTACCACAGCTTCTTTAGCCAATCATCTATTGTAGGACATTTCAGTTGCTTCCATGTCCTGGCCACTGTGAATAATGCTGCTTTGAACATCAGCGTGCAAATACCTTTTCAGATCTGGGTTTTCAAATCTTTGGTAAATACCCAGTAGAGGGATTGCTGGATCATATGGTAGATCAATTCTTAGTTTTTTGAGGAACATCCATACTGTTTTCCATAGTGGCTGTACCAATTTGCAGTCCTAGCATCAGTTTATGAGGATTCATTTTTCTCTGCATTCTCTCCAGCATTTGTTATTACTTGTCCTGTTGATGATAGCTATTCTATCAGGTGTGAGATGGTATCTCATTGTGGTTTTGATTTGCATTTCTATAATAACTAGTGAAGTTGAGCATCTTTTCACGTTTGTTGGCCATTTGTGTGTCTTCTTGGTAGAAGTGTCTGTTCAGGTCCTCTGCCCATTTTTCAATTGGATTGTTTGGTTTTGTTGTTGTTGATTCGTAAGAGTTCTTTGTATATTTTGGACATTAGGCCCTTATCAAAGGTGTTGCTTGTAAATAATTTTCCCATTTGGATGGTTGTCTCTTTACTTGTTGACGATTTATTTTGCTGAGCAGAAGGTTTTTAAGTTTGATGTAGTACCATTCATTTATTTTACCTTTTACTCCCCTTGCTTTTGAGGTCGAATTCATAAAATCCTCTCTAAGTCCAAGATCCATGAGTTTAGTACCCATGATTTCTTCTGAGCAATTTATTGTTTCATGCCTTATATTCAGGTGTTTGATAGGTGTTTGATCCGTTCTGAGTCAATTTTGCTGTATGACGATTGACAGAGTCTAGTTTCATTCCTTTTCATGTGGCTTTCTGGTTTTCCCAGCACTATTTATTGAAGAAGCTTTTCTTTCTCCATTTTATGTTTTTGGCCCCTTTAGTTGAAAATTATTTGCCCATATATACGGAGTTTACTCCTGGACTCTCAATTCTATTTCATTGGTCTGCATGTCTGATTTTTTGCCAGTACCATGCTATTTTGATTATTGTCACTTTGTAGTATAATTTAAAGTTAGGCACGGAGATAACTCTGGCCTTGTTCTTTTTTCTCAGGATTACTTTGGCTGTATTTTGGTCTTTTGTGCTACCAAAATATCTGATGATATTTTGTTTTATTTCTTTAAAAATGCCAATGGGATTTTGATGGGGATTGCATTAAATCTGTATGATGTTATAGGTAATATGATCATTTTAGCTACGTTGATTCTTCTAATCCAAGAACACAGAATATCTTTCCATTTCTTTGTGTCTTCTTCAATTTCTTTTGTTGTGTTTTTTTTCTGGCTTTATCGAAATACAATAGACAATTAGTTGTTCATATTTACATTGTACAATTCAATGAGTTTTTTCAATTATAGTCGGTGTACACAAATATATTGGTTTCTGTTGTACAGCATACTGATTAGAGCTCTATATAACTCACAAAGCGATCACCACACTAAATCTATAACCCTCTTCTTCCTTACATATTTAACATCATTGTTAACTGTTTTCTTTATGTTACACTTTATATCTCCATATCTATTTTATAATTATCAATTTGTACCTCTAAATCCCTTTGCTCTTTTTCATCATTCCCCCAACCCCCCTCCCATCTAGTAGTCCTCAAAATATTCTCCCTATCTATGAGTTTATTTTTATTTCTGTTGTTTATTTTGTTATTTAGATTCCACATGTATGTGAAATTGTGTGATATTTGTCTTTCTCTATCTGACTTAACTTCATTCAGTACAATACCCTCTAGGTCCATCAAGGCAATATCTTTTTCCATCCCTTTCCTTTTAGTCCTTTTAGTGTGTGTGTGTTTTTTTTAATCTGAATTGAGTGTCTTGGAGGCAGCATATATAGGGGTCTTGATTTCTTATCCATTCAGCTATTAAACATCATTTGGTTTGAGCACTTAATTCTTTGCCATTTGAAATACTTGTTGAGAGATATGTAGTTATTACCATTCTTTATTCCTGTTTTTGATACATGTTTTTTCTTCTTAAAAAAGTTCCTCCAATGTTTCCTGTAATACTGGCTTGGTGATGATAAATTCCTTTAGCTTATTTTTGTCTGGGAAGCTATTTATCTGTCCTTCGACTTGAAACAATCTCTTTGCTGGATAAAGTATTCTTGGTTGTAGATCATGGATTTTCATCACACCGAATATTTTGTACCAAACCCTGCTGTCTTGTATAGTTTCTTTTGAGAAATCAGCTGTCAATCTTATGTGTGTTCCCTTGTGGGTAGCTCACTACTTTTATCTTGCTGCTTTTAAGATTCTCTCTTTGTATTTAACCTTTGACATTTTAATTATAATGTGTCTTGGTGTGGGCCTCTTTGGGTTCCTGTTTTTTGAGACTCTCTGAGCATCTTGGGGTAGTATGTCTATTTCCTTCACCAGGTGAGGGAAGTTTTCCATCATCATTTCTTCAAATAGCTCTTCAGTTTCTTGTTTTCCCTCTTCAGGTACCCTATGGCATGGATGTTTTTACGTTTAATTTTGTTCCATAGGCTCCTAAATTATTATTATAGTCTTGGCTTTTTTCTTGCCATTCTTATTGGATATCTTTGGCCTCCCCATCTTCTATATTGGTGGTTCAATCCTCTTCTTCATCCACTCTCTTGATTCCCTATAATATAATCTTCATCTCAGATAATGTGTTCTTCATTTTTGACTGGTTCCTTTTTATAATTTCCATCTCCATTTGTATATATTTTTATCTTTGTTAAAGTTCTCACTGAGTTCATCTACACTTCCGCTGAGTTCATTGAGCATCTTTGTAACCGGTGTTTTGAACTCTGCATCTGTTCGATTGCTTGACTCCATTATTCCTGGATCTCTGTTCTGTTCTCTTATATGGTTTCTGTTTGTCTTCCCATCTTGGCTGCCTTTCTGTATCTGTTTCTATGTACTAAGTAAAGCTCCTATGTCTCCTGGTCTTATTAGCATGACATTGTGAAGTAGGTGTCTCTTTTGTGGCACAGTCTTGAGAGGGGTTCAGCTGCAGGTCAAAGTTAGCCTCAGCCTGTACTCCTCCAGGCCACCTGTTAATATTCAGCAAGGAATCCACAGATGTCGTGCTTATAGTTTTTTCAAGAGGCCACGCCAGAAACTGAGGCCAACTGCCACCAGTATGAGTCTTGGAGCTGGCTCAGTAAAGAGCACCAGACTCATAAGAGGACACAACTGGATGTGGCTTATGTAGGGCCTCGAGTTAGGGGAAGTGGAGTTTCAGGGAATCCTCTGGGCTGAGCAACCTCTGTTATCCAGTTTGATGACCTCTCAGCTATGGCGGCATGGTATCCACACACTGGGAGTGGGGAGGGCTCAACAGAAGAACAATGGATACCATCAGCATTTTTGCTTGGGAGATAGTCTCCCCTCCAGCCCTTGCTCTAAATACTCAGTTTCCCCCTATAAGTCCTTGGTGTCTCTTGAGAAACCCACCCAGCAGTGGTGCTCAGAGTGAGTTGGTCCATCACTGCTAAAATCTGCTCATGGACATGGCCCCTTTAAGAGGCATTTGCTGCTACTGGCTGCAGCTGCCACAGCCTCTGTCCCACTCAGCCACTGGGGTCCAGGCAGCCTCCCTCTTTGATCCCTCCTACCTCCTGCTCTTTCAGGATGATTTCTTATTTCTCTTCCTAATTGTAGGTCTTCTGTTCATCTAGACCCCAGGCAACTTGCCTTGCTGTTTGTCCGTGTTTCCTTCACAACTTTGATATGGTTGCAAGAAGAGATGAGCAAAGCCTTTATCATCTACACCATTTTCGAGCATCCCTTGTGTTTTTTAATAGCTATCCTAATTGGTGTGAAGTGGTATCTCATTCTGGTTTTGATTTGCATTTACCTAATGACTGTTGATGTTGAGCTTCTTTTCATGTGTTTATTTACCATTTGTATTTCTTCCCTGAAGAAATATTTACTCAAGTCCTTTGCCAGTTGTTGAATTGAGTTGTTTGTCTTTTTGCTTTTGAATTGTAGGAGGGTTTTTTTTGTATGTTATAAATATTAATCCTTTATCAGATACGAATTGCAAATATTTTCTCCCATTCTGTGTATTGCCTTTTCACTCTCTTAATACTGCTTTTGATGTACAAAAGTTTTTAATTTGTTTGTTTATTTATTTATTTATTTAATTTTTTTCTTAAGTGTCCACTACACACTTTTCAAGATGGACTACCTATACTCAACTACCTAGGGCAAGAAACCAGATGTTGGTTAGGGACAGGGGCCACTCCACCTTCCCGCTGTCCCGTGGTTTCCTATGTAGCTCAACAATCTCTATAGTACCAGGTAGTAACAGGGCTGAGTGTACAGATAAAGAATCACCAGCCAATGGAAACATAAAAACCACAAAACAGACAAGAATTTTCTCTTAAGCTAAGACAGTGTAGGAAGTCATTTATTGTACACGTTACATTCAGGCACAACTAAGAACAGAACTAGTCCAGAATGTCACAGGTCCAGAGCAAAAGACCATAAGGAACTGTCATTTTTGTATGAGCAAGGGAGGTCTCTCAAAAGGCGGTTGCAGTGATCAGATGGTGATGGATATTCTAGATCCATTGAGAAGTTCTAGACAGTGAGCATGCAGTCCAACAATTTGTATCAGTGTCCCTGGCCTCTGGCTTTCCTTATTTCTGCTATGGCTTCCACGGATGCATAAGCTAGCAAGTTTACTTGGACCTCTGCCTCATCTTTCTTCTTTCGCGCTCCAGCCTGCGCATTTGCTTCTTTCTCCACTTGGCTCTCATGGCGAGGAGGTTTCTAAGAAAATAGTGTTAAGGCCAAGAGAGAAAAGTTTTTAATTTTAATTTACTTATTTTTTCTTTTGTTACTTGTCTGGTTTTGGTGTCATATCATAAAATTCATTGCTAATCCTCATGTCATGAAGCTTTTCCACAATGTTTTTTCTAAATGTTTTATATTCTTAGCTCTTATGCTTTGGTCTTTGATGCGTCTTGAGTTAATTTTGTATATGGTATAAGGTAAGGGTCCACCTTCATTCTTTTGCATGTGACTGCCCAGTTTCTCCAACCAGTTTTTGAAGAGATTATTCTTTCCCCATTGAATAAGTGTGGCACTCTTTTTGAAAATGATTTATTAGACCATATATGTGAAAGTTTATTTGTAAAGGTTTATTTCAGGCTTCTATATTCTAATTTCATTGATCTTTATGTTTGTCTTTTTGCTAGTATCACACCGTTTTGGGTACTGTAGCTTTGTAGTAAGTTTTGAAATCAGGAACTCCAACTTTGTTCTTTTTCAAGATTGTTTTGGGTATTTGATTTTCTTTGAGATTCCATATGAATTTTAGGGTTTTTTTTATTTGTGCAAAAAAAGTCATTGGGATTTTGATAAGCATTGCATTTGCAGATTTCTTTTGGCATTGAAATCTTAACAATATCCAGTCTTATAATCCATAAACACAGGATATGTTTTCATTTATTTGTCTTTAATTTTAGCAATATTATGAAATTTTCACTGTTATAATTCTTTTTTCTCCTTAAAGTTTTTCTTATGTACTTTATTCTTTTTGATGTTATTATAAATTGAATTGTTTTCTTAATTTATTTTTTAGATTATTTATTTTAGTGTATAGAAACAACTGATTTTTAAGTGTTGTGTTGATTTTATATTCTGCAACTTTGCTGAATTAGTTCATTACTGTTTGATTTTAAGTGTTAGGAAATTGCAGCTAACCACTAGTAAAAAGGAAAAAAATATTACATACTTCTAAATTAAGACAAATAAAGGAAACAACAAAGAACCTAATATAAGATACAAGGAATAAAATTGAGTATATCATTTGCTATATCGGATGTGGACATAATGCACTTATTTACTTGTTAAAATAACAGACTGTCAGATAGTGTTAAAAGACAAACCACATGTGTTTATAAAAACATACTTAAAATAGTGATAAAGAAAGGCTAAGATAATGGTATAAGCAAGCAAAGAGAAAGTAGGAATGGCAATATTAGTATCTATTGCAGAAGGAAGGAAGTAAAGTTAAAGCATTAAATAGGATATTAGGAAGTTATTTACTTCACAAATTAAGAAGTTACTTCAAAGACCTGTAAGCACCAAAAATATTTTGGCTAATAATTTAAACTCAGAACCTCTAATACGTTTGAAGAAAATGGATTAATATATAGTATAGTAGTGAATTTCAGGTGTATTTCTTTCAGAATAGGACAAATCTAGCAGATAAAAAAAGTGAATAAATATAGAGGAATTGGATAATATAATCCCCAAACTCAATTTGATGGATATATAGAATTTCATATCTTTCAAATAGGGATTACACATTTTTATAGTCTACAAGCCACTAAAAAGATTGGTTAAATATATGGCCCAAAGAAAACTTTAAGTTAAAGAAAAGAGATTTTATATTCTTCATTACTCAATACAATTTTAAATAAATCATGAAACAAATACTCAAAAGATTCTTAACAACTTAGAGATTAGAAATCACACTCATAGATAAATTTTGGATCAAAGAGAAAAATCAAAACTGAAATTATAAACTACCTGGAAAGCAATGAGAAAGAAGATATTACAACAAAACTTGTGGATCTTTGTAAAAGCTATCCCCAGATGAAAATTTATCCCCTAAAATGTCATCATTATTAATAACAACTAGAAGGAATTTAGTACTCATTTTATGACAGTAGGGAAATAATGACAAAAGAAAGCAGATGAAGAGAAAATTAAAGATACTGAAATTAATAAAAAAATTTTTAAACAGAATAAATAAATTCTACTCTTCTTGGATTTCTGTAAATTGATTAATGAACCTGATGAAGAAAAATAAGAGGGCAAAAAAAATGCTTTGGAAAAGAATTATAAGAGAATATAATCTTCAACTTTGACTACAAATTTTTCCCAGTATTTTAAGTATGAAACATTTCAAATGCAGAGCAAGTTGAAAGACTTGTTGAGAACTTCCATAATACCCACCATCTAGATTCTACCTTTCACATTGATAACACATTTTAAACCTTAAGTTTAAAATGGATTACTCCTAAACAAAATATAAATCCAAAATATACCCAAGCAAAGGAGAAGTTGAATAGATTATTTATTATAGATGACAAGTTAGAGGATCTAAATTCTCTTTTTTCATAACACCAGAATGGGGAGGCATCCAAGAATATGCAGTGCAGCATCATTTATAATAGACCATGGATCAGCCTAAATGTTCATCGGTAGATGGAGGGGATAAATCATGGTAGAACTACATAATGAAATACTGTACAATAGTTAAAATAACCTAGAACTATACACATAAAAATAGATAAATGTAAAAATTTAATGTTGAACAAAATAACTTGCCAAAGAACACATACCACATAATAACCACCTCTGTGAAGTCTTCACACTTGTAAAATTATATTACTTATGAATACAAGCATATAATTAAAAATATTTTTAAAAACTTGAATGGATTAGAAACCTAATTTAGATAGTGGTTAAGGGAAGGAAGAAGATAAAATCAAGAAAGGGTATCTAGGGAGCTTCAACTATATATTTAATGTCTTGTTAAAATGGAAGAAATTTGGCAAATGTTAAAATTCAACAAAGCTAGCTATTAGTACCTTATTCTTTTTAAAAAGTTTTCTTTATTACTTTAAAAATATTTTACAATTAGATTTGACATTCAGTATTATTTTATGTTAATTTAAGGTATACAACATAGTGGTTAGACATTTATATAATTTATGAAGTGATCCAATCAATTAGTCTAGTACCTATCTGACCGCATACATGGTTATTATAATACTATTGGTTATATTCCCTATGCTGTACTTAATGTCCCCATGACTCAAAAAATTAAAAATAGAACTACCTTATGACTCATCAGTTGCACTTCCAGGTATTTATCCAAAGAAATCCAAAACACTAATTCAAAAAGATATATGCACCCCCATATTTACTGCAGTGCTATTTACAATAGCCAAGATACAGAAGCAACTTAAGTTCTCATCAATAGACAATCAGATAAAGAAGAGGTGATATATATATACAATGCAATATTACTAGGTCATAAAAAAGAATGAAAACTTAACCATTTGTGACAACATGGATGGATCTAGAGGGTATTATGCTAAGTGAAATAAGTCAGAAAGACAAATACTATATGATTTTACTTATATATGGAATCTTAAGAATAAAATCAATGAACAAACAGAAACAGACTCATAGATACAGAGAACAAACTGATGGTTGCACGATAGGAGAGGAGTTAGGGGGCTCAGTGAAAAAGGTGAAGGGATTAAAAAGTACAAATTGGTAGTGTGTTATTCTTTATGCCAGAATTTTTTTTTAATAATTTAAAAAGAATAAAACACACCAGAGCAAGTGATTTCAGAGCTTGATTTCTAGGCAACCTTTAAATGATAAGTGATTCCAATGTTAAAACTATTTAACCCTAGTTAATTTCACAAAGCCATTAAAATCTTAATATCAAATCCTTATATCATTTCAGGAGAAGAATCTCACATATAAATGTAAATGTTGAAATCCTCAGTAAAATGTTAGCAAATAGAATTCACCATTGGATCAAAAGAATAGCATTCTGTACCTAGGTTGCCTTTAAGATTTTAGAAAGAGTACTGTATCAGTTACCTAACAACAAATCATATCAATAGATGCTGAGAAAACATTTGATAAAATTTAGCAACCACTCTTTATTTAAAAATAAAAGTAGGAATAAAAGAATATGACTTCAACATGGTAAACTGTTTGTGAAAATATAAACAGAACTCAGTAAACATTCTAAGCTATGAGATAATAAAGCTATTTTTATTAAAATACAATGAAAGGCAGTGATGACTGTCATCACTATATTTTTTTCAATATAGTTTTGGATGTTTTAGCAAAATCAATACATAAGAAAATAGTACAAACAAACATTGAGAAAGAGATAGCTTTATATCTTCCTGCTGATGATAGAATGTAATTCCTGGAAAATCTCATTTTCTAATATCTGCTCTCTGGAAGACCCCTGAAGAAGAAGTTAGAATGTATAGGATAACACAATGGAGGCCTAAGCCATCATTAGTATATTAACATTTTTTAGAGAAGTGATTGCCTCAAGACAGCAGAGCAGGAATCAAGCCAAAATTCATCCACTTGATAGTAAAACAGGTAAAGATGTTATAAGAAAACTACAGACCAGCATCCCTCATGAACATAGATAGATGAAAAAATGTTCAACATAACATTAGCACATTAAATTTAGCAACACATAAGAAGGATAACGTGATGACCGTGTGTAGTTTTCCCAGGAATGGAAGGATTATTCAACATTTGAAAATCAATGTAATTAGACATTAGCAGACTATGGAAGAAAAAACATGATCATTTCAATAGATACAGAAAAAGCATTTGAAGAAATTCAATATCCATTTATGATTAAAAAAAATCAGCAAACTTGCATTAGAAGGGTACTTCCTTACCCTGATAAAGAGCATCTACTGAAGAAAATAAAAAAAAAACAACAACATACAGCTGACATCATACTTAATAATGAAAGACTGAATACTTTTACTTTAACAAGGCAAGGATGCCTGCTCTCACACTACTTCCAATATGATACTCTCAAAATCGTAATGAAGTTTTAGCCAGTGAAGTAAGGCAAGAAAAAGAAAAAGAATACAGATTAGAAAGGAAGCAATAAAAATGTCTTTACTCATAGATGACATGATTATATACAAAGAAAATCCCAAGGAATTTAAAAACTCCTGGAATTAATAAGTGATTTTTAACAAGGTTATGGGATACAAGGTTAATAAACAAAATTAAGTATTTCTCTATACAATAGCAATGAAAAACTGGAAATTGCAATTTTTAAAAAGCACCATTTACAACAGCACAAAAAAACCCACAAAATACTTAAATATAAATATAACAAAGTATGTACAGAATCTATATGCTGAAAACTAAAAAACACTAATAAAAGAAATCAAAGAAGACCTAAATAAATGGATTGGTTGCTTAGAAGACTCAATATTGTTAAGATGTAAATTCTTTCCAAATAACCTAGAAGTTCGAGAAAATTATATTAACCTCCCGGCAGGAATTTTTTTAGATGATTCTAAAATTAATATGGAAAAGCACGGAACTAGAATAGCTAAAACAATTTTGATAAAGAACAAGTTTGAAGAATTCATGTTAACTGATTTCCATACTTACTCTAAAGGTAATTAGAACATGTATGACATTACAGAAAGATAGACACAAAGATCAATGGAACAGAATGGAATTCAGAAACAGATCCAAACAGATATGGTAAAGTAATTTTAAAAAGACAAATGGTGCAAGGGTGGTCTTTTCAACAAAAGGTGCTGGAACAATTTTACGTGCACATTCAACAAAATGAACCTCAACCTAACTCTCTCTATACAAAATTTAACTCAAAAAAGTAAAACATGAAACTGTAAAACTTCGAGAAGAAAACATATGAGAAAATCTCTGAGTTGTGCTTAGGCAAAGCGTTCTTGGATATTACAACAAAAGCATGATCCATAAGAGAAGAAATCAATAAATTGGACTTCATCAAAATTAAAATATTTTGCTCTATGAAAGACACTGATAAGAGAATGAAAAGACAATACATAAGAAGACTGGCAGAGCTTATTTTCAAATGTGGCAAAGGACTTGTGTCCAGAATCTATAAAGAACTCTCAAAACTATACGATAAAACAACCCATTTAAAAATGGACTAAAGATTTGAATACATTTCACCAAAGAAGACAGACATATGGCAAATAAGCATATGCAAAGATGTTTAATATAATTAATAGTTAGGGAAATGGAAATTTATACCATAATCTGATATCCACAGTCTACCTATTACCATGGCTAAAAAACCAACCAAACAAAAATCCCTGACTACTGGTGAAAATGATGCATGTGGAGAAACTCTCATATATTTTTGGTGAGAATACAAAGTGGTAGAACTATTTTTGCACTTCATCGGTTTCTTAAAAAGTCGAACATCATGCGATCCACTTCAGATATTTACCCAGAAAAACCTATGTTCACACAAACACCTGTACCTGAATGTTTATAGTAGCTTTATTTGGAATTGCTCCGAACTGGAAACCACCTTAATATTCTTCAGCTGGGGAATGGATAAGCAAACCGTGGTACATCCATGGTGGAATACTATTCAACAATTAAAAGCAACAAACTATTGATACTAGCAGCAATGTGGATCAATTTAAAAGATATTATGCATGGATGGATTTTGATTTATCACACTAAGTGAAATAGAAAAATTGAGAACCATATGATTTCATTTACATGTGGGATATAAAACTGAAAGCAACAAATAAATAAGACAAACAGACTCATGGACATGGACCACAGTTTAGTGGTTCCCAGAGGGAAGAGGGGTAGTAAATTAGGGTGAAGAGGAGTCAAATATGTGGTGACTGAAGGAGATTTGTAAACACACAATGCAATATACATATGATGTATCATGACCTCTACACTTAAAACACATATTTTTATTAACCTTTATCACCCCCAATAAATTTAATAATAAAATAAAATAAAATAAAAGTCATTATCCTGAGTTAAAGATGCCTGACTCAAAAGGCTGCGTACAGTTTCTTTCCATTTGTAAGATTTTCTAGAAAAGGCAAAATTATAGGAATAATAAATGCAAGTAGATCATTGTTTTCCAGAGTTTAAGGAAGAGGAAGGGTTTGGCTATAAGGGATAGTGCAAGGGAATTTTTGAGGGAATTGGTGGAACTCTTCTGTGTTTTAATTGTCACAGTAGTTACTTGACTTTATGCATTTGTTGAAACTCATGGAACTGTACTACAGAAAGTAAAATTTTAAAATAAATTAAAATTAAGTATGTGGCTCAGGAAAAAAGAAGTTGAGAGGGTATCACCTCTTTTTCCCTGCCCCTGCCCATACAAAAAATATCTTACCGAAACTGGACAAATGGAAATATATATACCATGATCTTAGACAGTTTTGAGATGCCATTTTCTTTTTCCAAATTAGTATATATTTAATATATTCCAATTACGATTTCCAGAGATTCTTTTTTATTTTAATCAGAAAAATGATCTTAATGTTTGTATGGAATATAAATGGATAAGAATAGCCAAGAAAATAATGAAGAATAGGAAATTGACTTGCCTTACCAGTTATTAAACGTACTGATAGCCATTGCCATGGGAATAGGCAGATTGGTGGCAGGAAACAAAACCCAGTGTCAATGGAAACTTAATAATATACAACAAACATGTTCCTTAAGTCAGAGAAGAATAGTTTAACTGATAACCATCCAGATGAAAATACTACATGTACAGGAATGAATTCCAGATGGATTAAAAAGTTAAATACAAAAATTAAACTCTTAAGAGACTAAAACATAGATATTCAAATAATAGATATTCAATAAAGCAAAAGATATTCCTCAGTGACTATGGGGTATACCAAATGGTTATCATTTAAAGAAAAGATTCTAACATGCCAGTCTTCCTAATTTTATAGATATAATTGCAGTTATCCGTTTGTATATCCAGTCCTTTTTTACGCATTTAAATATATACTAGATTTTTTTTTTCACTCAATAGTATGTCTTAGAGATCCATCCACAATAGTACACATAGATCTATCTCATTCTTTTAGCCATTATTTGGTTATAACCAAGTTTAGCACACTGTGACTCATTTGATCCTGGGAAGGTTACTTAACCATCTTAACTTCAATTTCTTTATTTGCAAAATGATTATGGCAGTAGTAATGTCTATCTCAAGGGTTGTTATGGGGACTAAATGTGTATATATATAAATTTCAGAACAGTGCCTGGTATATAATAAACTTTATTATTGACATTTGGTTGTTTCTAATTTTTCATAATCCCAAACCATGCTGTATTTGGATATCCTTTTACATATTTCCTAATGCACATCAAGGAATGATGTGAAATAGGTAACCAAAAATGAAATTGTCCAAACTCTGGTGTACTGTTTTATAAGGGTTATTATGAAGTCTTGATTATAACAACAACAAAAATCTCTTTAACAGAAGCCATTTGCTTCTATCAGGTTGCCATTTCTTCTACTCTCTTAAGTTTCATGAATATATATTCTATCAAGGTATATATTTTAGGTTTAAAAAATCTTTTGTTTGAACCCTTCTCATATTTCCATCACTACTGTGGATTTACATATTTCTTTTGTTATTTTGGTAGGATTTAGGACAGGAGGGGAATTAATATGTTGTCAACCATCTTGAAAAGGAAATCACACCTAAATTTTTAACTTGAATCTTGATTATTTCTCTATCAAAATCAAAAAATTGTTTATTGTCAATCCTTTCTCTCTTGCTCCCCCTTGCAGAAAAAAAAATTATTCTTCCGTATCCATTACATTTTAGTGAAGTAAACTGGAATTTCAATTCTAGACTGTTCTTTTTGCATTATATGTCTTTTAATTACTGTTTAGAAAATTCATTCAAATTTACCAACTACATAAGGAGTGATTACTTAGGCTTAACGCTAAGTAAGCAATATTGGAAATGTCTTAACTATTCATTGTATGCCACACCCTTCTTTTCTAGCAACTTTATTTGGCCACATTTTAATTGAAATTCTTTGAGTAATATTTTCAGAAAGGGTTTATGGTGTGGTGTACTTTCTGTGTCCTTGTATTCATGGAAATTTATTTATTTTTCCATTATAAATTTGCTTGATAGCTTATCTTGGTTCAGAATTCTGTAAACATTGCTCTTTTGACTTCTAGCATTTAATATAGCAGATTAGACATCCGAAGACTGTTGGAAGGTTTTTAACTGGTTGGTTACCTTATATTTCTATCTGGAAATATGTTGGCAATTCATATATTTGACTGGAATAAGTGTCTAGGTGTCTAACATTTGATTATTCCTATCCTGACATTATAGACCCTTTAGATGTGGAAATTGTGGATTTCTTAGGGAAACTTTCCTATTATTTGCTTTGATTATTACTTTTTCTCATTTTGAGATATTGTTTTTCCTTTCCAGCAAAGGAAATTTTATTGGACTATAATTGACATATAACAATGTATAAGTTTAAGGTGTACAACTTAATAATATATGTATATATTGCAAAATGTTTACCACAAAAAGTTTAGTTAACATCCAAGATATTGTTTTTCAAGGTGCCGATTTATTATGTAGGTGGGTTTATATTTAGTTAAAAATGTAGCAACTACTGTATTGCTGTATGGGAGGAGGCAAAGTAACAAAATGATATCAGTGATTATATAGGTCCTGAGAAAAGAATCAACAGGCAAAAATAAATACATCAATAAATAAAATAAATTAAAGCACTCATTTGATTAGTATTAGAAGTGTGCATGAGAATTTTTAGATCTTAATTTGGAACTTATTCCTCCATTCCAGGACCGAAAATTAACCAAAGCTGAGCAGCAAAGGTTCAAGGAAGAAGCAGAGATGTTAAAGGGTCTCCAACATCCCAATATAGTTCGATTTTATGATTCCTGGGAGTCTATATTAAAAGGAAAGAAATGTATTGTATTAGTCACTGAACTTATGACATCAGGAACTTTAAAGACGTAAGTTGACCCTGATAGTGCTGATGTAGTTTTATTTGGAAATAGTTTTCAGGCGTCATAAAACTTGCTTGTAAAATAATACTACTTGATTAAAGAATCTGAATCTAGTGACTATGTTTCAGGGCAGGTTAAAAACATTAGGATGTTAATGAAGTTTGTTAGAATATACAATATGGAGAACTTAGTATTTGTGGGATATCATAGAAGTTTAGAATTAGAGATCATTATAGGATAATATAATATCATTTTGTAAATGATACTGAAAAGTTGGGTATGTGGCCAGGTTCACATACCTAGTGAGCAAACAATGTAATTGTAGCCCATTGTTTTTTTTTTCTGACTATTGTTTTTCATTTGGTATGGTATCACTTATTTGCAACTATGAAACGTGGGGTATGCTTTTTCTGTTTCCTAGTATTTTTTGCACTAAATTTTTTTAGAGTTAAACCCTCGGGTGACTCTATCTAAGCAGTTATTAGGAAGTAAAGATGGACTTTCTTTTTAAAATTGTGCAGCCATTCCACAAAAGGCCAGTCCGATTGGAGTGATTTTTGTTTTGAATTAAAAATGCTGAACTTGGTAGATTATCTTTAAGAATGAGGCCTTAGATTTAAATTTTTCTTGCTGTAACAGATACTAAAAAAATCAACTCAGTGATGGCAATCATAGTACAGCATATGCAATATGTGCTAGCTTAAATGATTTACTGCTCATACAATAAGCTAAGTATGTTTGTTTACATGTGGTCTTTTGTTTCTTTGTGTAGGTACCTAAAACGGTTTAAAGTCATGAAACCAAAGGTCTTAAGGAGCTGGTGCAGGCAGATTTTAAAGGGGTTGCAGTTCTTGCATACTAGGACTCCTCCTATTATTCACCGGGATCTGAAGTGTGATAATATTTTCATCACGGGACCCACTGGATCTGTGAAGATTGGTGATCTAGGACTAGCCACTTTAATGCGCACATCATTTGCTAAAAGTGTCATTGGTGATTAACATTTTACATTTTATCGGTTGGATAAAGAGAGATTTGTTAATGGTATATGTCTAGAACAGGGAACAGCAAACTATAGCCCATGGGCCAAATCTGGCCCTGTTGCCTATTTTTATAAATAAAGCTTTATTGGAACACAGCTGTACCTACTTGTTTATATATTGTCTATGGCTGCTTTTGTACTATAGGGGCAGAGTTGAGTAGACATAAGAGAGGCCATATAGACTGCAAAGCCTGAAATATTTACCATCTGGCCCTTTACAGAAAAGTTGGTGCTCCCTGGCCAAGAATGTGAATTTGCTTTGAAATATCTATTATATATTGACTTATTTCAGAGACATCCTAGTGTATTTCTTTTGTGGGATATATTTAAGATTATTGAAAGTTTCTGAGTATTTAAGAAAGATAATTTACTAATTTAATTCAGAAAAATTTTGAATAAAAAGGCTAAAAATAAAAACAGATTTTAGTGATTATTACCTAATCTTGACCATTACAGATTGTACTTTATTGGTACAGAAAGTTAAGGAAGTTCTTTAAGTGCTTTATGTAGATAGAGCACGTATTCAACAAATTATTTATACGTTTGCTTTTGGGGAGCAGAAATTAACTCAGATAATCCTTTTAGCAAAAGGAAAGTGATCTTTAACAAATATGTGGTCATGGTGTTATTTTGTAGGGACTCCTGAGTTTATGGCCCCAGAGATGTATGAAGAACACTATGATGAGTCTGTAGATGTCTATGCTTTTGGAATGTGTATGCTGGAAATGGCTACTTCGGAGTACCCTTATTCTGAGTGCCAGAATGCAGCTCAAATATACCGTAAAGTAACTAGTGTAGGTATAACTTTATTCTTTTTACTTCACAAATTGCTGTATTTCATGTTGAAGTTCATTAAAATCAAGTTAGTAAAACCTAATTTTTTTTAGTTCTGTATAACAGTGCTAAATTTAACATAATTATAATGAAATAAGCTTTAGATTTATGTTGTATACCTATACTCTGTTGGGGTCATATAGAATGCTCTATATTAGTATCTTTCGGAAAGCATAGATATATCCTCTATATTCATTTGTTTGTAAGGAATTTTTAGATATTTATTAGATGGATCTTATTTTCCAAAGATAGATAATAAAGATTGACTAACTTTAGTTTTGAAGATTTCTTTTAGTTCTAAAAGCTTGATTATGGAAAGGCATTCAAAATGTAGTTCAACAGATATAGTATTTCATTTCCTGCTATGAGCAATTTTTTGCATTAGAAATTGCAAAAAAAAAATGCAAAAATGAATAAGTGTTTGCTCCTCACTAAGAGCTTACAGTTTTAGTAGGACAATAATATAAGTTGACAGAAAAACTATAAAAATAAAAGGATAGGGGTATAGTAAGGAATCTAAGGGAGGTAGAAGCAAAGTGTTAGGACTTTTCAGAGGAGATCTGCTTCATTCATATTCAATTGGGTGGCTTGAGGTAGGCGGCTAAAGAGATTATTAGAGTATTTCAGATAACTAATGCTAATAGGTACTTTTTAAATGTATACTGTATGCCACATGCTTTCATCTTTATACCCCTACAAGATGGTACTATCTTCACTACAAATGATGAGACTGAGAATCAGAGGTGATTAACCCAAGTTAACTCCAAATGTATGTCTCACTCCAGAGGTTTGTGTAAGGAGACAATAAGAAATAAGGCCAATGTCTAGCATGTGGACATTCTATAGGACACATGACTTAGTATCTCCAAAAAATTAATTTGATTGTTCATTGCTTCTAGCCATTCTAGAAGACTTTGAAATAATATTGATTTGGAATGTTTGTGATAGAGAAGCCCTTAGGAATTTACAAAAGTGTGTGTGTTTTTTTTAATTAAGTTTGTTGGGGTAACACTGGTTAACACAATTATTTAATTTTCAGGTATACATTATAATTTGACATCTGTATATTCTATTGTGTGTTTACCACCCAAAGTCCAGTTTCCTTCAGCTACCATATATTTGACAAAAGTATTTTTTAATAACATTGATTTTGTTTCTGATTTCAAAAAATATTTAGTATATTTTGCTAATTGGGATATACTGTTGTACATTGTTAAATCCTATTTTTTTCTTAATTTTGCAGTATGAGAATTCTCCATGTTATTAATTAATTTGAGAACATTTTAAATTTCTATATAATATTAGCATATACTTATTACATAATTTATGTAATTTGGTTCTGTTGTCAATTTAGATTATTTACAATTTATCACTTTTATTTGTAAAGCTAAGACAAAATCCTTGTCAAAAAAGTTGTTAAACTTATACTGTATGTATATATTTATCTCATTTAAAATGAATATGGTTCATTGGTAAAAATCATTTTAATAAGTGGGCTTTCAATTGTTTAGTTCGTGATTAGAAACTAATTTTCTTCTCCCAGGGCATAAAACCAGCCAGTTTCAATAAAGTCACTGATCCTGAAGTAAAAGAAATCATTGAAGGATGTATTCGTCAAAACAAATCTGAAAGGTGGGTACAAATGTAGTGAAATGACATAACAGATGGATAAATTTTTCTCTTACCTTGCACTAGGTCATTTTCTGACCTTTGGAATCATGCTAGGTATGACTTTTGAGTGGAAGCCATATTGTCTAGAATGAAGTATATCAGTGCATCTTGTTTGCCATTTTCAACTTAGATATCATGTGCCAAAGTTTCCTTGAACATTTAGGTTGTGTTTATGTGTATTATGACAAGCTTTCATCACCTTGAGACATCAATTTAACAGTCAGGGGCCCCTTCCCCACCAGGCTAACTTGCTTCTAATAGTTGAGAGCTTCTGAAGTGTCACCTTCAGGTAAGTACTTAAATGTTTTATACGATAGTCTAAAAAAAACTTAACCATCAACTCACCAGATGTTTCTTATTTGACCGTATGTTCTTGTATTATAATGTTAAAGCTGATAGGACTATTTTTGTTCAGGGAATAGTATTCTCGATTTATTTGTATCACAATTTCTGTTTGTTTGTTTGTTTGTTTATTTTATGGACAACTCTCTTTAGTTTTAGCTTATATTTCTCTTTCATTTGAGCTTTGGACAGTTGCTGACTTAAATTGAAAAGTTATTCTTTTGATTTTTACCTCTTTATTAATTGTGATTAATAAAGGTGACAAGTCCTTTATAGAAAATTATTTCTACTGTCTCCTATTTTTATTAATTTTCTGTTTAAGTTTCATGTTAATACATGAAGCCACTAAGGGAAAGCCTGTTTAATTATAGTTTTATTACAGAATATTCTTAGTGTTTCTACCAATAAATATCTAGGTATATCTAAGTATATATTTGTTTTAATTATTGTAAAATATATAGAATGTAAGATTTACCATTTTAGTTGTTTTTCTGTGTGCAATTCAGTGGCATTAAGTACATTCACGTTGTAGAACTGTCACTATTTATTTATAGAACTTTTTCATCATCCCAAACAGAAACTCTGTACCCGTTAAATAATAACTACCCATTCCCTCTTTCCATCAAATCCCCCGTATCTATGAATTTGCTTATTCTTTGTACCTCATATAAATAGAATCATACAATACTTCTCCTTTCATGTCTGGCTTAAACACTTAGCATAGTGTTTTCAAGGTTGATCCATGTAGCGTGTATCATAATTTTTTAAAGCTGAATAATATTACACACACACACACACCACAGTTTGTTTATTCGTTCATCTGTTGATAGACACAGGTTATTTCTTCCTTTTGTCTATTGTGAATAATGCTGCATAAACATTGGTTTAAAAATATCTGCTTGAATCCCTGATTTCCATTCTTTTTGGTATATACCTAGGAGTAGAATTACTTAATCATACTGTAATAATATGTTTAATTTTTTGAAGAACCGTCAAACTTTTTCCACAGTGGCTGCACCATTTTGCATTCCCTCCAGTATTATAGGAATATTGCAATTTCTCAATGTCCTCACCAACACTTATTTTCTTTTTCTTGATAGTAGTCATCCTAATGGGTATGAAGTGGTATCTCATTATAGTTTTGATTTGCATTTCTCTAATGACTAATGATGTTGAGTATATTTTCTTATGCTTATTGTCCATTTTCATACCTTTGGAGAAATGTCTATTCAAGTTCTTTGCCCTTTTTTAAATTGGGTTGTTTATTTTGGTTGTTTTTGAGTTGCAGTTTAGGCATGCTTTTTGTTAAGCAGGGCTAAAAATACTATTTTGAAGCAGCCATTTTAGTTTGGATTCTGATTGTTGATTATACAGTATTTTAATTATGATCTATTACCAAAAAACACTGGAATATTCAAAAGGATTCATGGCATATTAGTTTATGGGAAGGAGCCCAGGCTTCAATGTGAGACTAAGATCCAAATCTGAACACTCTTGGCCATTGTGATCTTGATCATGTACTTAACTATTCCTCAAAACAGGTATTATTTTGATGATTAAAAAGACAAAGCATATAAAATACTTTACAATAATAAATATTTAATGATGGTATCTTCTGATGCTATTGCTATAATTATTCCTTAGTAAAATACTTAGCAAAATTTTCATTGAGAGGCAGAGGGTTTAATGTAGTTGTGCCTTCTTAAACACATCTCAGCTTAACCTTAAAACTAATTAGTCTGAGCAAGATTATTCTTTTTATAATACTGTCTTAGTTAAGTATTTGTCTCTTGATCACTAAAAATGTAGAAGGTTGAAAATCCTTAACTTACAGGATACCATGTTGTCAATATGCTTTATCTGTTTTAAATAGCACAGAAGGGGCTTTCTACATAGACATTATGGGATACATCAATTTTAGCTCTCCCGGCCTGTAACACAGATAGATTAGATATTATATATCTGTTTTATAAGTTTATCAAAGGAAGGGAAATTAACTGTCCCAACTTATAAAAGGATCTTTTGAACCCTAAGCTTTTTTCTCTTCAGAAGTAGTTTAGCCCTCATATTAGGCTAGTCTTGTATCCATTGTATGTATATTTCAGCTTAAAACACTAGACATAAATAAGAAAACCATGGGACTTTGCTGAACTAAATTATAAATTAGCTTCACCCATGGCATTCTCTAAAGAGTGAAGTACACTAATTAGATTATTGTGAATGGCGTCTCCAAGTTCTGTTTATAACATTTGTAAAAGAGTTTGAATTTCTAATTTACTTTAGAGTTTATATATCTGGAAGAGTTTTTCATTTTCTTTGCCAAGAATCTGTTGTTTGAGTCTTAGTAACTTAAGCCAGTGGTTTAGGGAAACTACTCAATCCTCAAAACATGTACTGCAGTACTTCTCCAACTCTCTTTAGGCGTACTTTTAGGTATGTTAAACTTCAGTATCAAGATGTGTCTAGTAATAGTCTTTAAATAAGGTCACTACAAATATGTGTTTGTTGGAATATTTTTTGCATACTTGGTAATAACATGTTGGATATAAGATGTGGTTTTTATGACAAGACAGATTAATGGATTAATTAATAGAAAATTTAAAATAAGATTGTTACTTTGGTACAATAATTTTTACTAATTAGGGGTCCTTTATCTTGCTTATGATTGGAAGAATGGATAATGAGATATGTATTTTGTTTATTAGGTTGTCTATCAGGAACCTACTAAACCACGCATTTTTTGCTGAGGATACAGGACTGAGGGTGGAGTTAGCAGAAGAAGATGATTGCTCAAATTCATCCCTGGCGTTAAGACTCTGGGTTGAAGACCCTAAAAAATTGAAAGGCAAGCACAAAGACAATGAAGCTATTGAATTTAGTTTTAATTTAGAAACAGATACACCTGAAGAAGTAGCTTATGAAATGGTAAGTGAATCCTATAGCTATTTCCCCTGCCCCTTATAATATCAGGGTCGATTCTCTTTCTCATTGTTTTCTTCTCGTTTTCTCCTTTTATTTATTTAAATCGATACTTTATAATGAGAGGTGTCTATACAGCAGAGCATATTAAATTTGTATGTACAGTATAAAGACTGATAAAATAGCTTTGTTAAGAAATAGAATGCTACTGGTACTTTAGAAGCCACCTGTGTGCCCCTCCCAAGTTGTATTCCCCACCCTTATTACCATAGGCAATATCTATTCTGACTTCCGTGTTACTCATTTCTTTACTTTTCATTATAGTTTGCCTAAGTAATATATTGTTTTGTTTTGGAAGCCTGAGTGGCAAGTACATACCCTGCTGGTTACTTGAAGTTACTCTTAGGTGAAGATGCCCAGGAGAAGATGATCGGAACAGTCTTTCAGTCACAGTGTGGCTTCAGCTTCCTTAAGAGTTTACAAGAACTGCTTCTGGGGAAGTCAGTGGGTGAGGTCACGCATGAGTCCAGGGAAATAAACACAAGGCTCACCACAGTCAGGGCACTGGTGGGGCTGTTGTGTGGACCAGAAATGAGTTATCTGATAACAAAACGGTTTGACAGAGGGAGTAGGCCCCTCTGACTTCTCTACTTCTAATCTCCCCATGGCCCTCAGCCTCCTCAAGAGTAGATGACAGCAGATAACCTCTCTGGGGAGGAATGCATATTCATACCCAATCCAGGCTGCTGCAGTGCTTGGAGGGAGGGCGTGCAGGTGCTTTGCAGCACATGGTCAAGGTTAGTCAATAACTACAGATACTGTGAGGCAGGCTCACTTGGGCATTCTTTCCTCAGTTTAAAAAGAAGGATGGGACAATGACAGCGAGGATCTTGGAGATAAGAGCCTTTAACATATCTGCCTTTCTAGTCACATTGTTCTAATCTGGAATTGGACATCTGGTGCATAACTATCATCCTGGTATTTTCCTTTACTGTCTTCATAGACTTCTCTGCCTCTCTCCTATATTGGACTTCATGTTTTCTAAATCTCATATCTTTCTCTTTTTTGGCTTAGTGGCATACTTCCTCTTCTGGCTTCCTAAGAAAGGGTACATGGGAGGTAAATTCTTTGAGACTTGCATATATGAAACTCGCTTTATACAGTCTCACATTTAATTGATTATTTGGCTGACTAAGGCATTTTAGTTTGGCAGTTTAAAAAAATTAGAGACATCGCTCCATGCTTTTCTAGCTTTCAGTATTGATAAAGAGAAGAGCAGAGTTGTTTTGTTTTCTCAGTCTTTTGCACGTGATCCATTTTTTTCTTTTCTGAAGGTTCATAATATCTTCTCCTTCTCAGTATTCTAAAATTTCATAGTGAAGTGTCTTGATTTGAGTCTATTTTTACTTACTGTATTGGATACTCAGTGGACCCTTCCAGTTTGTTAACTCATACCCTTTAGTTTCTAGATTTTTTGACATATTTTATTGATGATTTCTTCCTCTTTGTTTTCTGTTTCTGGAACTGCTATTATTTGGATGTTGGACCCCTTGGACAGTTTTTCCAGCAGTGTAATCTTTTCTATTTTCCATCTTTTTGTCTTTTTAGTTTCCTTTCTGGCAGATATTATCAACTTTATCTTCTAACCCTTCCATTGACTTTTTTCATTTCTGCTATCATGTTTTTAATTTCAAGAGTTCCTGTAAATTTTTTGGTATGTTCCTTTTTTAGAGTAAATACCTTGTTCTTTATTTTGTGGATGCAGTAACATTAGTAAAGAGAGTGTTTTGACATTTTTTACTCCCTGCATAGTCCCTTTTCTCCTAGTTGCTGTTTATTCTTTGTTGGTTTTGCTCCATCTTTTTTTCTGAGGCTTTTCTCATATTTCTGGTAATTCTTGGCTGACTGTCTATGATTAATAGTGGGGGACTTATTAGTTTTCTATTGCTGTGTGACAAATACCATAGACTTAGTGATTTAAAACAATACCCATTTATTATCTGTAGGTCATAAGTACTGGTGAGCTTCACTGGATTTTCTGCTTAAGGTCTCTAGGCTGAAATCAAGATGTTGGTGGGGTAGCAGTACTTATACCAGACAAAATAGACTTTACAACAAAGGCTATAACAAGAGACAAAGGAGGACTCAGTTATTCCACTTCTGAATATTTATCTGAAGAAAACTAAAACACTACTTTGAAGGGACATAAATCCAAATGTTCATTGCAGCATTATTTACAGTAGACAAGATATAGAGGCATCCTGGGTGTCCATGAATGGACGAACGGATAAAGAAAGGTGGTACATATATACAATGGAATATTACTCAGCCAAAAAACAGAGAAAGAAATCTTGCCATCTGCAACCACACAGATGCACCTAGAGAGTATTGTGCTGAGTAGAGTAAGTCAGACAGAGAAAGACAAATGTCACATGGAATCTAGAGAACAGGATAAACAATAAAAACAAGCTCATAAATACAGAGAGCTTTTCGATGGCTGTCAGATAGGAGGTGGGTGATGGGTGAAGACGAGAGGGGATCAAGAAGTATAAATTGGTAGTTACAAAATGATCATGGGGATATAGAGTATAGCATGGGGGATATAGTCAGTAGTATTGTAATAACTATGTACGGTGTCAGATGGGTACTGGATTTATCAGGGTGATCACTTCATAAGTTACATAAATGTTTAATCATTGCATTGTTTACCTGAAACTAACATAATATTGTATGTCAACTATAATTGAAAAAAAAGTATATATATGTGTATATATGTGTGTGTGTGTGTGTGTGTGTGTGTGTGTGTGTGTGTGTGTGTGTTAAAGATGTTGGTGGCCTGGGCTCTTATCTGGAGGTTGTAGGGGAAAATCTGCTTTCAGGCCCATCCAGGTTGTTAGCAGAACAGAAGGTAATTCCATGCAATTGTAAGATGAAGGTCCCCATTTCCTTAATGGCTGGTCCTCAGTCTTTTCATGTGCCTCTACTCCATCTTCAAAGTCAGCAATGGCATGTTGAATCACTAGCTGGTAAAAGGCTCACCCAGATAATCTCTCTACCTTAAGGTCAACTGTGCATATCACGGTGATATTTCATCATATTCAAAGGTTTGAAGATTAGGATGGAACATTTTTCAAGGGTCATAATTTTACCTGCCACAAGGATTAATAAGCTGACTGGATGTTATGATTGCTTGTGTTGGAATTGTTAACTTTGGCCTCTACTGTAGGGTATCTGGGTGATGCCATTAATTAGGGAATCTCTGACATCAATATTTATAGATCTTTCTCCTTGGATTGATCACAGAGAAGTATCTTTCAGTGTCCTTCCTGGAGGGTAAGGATGTGGTTACTGGTATTCTGGTAGTCAAGTGGGGAAGAGGGCTAGAGTTCCTGTATGTGGCAGTCAGCATGCATTTGATAATTTTTTCTTGTTTTCTACCTGGTAGCCATACCCTAAACCATGCCTAGTGTTCCACAGTCCAGAGGTCCTTTCTTTTACCCTCTCCAGAGAACTGAACTCCAGTCTTCTTGGGTAGGGAAGAAGCAGTCACCCAAAGGTGTGGAATGGAAGGTGGGGTACAGGGACCTAAATCACTGACTGCTTCTCAAAACCCTTTTACCTAGTCTTCCTTATTTTAGTCATCTCTTTTGACTTTACCCAGTTCTGTCAATACATGGTACTGCCAGTTCCTTATGAGTATTCTTCAGCATAAATGGGATTGATTCTCAGCTTTCCCTAATCACCTTTTTCAGGTCTGCTAGGTCCGAAATTCTCTAATTACTTATCTGTTTGTTTTCCTTGTTCGAAAGAGTCCAAAATATTGTTGGTGTTGTCTTTCTCTTATTCTTCTTGTTCTTGTATGTTTATAATTTAAAACTTCATTTACTGTGGGGTTTTCTGAGCTTTGAAATGGAGTGAAATTAAATATGTGGATTCCATCCAACATTTTAATAATCTTCCAACTACCATGAAATGTTCCCAAGCCTGCAGATCCCCAATACATGCTTTAAAACAGAGGTCCCAAATCCCCAGGGCATGGACCAGTACCTGTCCATAACCTTTTAGGAACCAGGCTGCACAGCAAGAGGTGAGCGGCAGGCTGGAAGCCTCAGCTCCACCTCAGATCATCAGGCATTAGAATCTCATAGGAGTACCGGTCTCAGGTACCGAAAAGGTTAGAAACTGCTGCTTTAAAAAGCAGATTGTAGGGCCGAGAATGATAAACCATGGCACCTCCTTAAGTCTTGTTCTGTGCTATTCACTCCTGTTCCTCTCAGACAACAAGTTCGCAAGCCCCAACTTCTTTTCTGTCACACTTCTAATGTCCAATAAGCTTTGCTCTGAGCATACTTCCCTCTGCCTAGAGTATTAATCTCTAAACTTCATCTATACCTTCCTTAATAGCCTGTAAGTCTTTTTTTTAACTTCCTCTGTGACACCTTTTCTACTTCCTTCAGAGAGGCATGTGCTCCTTTGGGGCTTTTGCAGCAGCTCATTTCTGCCTATTATTTCATTTTAAGTTAAATTGGTATCCATCCCTCACCACCAGATTGTGTGCTCATATGGGACAAAGGACCAACTTAGTTGCCTTATGTCTCTGGAGCTCATTACTGGGCACATTGTAGGCAGACATGTAGTGTTGCCGAATGAGGAAACCTTTTTAATCTTTCAGAAAACCTAATGGCAGTCATAAATGACCTTTAATAAGGCTACCTGTACTGAAAAATCTAGTCATTTGTTTTGTTTAAAGCCAGAATGATTTCAACAATGATAATAGTATTGTTTTTCTCATGCTGATTAAAGGCTCTGAAATTTAAGAAAGAACATAGAGACTGTTATTTAATAACATTTGGAATTTGTAGGCACAAAATAACTCCACTAATTTTTTAAAAAAGGGTTAAAATCTTAAATGTTAAAGGTGTAGTCTGCTTATTATGTTTTTGTAGGTCAGATCAGGATTCTTCCATGAAAGTGATTCCAAAGCTGTTGCTAAATCCATCAGAGACCGGGTGACCCTGATAAAGAAAACAAGAGAGAAGAAGCCAGCCAGCTGTTTGGAAGAACGCAGGGATTCGCAGTGCAAGTCTGTGGTCAATGTTCTCTCTCAACATCAAAATACAACTTTGCCCCCTGCTCAGCACACTGGGGCTGAATGTGAAGAAACTGAAGTCGATCAACATGTTCGACAACAGCTTCTACAAAAAAAACCCACAGCAGCACTGCTCCTCTGTTATAGGTAACACAGTTATAATTTATAAAAACAAACAAATGTGTAATTGTATTTCCTTATATTTAAATAGTACTTTTGTAATTTTCAAAGCATTCTGTTACCTATCATTTCATCAATCCTTTTACAAAATCACTAAAATAGACAAGCTAGCTAGTTTTATTTTAAAATTTAAAACTGTTTTTGTTGTGAGTTGCCTAAGGTACTAGTTGCATAGGGTTATAATTTTTTTAAACCATTTTTAAAGTTGTAACATAAATCTTTAATAAAGAACATTTGAAACTAAAGATATAATTTATTCTCCAAGAAGGAATTTTCTAGACTTTAAGACCCTTTGTATTTTAGACTCAAGTATAAAATTATCATAGTTCCTCTAATTTTTCTCTAGGACACAGTATTTTCATAGTAATAACTAATCGTTCTGTAAAGACAGTATTATTCTCTAGCCAGGTTCTAGGAGAATGAGAATGAGAATATGACACTTAGATTTTACTGAAATCCTAATGGCAACTATAGATTAGTTAGGGATATACATGAAAAGGCCAGAAAATTGAATTATGTGATTCTTTGTTTTTAGGTTTGCTTTACTAAGAAAATTTTAGTTATACTACATTGTCAGCACAGAGAGTTTACATGAGGGTTTTTGATGCATTCTGCAATGTAAATATTTTATTTGAAGATGTTTTAGGTTGTCAGAATAAAAAAGATTAAACACCATTTCCTATGCCATTTGGACCTTGTGCTTTGAGTTTTCACTTTTTATTTGTTGCTTATTTTTTTGTCATAGGTGATAATTTGTCCGAGGCAGGAGCTGGACCAGTTATACAGTCAGATACAAGTCAGCCCAGTATAGCCTATTCCTCAGACCACGTGATGGGCTCTCAAATGGTTTCTAACATCCCACAGGCCGAAATAAATGCTCCAGGGAAAATTTATCCATCCCAACAGCTAACAGGACATTACCAACAGGTTTCAGGGGTGAGGTGTACTGTTATATTTTTAAATATATAATCAATGTATTTACTGTAATTTGTTAATACAGTAATATATTAAGAATTTACTGGGAGAACTTATCTTTAATCCATTTCCCCCTTCTTATTTAACAGTTGCAGAAACAGACAAAGCTTACTCAGCCCCAGATTTTGCCTTTGGTTCAAGGTCAGTCCACTGTTTTGCCTATACATGTCCTTGGACTTCCAGTTGTCTCACAACCCCAGGTTTCCCCATTAACTGTCCAGAAGGTCTCACAGATAAAGGTAAGATACATTTTAGAGGTTATATATTCAGTTAAGCATATTTAATGCTGCCTAGATTTTATGACAGCACAGGCTATCTTTTATGAATTCGTCATAGTTGTATAAAAGTCCCTGAAAACTTAAAGTTGTTTATGCTTTCCTTGACCTAAGACATTCTTCTTGAGGATGTGCCTAAACTAACATTGTATAACTAGAATCTTGAGACACTTCTTGTATAATTGGAAAAGAAACTGAGAACTCTGTATATGGATAAAAAAAATTTATGTAAGACTTAGATCTTTTTCTCTGGTAATGATGCTTTCTTCTTTGAATTGAACTTTTCCAGGCTGGTTCGAATGTGGAAGGATGTCTTTTACAGTTAATTAGAAATAGTGTTTCATAGCCTCTTAAAATTTTTAGCACTTTTATCTAAATTCTTGACTTTTTAAAATTAAAATTATTGTGGTGACATTGGTTAATAAAATCAAATAGTTTTCAAGGGTACAAGTCAATAATACGTCATATGTATATTGTATTGTGTTTACCACCCAAAGTCAAATTTCCTTCTGCCACCAAATATTTGACCCCCTTTACCTCTATCTACTTTCCCTCTCCCCACCCTTCCCTCTGGTAACCACTAATCCACTGTCCTTGTCCATGAGTCTCTTGTTTGTTTGTCATGTTTGTTTGTTACTTTTTAGTTTTATATCACACATATGAGTGAAATCATGTGGTTCTCAACTTTTTCTGTCTGACTCATGTTGCTTATTAGCATAGTAATCTCAAGATCCATCCATGTTGTTGCAAATGGAAATATTTCATCTTTTCTTGTGGCTGGGTACTGTTCCATCATATATATGTACCACATCGTCTTTATCCAATCATTATTGATGGACACATCGGTTGTTTCCATGTCTTGGCTACTGTGAACAATACTGCTATGAACTTTGGGGTGCATATATCTTTGCAGATAAATGTTTTCAAGTTTTTTGGGGTAAATACTTAAAAAAGGGATTTCTGAAACTTTTTTGGTTCATGTTTATATCTGTAGGAAAAATAAGTGATTTTGTCTTTTAGACTCTCAAAGTCAGTGTTACTCATCTTTGACAATGAGTAAAACAGTCTTTGTGAGAGTTCGTATATCAAGACTATATCCTGGTTCTTTAGGTTATGGACTGTGGACATGTGGTTGGGCTTTTCTTTGCCATCACTCAATTTTCTTTCTTCATCCCCACCACCCCCTGCATATGCCTTCACACTTCAGGAATGAGATAGTCCGAGCATCAAGCATTCTCTGTCTATGATTTAGTTAGCAGCTGGCGCATTTGTTTCTTATAAGAGATTGGTATATAGTCTGTCACAGTTCATTAACAAACTTTTGATTGAGACTAACATATCTGGGGATATAAACAAAATATCATCCTTGCCCTCAAGGAGCTCACATTCTTGTAGAAGAAAGCATATATGTACTTGACAAATGCCTGATGCATTTAAAATCTGCTGGGGGTAGATTTAACTGATATAGTTAACAGTGCCTGGTATTTGGCTAGTGTTTGTAGGTGATATGCTACATATATGTTGTTTGATTTGTCTCAAAGACTATAATGCAAAGTGTGTAAAGTGGATGCTTAAATTAACTTAGGATTAACCACATAAGTATATACAGGTATATGAATTTTTTATTTTTTATTTTCATTTTTTGATGAGATTTTGATTGGTATTACATTGAATCTCTGGATCAAATTGGAAAGGACCTTGATAATATTGATTTTTACTATCCATGAACATGGAACATCTCTCCATTTATTTAGTTCTTTGATTTTTTAAATAATCTTTTATTTTTCAATTGCACTTGACATACAATATTATATTAGTTTCAAGTGTACAACATAGTGATTAGACATTTATATAACATATGATCATCCTGATAAAATCTAGTATCCATCTGAAACCATACATAATTATTACAGTATTACTGACTATATTCCTTATGCTATATTTTACATCCCCATGACTAGTTTGTAACCACAAGTTTATATTTCTTAACCCCTTTCCCCTTTTTACTTACCCTCCCCCAACCTCCCTGGGACACTCTTTATCTGTCCTTAAATTCTAAATGATAGCTTTATTCGGTAGAGTAATCTTGGTTGTAGGACCTTTTAATAATATTGAATATTTCTTGACAATCCCTTCTGGCCTGCAAAGTTTGTGTTGCGAAATCATCTGACAGTCTTATGAGAGCTTCCTTGCAGGTAACTAACTGCTTTTGCTGCTTTTAAGATTCTCTCTTTTGTCTTTAACCTTTTGCATTTTAATTATGACCTCTCTTGTTGTGGGCTTCTTTGGGTTCCTCTTGTTTGGGATTCTCTGCACTTCCTGGGCTTGTATATCTATGTCCTTCACTAGGTTAGAGAAGTTTTCCATCATTATTTCTTCAAATATGTTTTCAATTCCTTGCTCGCTCTCTCTTCTGCTTGTACTCCTACAGTGCAATCATTGGAATGCTTGATGTCGTGCCAGAGGCCCCATAAATTATCCTCAGTTTTTTGGATTCTTTTTTCTTGTTGCTGTTCTGATTGGTTATTTTCTGCTACCTTCTCTTCCAAATCATGATTTGGTCCTCTGCTTCATCTAACCTAATGTATTATTTATTTCCGTTATTGTATTCTTCATTTCTGACAGGTTCTTTTTTATATTATCTATCTCCATTTTTATGTTTCCTGTCTCTTTGTTGAAGTTCTCACTGAGATCCTTGAGCATTTTTATAACCAGTGTTTTGAATTCAGCATCTGGTAGATGGTTTTGTTTAGTTCTCTTTTCTGGAGCTTTGTTCTGTTCTTTCATATGGGACATGTTTCCTTGTCTCCCCATTTCAACTTTCTCCCCATTTTTGTTTCTATGTATTGAGTAGAGCTGCTATGTCTTCTGGTTTTAGTAGAGTAGACTTATGTAGTAGGTTTCTGTGGGGTCTAGTGGCACAGTTTCCTTGGTCACCTGAGCCAGGTGCTCCAGGTGTGTCTCCTGTATGGGTTGTTTGTGACCTCCTGTTGTATTTGAGCCTTGGTTGCTGTTTGCACATCACTGGGAGGGATTGACTCTTGGGATGATTGGTCATGAGGACTGGCCGTGAGTACAACAGAAGAACTGTTGTACAGGGGCTGACCCTATAAAGCAGGATTCACTTTATCAGGGCTGTGGTACCTGCCTAGACTGCCCTTTATGCGTTTTGTTTGTGGAGGTGGTTGGGTGGTGTTCTGGTATGGTCTGAAGCTGACCCCTGGGTGTGGTGGTTCTTGGGCTTCTTGGGAGTGACTGTGTTGCAGGTCAAGGTCATCCACTGCCTGTACTCTGCCAGGGCCACTTGGTATGAACTACAAAGTGATCTGCAGATGCTTCTCAATTGTACTGGGCTTGGAGGTGCCTTGGAGAGGCTAAGCTGCAAACCGAGGCTGGCTGCTGCTAGTGCTGAGCTTGGGGCTGCTTAGCAAGAGGTACAAGGCACACCGAGGCCAGATGCTGCTTGCTTGGGGTGTGTGAACCTTTAAGAGATTTTAGGAAAGTTCCCAGCATGAGTCAAGACAGGCCATTTGTATGGAAAAGCCACTGGAAGTACCAGGTATGTGTATTATAAAATGTTTTTTTAAAATTTAAAAATATGTTTTAAAAATTATTATAAAGTATTATTTACCTATTTAAAAATAAATCCCATAAAATTATAAAGTAGACAGTGAAAAATCACCTGCTATCTCTCCAGCTAGAAATAACTTATTTACATTTTGGGGGTAGAGCCTCTAGATTTGTCTTTCTCTGTATACATATATAATGTTGTATACCACAGTCATCACATACATACTATTTTGTAGCTTGCTTTTTTCAGCTAATATATAGGAACCACCTAAGGAAGAATTTTGACATTTGGGGTCTTTTTATGAGTGTAATGTATCAAGTTCTAAGAATTATTGTAGCCAACCTGTATTTATTCAGCCAACTTTCTCCTTTCCTCTTGAGAGAGCTTCTATGTTCATTTTAGCTTCTATATTGAAATCCTTTTGAGCCTCTTTTTAGAATTTCTACTGTGTGGAGTATAAAGATGTCAGATTTAGTTACTCTGCGTCTCCGCCAGGGTTTGAATGAGGGATGTGGCAATTGCAATAAATGAGAAGCCATGAGCAGTATGTTGCTGGGACTGGTCTCAGCCTCTTATTCAATTAGCATTTACTCATGGTATTAGGGTTTTTATAGGATTAATGCTATACTATACCCAGCATCCTTTTGATTACTTGCTGAAAATTTTAGAATATAGCATTATTTTATCTCTCATTCTGTATAGGGCAATCCTATTAAAATAGGCATGGTGTATGCATTTATAATTTGAATTTTCCTTGTGCCAGAATCAAGAACTGCAGCTGACCTTTGGAACAGATGGACAAACTTCAGCTCAACTTATGACTTTAGACTTGTCAGTCTTTTCTGTAGTTTCTTCTCAGATATTGCCTGTTTCACAAATGACTTCCCGGCATCCAACAGTTGGTCTTTAACTTGAGCCTGGCCCTAGAAATGGAAATCAGGCATTAACCAAATCACCAGATGCCCATCAGACTTCTAGATTCTTACTGGTTAAGCACCCTCAAGCTTTGTGAAATCATTCCTCTGCTCAATATGTGAGCAATGCACAGAATACTGTTGGTACAGCACAGTTCCCTTCTAGTTCCATTGAGGGCCATTCAGGGGCCCATCAGCCTTCACAAAAGATACACTCTGCATCCCAGCTATACCCAGTGGTGCATCAAGAGTCTATAACTCCAGGTTCTTCAGTGCCACAAAGCCAGTCTATACACTTGAAGAAACCTTGTTTCCGTGCCTCTTTTCAGCAGCAGCCATTAATTTTACAACCTCAGATAATGGCATCACCACAGAAAAATGCTTAGCAGGTTGTGTTCTGTGAGAGTCTGAAGTTCATGCCAGATGGCAGCAGCCAAAGAGTGGTATTGAAAGTTTGATTCAGCCCCTGAATCAGCCATCTTATTCTGTTCAACACACTTATCTAGGACTCCCATATTTCCCATTTATGGCTCCTGAGCAGCTACCCTTTGTGATACATCCCCAGGAACAAGGTTCTTACCCATCACAGCCAACTTGTCCAATCCAGGCTCCAGCACAGCCTGTGTATTCACTGTCAGCCCTCAAGAATTCTCTTTACACTGTACATCCACTGGGATCACAGCCAATTTATTCTATGCAGACTTCTTACCCAGTCCCACCCATGGTGCAGCCCTCTTATTTGACCCCAGCCCATGGGCAGCCTGTTTACCCAGTGCAACTTCCCATTCAGTCACCTATTCCAGACCAGCTATCTCATGTGATCCAAGCAGCTTATCCCGTGGTATCCATGGAATAGCCTGCTTAACCAGGCACTACCTCTTGAGCATGCCCCTTATTCAAGCAAACTGTTTATACCATCCAGACAACTGAATATGCAACCTTCATAACCCGGCAAGTATACACAGTAAACCCTCCTAATAGCGAGAAAGTACATACTACAAACTCTACAGATCAGAAGTTATACTCCTACCACCTTATGTAATACAGACATCTGAACAGCAAGCCTATTTAACACAACACGAAGGTAGTAATTTTTTTAATATAGGAGCAAAAGACATTTAACGTCAACAATAGCTACACAGACATGTTCTACTGAGACTTTATTTGATGTACAGCATTCAGAAGCTTCATCCCAAGCAGATGTCAGTTTTGGATACCAGCAGCTAAAAGCCCAGAGGGCCATGGAAGGACAACTTCAACACCCTGTGCAGATGTCCTTCATTCAACAGGCCTGCTTACAGATCCAGATCCAGCCCCCACAGTTCTCTGCAAAGCTATCCAAATCACATGTAACACCAAGCAAGGTTTCTCACCTAACTTTCATTGAATATCAGCAGATGACTCATTTATCTCATAGATAAACATAAAATAGCCATCAGTTGTTTATTCAGGAAGTTCACATAAATCAACAGTAGTATATGTATAGCCAACATTCTGCCTTCCAGCAGCAGGTACCTCATTCACAGGCAACTAAACAAATTCAGCCATTACCAGATATTCCAAAGGCCATTACAAATATGGTCCAGATTATACTTCCTTTATAAGCACAGTTGCAACCAGTGGCAGTAGAATCCCAATATGTCTTCAGAGCAGCCTCAAGTTCTTCAGGAATTAGACAGCAGTCAGATTTTTCTGCAGAAAAACCTAGCACAGCATCAGCCAGCATGTATTCAGCAGCATTCTGCTGTCCAGCCACAGTGGCAGCCATCTATCTTCTAGCTTAGCACTTGTTTTTTGGTTATCGAAAACACGATTGCAATAGCAGACTCTCTATCAAAGCTCTGGGATAGCCCTTCCAAATCAGCCATCTTGTTCTGTTCATCTGTCAACACTTTCAGTATAGGTTTCCACTGCCTTTCAGAGCATTTCTGTGTTACAGACACAACAGCATTTACAAAGCCAAGAAATTCCAAAGGTAAATTTTCCTGGGTAAAAATTGTAGATGATTGTGATTTTCCTGTAATGTTCAGCGGTAAGGGAGATAGTGAGCTATAGTAGAAATGGCATTGAACTGGGAGTCATAGTCCCTGTTTCTGGCTCATTTCCTTACTCACTAGGTAGCCTTGATTCAAGTCTCTTTAGAGTTTCCTTATGTGTAAAGTGAAAGGATTAGACCAGATGATAAAAATATTTAAATACCTACTTGGGATATGTCAGTGAATAAGAAAACAAAAATGCGTTCTGTCACTGAGTTTTGTTGCCTAATAGGTAGGAGATTGTCAATAACCATAACAAAAAGTATATTATATAATATGGTACAAAGAGATTAGGGGAAATATAAAGCCAGGTAAGGAAAGTTGGTTGGTTGCAATTTTCAATAAGGTGATAATCAGGGTAGGCCTCATTGAGAAGGTGACATTCAAATAAACACTTGAAGGTGGTGTGGGAGTCTGCAGTGTACATTCCAGGTAGAGGGAATAACCAGTGCAAAAGCCCTGAGGGAGGAGTGTGTCTGGCATGTTTGAAGAATAGCAAGAGGGCCAGTATAGTTGTTAGTCCTAAAATGTTAGGAGCCTATCTTATTGTTCTGCATTTATAATAATGCATTCTCCTTTATGAGATGATAGTAATGATCACTACTGAGTAATTTCTAGGTGCCAAATACTATTCTCTAACATAGCAATTCCCAACCTTTTTGGCACCAGGACCTAGTTTTGTGAAAGACAGTTTTTCCACGGACCAGGAGTGGGGGATGTTTTTGGAATGATTCAAGCATATTACATTTATTGTGTACTTTATTTCTATTGTTATTACATTGTAATATATAATGAATAATTAATGATTTACCATAATGCATAATCATTGGGAGCCCTGAGCTTGTTTTCTTTCAACTAGACAGTCCCATCTGGGAGCGATGGGCGACAGTGACACCCGAAGTGTATTGCTTATGTCCAGTCTGCTCTGTAATCTCATTTGGTTGCTGTCACTGCAGAAAACCCTGCTTCACGAAGATGAAATGTTGGAAATGGAAGCAGGCTTTTTGGTGCTTTTGTAGCAATCTCAGGATATTCTGCTTTGACTTTAATCCGGAACGTATGGAGATTTGAAGTTGCCTCAAACACACTTTTAAGGCCACCATCATTTGCGATCTCAAGGAGTTGATCCTCTTCTTCCATGTACAAAGTTGATTCACCTGATTTATTCAGAAATGGGTTTTTGATCCATTCCTTCTCAGTTTGGAGGCCTTTTGTGTTCAGGAAGTAATGCTCAAATTCTTTTGAAAGCTGAGATATATGATCATGTACCATCTTGGAGGAAGAAGACCCTGGCCCAGTCTCTTTCAAAATCCCTGCTAATATTTGAAACATTTCAAAAATTCCAATATTCACTCCTCCACCCCCATAATTCCAGTTTGGCTTTGAATGTAGCCATTTTATCTTCCAACTTGAACACAGTTGTCATTCTCCCCTGAAGTGACAGATTGAGTTGGTTAAGCAGGTTGAATATGTCACACAAGTAAGCAAGTTTTGTGACCCCGTCTGTGTAACTGAGATGTGCCGCCACTGGTGACTGTTTTTCTAAAAGAAATCTCTGGGGTGGCTCTCAACGCAGAAACTCTGGACAGCAGTCTACCTTTAGAAAGCTATCTAACTTCTGTGTATGAGAAGATGTGTGTACTCTGTGTCTATCTCACAGAGCTGTGTGAACAAATGTGAGTTAAGGGCTTGAACTTTAATGTGGTTGATCATTTTAATCACATCCTGCAAAATGTTAAGTTCCGGTGACGTTTTTCGGCTAGACAGCATTTCTCTATGGATGACACAGTGCGTAGACTCACATTCAGAAGTGACCTCTTTGACCCTAGTAGTGAAACCAGAAAGATTACAGGAAGATACTAGAAACTAGAACGTCCTGGCAGCCGTCTGTCCGTGCATATACCAACACAAAATGACCAATTCAGTTTTCGTAATATGTAATCATTTGGAGACTTCAATAGTTCTGCAGCTGTGGTGTTGGTTGGCAACAAAAGTGCACATAACATATCCTCATGTGCATTCTCCTGAAAAACATGAGCACAAAAACAAGCATTGTTGTCTTTTCAACATCGGTAGATTCATCAACAAGTATTGCAACCACAGTGACATTAATCCTTTCTAACAATTGTGCCTCAATATCCTCTGCTATTTCATCAATTCGTCTAGTTATGGTGCTAGCCAAAAGAGGAATACGTGCCACCTTTTGAGCTGCAGCCTCTCCTAAAAATTCACAACTATGTCCTTAGTAGCAGGCAGGATCAGCTCTTCACCAATAGTAAAGGGCTTCTTGGCTTTGGCAATGTGGTTAACCACTAAGAATGTCGCTCTCAGGCAGACACATTTGATGAAGTGGTGGCCTTAAATAATTGCTTCTGTTCTTCGTGTTCACTTTTTTTTCCCTTTGGAAAAACTCCAGAGCCTTGTCTTTTGATGCAAGGTGCTTGGTCTCCATGTGGTTAAGCAGTTTTGAAGGTTTCATGGCTTCATTGGATAGCCAGTCACCACAGATTATACAAAGCAGGCTTGGAGAATGTGAATCACCTGTTGCAATGAACCCATAATTTAAGTAGGATTCTTGGTATTTTGTTTTAAATGCAGCTTTCATTTTGTTGGCAGTCTTAGAGTCTTCTGCTGTCTCATCATTGGGTCTTTCCCCCTTTTCAAAGAAGCTCTTCAGTCACGTTTGGTTTTTACTCATTTTGGCTAGGGTTAGCTTGTGCGCTTACCAAAACTGTGACAGACAAATGCGCAGTGAAGGAAAGGGGCGCAGATGGAACTGGTAAAGAAAATAATGTGTGGACCACATGTAGACTAAAATAAGTATTGGATTCTGACTTAAAGCCTGCTACTAGTGGCAGCTGTACGATTGAAGATATCAACTCACTTGCTACTTTAAAGCCTACTACCAGATGCACCTATCACTTGCCACTCACTGATAGGGTTTTGATATGAGTTTGCAAGCAATTGACTTATTATGATCTCTGTGCAGTCAAACCTCTCTGCTAATGGTAATTTGTATTTGCAGCCACTACCCAGCACTAACATCACTGCCTCAGCTCCACCTCAGATCATCAGGCATTATATTCTCATAAGGAGAATATATTCTCATTATATTCTCTCTTATATTCTCATTATATTCTCATGTAACTTAGATTCCTTGCATGCCCAGTTGACAATGGGGATTGTGCTTCTATGAGAATCTAATGCCTGATGATCTGAGGTGGAGCTGAGGTGGTGAAACTAGCTCTGCAAATACAGATGAAGCTTCACTTGCTTGCCTGCTGCTCACCTGCTGTGCAGCCTGGTTCCTAACAGGTCACGGATGGTATTGGTCTGTGGCCTAAGGGTTGGGGACCCCTGCTCTAACAGCTTGACATGTACTATCCTCACAGCAACCCTATGAATAATAGCTGTCATTATCCCTATTTTACAGGTAAGGAAACTGAGGTATAGAGAGGTTAAATAACTTTCCTGGTGTTAATACAGGAGGGTCAGGATTTGAACCTGGATTACTGGCTGCAGCAACCGTGCCCTTAATCATTACACCATCCAGCTTCTTTGTAAAACAGCTATCCTCCCTGTCAGAATTGGAAAAAAAGGGCATGATGACTTTAGTGAGATTTATTTAACTATAGGAATTGAATTAATTAAAGGAAGGATCTAAGAATCCAGTTTATTCTTTTTTCTCTCTTCTGTTCTGCTTTAGGTATCTCTAAAGTCCCTGAATTTATTGAGTTTGGCTAATAAAATGCTTTCAGGTTCTTAGATAAAAGATATGCTATACTGTAAGAGTTTTCTGATGATATATTACTGTTCTGAACAATTATGTCAAGTATTGTGTGTTTAATAAAATTTCCTCTTTATCAAGAGCATAAATTATAATGAATACTGATGTGTGCATGCTGACTCCTAACAGAAATGATCAAGAATTAATAAAGATCTTTGCAGTTGAATTTTCTTCAGAAAAAGCATGCTATTCCAAGATGTATTTCTTTATAATAAAGTTCTTCACAAAGTATTTTGATTTGGAATGTTCATTTCTGTGGGCATGTATTGTATACTTTCCTTACCTAATTCAAAAAATTTCCCCAACATTGTATTGAGAAAAATTTCAAAGGTACAGAAAAGTTGAAAAACTTGTGGAGAGATTACCCGTATACCTACCAATTAGATTCTACAGTTAACTTTTGCTGTTTTTGCTCCATCCATTCCTTTCTGCATTTATCAGTCCATCTTGTTTTTCTAGTACATTTCAAAATTAAAATTACTTACATCAGTATACTTCATACATAAATACTTCAGCATGCATATCATTGAATAGATCTCAGTATTTATTTATTTTTTTAGTTTACATTTATGTGCAGTAAAATGCACAGATAATTCAGTGAGTTTTGACACTTAGACCTGTATAACCGAAACCATTATCAAAATATAGAGCAGATGTTGGCAGACCTTTTCTGTAAAGGTCTAGATAGTAACTATTTTAGATTTCGTGGGTTATAGAGTCTCTGTTGCAATGACCCAACTCTGCTATTGCATGCATTATAACAGCTATAAACAATATGTAAAAGAACAGGCCTGGCTGTGTTCCAGCATAACTTTATTCATAAAAACAGGCAATGTGCCAGTTTTGGCCTGCAGGCTATAGCTTCCCCACTTGATATAGAATACTGCCATTACTGCAGAAAGTTTCTTTATGCCCCTTCCCAGTCAGTGCCTGCCACATCCCCCGAGTCGACCACCGTTGATTTTTTTCACCATAGATTAGCTTTACCTGTTCTAGACCTTCATATAAATGAAACATACAATATGTGCTCTTGTGTAAGGCTTTTCTCAACATGTTTTTGAGATTGATCGATGTTGTGTTATCAGTAGTTTTTTTTTTTAATGGCAGAGTAACATTCCAGTGTATGAATTTACCGTATTTGTTTATTCATTTTACTATTCATGAACACCTGAGTGGTTTCTAATTTTTGGTTATTATGAGTGAAGCTGCTATGAACATTCTTGTATAAGTATTCTTGTTAACATATGTTTTCATTTCTCCTGGATAATACCTAGGAGCTACAGAGTCGTAAGATAGGTGTTTAATTTTTTAAGAAATTACCAGTTTTCCAAATTGGCTGCACCATTTTACACTAAAACCAGCAATAAATGAGAGTTCCTTATCCCCACCAACATTAATTTGAGCTATTCTGGCAGCTGTGTATCTCATTGTAGTTAATTTACATTTTCTTGATGACTGATATGGAATACCTTTTCATGTATTTATTGGCCTTTGTATATCTTTCTTTGCGAAGTATCTGTTCAAGGCATTTGCCCATTTTATTTTGCTTGTTTGCCTTGTTATTATTGACATATAGTTCTTAATATATTCTGGATGATACTAGCCCTTTGTCAGATAACATGCTTTATAAATCATGTATCAAATATTCTCCAATCTGTGGATTGCCCATTCATTTTTGTAATGATTTCATTTGATGAGACAGAGTAATTAACCTTGATGAAGTCTAATTCATCAAAATTTTCTATTGTGGTTATTACTTTTTGTGGCTTCAAAAACCTTTGCCTACACCCATGCTACAAAGATACTCACCTGTTTTTTGGTTTTAGGTTTATGTCAGGTCTGTAGTCCATCTTGAATTTTTATGAATGGTGTGAAGAAGAGAATCAAGGTGGTTGTTTTTTTAAAACCCATTTGAGCTCCATTTGTTTGAAAAGGTTTCCTTTTCCCAATGGATTGTTTCTGGTCTGTTGCAATGATATATTTGTCTATCCATGAGTCAGTACCACAATGTTTTGATTACTGTATCTTTATATAGTACGTCTTGAGGTTAGGTAGTACAAATCTTTCTTCTTTGTTTTGCGTTTTCGAGATTTCTTTGACCATTCTTTGTCCTTTGCATTGTCATATAAATCTTAGAATTGGACAATTACTATTTTAAAATGTCTGGTAGAGTTTTAATAGGGATTGTGTGAAATCTGTAGATTAATTTCGGGAGAAATGATAGTAAGAATATTAACTCTTCCAACCCAGGAACATGGCTTATCTCTTTATTAATTTATGTCTTTTAATTTTTCAGCAATATTTTGTAGTATGGTGGTATTGACACATCTTTTTTGATTTTTGTGTGGGGACACATCTTTTGGTAAACTTATTCCTGAATATTTTGTTTTGACAACACTATAAATAGAATTGCTTTTTAAATTGCATTTTCCAATTGTTTGCTGTTGTATATAAAATAAAATTGTTTTTTACGTATAGTTCTTGTATTCTGTAACTTAGCAAAGTTTCATTTATTAGTTTTTGTTATTTTTTGATTACTTGGGATTTTTAATGTAAATAATCATATAACCTGAAAATATGAATAAGACAGAATTATTTATTCCTTTCTAGTATTTATTCTTTTTATTTTTGTCTTATTGCCTTGGTCACAACCTTCAGTACAGTGTTAAATAGTAAAGAAGATAGTGGACGTTTTGTCTTGTTTTTGATACCAAGGAGAAAGTGTTCACTTAATATTTCTCCATTCAGTTTGCTGTTAGCTGCAGGATTTTCTAGATGCCCTTTATCAGATGAGGGATTTCCCTTTATTCCTAATTTGCTAAGAATATTTTATTTTGAGTGGATATTGAATTTTGTCAAATGATTTCTCTGCATCTATTGAAATGGTGATGTGATGACATGACTAATATGGCTAGATTTACATATACCATTTATTATTTTTTTCTTGTTTGTGTGTTTTCCTCCTGCGCCAGCTGCCTTTTAGAATCCAATTTCAATTTTTCTGTTGTCTTTTTAGCAATACAAAAAGTTTTAATAGTTTCTATCCAAAGTTATTTATCTAAGCAAAGTTTTTTTAAAGTTATAATTCGTGCACCATGAAATTCACCCTTTTAAAGTATACAACTCAGTGATTTTTTTGTATATTTACAAGTTATGCAACCATCACCGCTAATTCGAGAACGTTTTTATCACCCTAAAAAGAAATTCCGTATCTGTCAGCAGTCATTCTTCATTCTTGACCCCTTCCTCCTTCATTCCCTGGCTTTCACTTTTCTACTTTCTATTTATTTGCCTGTTTAGGCATTTTACATAAATGGAATCATACAATATATGGCCTTTTATGTCTGGCTTCTTTTACTTATGATAATGTTACAAGGTATATCCATGTTATAGTAGCATGTATCAGTGCTTTATTTCTTATTGCCAAATAGTATTCCATTATATAGATTATATTACATTTTGTATGCCCATTCATCAGTTGATGGAAATTTGGATCATTTCTACTTTTTGTTGTTATAAATAATGCTGCTGTGAACATTTGTATACAAGTTTTTTGTGTGCGCATTCATTTCTGTGGCTTTATACCCAGAAGCGAAATCCTGGGTTGTATGGTAACTCTTATGTTTAACTTTTTGAGGAATTGCCAAATTTTCTAAAGCAGCTGTACCATTTTATGTTCCCACCAGTAAGGTGTAAGGGTTTCAGTTTCTCCACATCCTTATTGATACTTGTTATTTGTCGTTCTGATTGTAGCATCCTAGTTGTGTGAACTTGTATCTTATTGTGATTTTGTTTTGCATTTCCCTGAAGGCTAATGATATTGAGTATCTTTTCATATGCTTGTAGGCCCTTTATGTATCTTCTTTTCTCTTCTTAGGGGAAATAGGTATTCAAATCATTTACCCTTTTTCAATTTTTTTCGTTCTTTTTATTGTTGAATTATAAGAATTTTTTATATATTTTGGATGCTAGATCCTTAGATATGTAATTTACAAATATGTTCTCCTATTTTGTGGGTTATCTTTTCACTTTCTTCATAGTATCCTATGCAGCATAATTTTTTTTTTAATTTGGTGAAGTCCAATTTATCTGTGTTTGCTTTGTTTTTTTGATGTTGTATTTAAGAAACTATTGCCTGCCTAATCTAAGGTCATATAGATTTTACTGTATATTTTCTTCTAAGAGTTTTAAGTTTTAGCTTGTAAATTTAGGTATTTGATCTATTTTGAGTTAATTTTTATATAAAGTTAGGAAGGGTTCAATTTTATTCTTTTCATGTGGATATCCAGTTTTCCCAGCCACATTTACTGAAAATACTATCCTTTCCCTATTCAATATACTTGACACTCTTGTTGAAAATCAATTAACCGTAAAAGTATAAGTCCTTTGACTTTGTTTTCTCTCCCTCCGCCCTTATTGCTCTTGCTAGAACTACCAGTGTCATGTTGAATAGAAGTGGTGAGAGGGGATATCCTTGCTGTGGATCTTTCCACTTTTATATAACTTTATTCAGGTATAATTTATGTACAAAAATCTGCATATATTTATAGAGTATAATTCAATGAGTTGACAGATATATACCATAATAATATTTCTCAAACCTGAAAAGTTTCTTGTGTCCCTTTTTAGTATTTTTTTGTGGTTACTCTAGAGATTTTAATGTACATTCTTAATTCTTTAGTTTTTAAGGGAGATTTAAATGTATCATATAAAATATAAGAACCATGCAACTATCCCCTCCAGGCTTTAAGCTATAATTGTTATATTTATTATACCTACATATATCATAAACAACACAGCGAAATGTTATAAATTTGGTCTTATATAAACATATGCATATTTCAAGAAATTAAGAGAAAAAATTTTTAATTTTTATGAGGCCCAGTTTTTCTTTTTCTTTTTGTATTGATTGTGCCTCTGATAAGAAGTCTTAACTCTTTGCCTAGCTTTATAACTTAGAGATTTTATTCTAGTTTTTTTTTAATCGAAATACATATATATGGTAAAATGATTACCAGAATAAGTTTAGTTAACATCCATCACCACACAGTTACAATTTTATTTTTAGGATGAGAATTTTTAAGGTTCCGTCTCTTAGCAACTTTCAAATATACAATACAGTATTGTTAATCATAGTCATCATGTTGTATATTACATCCTCTTAACTTTTCTTAAAACTGAAAGTTTGTATTTTTTCTGGCTCTATCAAAATATAATAGACAATTAGTTGTTTGTATTTACATTGTATAATTCATTGAGTTTTTTTCAATTATAGTTGGCATACAATAATATATTAGTTTCAGTTGTACAGCATAGTAATTAGAGATCTAGATAACACAAAGTGATCACCCCACAAAATCTAGTAGCCCTCTTCCTCCCTACATATTTATTACATTATTAACTATGTTCTTTATGCTATAATTTATGCATCCATGTCTATTTTGTAAGTATACATTTGCACTTCTTAATCTGTTTGCCCTTTTTTGCTATCCCCCCAGCCCCACTCCTATCTAGTAGCCCTCAAAATATTCTCTGCATCTATGTTTATTTCTGTTTTCATTGTTGTTGTTGTTAATTTTGTTCTTTAGATTCCACATGTGCGTGAAGTCATGTGATATTTGTCTTTCTCTATCTGACTTATTTCATTCAGCGTAATACCCTCTAGGTCCATCAAGACCATATCTTTTGCTAGAAATTTCATTAATCCTATATATAAATGTGGGAAGAATTGATGTCTTTATTATGTTGAGTCTTTCAGTACAGGAACACAGAGTGTCTCTCCATTTCTTTAGGTCATCTTTGATTGCTTTTATTAGTTAAGTTTATCCCTAAGTATTTAATTTTCATGGGAGGGATTGTAAAACAGTATTGTTTTTTAATTTCAGTTTCCACATGTTCATTGTTAGTACATAGAAATGTAGTTGATTTTTTTTGTATATGTGTATCTTCTAACCTATGACCTTGCTGAAGTTATTTGGTCTAGGAGGTTTTTTTTTTTTTTTATAGAATCCTTGCGACTTCTTTTATGTAGACAATTATGTAATCTCTACAATAGAAACAGTTTAATTTCTTTCTAATCTGTACGTCATTTAATTCTTATTTTCCTTTTATTGTGATAGTTAGAATTTCAAGTACTGTGTAGAATAAGAGTGACGAGAATGAATGTCCTTACTTCGTTTCCAGACTTAGGGGAAAACATATCTTTCACCATTAGATATGATATATAAGTTATAGATTTTTTTATCCATGCTCTTTATCAAATTGAGGTAGTACCCCACTGTTCCTGAATCCCCAAGAAAATGCCCTTTCTGCATTAGTTAATGTCATTTTTATTTCACCTATTGATATAGTGGGTAACATTGATCGATTTTGAATGTTGAAATGGCCTTGCATCCTTGGAATAAACCAATTTCGTCATAATACATAATTCTGTGTACACATTGTTGGATTCGATTTGCTAATATTTTGTTGAGGACTTTTTAAATCTTCAGTTCATGAGAGATATTATTAGCCTGTAGTTCAGTTCTTCTGTATCTTTGCTAATTATCTGCCTAGAGATTCTACTAGTTGCTGAGAGTGGGTGTTGAATTTCCTAACTATGATTGTGAATTTATGTATTTCTCCTTTTAGGTCAGTTGTATTTTTCCCATTTGCTTTAAACGTCTCTTGTTTTGTGTATCCACATTTAGGATGCTGTGTCTTCTTGGTAGATTGAGCTTTTTATCATTATATTGTGTCCCTCTTTATCCCTAGTACTTTTCTTTGAAGTCTACAGTATCTGGTACTATATATCTACCCTTGCTCTCTTTTGATTAATGTTAGCATATCCTTTTCTATCCTTCTGCTTTTAGCCTATTTATCTCATTTTGTTTGAAGTGAGTTTCTTGTAGAAAGCATATAGTTGTTTTTTTAATCCATTCTGCCAGTGTCTCCCTTTTAATTGATATATTTAGACCATTTATATTTAAAATAATTATTGCCGTCTTAGGACTTAAATTTGCCATTTTAGTATTTGCTTTTTGTTTCTTCCCTATGCTTATCTTTCTGTTTCTCTTTCCTTGCCTTCCAGTGAGCTACTTCCAATATTTGTTAAGATTCCTTCTTGTTTTATTTATACTGTTTTGACTATGTTATGCTGTTTAGTTTACTTAGTGATTGCTCTTGATATAACTTATACTCTGCTGGTATAGAGTTTACCACTTCAAGTTAAGTATTAAAATCTTACGTTCACTTGTCCCTTTATTCTTCCCACTTTTTAAATATAGTTGTCTCAAGTATTTCCTCTACATGTGTTATGTACCACTGTAGATATTGTTATAAAATTTTCCTTAACCATTAAATATGATTTAAGAAACTTATAAGGAGAATAGTCTACTGTATTTTACTCTTATCTTTACCCATTGCAATATTTTTCTTTCCTTTCTGAAATTCCAAACTTTTTTCTATTTCCTTTCTCTTTGGAAAGCTTCCTTTAGTCATTCTTTAGGGATAAATCTGCTAGTGACAAATTCTAGTAGTTTTCTTAGGTCTGAGTATATTTTTTTTCCTTTTTCCTTTTCAAATATATATTTTGCTAGATGTAGAATTCATAGTTAACAGCTGTTTTCTTTCAGCATTTGAAAAATATTTTGTTACTTTCTTCTGGCCTCCATGTTTTCAGATAAGAAATTTGCTGTCTTTCAAATTGGTGTTTCGCTATTAGTAATGTGTTGTTACTTACTAGTTGCTGTTAAAATTTAGTCTTCAGAAGTTTAATTATGATGTATCCTTGGTATGGATTTCTTTGAGTTTATCCTTTTTGAAGTTTGCTGAGATTCATGGATCTGTTTTATGTCTTTAGTCAAATTTGGAGGGTTTTCAGTCATTATTTCCTTGAATATTTTTTTCTGCTCCATGTTCTTTTGTTTTTAGTATTTTTCTATTGCTCCCCAGGTTCAGAGGCCCTGTTCATTTTCTTTCAGTCTCTTTTCTGTCTGTTGTTCAAACCGAGTAAAAAAAAATATTAATTTGTCCTCAAGTTCACTAATTCTATTTTCTGTCATTTCCAGTCTACTATTTAGTCCACCCAATTAGTTTTTTATTTAGTTTATTTTTCAGTTCAATCATTTCTATATGGTTTTTTATAAGTTTATTTTTTCCTGAGGTTTTCTATTTTTACATTTGTTTTCAGAGAAATTATGATTATTCACTGAGGCTCTTTTTCTGATAGTTGCTGTAAAATCTTGTCAGATAATTCCAACATCTGATTTGTCTTGGTGTTGGTTTGAGTTGATTTCCTTTCCTCATTTTAGTTGTGATTTTTCTTGTTCTTGGTATGATAAGCGACTTTTATTTTTTTAATTGTATACTGGAAATTTTGCATATAATGATTAGAGACTTGTTCATATTTAAACTTTCTATTTCAGCAGATGGTTGCCCTGTTTAGTCTGTAGATTCTAGCCTACTTTTGTGGGCTCTAGTTCCATTGATAATTTAGGTTTCTGATAATTTAGTTTTAGCTCTTGTAATGTTATTCTGGTCTGCTTTGTCTTCTGACTTTGGCTAAATTGCTGGGTCTCTATTGGTGCTATCTGCAAGACTGGAAGGTATTTCTCTGGTCTGTCAAGTGTTAGATTTGGGGAGTGAGGGATGCCCATCAGTAAACCCTGAAGAGCTGATGACAGAGAGGTAGAGTGAATTTCTGGTGTGTGTGTGTGTGGGGGGGGGGGTGGTTTAGTGCTGAAGTGGAGGGTAGAGGGATCTTCAGCTCAGTCAAATAGCAAGCTGTGTTTATATTTGGTGTCCTTGTCTCCAGTAAAACTGAAAATTTTGTGCAGCAGCAATATGTACCTGATTTATCTCTGTATTCCTAGTACCTACCACAGTGCTTGACACAAATAGTTGCTTGTTAACGTGTTTGTTGACTAAATTAATAAATAAGAATTGCCGTAGATATTTCCGTCATCCTACTTTTCAATGTGAGAAGGATTCCTTGTTGATGTTTATCATTCTTGGTGCCTAATCAGGACTTCCAAATTGATAATGAACTTGTATTGGTGGGCAACTTAAGATCTGTTCTTACTTCTCTTTTATTTCCCCATATGGCAGTAGACTACAGCATGTAAGAGAAAGGAAGTGAATGAGTTCAAATGTGCCAAAAACAATCAAATCGTGTTTTTGATTGTTTTATCCAATAATATGGGAAACCACTTATTCTGGTTTTTATCTTCTGCTGAGGTCAGCATTTTTTACCTTCTGCTGTGTGATGTGTTAGTATTAATGCATTAGTACTTTTGGTGGTTTGAGATTGGTTCCTTTTCAGTTGACATTGTGGTCTAATCAAACATCCATTTAGATGGTTTCTTTTTCAGGCTCTGGAGAGAAATATTAAACATCAGTATTCTTCTGTGCAGTTGCATCCCTACTCAGTACAGTGTTTGAATATCACTTTGATTCTCTGCTACAATATTTGCATTATTACTTCTTTTTAAAAATATTTTCTAATTACTTTAATTACATAGGTAATATGCCAATATATACTCCTGGTATTAAATTTAAAACAATGCAGAGAAGTCTCATTTGACCCCTCCTCTCTCTGTGTCCTTTTCTCTTCTGTTATCAGTTTGGTGTGTGTCTTTCCAGATCTTTTTCAGTGTAGTTACATAATAGATATGTACTCTTAGACCATACTATATTGTTTTCTGGTTTGATTTTTGTCTTTGAGCATGTAAAAGAGATTCTACTCTATGTGTCATTTTGTATTTTTTTTTTATTCAGTTGTGCGTACTGGAAATATACCTGTTATTACAAAGAAACATATTCGATTTTATTTAATTGTCCCATAGTATTCATTAGTAAGACTACACTGCACTTTATTTAGCTGTTCCTCCTGCTGATGGACATTTTGTCTGTTTCAATTTTTCAGTGTTTTATCTAATGTTACAATGAACAAAGTAGATCATGCTAGAGATGCTGGGGCAAAATTAATTACTGGGGCATAAGTTCTACACATTTTTTTTATTTTATTATTACCAAATTGCATTCTCAAGGGATTAGGCCAATTTAAATTCTCATCAGCCAGTAGTATAATCTTACTGTCAATATTTGATAAGTCAGATGTTTTGATGGGCTTATGAGTAAAAAATAATATATTGTTTTAATTTGCATTTCCTGAGTATAGAGATGATGAACATGTATTCATATATTTATTTATTTTTAACTTTTTATTTTGAAATGATTTTAGACTCACATGGAGGCTTCCAAAATAGTATAGTGAATTCCTGTGTACCCTTCACTCATCTTTCCCCAATATTAACACCTTATATCACCATAGTACAATCATTATCACCAGGAAATTGACAGTGGTGCAATACCATTCAATAAATTACAAACCTTATTTGGATTTCACCAATTTTCACATGCATTCTCTTGTTTTGTGTGTGTCTTTAGTTCTATGAATTTATTTCATGTATTGATTTATATGATAGTTACCACAATCAGGGTGCAGAACAGTTCCATCACCCAAAAAAACGCCTTTAAACTATACATTTATAGTTACACCCTCCCCCACCTCTAACTCCTGGTGATCACTGATCTGTTCACCATCACATTAATTGTGTCCTTTGAGAATGTTATATAAATGGAATCATACAATATGTGACCTTTTGAAATTGACTTGAGGTTCATTCAAGTTGTTATATGTATCAGTAGTTGCTTACTTTTTTATTATCGAATAGTATTCTGTTGTTTGGTTATAACATAGTTTGTTTACTTCATACTTTTATTGAATATTCATTTTCTTTGCAAATGCCATTAATATTCTTTGCCCATTTGTCTGTTGAGGTTTTCCTCTTTTGCTCTTTGATTACACATTCTGATACTAATACTTTGTTAAGTATATCATAATTACTTTCTCCCAGTGTGTCCTTAATTTGCTTTTGGTCTCCTTGGGCACACAGAAGCATTTATTATTTATAAGGTCAAATCTATTTGTGTCTTGTTTAGGAAGGCTCATGAGCATAAAATATTCTTCTGTGTTTTCTTCTGATACTTTAAAATATTTTGTCTTTGTTTAGCTCTATATTGTTTGGATTTTGTGATTTTGTAAACTGTGTGAGGTAGAGGCCTAGTTGTGGTTTTCAAAAGTAATAGATATTTGTTCCAACACATTTATTAAATAGTCCATTATTTCCACACTGATTTGAAATGCTATTTCTATCATATCTGAAGTTACTATACAAACTTGGCTCATTTCTCAGTTATATTTTGTTCCTCTGACCTTTATCTATGCTTATACCAATACTCCAGTGTTTTAATTACTTTATAAGAAGTTAAAATGTTTTGCTTTGATTTCCTCTTAAATAAAAATTACTTTAAATGATTATTAATTTAGAATTGGATAGATTTTTATTGTAAATTTCTGTATTTATGTCATTATAATCACACTATGCTTTCTACTTTTGGAATTTGATTTTTTTGTGCTTTATTTGCTAAAGATTTTGATTTTCTCTTCTAGGAGGAACATTCCAAGTTCTCTATATATTTATTACATCATACTTTTTAATTATAATACTCAAATTCTTGATAGCCTTACTTTTTTATCCAATTATTCTTTTACTTTCCGAGGAGAATGTGTTGAAGTATCCTATTATAATGGTAGACTTCTCCATTTCTTCTTATTGTAAGTCCTTAATGCCTGAATTCTGAGTTCTGAGTTTCTGGATACTGAAAGGATTTTCCTATATTTATTGCCAAAATTCATTTGGCAGAATACCTGACCTGAACTGATGAGACTATTGATAGTTTTTTTTCTCTTTTTAAAGGCAGGTGCATTCTTTTATATTAAGAATTACATAATTGCTATACATAAGAATCCACTGTAGAACATGATTGAATATTGCTAAAATATTTCATTAGTTAATCTGCATTCTTAAGTTAAAATATTTATAATGAAACCTTTATGGTATATGCAAGGATATCAAGACTAATACAAGGGATGCGCATATACCCATCACCCAACTTATATAAAAGTTATCAGTGCATCTATAGTACCCTGATTACATGTAATTTTTTCATGATTTAATAGTTCATGTAAATGGTATCCTAGCATATACATTCTTCTGCAATTAAAAAAAATCAACATCATTTATGAGATTCATCCTTGTTGATATATATAGCTCTAGTTCATTCATTTTTCCTTTCTCCCATTGACATACAGTTCAGTTCTTTCCATTAATTTGTTTATTCCCATATGCCCAGCCTGTTCCTTTGGGATAGAGTATGTATTATTAATTTTTTGGCTGTTAAATCTCCCATATTTAGTCATTTTTTTGGTTGTTGCTTAATATTTAAAATGAAGGTCTGATTGATCAACATGATTTGGGCTTTCCTTAAGTGTGTAAGCTTTGTGACTTTTAAGTTAACAATACCTTATCTCACATCTTGAGAATGCCTGCAGTAGCAATGAGCTCTTTTGTACTTAGTTGTACTGTGTGGGATGTTTTTAAGGGGAGTTCCAGAAGTCTCTCAGATTCTCCAGTTTTAACTGCTCTCCAAAGATTTCTTCTAAATATATTAATATTCTTTTTAATATCAAAGGAAAAAATTTCTGATTCAGGATCCAATCCAGGATAACTGGTTACGTTTTCTTGTTATGCTTTCTTAATAGTTTCTGTTCGGGAACAATTTTTAGCCTTTCTTTGTCTTTCATGACCTTGACATTTTTGATGAGTATAGGTCCGTAATTTTGTAGAAAATCATTAAAAATGGGTTGGTCTGATGTTTCTACATGATTAGATTTGGGTTATGCATTTTTTGGTAGGAATACTATAAAAGTGATCTTGGATTCTTTTGAGTGCATCATATCAGGAGGTACATAGTCTCCATTGTCTTAGTGGTGATATTAATTTTGATTACTGGGTTTAAGGTGGTGTCTTCCAGGTTTTACCACTGAAAAGTGATTATTTTTCACTTTGTAATTAAATAATTTGTGGAGAGTTACTTTGAGACTATGTTTATCATAAAACTTTTACCCATAATTTTGGCAGCCATTGAAGATTCTTGACTGTAACTATTATATGGTGATTGCCAAATGCCGATTTTCAGATCCTATATTTATTATTTGTATTAGAGCTTTCCATTCTTCCCCACTCATTAATTTATTTAAATAACGTTAGAGATTTTACTTTATTTTATGGCTTATAATTCATCAGTATCATTATTTATTTTGATGGTACCAACTATCTCAGATTTGGCTAGTTGGATCCTCTTCAAGCATATTTCTTTGTTCTTTAGACTTGTCTCCATCATTCTTTGAACTTATCTTTACACAACAAGATGTTCAAGGCCTATCCCATTTCTGTCTGCCCCAGCTTTACAATCAGTCATCTCAATGAGCCCTAGTTGAGAAGGTTTGTTTTAATAGAGATACAACCTCATATTTATAAGAGGAATGACTTAGGAGTAAGGGAAAAATTGGTGAGATAGGAGAGAGAAAGGAGAATTTACTGGAGTGATATCCTTGAGAAGGTGAGAGGAGATAAAGTTTAGGGGTTGGCCTTAGCATAGGCACTCAGACAAGTTTTCCATAATATTACGGGCAAGGCAGAGAATGTGGGCACAAATGCTATTAGGTGAGCGGACATGGTAGTGGAAGCTTGTGGAAATTCTCTTCTTGTTGCTTTTTTATTTTCTCATTGAAATAGGTGCAAGGTCAATATCTGAGCATGAGTTTGGGCATGGGAGTAGGTATTAAAAGTTTGAGGAAAGAGGCAAGAGTATAAAGTGGTTTTCTGGGAGAATGGTAGAATGAATGGTCATAAGATTGCCAGGCCGCATTAAGTACCTACTGGAAGTTAATTGTTTTAAAGACTTAATCTCTGTTGAGTTTGGTTCTTTTTCTGAGCTTTGGTGTTTCCACAGTTTTTGTTTCCCTATGAATGTAATCTATTGGCTTCTGTTCCTTTGGAGATTCTCCACCATATATGGTCTGTGAATGGCTATCTTTTTTAGTTTTTTTTGGATGCTATGACTTTATTCTGTTTTTTAAAACAATGTTGTTTCTGTTGCTTTATAGAGTATTAGAGTAGATGTATACGTTCCTCGTTTTCATACTGATTGTTTCTTAGAATTTTTTTCCTGCATGAATAATGTGTATTAACATTATAAGGGAAAGACGACTTAGTGATTTTTGTTGCAAACATTTAGCATTGACAACAAGGAGCAGGGGTTTCATTCAGGGTTTTGTTGATATTGTTTTTAGAAGCAGTGACAGGATTGGCCACATTTCAAACTTTGAATGCATCAGGAGTTAATAAAATGTTATGTATTAATTGTTGTCACAGATAGATCTACATATTAGCATATATGAGTTGTGTATTTGTAAGATTGCTTTGGAAATTGTGGTTTTTATTAGCATTTTGTATTTTACTACTGTTTCATGGCTGATCTCAGTGAAATAATTTTTAGCTCCACTTTATTAGTAAAACAACATCTTTATACTTCAGTCTTGGTGATTTTAATTTTAACCATAGTATATTTAAGACCCAGATAGATAGCAACTGAAGATACCAGTACCTTTGAGATATTTACTTCATCTCTGGTTACATTTCTTTTCTACTGCTTTCAAGACAATGCAGAAACTGTATGAAGAATGGACTTTATGTGTATAATGCTAATGTTAATTGGCAAAAGATTCTCCGTGTTCATTTTGTTGAGAAATATCCATGGGCCTACTGTGTGTAAATATGATTAAAATAGTCAACAAGTTTATTCTGGTAGAGACAATATTATTATGTGACCAATTTCTGAGGCATTTTATAGGAATAAATCTTATAGTTAGGGAGCTGACGTTGAGGACCAAGCTGCATCATCTCATTTAATCTTCACTGTAGCCTCCTCTAGAAGGTAGTTAATTCCATTAAATGAAAATGTTTGTGTAAAAATTGAGAACTAATGTTATGTCTGATTTCTCCATTTATGTAAAAATGCTATTTAGCAAGATAGTGTATTTATGGGAAATTACTTTAATTGAAGGGAAATTGGTCTAAATTGTAGTTGTGTTTGCTAAATATTGTCAAAAAATGTTCCCCAAAGGCACTTGTTGTTTAGTATCTTCATAATGTCCAAACTGGTAATGATAAGGACATTAGTCATTTGGATTGATTTACAGCAACATTATTCGGCCATCTCCCTTTTGTAATGTAAATTAGTTAGAGCATTGAGGATGTTAAAGGGATGGGAAACTTTCTGGTTGATCTCATTCTCCAGGAAGGAACCAGCGTCTAAAATAGCAGCTCAGTTGAAGTCTTCAATTTGGGAGGTTGATGGAATGAGATAAGAGACTGATTATCTGTGGATTACTATTATGAGGTATTTAAAGAAAAAGGCAAACTATTGTTTTTTTGGGGGGATAGTAATTATGAAATGTATTTTTTAATTTTATCATACTATACATGTTACATTCTCAGTTTTTATGTGTACATTCAGTTTTGAAATACAGTTTTAATAATTTGGGCTTAATACGAATTACTGGTTTTAGTATACAGCACCAGTTTTTATACCACAACTTTCTTATTCTTCTTAAATTTTGCTAAGAGCCTCTGTAGTTTGGAAAACAGCTTTGTGTAACTTTTCAAGGTTACTTTGGTGTGCTCTTTTTGATTCTTAGGGTATCTGAAACAGACCTTTCCATTTATATCCACAAATGAATATAATTTGGATGTATAGAAAAAATACCAGGTTACAACTTTTTCTTCTACAACATATTTTGTTCTGTTGACTTCTAGTTAATGCTGTAGAAGAGAAGCCTAAAGCCAATCAGATTTTTGGTTCCTTTTTCCTCCTAAGAGCTCATAGGTGGTGTTCTTTATCCTCATAGGTGAAATATTTAGTGTACATCTTTTATATCCTTAGTATGGATATTTTATTTCGTCTTATGAAAATAGTTTTTAAAAATGACTTTTTTATAAATACTTTTTAAAAATTACAGAAAGGTGTAAAGAAAGTTAAAATGATATGTTATCCCACTTTTCAGAAATAAAACCTTTAAAGTTTTCCAGACAATTTTCTCTGCATACATGTACACAAACACATTTTTACTGTTTATTTGATCAGAATTGGATCATATCAACTTTTAAAAATTTTTTTCTTTATTAAAGTATATAAGGCATATATACATTAAAGTACCCTAATCTTAAATGTGCAGCTTGATGAATTTTCATATATGTATGCTTCCATGAAATGCAAATGAAGATACAGAACATTTCCAGCTCCCTGGAAGGTTCTCTGAGATTGATCCACATTGCCGCATATATCAGTATTTTTTTCCTCTTCCTTTTCCTCTTCCTCTTTCAATTCCCCTTCCCCTTCCTTTCTCATCCCTTCTCTTTGTTTCATTTCTTGCCTGCCTGCATGCCTGCCTTTTTGCTGTGAGTTGTTTCATTACAGAATATACCACAATTCAGTTATCCAGTCTCCTGTTGATATACATTAAGATTGGCTCTTATGAATAAAGCCTTTGTGAATGTTCTTATGTGATTTTTTGGTGGACACATGTGCTTATTTCTCTTGGGAATTGTACCTAGGATTGAGATTGCTGGGTCACAGGATAAAGGTATATTTAGTTATACTAAATAATGCCAGATAGTTTTACATAGTTATACTAAATAATGCCAGATAGTTTTACAAAGCAGTTTTGCCAAAATACATTTCCACCAGCAATGAATGAGAGTTCCAGTTACTTCACATCCTTATCAACACTTAGTATTGTTGGTCTTTTAAATTTTAGTCATTCTGGTGGATGTAATGGGGTATATATTGTGGTTTTAACTTTCATTTCCCTGATAAGTAATGATATTGAGCATCTTGTCATGTAATTATTAGAGATTCAAATATGTTTTGTGAAGTGCCTGGTCATATCTTTCTTATCGGGTTGTTTGTCCTTTTCTTTCATCTCCTTTAATCTTGAACAGTTTTTTTGGCCTTTTTTTTGCTTTTCTTGACATTGTTGAAAAGCAGAGGGCATTTTTTTTGTAGAATGCTCCTCAATTTGGGTTTTTCTGAAGTTTCCTCATGATCAGATTCAAATCATGCACTTTTGGCAGGAATACCATGTAAGCGACATTGTATTCTTATTAAGAGGCACGTCACTTTGTCTCCATATTGGTGATGTTAGCTTTTACTTAGTTCAAGTAGGGCCTGCAAGACTTCTCTGCTACAAAGTTTCCATTTTTCCCTTTATAATTTACAAAGGGAATATAGGGATATATTTTGAGAAGGTGTAAATATCACTCTCCTTTTCAAAACTTTCACCCACTAATTTTAGTAACTATTGATTATATTTTAACTTCATCATTCTTCCTTTTATTTATTAGTTGATTCTTCTCCCTTGTGTATGTAATATGGATTGGTGGATATACATAATAATGCAAATATAGTAAAATGCTGTAGACCATGAGTGGTGGATATATGGGTTTTCACTAAACAATTATTCAACTTTTCTGTCAGAAAAAAATGCCTATCTTGTAGGCTTATTAGGATTAGAAGAGATATATGTCTGAAATACCTGGCATATAATAAATGCTCAATAAAGAGTAGTTGTTAAAAAGCACTTAATGTGAGAGGCATGTTTTATAATGTTGGTAATTTGATAAGGCAGTTTATGAAATGTTTAAAAATACTTTCCAGTTTTACTGGTCTCCTTCACTCCAGAATAACTGAATAAGAATCTCTGGAATGTTGTTGAATCTCTGGAATAAGCTTGGATTTTTTTAAAATTTTTTTTCTTCCTTTTTATTTCACCCCTTTTCTCTTTCTCCATTTCTCTTCTTCCCTCAAGATTATAAAGTACATCCAGGGCTGAGAACACTGATGCAAGAAAGGCAAATAATGGTGACTTAAGGAGAAAGAAGGGTTAAGAGCTAACAGAGACTAACATAAAAGCCCGTATGGTGTGCTCAAGGGGTCTCTGCTCTTCACTATTCTTTGGAGTCATTTATCTATTCATTTTTTTTCTTTCTGACTCAATTTTTGCCTCCATCACAGCCTCAGCTTCCTCATTGGTAAAATGAAGGTAACAATGGCTACCACTTAGACTTGTTGTAAGGTTTGAATTTAGTTAAATGATGTATATAAAATGCTTAGCACTTAATAGCTGATAAATAGCAATTATTTTGTTGCTATAATAAAAATAAAAACAATACTAAAAATGAGAACATTATAATAGTAAAAGACATTGAGCATTGAGCTAGTTATTTCTGTTTCAAGTATTGGTTTGGCCCTGGAAATATTGTGATAAATCTTATAGATATGATCTCTTCCCTCCAAGAGCGCACAGTATCATGAATGAGAAAGATCTAGAAACAAGTTCAAGACAGAGTTTTAAGTGCCAAGATAGATGGGGGAGAATGGTGTGGCCCATGGAATCCAGGACTAGTTTTGCTTCTCGTTTTGGCCTTGTTATCAGTCTCTAAGAGTTCAGAGATACTTTAGTTTTATTGTATTTTGCTAGCAAATTATTGAAGTCTCAGATATCCAGATATCAAGGTCTCATTAGGAAAAGGGATTGGCGCCTATCTTTCATTTGGATTTGAAGGTGCGGGGTCTGGAAGAGATGAACACAGCATACCATTTCCTGCCTTCTATTTTCCTCCTCCAATCTAGTCAACCCATACCGAGATTTTTTTCCTGGATAAATAGATTAGCTTGTAATTATAGATTAGGTAGTTAGCTCTTCAATGTAATCATTGTTTAAACATTGAGAGCAAATAGATTTCTTTTTTTGTACATGTAAGATTCAACAAAATGCAGCTAACATAATAAATTATTGTATTAAAGACAATTTAAAAGAATTATTATGAGTCCTAGCAAGACAGAGAAGTAACATGGTGTCCTGATGTGTAAATATGGAGATAAAGCCTATGTATTAAGGAAAGAGAAACAAAATATAATTGTTATGACAACAATCTGGAATTATATTTTATATCCCCTTGTAATTATTAACAGGATTATTAATGCTACTCTGTGTTGGCCCTCAGAATCATGCCTAATGATTTGGTTCATCTGCCTTTTTATGTGATAGTTCTTAATCAAATCTGTCTTGATATTTCTAGGTGTTTTAAAACTAACATTTACAAATAGATGTGAGGCCATTTTTATAAATGTATTTCAAATTTAGTGAAATATTTCATTTTTACTTTTTTCTAAAAATACTATAATGCTGTACATTGAAATAATGGGGACCTGCCCTGAGATTAACAGATTTGAGGATTGATAAATCTGTACAAAGTTGAATATATTTTTTCTTATTAACAAAGCAAGAAGAATATAGACAAGCTTATTTAATACCTGGTGTGTATATTCTTCTAGACCATTTATATGCTTATACATACAGGTAATTTTATTATAACCATGCTGTACGTAGTCTTTTAATAATCTTTTTTCACTTATAACATCTTATATGTTTCAGCACATTTGTAAAAGCTGTATAATATCCTTTAATATGGATGTATCATTATTTATTTAATGGAGCAAGTAAAGGAAACAAGTGCCTAATTTTTTTGCTATTTGCAACTATATTCCATGTTGTGAGGAACATTCTTGTAGCTAAATTTTTGTAAATACTCTTAATTATTTCCTTAGGATAAATTTCTAGAAATGGAATTGCTAGGCACTTTTAGACTTTTCAAATTACCCTTCAGGAAGGTCTATACAGTTTACCATCACACCAGTGGTTTATGAAAGTACCTATTTTCCTATACATTTAGTATTTGCTATCCTTTGAAAGTTTTAACTTATAATATGTATGTAGTAACAGTATAAAAAGTAGGGAAAATCAGCTAGAATGCTATTCCCTTAACATGGCAGTGATTATAATATTTGTTATAGTATTCAAGGTTTTTGTTATATGCATAAGTGGTTGTAAATATATATGCAGTTTTTGTTTTCTGCTTTTTGCATTCATTGTTAAGTAAATTTCCCTGCCTTTACTTGACCTTCATGATTCATGTTCAATGGTCACCAAAATACAGTAGGTATTTGTATTTACCTAACTCTTCTCTTATTCCTGGACAGCTATCTCACTACCCATTTTTATTATGTATAATATCACACATTATAAAAACACAGAGATAGCTACTATTTATTATGAAACAAATTTTATACTATGTACTTTTTTCTTCCTTTGTATTATTTTCTTTCAGACTGATGTCCAGGATTGGTAATATTGGATCACAGACATTTTTATGGCACAGCCTTTCTTCTATGTCATTATTTCTTATTTCTTTATTTCATCAAACATTTATTGGAAGTCTAATATGTGTCAGGCACTGTGCTAAGAGGCACCGAGTATATAAAGATAAATCATACAGAGTCCTTAATGTTAGACATTAAACATATGTGATAAAGAGGGACATGATAAAAGACATTACTGGATGGACAGTACATTGAGTGGTTGGTTAGTCTATCTGTCCAACCATCCATCCATCTACCATTAATCCACACATGATTTTCCCTCTAAAGCATGGGAGAGTTAATTGCAGACATGATGCCCTTTTACCTCTAAATATTTCTGTATATGAACAAGGACATTTTCTTAACTACAATACAGTGACTAAATCCAGGGAATTTGATGTGAATATACTATTTTTTAACCTGTTGTCCACATTAAAATTTCACAGTTGTCCAAGTAATGTCCTTAATGGCAGTTTACCCTCCATGATCCAGGATCTCCTTTAATCTAGAACAGTTTCTCAGCCTTTTGTTATCTTTCATAGCATTGATATTTTTGAAGAATAAAGGTCAGTTATTTTGTAGAATGTTCTTCAATTTGAGTTTGTTTGAGTTTCTTCTTGTTCAGATTCAGAGCATGCATTTTTGTCAGGAATGCTATGTAAGTGGTATTGTGTTATTTGCACATTGTATCATTTTAAGAGGCATGCGATGTCAATTTGTCCCAATATTGCTGAGGTTAAATTTGAATACCTGGTTAAAGTGGGGCTTGCCAAGTTCTATTGTAAAGTGAACTTTTTTTTTTTTGCTTTTGTAATTAATAAGTGATCTATGAGGAGATATTTTGAAACTATGTAAATATTCTGTTCCTCACCCAACTTTTGCCTCCTAGTTTTGTCATCCATTGATGATTTTCTGACTTCATCCTTATATTATTACTTGACTTTGTACTGTAAGAACTTTCCTGTATTCGTTCATATCAGTATGACCTCATGGATTCTTATTTTATTCAGTGAGCTACATCCCATTACTATAATTATTTATTTTGATGTACAAATTGTCCCACATTTGGGTAGTGGGAACCCCTTCAAGTTGCCTCCTGTGTGCTTTTGATATGTTCTTACCATTCTTCAAGCAGTTCTTTAATTTTTGGCATAGCAAGATGATCCAGGCTTACCTTATACTTTCCTTGTCCCAGTGCTGTAACTGGCCATTTCTCCAAGGAACCTTCATCCCTTTTAGTTTAGAAATCAAGATATGAGCTAAGATACATGTTCTTTAAATAGTCCCCAAGGCAATTTTGCTGGTCTGTCTGGAACCCACTGTAATAGAGACTAAATGGACCGGACTGAGGAGGAGTTGAAACAGTCTAGGGAGATGAAGGAGCATAAGTAGAGTCACAGTATATGGAAAAGTCCAACTCATTCAGAGGAGCTGCAGTTCATTCGAGCAGAGAAGAGGCTAGAGAATGAGGCAGGGACCATTTCACTGAGGACTTTATTTGCCATCTAGAAGAATTTAACCTTATAGAAGATGAACCATCATAGGGTGTTTAAACTGGGTAGGGAAGTGATCTATTTTGGTAGATTGGCCTTTTAATTTTAAGGTCACCTGTGGCAGTGTATAGGATGGATTAGATAAATGTTTAAAATTGTTTTCCAACAGGGTTGGCATTTGCCTTCATAGAGGGCTTAAATTTTTCTCCTAGAAATCAGTATTGCCGCTGCTGGGTATTAATACCTCAAAAGGGTAGCTTACAGTAATTTTGTGAAAAGAGAGTGAGAAGAAGCAAGACTACGCAATATGTGAAAGCTGGAATCATCAATTTATCTGTTTGTATAATGGCAGCAACTCTTCCTTTTAGTAATAGTTTTGCAATCACGACTGAAAGTTGAATGTCAGTGTTTTCTGTTGAAACATTACACAAAGTATGTAAAACAATGCTGCCTTTTCTTAATGAAAAATCTTGGTGAATATGAGTACTTTTACATTTTATTTTTTTTATCTTTGGTAGTAAAGTCAGCAATAGGATTGATATAGATATTCAATAGTACAGACATTCTACCTGGTTCACAAGGCCCAAAACATGAAATGTAACAAGTATGTTTTCTGAAATAATACCAGTTTGCATCTTTAGCTTGTAGTTTGCTGTTATCATAACAAGTTTTATTTCTGTACTGTTTATAGCCCGTATCCCAGCCAGTTGGAGTTGAACAACAAGCAGCTCTTCTAAAACCAGATTTGGTTCAAAGGTACGTATCTTTCATATTAATACCACGAAAACAGTAAGGGCATGTTGAAGTATTTGCATTCATCAGGGACTTAGTGTGTCTTGACTAGAGAGGGTTCTGTGTATATTTAAAAAAATAATAGGTATTATTTTTACTTTTTATTTTAATGAAGATCATATGGATTGTGAAATTATTGACCATTTTCTTGTTTTCATTATAACATTCTGTTCCTAAGAAAAGCTTATAAGGGTTAAAATAGGCAATAAATAGTATAATTTAGAATAAAATTATAGATAATCTAAAGAAATAAATTATAACTAGATATATAATTATGGTTTATTTGGTATTTGTAAACTAATATTTTTCTCTGTGTTCAGATTGGGTAATTCCTATTGTTCTGTTTTCAAGTTCACTGTAGATTTCCTTTGTCCTGTTCTGCTATTGTGCCTATTCAATGAGTTGTTTATTTCTATGATTGTGCGTTTAGTTCTATAATTTCCATTTGGTTCTTTTTAAAATATCTTCTGTTTTTTATCAGATTTTTTTTTCATTTGCTTCAAGATTATTTGTATTTGCTTATTGAACATTTTGATGATGGCTGCTTTAAAATCCTTATCAGGGCTTTTGAGCCACGCTTCTCTTGCATAGGCCCGCTTCCACATTTGGAAGTGTACTTTCCCTTCTAATAAAACATTCCTTTTCTACTGTAAAAAAAAAATCCTTATCAGTTAATTCCAATATCTGATTCATCCTGGTGTTGACATCTGTTGATTGTCTTTTCGAATTCAAATTGTTGTTTTCCTGGGTTTTGGTATAACAAGGAATTTTCATTTGTCTCCTGGACAATTTGAATCTTACGTTAGGAGACTCGGGATCCTATTTAAATATTCTATTTTATCAGGCAATATACCCTGTTCTAATGACAGTTTAGTTTTCATAGTCCTTGTAGAATGATTCAGGTCTGCTTGGTTCACCTCATACCACTGAGCCCCACTGCTGGATAGAGGTGTTAGAGAGTACTTCTCTAGGCCTGGTACCTTAGGCCAGCTCTCCAGGCCACACACATACTGTTTGTTGGTGGCACTTCTGCCAACATCACCAGGAGAGGAAAGGGCTCACCTGAACCACCTTCTGCTGCTGGGTTGGGGGTCAGGAGACCACTGGGATTGGGCTGCCTTTGCCTTTGGGTCAGAAGCTGGGAGACACTAAGCCTGGACTGCCTTCTGTCACGAGGTGGGTAATCGGGAGACGCCAAGCTGCTATGTTTTCTCTTAAGTCTTGGGAAATCCCTAGTTAGTCCTCCCTCATCTTTTTATCCTTCAGTGCCCTCCTTTGATTGTCTACTGTATTATTTTCAGATTTTTTTAGTACGAGGGGAGAAACACGGAGAATTGAGTTTCTGCCGTTTCGTCCCAAACCTAAACTAGTATTTTAACGTAACTCTGCAATACAAATGATGTAGAATTATGTCCTTTTTATCCTCTGAAAGTGTTACTTGTCACTGTTATTTCTTTGTATATTAAAAAAGTAAGATCAGTAATAATGCATCTTCTACCACTTGTATTTATGCAAAATCTTTTTGCACATGGACACAGAACAAAATTTAGGAATTATTTTTATCTCTTCTTATATATCTTAATACAGATATTTTATGAATAGTTTTTAGGAGAACTTTACCTAAAAATTAATTTAAAATATATCTGTTTGGTGCGTATAGATTTTCTCATTTAAGTTTCAAAAATGTTTATTGGAATTTTTGTATTTATTGAAATATTTTCAAATTTATTAAAAAAAGAAACTGAAAATTGCCCTTGACACAGATAAACTGAATGTTAGTCCACTGTTTCATAATGATATTGATTTGAACCTGCAAAATACAAGTAGTTAGAATTGATAAAGTTGAACCTTTCTCATATCATTCATTTTCATTTTCATTTTTTTACCTAAATTATGGTGTATTTGATTGATTGATTGATTGATTGATTAACGTGGAGGTATAACTGACATACAACCTTATATAGTTTCAGTATACAACATAATAATTCGATATTTGTATATGTTGTGAAATGATTACCACGGTAAGTCTAGTTAACATCCATCATCTTTCAGAGTTACAGAATTTTTTCTTGTGATGAGAACCTTTAAGATTTACTCTCTTAGCAACCTTGGAATATACAATAATTTTATTAACTATAGTCACCATGGTATACATTACATCCCCATGACTTATTTATTTTATAACTGGAACTTTGTACCTTTTGACTTCTTTCACCCATTTTGCCTACCTCTTACACCCCCCTCCCTGCTTCTGGCAACCACCAATCTATTCTTTTTATCTGTGAGCTTGGGTTTATTTTGTTTGTTTGATTTCTTAGATTCTACATATAAGTTAGATTATATGGTATTTGTCTGTCTTTTTCTAAATTATTTCACTTAGCTTAATGCCCTCAAAGTCTACACATGTGTGGCAAATGCCAAGATTTCATTATTTTTATGGTTGAATTATATTCAATTATAGAATATATACCACATTTTCTTTATCTTATTTTCATTTCATGTTTTGCCTCCTGCACTATTCCTGTCTCCCACACGTGATCTCTCTATCCTCTATTGAGTTCATTATATAAAAAGGTATATTTTGAATGAGAATTGGTTTCTAGAAGTTTTATTTGAATATATTAATAAGAAACCCCAAAACAAAAAAGATAAAATTGATCAAGAGCTCCCTTTGATAAAAGGTTCCAGAGACCCATCACTGACAATGAATTTTTTAAAATTTCCCCTACTGTGCAAAGATGTATGCCATATAAATACAATGTGATCTCAGTTTTTCATAACTTTTTAAAATAGCTTTATTGAGATTTAATTCACATACCGTTAAATTCACCCATTTAAAGTGTATGATTCAATGGCTTTTAGTATATTTACAGAGCTGTGCAGTCATAACTTTTTAAAAGATATTGTACTAATTTATTCTTAAATTAATTATTTATGATTTTAGAATTGGGGATTTTTCTTAGAATTTTACCATCAAGATGGAATAATTCCAGCCATGAAAGTATTTCAGATGTTAACTCAGATTGGGTTAAATATTAGGCTTTGAGAATAACGGAACAATGTCTGTTCTGAGAAGCTGAATAGAAGTTGCTTTTGTGTTTTGAATTACTAGTTTGCATCATGATGTGGCAGCTGTGAAGGAAAACACCAATATCCCTGATAACCCAAGTGGAAATGGTAAACAAGATCGAATCAAACAGAGAAGAGCTTCTTGTCCTCGACCAGAGAAGGGGACTAAATTCCAGCTTACTGTCCTTCAGGTCAGTTTGTAAAATGGTCTGCTTAAGAGTATGTGTAGAGGTCTGGGGTTGCAGGGAAGGGCAGTGTTATTGCAGAGGTAGGGTATTGTGAAACTCTCTCTAAATTTTCTTTTCTTACATTACATTTCTTTTTCTGATAAGAGTCTTATGTATTAAATGGTAAATTTAGGAAGTATAAGGAAAATATAAGGAAGAAAATTAAATTAACTTGTACTTTCAGAGATAGTTCCTATTACTGTTTTAGTTTGTTTCATTTCTTTTTTTCTGTATGTATGTGTAGCATTTTACATTAAAATTGTAATAGTACTAGTAGTAGTGAAATTTTATTTTATTTTATTGTTTTTGGATGTAATGGATATATTTATTATCTCGATTCCGGTGATGGTACGTATATGTCCAAACACATCAAATCATATACATTAAATATGTACTATTTTCATATACCAACAACACCTCAGTAAAAACTTAAAAAATGAATACCACACACCTAAGTCAAATTTTCCTCACCAAAAATGTAATTCATGGGGATATAATTAAGTCTGCTGGTGGACGAAGTGTTCAAGGTTATTCCATTTAATCTAAATCTTAAAACCTGAACATGAATAATTTGTGAAGAGGGAATTTTAGTAAAAGGAGTAGTATGAAAAAATATATAGATGCTAGAACATGAGATGTAATCAGAAATAATCAGTAATAATAAAAGATAAGCTAGCTATTTTTTTGAGTCATCTCAAAAGTCAAATATAACTCTGATTGTTGCCCACTCAACAGCAGTATCCCATGATCTTTTATTCATGCTTACATGCCTACCTTCAATTATTAACGATGAAAGTATTAGAATTTTTCCCAACTTTCCTTGAAGCCACAACAGGGAATGTGATTCTATGCTGGACAATAGTTTCTGAGAAGAAATTTTCTATAAGGCTTATGGGAAAGTTTATTTTTTTAAACACAAAAAATTTATTTCTAGGCATGCATGTCAAAAACCTATTTTTTTTGTTCATATCTATGTTATTCAATTCAATGAGTTTTTTTCAATTATAGTTGGCATACAATAATATTAGTTTCAGTTGTACAGCATACTGATTAGAGATCTATATAACTCACAAAGTGATCACCCCACTAAATCTAGTACCCCACTTCCCCTCTATATATTTATTACAACATTAACTGTGTTTCTTATGTTATACTTTATATCTCGATGTCTATCTTATAAGTATCCATTTGTATTTCTTAATCCCTTTGCCCTTTTTCGTCATCCCCCCAGCCCCACTCCCATCTAGTAACCCTCAAAATATTCTCTGTATCTATGTTTATTTCCGTTTCCATTGTCGTTGTTTATTATTTTGTTCTTTAGATTCCACATGTATGTGAAATCATGGGATATTTGTCATTCTCTCTCTGACCCTCTAAGTCCATCAAGGCAATATCTTTTTCCATCCCCTTCTTTTTAGTCTGTGTGTGTCTTTTAATCTGAAATGAGTCTCTTATAGGCAGCATATGTAGGAATGTTGTTTTCTTATCCATTTAGCTTCCCTATCTTTTGGTTGGCGCACTTAATTCTTTTCCATTTGAGGTACTTATTGGTAGGAATGTACTTATTACTATTCTTTATTTCTGTTTTTGATACGTTTTTCTTCTTAAAGAAGTCCCTCCAACATTTCTTGTAATACTGGCTTGGTGGTGATAAATTCCTTTAGCTTATTTTTGTCTGGGAAGCTCTTTATCTGTCTTTTGACTTGAAACAATCTCTTTGCTGGATAATATTTTTGGTTGTAGATCCTGGGTTTTCATCACATCGAAAATTTTGTACCAAGTCCTGCTGTCCTGCATAGTTTCTTTTGAGAAATCAGCTTCCCATCTTTTGGGCACTCCCTTGTGGGCAGCTCACTACTTTTCTCTTGCTGCTCTTAAGATTCTATCTTTGTATTTAACCTCTGGTATTTTAATTATGCTCTGTTTTGGTGTGGGCCTCTTTGAGTTCATCTGTTTTGGGACTCTCTGAGCTTCCTGGGGTCGCATGTTTGTTTCCTTCACCAGGTGAGGGAAGTTTTCCATCATTATTTCTTCAGATAGCTCTTCAACTTCTTGTTCTCTCTCTTCAGGTACCCTATGACACGGATGTTTTTACATTTAATTTTGTCCCATAGGCTCCTTAAATTATTATTATAGCCTTGGCTTTCTTCTTGCCATTCTTATTGGGTGCCCTTGGTTTCCCCATGCTCTATATTGGTGGCTCGATCCTTTTCTTCATCCATTCTGTTGATTCCTTCCAATATACTCTTCATCTCAGGTAATGTGTTTTTCATTTCTAACTTGTTCCCTTTTATAATTTCCATTTCCATTTTTATGTTTTTTTATCTCTTTGTTAAAGTTCTCACTGAATTCATCTACATTTCCCCTGAATTAATTGGGTGTCTTTATAACCAGTGTTTTGAACTCTGCATCTGTTTGATTGCTTGACTCCATTATTCCTGGATCTCTGTTCTGTTCTCTCATATGGTTTCTGTTCCTTCGTCTTCCCATTTCGACTGCCTTTTTGTGTCTGTTTCTATGTACTAAGCAAAGCTCCTAAGTCTTCCAGTCTTATTAGCATGGCTTTGTGTAATAGCTGTCCAATGGCACAGTCTGGAGAGGGGTTCAGCTGCAGGTCAAGTTTAGCCCCAGCCCGTGCCCTTCTGGGACCATCTGTTAAGATTCAGCAAGCAATCCACAGCTGCTGTGCTTATAGTTGCCTCAAGAGGCCACCCCAGAAACCGAGGCCAGCTGCCACCAGTGTGAGTCTTGGAGTTGGCTCATCAAGGAGTGCCGGACTCACAGAGGACACAACTGGATGTGGCTTGGGTGAGGCCTTGAGTTGGGGGAGGTGAGGTTTCAGGGAATCCTCTGGGCAGAGCAACCTGTGTTGTCCAGTTTGATGACGTCTTGGCTATGGCAGCGTTGTGTCTGCGCACTGGTATGGGGGAGGGCTCAACAGAGAATAGTGGATACCGCGGGCACTTCTGTCTTGAGCAAGTTTTGCCTCAGCCCTCACTCTGACAATGTCTCCCTGTAAGTCCCTAGTGACCCCTGCATGCAGCGTAATCAGCACTGGTGCTCAGAGCGAGCAGGTCTGCCACCCAGAAAATCCACTTGTGGACACGGTCTCTTTAAAAGGTGTCTGCCGCTGCCACAGCCTTTGTCTCACTCAACCACTTGGGACCAGGCAGCCCTATGTCCTTGCCCTGGCCTACCTTCTGCCGTTGCAGGGTGATTTCTTGTTTTTTTTTTTTTTCCTAGTTGTATGGCTTGTTCATCCCAGACAATCTTTCCTTGCTGCTCCTTGTTTCTGTCACGACTTTGATTTGGTCACCAGAAGAATGAACAGAGCCTCTACCATCTATGTCATTTTTTTTTCCTATAACTTTTTTTTTTGCTTTTTTATAGAAGTTGTGTTCCCTCTTCCTCCCCACAGGATCACATTTGTAACTTATGTATTTATTGCTGAGTAATTTGAGCCTTATATTTATCATAGAATGGTTTAGACAGTATTTCACCAAGGGAAAAACAATCTTTTAAGATTCTGAAGCATTTAAACCATTTTTCCATGTGTTGTATGTGAGCTCATCTAAATGTTTCCTGTACCAATTGCAAAGAGAAGACAATGATTGACTCTTAAACTGGTGGTGAAATGTTTATGCCCAGGTGTCAACCTCTGGAGACAACATGGTGGAGTGTCAACTGGAGACACACAATAACAAGATGGTCACCTTCAAGTTTGATGTTGATGGTGATGCACCAGAGGATATTGCAGACTATATGGTAAGTACAATAAAATCAAATGATTTTTTTTCCTTCAATGTTTCCGTCTCTTTTTCCCCTCTAAGTCTCCCCCTATTTATTCAGAGCCATCTTTTTTTAGGATACTGTTAGTTTTTAAAGTGTATACAGAGCTAAATTGATTATGATAAAGAAGTCACTGCACCTCCTCTAGTTTCAGTATATATATATCTGCAAAATATGAGGGGGTTTAATTAAAAGATGATCTAGGTCAGTGGTTCTTATCTCTGGCTGCATGTTAAAATCACCTGAAGAAACTTTTGAAAAACACTTCCTTGGGCCCCTAATGAAAGCAGAATCTTTGAAGGTGAGGCCTAAGCATCAGTAATTTGTAAAATTCCCCAGTTATTCTAATTTGTTAGCTACTGATATGTCTTATATATGGGTGTTCAAGTAATGTTCATCATCTCATTTAGTTTTCATATTTTTTTGAATTCTTAGGTTTAAGTTATTATTTTTCCCTTTTTTTAAAAAAAATTGGAATGGGCTACAGTGGCAGGAAGGAGCAGGATGGGCTACAGTGCCAGTTTCCTGTGGATATACGTTCTTGGCCAAATAAAATTAAACATTTTAAAAGTTAGAAGTTCTGTCAGTTCTGCTTCTTGCTTAACATAGTATTTTCTGAACAATCTCTAAGCCATTCATTATTATCTTTAGAGATGTTTCATTTTATGATTTGTGATTTAAAAGCTTCTGGGTTAGTACATTTAGTTTGAAACATAAACATTGCCTCAGTTATGTTCTTCAAATGACAATCAATTTAAAGAATGCCAGATAGTTTTTAAAATGCTGGCTTCTCTGGTTGTGCCAATCTGACAAATGACAGTGGTCTCAAAATAGAATAATTTATAGCATTTTATTGTTGGTCTTTGTTAGTTTTGTTTTGGCATTTGGATCAAAATACTTAATATTAATGGTAATAACTGTGTACAGTGTCAGGTAGGTACTAGACTGGTCAGGGGGCTCAGTTCATAAATTATATAAATGTCTAATCACTATGCTGCACACCTGAAGCTAATATAAAATAATACAGAATGTCACTGTAATTGAAAAATCAAAAAAAGGGGAAAAAAGGTGAAGGCAAATAAGAAGTTCAAATTTCCAGGTATAAAACAGATAAGTCATGGGGATGTGGTGTACAGCATAGGGAATATAGTCAATAATATTGTGATAACATTGTACAGTGTCAGGTGGTTGCTGGACATATATATCATGGCAATCACTTCTTTAGGAATATAAGTATTGAAAACTATGGTGTATATCTGAAACTAATACAATATTGTATGTTAGCTATATTTCAATAAAAATCTTTGAAAAATAAATACTTAATTTTAATTTAGTTTTCATTAGTGTAGTCACCACTGATACAATGTTATAATTTTGAAGAAACTAAATTCATTCTTGTGAACAGACTAAGTTTTACCTTTGGGCAGGTTGAAGATAACTTTGTGCTGGAAAGTGAGAAAGAAAAATTTGTAGAAGAATTGAGGGCTATCGTAGGTCAAGCCCAGGAGATTCTACATGTCCACTCTGCTGCAGAAAGAGCCACTGGAGTGGACTGTATTTCCATGGAATCCAACAGTAGCCAAGTAAGAGCAATTGTTTAGCAAATAGGTCTTCTCGGATATGTATCAAGAACTTCTATATTTATCTGTTCATTTTTAATTCAGGCAGGATCATCTGAACAAGTACAGATAAATTCTGCATCCACACAAACAAGCAGTAAGTATATTTAATAAAATTTACCATTTGGCTTTTGAAGTGAGACATTTGGAAACTTTAATTTATACATCTTCATTGGGAAAGGTATTAGCCAATAAAGGAATTTGATATATTGTTAATGTAGACTTTCCCACACTTTGAAATGACTTTATAGCCCAGAAGAAAGAAGTATATGAAGAAGTAAAACCATTTTCCAAATTTCCTCCAAGTGTTGGTCCTTTTATTGATTAATTTGTTTCTGAGTTGTTGTGTGATATCTTACCAGAAAAGGAGTCACAGTACTGATGGCCTTTAATGGCTTTACTGTTCAAATTTAACTGGTAAGCTTTTTTTCCCTCTCGTGATATGAGATAGACAGAAACTTTCTTACCTAAAATCGTAATGTTCTAAGTTTACTTCATGTTTTAATAGTCTTGATTTAATATCTTGAGTTCATTCCATCAGTGATATGCTTCTGCTTGCTCTGATCACTAAGTTTTTGTAAATCAGATACCAAATGTACTTTCAGTGACTATAAATGGGGTCCTCCGTTTTCTTTTCTGATGACTTTATCTCTCCATTCTTCTCAGCTCTGGTCATGGGTATATTTAGAGTATCTGGGAGTGGGAGAAGAGCCATAGACAAATGAGGACCTCTGAAGGAATTATAACGACATGAAGAAGCAACAGGTGGTGTAGGAGTCATGCAACCAGATACCATTACCCTGAAATTTAGTTTGTGTCAGAATACCAAGGTCCTCCTCTGTCTTCTTTTTCTCATTAGCCAGAGTCCGAGCAGATTTCTGACTCACAAAGTAGGGAAAAGTTTAAAAGAGAATTACTTATTTGAATATGTTTAAACAAAGGAGTAAAAAGGCTTATTTGACTTTATTTTTTAAGTTGTCATATAGTAAAATTGACTTTTTATTTCTTTTGATGTCTAGTTCTATAAATTTTAATACTTGTGTAGATTTGTGTAAGCACTACCATAATCAGGATACAGAACAGGAAACATAGGTTTTAATGGTAAAAGAGCTTTCCATTTTTTCTCCCTCAAAGTGCCCTGCTTTTAACTGCTACTGATACATTGTTTGTTTCAGTAGACTCTAAATCCTTCTCTAAAGACATATTATGCCTAGTTCTTTAGAGCAGGGGTCCCAACCCCCTGGGCCACAGATGGGTACCGGTCTGTGGATGTGTACCAGTCCGTGGCCTGTTAGGAACTGGGCCACACAGCAGGTGGTGAGTGGCTGGCAAGTCAGTGAAGCTTCTTCTGTATTTTCAGCCGCTCCCCAGCACTAGCATCACTGCCTTGGCTCCACCTCAGATCATCAGGCATCATCATATTCTCATAGGAGCACTAGTCCCTGGTGCCAAAAAGGTTGGGGACCACTGCTTTAGAATATTTGTCAGGGTTGGGAGGTGTAGTCTTATAGATTAGACATATCCTAATGCTGTTGGAAATGGAGATACAAAATAAATTGCTGTTTTAACTTTGTTTCCTTAGTCAATAAGGCAAATATACTGACAACTGCTTAGCATATTAAATTTTACTAATTCTTTCTACAGATGAATCTGCTCCTCAGTCATCCCCAGTTGGTCGGTGGCGATTCTGTATCAATCAAACAATAAGAAACCGTGAGGCTCAATATCCTTCTCTTCAGCAGTCTATGTCTATAGTTCCTGGGCTACACCCACTTTCTAGTAAGTGTTCATTCTCTGTCGACTTTATCCAGACTTGGAGAATGGAGGATGCAAAATATGGACCATATCTTCAACTTGTTTTCATGGATATTTTGTGCTTATGAGAATTTTCATAAGCATTTTTAAAGATGTTAATACTAGGATCTAAACTTAAGCCATTTTTATTTAATAATTATGGAAAAATAAAAGGTTTTTTTTTCCTCAACAGGTCGAATTATGTATATTTTTAGTCTTATTTACAAAAGTATTTTCACATACGTTCTCGTTTACCCCTTGCTCCTCCTATCCTTTTGAGTTTGAATACTACTCCATGCTTTGTTCTTACCAATATGTGCTTAGCCATTCTTTGTTGTTATTCCAGGTCTAAGAAACACAAATAATAAGGAAATATCACAGGACACACTGCTCACTTTAGAAAATAATCCATGCCAGCGTATACTTTTCACCTCCAAGCCAGAACACAAGGACGTAGTTGATGGTAAGATTTCTGAATGTGCCAGTGTAGAAACTAAGCAGCCAGCTATGCTTTACCAAGTGGAAGATGACAGGCATACAATGACACCAGTTGCTAGTAGTTCCAGTTATACTGCTACTTCAGTTTGTGCAGTTCCCATTGAATGTGAGGGACACACCAACCAAGCAGGCACATTCCTACCTGTGTATCCGTGTCATCAAGCTGGCAATCAGGCTGATGTACTTACAGTCCCTCCTGGCGAGTCAACTGAGATTGCTGGTAACTCTCTTACAACTGCAGTATTTATGTCTGATCAAAAGCCTCAATCCTTATCAGTGCCACAGCCAACTATGGATGCAGAGTTTATTTCCCAAGAAGGAGAAACCACAGTGAACACTGAAGCAAGTTCTCCTAAGACGGTCATTCCCACTCAGACCCCTGGCCTTGAACCGACTACCCTTCTACCCACTACTGTCCTGGAATCAGATGGGGAAAGACCTCCAAAAATGGAGTTCGCAGATAACCGAATTAAAACTCTGGATGAAAAATTAAGAAACTTGCTCTATCAGGAACATAGCATATCTAGCATCTATCCTGAGAGCCAGAAGGATACCCAAAGCATAGACTCTCCATTTTCTTCCTCTGCTGAAGATACACTCTCGTGTCCAGTGCCAGAAGTCATAGCTATCAGTCACAGTGGAATTCAAGATAGTCCTGCACAGTCCCCTAATGTTCAGCAGACAGGCTCTAAGATTCTGCCCAATGTGGCTGCAAGTCAGCCTGATAACATATCAGTGTTCAAAAGGGACCTGAATGTGATAACTTCTGTATCCAGCGAATTATGTTTACATGTAAGTATAATTCTTTCTAACCAATTCCTTATCCTTATATTTTTAAATAATTTCCCTCTTTTCTAAAGTTCTGTTCTTTGGAAGGAAATTGTCTGCCACAAGATTCTGAGGTTGCAGGTATTTAAGAAGGCTATGACTTAGGCTGCAGGTGCCCAGAACTTCTCAATACAGATGGCAGAACTATCTTTGGTGAGAGAGACCTCTGGTGAATTAGCTAGGAACTTGTATCTATTTTTGTATTAATGACAAGACCAGCACTGACTTATAGATTGTTTTAGTTGGTAGGAAAAAGTTACATTTAGATTTCCACTTAAAAATTCCTGTTATCAGTTTTCTTTTAAAAAAATTCATGGTTTTTAATTTAATTTTGTTTTGTGGGTTTTAATTTATTTGAAAAATATTTTTAAAGAAAGTAAAAATGATCCATAATCTGATGACTTGTCTGTTTAAGTTATGTCATATAGGAATTTCATTTCCTTTTTCTTTCTTTTCAAATCACAGAGGTAACCATTATCTAGTGTTTATCTACTATTTGGTATTTATCCTTCTTGAAATAAGCTTAAAGAAGTCTATTTACGTACCTAAGCTTACACAGGTCTATTTTCATACCTGCAACATTTTATTTACAAAAATAGGATTGTGCTATATACATATTGATCTGCAACTTGATTTTTTTAATTTTACAGTATATCATAGATATCATTGTAAATTTTTACTATTGTATCTCTTTATTTTTGTTATTATTATATAAGGTGTATTTGCATGTATATAAGGTAAAATCCACTTCCAAACCTTTAGAAATAGCTGTTAATAAATCTTTCCAGACATGATTTTAATTAACATACACGTATTTATATAGACATATTTCTTTATATGTATTATATAGTTACAAAGACATACATACATACTATATATTTTTATACATGATTCTTTACATACATATGCTGTTCTGCGTTTATTTTCACTTATGGACATCTATTCATGTCAGTACACATAGTTCCACCTCACATGACATTTTTTTATTATAAATTTTATTTTTCAATTATAGTTGACATTCAATATTATATTAGTTTCAGGTGTACAACAAAGTGATTAGACATCTATATAACCTATGAAGTGATCGTTTAACTTTTTTTTAATTTGCAAATAAGCACATTATTATCAAATGGTTCAACATCAATACAACACTTAACTTTTTAAACAACATAATATTCTATTGATAGATATAATTTAAATATTTATTTTTTGGTAAATGAGTAATTTTAAATTATTCAATTAATACATAAATACAATAGCAGTTCACAAGGATAAAAAAATAAATGTAATTGTTGAAATCAAAAACAGACTCACGAATATAGAGGAAAATCTGGTCATGGCCAGAGGGGCAGGGGTTGGGGGACTGGGAGAATGGGGTGAAAGGTTAAAGAAGTACAAATTAATAGTTGATAGATGAAGGGGAGGGGGAGCACATAGGGAATGCAGTCAGCATTAATATAATGGCTAGAGGAGAGAAAGAGTAACCAGGGCGATCATTTCATAAGCTATGTCTAATCTCTGTCCTGTATACTTGAAACTAATAATAAAATTAAATAAAAAACTTAAAAGAAAGTAATGGTGTTAACACTCTCTCACACCACATTATACTCCCCAAATACTGTTAAGTCCTTGGTCTTAATTCTTTTGGTCATTGCCATTAATAACTTGTAAATATATATTCATCTATTTTTTTAATTCACTAATTTTAGACAATACCTATTGACTCACTGCTACGAAGGGTGAGGAAATCATTATATTTTCCCTTTCTTCCACTTTTCTTCCACATACACTTCTCAGTTTTTATTACTTATATTGCTTTTTAACATTGGTAAAGTTTTAATATCTACATTTTTTTCTGTAACAGTTGGTTGTGCTTTTTATTATATGTGTTATCTAATGATGATGTAATGTGATTAGAACCATAAAAAATTAAACGTAATTCTCTGTCATTTAAACTTTGTTGCTCAAAGGAGATTTTTCCAAGTGTCAAGGTCAAATGGATTCTTTTGTTTGTTTCAAGTGTATTTTTAACTTTTTTCCTTATTTCTTTGTAATTACAGTTGACATTAAATATTATTTTATATTAGTTTCATGTATACAATGTACTGGTTAGACATTTATATAATTTGTGAGGTGATTGCCCCTCATAGTCTAGTACCTACCTGATACTATACACAGTTATTACAATATTATTGACTGTATTTCCTGTACTGTACTTCACATCCCCTTGACTATTTCATAACTACCTTCCTTTTTTTCACCCCACCCCCCAAAACTCTTCTCATCTGGCAACCATCAGTTTGTTCTCTATCTACAAGTTTGTTCTCTCTCTGTTTCTGTTTTGTATGTTTGTTTATTTTGTTCTTTAAATTCCACATTTAAGTGAGATCATATGATATTTCTCTTTCTCTGTCTGATGTATTTCACTTAGCATAATACCTTCCAATTCAATCAATGTTGTTGCAAATGGTAAGATTTTATTCTTTATTATGACCGAGTAATATTCCATTGTGTATATGTACCACTTCTTCTTTATTCAACCATCTATTGATAGACACTTAAGTTGCTTCCATATCTTGGCTATTGTAAATAATGCTCCAGTGAACATAGGGGTGCATATATCTTTTCAATTTAGTGTTTTGAATTTCTTCAGATAAATACCCAGAAGTGGAATTGCTGGGTCAAAAGGTGGATCCATTTTTAATTTTTTGAAGAACCTCAATTCTGTTTTCCATAGCAACTGCACCAATTTGCAATCCCACCAACAATGAATGAGTGTTCCCTTTCCTCCACAGCCTTGCCAACACCTGTTGTTTGTTAACTTATTGATGGTAGTCATTGATGACAGGTGTGAGGTGATATTGTGGTTTTGATTTGTATTTCTCAAATGAATAGCAACATGGAACATCTTTTCATATGTTTATTTGATCATGTCATACTCATATGTTTATCTATATGTCCTCTTTGGAAAAATGCCTATTCAGATCCTCTGCCCATTTTTTAATGGGATTGTTAATTATTTTGATGTTGAGTTAAATAAGTTCTTTATACATTTTTGGATATTAACCCCTTATCTGATGTATCATTGGTGAATATCTTCTCCCATACAGTAGATTGTCTTTACTGTCTGTTGATGGTTTCCTTTGCTGGGAAAAACCTTTTTAGTTTGATTTAATCCCATTTGTTTATTTTTTCTTTTGTTTCCCTTGCCCGAAGAGGTGTATCAGAAAAAATATGGTTTCGGGTCTTAAATTTAAGTCTAATCCATTTTGAATTTATTTTTCTATAGGGTTGAGAAGGTGGTCAAGTTTCATTTTTTTTAGATGTACCATTTAGTTTTTTTTCCCAACACCATTTATGGAAGAGCCTTTCTTTACCTCATTGTATATTCTTGCCTCTTTTGTCATAGATTAATTGATCATATAGGCGAGGATTTATTTCTGGGCTCTCTATTCTATTTCATTGATCAGTGTGTCTCTTTTTATGCCAGTACCATGCTGTTTTGGTTACCATAGCCTTATATTATAGTTCGATAGCAGGTAGCATAAGTCCAACTTTGTTCATCTTTCTCAAGATTGCCATGGCTATTCGGAGTCTATTATAGTTCTATACAAATTTTTGGATTATCTGTTGTAGTTTTGTGAAAAATGCCATTGGTGTTTTGATAGGGATTGCATTGAATCTAAAAATTGCTTTGGGTAGGATGGACATTTTAATAATGTTAATTCTTCCTATCCATGAGCGTGATCTATGCATCCATTTATTTGTATACTCTTCGGTTTCTTTCTTCAGTGTCAATATTTTGAGTACAGGTTTTACCTCCTTGGTTAAATTTTTTTCTAGGTATTTTATTGTATCTGGTCAATTATAAATTTGTATTTATAATTTCTCTTTCTGATCATTCATCATCGATGTATAAAAATGCAACTGACTTCTGAATATTAATTTTTTATCCTGCTACTTTATTAAATTCATTTATGAATTCTAATAATTCTTTGGTGGAATCTTTAGGGTTATCTCTATATAGTATCATGTCATCTGCAAATAATGACAGTTCTACTTCTTTCCAATTCAGATGCCTTTTGTTTCTTTTTCATGTCTGATTGCTGTGGCTAGGACTTCAAATGCCAGGTTGAATAAAAGTGATGAAAGTAGAAATCCTTGTCTTGTTCATGATCTTAAGAAAAATAACTTTAGTCTTTCCCCATTGAGTATGATGTTAGCTGGGTGTTTGTCATATATAGCCTTTATTATGTTGCATTCCCTCATTCCCACTTTGTTGAGAGTTTTTATCATAAATGGGTGCTGGATTTTGTCGAATGCTTTTTCTGTATCTATCGATATGATCATATGATTTTTAGCTTTCAATTTGTTAATGTAGTATATCACATTCATTGATTTGCAGATTTGCAGATATTGGATGAGCCTTGCGTCTAATGAATCCCATATAATCATGGTGTGTGATCTTTTTAGTTTATTAGTGGATTTGGTTTAGAAATATTTTGTTGAGGATTTTTGCATCTATGTTCATCAGGGATATCCATCTATAAGTTATTTTTCTTTGTAATGTCTTAGTCTGGTTTTGGAATCAGGGTAATAGTCACCTTGTAAAAAGAATCAGGGAGCCTTCCCTCATTTTCAAATTTTTGGAATAGTTTGAGAAGAATAGGTGTTCATTCTTCTTTGAATGTTTGGTGAAATTCACCTGGGAAGCTATCTGATGGTCTAGGACTTTTGTTTGTTGGGAGTTTTATGATTACTCATTTGATTTTATTGGTAATAATTCTTCCATTGAGATTTTCTGTTTCTTCTTGACTTATTCTTGGAAGATTGTCTGTTGCTAGGGATGTATTTATTTTTTTCCAGATTGTTCAATTTGTTGGCCTACAATTACTTATAGTATGTTCTTAAAAAATTTTCTTTTTCTGTGGTGTCAGTTGTCACCTCTTTTATTTCTGATTTCGTTTTCTTTTTTTGATGTATCTGGTAAAAAGTTTGTACATTTTGCTTAGCTTTTCAAATAACCAGCTTTTGGTTTCATCAATCTTTTGTAATGTTTTTTAGACTCTATTTTATTTATTTCTGCTCTGATCTTTATTATTTCCTTCCTTCTACTCACTTTGGCTTTGTTCATTTTACTTTTTCTAGTTCCTTTAGGTAGAGGGTTAGATTGTTTGAGATTTTTCTTTGTTTGAGTGTTTATTTAAGATTTTTCTTGTTTCTGTATTGCCTATATTGCTATGAATTTCCCTCTTAGAACCACTTTCTCTATGTTCCATAGATTTTGAGTCATTGTCATTTTTATTTTTATCAAGTTAGCTTTTGAGTTCTTCACTGATCTTGTTGTTAACCCATTTGTTGTTTAGTAGTGTGTTATTTAGATTTCATGTGTTTGTGTGGATTTCAGTATTTTTCTTGTAATTGAGTTAGTTTCTTACCATTGTGGTTGGAGAAGATGCTTGATATGATTTCAGTCTTCTTAAATTTATTTAGACTTGTTTTGTGGCCTAACTTGTGGTATATTTTAGAAAATGTTTTGTGTGTATATAAAAAGAATGTATAATTTCTTGTTTTGGGGGTTACATGCTCTAAGAATATCAAATTTATTTGTTGAAAGATCTATCTCTTGATGTCTATGGGATGTTAAAGTCCCCTACTATGACTGTAATGCTGTCAATCTCTCCCTTTCTGTTGATTAATATTTACTTTATGTATTTAGGTACTCCTGTACCGGGTGCACAAATAAGGGTTATATTCTCTTGCTGGATTGATCCCTTTATTATTATCTAATGTCCTTCTGTCTCTTATTATAGCCTTTGTTTTAAAGTCTTTTTTGTCTGATGTAAGTATTGCTTTTTCAGGGTTTTTTGTTTCCTTTTGCATAAAATATCATTTTCCATTTATTTCTCTTCAGTCTGTGCATGTCTTTCAATCTGGGGAGGGTCTCTTGTTGACAGCATATTTATGGGTCTTGTTTTCTTATCCATTCAGCTCTTCTGTGTCTTTTGATTGGAGCATTTAATCTATTTGCATTTAAAGTGATTATTGATAGGTACATTGTTAATGCCATTTTATTACTCATATTTATGTTCTTTTGTTTGTTTGTTTGTGTGTTTTTCCACTTCTTTTTAAAGAAGTCCCTTTAACATTTCTGGTAATACTGGTTTGGTGGTGATGAATTTCTTTACCTTTTTTTGGTCTGGGAACCTCTTTATCTCTCTTTTAGTTTTAATTGATAGACTTGGGAGTCTAGTTTTAGTTTTAAGTTCTTGTTTTTTATCACTTTGAATATTTCATGCCAGTCCCATCTGGCCTGCAAAATTCCTATTCTGAAATCAGCTGACAGTCACATGGAAGATCCCTTGTAGGTAAGGAACTGCTTTTCTCTTGTTGATTTTAAGATTCTCTGTCTTTAACCTTTGGCATTTTTTTTATGTGTCTTCGTGTGGACTTCTTTGGGTTCCTGGTTTTTGGGATTCTCTGAGCTTCCTGGACTTGTGTGTATCTTTCCTTTGCCAGATTAGGGAAGTTTTTCTGTCATTATTTCTTTAAATAGGTTCTGAATTCCTTGTTCTCTCTTCTTCTGGCACCTCTATGATGCACATGTTGTTATATTTGATGTTGTCTCAGAGGTCCCTTAAACTATCCTCATTTTAAAAATTTTTTCTTTTTACTGTTTCCATTGGCTGTCTTCTGTTTCCTTGTCTTCCATATCACTGATTCGATCCTCTGCTTCATCTAATCTGCTGTTGATTCCTTCTTATGTATTCTTCATTTCACTTGTGTTCTTCATTTCTGAGTGGTTCTTTGGTTTCTATGTCTTTTTTTTTTTTTAGCTTTCTTTCTTTTTGTTAATTTCTCACCGAGATCATCTATTTTTCTCCTACATTCATTGAGCATACTTATAACCAGTGTTTTTAATTCTGTATCTGGTAGATTGCTTGCCCTCATTTCATTTAGTTCTTTTTCTGGAGTTTTCTCCTGTTATTTCATTTGGGACATGTTTCTTTGTTTTCTCATTTTGGCTCCCTTTCTATGTTTGTTTCTGTGTAGTTGGTAGAGCTGCTATGTCTCCAGTTTTAGTAGAGAGGCCTTATGTAGTAAGTGTCCTGTGGAACCCAATGATATATTCTCCCTGGTCATATGAGCCAGATGTTCCCAAAATGTCCCTTGTGTTGGTTGTGTGTACCTACCTGTTGTTGTTAAATCTAGGTTGCTGTTGGCATGTCAGTGGGTGGGATTGACCCTCCAGCTGACTGACTGTGAGGATTAACCATGACCACAGTGTATGAACTGCTGTGTGGGGGCTGACCCCTTGGAGTAGGATTTGCCCCAGAGGATTTTGGACCCTGCTAAGACTACCATTTGGGGTACCATTTGTGGGTTCATAGGTGGTGTTCTTTTGTGGTCTGGAGCTAGCCACTGAGTATGTTTTTGGGGGGCCTTTCGAGAGGAGCTCCTATGTAGACCAAGTTTCACCTCTGCCCGTGACTGGCTTAGGGCTACCTGGAAGTAGCTACAAAACTACCTCCAGTTGGTCACTGAATGTGCTGGACTTGGAGGCATGTTGTAGATGCTACACTGCAGACTGAGGCCTGCTGCTACCAGTACTGGGCCTGGGGCAGCTCAGCAAATAGCTGAGTTATCTTGAGGCTTGCCACCACCTTGTTGGCTAGTCCTTTGTTTGTTGAGTTTAGTATTTTCTTATTGTGTTGATTTCCCACAAGTGTTTAGTGATTCTTAGTTATGTACTCATCTTTTGTTTTTCCCTTGAGATGTCTTGCTTTTCTGTAAATGCTGTGCACAATTACTGTAGCTTTTTTTTTCAATAATTGTGAGAAAGGTGTGAGATATGCTTCCTGGCCCTGGATAGTGCATGTTGTTTCTCATGCTGCCTAGAGGGTGGCCTAGTAGCTAGTCTTCAAAAGTAGAAGGTCTTCTTCTTCCTCCTAGAAGTTGTTTCCTCCCTACATTGCTGACCTTCCTCTTGGCCACAGATATTTTCCTCTCACCACTCATTTGGGAGCAGATGCTTTTGCAGCCTTTTGTTTGCTGTGGAGTTGGGGAGAAGGGCTAGAACTGCATAGCTGTACCTTCTTTTGTACCCCAACCAGTTTCACTCTTCCACTCAGTGAGTATCCACTGAGTAGAGATAAAACAAGATCTCTGTTTTTGTAGAGCTCACATTCTAGTGGGGAAGATAGACCATATACAGATAAATAAAGTAATTAAAGTAAAAGGCTATGATTGAGTGGGAGATTGCTTTATAGAGGGTGTTCAAGGAAGCACTTGTATTTGATGTTGACATTCATGAGTAGAGACCTGTTCAAGGAACATAAAGAAGGCCAGTATGTAGGAAGGCATTATGAGATGATGTCAAAGAGGCAAATAGGAGACAGATCGTGTAGAGCTTTTTAAGTGTTTTAGCCAACCACTCATCCTTTTGGTTGGCCAGGGCTCTCTCCTGCCCATATTTGCCACTTAAATTCTCAGCATTTTGAAACAGTACCTGCGTATGTCATGGGCTGCTTTTTCCTCCTTTTATTATATATGCATATGTCTACATCTGTTTTTCCTGTCATGTCTATGTATTTGGATTGGTAAAGGAGGCTAGAACTTGTATTTAATTTGCTATACTGATCCCATTATTACTTATTAAAAATATTTTCTGTAACTTTGGTGGGACCAATGTAACACTTTCTAAATTGTAATTTTAAGAGTATTTTTTCTCTTTATAAAGTAGTAGTATTACTATTCTAAAATGGAACTTTGCAAAATAAAAACTGATTGTTCAGAGTTTTATTTTCTGTAACCGCTGCTGACATGCTCTAAGTATTAATAATTCTCTCTCAAGCCTGCAGTATACTTAGTGCTGCTTAGGCTGTCTTCCTTCAGACATAGGTTCAATTCCATTCTTTGAGCTTTTCAATACTCTTAATTTTCTAGAATAGTGGTTACCATTCTCATGTTTTTCAAAGTATTTGTAGTTGTGTATATTAATTTTTTACATTAATTATTTGGAATTTATTTGTAAAGGACTCATTTAGAATATAATAGTTAATTCTGACTTTTTAGGGGAAAGGTAAGAAGACAAGAAGGTGAGAGAGTGATTTTATAGCCAGCTGTAGCCTGATGGATATAATTTTTAGATCAGGAGTTTGAAATAATTTTGAGGTCCGTTGTGAATTTCTGTATGCTTACATAAAGAAACTTGATTTGTTAATATTTCTCTGTAAATCTAAATGCCTAGTTATCATATATTTCTATGTTATCATTTATGTCAGGTCTCAACTCAAATAATAGAAACAAATAAAATTTTTATTTCAATAGTATAGGGTTTCAGTAACCTTTTTAGTAAATTGGTACATATGAAGAAAATAATTTTAATTTTCAGTTTTCCAAGTTGCTGTAAGGGAAAATATTTTAGGGTAGAAGATTCATATTCTGTTTTTTTACTTACCTGAAGCCTAAATTATATTTTTAAAGAAAAGAGAAGACTTAATTTCTATACATTAAATACTTCAGGTTCAGTATACATAGCATTCTGTATTTGAATCAAATTACTGATTAATTTATACAAGAGACTGCAGTGATATAAACAACTGTTTCACCTTACCTAAATTATTACCATTTTGTTTTTTCTCTTTTTGTCTCCATTAGGAGATGTCCCCAGATGCTTCACTTCCAGGAGATCCAGAGGTCTGTCCTGCTGCTGTGTCAAGCATTGGAGCCATTCGTCTGCAGACAGGAGGTGGATATTTTGGCCTAAGCTTTACTTGTCCTAGTCTCAAAAATCCTATTAGCAAGAAATCCTGGACTCGCAAATTAAAAAGCTGGGCATACAGGCTACGGCAGTCAACCAGCTTTTTCAAGAGATCAAAAGTCTGTCAAGGTAGTGTGCTTACAGTCAGGGACATAGACTAGGTAACATCACTTTTCATTTTACTTGTTTTTTTGTTTTGTTTTTTTTGTTTCATATACAAATCTTGCCACTTTTTCCATGTAGCCCATATATATGACATGTCTCATTAATGTCATTGTCATTTTATTTTTCTTTTTGTAGTAATTTTGAATTTATAGTTATTCATTTCATATAGATACTAAGTCTCAAGATAAATCTTGCAATGTCTGATTTAGAGTTAGGGACTTCTACAATATTGCTAATTACATTAATACTTTTTAATTGTTTAGCAGGAGTTAAGTTTTTTCTACTTTTCTTCATTTTTGGTAATGAAAACAAATTTAGTCTTAAACAATTTTCTCTTTTCTGCTTACAATTTGGCAAAACTTGCAGTGGAAACAGAAGATATGAGATCAGCAGTTGCTCCTGATCCCATTCCTATGACAGGAGAGTCCACAGCTAATACTAGAGCTTTGAGTAGCTGTAAAGCAATGAGTGGATCATTTCAGCGGGGTCGGTTCCAGGTTTGTGTCTTTGGTTTAATCCTTATCTACAAGGGCATTATAACAGGTAACAGCATTGAAGACCATGGTCTGTAGATGATACTTATTTTAAATGTAGATAATTGTCATATTTGATTTGTTCCCTTTATATGCATCCCTTCACCGTTTGAAGCCATCCAATAAAGGTGAGTCTAAAGAAATAGGGATTTTAGTAGGTGGAAGAGAACAGAGAAATAGGTCCTCATTTTTATAAATCCAATTTCATGTCCTTTAGAATCTTGGCAAATTTAATTGTAGGTTTGTTTTTTAATTGTGGAATTTTATTTGAGCAATTCAAAGCTAACGTTTTTTTACCCAAAGGGACCAATTTAAACACCGAATATGGGGAATATAGATGGGATGTTTAAGTTTTGGTATTATCAATATTTGTACATCACAAGCAAACCATCCACTTTCTATGCCATATATATTCAGTATATATATTGAATTTCTTTGTGGGTTTATTCTTTGATTAAGCAGAGCCAGCCACTTTTGCCTTTTTATATCTTAGGTGATTACAGTTCCTCAGCAGCAGCCAGTGAAAGTGACATCTTTTGGAATCGAACACATACCAGCGTTCAATGAAATCACAGGCCATTCTAGTGAGGAAGCTTTAGTGTTTACTGAAACAGCAAAGGCTCAGTTGGTAGATATGGAACCTGCCATGCACAATCCACAAACTTTATTTTCTCCTCAGAAGTTACGAGATCTTCATGAAACCTTTAAGGAAGATCAAATAATTCCCAAGCAAGGTGATAACTTCTCATCTTTCAGCACAGCTTGTGAGACTGATGTATCTTCCATGACCCCAGAAAAGGAATTGGAAGAAAATTCACCCACGGGAAGTAGCATGCAGTGTGGATCTGAACTGTTGCTTAAAGAGGGAGATATACTTACTGTAGGCAAACAGCCTAGCTCTGATAGTGAATTTTCAGTCACTCTTGCTGGCAGAGGGAAATCAGTGGCAAAGACTCATCCACAGATTGATCAGTGCTTACCACTCCATGAAGAAAAAGCCTTTGCTCCTACACAGAGCTCACTCTTTTATTCGCCATCTTCCCCAATGAGCAGTGATGATGAGTCAGAAACAGAAGATGAGGACTTAAAGGTGGAGCTTCAAAGATTACGAGAAAAGTAAGAACTGTTTTTCTTTTGTCACCAATATTGTTGCCCTGGGTTTTATAGAACTAAGTGTTTGATTGTTAGCTAATTTAGGAGTGGTGACATTTTAATGGTTAAAAACTACAAAGATATCAGATTTCATAGGTTAAGAGTCAGTCCCACAAGTCAGTCCCATCTCAGATGCCAATCACGTCCAGGTTGTATTATCTATGCTTCTGACTAGCCTGTTATAAATTAGAGGGTCCCATGAACCCTCCCTCGGGTTCGATTAATCTGCTTGAGTGGCCTATGGAACTCAGAACCAGTTTACTTAGTAGATTATCAGTTTATTATAAAAGGATACAACTCAAGAACAACCAGATGGCAAGGTATAAGGGAAGGGTCATGGAGCTTCCATGCCCTCTTAGGAGTGCCACTTTCCCAGCATTTCCAGGTGTTCACCAACCTGAAAGCTCTCCAAAACCCATGATTCAGGAATTTTTATGGAAGCGTCATAAATCATTAGTCTTTTGGATTAATTCAGTCTCCATCCTCTCCCCTCCCCAGTGATGGGGGCAGAGGGCTGATAACTCCCACCCTGTAATCATTTGACTGGTTCCTCTGGCAACCTGCCTCTATCCTTAGGGACTTTTTACAAGTCACTTTATTAACCTAAACTCCAATGTGATTCATAGGGGCTTGTTATGAATAACAAGACACTCCTTTTACCTTCACTCTAGAGCTATTTCAGGAACTGGACAAAATACCAAATATTATAATAAAAGATTCTCCCATTGCTCTTATCATTTAGGAAATTGCAAGGGTTTTAGGATCTGTGTTGCAAGAACAGGAACAAAGACTCTCTCTATATAGATAATAAATCATAATATCAGAGCAGTAAAAATGCATAAGAAACAATCTATTGCTCATGCCCTAATCTAATTCCTCAGTGGCAATCACTGTGAACTGTTTTGTATATATATTGTGTGTCATTTTACCAGCATTTACATATATGTAGTTTTTGCTTTTTACAAATATAAGATTATAATATGCATGATATTCTGTAATATTTTGACTTAACATTGTCCCCTGTAAATATTTATGGTTACCGAAATTATCTTTTATTTCATAAAGTAGAATAGCATGTAATCAATTTAAAGTTTATTTAATCCCTGCTTAATAGGTATTTTCAGTTTTATGCCATATTTTCCTTATGTAAACAATGTTGAAGTGAATATCCTTATGTTTTTATATTTTCATGTAAGTATTTTTGTAGGATTAATACCTAAAAGTGGAATTGCTGGGTTAAAAGATGTACATATTTTATTTTTTATTTTATTTTTTAAGTTAAGTTTATTGGGGTAACATTGGTTGGTTAATAAAATTATATAATTTTCAGATGTACTTTATCATTTGACATCTGTATATTCTATTGTGTGTTTACCACCCAAAGTCCAGTTTTCTTTAGCTACCATATATTTGATCCCCTTAACCCACTTCACTCTCCCCCTACCCCTTTATATTTGACCCGCTTTAACCATCCACCTACCCCCTCCTCCCCTACCCGCTACCTTCTAGTAACCACTAGTCTATAGTCCATGTCTATGAGTCTCTGTTTCTTTGTATTGTTCATTTGTGGCTTTTAGGTTTATATGCCACATATAAGTGATATGTGATTTTTAACTTTTTCTGTCTGGCTTATTTTGCTTAGCATGATTATCTCGAGGGCTATCCATGTTGTAGCAAATGGCAGTATTTCATCTCTTCTTATGGCTGAGTAATAGTCCATTGTATATATGTACCACAGCTTCTTTAGCCAACCCTCTATTATAGGACACCAGTTGCTTTCATGTCTTGACCACCATGAATAATGCTCTATGAACATTGGTGTGCAAATATCTTTTTGAATATGGGTTTTCAAGGCTTTGGGGTAAATACCCAGTAGAGGGATTACTGGATCATATGGTAGATCAATTCTTAGTTTTTTGAGGAAATTCCATACTGTTTTCCATAGTGGCTGTACCAGTTTGCAATCCCACCATCAGTGTATGAGGGTTCATTTTCCTCCTAGTCCTCTCCAACATTTGTTGTCCTGTTGATTATAGCCATTCTAACAGGTGTGAAATGGTATCTCATTGTGGTTTTGATTAACATTTCCCTAATAGCTAGTGATGTTGAGCATCTTTTCAAATATTTTTTGGTCATTTGTATGCCCTCTAGGGAGAAGTCTGTTCAGGTCCTCTGCCCATTTTTGGATTGGATCATTTGTGTTTTTTGTTGTTATTGAATTGTATGAGTTCTTCATATATTTTGGATATTAGGCACTTATCGGAGGTGTTCACTGCAAATGTATTTTCCCATTTGGATGGTTGTCTCTTTACCTTGTTGATGATTTCTTTTGCTGAGCAGAAGGTTTTTAGTTTGATGTAGTCCCATTCATTTATTTTAGCTTTTGCTTTCCTTGGTTTTGAGGTCGTATTCATAAAACCCTCTTTAAGTCCAAGGTCTTTGAGTTTAGTTCCTGTGTTTTATTGTTTCAGATCTTATATTCAGGTCTTTAATCCATTTTGAGTTAAGTTTGGTATGTGATGATAGACAACAGTCTAGTTTCATTCTTTAGCACGTGGCTTTCAAGTTTTCCCAGCACCATTTATTGAGGAGGGTTTCTTCTCCACTGTATGTCTTTGGCTTTTTTGTCGAAAATTATTTGCCCATATAAATATGGGTTTACTTCTAGACTCAATTCTGTTCCGCTGATTCGTGTGTCTGTTTTTTTTCTGCCAATACCATGCTGTTTTGATTATTTTTGCTTTGTAGTATAATTTGAAGTCAGGCAGAATGATGCCTCCAGCTCCATTCTTTTTTTCTCAGGATGGCTTCGGCATTTCGGGGTCTTTTGTGCTTCCATACAAATCTGATGATTTTTGTTGTATTTCTTTAAAAAATGCTGATGAGGAGGCGGCTCCATAGTGTAGTTCTTAAGGGAAAAAGGCAACATCCATAGGTCAGGGATGGAAGTGGGGAAGGAAATTAAAGAGGAGAAAAGAAGAAAAATGCTGATGAGATTTTAGTGGGGATTGCATTAAGTCCGTATAATGCTTTAGGTATTATGGTCATTTTAACTATGTCGATTGTTCCAATCCGAGAACATGGAATATCTTTCCATTTCTTTGTATCTTCTTCAATTTCTTTTAATGGAGTCTTGTAGTTTTCATTATGTAGGTCCTTCACAGGTTTCGTTAAATTTATTCCTAAGTATTTTTTTTCTTTTCGTTACAATTGCAAAAGAAATTATTTTTTTCACTTCTTTTTCTCACACTTCATTATTAGAGTATAGGAATGCTATGGATTTTCGAACATTGATTTTTTTAGCCAGAGACTTTGCTGTATTTGCTTATTGTTTCTAGTGGTGTTCTTCAGGAGTCTTTAGGGTTTTCTATATAGAGAATCATGTCATCCACAAATAGTGACAGTTTGACTTCTTTATTTCTTATTCGGATGCCTTTAATATCTTTCTCTTGTCTGATTGCACTCACTAGACCTCCAATGTTATATTGAATAACAGTGGTGATAGTGGACAGCCTTGCCTTGTTCCTGATCTTAGAGGGAAGGTTTTTAGTTTTTCACCATTAAGTATAATGTTGGCTGAGGGTTTGTGAGATGGCTATTATTATGTTAAGGTACTTTCCTTCTATTACCAATTTTGTGAAGTGTTTTGATCCTAAATGGAGGCTGTATTTTGTCGAAGGCTTTTCTGCATCTTTTGATATGGTTATGATTCTTATTTTTTAATTTGTTTATGCGGTATATCACATTAATTGATTTGCGTATGTTGAACCATCCCTGTGCCTCTGGGATGAAGCCCCCTTGATTGTGGTGTATAATCTTTTTAATATGTTGCTGTATGTGGTTCACTAGTATCTAATTAAGAATATTTATATGTGTGTTCATGAGAGATATTGGTCTGTAGTTTTCTTTTCTTGTGTTATATTTACCAGGTTTTGGTGTCAAAGTATTACTGGCCTCATAAAATGAGTTGGGAAGTATTGTTTTCTCTTCGATTTTTTGGAAGAGTTTGAGAAGAGGTATTAAATCTTCTTTGAATGTTTGGTAAAATTTACTGGTAAAGCATCTGGTCCTGGACTTTTCCTTTTTGGTAGGGTTTTGATGATTGTTTCAGTTTCCATACTGATGATTTGTCTATTTAGATTTTCCAGTTGTTCTTGATTCAGTCTAGAAAGGTCATATTTTTCTAAGTACTGGTCCATTTTTTCTAGGTTATCAAATTTGCTGTTATATGCTTTTTCATAGTATTCTTGTATGAGCCTTTGTGTTTCTGCATTGTCTGTCATAATTTCCCCTCTTTCATCCTTGATTTTGTTTTTTTTGTGTGTGTGTGTCCTTTCTCTTTTTTCTTTAGTGAGTCTAGCCAGGGATTTGTCAATTTTATTAACCTTCTCAAAGAACTAGCTCTTTGTTGCATTTATTTTTTTCGATTGTTTTCATTTGTTTGTTTGTTTTCAATTTCATTTATTTCTGCTCTAATTTGATTATTTCTTTCCTTCTGCTGACTTTAGACTTCATTCATTCTTCCTTTTCTAGTTTCGTTATGATTAAGTGTTAGTTTGTTTATAAAGACGTGCATATTATAAATTGAGAGATAGTTCTAAAATTGTCTTCTCGTGTACCTATACCATTTTACACACCAAATATAAATATATAAAAGTGCCTGTTTTCCCACTTCTGAATATAGAGCTGTATATTATTTGATCCTTTTAGTTTTATTCCAATCAGGTGAATTTTAAAATATTTTTAAATTGTGTTCTTCTCATTAACAGTGAGGTCATATTTCCTATTCTTTGGAATTACCATTTCATATTCTTGCCATTTTCCATAATGTTGTTTCCGGTTTTCTTATTGATTTTAAGGAAATATTTATATATTCTAAATATTAACTTGTTACTATATAATACAAGTATTTTCTATTTATACTTGAAGCATGTAATATAGAAAAGATTAATATTTTATCAATACTATGTGATTTTAAATTTTGTCTTGTTGTCTTTCACTGTATTGAAATTTTAGAAATTTGTTCTTGTCTATTTGTTGACTTTTTTATTTATGTCTGGTCATTGTAATGTTATGCTTAGGGAAGGTGTTCCCATTTTAAAATTGTGAAAATATTCTGTATTTCCACATTCTTAATCTAAATTCCTTGTTAAACTTTATTTGTACTGGTGTAGGGTGGGAATTTTTTTTTTTTTTTTTTTTTTTGCTCATCTGTTTGCTGCCAGTACCATTAAAATGCTTTCTGCGTGCTTTTCATTCAGACACATTCAGGAGGTGGTAAATCTTCAAACTCAGCAGAATAAGGAGCTGCAGGAGCTCTATGAACGCCTTCGAGCAATTAAAGATAACAAAATCCAATCATCAGAGATTCCCCTGCCACCTGCATCACCACGTAGACCAAGATCTTTCAAAAGCAAACTTCGCAGTCGTCCTCAGTCCTTGACACACATGGACAGTGCCCCAGTTGATCCAGGTAAATTAGTATTAAAAGTGATTTAAAAATAACTGGTTGAAGAGCAGCCAAATTAGAAAAATAATGATAATATATTTTTTATTAAGTTAAGATGATTTAAAGATGTGCACGTTATTCCGATTTACTTTTCTAACCCTTTTGATGTTAAATGTTCTTTTATGGCATAACAGTGAGGACAGATGAGAGATTTTAGAGAGCAGATGTGTTTTATGTTTTCATTTGGAAATGAAATACCTGAAGGTCCCATTTCAATCCTCAAAATAGTTTTTGAAGTGTTAGCAGACAGTGGGAACTGCTGGTGTAACATGTAGAGTTTATTGAGGAGTTCATTGGTAGCAAAGATGATCTTAAATATATATAGTCATGTTCTATCTGATATGAGATATCTCTGTTTATTATTTATAAGAATGTTAGAAAACCATACTTTTTGATTTTGAAGAAAAGAAAATCTCTACTTAACCTAATAAAGCAGTTGTTAATCAGGTCAGACTTCCTTGGTTACATGTCCATAGTCAAGATGGGGTTTGAAAGTGAACTATAAGGATATATGTGAGATCCCAACAGTTTGTAGTAGGTGGAATAGTGCCCCCCTCTCGCCAAATTGTAAATACCTGGAACTCGTGACTATGTTTAGTTACATGAAAAGAGGAATTGAGGTTGTAGATGGAATTAAGGTTGCTAATCAACTGACTTCAAAGTAGGGAGATGATCCTGGCTTATCTAGGTCAGCCCAATGCAATCAAAAGGGTCCTTTAAATTAGAAGAGGTAAGCAGAAGAGAGGGTTGGAAAGAAGATGTGAAGAGAGGGAAGCAATTTCAGAGAGATACAACATTGCTGTCTTCGAAGATGGAGGAAGAAAGCCACAAATCAAGGAATGCAGGTAGCTCCTAGAAGCTGGAAAAGGTTCTCGAGCAGATTTCCTTCAGAGCCCCCAGAAGGACAATGCAGCCCTGCCAACACCTTGATTGTAGCCCTGTGAGACCCACGTCGGACTTTTAACTTACAGAAAGAACTACAAGATACTAAATTTGTGTTGTTTTTAGTTACTAATCTGGGGTAATCATTTACAGCAACAACAGAAAGTGAATGCAGAACTCAAGAACAGGAAGACTTTTGGTGATCCTCATAAAAATAGAACTGAAGGATAGATGCCGATTGAGGGCACCTTTAGGCGTTGAATAGTAGAAGCATGTGGACCTTCAGTCTAATCCTCTACCATTTTTGCTGTACTTTTTTTTATTGTGTTTTGTTCCCTAATACATGGCTTGCCCTTTTTACGTAGTTTCTATTCTCCAGAACTTTCAGGTGTCTTTGTCTTCTTATGATCCCAAAGCATTCTTTCATTTTTGAATCACTGCTTAACTGGCCTTTGTCAGATTCCAGAGACTAAAAATTTGACAGACTCTGCTTATCTTTTTCATGCCATGAAATGGTCAGACCCATTGCCTGGTCTATTATTGGGCTTTTCCCCAGTCAGGTGTCCACCTGTTTTGTGTCTGATCCCATCAGTAGTGATGCTAGCAACTAGAATATCTAGGGGCACTTACCTGTGCTCTTACTACTTGTGGGGAGTCCCCACAGACAGTTTCCCTGACCGGAACCAGTGTTGTGGGTAGACCAGCTCTTGCATTCTTACTATGATTGTAAGAGGCACTGAGCAACAATCATGGAACTTTGAATAAACAAGGTTTACTATTCACAGGTGCTAGCGGACACATGGCATGCCTAGGGCCACACGGTGAGGTCTTGGAGTAGGATGGGGACAGACAGAAAGAGAAAGGGAAGGTGAAGGCCTGGCTTGAGCAGGGTTGAGGGTAAGGTGTCTAGGTTTGGTTTTACTTTTATTTCCTGCTTTGAGATGCCTAGGGTCTTGCAGATTCATTCTTTTTTGAGGAATTTAAAACATAAGAGTGGGAATTAACAGTAAGGGAAAGTGGGGTCACTCAAATGATCAGTTATATAGGTCAACCAGGGCTTTCTTAAAACTGCACTTAATGGACAGGATAATGAGATAAAAGCCTGGCTTTTTATCTCATTGTATATTTGGCAATGTGTTTATCTGAGATGGTCGTCTTTGCAATGAATGACTCCACAACCAAGAGCTTAATGTCAGGCTCTTATACTACATTATCTATAGTATCTCTTTTTAATCTGCCATAGCCAGAGGCATGGTATTCCTTGATAAAAACATGCCTTTTGCAAGTAGCTTTTTTGACTCAGAACTTTGCCTTCGAGATCCTTAAAGTTATTCATGTTATAATAGCTTATTCCTTTTAATTGCTGAGTAATATTCCATGGTATGGATGTACCATGGTATCCATTTACCTGTAGAAGGACATTTGGATTGTGTCCAGTGTTTTACAAATAAAGCTGCTATAAATATTCATGTACAACTTTTTGGGTGAACATAAATATTCAGTTTACTTGCATAAAGTACCCAGAAGTAAGATGCTAGCCTCGTAAAATCACTTGGAAGCCTTCCCTCTTCTTCAATTTTTTGGAATAGTTTGAGAAGGATAGGTGATAATTCTTTTAACGTTTGCTAAAATTCACCTGTGAAGCTATCCGGTCCAAGACTTTTTGTTTGTTGGGAGTTTTTTGATTACTGATTCAATTTCATTAGTAGTGATCAGCCTGGTCAGATTTTCTGTTTCTTCTTGATTCAGTCTTGGAAAATTATATGTCTCTAGGAGTGTATCCATTTTCTTCCAGATTGCCCAATTTGTTGGAATATAATTGTTCATGGTATTTTCTTATAATCTTTGGTATTTCTGTGGTGTCATTGTCACTTCTCTTTCATTTCTGATTTAATTTATTTGGGTTCTCTCTCATTTTTTCTTTATGAGTTTGGTTAAGTGTCTGTCATTTTTGTTTATCATTTCAAAGAACCAACTCTTGGTTTCATTTATCTTTTGTATCTTTTTTAGACTATTTCATTTATTTCCATTCTGGTCATTATTATTTCTTTCCTTCTACTCACTTTGGGCTTTGTTTGTTTTTTTCTAGTTCCTGTAGGCGAAATGTTAGATTGTTTATTAGAGATTTTTCTTTTATTTTGAGGTAGGCCTATATTGCTATGAATTTCCCTCTTAGAACTGCTTTCACCGTGTCCCATAGGTTTTGGGTCATTGTGTTTTTGTTGTCCTTTGTCTCAAAGTATCTTTTGATTTCTTCCTTGATCTCATTGTTAACGCATTCATTGTTCAGTAGCATGTTATTTAGCCTCCATGTGCTTGTGTGTTTTTCATTTTTTTTCTTGTAACTGTTTTCTAGCTTTCTACTATTATCAGAGAAGAGGCTTGATATGATTTTAGTCTTCTTGTTGTAGCTGCCAGCCCCCGAAAGACACACAGACCACCAGAACTCAGTGAGTTATAGGAAACACACTCTTCAATCAGCCAGCTGGGTCTGCCAGGGGTACGCAGACCCCAAATTAAGCAGCAGCCAAATGCCGAAGTACAGGGTTTTTAAGCCCAAAATCCCATTCTTCATTCTGTTTAAACACAAAGGTCTATTTTTCTTCTATTCACTACCTGTCGACCCACAGGTCGGGTGTGCAAGCCGGAGTACAGAAGCAGAAAGTTTATTGTTAGAATGTTATGTTCCTATGGGTGACAGGCTATGTTCCCATGGACATAGCCAAGCAGTAATTTTCCAGCCAGCACATTCTTAAATTTATTGAGGATTTTTTTGTGGCCTAACATGTGTCCTGTCCTGGAAAATGTTCCATTTGTGCTTGACAAGAATGTATATTCTATTGCTTTGGGGTGAAATGCTCTAAAAATATCATTTAAATCTATCTGGTCTAGTGTGTCTTTTAAGGCCTTTGTTCCTTGTTGGTTTTCTGTCTGGATGATCTATCCATTGATGTCAAAGAGGGTCTTAAAATCCCCTACAATTACTATATTACTGTTATTCTTTCCTTTTATATCTGTCGATATTTGCTTTTTGAATTTAGGTGCTTTTACATTAGGTGTATAAATGATTACATGAGGTTATATTCTCTTGTTGGATTGATCCCTTTTCATTATGCAGTGTCTTTCTTTGTCTCCTGTCATAGCCTTTGTTTTAATTAAAGTCTATTTTTACAGATATAAGTATTGCTACCTAGCTTTTTTTTATTATTTCTATTTCATGAAAGTATTTTTTTCCATCCCTTTATTTTACTCTACGTGTATCTTTCAATATGAAGTGGGATTCTTATAGGTTGCATATGTACAGGTCTTGTTTTCTTATCCATTCAGCCACCCTATTTCTCTTAATTGGAACATTTAATCCATTTACATTTAAAGTAATTGTTGATATATAGTTATTGCTATTTTATTATTCATATCTTTAATCTTATTTTCTTAAAGAAGTCTCTTTAACATTTTTCATAATACTGATTTTCTGGGACCAAATTTTTTTTCTTTATTTCTTGTGAGACTTCCTTTTTGTTCCATGTTTTATTTGGTAGTTTGTTGTTTAATTACCAGGTGTTTTGAGGTTTTTCTTGTTGTGTCTTTGTTGCTAATTTGTACTTCAATTTCATTCTTATCAGAAAATATATTTTTGATGGTTTTGATTCCTCTCAATTCGTTATTGTTGGTTTTGTGAACCAGGATATGGTCTATTTTGGTGAATGTTTCATGTGCATTTGAAAATTATATATGCACTGTTGCTTTTTCTATAAATATCAGTTAGATCTAGATATTTGAATAATATTGTTCAGTTATTCTATATCCTTGCTCATTTGCCCTCCACCTCTTCTATTGTTTACTTAGAGAATAGTGTAGAAAACTTGAACTGTAATTATGGATTTATCTGTTTCTCCTTTCAGTTCTGTCAGTTTTTGCCTGATGTATTTTGATTCTATTTTGTTAGTTACACACACATTTAACATTGTTATCTCTTCTTGGTACATTGACCCTTTTATCATTATGTAGAGTCCCTCTTTATTCTTGGTTGTTTTTGTTTGCTTTAAGGTCTGTTTTGTATGATTTAAATACCATTTCATCTTTCTTTTGGTTAGTATTTGCATGGTGTATCTTTTTCATCCTTTAAGTTTTAACCTACTTATGTTATATTTGAAGTGAACTTCTTACAGCCTATGGTCATGTTTTGTTTTTGTTTTTAAAAAATTCATTCTGACAATCTCAATAATTTTAAATCATTTATATGTAATGTAGTAATTAATATGTTTGTATTTTCATCTACCATATTTGAAATTTGTCTTCTGTTTGTTCTGTTTATTTTTTTCCCCTTTCCTGCCTTTATTTGTTTTTTTCAATCTATTTTAATATTCCATTTTAATTCATCTGTTATGTTTTTTCTATATTTCCTTGTATATTTTTAATGGTTGCTCTAGGGATTATGATATACATACTTCTCTTTTCAGTTTACTTAAAACCAGTCTTTTACCACTTCAAAAGGCTTATTTCTTCTTTACAATTTTCTTATGTATTACATCTACATATATGGAAAACTCCATTACAATGTGTCATAATTTTCATTTCTGCTTCAGTTTCAGAACTCAAAAACAGAATACATTTACCCAGATCTCTATTATTTCTTTTCGTCTTTCTTCATTCCTGCTCTTTCATGTTACCTACTGGTATAATTTCCTTATGTTTTAAGATCTTCTTTTAGTTATTCTTTTAGAGCATACCTGCTGGCGACAAATTTTCTTAACTTTTTTCATCTAAGAAAGTCTTTTTTCACCTTTACTCCTGAAGGATATTTTTGCTATATATAGAATTCTGGGTTGTAGGCATCTTTTATCATTTTAAAAATATACCATTTCCTTCTGGCTTCCATGATTTGTCAAGAGAAATCCACAGAAATTTGAATCATTGTTTTCTTGTATGAAAGCATTGTTTTTCTGTGATTGCTTTAAAAAATTTTTTATTTTGTTTAATTTTCAACAATTTTTCTATTTAAATTTCAGGAATTATTTTGTATCTAGGCAAGGATTTCTTTGTTTATTCATGTTTTGGGTTCACTGAGCTTCTTGAATATTATGTAGGTTTATGTCTTTTGACAGATTTAGGAAGTTTTAAGTTAATATTTCTTCAAATATATTTTTTCTTTTCACACTCTTCATTCTCTCTCTGGTACTCTGATGACACAAATTGTAAACCTTTTCCTATTGTCCTATAGGTTCCTTAGTTTCAACTCATGTTTGTTTGTCAATCTTTTTTCTCACTGTTGTTAAAATTGAATTTTCTCCTGTCATCTCCATTCTGCTATTGAATCCATCCAAGGAGTGTTGTTGTTGTTGTTGTGTGTTTTTGGTTCTAAAATTTCATTTATGTTCTCTATAATCATTTTGTTGCTGAGACTTTTCATTTTGTCATGAGTTTCAGTAGTTTTTGTGATTATCTGAGCATTTTTTGTAATAGCTGCTTTAAAGTTTTTGTCAGATAATTCCAACATCTTTATCATCTTTCAGTTGGTCTTTTTGATAGTCTTTTTCCATATAAGTTTAAATTGACCTGATTCTGTAAATGCCAGGTCATTCTGGATTTTATCCTTGACATTTTGAATATTCTGTTATGAGTCTCTGGTGTGTTTTTAAAATGCTATGTAGATGTTGACATTTTTATTACAGGAAGTAATCAACCCAGTTGTTTTTACCTTATGAGTACCAACCTATCTTCTGTGGTTTCAGTTGCATTGCCGGTTCAGTTCCAGTTTTGGTTCAGTTGCATTTCCTCTGCAATGCTCTTCAGATCTGTCCCACATGTGGGTCTCCCAGTGGTCAGTCTCAGTCTTGAGCAGTTGTTTGTTAATTCAGTTCTTATGTCTTTGGTATGCTGAATAGGGTCAGATTCACATATGCACAGCTCAATGGTAAACCCAGGAGTTAAAAACTAGCTTTTCTCAGTTTCTCTCTCCCTACAATATCTCTAGTACTTTCTGATTCCCAATGACTCCTTTTTTTGTTCCTCAGCCAGAAATTGGGGATTTCAATTCATCTGCTCTTTTGTGCACATCTACCACTGTGCACATGTCCAGACCAAGCTTTGGGAGGTTAGAGAGAGCAGTAAAACAATAGTGATTGCCCTCACCCTCATAGGACCATAACTCCACTGCTCAGGAAGGAGAGGTTCTCTCCCTTAGAGTTTGGCTTCTATGAACTTACCTTACATTGTGATTGTGGACTCTGCCACCACAGGATTGCATGGGGGATAGGGGAAAGAGTATGGAAAAAAGAAGAGAAAACAGAAATTTCTGTACTTTGCAAGAACTTTAGAAGTTTCCTTTCCCATTTCTCATGCCAGAAGTAGAGGATCTCCTCTGGAGATCTCTTTTTCAATGCCCACATCTAGGTTAGCCATAGGATATCAGATAAGAAAAATTGGTAATCTCACTTTTTTTTTTTGATACTTTGAATTTTGGTCATATTTGCTAATCACTGTTTACTATTCAGAATTCTCAAATAGTTGCTCCATGCATTCCATCCAGCTCTTATGGATGGACTAAATGTATGAAGTGTGTCTGCCCTGCAGTGTATAGCTACTGCTGTCTCTACTAAATTTATTCTCGTTTTTACTTTTAAGCCTGGATTTCTGGGAGTGGTCCATATATCTTCACTGTTTAGTATTTAGCCAGGGGTTGGTCAGAGGTGGCATTTAAACTTGTCAAGCCAGAAGAGCTTCCACTTTCTGCTGATGGATCTGCGTGTGGGCTACAAAACTCTTTCAAACTTTAGGCCATATTCTAGTCTGACACAGTTTTTATTTTTCTGTGGCATCTCTCTGCCTCCTCTTCGCATGTTCAGACTCTGTTAGCCAGTGATTTGTGTATATTTTGGGCCTTCAAGTCTGTTGTGCATGTGACAATTTTCCAGTCAACTCGAGATATGTGGAGAATTGATCAAGCCTCCTATGTATGGCTTTATCACTTCCCAGATCGCCCTGTTAATTTCAGTTAATAGAGTCACTGCTTCTAAAATTCCAAATCAAGTGAGTTTACTACCACAGAAGCAGCAGTAGCAAAACTTATTGTTTTCTTAGCCTGCCCTGTCTTGGTTGAATTAGTGGACAGAAAGAGCAGGGGCAGGGGGTGATGGAGCAGTCCTGGACAAAAACGCCACAGATTGCAGTTAGTTCTTACCTGAACTTAAGTAGTTATCATGAATAAATGCTTATGATTTTGTTGTATGCCTTTTAACAAATTCCAGATTCTCGAAATGGTTATTTTTGAGAGTTTTGTCCAGTTTATTATTGCTTTTGAGGGAGAGAATTCAATAATCTCTTCACTGTCATGCTGAAAGCCAGAAATTATTTTTTTAGCATGTAGGAAGGACAGTATTTGACTATTATACTTCTGTTAAATTAACTTGTTTATTAAAATGTTTATATTGGTTCCTAACCAGACCTAATATAAAAATATTGACTCATTAAGTGGGAACTAAATTATCTTCATTTTCTTTTTCTTTTATGAATTGAGGCCAAGGTTGCAAAGATAAGATGCTCCACATACACCTTGTAGTGGTTTCATTACTTTATTACCTATCACAGGAACAGGTGATTTTCTCTCTCTAGCTATAATAGCTCTCTTTCCAAGCTCGTTGACATTTCATATTTTTCCCATTCCCATTTGGTCAAAATTGTTTGATATATTTGTTGGCCTTAGCATAGCATTTCACAAACTGTCAGCAAAGAGTTAATGCATGGTCAAATGGGAAATGCTGGATTCAATTACATAAAAACCAGTTTTTGAACTGTAGAACCTCTTAGGTCCTTTAATGTGCTAATATACATTGAGAGTTTCCAAGAAAGGAAATAATATACATTTCCCAAAAGAGTTTTATCAGAGAACCCACTTTTCGCAGAACACATTTTAAGAAGTACTGCCTTAACATACATAAGAAATCCACATCCATCCTTCCCTGCCCACAATTATACCTGTTTTGTAAGAAACATGAACTTGTGTGGTATTGCAATGTAATGGTATCCACAATGTAGGTGTAGTTTACCTTATAACATGAGTACTGTGCTAAGCTGTGCAGGAAAGAGTTAACACTGTAGGGACAAGACTGCTATTTTTAGAAAGGTCTGTTTCCAAGGTTTGCCCTTGGCTAGTGTGTATAAACTTGGTTTCACTGTTCCCTAACAGATGAGTGTAGTTCATTTTGCCTAGGTTGTTGGTACAAATAATGAGATTTATGCTGAATGCCTCCTTTCCTTCTTAGAGTTTGGAATTTTGGTACATCCTAGGCAGAAGGTGACTGTATGACTAGTCCCTGGTAAAAAAAAAAAAACTATGGGTACTGAGTCTAATGGGCTTCCCTGGCCAGAAACTTGCATATATGTTGCTGCATTTTTTGTTGCTCAGAGAAAAGAACATGCTCAAGTGTGTCTCCTCATAATAGCAAGAGAGCATAAGAAAGTGTGTGCATGAATTTCTCTTAGATTCCTGTTTCTCATTTGAAACCTTGCCGATCCTATCATGCATCCTTTTGCTATAATAAGCTTATCCATGACTACAACTATATATGCTGAGACCTGTGAGTCGTCCTATTGAATTCATGAATCTGTGAGTGGTCTTGGGGACCCTGAAACACAAATGTATTACATAAACTTATATCCTCTAAACAACTCTAAAATAGGTATAAAGTTAGTGCCTGTCTTTTATAAACAAAGAGACTAAAGCTAGTGAGGTTAAGCAACTTCCCTAGGAACTTGGTTCATAAGAGGGAATCCAAATCTGTCTGACTCCAAAGCCTTAGTTCTTACTATTGTACTGCATTGCCTCCCAATATCAGAAATTGTGTCTGCAATGGGTTTAGAGGAGGCAATGAAAGATCATCCCGAGTGATGGTAGTCTGAGACTGCTTCATACAGTAGGTAGAATTTGAGTTGTTATTGAAAAATAAATGACAGGATTAAAATTGATGAAGTAGAGTTGGAAGAGTATTGTCCATAGATAGAAATGGGTGAAATGGAGGGTTTACATTGGAAGGTTTTTCTTCCATATTAAAAAAAAAAAAAAACTTTTGGCAACTGGCACAGATTGTGCTACAGTTTGATTTAAGATGATGTATCTGATCTAACCATAATTATATGTTTAAGCTTAATAAATGAAATAATGTTTCTTTAATGATAAGATCATATAGCTGTTCTATAAAGACGACCATGACTACCAAGGATTTCGCCATCTAAAAAAGTTGAAAACACACTATTGTTAATATTAAGAAACTATTTCGACTATTTAAAACTTTTATTTTTGAGAAGAGGAGTACAATGCTGAAAACAGCATTCCATTGACATTAATCTGGTGGCAATGTAAACAATGTATTGGCCAGAGCCAGGGAGTGAGTCTCTTTAGATCACTACAATCACAGCAGTCCATATATGAGATGATTAAATGCTTAGAGAGTTGTGGAAATGAAAATAGACAAGAGATGTCAATAAATGTTTCTTCCATGTGTCAAGAGTACTTAGGCACTGAATAACATTCAAATAATGTTTTTTTCTTCTCATATGTCACATTGTTCCTGGTAACTTTTGGAAGATTTGTGTGTAGATTTTTTGGTTGCTTACTTAGGAGCAGTCTTGCCTCTGCTCCTGTTTCATTTAAATAGTTGTATTGTTTATTATTTCTTCCTCTGCTGTTTGCTATTGTGCCACTAGTGCAGCAGCCATCATTGACTGCTAATTGAGTGTTCAAAATCACTTGTTCCACCAGAGTCGTCCATAAGAAACCTGACATTAGGGTTTCCCTTAGTATAGATGTGTCCTTAAATGAATGACATTCAAACTTAGCTCTATGCAACATTTGTTTTTTAGAAACTGAAGGGAATGAACACAAAAATACTCCTTTAGAGAAGCTGGGTGGGCAAAATTGCTGGCATTAATACGGATATGTTTCTGGCTATCTTTTTTTTACTCCTACTTGCTGACATTTTTCCAGGGTAAGAACACAATATAAAGCCTTCAGCTACAAAGTCTTCCCCAACATTGTTGTGCTGTTCTTTCTCTCACTGGAGATGGCAGAGAATTAGATGAATGTACAGAGGGATAACAGGGAAAAAATGATATTTTTATTATAGGCTGACTTGTGTGTCTTTGGATTTTGAGTCTTAGAGAAGTAGGAATTCCAACAAAATTGGTATGTCATTTTGGTACCTAATGTTTGCCCCAAATTAGTAAACATCTTAATAAAACTCTTTTGTATATATGAATACGTTCCAACTAAGCAATTGAACTCTTAAGCAATTTTTACTAATTATTCCATTTAATATATAATCTCCTTGAATCTAAGCTTTTAGTTGTGCAGGGTTCATAGAGAATCACAGACTATGTGTAAATAATCATTGAGATTATCATGTTCTTCTTTATTAAATACTTTCCTTATTCATTTCCCAGTTTATTGGATGGGTCGACATGGTACAATGGAAAGCACACTGACCTAACAGTCAGGATATCTGGGTTCTAGCCCCAGTATATAAACCATAGCATTTTACCATCTGGATCCCAGTCTTTCCATCAAAAAAACCAGTGATACTTGCTGAACCTGTATCACAGGCCTATTATAAGTTTCAAAGAAAATAAAAGTACTTTGAAAATATTGCTGTGGTGACTTCTTTCATTATTTTTTTTTTTGCATTTTATGTATTTTTTCAGTTCAAAAAAAATGTGCCGTAACAAATATACAAGAAATTTTCACATGTTTATTGAAATAAATTCCTGGAAATGTTACTGTGCTTAAATTTCAGAACTGTATTTTCTAAAATTCATTGTAGAACCACTCTCAGTTTTGGCTTATAATTAGTCAGAAGAATTAGAATTTTATGAATCTTTTCTATGACAGTGATTTAGTAAGCTTATATTAGTACTAAATCATATAAAGACTTAGTGCGATATTCAGATTAAGAAACTTTTCACTAATGGAGACACCTGCAATTGATTTCATTCTATTTGTACATCTTGTGCTCCAAACCTTATGATGTCCACAAACCATCTACATCTTTGTTTCTGCTAACTAGATATACATTCTTTTTATCATTAACAAACAAAAATGTCTATTGGTTAAAAAAAATTAAATGAGATTCTAGTTTTCTGAAGCTCGTTGCAAGTCAATATAGTATACTGAAAAGAGAGAGTCCTTGTCTAGGCTTCAGAGTTACAGGCCTGGCTCAACTGGTAACTAATTACAAGAACTCAGGCATGTCAGTTTACTTTTTCTGGGCCTAATTTCCTCGTAATGAAACTATTGGTTTGGATTATACTTCTAAAGCTCTTTCTGCTTTTAACATTCTATGATTGTTGGTTTTTGTTGTTGTTTAGGAGAAATTTAGAATTTACACCTGTCCCTGACAAGTCACGTTCCAAATGACCTCCCCCCGCCATTTTTTTTTAAAATTTTTATGTCATATTCTTTTTTATTAAATTTATTGAGGTGACATTGGTTAATAAACTTATATAGGTTTCAAGTGTACAGTTCTATAATATACCATCTGTATATTGCATTGTGTTCACCACACAAAGTCAAATCTCTTTCCATCACCATCTACCTCCCCCTTCTCCCTTTCCCTCTGGTAACCATTAAGCTGTTGTCTGTATCTATAAGTTTTTGTTTGTTTTGTTCATTTGTTGCTTTTAATTTTATATTCCACACATGAGTGAAATCATATAGTTCTCAACTTTTTCTATCTGATGTATTTTGCTTAGCATGATATCCTCAAATCCATCTATGTTGTCGCAGATGGCAGTATTTCATCTTTACTTATGGCTGAGTAATATTCCATTGTATATATGTACCACATCTTCTTTATCCAATCACCCATCAAAATACACTTCGGTTGTTTCCATGTCTTGGCCACCATAAATAATGCTGCTATGAACATCAGGGTACAGATATCTTTACAGATAAATGTTTTCAAGTCTTTGGGGTAGATACCCAGAAGAGGAATTGCTGGGTCATATGGTAATTCTATTCTTAACTTTTTGAGGAACCTCCCCACTGTTTTCCGTAGTGGCTATACCAATTTACATCCTCACTAGTAGTGTATGAGTGGTCCTTTTTCCCCACAACCTCTCCAATACTTGTTCTTACTTGTCCTGTTGATAACAGCCATTTATCAGGTGTAAAATGGTATCTCATTGTGGTTTCGATTTGCATTTCCTTAATAATTGCTAATGAAATTGAGCATCTTTTGATATGTTTGTATGTCTTCTTGGACGAAGCGTTTATTCAAGTCCTCTGCTCGTTTTTGAATTGGATTGTTTTTTTTTTGTTGTTATTGAGTTGTATGAGTTCTTTACATGTTTTGGATATAAACCCCTTATGAGAGGTGTTATTTGCAAATATCTTCTCCCATTCAGTTGGTTGCCTCTTTCTTTTGTTGATGGTTTCTTTTGCTGTGCAGAAGCTTTTAATTTGATATATAGTCCCATTCATTTATTTTTGCTTTGCTTCTCTTGCCTTTGGGACCCTCCCTACCCATTTTAAAATAAGGACAGACATTTTTATTTTTTTATGTTTTCATAAAAATCTAAACATTTTATATAACCATAGTAGTTTCAAATCCCTACATTCTTAGTGTGTGTACACTCATCTTTTTTATCTTTTCCTTCTTTTTAAAAAATTTTTATAATGGAAAATTTCAAACATATAAGAGACTGGTATAATGAACTTTTTTTTTTTTGGCCTGTTACTTAGTTTAAAAAATTATCGACTCACCCCCCCCCCCACATCCCTACCAAGGATAGACATTTTTAATACCTCAAAGAATTGGGCTGGCACCTAAATGACATCATAGGTTGATCCATTTATCTAAATCCTTTTGATGCTAAGAGACCAATTAAATAGGTTTTCCATTCATTCTGTCTAATTTTGTAGCTGACTTTTTCTAATTGTATGCCCAAAAGCTTAATTTAGAAGTGTCAAAGGATTATCATCTTGGCTATCTTAGTTTTAATGGGAGACTGACTGTTGTAGGGCTTGTTGGCCTGGGAGATGCAATTTCCCATGTTAGTTTTGAGATCTGTAGAGTCTAAAACAAACTTCTAGGAAAAACTAGTTCTTATGTGAATGTCTGCAGTTGAACTGTGAATATCCCCATAGAACTGCTTTACTCCCTAGAAGAAATTTTTCCTCAGGCAACCTCACAAAAATTCTTAGTCACCTAGGAATACCCAAGCAAGAACCAGTGAGAGCTTACTTTGAGGTTCACCAAGGCACGGGCCCCTCTTTCTCAAGGTGAACCCATTCTAGGGTGCCTTGTCCCTCTCCCCCAGGCTCCCACTGGCTTCTCCTGGATTGGCTGCATTACCACATTGGATGATTCACAGTGCCCATCTGTGCCTCTCTGGATTCGGGGTTCTGAACAACTACTGTCATCCCTTTGGCTATTCCAGTTGGGGAAGCAAATGTCCTTTCTCTTTCAGAACTCAAGAGAATTCAGTATCTCATTTAACCAGAAAAGATTTTGTTCAGACTCTCTGTAATCAATCTAATTAAAAAGCCAAAATTAAAAGCCACATTAAAAGGATTTTCTAAGAACAGCTCAAATAAAGTCATGGCCTGCTACTTAAGGCAGGGAAGCCCAGAATTTCAAGAGAAGACTCACCCAAGTTCACCCAATGTGAAACAGGGAGCTGGTGGGACACAGTGGGCCCTTGCCTGTACCTAGCACACATCATGTACCTGGGTGGGCTTCTTCGGAACCCTGCTGACTAAGCTAAGTAAATGTTGACCTAAGAAACATCCAAACCTTTAAAGAATGTTTATGGGTTTATTTGAGCCAAACTGACAACATATGCTGGGGAGCAAGATGCTCCCCTGTGATTGTTTTTTTAAAACTCTTCTCTCTAAGTATCTATCTGAGGAAACCAATGAAAAGATTGGGATTGACACGAAATTTTTTAGAGATAATATTTATTATATTTAACTTATACCTAAATTTACCATCTAATGTTGCCATCCAAATGAGAGGAAATTTTTGAGAGAGAAAGAGGTCCTGTTAGTAATTACTCCAGAACAATAGCTTTAAACCAGAACTGCCCCAGATAAACCTAATGTCTGGTTACTCTATGTGTACCCCATAGTTCTGTCAACTGCATTGTTGCCCCAAAAAAGGTATTTATCAGTATTAATTCCTTTTCATGGTTTCCCTTTTTTTTTTTCTTCTAGATCCACCGTGTGTGGAAAACAATGCAGCATCATGCCAGCAATTTCCAGCCAGTAAAAAAGGGATGTTCACAGATGACTTACACAAACTGGTGGATGAGTGGACAAAGGAAACTGTTGGAAATTCTCTTATTAAGCCAAGTTTAAACCAACTTAAACAGAGTCAACACAAACTAGAGACAGACAACTGGAACAAAGTATATGAAGTAAGTTGTAGCCTCTTTATTTATTTAAAACCAAAAAAAAATTTGACTTAGACCTATGGTTACATCACACAACATATAGACTTTTTACTTGTCTAGATTCATTATGTCTTTGAGAAAATTTTCTTTTAGACTAGGGGTCAGCAAACTTTTTCTGAGAAGGGGCCAGTTAGTAAATGTTTTCAAGCCATGCAGCTGCAACTACTCAACTTTGTCATTGTAGTGCAAAAGCAGCCATAGGTAGTACATAAATAAATGGGCATGGCCGTGTTCCATTAAAACTCAATTTGCAAAAAGAGGTGGCAGGCCTTAAATTTCTGGCCCCTGTTTTCAACTATTATATCTAGGGGGAAAAAAAACACACATATCAGTTATCAAAAAAGAGCATCTCGGGTGAGGGTTAGTTAATTCCATCCTATAGTGCAAGAAGAGTTTGGACTTTGAAAAAAAGCTATCTTATGTTGTACATCAGTATTCTTAGAGTCAACAAGTTATCATATTTGTTCAGTATGAAAAAGAATTATAAAGCTCTTTAAGTTAGAATATTATTAAAGATATCTTAAGTTTATGGACAAAATGTTAGTTAATTGGATATGGCCTTAGTCAGGTGTATATACAATTGAAATATACAAAGATGTCCACAATGCATTCTGGAGTGGGGAAAATGTAAGCTTATAGAATAGCACATACAGTATTTATATATAATTGTATGTTTTATATATATGTAATATGCATAGAAATAGGAAAAGCCATTGACAATATGCTGGATTGTAGTATTTGAGCCTTATTTTTTTACTTTGTATTTTTCTGTTTAAAGTAAGAATCATCTTTTTAAAATGAGTAAATTATATTAAAATGTGAATCAGGACTTAGAGTCTGAACCCTCATAATTGAAGGAGATATCTCTGTGTGTGTGTATGTATGTGTCTTGTTATGTCTTTGCACATATATGTGTATATATATGGTTATTGCATATAGTTCAATGAAGAAAGTCTGAAAATACACATAGTGTTAGTATTGAATAAAAATGTTCAAAAGCCTAGATTTCCCAAACTAGTAAGCAGTTTATCTGCTTGGGGGCTCTGTAGTTATCTTATTCCTGGCACTGATTTATACACAGATAGTATCACCATTGTAAAAATTGGAATCCTTTAGAGACAAATTTCAAGGCATAAATGTGTTTTGCTGCCAGTGAGACATCCTCTGAGTGTTGTGCAAATGGAGGTTTTTTTGACTAGTAGGAGGGTGATTTACTGCAGTATGATGGGGGATGCTTGGAGGAATAGTGAGTAGAAAATTGAGTATGAATGAAAGTGGTAAAAGTCTTTAAACACACTTGGGTTCCAGTGTCAGCTCAGTCATTTACTAATTGTGTGACTTCAGAGAAGTCCGTTTTAAGGTCTTTAAAACAAGGATAATACCTGCCTGCCTTGCAGGATTGCTGTGCGGATTAAATGAGGTAACACCTATAAAGTACCTAGCATGTAATAATATGGTAACTATTTTTGTATTTTTTTTGGTTCAGTTGCTTATATCTTTGTGTGGAGAGCCCATCTCACTATCTGATGTTCTTACATGTTCCTGTTCTATAGCCTTACTTAGAAAATTTTGTCATAATTATGTGCCAAGTCCTCTACTAGGCACTGGGTTTGATGAGCAAAAACAATTATATTCCCTTTTCTCATGGAACTTATACTCTGGTAGGACAGATAGACAGAAACACACTTATATAAATAAGTATGAAATTGCAACCTTAACAAGGACTACAAAGGAGAGATATTGGATACTATACAGTAAGGGACATTTGACCTAGTAAAGGGAAGTCAAGGAAAGCTTTCCTGAGAAAGTGATGTTTGAGCAGAGATCTGAAAGATGAGTATGTATTAACTGGATAAAAAGGGGCAGGAATGTGATTCAAAGCATAAAAGACAGCATATGCAAAAGCCTTGTATGAGGAATGGGGAAAATGAGAGAACTGAAAAAGTAGGCCAGTTGGGCTTAAGTGAAGAGAACAGAGAGGAGTTGGTGCACAATGAATCTAAGGAGGTAGGAAATGGTGATGATAAGGAACTTTGTCTTTATTTTAAGGAAGATAGATAGCCATTGAAGCCCTAGAGTGACATGATCAGATTTTCTTTTTGAAAAAGTCACTCTGATTTAAAGCAAGAAGAAAGAATTATTGGGGTTAAGGGTAGATGGTGGTAGACCAGTTTTAAAAGTTAGTCACATTAATTCAGATAAAGAGAAGTTGAGATAAAAGAGAACTGAACAGATCCCAAGAAAGGTTTAAGAGATAAAGTGGACCATATTTGGTAATAGAATGGATGTATGTAGAGGGGCCCTGTCAAGGCTAGGTTTCTGGCTGGTGTAACTGGTTATCATCCCAACATACCAGTCACCAAGATGGAGAACATGAGCAGGCAGTGTGTTTTGGTAGAAGAAAGGTCAGATGTTTGGTTTTGGCCATTTGAATCTGAGATGCCTTTGAAATATCCAAAAGAAGAGTAAATATAAGTTGTCTCCATTTCAGCCTTTTTAAAAAATAAAAATCACACTTTTCCTGTTTATAAAATAATGTTTGTTATAGAATTTAAGCAATGTAGAAAAGCACAAATTTTAAAATACCACCTTCAAATCCCACTGCATAGAAATAATAATGTCGCTTTTTAGATAAACATAATTTCATGTATCTTTCTATATATGGATACATGAAAATAACTATATAAGAATGCATTCATATAACATATGCTGTTTTGAATCAGAAGTCTCAAATTTTATTTTAACAGAACAAAAACACTCATGATATAAAGAAGAGATTGCTGAACTTTAAATAAATGGGTTTTTTCACCTCAAGAAATATTGTCATTCATTCTTGACTCAAGCTAAAAATCTTTACCCTAACTCTTGAGTTTGGAACTTTAGTTGAAAGTTTAGTTGAAAGAATTTTAGCTTGACCATTCAATTTAGAAGAACTAAGCATTTATTACTGATACAAGCTCTCCTTTAAGTGAGAATGATTTACTTCCATTAGACTTACTATTCCCATATGCATAAGATTCCAGTAATCTCTATAGATGTGCATAATCACAATATATGATAAGAGTTGGGAAGGAAGATATTTTCTCATTACTGCCAAAAACCTAATTGTCTCATGTTTAAATTTCCAAAAATATAACAGATATCTGACTTTATTTTAGATAGTGAGTAGAAAAGGGTAGGGAGGTGATGTTTATTGAGCACCTATCATATGCCAAGTTCTTTCCCCTGTGCCACACTAAATCATCTTCCTTTGTTTCCAAAGAATTATGTAGTGTAGTAAGATGGGCTGTTTGTGGTGCTGAATGAGAGAATGCCTGAGATTGGCAGAAGGAAATAAAAATAGAAGAGAAGTGCTAGCATGAGGAAAGAGACACTAAACTGTGAACAGAGATTTATCAGGGGCTTTGGAATTAGCTGGAATGGTGTTCAAGTCCTCACTTTACTGTTAACTTGCTTAGTGTGTTGGGTGTTACCACTTAGTGTACTGGGTGTTACCAATTTTGAGCTTCTGTTTCCTCATCTGAAAATGCCTACTTCGCAGGGCAGTTATGAGGGTGAAATGAATAAGGTATGTAACTATGCTTAGCATACAGGAAGGTGCTACAAAAATTGTAGCTACTCATAGTAATAATGGGAATAGTAAGCCAAAAAGAATAGGAAGGAATATAGATGGGTAAATGCATTTACCAAATAATCTGATCTTTTTGTTTTTATTTTTGTTTTTGTTAGAATACTCCATCTACTATGGGTTATACACCAACGTGGATTTCTTCTCTGTCCCAAATCCGTGGAGCTGTCCCAACCTGCCTGCCACAAGGACTCTCACTCCCTTCATTTCCTGGGCCATTATCATCATATGGAATGCCCCATGTTTGTCAGTATAATGCTGTGGGGGGGCCAGGGTACCCAGTACAGTGGGTAGGAATTTCAGGACCCCCACCACAGTCTGTAATAATTCCTACCCAACCTGGGGGACCTTTCCCACCGGGGATGAATTTGCAGGCATTCCCAATTTCATCAGTGCAGAATCCATCTATGATCCCTCCTGGTCCCAAATGAATCAGAGTAGATGATGAAGAAAAGGGAGATTTTTTTTTCAGAATTAATATTCAGGACACCTAAGATATCAAACTTTCTTCATCTTGGGTTCTGCCATATATTCCCTCACTTGAGTTTACTTTCCAGTGTATTTTTGTCGTTGTTCGAATGTAGTGTTTGATATCGCTCGTCATTCAGTAGAACTGTGCAGTTTATACATAGAACACTGCACACGGAAATGTTTTTTCACTTCAAATCCTATCCTATTTGATACTTGATTTTTAAAAAATACCGTTCAGAATGCTTTAATAAGCTCAACTTGAGCATTACCATTTCCAGGACGCTTTCCATGTGTTGCTGAAAAGCCCCCATTTTTTACTGCTGTCTGCAGGTGGATGATACTTTGCTTTAAAATGTATAAAAACTATTTAAATTGATATTCCCTAAATGTGGACGAAGTGAGACCCTCCAAGAGCCAGAGTCTTATGGGATTCTTCACATGTTTATCTTAGGTTTACCTTTCACAGAAGGCAGGGTAATGCTGCAGGAAACATTTTGGTGTATAAAATTAGAATAACTTTGTCAACCAATATGGAGAATGAGCCCTTTTTAATGTGATTTTCTTCCCGTCGTCACAGCAGTAGGAGTGAAGCTTTGTTTTAGGTGAGGCGGAGAGAAAGGTAAAAACAGAACTGTAACAGTTCCTTGATTCTGCAGATACTGTAGCTGCTATAAGGATTTCGATAGTAATTCAAAGCAGCTATCTCCTTGTTTCTCATGTGCACACTACATTGTTTTTGAGCATCTGAGAGGCATTGGTTTGGCTTGCATTCTTTTGCAAGGGATATATTGCAGCTGATAGGAGTCTTCTTTGCGGGGAATCTTTGTATTTCCAACAAAGAAGATTCAAGTTACACCTTTATTGATCCATTCTTCGGAAGTGAAATTTACTTGACTCACTAGGTTTTGTAAGTTTTGAGACTTACACACGAAACACTGGCTTTACAGGGTTCTAAGAGATGTGGGGTATACACTGTCTTGCAGTGAAATAGTAGACCCTTAAAGGATACTATTTAAGTTGCCCTTAGTTTGTTTGTTTGTTTGTTTTTTTGATTACCATTTTTTTAGTTGTTATAATTTCTTGTTAGTATCTATAGTGTCTTATTTTAGATCTTAGATGATTTTGGCAACCTCTTTAGAATATGAGAGAAATCACTGTCAAGTTGCACTTTACTGGGTTTTATCCAGTTTTAGGAGGGGAGGCAATGTCAAGATTTACACTTTTGGTTTTCAAGAAGGTTAACTGTAATAATCTTGAAAGGCTGGTCAGAGTTACCTAATGCTCAGTCTGTAAAACTCAAATAGAATTCTTAAATGGTATTTATTGACTACCACATATACATGTTTAAAATACTTCCTCTTCACTCTGAAGATTTCAGGGTCATTTCTGGTACACATTTACCTTAAAATGAGTTCAGTCTATTGGTAAACATTCCAGATTATCACCCAACATTTCTGTTAACAGATTTTCCTCCATATTCTTCTAAAAATTTTGCCCCATGAGCTTGCCAGGTAATTATGAAAACAGTGGGTGTACTTTTTTTTCTTTGCACAGTCTACTTTGTGACATTCAGTACCCTTTAAAAAAATGTGTCTTCTGCTTTCCTGAGGGTCACATTCACCATCATGAAGATTCTGTTGCTATCATTTGGGGCATCTAGGGCAGCATTTTGAGAATTGCTGTTAATAAGAGCCAGTTTCTTTTCATAAAACACTTGGGTTTGGATGAGTCTTTCTAAATCTTATGTACAGATTCTTCAAATTTTTTCTACAGTATTGGTTAGCCAGTTAAAGTGATTTTAGGACATTAGTGTAATCCAAATGCTTGCACTGCTGTGTTTTCCATATGTACAGAAACAATGTGCCTAAAATCTTTAATTCTTTAAAACTGCTTGTGTTTCATTATAAGAGTTGGCTTTGTGTAATTACATTGATACTTATAACCTATAAAGGGAAAATACTGCAGGTTTTAAGATTTCTTCATCTGTAGTCACAATCTGTTTAAACAGTGTACCCCAGGATGAAAAAAGCTCCATGGATGACACACACAATTACATTTATTAATGGCTGCTCTATATCACATGTCCCACATTTGCCACCACCTCTGTTTTATGTATAATTCATCATCAGTTTGCCTGCAGACTTTTGCAGTGCCTTGTAATATTTAGAATCTTTTCAGATTTTTTGCTGGAAAGAAAAGTAGTCTTCTAAAGTTTGAAGATGGTGAATAGTGTACTGCTGTCTCCATGCTGACAGCAGTAGTTGGGTTACATATATGTTATGTATACAGTATGTATATATAACGTGTAGGTTTAAAAATACAGAGAAGTGACTTTGTGCAGAAATGAAGAAAACAGTGTTATTCACATCACTGTGGGTTTTTATTTTATTTTTTCCCATTACTTAAATGTTCGATTCAGATTATAGTCACTTTGACTGTAAATATTGGCTAGTTTTCTATCTATCATTATTTCATAATTTTTGCTAAATCATATGATAGTGTTGTTTTCATCCTTGCTGAGGTACTTTTCCTCCCCAGAAATAATTAATTCTTGAGGTAAAGCTCAGAAATTCCCTTCTTACTTAACAAAGAGCCTACTATATAACAAGGGCCTTCTACCAATTTCCAAAAAAAAAAAAAAAATCCATACAAACTGTCCTTTTCATTTTCCTTGTTGTAGAAAAGGCTTGTATTAAAACATCCTGCTTGTAAAGTTTATTTGGTGGGTAGTCTGTGTGTCCAACCACCATGTTTACTTCTGAACATGCAAGTCTGATGAATAGTATTGTATCTCCACATGTGGTAATGTGAGCATTTCATCAAGAAGTACCTGCTGCTATGTTTGTGAAGTTGGGTGTAACATCATAAGAATATGAGACCAGTATTGGTGTAAATCTAATGAAAATAACCCTATGTATATTTGTAGCAGTCTTGAATCTCTGTTTAAGGTAATTTGCTGTAATATAACAAATACCTGTTCTGTTTTTCATCTTTTTCCTGCCAGTTTTATATCAAGCATGAATTCTAATGGTTTAACAGCAAAAATCATCTGTGAAAGTTTAAAAGGCACTTTTCCGCTGTGATTTTTGGATTGAGTTTAGAGTGTATTGAGTGTACAGTATGACAGGATAATACATCATTTTAGAACTCCAGATTTAATTCAAGTCCAGTTACTTTTGTTTATCTACCTCGTTTTCAGTGCTGTTTTGGGGTGCACAATTGCCTGTGAAACTTGCTTTTTTTGTTGTTGTTTTTGTTTTTGTTTTGCCTTGATGCTCAGTATTCTTTCAGGTTATAAATCGGGCCTGCCTCCTTGTCCCAGTGCTCTATGAGTTTGAGATAAGAGGGATCATCATTTTGCTGCCAATCTGTGTTTAAACAATGAGAGCCATGTGAAATAAGCTTTGGGGATTTGGGGATGGAGCGCAGAGAAATATATCCAGCTGGTGGCAATATAGGACTTAGTTGTAGGAGTTAGCAGTGAAGTAGATAAATGATAAGAAAGTACCTAAATTAGACAGTTCAGTGCCTGTAAATTTGCATCTTTTATTGGAGATGCATTTTTCATTTGTGTGCCTAGAGGGCTATGGGTTGAAATTGCTTTAACTACCACAGTGAAATATTTGACAAATCCTATAACTGTGGCCTGTCCTTCAGCATATATAACATACTGCTAGATATTTACAGTGATATTTTGTTACCTTCAAATAGCTGTATGCTTTTAGTTGAATTGTAGTTGATGGTAACTGTTTATCCAATCTCTAAAATTTATTGGTGGTATTGACTTTCTTCTTTGCTATCTTTTCTGAGTAATGAAAATGATCCATTCCTTTTTTCCTCCCAAAACTCAGCAAATGTTTGTAAACCATGTGTTCCTTGTTTCACATGTTCACTGTATGTAACATTACAGAATATTTAATGGCAGTAAATACTGTATTTCAGGCTTCATGCACAACTACATTCTTGAGGTATATTTGCCATCAGTTTGAGATTCGATTGTTTAATCATTTGTTTGGTTCAGAAAAACTTGAGATATTTGAGATGGTTTGCAGGCCATTTTCTATAGTAGATTGTTCATTTTTCATTCTGTAGTTTATTGAAGACTTGTTTCTCCCCTCTTTGTTTAGAAGATGAACAAGAAGAGGGGGTACATAGAAAAGGCCATTGATTTGGTAAATGTAATTCTGGGATTAAAATTAAAAATTCAGACTGTAAAATGGTGACACTCAAACTTGGTAAACCCTTTGAAATGAAATTTTTATGGAGCCAAACACTTTCTGGTCACCCTGGAAATAGTCTTTGTATGTGAACGATGAACACAAACATTGGTCAGGTCTTGACAGCCAATGTAGGTAGGGGCCTGGGATAGTAACTAGGTTACACTGAAGTTATTTTCAGCTGAGATAGCTACAAGAGTGTACAAATCAACAGCTCCCATTCTGGAAGGTTTTCTTTAAAAACAAACAAACAAACAAACAAAAAAACCTCAACAAAAAGGCTACAAGTCAAGCAAGAAGGGAAGAGAAAAACTGGGCTCTTGAGAAAAAATGTGCCGGTGTAAAATATACTCCTAAATGTGTGCTTGTCATCCTTCCAGTTTTGTTTTTTAAACAGCATTTCTTTTTCACTGTAACTTAAGGTTTCAGTTTGAGGTTTGTGGTCCAGAACATACCCTCAGCAGAATTAGTGACTGATGGGAAAGTGCAGTTGTTCAAGGTCTGTCATGCTAAATCACTTAAAGCTGTAATTTCTTTGATATGAATATTAAGCATGTAGACCTAGTACAGCATGGGAGTGACTCAGGAAGTTTATGCAGTTAATAAACTTTCATGCATAATTTACTTTGAAGTATGTAGAATTTCAGACATTTCTTTACATTTAACATTTAGTTGTATATGTGAACTCTCCTTTATTAATTGGAGAATGTAGCATTATATAGAATGTTGTTAAACTTAATTTTAATCCTTCTTGACATAAACTTTTTTTTTTTTTTTTGATAAACTAAGTAATCTGCCTTTAAGCAGTTGTTGTCTTATTTTGGTTCTTTGAAACTGTGATTTTTATTTTATTTGTACCCAACCATTTTAAGTTTTTTCCTGGAAATTTTGTTTTGAAACAAAATAAAGTCTGTCTTAAAATGAGCATGTTATTTTACTAAAATGCTGTCATAGTCACTGCAGTCATTTTGCGTAAGCTGATTCTTCATTTACCAAATGTAATTTAGCAGATTAAAAAAAGTTTTTTAGTTCTGTAGGTTATGCTGGCTGAGCAAACTAACCAAGCTGTGTTACCACTTGATTTATAACTCCAACAAATTTTGAGTTGGACCTCTTTTCCACACTTGTCAATGACTAATAACTGTCATAGTCACTTTGATTTACTGAGTACTGCATTAGCTAGGCTTTTACTTGTGACATTTTTAATTCACAAAACAATCCTATACACTAGGTCTGTTACTATCTCCACTTTATAGAGAAAATTTAAGATCAGAGAGATTAGAGAATTCACCAAGGTTATACAGCTAGTAAATGGTGAATCCTGGATCCAAAACCAGGTCTGACTGACTCCAAAGCTCATGGGAGAAACCCCAGGCCACACTCTCTGGTGTACTGCATGAAAAATAATCCAAATACATTTAAAATAAATAGGTTTTTATCAAATTACTAGGATTAGTGTGTACCCTATTTACATATCTTTCATGAGGTTATATCCTATACTTGTTTCATAACTTCAGTAGAAGTATATGTGGTAAAAGCAAGGATTCAAAATGTCCCCTTTGCACAAACTTAATTAAGGAGTATTTCCTTTCATATTGATAGTGATTTACATTCCACCTTTAGAAAACAGTGCATTTAGAAATCTCCCCACATCTTTCATTTACCACACTACAGTGACTTAGGAAACTGTCAAATGAGGTCAGATCACTTGTTCATTTGATAATTTAGGTAGAAGTATCATGCATATTTTTATACAAAAGGCTGTGGAGGAAGAGTAAGAGGCCTATCAGAAATATTCAAGATTAAGTAGGGATTTTTTTAAGTGTTTTAAAAAATCTACTTTGATTTTTTGACCCAAGGACCCCGAGGTGTTCTAAGGGAGGATACAGGTACATAGTAGAACAAGCATGGGCTTTTTTATTCACAGACCTCTTAAAACCACCATTAGGTGGTTGTATTAAATGAGACACATAAAGGCAGCTACCCGTGTCCCTAATTTGCTAATTATGCTTACTGAGAGACATCTCTGGTGACTTTCACACTAAACTTGCACTTGGGAAGTCAGGCTGGTTTGGAAATGGGCCCTGATTCTTATTATAGTTAATACAGATACCTTTTGGAGTCCAGCAGACCTTTGTATTTTAGCTTTGCAAACTTGGAAAAATTTCTTAACATTTCAACTTCATTTTCCTTGTCTGTAAAAAGGATAACTGCCTCAGGGGACGTTGTTTTAAGACTAAATGAAAAAGCACATAAAGGGCTTAGCACTATGCCCGGCACATAGTAGGTTTGCTCAAATAATAATGACTGAACAGACCTTACATATTACTGTTTTAAGAGGAAACAGACATAGAGAGGTGAATAAACTGAGACTAACCTGTGAATCAACATGAGCTCTGTAGTTGGAAGAGAGGAGGTGACAGAATAAAGTGAGGTTCAGAGGTGAAAGTATTCAGGTGTGGGGATAAGACAACATACACCCTATTATTTAAAATGTGCCATCATTAATGAGCAGCACTAGATAAAAAGTGAGATGACAGAATTAAGTCTGACTAGAGTTGAAGTAGCTGAAGCAATAGTATTTGGGTAAAAGAAGGTGAGTCTTTTGACAGGAGCTTAAGATTAATGAAGGAGTACAGCACAGACAATGGTCTAAATAGAAACAGGACCTTGGGATAGATATTTGGAAAGGGCTAGCTCACATGCATGATACAAATGAAGAAATAAGCTCAGGAATTGAACCAGCATTTGTAAGGTTTCTCCATTCTCCATTCTCCATTCTCCATTTCCAGCTCAGAGATTTTCAATCTTGATTGCATATTAAAATCACCTAGGGAGTTATTTTTAAAAATTAGTTTCTTGGTTACACAAAAATGTGAATAACACTACTGAACTGTATATTTAAAAATGGTTAAGACAGTTAATTTTATATGTATTTGACCACAATTTAAAATAGAATTAGTGTCTGGGTCTCATCCCTATAATTAGCCTTGTTTTAAAACCTCCCCAGGTGATATATTAGTATCATATGTATTAATGTATATTTTATATATACAGGTAGATCATACATATTAATATAACCATGGTTGAGTGCTACTGTCATTTTATTTACTAATCAAATGACCTCCCTGTTATTAGCCAATTGCTGGTTCAAGAAACTCAAGCAGTATGGCAGCCTATTAGATCTAATGAATTATTTCCTGTAACCATATGAGCTTATAGCCTCTCAAACAGATCCCCAAGGATTTGGGCAATAGAGAAAGCTAAGTGGACACCTTGCATAAACTGAATAGCTAGTTACTATTTAGGTGGAAGATGTCAAAAGGCTGAGTCCAATATGAAACCTCTCTTCTTCGCTTCTCTCCACCCTTCAAGATAAGAATTAACATTTACAAGGTGCTTACTGTGCCAGTTATTATGCTAAGCACTTTACTACATCATTTAATCTCCACAAGCTTTTGAGGTAAGTCTCCTTGACTGTCTTGAAACTTGCTTTCTCCTAGCGCCCAGCTTTATTCCTGGCATGTATTTATTCCTGTTGAATAAATTAATGAGTCCCTATTTCATAGATACAATAAGGGATCAAAGGGTTAAGTAACTTGTTAAAGATATAAAGCTAATAAAGAGTTGAACTGGTATTGGAACCCAGATCTTGGCTCCAAAGCACATCCTTTTAACCACTATTCTGTAACATCTACTACCCTCTTCTGCTTTCAGGGCTTTGACCTTTCTGCCCTTTCCATGGCCTATGTACAGCCTAAAGTTTCTCCTGTGTGTGTGTCCATACATACATACATACATACATACATACGTTGATTCTTGTGTGTAAGTAATAAAAACCCAATTTGAACAACTTAAGCAGTGGCAGTGTCTCACAAAACCCAGGGATACTGCAGATGGGCTTTAGGAACAAATCAGGTGCTTGCATGTAGCTAGGACTTTTCATCTCCTCCTCAAGCTCAATCCCAAATTCTCTGGAAACGTAAATAAAGAATGACTCCATTAAAATAACAACTAAATTATAGAACAATCAGCCTGAAGAATCACCTGAAGACTAGCTGAGTATAACTGCTATAACTAAGTATATAAAGAAGAGGCCACATTGAGACTGGTAGTAGGGTTGGGGACGTGAAATAGGCTGGCACCACACTGGCATATGGCAATTGAACATTGGGAAGGATATCTCAGCTGCAGAGGTCTCCCTGGAAGAGTTAGGGGACCCATCTCCATACCATGGCACTTCCGCCCAGGGTTCCAGTGCCAGGAAGAGAAGTCCCCACAAAATTTGGCCGTGAAAATCCATACGGATTCCAACTGTCCATGTGAGATGAAAGGAAGCAGGAAATCCAGACTTTCCCTTAAAGGGCCCATGCACAGACTCGCTTGCTTGCAGGCACTCACCCTGGGCTCTGGAGGGGGGACGGCAGCTTGGGAGGTGTCAGAGACATACAGGGAAAGACTGAGTTGTGTGGCTTTGGGGCAAGGGCTGGAGAGACAGCCACTGTTGTCCCTTTATTGAGCTTTCCTCTTGTGCAGCCTAGAGGTGGGCAACATCTTGCCTGTATTGAGCTCTGCCCCCACATGGCCAGTACTGAATCTGCATTGGCCTGGTGAGGTCCACTCATTCCACCCTGGTGACTCCCTCAAATGCTGCCTCACTCAACTTTCAAATTGTCGAAGGCATATTCATGGCTGGAGAACCATCCCCACCCAGCCCCCTTGGCAAGAGGCTCTTTAAGCTATCAATCTACAGGCCTTGGACCTCGGACCTCTGGAGACAATTCCAGTGACAGGCAACCAGCCCCGACCAGAGCTGCAGCATTTCTTAAATAAATCCTGGGTGTCTGTGGTTCTCAAGTGGATGGCAGCTAGCCTCAGTGTGATCTGAGACTTTTGTTAGTGGCCACAGGCTCAGCACTGATACCAAATATAAACCTACTATGGCCATGTGAAATTGCTTACTTTACCATGGTAACTCCCTCGGACCCCACCCTACCCAAATTGTGTATCACCCAAAGGATCTATCAGCTGCTGAGCCTTACTGGCAGCCGTTAGGCAGCCATAAGTCTTGGGGTGGCCTGGATCTTTTGCTAAGCTGCCCTAAGCCCAGTACTGCTGGCAGCTGGCTTTGATTCACAGCGTGGCCTCTCCCACTTGCCTCTAGGTCCAGTATAGGCAGTGACCAACTGCGTATTGCTTTGTATGTCCTACTAGGTGGCCCTGGGCAGTCACAGGCAATGGCTGACTTTGGCCTGCGTGGGAACCCGTCCCAAGAGGTCCCAGAACCAACACACCCAGAGGCCGGTGTCAGACCACAACAGAGCACCCCCTGATTAGCGTCACAAGAAGCACACTCAAAGGGTGGTTTCGAAAGGCACAAGAACCCACTGGGGCGAATCGCACTCCATGGGGTCGGCCTCCACACATCAGCTCATCCCCTGTGGGCGTGGCCAATCCTCCTGGCCAGTCAGACTGAGAATCGATCCCATCCACTGATGTGGTAACAGCAATAAAGGCTTAACTAGAACAGAACGGCACATAACCCACACAAGGAATACTCCTGGAGAAACCAACATAAGTGATCAGGAAGACTATACCATGGGGATGCACAGGGCACCTACTACACAAGGCCGACCGACCAAGACTGGGAGATGCAGCAATTCTATCTAATACATAGATAGAAACAAACAGAGAGAGGCAGCCAAAATGAGAAAGCAAAGAAACGTGTCCAAAATGAAAGAACAGTAGAAAACTGCAAAAAAAGAACTAAATGAAATGGAGGCAAGCAACCTACCAGATACAGGACATAAAAATGCTCAATGAACTTAGGGGATGAATAGATGAACTCAGTGAGAACTTCAGCAAAAAGATAGTAAGCATAAAAGAGGACATTGAAACCATAAAAAAGAACCAGTCAGAAATGGAAGACAACAATAACTGAAATAAAGAATACACTAGAAGGAATCAACGATAGATTAGATGAAGCACAAAACTGAAACAGTGATTTGAAGACAAGGTAGCAGAAAACACCCAGTTGGAACAGCAACAAGAAAGAAGAAAAAAAAATGAAGAAAGGTTAAGGAACCTCTGGGACAACATCAAGCATCCCAACATTCACAACATAGGGGTACCAGAAGGAGGAGAGAGAGAGAGAACAAGCGATTGAAACCTATTTGAAGAAATAATGATGAAAAACATTCCTAACCTGGCAAAAGAGACATACAAGACCAGGAAGCATGGAGTCCTAAAGAAGATAAACCCAAATAGGCCTATAACAACACATCATAATTAAAATGCCAAAGATTAATGACAAGAGAGAAACCTAAAAGCAGCAAGAGAAAGGCAGCTAGTTACTTTTAAAGGAGCTCCCATAAGAACGTCAGCTGATTTCAGAACAGAAACTTTGCAAGCCAGAAGAGATCGGCACGAAATAGTCAAAGTGATTAAAAGTAAAGACCTGCAACAAAGACTACTCTATCCAGCAAGGTTATCAATTACAAGTGAAAGAGAGATACAGGGTTTTCTCAAAAGGAAAAAGCTAATGGAATTCATCACCACCAAACCAATATTATAAGAAATATTAAAGGGACTTCTTAAGAGGAAGAGGGGAGAAAAGCCCCATAAATATGAATAATTAAATGGCAAAAACTATGTACCTATCAGTAATCACTTTAAGTGTAAATGGATTAAATGCTCCAATCAAATGACAGGATAACTGAATGGATAAGAAAAAAAGACTGCTACACTGGGCTGTCTACAAAGAGACCCACTTAATACTGAAAGATACACACAGACTGAAATAAAGGGATGAAGAAAGATATTTCATGCAATGGAAATGAAAAGAAAAGCTGAGGCAGCAATACTTATGTTAGACAAAATAGACTTTAAAACCAAGCCTATAATAAGAGCCTAAGAAGGACATAACATAATGATAAAGGAATCAATCCAACAACAGGACATAACTCTAATAATATTGAGGCTCCCAACCTAAGAGCACCTACATATGTAAAGCAAATATCGACTGACATAAAAGGAGAGATTGACAGAAATAGAGTCATAGTAGAAGACTTAAACACCCCATTGACAACAGTGGATAGATCTTCCAGACAAAAAATCAAAAAGAAAATGACACACTAGACCAGATGGATTTAACTGATACTTTTAGAGCATTTCACCCCAAAGCAGCAGAATATACATTATTTTCAAGTACACAGAAAACATTTTCCAAGATAGACCACATATTAGCCCAGAAAAGAACACGGAAATCACATCAAGCATCTTTCTCCAAGCACAATGGTAAGAAACTAGAAATTAGTTATAAGTAAAAAATCCTGGAAAATATACAAACACATGGAGGCTAAATAACATGCTATTAAACAATAAATGGGTTAACAATAACATCAAGGAAGAACTCAAAAGATACCTTGAGACGAATGAAAATGAAAATACAATGACTCAAAATCTATGGGACACGGAGAAAGCAGTTCTAAAAGGCAAATTTATAGCAATACAGGCCTACATCAAGAAACGAACAAAAATCTCAAATAATCTAGCCTTACATTTAAAAGAACTAGAAAAAGAACAGCAAACAAAGCCCAAAGTGAATAAAAGTAAGGAAATAATAAAAATAAGAATAGAAATAAACAAAATAGAGTCTAAAAAAACAATACAAAAGATCAATGAAACCAAGAGCCAGTTCTTTAAAGATAAACGAAACTGATAAACCATTAAACAGACTCATTAAGAAAAAGAGAGGACTCAAATGAATAAAGTCAGAAATGAAAGAGAAGTGACAAATGACACCACAAAAATACCAAGTATTGTAAGAAAATATTACGAACAATTATATTCCAACAAATTGGACAATCTGGAAGAAATGGATACATTCTTAGAGACATACAATCTTCCAAGACTGAGTCAAGAAGAAATAAAAAATCTTACCAGATGATCACTATTAATGAAATCAAAGCAATAATCAAAAAAATCCCAAGAAACAAAAATAGGTGAATTTTACCAAACATGAAAAGAAGAATTATCACCTATCCTTCTTAAGCTATTCCAAACAATTCAAGAAGATAGCAGGCTCCAAAAACATTTTATGAAGACACAGTCACCCCAATTCAAAAACCAAAGACAAAAAAGAAAGTAAATTAAAGGCTGATATCCCTGATGAACACAGCTGCAAAAATCCTCAACAAAATATTAGCAAACAAAATCCAGTAATATTAAAAAGACCATACACCATGATCAGCTGGGTTTTATTCCTGGGATACAAGGTTGGTTCAATATCTGTAAATCAACTAATTTGATACACAACATTAACGAATTGAAAGAATCATATGATTATATCAATAGAAGTAGGGAAAACGTTTGATAAAATCTAGCATCTATTTATAATAAAAACTCTCAGCAAAGTGGGAATGGAGGGAACATACCTCAATATAATAAAGGCCATATATGACAAACCCACGGTTAACATCATACCCAACAGTGAAAAGCTAAAAGCATTTTCCTTAAGATTAGAAACAAGACAAGCATGTGCACTTTTATTACCTATTCAACAGCGTATTGGAAGTCCTAGCCACAGCAATCAGATAAGAAAGAAAAATAAAAGCCATCCAAATTAGAAGGGAAGAAGTAAAACTGCCATTGTTTGCAGATGACATGATAGTATAAAGAGAGAATCCTAAAGATTCCACCAAAAACTGTTAGACTTCATAAATAAATTCAGTAAAGTAGCAGGATACACAATTCATATTCAAAATCAGTTGCATTTTATATACCAATGATAAACTATCAGAAAGAGAAATTAAGAAAAAAATCCTATTTACAATTGCATCAAACACAATAAAATACCTCGGAATAAATTAAACCAAAGAAGTAAAAGACCAGTACTTGGAGAATTTTAAGTCATTGAAGAAAGAAACTGAAAAAGATACAAATGAATGGAAGCGTATATCATGCTCATGGATAGAAAGAATTAAATAGTTAAAATGTCCACACTACCAAAAGCAATCTATAGATTCAATGCAATTCCTATCAAAATACCAATGCCACTTTTCGCAGAACTAGAACAAACAATGCAAAAATTTATATGGAAACATAAAAGACCTCGAATAGCCACAGTAATCTTGAGAAAGGAGAACAAAGTTGGAGGTATCACACTACCTGATATAAAACTATAGTACAAGGCTATTGTGATAAAATCAGTATGGTACTGGCATAAAAACAGACACATAGATCAATGGAACAGAACAGAGAGCCCAGAAATAAATTCATGCCTACATGGTTATTTAATCTATGACAAAGGAGTCAAGAATATACAATGGAATACAGTCTCTTCAATAAATGATGTTGGAAAAATTGGACAGATACAGGCAAAAACAAAAAAACTGGACCACCATCTTATACCATATACAGGAATAAACCAAAATGGATTAAAGACTTAACTGTAAGACCCGAAACCGTAAAACTCGTAGAAAACGTAGATATTAAACTCTCTAACAATGCTCTTAGCAATATTTTTTTTCTGATATATCTTCTCAGCCAAGAGAAACAAAAGGTAAACAAATGAGACTACATAAAACTAAAAGGTTTTTGCACATCAACAAAAAAATAGACAAACTACTGAATTGGAGATGATACATGCCTATGATACATCTGATAATGGGTTAATATCCAAAATTTATAAACAATTCATACAACCCAACAACAAAAAAGCAAAATCCAATTAAAAATGAGCAAAAGATATGAATAGACATTTCTCTGAAGAGGACATACAGATGGCCAATAAACACATGAAAAGATGCTCAACATCACTACTCATCAGAGAAATGCAAATTAAAGCCACAATGAAATATCGCCTTGTACCTGTCACAACAGTGATCATCAATAAATCAAAAAACAAGTGTTGGCAAGAATGTGGAGCAAAAGGAAACTGTGCACTCTTGGTAGGATTGCAAATTGGTACAGCTACTATGGAAAACAGTTTTGAGATTCTTCAAAAATTTAACACTATAACTACTTTATGACCCAGCAATCCCAGTTCTGGATATTAATCCAAAGAAAACCGGAACACAAATTCAAAAAGATATCTATGCCCCTACGTTTCCTGTAGTGCTATTTAATACAATAGCCAAGGTATGGAAGCAACCTAAGTGCCCATCAATAGGTGATTGGATAAAGAAATTATGGTACATATGTAAAATGGAATATTTCTCAGCCATATAAAAAATGAAATCCTACCATTTGCAATGACATGGATGGACCTAGAGGTTATTATGCTGAGTGAAATAAGTCAGACAGAGAAAGACAAATTCCGTATCATTTCACTTCTACGTGAAATCTGAAGAACAAAATAAACAAACAAACAAAATGAAAACAGACTCAGATATAGAGAACAAACTGGTGATTACTAGATGGGAAGGGGTTGGGAGCCTGGGTGAAAAAGAGGAAGGGTAGTTACAACACAGTCACGGAGATGTAAAGTACAGTATAGGAAATATAGTCAATATAATAGTAAAAACTATGTATAGTGCCAGGCAAGTACTAATCTGGGGGATCACTTCATAAATTATATAAATGCCTAAGCACTATGCTGTACACCTGAAACTAATATAAACTAATACTAAATGTCGGCTCTAATTAAAATATAAGAAAATAGTCATGGGGATGGAAAGTATAGCATAGGTTATATAGTCAATAATATTGTAATAACTACGTATGGTATTGGATGGGTTCTATATTTATCAGAGTGATCACTTTATAAGTTATATAAATGTCTAATCACTGTTATACACCTGAAACTAATATAACATTGTATGTCAACTGGAATTGAAAAATAAAGTTTATGAAAAAAGTAATCATCAGGAAGCCTAGGGCCTTTGTATCCCAGTCTTGAGAAAGGATGGACTCCTAACTTCAATAATTGTAGCTAGCAGATACAGCTGGCCTAATTGTACTTACAGTGACCAATCCTTTGCAATTTTTCACTTCTTAAACTCTACTGAGCCCCTGCTTACTCCTTTCCTTCTTTTAAAATGCCCAGTCGCCTGTGCACAAATGGGAATGGGGCTCAGCTCTTTCTCTTGCTGGCAGTAGTAACTGAATAAAATATGTTTTCACTGGCTTTGTGTATCTTTGATACTACTTAAATCTGTATTGCTGGCCCCACCCCTAGAGTTTGATTCTGGAGGTCTGGGCTGAGGCCTGAGAACTGACATTTCTAATAGTTTGTAGGTGATGCTGATATGCTGGTCCAGGAAGAACCAGTGCCCTGGCTCATGGACTTTATTCACTGGATATGATTTTCTAGTGATATAACTTTCTCAAAACCTCATTTGACTGCCTGTATATTTCTTTAGAGGGGACTCAGAATGCTAATAAGTGCCAAGAATCTTGTCAAGTTTAGCTCTTTGAATCTTCAAATTTGCTAAAGGGAATAAAATGGCTCATCTTGTTGCAGCCTGTTTCTTAGCAGTCTACCTAAGGATTTGGCTCATTCTCCCTGGCATTCTGCTCAATGTCTTCAGCTTGAAGCTTGGACAGGAAATAACAGGCTGAGTTCAAGGCTGTGAAGCCTCTTTTTTCTGATCTGCTCTGGGAATGTTACACTTACCCCCTCTTCATTGCATTCTAGCTGAATGTATTCACAGAGTGAGACATCGTCACATTTGAGGGTGTTGGAGAACAAGGGATACTATGGAGGCTTATACAGATAACCTCATTCCAATTACCTAGATGCCAACTTCCTAATCAGTAAAACACTTTTATATTAAATTTATTGGGGTGATGTTGATTAATAAAATTATATGGGTTTCAAGTATACAATTCTATAATACATTATCTATATATTGTATTGTGTTCACCACCCGAAGTTAAATCTCCTTCTGTCACCATGTATTTGACTCCCTTTATCCTTTTCTACCTACCCCACTTCAGTGATACACTTTAAGTGAGAGTTCTACTATAAGTCAGTAAAACCCATGATTATCTGACCCTCAGCAACTGCAGATCTCTTAATACAGGCACAAGGTCTGCTCTGTTTTGAGTATCAGGAGCAATAAGCAACTGCTTCACTGCCAAATAACATAGAATGCCAACTTCCCATTAACTGATATGGGATATCACCAATCTCTGCCAGTTCCATATTTTAGGGTCTTTAATTTGCCACATGCTATTTCTGGTACCAGTTCCTGAATAATAATAATAATTATTCAGGAATAATAATAATTATTATTGTTATTATTATTTGGTCATAAGTAGTTTCTAACCCAACTGTGTCTTAAACAAAACTAGTAAGGATATTGGTTTGCCTCAGAGAAACCAAGGGCAAGAATGCCTCAGGAACAATCCAGAACCTGAGACTAAAATACAATGAAGACTCCCTATCTCTTGTCTCTGCTCTGAGAGTCTGCATTTTTCTTCTCTTTCTGCAGATCGGCATCTGTTCCTTCTGTCCCTTTTGTGGGAAAATTGACTTCTGACAGCTTACACGTTTTTACACTTAGAGGAAAAATGATCTCTCTGGTCCAATTCCAAATTTCTAGGGAATGAGATTCTGATTGACTCGGCTTGGTTTAATTGTCCACCTGTGACCCAGTCAGCCACGTGTACAGGAACATGACAGTTTTTTCTGTACTCTGTAAATTGCAGGTGGATTAATTCCTAGAAAAGGAGGGCTGAACAGACAATCCAATAGGTATCTATTATACTAGAAAACCTCTATTCCTTCCCTTCTTCATCCCTTCAAGCCACTACTCTCTTCTTCCACTGCTAGTTTTCAAAAGAGTTACCTATGTGCACTGCTTTGCCATCTACTTACTCTGCCAATCTGGCTTGTTCTATCTCCACTATTCTTTCATGATAAACTCCTTTATGGAACTTGAAGCTTTTTCAGATTTTGCATCCTGTTAGACTGTTCTCAGACTTCATTCATCTTGACTACTCTTAAGTTCTACACGTTCGGGTTCTAACTCTGCCAGCAATTCTCCCACCTCTCATTAAGTTCCAAACCCGATCTGCTACTACTCACTGTTACAAATCTTTTTTTTCTGCCCTTGTCCTGCAGAGTGGGCCCTAAAAGCCAGTCAGAAGACTGGTGTAGCTACATCAGAATCAACTGAGGAGCATGCCGAAAATATTTTTACAAAATTATGATTCCATACGACTGGAATTGTACTCCTTACGATTATTTTGCTAGAGCTCCATGACGGATTGATTCACAGTGAGGTTTGAAAACAGAGGTCCTAACCGTAGGACACTGTAGCTCAGTGCTTACCAGAAAGGTACGACTTGTTAGTGTTGGTGCTTATCTCCCTGACTAAGGAGACCTTGAGGACAAACGAGACTTATTTTTTCCTCTGCATTGCCTTGAGCCAATAATGTAAGTTTCCCATTCATAAATTAGGACCAAGAACTCTTCTTCAAAGACTTGCAGTAGCTAAAGTTAAGTGGCGGTTATTAATTTCATCTTCCATAAGTGTCCTTTCTCATTCCTTAAAAGCTACACATATTATATCTTCCCCTTGAAAGGAACATTACCCCTCCTGGAGAATTTTAGCATACTTTCACTGGATTAAATTAATCTACTTCCTTTTCCATGATACACTTTTCCCCCAAAACTCCTTTTTCTGAGAAAGGCAGTAAATAGCCTGAAGCAATTCGGTGAACACCAGGAATTGGAGTGCAAATACTAAATACATTATTACCACGCCCCGCCGTTTGTGACCCTGCGAGCGCAAGGGCTGACAGGGGTGGTAATCTTGTTCTTCGACTGTATCACAAGGCCATAGAGAAGACTACAACTCCCATGATGCCCTTTCGGTCCCGCCCCGTTCCCCCTCCTTCAACTAGAAAGCGTGTACCATCGAGAAGACGAGGCAACATGGCTCCCGGAGGTGGACGGAAGAGGCTTCACCACTTCTGAAACGGTGAACGGCGGACGGAGAGGAAAAAAAAGAAGTGACTAGAACCCGTCATCGCTTTAATCCTCTCGGCCTCTCCTAAATCCGGTCGGCCTCACCCCCTCCTCTTCACCCAAATCCAATTTGTGGTCTCCTCCCCTCCCCGCCCTCACTCCCTCGCTTGCTCACCCCTCCCCTCGGGAATCCTTTTCCCGCCCCCTCGCCCCCAGCTTCGCGCCCAGACCGTCGCCTAGCTCGTTCGCGCAGCCGCCGTCTCGTCTGCCCGCCGACGAAGCATGGGCGTACAGGGCTTCCAAGAGTTCCTGGAGAAGCGCTGTCCCGGGGCTGTGGTGCCCGTGGACCTCCTCAAACTTGCGCGCACGGTCTCGCGCCAGCAGCAACAGCACCAGCATCGGCAGCTGCCACCTTCGGCAGCCCTAGCGCCCGGGGGTCCCCGCACCGTCCGGGGCTCCGCTCCTCAGCAGTCGCCGCTTCCTCCCGTTGCCTTGGGTGCCTACTCCGGGGGCGCGGGGCCGACTCGCCAACATCACCCCGCTCACCACTTCAGCCACCACGGCCAGGCACATCCCGGGCTACACCCGCCGCCGCCGCCGCCCGCTCCGCTTCCCGGGGCTCGGGTGCTGGTAGACGCAGGCTCGGCGCTGCCGCGGCTTTATGGTGGCTACCAGACGGATTGGGTGTGTGGCGGCCAATGGAACGCCATGCTGGGCTACTTGTCAGCGCTGTGCCAGGCTTGTGCCTATCCCGGCGGCGACGGCCTGGAGCTGGTGGTCATGTTCCCCGGGGGCCTGGGCAAGGACCGGCTGGCCGAGTGGGGCCGTCGGTGCCAGGCCGAGCGGCAGACAGCGCAACTGATCGTGGGACACGTGGGCAACAAGGGCACCCCTCCTCCACGGGCCTGGTTCCTGCCACCGGCCTGCCTGAGCCACTGCGTGAGGCTAGCACTCATCCGCTTCCGGGTCAAGGTGAGGGAGGGGCCGGATCTTTAATAATAAGCCCCACACCTATTCCCTCCCAACTAAACACCTAACCACCCACCCACTTACCTGCTTCCCTTCCCACTCACCGCCCAATCAGCTAACCCACTTGCCTAACTACCCTGGATCATTTTTTCCATCTACCAACCCCTTCATCCCACCCCCCTACCGATTCTCTCACTTTCCTAACCACATCACCATGTCATCCCAATAATTCCCTTTACCTTCCACTTACCCAGTTGTGTCCAGAGGTTTTAGAATTTCTTTTGTAGCCTCATGTTTTTCCTACTGTCTTCTGCTTCAAGCTGAAATGCCTTTTTCCATTTTTTTTTTTGTTTTCTATAGCCTCTTTCCAGCCTTGCAGCAAATCCGTTCAACAGATGTTAATTGAACTCCTCCTTTCTTCTACAAGGTTTTTTTTCCCATTTTGACCAAGTGCTTTTTTTTATACTTTCCTGTCCATTCAACCTTTATCATTTCAACATGTTTCTACCTCCTCCTGCCTTAGCCTGAACACACAAACAAACCCCCCTTCCCCATTCAGTTACTGTTCAACAAGTATTAAGCCAGTGAGATTAAGAGATTTGTAAAGACGTGTGAGGCATGGTCCTGCCCTCGGACAATCAAATATATACACATGAAACATTTGTTTAATGGTATAAATGTGTATATGATTATGCTTTATGGTACAGATTGTAAGTACGTTACCTGTTCTTTGTGTGTGTTGGGGGAGAAATCTAGGCTAAAATGGTTAGGGGAAGCTTCCTTGAAGAAGTTGGACCTCATTTGGGTCTTCAAGGATGGGTTGGACTTGGTTATGGGTTTGGGAGGAAGCTGCTTTAAGTGGGAGAAAGAAAATGAGCAAAAGCAAAAAGAAATATCAAGCATGTGAAGCCCCAAGGGAAGTTAAGACCAATCTCCACATGTAGTTGATCACTGCATATGGGTCCTGGGGAAGAGCTTGGCAGCATCCCCAGTTCTTGGCACCAATGCCGTTGCTCTGTTGCTTTCCCATACTCTTAGGTTTCAAGTTCCTACGTGTGGGGAATAGCAAGGCTTGAGAAGTAAAGGAGGTGGGCAAGAAAACGAAAAGTCGTACAGGGTTGAGTAAGACAAAACCTCAAACCCATTCCCAACCAAGGCCCTCAGAGATGTGCTCACAGTCAAAAGGAAGGACAGGGAATTTTGGGACTCATAAACTAAAGAAATGGTTCTGCAGGAAGTAATGAAAGAAATCTCAGAATGAAAGACCTGCATTGAGAAGTTTGCAGTGGTGGCCAGAATTCAGTCATGCTAGGCCCCTCGTCCAGTGTCAAATCTGTGCCTAGGCTGGGCAGATTATAGTTGCCTTTGAATAATAAAAAAATCAGCAATGAGCTATGTCTGACATACACAGTCGAACAAAAATAATATAACGACACTCATTTTGCTTGCCTTCTTGACTGAACATTTTTAGTAGATTCATTCATGGCCATTCTTTTCACTTTGTTTTTACTGCTACCACCCAAGGTTAAAGGTCTTTTTACCTCATTGTCATTATTAACCTGGTTGCTGGCAACAATGGCTAACATTGATGAAACGCCATGTGCCAGGTCTAATCTATGTGCTTGAACAAACCTCATTTGATCCTCACAGTAACCTGTGAAGCAGTATTGTTTTCCAAATGAGGAAACAGGTACGAGAGAATTAAAAACTTACTCAAAGTCATGCAGCAATAAATGGTAGAGCTGGGATTCTGGGATTCATGCCCAGGCAGTCAGGCTCCAAAGCCCATGCTCTTTTTAACAACAGTGCTCCCTAAGAGGAATCTTTGTAAAGTGCCAATGTGATTAGATCATCCACACTAGGCTAAAATCTTCCCTGGCTCCTGGGTAAAGACAGGTGTGGGTTGTTCATTTATATTATTCATTTATCAAGTGCTTGCTATAGGTTAGTTACTGTGCTGGTTGTTGAGGATACAGAGGTAAATAAGGGGATTCCTGCCCTCAAGGTCAGAGTTTAGTGAAAGAGCCAGACTGAAAACAACGTTGCAGTTGCTATGAGCTAATTGCAAATCATGAAAACTTATGGCACTTATAGGAGACATGGTTAATTCTTTTTTTTTTTTTAACTCCTGCAGCACCTGTTATTCCTAGGTGGTCTCCCGTCCAAGTACTAACCAGGTCCAACCCTGCTTAGCTTCTGAGATCAGACAAGATTGGGCACGTTCACGGTGGCATGGCCGTAGATGAGACATGGTTAATTCTGGGTGAGGGTGTGAAAGTTGTGGGAGGCTTCGCAGATTGGCACTGAGCCTTGAAGGGAAGGGACTGGGAAGAATAGGTCAGATAGTAGACAAGGGTGTGGAGACCGAAAATGGCCTCCTGTGAGCTCCGAATATATATTGATTGGAGGTTAGCAGGAGAATTGAAAACTGAACATGGGTTTATGGATTCCAAACTTTTTGGTTCATGCACCCCATCAGTCAAAAGTTTTGAGAAGCAACGCTAATATGGCTTACTGAAATGCTTCACCATACATAGTCTCATTTTTTTAATTCCAGAAGTTCATCAAAAAATCAGATGGTTGGATGTGTGGGAAAGAAAATATAGTAAAAATGGTAGAATCTTGGTGGTGGGTATTCATGTGTTCACTGTAAAATTATTTCAACTTTCCCATATGTTTTAAGATTTTCATAATAAAATGTTGGAGGGGGGGTGGAATTCCCAGCGGTCCTCTTTAGTCCTAAGAACCACCATTTGGGGAATATATAAATCTTATTTCCCATGCTAGATTATAAACAAACTTTGATCTTTTTGTATTTTCCATAGTGTCTTGTAGATTTTAGGTGCCGTGTACATTTTTTTCCTGATTGACTAGGTCTGTGATCTTAAGAGAAAGGAATGTAGAAATGACTTAAGGTGTGTGGTGTGGCTCTTAATGTAGTAGATGTAAGACTGGCTCCAAAATTGCATATGTAAAGTATTTGTAGGTATTATCAGTGAGTGAAGTTCTCTCTTGTGGTTCTGGTCAGTGATTTTTGTTATTGTTATGGAGAACTTTCTAGTTCATAGCACAGAGTTGAAAGGTATTGGTTAATAACTGATTATGATATCCAATTTCAGTGGAGTGTTCCACTATCTTGAAGATAACAGTCTTTCACTTGGATGGTATATATGCCTACCATTTCTTTTGACTGAAATGCCAGTGCTTCAGAACAAAACCCACTACTGTATTTTTCCTCTTGTTTTGGTTTTTAGACTAGGCCATAAGATGGGCCTTTATTCCAATCTCATTTTCACTTGAGATAGAGAAAATATAAGTGGAGGGAGTAAATAAAAAATAAGTTGCTTTGTTGTCTGTTTAGCTTTAGACAAGGCAGGATTTCCCATGAAAAGATTCAGTATATGTTATTGGGATGAATTTTATGATTTAGTTGGTTTAATTTGTATATTATACAAACATTTTTCACTGCTCATCACCAGTAGCAGGAAAATTAAGTAAACTCAGAAATTGCTACCCCGATCTCTCCCTGAATATCTCAGAAGTAGAGCAACCTAAAACACTTTTAGAATGATTTGAGAGATGATGTGGGGTAGTTAAGGGGATGAATGCTTTGTTTAATGGTTTATATGTTAGGGGAAAAAAAAGATAATCACATCAAACCCCCTATTTTACAGCTATAATTCTTTAGAATGGGGCCAATTAAAAATGAATTGATTCGAAGAAACGTATTAAGGTGCAGTACTTTGATGTAGCAGAAATCATGTTGGTGGTACATAAATGACCAGAGTTTGAGAAGTCCAAGCAAGAGCTGATATCAGTTTGTGCTTTTGTTCTCTAGAATACAGTACAGCAATAGCTGCTATGCCTCATGATAATACTCAAAGATACATCCTGAAAAGTCAGTGACTCTTCTAGGTGCTCTAGTGGTAGAAAAAATCATAATTGTAATTTTTACTATTTCTTGAGCACCAAGTTATATATAAAGTGCTTTTTAAATATCTTGTTTAATCCTTACAAGCTTGCAGGAATGCCTGGTATTCTTTCCATTTAACAGTTGAAATAACTAAGGTGCAAAGAGGTAAAATGATTTTTTTTTTGGTCTGGACAGTAGTAAGTGGTGGATAAAAATCCTCGTTCTGTGTCTGTATTGTTCAAAGGCTCTTGCCAGAATCCCACCACACTGTTCGCTTTGTTTTGTACATTCTCGTGTACGAATGTATACTTTTATTGGCCAGATAATATGCATAAATATATAAAGAAAAACAATAATAAGCATTGAGCACTTAGTTTGTACTAGCACTGCTAAATGTTCAATACTGTCAGTACAAGGCAAATGTTATAAAACTAAGTACCGAGTGAGTCATAGAGTGATATTACAGGAATCCAAATATAACAATCTCTTTTCTGCATTTTTAGTCTCTCTCTCTCTCTGGTTTCTTTTACTAACAGCATGCACAAGAACCTTTAAAAAGCAAAAACTTTCCCTTTACTTTGTAATTCCCTTAAACCATTATCCTTATCCTTGTACTTCCCTTTTAACCATTATTTTTGAAAAAAGAAGACTAGTAATTCACATGCCCTAGCCTTTTGCCACTTGCTATCTGATGTCGCCATTTTGAGGCTGCCAAGTCCATTTCCATTCTTATCCTTTCTTGGTCCACTTGAAAAAATTGACAGTATTGAGCCATCCTTTCCTTGAATTTCTTTCCTTGGATTCCATAATGCTACTCACTTCAGAGTCTCCTTATAAGTCTCTGGGTTTTTTTTCTTATCTAAGTTATTTCTTCTCTGCCTGCTTTCTTAAGCATTGGTGCTCTTAAGGCTTCTGTCCTACTGATATTCTTCTATTCATTTCCTGGGCAATCTCATCTATTATTATGGCTTTAAATATTAACTATATTCAGATGATTCTTAGAGCACTTTCTCTACCCCCAACCTCTCTCATGAGCTTTTGACACATCTTTTCAGCCCTCTACTACTTGATGTCATATAGATCACTTAAACTAAAATATATCCAAGATGGAACTCAAATTTTTTCCCCAAAGCTTGTCCTACTTTCAGTATTCTCTTTTTCTATGAATGTTGTCTTTCATCCATTTCAAACCAGAAACTGCAAAGTTCTCAATTCTTCATTCTCCTGTCCCTTTACAAATCCTCTTGGTCACAAAATCCTGTCATTTCTACCTCAAAAATATCTCAGGTCCAGGCACTTCCACCCCTATTGCCTTAGTTCAGGCTGCCATCAACAAAACAAAAAAGCTACCTACCTAACAGGAGAAGATATTTGCAAATGATACCCCCAACAAGGGGCTAATATCCAAAGTGTATAAAGAACTCACATAACAACAACAAAAGAGACAAACAATCTGATTAAAAAAATAGGCAGAGGGCCTGAATAGACACTTTTCCAAGGAAGACATGCAAGTGGCCAACAGACACATGAAAAGATGTTCAGCATCACTAATCATCAGGGAAATGCATATCAAAACCACAGTGTCATACTACCTCACAACTGTTAACATGGCTATTATCAAAAAGACAAGAAATAATAAGTGTTAGAGAGAATGTGGAGGAAAGGGAACACTTGCACACTGCTGGTGGGAATGTAAATTGGTACAGCCACTACAGAAAATTAAAATAGAACTACCATTGATCCAGCAATTCCTCTTCTGAGTATTTACCCACCATCATTTCTTAATCTGAACCATGAAAATAGCCTCAACTCACTTCTTTACTGCTCTGGACTATATATAGTCCATCTTCCACACTGCTGTCAGATACCATCCTGAAAACCAAAGCTGACTTTGTTGTGCCTAAAAATACCCCCCGCTACCTTTTGCCTAACCTGCCAAGTCCAGACGTCTCAGCGTGGCATACGGTGCCTTTCAGTCTGATCTCAAACTCTTAACCAGCCTTTATGCTTAATCTCTGCCCACACCTGTTCTAAGCATTGGAATGTCCCAACCATTTTGAACTTTTTTAGTTTTCTATACACACCATGTCTTCTCGCATAGTGCTTATTCCTGCTTAAAGGTTATGTCTATGATATCTTTCCCAAGCAAGGTAAATGGTACCTTCTTTTGTGCTACCAGAGTGTTCTTTTCTTACCTCTCATATTTTTTCTATCATAGTATTTTCATATCACATTACAATTCTCTTTTTCCTCCATGCTGCACATTACATCCCTAGAATTTATTTACCTTACAACTGGAAGTTTGTATGTAATTCTCTTTTAATTGAGTTCCAAGAGGGCAGGGGTTTCCTCTAGGGCTTGACATATTATATACAGTAATGGTTGTTGAGAGAGGATGTTTAACTAAGTGTAGAGGGCTTTAAAGATCAAGATAAGAAAGAATTTAAGACAAGTGTTTTATAATGTTATATGTTAATTCCATGTATATCAACTCAGATTCCAAACAGAATTGCCAGCCTGTGGTAAGTCTTAAGTTTTGTAGCTGCTTAGCAATGCACTTATAGAATAACTTCCCCCTTGGTGATAGTAATAATAGCTACCACATGCGCTGGGTACCTTACGTAGATTCATTATATCATTTAATCCTCACAACCACCCCTCAGGCTACGTATCCATCTCCATTTTTTAATAGCTAAAATAATAGGCTCAGCATAGTCACTGGCCTAAAATTGTGCTGCTACAATGTGGTTGAATCAAAATATGAACCTGAATATATTTGACACCAAAACCCTTCGTCTTTAACATCTCAAAACAGCATAGTTGTAGTTTAATAACTTTTTCAGAATACTTTTCTTATATTCAGTTTGCATAGCATAATGGCTAAGAACACAGACAGACCTTGGAGCCAGACTGCCTGGGTATAAATCCTTGTTCTACCTGTTATATAAACTTGGACAAGTTAACCTCTGTCTGCCTCAGTTTCCTCATCTGGAAGATGAGGATAGTAATAATACCTACATCACAGACTTTGCTGTGAGTGTTAAATGATTTAATATAAGTAAAGTACTTAGAATATTATATGGCACATAGTAACTGCCATGTAAATGCCAGCTACTATTTGACCAGAATATCTTGTGTGCCAAGTAAGTTGGACATTGATTATTTCACTTTCATGCCTTAAGCTTAGCATGGCATGACATGCACAGTCCTTCATGATCTGCCTACCATTCTCTGACTCATTTCACCCCGTTTTGTTATCAGAACAATGGATATTTTTCAGTTCAATTAACATTTTTTGAGCTTCTACTCCATGCCAGACTGCTAAGTACTATGAACAAACATTCATTCATTCATTCATTCAGCAAATATGAATTGGGCTCCTGTGTACCAGCACAGTTCAAGATTGTGAAGATAACGCAGTGGACAAAACAGATTTCTGACCTCGTGAAGTTTATATTCTAGTGGGAGGACAGACAAGATTAACAAAATATGTAGTATTTTAGGTGGTATAGTAAGTGCTGTGGAGAAAAATGTAGTAGGGAATTGAGGTCAGGAGGGTATTGTATCCCTCTAGGAGTGCATAGTCTAGTTGGGGAGACAAATAAGGGAACAGTATGACCCCCAAAATCATTTCTCTGGCCTTTGTCATAGATCCAAGGACATAGTGGAAGTGGCAGAACCAGGATTGCATACTAGACACCAAAACCCTTGCCCTTTCATCTACATCACAAAGGTTATTACAAAGGTTATGGCAGACTGGTCCTTTGGGAGTGGATCCTTCCCCAGTCACACCTTGAGATGACTGCAGCCCCGGCTGACACCTTGATCGCAGCTTGTGAGAGACCCTGAGCCAAAGGTAGCAAACTGGCAGCCTATAGACCCATACATTTTTTAAAGAACTTCATTGATTTTCATTGATCAGTAGTGTTTATCAAAATCTGAAGTCAAATAGTAGGTTTGGGCTGAATATAAAGGCATTGTGTAGTTGAATAGTTTTTCATTTCCTTCTATCATTTAACTTGCATTATGTGATTACATTGTTTTAACAAAAATGGATTTGTTGCCAACATTTTTAAAATTGTGAAATGTTGCAAAAAAGCCTGACTTTCCAACCACTCTTGAAATATCATATCCTCTGGCAACACTGGTTGCCCCTTTTGCTGAGCTTACATGGTCTCCATTTATTGGCGTTTCTGCCATTCTATGGTGTCTCCCTAACACAGTGACCAAGTGCCACATGCCATTCATGATAACCATCTCCTACAATGGCCCCCAAAGATTCCCACCTCCTGGTATTTATACTCTTGTGTAGTCTCCCCCCACTCCCTGTGTGTGGGCTTGACCTAATGACTTGCTTCTAATGAACAGACTATAATAAAAGTGATGAGATGTCACTTCCAAGATTAGGTTATAAAACACTGCGACTTCCATCTTGTTTGCACTCTCTTTCTCTCTCTCTCTGGCTCTTCTTGCTTGATCACTCTGATGAAGCAAGCTGCCATGTTGTGAGCTGCTCTATGGAGAGGCCCACATGTCAAGGAACTGAGGGCAGCCTCCGACCAACAGCCAGAAAGAAACTGAGGTCCTCAGTCCAACAACCCGCAAGGAACTTGAATCCTGCCAACAGCCACGTGAGTGAGCTTGGGAGTGGATCCTTCCCCAGTCACACCTTGAGATGACTGCAGCCCCGGCTGACACCTTGATTGCAGCTTGTGAGAGACCCTGAGCCAAAGGACCCAGTTAAGCCATGCCCACAGATACTATAAGATAATAAATGTGTTGTAAGCCACTTAAGTTTTGGGGGTAATTTGTCACACAGAAATAGATAACTAAAAAACCATTGATTGTTGCGCTTGTACTTTTTTATAGTACTTTGATTAGCATGAAATATTTTTTGTACCTACACCTATGAAAAGTGAAAAAATAAGTTCTACAGGAAAGTTAGAGAGCCTATTGTTGTGCAAGTGATGAATATTTCTCTATAGCTATAAAATATCTGTTGAAAGACTACAGTTTAAGACACCATTTAAAAATCAACCATTATAAGAAATATGATCAGTATATTAAAATTATGAGTGCTGAAACAAAAAGTTTTAAAAGGGCTTGGAATTTCAATAGGCTGTGTTTTTTAATACAGACAGAATAAGTGATACTGCCATGAAATATAATTATGTAGTAAATGGAAAAATTGCCAGGTTTTCAAAGCCTTTTGTAGGTAGTGTAAGAGTGTTTATTGAGTATAGTAGAAATTATGTCATAAACAAGCATTTGCAAGAGTAGGAAATATTGTTGCTTCAGATGTTAAAGATTGGTGGCTGAACATTTTTGGGACAAATTGGGTCAGGAAGTTACTTGTGAAGTTTTAGATTGCAGCTGGTTACAACAGATAAAAACACTACCCATATAGCTGTATGCTTAGCTATATGCCTAGCGAGTATTCAAAGTATAGTCCCTGACCAACAGCACCATACTACTTGGAAACTTGTTAGAGATGCAGAATCTCAGGCTGTAGCCCAGACCTACCCAATCAGAATCTGGAGATGGGGATTTGTCAGTTTGTTTTAACAAGCCTTCCAGCTGATAATCATATACCCTAATGTTTGAGAATCACTGCACATAATTCATGTGTTAAGAATTTTGATGCATCTAACTTTTGAGCTGGCAGCCTGTAACAGTTACATCCAGAAATACCTGGATTTTGTGTTGAGAAAAGTTTCGAAATTTTTTTTATAGATTGGTTAAAATTAGTGAACATAACTACATTTGTGCTTCAACAAAAGCTTTACTGTTGGATTTAGGAAAATTCAATTTGCATCAGAAACACTTTACAAGGACTTAAAGCTCTTTGTTGTATCACTCCTGAGGATTCACTTTTTGTGCAGAAATGTTCAAAATGAATCATGTGAGCAACTAGTAATTAACATTGTGGTTTGCAACAAACACAGTTAAATACTTTGGTGACTTACTAGATGCATGTTATGGAAATCTGCCCTATTATATGGAGATTGATTGACTTAGTTGTGGCATGGTCCTGAAGATGTTGAAAAAGACTTATTTGGCATCCAAAGGCCATTCAGTACACAAGCAATGATAGAAATAAAATGATCTGTTTAGTTGACATTACAACTCATGTAGACACTTTGAATAAAAGCAGGGTTGTTCAGAAATACCTTCACAAATGTATGGTTGTATTGGCTTGTTTCTAGAAAAACTATGCCTTTGGGAAATTCATTTGCCAGGAGATAACCTGGCTGACTTTCCTTTGCTGAAATTGGTTTCCAAGAAATGAAAGTGAAGCCTGAATTACATTCCCCAAATTGTGGAGTTGTCTATCCAATTCCAGAAAAGGCTCTCTGACATTGTTTTAAGAAAATTAACTAAGATTGTTCAGTTAGGCTTTCTCAATGTTCATGGTGTGAAAGGAAAGCTACAATGGAGATATTGAATGACTGTGCTATGACACTGAAGATGAAGCATGATGTTATTTAAATACCAGAATTCTACAAATATCTTGGAAGTACTTACCCTAAATATGAAAAACAATGTAGAATGTGTACCTGTGTTTGGAAATGCTACATTTGTAAGCAGCTGTTTTCCATTATGAAATAGGATAAAATTAATCATTCCCAGTAAAAAGGTTCAAGGCTAAATTCTTTACTGCACATTGTAACATAAATACATAAGACCTAACATTGACCTCTTGGTACATAAGAAAGGCATCAGACTTCATGTTCCAAGTCAAAGGAGTATAAATCACACATGCAAAATGTAATGATTAAATTTTTCAATTTTGGACTTGTATTTTCAATTTTCAATTTAAAATGTAAACGCCAGTATTTTGCATTTTTATGTTGTTAACACCCTCAGTATAGTTGAGTAAAAAAGATTGTGTTGCTGGTAGCTGATTTTCTTAACTCCACCCCCACTCCTTCATTTATGTTAGCTTCCCAGCCCCCCTGTAGGCATTTACAGCCCCAGTTTAAAGACTCCTAGAAATTTCTTGCTGTCTGTCTTCTCTGCAGTTCCTGTCTTCCTTTCTGAAGTACCAGAAAGCTCTCTTGGACTCTTGTTTGCTTCTTATTCCTAAGGATATGAGTTTTCAGTCCTGAAAATTTGCTTTGGACAGAATAAGTGCCTGTTCTGATATATACTCGTCTCAGTTTCTGAAAAACTGCAGACAGTAGTATGTACTTCATCTCTGCAGAATAAGCAGGCTATGATTTATTTTGTAACCACTGGTGTGTCAAGTATTTTATATAAGTAATTTCTATGTCTTACAATCAGATAGGAATTAGCAGAATCTCCATTCTATAGATGAAGAAGCTAAGCGACTTGCCTGACCACTTGATTATGAGCATAGGTCCACCAAATGTTCAAACTAGAGTCTCCGGTACCCAATTGAGCCACAACAGATTCTTTAAAATCCGTTTTTCCTTTTATATGTAACAGGCAGTTTCACCTACAAAAATGAGTTGCCTCCTGGCAACCTAAGTGTAATTAAGGGTATTAAAATTGGGTATCCACACATTAAAATTAGCATCTTAATAGCATTTGCTGGACACTGGATCAGTATTCTACCTCCAGCTTGGCTGTGGTATTTAATGGCAAAGACTCTACCATGAGTGTGCATGTAGGTAATTGAAATTCCTATGGGAAAGACACTTTGCCAATATGGCCTTGAATTGGCAATGGTTTTTGATTGCTACTATTCTTACTTTTTAATTCTACATTATTCCTTAGTTTTGTGGTTATCAATTTAGTCTCTTAATGCTTGTTGGACTCTGTAGAGTGCAGCGATATAAATTTGCATCAACAGCCGTTTTGGTTTATGATTTTTCAGCAATTAGACTTTGAGGCACATAAGCTTTTAAGTTGAAATATAAACTATCCATGTTACTGAAGCATACTTATACATAATCCACCCCTCCCTTTTTTTTATAAAGTGATACTTCTTTGTCATCTCTGATTTCTTTTTGCTTTGGAATTGAGAACAGGTGGAGAAGGTGAACTGCAGGGTCCTGCATTCAGAAGGCACTGTTTTAGTATGTTTAACATGGTAGATGGGAGTGAGGCTAGTATCCCAATGGAATTTGGGATGAGCTGGAGGAAGTTACAAGTTGCAGAAGTCAGAAAGCAGTATTGCTTCTGGATTAAGCTCTTTCTATGTTTCAAGCAGAATTCTAGAGACCCAGATGGGTATAACTGCAACTAACAGTTGCACAATCTAGTTATTATTTATGGTCCTGTGCTTATTGTATTACTTTATGAATTGATCTGAGTTAGTGTATGTCGAGTTTTCCAGTAGCCTTTATTTGAGAAACAATATATTCACTAGAAAGAGAATTCATTTTTGTTGTTTTTTGCTTTTTAAATAAGTGTGTGTGGCATTTTTTAAGCAATATTATCTAACTTAGAGTAGGCAGTTTTCAAAGCATTACTTTGTTAAAATGTGCTTATTGAATGATAATTTGTACTATATTTAAAATCCTGCCAAAATCAACTTGATATTTTCCTGTGAGAATTGTGCTATTCTGCTGCTCTTTAAAGAGATTTCTTTTCACCCACACCCTATCACCCTCCCCTTTGGCAACCATCAGCTTGTTCTCTAAATCTATGGGTGTTTGTTTTGTTTTTCTTTTAGATTTTACCTATAAATGAAATCATATGGTACTTGTCTTTCTCTGACTTATTTCACTTAACATAATACCTTCTAGGTTCATTCATGTCACAAATGGGAAGATTTTATTCTTTTTTTTATTGCTGAGTAATAGTTCAATATATATATATTTGTGTGTGTGTGTGTGTGTGTGTGTGTGTGTGTGTGTGTGAGGGTGTCTTCTTTATCCATTAATCCAATGAATACCTAGGTTGCTTCCATGTCTTGGTTATTGTAAATAATGCTGCAATGAACACAGGGGTGCTTATTTCTTTTCGAATTAGTGTTTTTGTTTGCTTTGAGTAAATACCCAGAAGCGGTATTGCTGGGTCATATGGCAGCTCTATTTTTAATTTTTTGAGGAGTCTCCATACTGGTTCCCTTAGTGACTGCACAAATTTATAATCTCATCAACAGAGTACAAGGATTCTCTTTTCTCCATATCCTCACCAGCTCTCGTTATTCTTTGATTTTTTGTTTTATGTTATTTTTCAATTACAGTTGACATACAATGTTATATTAGTTTCAGGTGTACAACATAGTGATAAGACATTTATATAACTGACAAAATGATCACCTTGATAAGTCTTGTAACCACTGGGTTCTTGATAGCCATTCTGACAGGTGTGAGGTAGGTGGTATCTCATTGTAGTTTTGATTTGCATTTCCCTGATGATTAGTGATGTTGAGTATCTTTTTGTATTTCTATTGTTGCTGTTTATTCTCTTTGGAGAAATGTTTATTCAGGTCCTCTGCCCAATTTTTAATTGGATTTTTTAATATTAAGTTGTATGAGTTCCTTATATATTTTAGATATTAGCCTTTTATTGGATATAACATTTGTGAATATCTCCTCTCATTCAGTAAGTTGTCTTTTCATTTTGTTAATGGTTTCCTTTGCTGTGTAAAAACTTTTTAGTTTGATGTAGTCCTATTTGTTTTTTTTTTTTTTCTTTTTTTTCCCCCTTGCCTGAGGAGACATATCCAAAAAGGTGTTGCTAAGACTGGTGTCAAAGTTTACTGCCTTGTTGTCTTCTAGGAGTTTTATGGTTTTAGGCCTTACATTAAGTTTTGAATCCATTTTAAATTTATTTTTGTATATGGTGTAAGAAAGTGGTCCAGTTTTGGGGAGGGGGGTTTGTACATTTCCGCTAAGATCAGAAATAAGACAGCGATGCCCACTATCACCACCTCTATTCAACATAGTATTGGAAGTTTTAGTCACAGCAATCACACAAGAAAAATAAATAAAAGGCATCCAAATCAGAAAGGAAGAACTAAAATTCTCACTATTTGCAGATGCCGTGATCTATGCATAGAAAACCCTAAAGACTCAAAACTTATTAGAATCATAAATGAATTCAACAAAGTTGTGGGATACAAAATCATTATACAGAAATCTGTTGCATTTCTTTACACCAATAATGAAAAATCAGAAGGAGAAATTAAGAAAACAAACCATTTATAATTGCATCAAAAAGCATAAAATACTGAGGGATAAATTTAACAAAAGAGGTGAAAGACCTCTACTCTGAACACTGTGAGACATCAAAGAAGGAAATTAAAGAGGATACAAATAAATGGAAGGACATACCATGCTCATAGATTGGAAGTATTAATATTGTCAAAATGTCCTTACTACCTCAAGCAATAGACAAATTCAGTGTGATACCTATTAAAATACCAATGACATTCTTCTTAGAATTAAAACAGCTAATCTTAAAATTTATGTGGAACCACAAAAGAACCTGGATAGGCAGAGAAGTCTTGAGAAAGAACATTGGAAGGTATCACACTCCCTGATTTCAAAGTATACTACAAAGCTACAATAATCAACACAGTATGGTACTGACATAAAAACATATATAGATTGATAGACTAGAATAGAGAACCCAGAAATAAATTCTCACTTGTAGAGTCAATCTATACAAAGGATGCAAGGATATACAATGGGGTAGACAGTATCTTTAGTAAGTGGTGTTGGGAAAACTGACAGATGCAAAAAAGAAAGCATTATTTTGTAGTCAGACCCTACTGAGTTCAAATCCAAGTTCTGCCTTATGTCTAGCTGTGTGATTTGGAGCAAGATATTTAATTTTTTTTTGTTGTTAAAAAAAAGGAGAGGGTTAATTATACCCATTCACAGGGTTTGAAGGATAAATGAGATATGTCTTAAACTGCTTAGTCCAGTGCCTGTTGTGAAATATTAATCACTAGAATGTCAGCTCCATAAAGATAGGAATTTGGGGGTTCTTGTTCACTGCTGTATCTCCACACCTAGATTAGTGACTGGTGTGTATCAATTCCTGGCTCAATAAATATTGGTTGAAAGTCAAAATGGTTCATTGGTTCTCTTCTCTGTGCCAGTGTTTTATGCACCAAAAATAGAGCAGTAAACAAAACAGACCAAGAAATCCCAGCTTTCTTGAAGCTTACATTTTAGTGATAAATACTTCTAATTGTTTTTATTTTTATTTTTAAAATTTATTTTTAATTTTTATTTCTCAATAGAGTGGACATTTGATACATTTGATATTAGCTTTAGGTGTACAGCATGGTGGTTAGACATAATTTACTAAGTGATCCCTTTGATTAGTACCCCCCTGGCACTATGCATAGTTATTACAATATTGTTGACTATTTCCTGTGTACTTCTAATTGTTTTTAATAGCCAATATTCTTCAATAAAATATTTCTGGAAGAATGAAAGTATAAAATAGATAAAATGAAGAATATGAGTTCAGACTGAAGAGAAAGTGGAACACTTGTCCTGTCTAGTTATTTGGTCCAATTCCCCATCTACCCAAATCCTGGTTTGGGAAGCACAATTTAAAAGCCACTGCTTTAGACTACTTGTGATGGAAACTGAGACATTGAACTCTCAGAGAGTTGTTTTTCCCTGAATTTTCTAAATAAGTGTTAGTTCCTCTAGATAGCATTACCCCACTGATCAGATGCCTTTCCTCTGTGTTACCATGGCATTCTGTGCTACCTGCATCCTGGAACTTAGTGGACCCTCAATTCATAGTTCTTAGACTAAAAAGTGAACCAGCAATTAAAAGTTATAGACAGTTGTTCAGAATCTCAACTCTTTCTTTAAAGCTCAAATGTACTTTTCTGATTAGTTGTTTGGGTATTTTGTTTAATTTCACCTAAATCACTTTATTCCCTACAAATTTGCAAGGTTGACAACTAAACTGGATCAGTTTGGGCCAGGAACAGGAAGTCATTCTGCTTATAGGTGGGGTGGTAGTAGTCACCATAGATGTAGACGTGCAGCCAGGATGCTCAGCTATTTATTCTAGGAGGCATTGTGGCAGGAAGGCTGTTTCTTTGCCCTGGTCAGAATTTAATTGCCATCAGTGGAGGTTTGGCACGGGTTTGCGTATTTTGAAAATGCTGTCCAGGTGATTGTGATTTAAATTTCTAGTATTATAAAAGTCACCAGATTAGTTAAAAATCACTAGTCCTTGGCGTTCTGGAGTTGAAATGACTTGGATGGTGGCATAATCAGATCTGGAACAGCTAAAGGTAATATATTGTAGCAGAAAGAGCATGGACTTTGATGTCATTTTGACCCAGGTTTCTGTTTCCCAGTTCTGTGGCCCTGAGCATGGCACATCACTTTTATAAGCCTCAGTTTCCTCATCTGTAAAATGGGGCTTATAATGCCTACATGGTTAGGTCGTGGTGATGGAGAACATATCACACTTAGGACTATGTAAGGTAGATGGATGCTCAGTGACTTATATGACAGATATGCCGAAAGAAACTATCACCAGGGGGCAGTATAAGACTGTACTACTCTGACCCATCTAGCATTAATCATAACTCTAGGCCTAAGTATGTTGCAGTATAAAGTAAGGGTTTTTGGTTCCTTTGCCTGGATATCAAACACAGACCTTGCTTTGCTCTCTGCTTACCAGTGTCCCTCCCCTTGTGTGACTTACTGTCTACTCATGGCTGTCAACTCTGACTAGATTCTCTTTCCATGGCCTAGCAACAGCTTAATGCATTGAAACTACTGTCAGACTCTAGAAAACTACCATACCTTTGCAATTTAAATTAAGAAATGGGTTACTTGAGTTCAACAAAATTATTGAGGTCCACAGGCTCTAGAGCCAAAATCCAGTTTTTGTTCCTTCCAGCCATGTGACTTTAGAGAGAGTAATGTAAAATGGGTAAAAGAATAATAGTTATGGCCTCATAAGATTGTGTCAAGTATTAAATGAGTTAATGCATGTAAAGTACTCGGAACATTGCTTAGCACATAGTACATGTTTAGTATCTGTTAGCCATTATTATTCATACTATACTATGTTCCAGGTCTTATGTAGGAACCAGGAATACAGAGATAGATAAAGTCTGTGCGGTCAAGAAACAGTGTGGTGGAATCAGTATGCAGATCATTTCAGTATGCTCTAAGTGCAGCAATAGAAAGGGCATGTAGCAGTCTACTGTTCATAAAAAAACAGTGCTCTTCAGGAAGCCTGGTATAATGGAAAGTGCATTCTGGAGTCAGATTAGCCTGAGTTTGAATCCTGTTTACACTCAGTCATTATGTAACTTTGAGGGTAGCCAACCTGTCACAACCTTAGTTTTCCCATTTCTAAAATGGGTGAAGTTTGTGACCCCTACATTTTGGAAGTGCCCTATTTGGGTGTCCTGCTATCTAAAGTGCTCCTAAGCAACAAAACAAGAGTTTTAAAAAAGGTGAACTTAGATTCAGATTCTAGCTATATATTGTTTGACCTTTCTGTGTCCATTTCCTTGTGTAAATTATTTCATCCTTATCTACCTTGCCCATGGTTATTGAGATGATGAAATAATGTATGTAAAGAATGCACAGCATGTAAATAGAGGTGCTGAGCAATAAATAATAGCTTTATTATCTTTCTAACAAAGGTCTCTTCTGTTATTGTCTAAAGTAAGAACTTATATACTATGTTAATTTCAGTATTCTTTTAAGAGCCTCAGGCCTCAGTTTCATGAAAGGAGTCAAAAAAAGACTGGGCATTTGAATGAACGGTAGATAATGCTGCCTGTATGTATAGGAAAGGCTTTTTTTTTTTTTTAAGTATTCTCTTTAGCCTCATATAATCTTAAGTTTCAACAAACTATAAAATTTGTTACTAACCTTCCTGACTTCTAACGAAATACAGGTCAGCTTCTGTTGTGTGACCTGTTATTTTCTTCTTCCCTCTTAGGTCTTTCAGAGCCTTGAAGACCACCACTTGGAAGTGGTAGCTTTTTTCAGGGAAAATGGCTTCCATGGTCTTCTTGCCCATGACTCCGAGTATGCTCTCTACAATATTCCCTCTTACTATAGTTCCCATGCTCTGAAGCTCAGCTGGAATGGGAAGAACCTCACTACCAACCAGTTCCTCATGCAGGAGGTGGCCAAGCAGCTGGGCCTGAAGCGGATGAATTTTCCCATATTTGCTGCGCTGCTAGGTAGGTAGTCCAAAGAACAGACTCCAGTGATTAGTAAAGTTTGCCCTTTAATAATAAAAGATCTGAAGACCAGAGCAATTTAGCCTATCATTTTTGGATTTATCTTTTGAAAGTCCACATGCCACTGTGCTTCTGGGATTCTTATTAGAAACTCAGCACGTTTGTCTTAAGAATTAATACAGGATATTCCAGAACATTATTTTGATTCTTGTTAACTCTTTTGTAAAATTCCATACCTATTTTATGCAGAGTACTATTTTAGGCCAAGTGTTTTACTAGCCCTGGACAGCTTTGATTTCCCACTCAGAGCATTAGCATTTTTCTCTGGCGTCTTAAATTGTGATTGAGAATACAAATTGTTTTTATTTTTGCTTCTGCTGTGCTAACATTTTATAATGAACATTTCCAAACCTACAGCAAAATTGAAAGAATTTTGAAGTGAAAATCCTGTATCTACCCCGTTTTCTGCCATTATATTTGTTTTATCATATATCTATCCATTCTAACCATCTATCCATCTTTCTTTTAAAGACATATTTCGAAGTAAATTGCAGTATTGATTATGTTTTGAGTTAGTTTTCCAGGTATTGATAGCATGAAGGTTAATATCTTGTCTCAGGTGTGAACTCTGTTTATAATTCCAAAGGAGTTGAACTTGGATGATCTAATGGAGGAGTCAGCACAACTTTTGGAATTAGGCCTTGGGTAAATCACTGTAGTTACACTTCCTTGGTTTTAGTTTCTTCCTCTGTGAAATGGAATAATAATACCTCATGGTATTATTGATAAGGTTAAATATAATTCAATATAAAAAATGCCCAGCACTTTATGAAGTAGGCAGTAATTGGTGGCTGCTATTATTAAAAGACAGCATGATTAGGTGATATAAAATATCATGGGTGTCACAGTCCTTAGCTTTTTATCCTGGAGTTGGTACTTATTAACTGTGCCACTTTAGGTTAAATCACCAAACTTTTCCAAACCTCAATTTTTTATCTGTAAAATGGGGAAAATAGACTACCATACATTGTTATTATAAAGATGGTACATGTAATGCATATGATACATAGGTAATCAACACATAGCTACTGTAGTCATTAGAAATTAGTCATTAGGAATGTAGACTTACGTGAATTATTTGATCATTTTCTCTCCCAGAGCCTTTTCATGGCCTAGAAGTTCTAAGAAAACATTTGTACAGTCACTAAATGACAAATGTGCTTTATAGGTAACCACATTCTCCCAGATGAGGACCTGGCTGCTTTTCACTGGAGCCTCTTGGGACCAGAACATCCCCTTGCATCACTTAAGGTAATGTGCCCCATTTCCTGTGTATATATCCATGACATCAGGTTTTGGTTGGGGTTTTGATAGAATAATTATCTTTCATTAGGTTTAAAATATTCCAAATACAAACATTTATAATTATGATCAATACCCTTTGAAAAGGAAAAGCTCAGTTTTCTACCTTCTGTGAGTTCTTCCTTCCTATATCTTTCTTTCCTGTGTGTCTCCTTTACTTTCACATTACTGCTACACTCACACAGAATATGTCATTTCTGATATTTCTGGTCACCGAATGTGTGTGTGTGTGAGTCTGTGTTTTCATATCAAAAATCCTCTGCAATAGCAGATGGGTATCCTATAATTCAACTCATTGTTGACACTATCCACCTGGAGATGGCATCAGGTGCAGGTTAAGGGCTCAGTCTCACAAAACTGGCCTCCACACACAACTTCAGATATAAGTTGCAAGCCCAGGTTATCACCTGTGCTTCTGACCAACCTGCAGTAGATTGGAGGTTCCAACAATCATCCTCTGCCTTGGTTTTGATTAATTTGCTAAAGCCAATCACAGAGTTCAGGGAAACACTTGGGTTTACTGGCTTATTAATGGGTATGATAAAAGATACAGGATGGACAGCCAGATGCAGAGATATATAGAGTGAGGTCTGGGAAGGTCCTAAGCCCAGAAGCTTCTATCCCACAGAGTTAATGTGCCTCATCCTCCTAGTGTGGATATGTTCACCAACCCTGAAGCTCTCTGAACCTCATACTTTTGGGATTTTATGGAGGCTTCATCATGTTGGTACGATCAGTCCTTAACTCCGTTTTCAACCCTTCTCCCTTCTCAAGTGAATTGGAGTGGGGCTAAAAGTTCCAGGTTTCAGGCGACCAGCTCTCGTCTAGGAGCCATCCAGGAACCCACCCAGAGTCACCGCAATAACACAAAAGTGCTCTTACTACTTAGGATATTGCAAGGGTTTCAGAAGCTCTGTGCCAGGAACTGGAAGCAGAGACCAATATATATTTTCTGTTATCTCACACCCTTAATATTTTAAGGATTTGTTCCACCCTGTGAAGAAAAATACTAATACTCCAAATAAAAGAACTAATGAGCAAAGGACAGAAGCAGACTATTCATAAAAGAAGAAATACAGTTGCCAATTGTGTGACTAAATGCCAAGTCTCACTAGTGATCAGACATGCAAATTAAAAGCAGTGTGATTTTTTTTAACCTAACAGTTTAGCAAATATTGAAAAATTAATCTACCTACTTCTATCGTGGTAATGTAAGTTAGTGACTATATTATATTTCCCTAGTTCTTTTACTCTCCTAGATAGTTATTTCGCACCTTTTCCTCTCTCTTCAAGCCTCTAATGCTCCCTCATCCTTGCTCGCTCTCAGCTCATGACCGGGCTTCCTATTTCACTGAGAAAAAAGAAGCAATGAGAAGACAACTTCTACTAGCTCCAATCCTTTTATCTTCTCTCCTGCATGCATCTGTATGCCCAGATGCTCTGCTTACCTCCTGTTTAGTGTGGATGACCTGTCCATGTTTCTATCTAAGGCCAACTCCTACACTCTTAACACTAGATCCCATTCATTCTAGCTAACTTAGGGGTATCACTATTGCAATTCTCCCTTCTTTTTCCTGCGTCATTAGTCTCCTTCTCTTCATTGGCTCTTTCCCATCAGATGTATAAGCATGTACCTATCTTAAAACATAAAACAAAACCAGCTCTTTTTTTCCCCCATCTTTATTGAAATATAATAGACAACGAGTTGCCTGCATTTATATTATACAATTCAATGAGGTTTTTTTTTCAATTATAGTTGGTATACAACACACCAGCCTCAGCTGTACAGCATATTGATCAGAGATCCACACAACTCACAAAGCATAACTCACACCACCAAATCTAGCACCCCTCCTCCCCCCACATATTCATTCCAACATTATTAACCATCTTTCCCATGATATGCTCTATATTCCCATGTCTACTCTGCAACCATCCACCTGCACCTCTCAACCCCTTTGCCCTCTTTTTCTCCCAACCCTCGTCCCATCTAGTATCCCTAAAAAATTCTCTGTATCTATGAGTTTATTTCCGCTTTTGTTGTTGTTGATTTTGTTCTTTAGATTCCACATGTGTGTGAAATCATGCAATATTTATCTTTCTCTATCTAACCCATTTCATTCAATGTAATACCCTCTAGGTTCATCAAGGCAATATCTTTTTCCATCCCCTTTTCATCTCGGTGTGTCTTTTAATCTAAAATGAGTCTCTCGTAGGCCTCATATGTAGGGATCGTGTTTTCTTATCCATTCAGCCACTCTTTCTTCTGGTTGGAGCACTTAATACTTTTCCATTTAAGGTACTTGTTGATAGGAATGTAGTTATTATCATTTTTTTTGTCCATTGGGGCATTTTATTTGAACATATGTATAACATCTGTAGAAAAAGAATCCCAAGATTTTCCCTCCTGTGTTTTCGTCTTGCTTCTTCTTGGTCCATGATTCCCGCTGAAGTTGTCAGTATAATGAAACCAAACTGATGGGACGGGAGCAAGTTGTTCTGCCATTTTCCTAGATCTTTGAATTGTACATCGAATCTGGGGCTGATCACTCCACACCTGTTTAACGTGCCTGTGAGGTTCACAACAATTTTTTCAGCTCTGTGATCATCAGTGATTTCAAATTCACCAATGTAGCCATGCTTCATTATCACAGTCAGAAACCAGATGATGACATTGGAGCATGGCCTAATGAGAACCTGGCATTTGCCTCTCTTTTCAGCATTGTTGATGCTGTTGAGTGCAGCAGCTAGCACGTTCATGTGCACCATTATGGCAGCACGGAAAGATGGCAGAAAGAGCTAGTTATTATTATTCTTATTCATGTTTTTGATACACGTTTTTTGATTCTTAAAGAAGTTCCTCTAACATTTCCTGTAATACTGGCTTGGTGTTGATAAATTCCTTTAGCTTATTTTTGTCTGGGAAGCTCTTTATTTGTCCTTCGACTCTAAATGATAGCTTTGCTGGATAAAATATTTTTGATTGTAGATCCTGGGTTTTTATCACATCAAATATTTTGTGTTAAGCCCTTCTGTCTTGCATAGTTTCTTTTGAGAAATCAGCTTCCAGTCATATGGGTGCTCCCTTGTAGGTAACTGTTTTTTTCTTGCTGCTTTTCAGATTCTCTCTTTGTATTTAACCTTTGGCATTTTAATTATGATGTGTCTTGGTGTGGGCCTCTTTGGGTTCCTGGTTTTTGGGACTCTGAGCATCTTGGGGTTTTATGTCTATTTCCTTCACCAGGTTAGGGAAGTTTTCCATCATTATTTCTTCAAATAGCAGTTCAACATCTTGTTTTCCCTCAGGTACCTTGATGACATGGATATTTTTACCTTTAATAGTGTATCATAGGCTCCTTAAATTATTATTATTGTCTTAGCTTCTTTTTTCTTGCCATTTTAATTGAGTGTCTTTGGCTTTCCCATCTTCTATATAGGTCATTTGATCCTCTTTATTTACTTTGTTTATTCCATTTAATATACTTTTCATTTCAGATAATGTGTTCTTCATTTCTGACTGGTTCCCTTTTATAATTTCCATTTGCATTTTTATGTTTCTTTTTTATCTCTTTGTTGAAGTTCTCACTGAATTTCTCTACCCTTCCCCTAAGTTCATTGAGCATAGTATTTTGAACTCTGCATCTGTTCAATTGCTTGACTCCATTTTTCCTGGATCTCTGTTCTGTTCTCTCATATGGTTTCTGCTTCTTTGTCTTCCCATTTTGGCTGCCTTTCTGTGTTTGTTTCTGTGTACTAGGCAAAGCTTCTAAGTCTCCTGGTCTTATGAGTATGGCTTTGTGTAGTAGGAGTCCAGTGGCCCAGTCCTGAGAGGGGTTCAGCTGCAGGCTAAATTTAGTCCAAGCCTGTGTCACTCCGAGGCCACCTGTTAAGATTTAGCAAGCAATCCACAGATGCTGTGCTTGTAGCTGCCTCAAAAGGCCACACCAGAAATCGAGGCCAGCTGCCACCAGCGTGAGCCTTGGCACTGCTCAGCAAGGAGCACTCAACTCGCTGAGGATACACCTGGATGTGGGTTGGGTGGAGCCACAAGTTGGAGGAGGCAGTTTCTGGAAATCCTCTGGGCGGAGCAACCTTTTATCCAGTTTGATGACATCTCAGCTATGGCAATGCCGAGTCCATGCGCTGGGAGCAGGGAGGGCTCAATAGGGAACAATGAATACCACTGGCACTTCTGTACAGAGCGAGTCTCATCGCTGGCCCCTCACTCCGACAACACAGTGTCACCCTGTAAGCCCCTGTGCAGCTGAAGCGGCACTAGTGCTCAGAGCAAGCAGTTCCGTCACCACAGAAGTTTGCTTGTGGATGCTGCCCCTTTAAGAGGCACTGCTGCTGCCGCTGCCATTGCTGCAGCCTTGGTCTCACTCAGCCACTCAGGGCTGGGCAGCCTCACATTCTTTCCCCATCCTACCTTCTGCCATTGCGGGGTGATTTCTTAGATTTCTCCCTAGTTGTGTGGCTCATTCATCTAGCTCCCAGGCGATTTTTCCTTGCTGTTTGTTCCTTGTTCCTGTCACAACTTTGATTTGGTTGCCAGAGGGATGAACAGAGCATCTTTCATCTAAGCCATTTTTCCCCTTCCAAAACCTGCTCTTGACCTCACTTCATCCAAGCTACTGCTCCATATTCTTCCCTTATATCATGCTCTTCTGGAGAATGTCTATACTTCAGCTGTTTACTTTTCCTTTTCCCTGTTCTCTCTTCAGTCTTCTTTGCTGAAATTGCTCTTAACAAAATCAGAATTACCTTGATTTTATTAAATCCAGTGGCCAGCTCTCAGTTTTCGCCTTGCTTGACCAGTGAGCAGCATATGACCCAGTTGTTCATTTTCTCTTCCATAGTGCATCTTCTTCCTGCGGCTTTAAGGACACTACTCTCTTCTGGTTTCCTTCCTACTTCAGTGGCTACTGCTTCTGTCTCCTTTACTGCTTTCTTATCTTCTTCTCTACTTCTTAACTTTGGAATGTCTTAGAGTTCTATCCTCAGTCCCCTCTCTTTTCTATCTATAGATGCTACCTTGGTGATTGATCTCATCTAGTGTCATGACTTTCTATCTATCCAGTGATGGACCATCTATCCAATGGTGACTCCTAAATATATGCCTTCAGCTTTGAATTCCCCTGTGAACTCCAGATTCTAATATTTAATGACCTACTCAACATTTCAAGGATATATGTCCAAATGGAAACTCCTGATCTTTTCCCTATATCTGTTCTTTCCATAGCCTTCCCCATTTTCATTAATGGCAACCTCATCCTTACAATTGCTCAAACCTTTGGAGTCATCCTTGACTTCTCTCTCTTCCGCATGTCCCACATCTCTTATGTCAGCAAATGCCATCAGTTTTCTCTGCTACTACCCTGGTCAAGCCACCATTTTTTCTTGCCTGGATTATTATAACAGCTTACTAATCATTGGTCTTCTGCTTGCACTCTTCCCCATCACCTGCCCCACCACCCCCAATCTATTAATCTATTTCAACACAACAGCCAGAGTGATCCTTTTAAAAATTGACTCAGATTATGTTGCTTATCTATTCAAAACACTCCATTGGCTTTTCATGTCACTCACCCAATCTTTACCATAGCTTACAAAGTCCTGTACTGTCTGGCCCCTTGTAACAGCTCTGATTTCATCTTCCGTTTTCTTTTGCTCTTCCTACCTTTGCACTTATGATTCCTTCTATTTGAAAGGCTTTTTCCTTCCACAAAGCTATTTCCTCACTCCCGTAGGTTTTTCTTGAGTGCTATTTTCTCAGTGAGGCCTTTTCTGACCACCCTATTTAGAATCATATGCACATGCGTACACACACACACACACACACACTGGCATTCTTTAGCCCCTTTTCTGCCTAGATTTTCTCCAAACACACTATCCATTTTATGTATTTATTTTGTTAGATTCCCTTCACCCCATCCCGACACACCTGTACTAGAATGTAAGCTTCCAGGAAGGCAGGGGTCTTTGTTTATCTTGTTCATGGCTGTATTCCTGGTGCCTAGGACAGTGCCTAGTACACAGTAGGCACTAAATATTTGTTGAAGGAGTGAATGGTACAGCCCTTTGCCTAAATAACTTATATGAAAAGTCTTTACGTTTATATCCTTTGACTCAGTAATTACCATTTTAGGATGCTTATAATTAAATAATTGGAAAATGGACAACAAATCATATCTATATTTTATCACAGCATTAAAAAACCTTACTTTCAAATTTTCAAACATCACAAAAGTAGAGAAAATAATACACTATAGTGAGATACTGTTGTAACATCTTCCAGCTTCAACCGTTATCAAGGTATGGCCACAATTACTATTGTGATGCTGTTGCTAATATATTATAAAACAAATTCCATACCTCAAGTAATTTCAGTCCCACATTCAATATGCATTTCTAAAACATATAATCATTTTCAAACATAAGCACAATGCAATTATTACTCCTTACAAAATTAATGATCATTTCTTGATATCGTCTTAATATCTAGTCTTTTTTTGTGTGTATTTTCCTGATTGTCTCAAAAAGGCCTTTTCGTGGTTCGTTTACATGGTCCACATGTTACAACATTACATTTAATAGCAAAAAATTGGAAGCAGCCAAAATATATCATGAAAGTAAACTGATTAATTATGGCAGTATCATAAAATAGTGACTTTCTCTGTAATAGGATTATAGATGATATGATTTTATCTTTCTTTTATACTTTTCAATCTTTTCCAAGTATTACGTGGTGAGAATTAGGGGGAAAACATTTTATAGAAAAGATTTTAACTCTCTTAGTGGATTTACTGAATTTAAATTTTGTATTATCACTTCAACCTCATCCTTTTTCTTAGTGACTCATGTCTGAAGTCAGTGTTCCTTGTTTTTTTTTACCTCTTCTAGGTCCGAGCTCATCAGCTGGTTCTTCCTCCCTGTGATGTGGTGATCAAGGCTGTATCTGAGTATGTTAGTTCCATCAAAGACCCCTCTAACCTGGATGTGGTTGGGAAGGATGTTTTCAAACAGTCTCAGGTAAGCTAACCTCCTCCTGAGAGTCATCTGTTTTCTTACCTTCACTAGTACCACCAGCAAATCTGATCTTTTGTGTGCTGCGTACCTTTTCTCCTCCTAGCTGCTCGTTTTCTCATTTTTACAGACGGGTGCCCCAGAGTTTCCTTGAGAAAACATTACTAGGCCTGGATTGAAAGGGTCCTTTACCATTTATCCACCAATTATCAAAATTATGCAAGCTTATTCTGAAAAATTTAGAAAGTAAAGAAAAATAGTCACTTTAAATCTCATTACTGAGAAACTTGCTATATTATTCCGCCAGCAGATCACTTCTACTCTTTTTATGTTTCAGTGTATATTTTAATATAAAGTATGTCTTGCTTAGTGAAGGATAATGGGTAATAAAAAAGACTACTTAAAGCAGTTCCACATAAAACAAAATCAATATTTCATTGTTAATAGTGAAAAAAGGGCTCGACTGGGATTTTATCTTGTGAAACTAAAAGTTAGTAAAAAAAAAAAAAGTTAGTAAAATAAGTTAGTTTTATTTTTAACAATTTAATTTATATTTGCACTCTGGGTTTTTCAGTTTTATTTTCTAAATTAACATACGGTAGTACTGACTTTTGTATGTGTGTGTTCAGTTCTATGAATTTTTAAAACTATAGTATAGATTAATATAACCACCATCACAATCAGGATCTATTCAGGCTATGCCTTTGTAAACATACCCAAATTTATTCCTCTTTTGGCAACTACCAATTTATTCTTTTACTGTTTCTTCTAGAGAACAGCATATGACTGGAATCATACAGCATGTAATATTTTGAGAATGGCATTTTTCATTCAACAGAATGCTTTTGAAATTCTTCCAAGTTGTCACATGTTTCATTTATCAATGATTCATTTGTTTTTGTTGCCGAATAGTATACATTGTGTGGATATACCAGCATTTGTTTATTCATTCACCCCTAGAGGATGTTTGAGTTATTTCCAGTTTTTGGTGGTTTGAATAGAGCTGCTGTAAACATTTGTGTACAGGCTTTTGTATGAACATAAGCTTTCATCTCTCTAGTATTAATATCTAGGAGTGGGATTCCTAGGTCATATAGTAAGTGTGTACTTAACTTTAACTTTATGAGACCCTGCCAAACCATTTTCCAGAGTGGCCATTCCATTCTTCGTCAGCACTTATTATTGTCATTATTATTTATGGCCATTCTAATAGGCATATAGTGGTAGCTCATCATAATTTTAATTTGCATTTCTCAAATGACTAATGATGAACATTTTCTTCTTGTGTTTATTTGCTATCTATATATCCTCTTTGATGAATGAATAGTCTGTTCATTAACAGTCTTTTCCTCATTTTTTAATTGGGTTGTTCGTTTACTTACTTTTGAGTTTTGAGAGCTCTGTATATGTTTTGCATACAAATCCTTTGTCAGATATCTAGTTTGCAGATATTTTCTCCCAGTCTGTAGTTTGCCTGTACATTGTTTTAACAGTGTCTTTTGCAAAGCAAAAGTTTAAGATTTTTATCTGTTTTTATCTTTTATGGATCACACTTTTGGTGTCATGTCTAAGAACTCTGCCTAACTGCAGGCATGACAAACTCTTTTGTTTCCTTCTAAAAATTATGTGGTTTTACATTAGAACAAATATCTGGTTTGAGTTCCTTTTTATATAAAGTAGGAAGTGTTTTTGTTTTGTTTTTGCATATGAATGTCCAGTTGTTTCAACACACTTTGTTGAAAAGACTGCTTTCTCCATTGAATTGCCTTTATCAAAAATCAATTGTCCATGTTTGTGTGAATCTATTCCTGGACACTATTCTGTTCAATTAACCTATGTGTCTATATCTCTTTGCAAATAGCACATTGTCTTGAATACTGTAAATTTATGGTAAGCCTTTTTTTTTTAAAATTTGAGTGTGTATTGTGAGTACAGAAGGAACCGACTTACGGATGCTTTTTTTTAAAACCCATAATAAAGATTTTATTTAATTCATGAGAAAAACAAATCTTATACCTTGTTCAGAAGAGAATCTGAAGAGCACATTTAAAGATCAGGTGTATTGAAATTAATATGCAAATTGAGGAAAACTGGTTTTCCACAGTTGAGGAACTTCTACTTCTACTGGACAGGACATATCCGCATCTCTATTAGTCTCCTACACCACAGAGAATTGTAAAAACAGTTTCCATAGGAATAAGATCACAAGGAAGGGTGTGCTATAGACACTGTGAAGGCCACACTAATGCTCCTCAGAATTAAATGTTGCTCAGTCAATGTCAATTTATTTTTTTTACTTATTATTTTTTAAATAGTTCTAGTTCTTTTTCTTTGCTTTCTTTTTTCATTAATTATTTTTTATTATTTTTATTTTTCAGTTACAGTTCACATTTAATATTATTTTATATTAGTTTTAGGTGTACAGCACAGTAGTTAGACATTAATATAACTTAAGAAGCAATCCCCCCAATTAGTCTAGTACTCACCTGGCACTATACACAATTATTACATTATTATTGACTATATTCCCTATGCTGAACTTCACATCCCCATGACTATTTTGTAACTACCAACATGTACTTCTTAATACTTTCACCTTTTTCACTCAGTCCTCTAACCCCGCCTCACATCTGGCAGTCACCAGTTTGTTTCCTGTGTCAATGAGTCTGTTTCTGTTTTCTTTGTTTATTTTGTTCTTTAGATTTGAGTGAGATCATATGGTATTTTTTTTCTGTGTATGACTTATTTCATTTAGCATAATACCTTCTAAGTCCATCATCCATGTTGTCGCGGATAGTAAGATTTCATTTTTTATGGCCAAGTAATATTCCATTGTATATATGTTCTATATCTTTATTAAATTGTCTGCTAATAGTCACTTAGGTGGCTTCCATGTTTTGGCTATTGGAAATAGCACTGCAGTGAACATAGGGGGTGTGTATAGCTTTTCAAATTAGTGTTAAGGATTTCTTCAGATAGATACCCAGAAGTGGAATTTCTGAGTCATAAAGTAGATCTACGTTTATTTATTTGAGGAACCTCCATAATGTTTTCCATAGTGGTTACACCAATTTGCAATCCCACCAACACTGAACAAAAGTTCCCTTTTCTACACATCTCGCCAACACTTGTTTTTTTAATTTCTTGATGATAGACATTCTGACAGCTGTAAGATGATATCTCATTGTACTTTTATTTGCATTTCTCTGATGATTAGTGGCGTTGAGCATCTTTTCATATGTCTATTGGCCATCTGTATGTCCTCTTGAGAGGAATGTCTATCCACGTCCACTGCCCATTTTTTAATTGGATTATTAGTATTTTAGGTGTTGAGTTCTATTAGTTCTTTATAAATTTTGGATATTAACCCCTTATCGGATGTGAATATGTTCTCTCATTCAGTAGGATGTCTTTTCCCTCTCTTTTGCATGTATCTGTCCAGTTTTTCCAACACAGTTTAGTGAATAGACTGTCTGTATCCCTTTCTTGCCTCCTTTGTCATAGATTAAATGACCATACAAATATGGGTTTATTTTTGGGCTCTCTATTCTGGTCCATTGATCTATGTGTCTATTATGCCAGTACCATGCTGTTATGATTACTATAGCCTTGTATTATAGTTTGATAGCAGGTAGTGTAATACCTCCAACTTTGTTTTCTTTTCTCAAGATTGCCATGACTATTCAGGGTCCTTCATGGTTTCATACAAATTTTTTGATTATTCGTTCTAATTTTGTGAAAAATGCCATTGATATTTTGATAGGGATTGCATTGAATCTATAAATTGTTTTGGGTAGTGTGGGCATTTTAACAATGTTAATTCTTCCTATCTATGAACACAGTATATGCTTCCATTTATATGTATCATCTTCAATTTCTTTTTTCAGTGTCTTATAATTTTTTAATTACAGGTCTTTTACCTCCTTGGTTAAATTTGTTTCTAGGTATTTTATTTTACTTTATCGATGCAATTGCAAATTCAATTTGTATTCTTAATTTCTCTTTCTGATAGTTCATTATTGGTATATGAAAATGCGATCAATTTCTGATTAATTTTGATCTTGCTACTTTACTGAATTCTAATAGTTTTTTTGGTGGAATCTTTAGGGTTCTCTTTATATAGTATCATGTCATCTGAAAATAATGACAATTCTACTTTTTCAATTTGGATGCCTTTGTCTTTTTTTTCTCATCTGATTGATGTGGCTAGGACTTTCAATACCATGTTGAACAAAAGTGTTGAAAGTGGACATCTTTGTCTTGTTCATGATCTTAAGGAAAACGATTTTAGATTTTCCTCACTGAGTATGATGTTAGCTGAGCGTTTGTCACATATGGCTTCTATTATGTTGAGGTATATTCCCTCTATTCCTACTTTACTTAGAGTTTTTATCATAAATGAATGCTAGATTTTGTCACACAATTTTTCTGCATCTATCGATATGATCATATGATTTTTATCTTTCAACTTCTTAATGCGATGTATCACATTAATTGATTTGTGTATGTTGGACCAACCTTGCATCTGATGAATAAATTCCACATAATCATGGTATAATGTTGGATTTGGTTCACTAATATTTTGTTGAGGATTTTTGCATCTATCTTCATCAGGGATATTTGCCTATTTACTTTTTTTTGTAATGTCTTTGGTTTTGTAATCAGGGTGATGGTGGCCTTGTAAAGAGAATTAGGAAGCCTTCCCTCTTCTTCAATTTTTTGGAATAGTTTGAGAAGAATAGGTGTTCATTCTTTGAATATTTGGTAAAATTCACCTGTCAAGCTATCTGATGGTCTAGGACTTTTTTTTATTGGGAGTTTTTGATTATTGATTTGATTTAATTGCTAGTAATTGTTCTCTTCAGATTTTCTGTTTCTTCTTGATTCATTCTTGGAAGACTATGTGTTTCTAGGACTGTATCCATTTCTTCCAGATTGTTCAGTTTGTTGGCATACAATTACTCATAGTATTTTCTTAAAATCCTTTGTATTTTTGTGGTGTCTGTTGTCACTTCACTTTTATTTCTAATTTTGTTTATTTAGTTCCTCTTTTTTTCTTAATGTGTCTGGTAAAAAGTTTATCAATTTTGTTTATCGTTTTCAAAGAACCAGCTCTTGCTTTCATTGTTCTTTTGTATGTTTTTAGACTCTATTTTATTTATTTCCATTCTGATCTTTATTATTTCTTCCTTCTCACTGGCTTTGTTCGTTGGACTTTTTCTAGTTTTTTTTAGGTGTAGTGTTAGATTGTTTGAGATTTTTGTTTGTTTGTTTCTTGAAGTAGGCCTGTATTGTTATGAATTTCCTTCTTAGGACTGCTTTCGCTGTGTCTATAGATTTTAGTTCGTTGTGTTTTCATATTCATTTGTTTCAAGTTATCTTTTGATTTCCTCCTTAATTTCATTGTAAGCACACTCATTGTTTAGTAGCACATTATTAGGCCAACATATGTTTCTCTGTTTTTCTGTTTTCATCATGTGATTGATTTCTAGTTTTATACCATTGGGGTTAGAGAAGACACTTGATGTGATTCAGTCTTAAATTTATAGAGGCTTGTTTTGTGACCTAACGTGGTCTATCATGGAAAATGTCTGTGCACTTGAAAAGAATGTGTATTCTGCTGCTTTGGGGTGAAATGCTCTAAAAATATAATTTCCATCTGGTCTAATATGTTGTTTAACACCACTGTTTCTTTATTGGTTTTCTGTCTGAGTATCCATCCATTGATGTGAATGAGGTGTTAAAGTTCCTTATAATTACTGTATTACTATTGATCTCTCCCTTTATGTAGACTAATATTTTCTTTATAAATTCCAGTGCTCCTATGTTGGGTGCATAAAAGTTTACAGGGATTGTATCCTTATGTTGTATTGATCCCTTTATCATTATATAATATCCTTCTTTGTCTCTTGTTATAACCTTTGTTTTAAAGTCTATTTTATCTGATGTAAGTATTGCTATACCAGTTTTTTCTTTTTGTTTTCATGAAAAATCTTTCTCCATCTCTTTATTTCAGTTTGTGTGTGTCTTTCAATCCGAAGTGAGCCTCTTGTAGACAACCTGTGTAAGGGCCTTGTTTTCTTATCCATTCAGCTATCCTATGTCTTTTGATTAGAGCATTTAGTCTATTTACCTTTAAAGTGATCATTGATAGGTAGGTACCTAGTTATTGCCATTTCATTCATATTTTTGTTGTTGTTGATAGATATGTAGTTATTGTCAATTTCTTATTTTTGATCTTTCTTTTTTTTTTTCTTCCAAAAGAAGTCCCTTTAATAATTTTTGTAATAGTGGTTTGTTTTTGCTTTACTCCTTTAGTTTTCTCTTGTCTGGGAAGTTCTTTATCTGGATAGAGTAATCTTGGTTGTAGGTCTTCACTTTTTATCACTTTGAATATTTCATGCCAGTCCCTTCTGGTATACAAAGTTTCTGTTGAGAAATGGGCTGTCAGTCTTATGGGTGCTCCCTTGTAAGTAACTACTGCTTTTCTCTTGCTGCTTTTAAGATTCTCTCTTTGTCTTTAACCTTTGGCATTTTAATGATGATGTGTCTTGGTGTGGGCCTGTTTGTGTTCATCTGGTTTGGTAGATTCTGCGCTTCCTGGCCTCATATGTCTATTTTCTTGGCCAGGTTAGGGAAATTTTTTTGTCATTATTTTTTCAAGTAGGTTTTTAATTCCTTTCTCTCTGAAGAATCTTCCCCTTCTCATATGCCTATGATGTGATTGTTGATATGCTTGACGTCGTTCCAGAGACCCCTTAAACTATTCTCATTTTTTTTGGATTCTTTTTTCTTGTTGCTGTTCTGACTGGATGTTTTCTGCTACCTTGTCTTCCAAATTGATGATTCAATCCTCTGTTTCAATTAATCTATTGTTGCTTTCTTCTAGTGTATTCTTCATTTCAGTTATTGTATTCTTCATTTCTGAATGGTCCTTTTTTTATGCTTACTATTGTTTTATTGATGTTCTCACTAAGTTCCTTGAGCGTCCTTATAAACAGTGTTTTGAACTCTATATCTGGAAGGTTGTTTGTCTCCATTTCGTTTAGTTCTTTTTTTGGAGTTTTCTCCTGATTTTTCTTTTGGACATGTTTCTTTGTTTCCCCATTTTAGCTGTTCCTTTGTGTGTATGTTTTTTCTATGTATTAGGTATATCTACTCCATCTCAGTCTCTGCCATGTGACTTATGTTGTACGGAGAGTCCATGCTGCTAACCGAGGTTGCCTGCCACTAGTACTAGGCCTGGGGCAGCTCAACAAAATGCCAGGGGCACCCCCAGGCCTTCTGCTGCCTGCCGGCTGCCCTTAAGGCTCAACTGCTAAAAGCCTTCTGTGATACATGGGGCAGTGTGGCTGCCCACCTTGGAAAGCACCTTCAGTTTCAGTGGTGAGTGAGGTAGGTGGGGCAGTGTCCCAAAGAGTCACCAGAGTAGTGTGAACAGAGTTCACTGGGTTAATGCAGATTCAGATTTGACTTTGTGGTGGGAGGTCTCAACACAGGAAAGATGGCACCTGCCTTCTAGCTGCATGGGAGGAGGGCCCAACTCAGGGTTCATGGAAGCTGTCCCTCTAGCCCTTGCCCTGAAGCCACACAACTCAGTCTTTCCCTGTGTGTCCCTGATACCTCCCTAGCTACCGTTCCTCTTATGGAGCCTGGCATAAGTGCCTCCAAACAAGTGAGTCTGTGAATGGGCCCTTTAAAAGAATGCCTTGGTTTCTAGCAGCTTTCCATATCACTCAGACCGACAGACTCCCTACCATTTTTCATAGCCAGATATTGTAGTGGTTTCTTTTCCCAGTTCTGGTATACCACTCTGGCGCTCCTGATATATCAGAGGGTACCTCAACAGCCAAGATATCCCTCCCGATTCTCAACCTCCATATGTGCGTGTGGGGCCAACCATTTTGTGTCTCCACTTCTCCTACCAGTCTCAACATGGCTTCTTTATATCCTTAATTGTAGTACTTCTGTTTAGCTAGTTTTCAGATGGTTCTCCAGATTGATTGTTCTATAATTTACTTATAATTTTAATGTGGTCGTGGGGCGAGGCAACCACAGCATTTTTCTACTCCACCATCTTACACCAGGTTTCTTGGTATGTCTTAAAATTAGGTTCTCTACTTTTATTCTTTTTCAAAATCATTTCGTCTACTCTGGTGTCTTTGCATTTCCATATAAATTTTAGAATAGTCTTGACTATATCTACAAAAATCCTGCTGAGATTTTAATTGAAATTCCTTTAATTATACAGATGAATTAGGCAAAACTTCAAATCCATGAAGATTCTCCATTTATTTAGGTTGTCTTTGATTTCTTTCATCAGTGTTTTATAGTTTTTAGCATGCAGGTCCTGTACATGCTTTTTTTTATAATAATACGTAACGTATTTAATATTTGAGGCATCTATTGTAAAGGATATTGTTTTTTTCATGTTAATTTCTAATTGTTTGTTGCTAGTGCATAAAAATATGACTGATTTTTGTGTGTAGACCTTGTATCTTACAACCTTTGTAAACTTCCTAAAAATTTTTAGTAGATTTCTTGGTATTTTCCATGTGGACAATTATGTTGTCTATAAATAGGAGCAGTTTTATTTCTTTTCTTTTCTTGTCCATTCAGTATGCTATTTTTTTTCTTGATTTAATGTACTATCTGGGATTTCCAAATGATGTTGAATAGGAGTGCTGAGAGAGGATATCCTTTTATTGTTCCTGATCTTTGAGGAAAGCATTCACTTAGCATTAAGTAAGAAATTAACTATAGCTTTTGTAGATGCACATTATCAGATTGAGGAAGTTCTATTACTAGTTTCCTGAGTGTTTTTATCATGAACAGATGTATTTTGTCAAATGCATTTTCTGCTTCTATCGATTAGATCATGTGGATTTTCTTACTTAGTTCATTGATTTTTGAATATTAAACCATCCTTACGTTCCTAGGACATGGTCTTGTTATATCATTTGTTTTTAATGTTGTTGAATTGCTAGTTTTTATTGAGTATTTTTGCATTTGTTTTCATGAAGGATATTGATCTGTAGTTTTTTTTTTTTTTTTATGCTGTCTTGGTCTGGTTTCCATTGCTGGACTCAAATGAGTTGGCAGGTATTCCTTCCTCTTCTATTTTTGGGAAGAGATTATGTAGAATTAGTGTTATTTCTTCTTTAATTATTTGTTAGAATTTGCCTGTGATATGTCTGACATGTATTTCTTTGAATTTATCCTCTTTTGTGTTTGCTGAGCTTTTTGAATTTCTAAGCTTTCTTTCACTAAATTTTGAGAAGTTTTCACTTATAATTTCTTGAAATTTAATGTTTCACATTTTCCTTTCTTTCCATGACTATAATGGCACCAATGTTAGACCTTTTGGTATCATCCCATAGATCCTTGAGGCACTGTTTTTTTTTTAATTATTTTTTTTCTGTGTATTTAAATTTTGGTTATTGTATTTTTAAGTTCTAAAGTTTGCATTTGGTTCTTCTTCATGTATTACATCTTTTTTTTACTGAGACTTTTTAATCTGTTTGTTTCAAAAGTGTTCCCCTTACTTGCAAGCATTTTTATAAAGCTGTTTTAAACTCATTGTCAGATAATTCCAATATGTGTGTCATCTCGGCATTGGTTTCTATTAATTAAATTTTTTCATGCAAGTTAAGATTTTCTTGGTTCTTCTCAAGGCCATGTAATTTTTTATTGGATCTTGGACATTTTGATTATTATGAAATTTTTGGTCATGTTTCAATATAATGGGGAATGTTGGTAGTTTTGCTTTAGGAGGCAGTTGACCCATTTAAGTTCAGACCACAAGTTCTCATCATCCTTCTGTGGACCATGGTTTCAATGTCAGCACAATTTTCAAAGGCTTTGCAAACTTATTTGGATCGATCCTGTTTGTATGCCACCCAGTGGCCAGTCTATGACTTGGACTGTGTTTTATCTCTTCAGTTCTCAGAAAGTATGGTCTCCTGTTCAGTGTCAGATTCATACATGTATTATTACTCCCTTTCTGCGATCTCTTGAGTACTTCTCAGTTCATTGGAAAACCTTTTTTCAGTGTCTGGGGCCAAGTAGCATGAGGACAGAGAGAGAAAAAGCATCGGAGGCTCACCCCACCTATTGAAACTACTGCTTCTCTGACTGGAAAAGAAGGTTCTCTCATTCAGTTTTAGTTTTCTATTATTCCCCAGTTGCCACTGCTGCTACCTCAAGTTTGCTTTGGACTGGCACACATGAGAACATAAAAAAGAAAAAGAATAAAAACGGGGTGTTTCTATACACTTTCTTGAGTTTTTGGAGACCCCTTTCCCAGTCTTCAAGCCACAAATAGATTAAGGTTTCTCCTGGCGTGCTCTCTGTCCACATCAATGAATGCTTCTAGATTTCGGGCTGCATTGTGTCCACACCGGTAGATAACTAGAGGAAAAAGAAATGCTAACTTTACCCTTGATTCTGTAGTACTTTGAATTCTGGTCTTCTTATCCAGTCCTTTTGGTACTATTTAATTTTCAGAGTCCTAAATAGATGCTCCTGGATTTTATAACTACCTTCAGTGAGGACAAGGTAGAGTTTACTTCGTCTTATCCAGGACAAAAACCTCTTTATAGATTTTTTTAAAATGAGTAAAGAATAAAATATCAGTGTTTGATTTGGGGGCCATAAGTTTTTCTAACAAAATGTGATACCTTTCCTGCCATCATCTTTCATAATTCTCTCTTCTACCTTCCCATTGTTGTTAAACACCAACTGTACCAGATCCTCATTTGTCATTGGCTTCTAGCATGATGTGAGCAGTCCTCCATTATTTTTCTTGGCTTCAGGAAATCCTGACTTTTATGACAGATTTTCTTATTCACTTTGTTGTTTTGCATTGTACTTTTAGCTGTTTGCATCATACAGTTAGGAAGAGACCAATCCACAAAGAAATCAACACGTTGGATAGGGAATGCTAGTGTTAAGTAGGTAATGCTGTTTAGAGAGAGAATAAATTTTCCTTCCAAATTTTTATTATTTTATTTTTATTTTTTATTTTTTGTTGTATTTTTATAATTAAGCTTATTGAGGTAACATTGGTTAATACAATATATAATTTTCAAGTGGACATTATCATTTGACATCTGTATATTCTATTGTGTCTACCACCCAAAGTCCAGTTTCCTTCAGCTACCATATATTTGATCCCCTTTACCCACTTCGCCATCCCCTTATTCCCCTATATTTGACCCCGTTTACCCCGCCTACCTCCCCCCTCCTCCCCAACTCCACTAGTAACCACTAGTCTATAGTCCTCTGGTAACCACTAGTCTATAGTCCACGTCCATGAGTCTCTGTTTGTCCTGCTCATTTGTTGCTTTTAGGTTTATAGCCCACATATAAGTGATATCATGTGATTTTCAACTTTTTCTGTCCGGCCTATTTCACTTAGCGTGATTATCTCGAGGTCCATCCATGCTGTCGCAAATAGCAGTATTCATCTCTTCTTATGGCTGAGTAATATTCCATTGTATATATGTACCACACCTTCTTTAGCCAATCATCTCTTGTAGGACATATCAGTTGCTTCCATGTCCTGGCCACTGTGAATAATGCTGCTCTGGACATCGAGGTGCAAATATCTTTTAGGATATGGGTTTTCACATCTTTGGGGTAAATACCCAGTAGAGGGATTGCTGGATCATATGGTAGATCAATTCTCAGTTTTTTGAGGAACCTTCATACTGTTTTCCATAGTGGCTGTACCAATTCGTAGTCTCACCAGCAGTGTATGCGGGTTCCGTTTTCTCTGCGTCCTCTATAACATTTGTTATTACTTGTGCTGTTGATGATAGCTATTCTGACAGGTGTGAGATAGTATCTCATTGTGATTTTGATTTGCATTTCCCTAATAGCTAGCGATGTTGAGCATCTTTTCATATATTTGTTGGCCATTTATTTGTATGTCCTCTAGGGAGAAGTGTCTGTTCAGGTCCTCTGCCCATTTTTTAATTGGATCATTTGTGTTTTTGTTGTTATTGAGTCATATGAGTTTTTTGTATATTTTGGATATTAGGCCCTTATCGGTGGTGTTGCTTGCAAATATATTTTTACATTCAGATGGTTCTCTCTTTATGTTGTTGACGATTTCTTTTGCTAAGCAGAGCTTTTTAGTTTGCTGTAGTCTCATTCATTTATTTTAGCTTTTATTTCCCTTGCCTTTGAGGTCAAATTCATAAAATTCTCTTTTAGTCCAAGGTCCTTGAGTTTAGTTCCTATGTTTTCTTCTATGCATTTTATTGTTTCAGGTCTTATATTCAGGTCTTTAATCCATTTTTAGTTAATTTTGGTGTGTGATGATAGACAACAGTCTAATTTCATTTTTTTGCAGGTGACTTTCCAGTTTTCCCAGCACCAATTATTGAAAAGGCTTCCCCTTCTTCACTGTATGTTTTTGGCTTCTTTGTCAAAAATTATTTGCCCATGTAAATATGGGTTTACTTCTAGACTCTTGATTCTGTTCCACTGTTCCGTGTATCTGTTTTTCTGCCAATACCAAGCCATTTTGATTACTGTCACTTTGTAGTATAATTTGGAGTCAGCCAGAGTGATGCCTCCAGCCTCATTCTTTATTCTCAGGTTGGCTTTAGCAATTTGGGTTTTTTTGTGCTTCCATACAAATCTGATGATTTTTTGTTCTATTTCTTTAAAAAATGCTGATGGTATTTTTATGGGGATTGCATTAAATCTGTATAATGCTTTAGGAAACACGGTCAGAAACACAGACTATCTTTCCATTTCTTTGTATCTTCTTCAATTCCTTTTAATAGGGCCTTGTAGTTTTCATTATATAGGACCTTCACATATTTCCTTAGACAAATTCCTAGGTATTTCATTTTATTTTTTTGTTGAAATTGCAAAAAGAATTATTTTTTCCACTTCTTTTTCTGACGCTTCATTATTAGAGTATAAGAACGCTATGGATTTTTGAACGTTGATTTTGTATACAGATACTTTACTGTATTTGCTTCTTGTTTCTAGTAGTGTTCTTGTGGAGTCTTTGGGGTTTTCTACATAGAGAATCATGTCATTTGAAAATAGTGACAGTTTGACTTCTTCATTTCCTATTCGGATGCCTTTTATATATTTCTTGTGCCTGATTGCACTTGGTAGGACATCCAAAGTTATATTGAATAACAGTGGTGATAGTGGACAGCCTTGCCTTGTTCCTGATCTTAGAGGGAAGGTTTTTAGTTTTTCACCACTAAGTGTAATGTCGGCTGAGAGTTTGCCATATATGGCCTTTATTATGTTAAGGTACTTTCCTTCTATACTGATTTTGTTAAGTGTTTTAATCATTAATGAATGCTGTATCTTGTGGAAGGCTTCTTCTTCATCTATTGATAAGATCACATGATTCTTATTTTTAATTTTTTTTTATGTCGTGTATCACGTTAATCAATTTGTATATGTTGAACCATCCCTGTGCCCCTGGGGCGAAGCCCACTCGATTGTGGTGTATAATCTTTTTAATATGTGACTGTATTCGGTTCACTAGTATCTTATATAGGGTTTTCGCATCTGTGCTCATGAGAGATATTGGTCTGTGGTTTTGTTTTTGTGTGTTATCTTTACCAGGTTTTGGTATCAGGATAATGTTGACCTCATAGAATGAGTTGGAAAGTATTGCCTTCTCTTCGATTTTTGGGAAGAGTTTAAGAAGAATAGGTTAAATCTTTTTTGAATGTTTGGTAGAATTCACTGGTAAAGCCATCTGGTCCTGGACATTTACATCTTGGTACATTTTTGATGATTGTTTTAATTTCCCTACTGCTGTTTGGTCTACTTAGATTTTCCAGTTCTTCTTGATTCAATCTAGGAAGATTGTATTTTTCTAAGTACTGGTCCACTTCTTCTAGGTTATTAAATTCGTTATTATGTACTTTTTCATAGTATTCTTGCATGATCCTTTGTATTTTTGCGATGTCAGTCATAACTTCCCTTCTTTCATCCCTGATTTTGTTTATTTATGACCTTTGTGTTTTTTCTTTAGTGAGTCTAGCCAGGGTTTTGTCAATTTTATTAACCTTCTCAAAGAACCAGCTCCTTGTTGTATTTATTTTTCTATTGTTTCTTTGTTTTGTTTTCATTTCATTTATTTCTGCTCATTTTTGACAATTTCTTTCTGCTGACTTTAAGACTCATTTGTTCTTACCTTTCTAGTTTTTCAAATTGAAACCTTAGGATGTTTATTTGGCCTTGTTCTTGTTTTGGAGATAGGCCTGTAATGATATGAACTTTCCTTTTATGATCACTTTTGCTGTGTCCCAAACGTTTTGATATGTTGTCATAATCATTTTTTTTCATATCTCTTGATCTCCCTTTTTATTTCTTCCTTGACCAAGTAATTCTTCAGTAGCATGTTGTTTAATCTCCATGTATTTGTGGTTCTTCATAATTTCTTTTGGTAGGTGATCTCTAGTTTCAAAGCATTCTGATCAGAGAATATGGTTGGTAATATTTCAACCCTTTTATATTTGCTGAGGCTATTTCTGTGTATCGGAATGTGGTTGATTTTTGAGAGTGTTGCATATGCAATAGAAAAGGATGTATAAGCAGTTGTTTTGGGATGGATGGCTCTGTCAGTGTCAATTATGTCCAGTTGGTCTGATGTGTCATTTAAGGATGTTATTTCCTTATTTTCTGTTTGGATGATCTGTCCATGTCCGACAGTGGGATATGTTTTTTTTTAATCTTTTATTTTTAATTATATATTTTAATTGAGGAAACCCTTGGTTGACCTCACAGGTTGCAAGGACCTTGTCAGCTTACAATACCTTATTTTTTTTTTTTTTTACACCTACGTTATTAATTGATCTTCCTAGGTGGTCTCCTATCCAGGTACTAACGACCTTGCTTAGCTTCCAAGAGCAGCAGACGGCATAGGGCAGGTTCAGGGTAGAATGGCCATAGACCCAGCAGTGGGGTATTTAGGTCCCCTACTATGATATATGATAGTGTTTTGTTCTGTTTCTCCCTTTAGTTCTGTTAGTAATTGCTTTACATATTTCAAGGCTCCCTGATTGGTAGCAAGATATTAATAAGTGTTATGTCTTCTTGGTGCATGATTCCCTTTATCATTATGAAGTGTCCCTCAGTATCTTTCTTTACCTTTTTTATTGGGAAGTCTATTTCATCTGATATTAGGACCGCTACTTCCACTTTTCTCTGAATGCCATTTGCTCGAAGTATCATTTTCCACCCTTTCACTTTGAGTCTATATTTGTCTTTGGAGCTGAGATGTGTCTCTTGGAGGCAGCATATGTTTGGATTTTGTTTTTTGATCCATTCTGCCACTCTGTTCCTTTTTATTGGTGAGTTCAATCCATTCACATTTAGGGTGATTATTGAAATATATGGTCTTCTTATAGCCATTTTATCTTTTGCTTTCTGGTAGCTCAGTGTTTCCCTTGTTTTCTTGTCCTTGTGTTTCTGTTTTCTTTATTTTGGTTGGCTTTTGTTGGTTTTTCCTCTGGTCCCTCTTGTTTTATGTTATATACTTAGGTTCTGAAACTTTGGTGTGTGGTTACCATTACGAATATGTAAAGGATAGTTATATATATATATATATACAGTTGTCCATTTTCTTCTGTGAGTGCCTTATCTCTATTCCCCTTTGCGAATTTGGATCTTTGAATCACCCCCTTTTCAGCCATTGTTATCTCAATTTGTCCCTGTGTATGCTGAACATTCATTACTATCTCGTTATAACAATTCTCTTATTATTATTTAAGCTCTTAATGCCATGTTCTTAGTAAGGGCTGCACTCCTCTGCTTCTATTTTCCTGATAGTCACTTTATTCCAAATTATGGATTTTGTTTTGTTTTGTTTTTGTCATTTTGCGTTAGGTGAACTTACCCCTTTCACTATTTCCTGTAGTACAGACCTCGTAGTGGAGAATTCCCTCAATTTTTGTACATCTGGAAAGGTTTCAATTTCTGCTTCATATCTAAAGTTGAGCTTAGCTGGATACATTATTCTAGGCTGGTAGTTCCTTTCACTTAATAGTTTAAATATTTGATTCCATTCCTTTCTGGCTGTAAGGTTTACAGTGAGAAGCTCAAGCATAATCTAATGGGTTTACCCTGGCTGCCCTGAGAATTCTATCTTTGTCATTGATTTTTGACAATTTTAATACCATGTGTCTTGGTGAGGGCCTTTTGGGGTTGAGATAATTGGTTGTTCTGTTGACTTCTTGAATTCCAAGCTACAGCTCATTCCTTAGCTTTGGGAAGTTCTCGTCCACTATTTGTCTGAAAATGCTTTCTAATTCCTGTTCTTTTTCCTCTCCTTCGATAATGCCCTAAATTATTCTTACGTTTCCTCTCCTGATGGTATCAGCTAGTTTTTGAATTTGTCTTTCATTATTTTTCATTCTTCGTCCCTCCTTCTTTCTTCTGATTTATTTCTAGATTTGTCTTTAATATCACTGATCCTTTCTTCCATTTGTTCGACTCTATTTCCCAAGATTGCTATTTCATTTTTCAACTCTTGCAATGTGTGTTTTTTTTTTATCTCCAGAAGATCTATTCTGTTCTTTTTGAGGGTCTCGTTCTTCTTCTGCTGCTCATCTAGTTGTTTTTTTCAATTCCTGAAATTGTTGATATGACTCATTTTGGAACTCAGGTTTTTCAGAAGTACCATCCTAAATTCTCTGTCATTTAAGTTGCATATTTCTATGTCTGTAAGCTCATTTTCTGGAAATTTTTTTCTTTCTTTCTGAGATGCCTTGTCACCTTGGTTGTTAATGGTGTTTAATAGACTATTTCTCCACCTGTGCATTAATGGAAATGTATTGTGCTTTTTTTCCAGGGAGAAGATTCATTATATAAAGGTCTCTTTAGCCTGCTGCAAGGAAGGTGCTTTTCTTTTGGTTTCCAGTAGGTGGCGTCTAAGCCGCTTGGATCCCTACTTCATATAAAGCTTTAAAAGTGCCTTTTTATTTTCTGGTAGATATTGAATCATGCTCACTACCCTCAGTTTCAGTCCCTGTCAGTGTTAGCAACTGTATTGGTAGTGTTTTCTCAGATTCCCCTGGGACTTCACCGTGCTTGCTCTTGGGGGGTATGGGGAGAGGGGCCCTTTGGGTTGGGGGTTGGTAGCTGTGGCTCAGTCTCAATTTTGCAACTGCAGTCAGTAAAAATCAGCTGTTGTTTCTCTGCCAGCCTCTTCTCTGCTTTGTGCCCTGATGACTGGGCCCTGCTGCCAGCTGGCCACAGGGAGCTCACAACTTTCCCAGGCAGGACTGTTCAGGGACATTGCTGCACCTTGACCCTTCCCCCTCCTCCCGCAGTGAGCTACGGCACCTGAGAGAGGCAGCTTCTTTATTTCTCCCAGACCACTGCCCGACACCCAGGGTTCTGACCAGTGGTATTTCTTATGCACTTAGACGTGCTGGTGTGTAATTTGGGTGTTTTTTTTTGTTCCTTTTTTAGTGCTTTAACTTACTGTTGTTTCAAGGGGAGAGATCTGGGGATGTCTCACACTGCCATGTTTCTAAAGATATATCCAATTTTTTTATTGTAGTAAAATACACATAACAAAATTTACCATTGTAACCAGTTTAAGTGTACAGTTCAGTGGTATTAAATACATCATAATGTTGTACAACCACCACCATCTTCCATCTCCATAATTTTTTTCATCTCGAAAAAGTGAAACTCTATGTCCATTAAATGTTAACTCTATTTCCCCTCTTCCACAGCCCCTGGCAACCACCATTCCACTTTCTGTCTCTATAATTTTGACGACTTCAGTTACCTCATGGACTCATACAGTATTTGTCTTTTTGTGACTGGCTTATTTCACTTAGTGTAATGTCCTAAATATTCATTCATGTTGTAGCATGTGTCAGAATTTCCTTTCTTTTAAAGACAATAATTTTCTATTATATGTAGATGAAGGACAAATTTTATAAGTGCTCTGTTGAATATTTTCAGTGTTACCGATTTTGCTTCACTTCTTTGCTTCATGAATTTTGAAACTTGGATAATGACTATTCTTAATAACAAGGATCCTTTTTTATTGAAAAAAAAGAAAAAAATAAATAGAGACTTTGGTCCTAATTCTACCCTAAATTGTTTATAGTGTTTCTTTGTCTCCTTTATCTGTGTTTTGATGTAGTAGTGATCTCAGTGTAAAAAATTTTAATCTCCTTTTTTCACTTACTGTTAATGTCTTAAACCATTCATCATCGTTGCTGTATAATTTCATACACATCATTTTTGACAGTTCATTTGTGAGCAGAGTTCTTCTAAACATGCTAAAACTGCTAGGTAATATTGTCAAAGTGTGGGATTTTGCTCTGCTAACTGTGGCCTCTGGATCTAGAAAAGAAAAGAGTAGGACTTTTCTAAATACTGTCATATTTCAAATACTGCATCAATTTCTATAGACCAGGCCCCAAGCTAGACACTAAGATATAAATGTGACATTTTTTGTCCTCACAGAACTTGAGGTTAAATGGGGAGACAGAAGGAAATAATTAAGTACAGCAAAGAAAAAAACACAATAAAAATTTCAGAGAAGGAAAGGTTTCATAGAAGTAGTGCCCTTGGAAGAAAGAGTAAATGTTTGCCTGTCAGAGCACAGAACAGAGTGGTACATTGAAGAAAGCATACATAATTCAGTATTTCAAAGGATTGCATGCATCATACTTATTGACATTGAATAGTTTACAAGACATATTAACTACAGAAAACAGGTTAAACAAACAATGTGGTGATACTATTCCACTTATGTGAAAAAAACAAAGCCATATTGGTGTATATACGTATATACCAAACTGGTAACAGTGGTCACTTTTGGAGAGGGAATTGGGTGCAGAGGTAGAGATAATAAGGATCATTGTAAATAGCTTGTATCTTTTAGGAGTTTATTTTCAATTATTACATATATTATTAAACATAATCAGGAAATAACAATACATAAATAATGGAACCTTGATACAATGGAAAGTTATTCAACCATGTAGATATTCTGTAAGTCAGTAATTTGCAGACATTCTTTAGACATGGAACCCTTTTTTTCAAACAATTATTTTATTATTATGATTTTTTTTAAGGTGTGGCAACCCTTGGTTGATCTCACAGATTGCAAGGACCTTGTCAGCTTACAATCCCTTATTTTTTATTTTTTTACACCTACATCACCTAGTCTTCCTAGGTGGTCTCCCATCCAAGTACTAACCAGGTCCGACCCTGCTTAGCTTCCAAGATCAGACAGGATCAGACTTGTTTAGGGTGGTATGGCCATGTACTCAAACAATTATTTTAAGTCCAGTTTTTTAAAAAGCAAAGTGATTTTGTTGGACCTGGAGATCTTTATTTTTGTATTTGTATGCCTCAAATGCATACAAGTAGAGATCTGGAATGCTATCTAGATCCTGGGGTGTTAACAATTACAAACTCTTGAGAAATAAGATTATAAGTATTTAAAATTTTTCTTTTTTGATTATGCATTTTAAATTTTCTATAAGTAACAAATATTTATTTTGGTTAGATGATTTTTTTTTTTTATAGAAAATAGTCAACACTGGGCCTATATGGTAAATTGGGCGCTTTCTCATGCATTGATGATGAGAGTTTAACTTGAGACATTTGCTTTGGTAAGAGATTTAGTATCATGTGCCAGGAGTCTTTGAAAATGATCACATCTTTTGACCTAGTAATTTCACTTCTAAGAATTTTCCCTATGAAATAACCCAAGAAACTTATGTAAAAATGTGCTTATCAGAGCATTATTTATAATGAGAAAGTAGAAATTACTTTAACATTATATTCCACTTGATGAAATATTATGAAGATCATAAAGTTATATTCAAGAGGATTTTCAAATAACATTAGAAAAGGCTCGATAAGGCAAAGCCCCTTTTAAGTCGGCCCTAACCCCACAGAGGTAAACAGTATTTTTACTTCTATTGCCATAGATTAGTTTAGCTTCTACTTGAATTTGATATGTGCTCTTTTGTATCTTCTCTCACTCAGTACATCTTTGAGATAGTGTTGCGTGTATCTGCACTTTGTTCTTTTTTATTGTTGTATAGTATTCTGTTATATGAACATACCACAATTTATCCATTTTTCTGTTAATATGCATTTGAGTTATTTCCAGTTTGGGGCTATTAAGAATAAAGCTATTGTTAGCATTCTTGTTCATATCTTTTGGTGGACAAATAGACTCATTTCTCCTGGGTAAATACTTAGGAGTAGGATTGCCATGCCATATGGTAAATATGTTTAATTTTGTAAGAAACTGCCAAGGAGTTTTCCAAACTGTACCAATATACATTTCTACCAGTAATGTACTGGAGTTCCAGTTACTCCATATCATTGACAGTACTTGATATTTATCATCTTTACTTTTAGCCATTCTAGTGGATATATAGTGATGTCACAGTGTGGTTTTTATGTGTTTAAGTGCTTTTGATTTTAATGTTCATACATTTTGAACCAATAATTTCACTTTTAGGACATTTTCTTGAGCTAATCTGAAATCCAGAAAATACTTAAATGTACATATATGTGCTTTGCTGTATATAACTTATAATAGCCAAATGTGAGATATAACATAAATGTCAGGTATTATGGGAGTAATTACATAATTTGTAATATATTTATAATGCAAAAAGACAAGCCATTCAAAATTATTTTATAATATATAAAAGCAAGATACAAAATTATACATAGATAAGGTATCAACTATAGAAAAATGTGTTTATAAAAATAGTGCAGCTATATTTCAATTAATAAAAAGTTAATATAAAAAATACTGGAGGGAAATACACCAAAATATCTTTGCTTGTGGTACTATGAATTTCCCTCATCCTTATGTATTTTTTCTAATGATCACTTGACTACTTTAGAATAGTACAAAATGTAAGTAAACTTTTATTTATTTTTAAACTTAATTTTTAATAATTTTGCAGATTTTATGTACTATAATGCTTTTTCCCTATATAATCTTTTCTACAACATGAAAATTGCTCTCTTGTATTTCTTTAAATATTTGATTTCTGCTACTGTTTTGGCTCTCAAATTATAAATTATGTGAAAAAGGTACTCTTATGTTCTTTCTTCTGAACATCTAATGTTCCAACATCCAGTCCAGGACAGAAGATAAAATAGAGCGATTCAAGAAAGCTGTTGAATACTATTCAGTCACAAACAAACTCTCTTCGCTGCCAGTGGGTCCCTCCTCCTTTCTAGGTAAGGCTTCCATCTGATGCTGAGCTGATCTGTCCATGGGAGAAACTGAGTTACTCCCTCAGGAACTCCTGGGCCAGAATGGAATCACTTGTTTGTATTATACCCTCTTAGAAGTCATTCCTGTTTGGTAGACATTCTCCTTTTGATTTCCATGTAATAGGAGAAGTGACATGAGACAGAACCCTGATTTATCAAATTTTTAGATGGGGTCCTATGCCTTTTTCTTAGCTTGAGTGTCTTTTGGTGTTCACTTCCACTATGGCATGGTATATGTAAAATAGCCCTATCTGTGGGGTCAGGCCTGAGTTTGAATCCCACCTCTGCTATTTATTAGCTGTAATTTTAGCAAATCACATTTGTATGAAATATGGTTCATGATACCCACTTTATAAGGTTGTTAAGATTCCTGGCACAGCACATAGTAGTTGTTCAATAAATTGTTCTTTATAAATAAGTTTATTATAAATAACTTTTTAGGTGATATGGGGTTAGCAGAATGTAACATGATAGAATTATTAGAATTGACTTAATTATAGCCTTTTCTCTTTGCTTCAGGTTTTCGTAATAATCGGCTTGGAAATCCTCCCATTCCACGAAATCAAATGGGCACTATCTCTGCTGGAAAGCAAATGGTAAGTATATTTTATGAATCCTGAGACCATGTGTTAGCATTAGACACAGGTTGCTTTCTGATTTTTATCATCTGAATTAAGGAGTTAGGATGATTCAGTGTTATCAGAATGTCAAGGTTGTATATACCTATGTAATGTTCTCAACCTGAGGATAGCAGACTATATAAAGAAAACATCCAAATCAGTAACCACTAGGGCATTGTGGAGTTATATTAGCTAATGTAGGAGACATGAATTGGTTCATTGTCCTACCTCTAGAGGATTCTGTCCATTTACCACTGTTAGAATTATTTCTTGTTATTCTCAGTAGGTTCTTTATATCCCCAATAATCCCTGCTACTGGCAGCATCTATATATCACAACTTCTGAGGGAACCATCTTGGAGCCTGGTAAAATGTTAAATAGCTTTTCTGTCTGTTTTGTCCTTTAGTTTTCTCACCACGTGCCCCAGAAAATGAAATATCCACCATCATTCCCAATGGGACCCAACTCCTCTCTTCTTTTCTCCTCTCATGCTTTGGGAGATTCCCATGCTTTTTCTGAGGATCCTATGCTACAGGACAGCCCCTTTGCCAATTGGGCTGTCTCTTATGACTCCTCTACATCCCAGTTTCCCAATTACCTGACTTCCAAAGCCTCATCTCCTCTGGGACCAGACTCTTCCCACTCTTCTTCCTCTGATGGTGATGAGCCAAATGGAGCCAGCTCTCAGTAAGTATCTGTATAGGCACCCAAGGCAACAGACTTCTGAAGCATCTGTATTCTTTTGCTGCTAACCTGAGCAGGGGTCTGGGGAAGTATACGTTCCCAGCTTTTCTCTGGCTCTTTGCTTTTAAGCAAAGTAGGAAAACTCTCTCTATGCTTGGCTACTTCATGTTTATTTTGACCTTGTAAAGGTGGTAATTTTTGGATACTCAGGCCACTGAGGTAAAAAGCAGCAGATCAACTGGTTAGGGAAACCCTGGTATGTTTGTATTTCATATCATGGCTGTCATTGCTTAATTTGTGAGAAGGGTAGATTAAATTTTAAAAAAATGAAAGAATGTATAGATTTGAAGTATTGCAACAGTTGAGTAGACAGTTGTATTTCTTAGTAGCTAAGACAGAGTTCTGAGGATTAAAACAGTGGGATTTTGTACTAGCCTTGTTCTTAGATTGTTCCGCCAAGCAGATTATTTCTAGGAAACAGGACTGCTTTGAGGTTTTAATTGTGATTATTTTCTTAGAACATAAGCAGACTATAAACATGGTCTATTACAAGGTGCAAAGGATTCAGAATGATTCCCACAACTTTTGATCACTTTGGTTTATGCCAGATGAAAGAAGCCAAGAGGACAGTGATGGCCACTGAGAGGATAGTTATCAGGTTTATTGCTAACCCAGTGTCCTGACTTCCAGAGTGTTTGTAAGATTCCTTGGGATCAGAATAGACATCTTAAGTTGGAATATCTTTACCAACCTCCTTTTTCTTTTCTATATTTTCTAAATTTTTAGTCACATTACAGAAACACTTCAGCAACAGCCAGTGTGGGAGGACCCAAATGGTGACAGAGGGTCCTGGGTACCGCCTATTGATGCTGGAGTTTCAGATGCCAGCCTGGGTGATGGTGAACCCCACATCCCATCTCTGCTGTCTATGTCTACGAGGAACCACATGGACATCACCATTCCACCCTTACCTCCAGTTGCTCCAGAAGTCTTGCGGGTTGCCGAACACAGACACCGAAGGGGTCTTATGTACCCATATATCTACCACGTCCTCACTAAGGTGAAAAAGCACATCAGGACCCACCAATCTTTCTGCTCTTAGCAGTGTACTTCATGCTTCCTGGAGCTATAAGTTACCAGAGAAAATTCTGATCTTTGATATCTAAAGGGAAATTAAAAGAGATCAGTTGTGCTGGGGCCCCTCATTGTATTAAGGCTCTCAGGTGAGGCAAGACCATCAGGGAATGGGACTGTACAGTAGATGAGGCCCCAGGTAAAATGTAATTGTGAGATTTTGAAGAAGACAATATACCAAGTTGATGGATTCTGGTCTAGGGATGGACACATCTAAAAAGAGGCTTTTTGCTTTGTTCTTTGCCTCTTCCTCTACTTTTCCAGAGCTGACCTTCCACCAATCTTAACATACATATCCATCCCCCAGCAAAATGTCGAAGAAAGCCTTTCCTCGTTTTGTCAGCTATAGTCAGTCAGTCATAGCTGAGACTTTTAAAATGGAACATAGTTTTTAAGCTGGCTGTGGTCACCTGGGCTTGTTATAGCTTCTTTTTAGTCTGAAACTCCATCTAAATACAAGTAGAAAATATAACAGCTAGGCTCCAGAGGCTCTAGTTCATTACTGGTTCTTCTCTGCTCAATTCCAAACCTTGAGGTAATTAATTTTCTCCTTTCCCCTGGACTGTTTTCTTATTAGGGTGAGATTAAGATCCCTGTATGTATTGAGGATGAGTGTAACATGGAGCTGCCTCCAGCTGCTCTCCTGTTCCGGTCAGCTCGTCAGTATGTATACGGGGTCCTTTTCAGTCTGGCAGAGACACAGCGGAAAATGGAGCGCCTGGCCGGACGGAGACGGCTGCCTGTAGAAGGTAAGTATAATTTTGGGTTTCACAGATCTCTCAAAGTTTGTTGCAAAGCAAAAATGTCTGTATGTAAGCACATTATAGTTGGCTATGGAGCAGTCTTTGAGACAATGTATAATTCACCAGGATGGATGTTGGTAAGGGAAATACATTAACATAAGCCTTAGTTCTTTAATCTTTAATCATTAAGCGTTCAGAGTGAAATCATGTGATATTACAGGAAATGTTGGAGGGACTTCTTTAAGAAGAAACAACGTGTATCAAAAACATGAATAAAGAATGGTAATAACTACATTCCTATCAACATGTACCTCAAATGGAAAAGAATTGAATGCTCCAACCAAAAGATAAGGTGGCTGAATGGATAAGAAAGCAAGACCCCTACATATGCTGCCTACAAGAGACTCACTTCAGATGAAAAGACACACACAGACTAAAAAGAAGGGGATGGAAAAAGATATTGCCTCAATGGACCTAGAGGGTATTGCGCTAAATGAAGTAAGTCAGGTAGAGAAAGGCAAATACCACACGATTTCACGTACATGTGAAATCTAAAGAACAAAATAAACAACAAAACAAGTGGAAACAAACTCATAGATACAGAGAATATTTTGAGGGCTATTGGATGGGAGGGAGGTTGGGGGGATAATGGAAAAGGGCAGAGAGAGTTAGAAGTACAAATGGATGGTTACAAAATAGACATGGAGATATAAAGTGTAGCATAAGGAAAATAGTCAACGATGTTGTAAATAATATGTAAGGGGAAGAGAGGTACTAGATTTAGTGGGGCGACCACTTTGTGAGTTATATAGATCTCTAATCACTATACTGTACAACTGAAACTAATATATTATTGTATATTGAAAAAAAACCTCATTGAGTTGTACAATGTGAATATGAGCAACTATTTGTCTATTATATTTCAATAAAGCCAGGGGGAAAAAAAGAAAAAAAAATGCCTTGACAAACAATCCTATACATGCATGATACATATTAAAAATATAAAGTCTCAGCAAAGATATATAAGATATAAAGAAGAACAAATGGAAATTAAGAATTAAAAAATACAATCATTGAAATGAAATACTCAGTAGATGGGTTAAACAGCAAATTGGGGATAATAGAGAAAATACTCAGTGGACTTGGAGACAGAACAATAGAAATTACCCAATCTGAATAACAGAAAAAAAAATAGACTAGAAAAATGAACAGGAACTATAACAGAAGATCTAATATTTGTGTCATTGTTGTCCCAAAAGGATAGGATTGGGATTATAGATGTATTCAAAGAAGTAATGGGTGAAACATCACCAAATTTGGCAACGAAAGAAAACAAACATGAACCCACAGATTCAAGAAGCTAAGTGAATTATAAACAATATAACTGCCAAAGAAATCCATTCCAAGATATAGCCTGGTCAAACCTTTGAAAGCTAAAACAGAAAAATTATTGAAAATAACCAGAGAGAAACATTTTACCTATAGGAGGAAAATAATATGACTAACAGCTAATCTCTCTTCAGAAACGATGGTGTCCAGAAGGAAGTAGCACAACGTTTTAAAGGGCTGAAAGAAAAGAACTGTCACCTTAGAATTCTGTATCAACCAAAAATATCCTCCGAGAATGAAGGGGAAATCAAAATGTTATCAGATAAAGGAAAACTAGGGTAATTTTTCACAAGCAGACCTACCCTAAAATAATGACTAAAAATTATTCTCTACACAGAAAGGAAATGATAAAAGGAATCTTGAAACATCAAGAAGAAAGAAAAAAAAAACAATGGAAACAAAAATATAAAGAAATGCTATAGACTTTCCTTCTCATGAGTTTTCTAAATTATGTTTTATAGTTGAAGCAAAAACTATAACATTGTTTTTACAGTAACCGAGATATGATAGCTACCTAAGTGCCCATCATAGATGATAGGATAAAGAAGAAGTGTTACATATATACATTGGAATACTGCTTGGCCATAAAAAATGAAATCTTACCATTTGTGGCAACATGAATGAACCTAGAGGGTATTATGCTAAGTGAAAAAAGTCAGACAGAAAAACAAATACCATACAATTTCACTTAATATGTAGGATCTGAAGAACAAAATAAAACAAAACAAACAGACTCATAGATATGAGAACCAATTGATGATTGTCAGATGGGAGCTGAAAAACATGAAAGGATTAAGGAGCACAAGTTAATAGTTACAAAATAGTAATGGGGATGTAAAGTACAGCATAGGAAATATAGTCAATAATATTGTAATAACTATGTATAGTGCCAAGTTGGTGGGGATCACTTCGTATGTTATATAAGCATCTAACCACTATGCTGTGCACCTGAAACTAATATAAAATAACATTGAATGTCAATTCAAATTGAAAAAAAAGCTATAACACTGTTAAATGTGGTTGTCAATGTCTGTAGGGAAAATATTTAAGACAATTATAAATGGAGGAGGGTAAAAGGATATAACAGAAGTCAAGTTTCTACACATCACTTGCACTGGTAAAATGTCAACACCAATAGACTGTGATAATTTATGTATATATAATGTAATGCCTAGAAGATTCACTGAAGAAGCTATACAAAGAGATATCCAAAAACACTATAGAGAAATCAAAATGGAATTCTAAGTTAACTTCAAGTAACCCATAGGGAAGAGTAAGAAAGTAGAGATATGAAAAACAGAACAGCAAAAATTAAAATTACAGACTTAAGCCCTAATATATCAATCATTACATTAAATATAAGTAATCTAACTACACCGATTAAAATACAGAGATTGCATACCGGATAAACACTACCCAACTATATGCTGTCTACAAAAAAATTTACTTCAAATATAAATGATGTAAGTAAAAGGATGGAAAATGGTATACCATGAAAACATTAATCAAAAGAAAGCAGGAATGTCTATATTGGTTCCAAATGAAGTAGACTTCAGATCAAATACAATTGCCAGGGACAGAGAGGGACATTACATAATGGTAAAAGGGTCAATCCATCAAAAGGACATAGCAATTTTAAATGTGTGTCACCTAACAGCAGAGCCACAAAATATGTGATGCAACACCTGGTAGAACTTAAGTGAAAAACTGACAAACTCAAAATTAGAGACCTCAACTCCTCTCTCAATAATAGATAGAACAACTAGACAGAAAATTAGCAAGAATATAAAACTTGAAAACACCATAAATGAGTAGAATTTAATCAACTCACAGAACTTGGAACAACAGCACCATACTCTTTCTTTTCACATGCCCACAGAACATATGCCAAGATAGATCATATCCTGGGCCACAAAATAAACCTCAATAAATGTAAAAGAATCGAAACCATATAGAGTTAATCTCAGGCCACTATGGAATTAAACCAGAAATCAACAATAGAACGATATTAGGAATATCTGTAAATACTTGGAAAATAGCGAAGTATTTCTATATATAATCCATTAGTCAAAGAGTAAATCTCAAGAAAAAGAAATATATAGGACTAAATGAAAATAAAAATACAGCATATTAAAATTTGTGAACTAGAGATAAATAGCTGCTGAGAGAAAAATTTATAGTATTTAATGGTCACATTAGAAAAAAGGAAAATGCCTTAAACAATCTGAACTTTCACCTTAAGAAACAAGAGGAGGAGAAAACTAAACTTGCAGCAAATCAAAGGGAGGAAATAAAGATAACAGAAATCAATGAAATCAAAAACAAAAACAATAGAAAAAGTTAAATGAAACAAAAACTTGATTTTTTGAAAAGAACAATAAAATTCACAAACTTCCAGCAAGACTGCAAAGAAAGAAATAGAGAAGACACAAGTTGCTAATATTGAGAATGAGACGGAATATCACAGAGCCTGTAGACATCCAAAGGATTATGTAGAAATACTGTAAACAACTCTATGCATAATTTTGACAACTTAGACAAAATGGACCAGTTTCTCAAAATATACGAACTACTGTAACTCACCTTATTTGAAATAGATAATTTGAATAGCCCTATAAATATTAATAAAATTTAATTTGAAACTTCCCAGAAAAGAAATCTAGCTCCATTGGTTTTACTGGAGCATTCTACCAAATGTTTAACAAAGAATTAACATCAATTCTATACAGTCTTTTTCAGAAATTAGAAGAGAACATTTCCCAACTCATTCTATGAAGCCAGTATTACCTTCATAATAAAACCAAATAAAGACAGTACATAGAAACATTTCAGACTGATATCCCACATCAATATGGATGTAAAAATTTTTAACAAAATATTAGTCAATAGAATTCAGCAGTATATAAAAACAATTATACACCATTGCCAACTAGGGTTTATTCCATGGTTTCAAGGCTAGTTCAAAATTTGAAAAGTCAATTAATGTAATTCACCATATAAACAGGCTAAAGAAGAAAAAAATAATATGATCATCTGAATTGATGCAGAAAAACATTTGACAAAATTCATCAATCATTCACGATAAAAAAAGTAAGCTCAAAAAACTAGGACTAGGGTGAATTTCTTTAACTGATAAAGAACGTCTACAGAAAACCCTATAGGTAACATTACACTTAATAGTGAAATACTGAGTATTTTTCTCCTAAAATAAGGAACAAGGCTAAAATGCCTGCCCTCACTGCTGCTCTTCAACATAGTACTGGAAGTTCTAGCCAGCATAGGAAGGCAAGAAAATGAAATAGAAGGCATACAGATCAGAAAGGAAAAAAATAAAACTGTCCCTGATTGCAGATAACATATAGTCTATGTAGAAAATCACAAAGAATCTGCAACAAAACTCCTAGAAGTGATAAGTGAGTTCATCAAAGTTGTAGGATATAAAATAAACATACAGAAATTAATTGTATTTCTGTATACCAACAATGAATATGTGGAACTGAAATAAACGCAATACTGTTTACAATCTTTCCAAAGCAAATTAAATACTTAGGTATAAATGTAACAAAAGATATTCAGGACCTATATGACGAGAATTACAAAATGCTGATGAAAGAAATCAATGAAGACCTACATAAATGGAGAGAGATGACTATGAATTGGAAGACTCAACATAGTAATGATGTCAGTTCTCCCCAAATTGATATACAGGTTTAACATAATTCCTAGCCAAATCCTAGAAGGATTATTTATACATATAGACAAGAATATTCTAATGTTTACCTGGAGAGACAAAGGAACTAAATATGTAAACCATTCTTGAAATTGGGAGCAATTACCTGATTATAAGACTTATCGTGTAGCTATAATAATTAAGACTGTGTGGTATTGGCAGTGATATAGGCACATAGATCAATGAAGTAGAATAGGGAACCCAGAAATAGCCCCACACAAGTGCAGCCAACTGATTTTTAGCAAAGCTATAGAAGCGTTTCATTGGAGGGAGGATGATCTTTAACAAATGGTACTGGATCAATTGGACATCCATAGATGAACAAGTACCACATATCTAGACTAGTATCTAAATTATGTAAAGAACTCTGAAAACTTAACACTATAAAAACAATTCAGTTAGAAAATAAGCAAAAGACATTCACAGACTTTTCACTGAAGATATGCATATGACAAGAAAAAGATATGAAAAGATGTTCATTATTAGCCATTAGAGAAATGCAAATTAAAACCATAGCGAGGTTTTACTACATATATATCAGAAAGTCTAATATGAAAATGGTGATAATACCACATACTGGATTGGATGTGGAGAAACTGGATCACTCATAAATTGCTGGTAAGAATGTAAAATGGTACACTCATTTTGGAAAATAATTGAGTGGCTCCTTTCAAAGCTAAAAATATACTTATCATGCAACTCAGTACTTACACTTTTGAGCATTTATCCCAGAGAAATGAAGACATTTTCATTCAGGAACTTGTATACAAATATTCATAGCAGCTTTATTCATATTAATACAAAACTGGAAACAACCTAAATATCCTTCAAAAGGTGAGTGGTTAAACTGGTATACCCATACTATGGAAAACTACTTAGCAAAAAAGTAATGAACTAATTCATGTAAAAAGCATGGATGGATCTTGAGGGTATTATGCTGAATGAAAATGCCAATCTCAAAAGATTGCATACTATATGATTCTGTTAATATACATTATCAAGTTGACAAAATTGCAGATCTGGAGAACAGATTCATGCTTGCCTGGTATTAGAGATGGTGCTGGACAGCACTAGTTGTGACCATAGAAAGGATAGTACAGGGGAGATCTTTGTGGTGATGAAATGGTTTTGTGTCTTGATTGTGGTGGTGGTTACACAAATCTCTGTATGACATAGAACTATACACAAACGAATTGCCAGTCAAAATAACAGAATAAGTAAACTCTGTGCATGCCTCCTTTTATGTCCACATCAAAATTACAACTAAACTATAGAACAGCCATCATTGAGAATCTCCTGAAGTGTAGCTGAACAGAAGTCCTATAACTAAGGACATGTAGAAGAGGGCACAACAAGACTGGTGGGAGGGGTGGAAATGCAGAATGAGCTGGTCCCATATTCATGTGTGGTTAAAAATCAGGAGGGATATCTCAGGTGTGGAGGTCAACCCTGAGGAGTGAGGGGTTCCAACCCCACAATGAGCTCTCCAACCTAGGGTTACAGTGCAAGGAAGAGAAGTCCCATAATTTCTGACTATGAAAAACACCTGAGATTGTGGTTGAGTGAGAGAGAGGGCTGCTAAAATTTCAGGCATTCCTCTTAAAGGACGCAAGCATGGACTTACAGTCATGACTAACTCTTGTCTAAGCACCAGCACTGGTGCAGTGGCTATAAAGCACCAGAGACATCCAGAAGGAACTGAATTGTCTGGTTTCGGTGCAAGGACAGGAAGAGCAGCTTTCTCCTAGACAGAAGTGCTGGCAGAAGCCACTGTTCCTTTGTTGAGACCTCCCCTCATCTAGCCTGCACACAGAGAGGGGTGTCATATCTGAGTCTCCATCAACCTAGGTAACACTGTTTGCCCCTCCCTGGTGACTCCCTGAGGCCCCACTGCAGCCAACTTGTGGGCCCACCCAAGCCACTTCCAGTGTTTTTTTCCACACAAGTGGGCTGTCTTGGCTTAAGCCGTGAACTTTCCTAAAATATCTCAAAGGTTTACAAACCCTCAACAAGCAGCATTTGGCCTTGGCATGCCCCAAACTTCTTGCTTGGCACCCAAAGACTGGCACTAGTTACAGCCAGCCTCCATTCCAGGCTTGGCAACTCCCAGGCATCTCCAGTCTTAGCATGGGTGGCAGCCATCTGCAGATTGTTTTGTGGCTCATGTCAGCTGGCCTTGGGCAGGCACAGCCTGAACTTGGCTTTAGGTGTGGCCCCTCCAGGAGGCCAAGTGTCCAGCAGGCCCAGTGGCCAGCTTTGGACCATGCTGGAGCACCACCCAGGCACCTCCATGGGCAACATACCCAAAGGGCAGACTGGGAAGCACGAGAGCACTGGTAAAGCAAATCCTGCTCCATTGGGTCAGCCCTTGTAGAACATCTCCTTTACTCTACAGTCTTGACCAGTTCTCACAATCAATCAGCCCGAGGGTCAATCTCTTCCATTGATTTACAAATGGTAACCTAGCCCAGCTACAGCAGGAGGGCACACACAGTCCACAAAGGGATACAACTGGAGCACTCAGCTCAGATGACCAGGGAGACTGCACCACTGGACCCCATAGGACATACCATCTCTACTAAGACTAGGAGACATAGCAACCCTACCTAATACCTAGAAACAAACACAGGGAGGTAGCCAAAATGGAGAGAGAAAGAAACATGTCTCAAATAAAAGAATAGGAGAAAACTCCAGGAAAAGAACTAAATGAAATGGAGACAAGTAACCTTCCAGATAACAAAGTTCAAAACATGGTTATAAGGGTGCTCACTGATTTCAGTGAGAACTTCGACAAAGAGATAGGAAACATAAAAAAATGGAGACAGAATCATTTAAAAGAACCAGTCAGAAATTAAGAATGCAGTAACAAATAAATAATACACTAGAGGGAATCAACAATAAATTAGTTGAAGCAGAGGATTGAATCAGCAATCTGGAAAAGAAGGTGGCAGAAAACACCAATCAGAAAATAAAAAATCCAAAAATAAAAATAAAGAATCCAAAAACAGGATAGTTTAAGGGACCTGTGGAGAACATCAAGCATACCAACATTTGCATCATCAGGATACCAGAAGGAGAAGAAGGAGCAAGGAATTAAAAACCTATTTGAAGAAGTTATGATAGAAAACTGACAAAGGCAATAGAAGCCCAGGGAGTGCAGATAGTCCTAAACAAGAGGAGCCCTAACAAGCCCACACCAAGACACATCATAATTGAAATGCCAAAGGTTAAAGACAAAGAAAATTTTAAAAGCAGCAAGAGAAAAGCAGTTAGTTTCCTACAAGGAAGCTCCTGTAAGACTGTCAGCTGATTTCTCAACACAAACTTTGCAGGCCAGAAGGGATTGGCATGAAATATTCAAGTGATAAAAAGCAAGAGCCTTCAGGCAAGATGTAAAAGCAAAGCTATCGTTTAAAATTGAAGGGCAGATAAAGAATTTCCCAGACGAGAAAAAGCTAAAGGAGTTCTTCAACACCAAAACAGTATTACAAGCAATATTAGAGGAACTTCTTTAAGAAGAAGAAAAAAAAAAGATAAAAAAATAAATAATAAAATTGCAAGAACTACATATCTATCAACAATTACTTTAAATGTAAGTGGATTAAATGCTTCAACCAAATATAGCGTGACTGAATGGATAAGAAAACAAGACCCTTACATATGCTGCCTACAAGTGACTCACTTCAGACCGAAAGACACAGAGAGACTGAAAGTAAAGGAATGGAAAAAGATACTTCATAAAAATGGAAATGAAAGAAAAAACTGGAGTAGCAATACTTATACTAGACAAAGTAGACTTTTAAAGTAGACTTTAAAACAAAAGCTATATAACAAGAGACAAAGAAGAACCCTGTAATCCCACTTCTGGGTATTTATCCAAAGAAAGCCAAAACACTACCTTGAAGGGACATGTGTATCCATATGTTCATTGAAGCATGATTTACTATATCCAAGATACGGAGGCAACTGCGATGTTCATCAATGGGTGAATGGATAAAGAAGACGAGGTACATATATAAAATAAAATATTACTCAGCCATGAAAAAGAGCAAAACCTTGCCATTTGCAACAATGTGGATGGACGCAGAGGATATTATGCTGGGTGGAATAAGTCAGACAGAGCAAGACAGATGCCATATAATTGCAATTCCATGTGGAATCTAAGGAACAAAATAAATGAACAAACAGAACAAACTTACAGATACAGAAAACAATTCGATGGTTGCCAAATATAAGGGGGTTTGGGGGGATGGCAGAAAAAGAGGAATGGATTAAGAAGTACAAATTGGTAGTTACAAAATAGTCATGGGGATGTACAGTATACTATAAGGAATATAGTCAATAATATTGTAATAACCATGGTATCAAATGGGCACTAGATTTATCAGGGTGATCACTTTGTAAGTTATATAAATGTCTAATCACTACGTTGTACACCTTAAACTAATATATTGTATATCAACTGTAACTGAAAAATGAAAAATATATTAAAAGGCAAAAAAGAACTATACATATAATTATACCAATATCAATTTCCAATCTTTGACATTTTATTATAATTATTTTAGATGTAACCATGGGGAAATCTTGGTAAAGATTACACAGGGCCTTTCTCTTCTATCTTTGTGACTCCCTGTGAATCTATATTTTAAACTAAAAGTTTTTCTAAAGAGCACTTTAGTGATTGTGAAGCTTGAATATGAGGGGGACCAGAAAGGATAAAGGCAGGGACAACATTCTGGAGATTCTTGTTAGGTCAAAAATGATAAAATCTGAATCTCTACATGATTTTTTACAATAAAGAAGAGGACATATGTAAGGAAGTAGAATTAGCAGAACCTTGGGAATAACCAGATTTGTAGGAGATAAAGGAGAGTGAGGATTCTAGGATGACTTACAGGTTTCTAACTTGGATAATTTAGTAGCTCCTAAAAGAGGCCATAGCTCAGGAGTCTGAGGTGTACTAGAAGTAGACAGAAGCCAAGTTTTCCTTGTCTGTTACACCTTTATAAATCTAAAACACGTTAGCTTTTTGAGCATTTTGTGAAATTTTTGTCTTTTGGGGTGTTATGTAGTCCATTTTAAGCCAGGTAGTCACATAATTCTTTCTCGGACTTCTTTTCTTGCCTAGGCTGGTATATCTACTTTAAGAAATGAGTTTCAAAGTAATTAAGAACTGTATGACAATGAACCTTGATTTCTTCCTCTGTAAAATGAACACTACATTTTGTGATACTACTAATCTCTCAGAATTGTTCAACGCGGTAAATGGGTTTACATTTATATGCAAAGTATTTAACATCTATCGAGCATATAATAAATGCTTACTACTCAAGCTGTTACTACTGGTAACAATAAAAATTATAGCAAAAAAATTGAAAAGATGTTGAAACGTGATAGATCGTGCCCATTGTGGCCAGCTACAGAAATGTTCAGAGATTCTCTAGAGCCTGTTTTCCCTTAATTTCTGTTTTCCAGTTCCTTCAGTGATTCTTAAAGAGTGGTCTGCCTATAAGGGGAAGTCTCCTCAAACCCCTGAGCTGGTGTCTGCACTGACATTTCGGGAATGGACTTGCCCAAACCTCAAGAAACTCTGGCTAGGCAAAGCAGTCGAGGACAAGAACAGAAGGATGCGAGCCTTCCTGGCCTGTATGAAGTCAGACACACCCAGTATGCTCAATCCAGCTAATGTCCCCACCCATCTGCTGCTCATGTGCTGTGTACTCCGGTAAGCCATGTGACCGGGGGAGAGGGGGAGTTCATTTCTCTTTTTCTTTTTTGGACACTAATCAGGTGTTTTTATAGTGTTTTGGTGGGGAGGTTTTATTTTATATTTAGCTCAGACTTAAGAAACAAATTAATTGCTATGATAGTCTCCCCAGCTTGTGATTTCTGTCATCATAAGTTCATGCATGACCTCTCTTTTATATTTGGTTTTATAATTGGTTTTTGACCCTTTTAGTCTTTATTCCTGATCCAGTTCCCTTCTCCTCTCTACCTATCATTATCCACTCTTGGATATTTGATGTGTGTCCTTCCAAGCCATCTTCCATACATTTACTGAGACATACGTGTGTCCACGTATAGTCTATAGTATTGTTCGTATGTGTAGATTTTTTCTCTCTTTAATATGAAAGATATTATGCTGTACATCTCATTCTGTTTCTCACTTTTTTACTCTGTGGTTTTCAAGTTCTATCTGTATTCATGTATGGTTCATTCCTCATGACTGCTGGATTACATTCTATCAAATAATATCAGTACTCTTGATCTTGAACAACATAGGTTTGGACTGCACAGGTCTGCTTATATGCTGATTTTTTTCAATAAATACTATAAATGTGTCTTCTTGTTCTTATGATTTTTTTAATAACATTTTTTCTCTAGCTTTATTGTAAGAATACAGTATATAATACATATACAAAATATGTGTTAATTGACAGTTTGTTATTGATAAGGCTTCTGGTCAACAGTAGGCTATTAGTAGTTACGTTTTAGAGAAGTCAAATGTTATACATGGATTTTCAACTGTGCAAATGGTCAGCACCACTAATCCCTGTGTTGTTCAAGGGTCAACTGTATTTTATTTATCGATTGATAGATAGTTTTCAGTTCTTGGATATTACAAACAATGCTACAGGGAATATCTTCATAGATGTCTCTATCTCTTTATGTTACTTTGTTTATCTAAAGTGTGTACTCGGAGTAGGAATTACTGTATCTCATAAAATATGCATATGTTTTTCACCAAATATTGCCAAATTGCTTTAGATTTTATCTGTACTAATTTATAGACTTCGGAACAATGCAAAAAGGGTTATTTGCATTTCTTTGACAACAGATGAAGTTGAGCTCCTATTTTACACATATTAGCTATTGTTTTTTCTTATTCTCTGAAGTGCCTATTTATTCATCTTGCAAATTTTCTTTTAGGTTACTTGTCTTTCTTGATGATTACAGAATTTTGCCAGATATATGTGTATATATACATACATAAATAGCGAATATCTTTTCTGTATCTGTATGTGTATCCAGCCAGTCACAATTTTTAAAAACTTTATGTATAGTATCTTTGTTGAAGAAAAATGTTAAATATTCACTGTTTTATTATTTCATACATACAGAAAAGCTGAAAGAATAGTATGGTAAACACTCATATGCCCACCACTTAGAGTCTACAATTTATGTTTTACTATACTTACTTTATCCATCTCTACCCATCCATTTTTCCATCCTTTTTTGACGCATTTCCAAGTATATTTTAGATATCAGTACACCGTACCCCTAACCAAGAAGTATTTAATTTTAATTTCATCAAACCCATCAAATTGCATCTTTATGGCGTGTGCTTGAGGGATCTTGTTTAATAAATTCTTCCCTATCCCTGGATCATAAAAATATTTTTCTACATTTTTGTATAGTTTTTTAATATTGCCTTCCATATCAGATCTTTTTTTCCCCCCTCTTTAATTCCCCGCTGCACTTCCACCCCTGACCTATGGATGTTGCCGTTTCTCCTTAAGAATTGGATCTCTGAAGGTGGGGCATCTCATCCCACCTGCTCACGGTGTGTACCCGGGGCCTGGCACCCCCAGCACACTCAGAGGGCCTGACGCACCCGGGGTATGGTCCGTGGCTCCACCTGGAGTGCGAACCCAGGACTTTTTGCGTGTAAAGCTGATATGCTAACCACTATACTATGGAGCCACCCCCACCATATCAGACCTTTAATATAGTGGGTATTTATTCTGTATATTCTGTAAAAAGGATCTAATTTTATTTTCTCTACATAATAAGCCAGTTTCCCCAACCACATTTATTAAATGTGGTTGATCTGTATTATCACCTTTCCCCACTGATCTGTATTATCACCTTTTATATGTATATCAAGTTCCTATATATACATGAGTCCATTCTTGGATTCTATTTTATTCCATTACCTATTTGATCTCTCACCAGGATCACATTGTTTCAATTACTAAGGTTTATAATTTGCCTTAACATCAGGTAGGGCAAATCTCCACTCTATGCTTTTCTCATTTCAGACTTGTAGCTATTCCAGAACTCCATAAACCTTTAATCTTCCAAATATAATTTAGAATTAGTCCAGTTTTCCCAAAATCTTCTCATTTTTTTTAATGAATTGAATTTATATATTAATCTGGGAAGAATTGACATTTTTATAATGTTAAGTCTTCCCATCTAAAAATCATAGTTTACTTCTCCCTTTATTCAGGTCTCTTTCTTTACCTCTAAGTAGAGTTAATTTTTTTCCATAGAGTTCTTTGACATTTTAAATTAATTCCTAGGTACTTAATATATATTGAACGATTATGGGTGGTATTCTATTTGCTATTATATTTTTTCATTGTTTATTTGCTGATGTTCATTAAGCAAGTTTTTGTGAAAAGAGGAAGTCAGTCCCTACAAGTTACTAGAGGGTTATAGAATATTGAACTTTGAAATTGGATAGGCCTTAATTTGAATTCTGGCTCTGGTACTTTGCAGCTTTGAGAAGTCAATTTAACCCTTTAAAACATACATTTCCTCATCATAAATGGGTATAATAATTCCTCTCAGAGCTGTTTGAAGATTGAGGTAGTACATTCAGGGGCCTTACCACACTGGAGATGCTGAATATACATTTTCTAACTGCCTTGAGATTAAAGTGGTGACTTAAGAAGTCCTTCCAGTAAGAATAATGGATAGGATTCATTCTTCTAGGCTCCTAATATGTTCCTGGGCCACAGTCCTGCATTGGCTTATATTAACTCTGGAATTATATGTTTTGTTTATCTTTTTTCTCAAAAGTATACTAGTAGCTCGATTTCACATTTATTTGATTATCTTTTTTTAACATATCCAGGAACATGAAAGTAAGTAAAAATTGCTTATGAACAGCTATAATAGCTATCACAAAGACTTTGCTGTAATAGTCTAATAGGTTCTATATGCTTCCCTGAAGATAACCCATTAGCCTCTTGCTCAACCTGTTTATTCTTAATTTAGACACATTTATGACAGTTTGATCATCTGATTACCCAGTGTACAACAGATCACAAGCAGCAAATTGTAAGGAAGGGGACTCAGGAAATAAGAGCTATTTCTAGAACCAGCCCAAGTGACAGCAAAGATAAGTGATAGCCTATTGCCTAAGAGCTGGGGAAATGATATAAAGATTATTTTTAAAAAGACTTAAGAACCCCAGAAGAAGAGACATCATGTGGAGTTGTTTAGTGTAAGGGTAACTGCCCTGTATGTATCAGTAACATATATAAGATCATTATTAAAGCACAAGGCAATAATCGATGTTCATAAAATCTTCAAGAACAGGTTTTATAGTATTACATATTATGTACCTGGTAGTGTGCTAAGTTAGCGCTTTGTGTGCAATACTACTAATGCTCACAATAGTTTTGAAAAGTAAGTGTTGTTTATCTTCATTTATAGATGAGGAAATAAATATTCAAAGGTTGCATAGCTAGTAAGGGGTAGTGCAAGAATTTGAACCCAAGTCTTTCCAGCTCGCAGTTCCTATGCCTTTTAAAAGACAAAATGGTAGAATAATGTAGTTTTACAGATTAAACTAAAATCTGCTTGAAAATTTAAAATTCATCTTTAAAAGAAGATTAACTTACTCTAAATACTGTACTGCCCAGAAATGTCGGATAAACACTGGTAGAGCATTGGACTGTGGCTTAATTGAGTACTCGAATCTAAACTCCTCAATTGCTTCTACCAACTACAGGTAAAAGCAAGTAAAGTAATGCTGGGGAAGTTATGACTAAAACTTGTGTTGGTAAAGCTCTTAGTTGGCCTAGGGAAATAAGAGTCTATTAGGAAAGGCTGATACATTTTGAGGAAGGCAGAAGCTTTACATATATTATAGCCACCATAAGGAGGGAAGGATAATGAGGAACTCTGTCAGGCTTGTAGATGTGGGGTGCAGCCCTGTTGAATGTAAAGAGGCATACACCAAAGCCCTATTATTTCTAGCAAAGGTTCATTCAAATCTCAACAGTTTTCCAGAAAGTGAACATGAAATTGGACAAGGTCCCTACTCCAGATTCATGGGTAAAGTTAAGGAGTCTCTTTTGACCAGTTAGTGGCTTAGGCTGACTCAGAAGTGACATCTAAAACATATAACAAGGGGAGAAAGTCTCAGTAGAGACATTAGAGGCTGTACCCTGAATAGGAAATAGACTTCACAGAATTAGTCTGGCCAAGTCACTAAACAAAAGAACAACCAACCAAACAACGTCAACCAGCTCTGGGCCAGCGAATGTATGGGGTCAGTATCCAGTGTTGTTATAATACAGTATCCAAAATATTCATTTTTTAACAAAAATGTCAAGGTACTTTAAAAAACCTGAAAGCGTGACCCATACACAGTAAATAAAGTAGGCTTTCGAAGGGACCTACATGTTGAAATTAGAAAAGACATCAAAGTAGTTATTTTAAATATACTCAAAGAACTAAGTAATACCGTACATAAAGAATTAAAGGAAGACATGATGACAATATCTCCTCAAATAGAGAATATCAACAAAGAGAAAGTATTAAAAAGAACCAAGTAGGTATCCTGGAGTTGAAAAGTACAACAAAGCAATATGAAAATTTTACTAGAATGGGTCAACATTAGACTTGAACTGGCAGAAGAAAGAATTAGTAAATTTGAGGACAGATTAATAGATATTATGTGATCTGAAGAGCAGAGAGGTAAAAGGACTAAGAAAACTCAACAGATCCTCAGAGAAATGTATGACACCATTAAGTGCACCACTATACATGTAATGGGAGTACCTGAAGGAGAGAAATGAATAGAAAAAAATTTTTTAATGAATAAAAACTTCCCAAACTTGATGAAAAACATTAATCTATAATTCAATAAGCTCAATGAATTCCAAGTAGGATAAAAACAAAGAGAACCACACCAGACATGTCATAGTCAAAATGATCAAAGCCAAAGAGAGCTTCTTGAATGCTGTAAGAAAAAAATGACTCATCACATACAAGGGAACCACAAAGATTAGATTCTCATCAGAAGCAATGGAGACCAGAAAGTAGGGAAACAACATAATTCAATGTGCTGAAATATAAGACTCTCAACTGGCAATCTTATATATAGGAAAACTATATTTCAAAAATGAAGGCGAAATGAAGACATTCAAAGACGAAGAAAAAGATGTGTTGCTTGCAGACTTGCCTTATTAGAAATACTAAAGGAAGTTCTATAGGCTAAAAGCAAGTGACAATAAATAGTAATTCAAATCCATATTTCAGAAAACACCAGTAAAGGTAATTATGTAGGTAACTATAAAAGACAGAAGAATTACATATTTCTTCTTTTTTCTCTTAGAAAGGTATTTAAAAAGTAATTACATCAAATGATGTGTATAATTATATTATTGAGCCTATAATATGTACAAATACATTTGACAACATCAGCAAAAAGAAGGTGTATGAGAACAAAGATACATTGCAGTATAAAAAAAAATGACATCAGATGGTAAATTCACAAGAAGAAAAGCAGAAATAATTAGGTTAATACAACAAAAACTATAAATATATACTTGCTCACCTTTCTTCTCTTCGCTTCTTTAAAAAGAAATGGTTATATAAAGTAATAATTATAATAATATATTCTTGGATTTGTGTAGATGTAACATAACATATATAGCAATAATACCACAAAAAGGGGGGGAGGAAATGAAGCTATATAAGAATAAAGGTTTGATATTTCACTGGAATGAAGTTAGTATATATTTGAAATAGATATTGTTAAGACATATAGTATAAACCCTAGAGAAAATAACTTAAAAATATGATTTACAAATTATTAAAGAAATTAAAATATTACATTGGAAAGTGTTCACTTAGAAGACAATAAAGAAGGAATAGAGTAACAAATTACACATTTAAAAAATGGCAGATGCAAATCTTCCATATCAGTAATAATAGTGAATTTGAGTGGATTTAAAAGCCAATCAAATTGTTAGATTATATAAGAAAACATAATCCAGATATATGCTCATTCAAAGACACAAGTAGGTTGAAAGTAAAAGGATGGAAAAATATACATATATATACAAACAGCAACCATAATATTGCTGGAGCGGCTATACTAATACCAGAGAAAATAAACATTAAGACAATTAAATGTTACTAGAGACAAAGGAACAACATTTTATAATGATAAGAGTCAATTCATCTCAGAAATAGAATAATTATAAATATATGCACTTAACAAAAAGGCCCCAAAATATTTGAAATGAATACTGACAGAGATGAAGGGAGAACGAGGCAATTCAACAATAATAATCAGAGATTTAAATACCCCACTTTGAAAAATGGATATAACAACTATGCAGGAGATCAACATGGAAATAAAAGATATGATCTTAGGTATAAAACCCTAAAGATTCCACAAAAAATACTTTTAGAACTAATAAATCAACAAAATAGGATTAATGTGAATACACAAAAATCAGTTGTTTTTCTATACATGAACAATGAAAAATATGAAAAGGAAATCATAAGAACAGTTTCAATTATAATAGCATCAAAAGGAATAAAATGCTCAGAATAAATTTCACCAGTGAGGCGAAACACTTGTGTAATGAAAATTGCAAAACATTGCTAAACAAATTAAAGAAGACATAAGTAAATAGAAACACATCCCATGTTCATGGATTGGAAAACAATAAAGTTTAAATGTTGGTACTACTCAAAGCACAGATACAGTATAATTTCTATCAAAATTCCAATAATGTTTTTGGCAGAAATAGAAAAACTAAAATTTATATGGAATCTCAAGGGATCCTGAATAACCAAGACAGTCTTGAAAAAGAAAAACAAAACTGGAAGACTCACACTTCCTGATTTTAAAACTTACTACAAAGCTATAGTAATCAAAAGTGGGGTATTGGCATAAATACATGTATATAAACCAATGAAATAGAATAGAGATCCCAGAAATAAATCCTCACATATATGGTTAAATGATTGTTGACAAGGGTACCAAGACCATTCGATGGGGATAGGACACTTTATAGCAAATGGTACTAGGACAACTGGATATCCACATGCAAAAGAATGAAGTTGGACTCTTATGTAATACCATATATAAGAATTAACTCAAAATGAATTAAAGACCTAAATGTAAGACCTAAAACAAAGCACCTTTTAGAGGCAAACAAGACAAAAGTTTCACAACATCAGATTTGGCAATAATTTCTTGAATATGACATCAAAGGCACGGGTGACAAAAGAAAAAATAGACAAATTGGATTTCATGAAAATTAAAAAACACAATAGTGCATCAGAAGAAACTATCCACAGAGTAAAAAGGCCACCCACAAAATGGGAGCGAATATTTTCAAATCATATATCTGATAAGGGATTAATATTCAGAATAAGTAGAGAACTTCTAAAACTGAACAAGAGAAATACAACCCACTTCAAAAATGGGCAGAGGACTTAATTAGGTTTTCCACAAAAAAAATATATATGTATAGATGGCAAATAGCACTTGAAAATATGCTCTACATCACTAATCATTAGAGACATGTAGAAAGTTGAAACTTATACACCAATGTTAACTCAATTAAAAAAAACAACGAAATAATATCTCATACCCATTAGGATGGCTACTATCAAAAAATAACAAATGTGGGTAGGTTGTAGAGAGATTGGAACACTTGTACACTGTTGTTTAGAATATAAAATAGTATAGCTGCTGTGGAAAACAGTATGGCTGTTTCTCAAAAAACTAGTAATAGAATTGCCATACGATTCAGTAATTCCACTTCTGGGTGTATACCCAAAAGAATTGAAAGCAGGATCTCAAAGAAATAATTGTGTGCCCATGTTTATAGCAGGATTATTCACAATAGCTAAAACATGGAAGCAACCCAAATGTCCATCAACGGAGGAATAGATACGCAAAATGTGATATGTACATACAATGGAATATTATTTTGCCTTTAAAAGAAAAAGGGAAATTCTGCAGTATGCCACAGCATGGATGAACCTTGAAGATATTATTCTAAGTACAACAAGCCAGTCACAAAGAGATGAATACTGTATGATATGACTAATACGAGATCAAATTCATAGAATCCAAAATGATAATGGTAGTCGTCAGGGGTTAGGAAGAGGGGAGAATCGGGAATTATTGTGTGGTCAGTATAGAGTTTCAGTTTTATAAAATGAAAAAGTTATGAGGATGGATGATGGCGATGATTATACAACAATGTGAATGTATTTAATACCACTAAACTGTAGACTTACAAATGGTTAAGATGGTAATTTTTGTTATGTATATTTTATCACAATTTATATTTAAAAGGTAAAATATATATTAGAACCTGTAAATGTGTTCAGCAAAATCACAGCATATAAGATCAATATACAAATAGCAACTGTATTTTAATACACTAGTAATCAATATTCCAAAAGTAAAATTAAAACAACTCCTTTTATACTAACATCAAAAAGTGAAATACTTAAGCATAGATTTAAAAAAAGAAGTATAAGACCTTTTCATTGAAAACTACAGTTAAAGAAGATTTACATAAATAGACATCCCTTGTTCATGTATAAGAAGACATAAGATTGTTAAGATGGCAATACTCCCCAAATTGATCTACATATTTGATGTAATCCAAACTTCCAGATGGCTTTTATACAAAAATTAACAGGCTGACACTAAAATTAATGTGTAAATGCAAGGGACTCATAGTAGCCAAAACAATTTTGAAAAAAAGAACAAAGTTGTAGATTCACACTTCACAGTTTCAGAATTTACTACAAAGCTACAGTAATTAAGACAGTCGTGTACTCAAGACAGTGGTGTACTGGCGTAAGGATATACATATAAATTAATGGAATACAGTTGACTGTCCAGAAATAAACCCTTCCATTTATGGTCAATTGATTTTTTTATAAGGATATCAAGACAATTCACTGGGGAAGGATGGGCTTTGCAACAAATACTTCCGGAATGATTAGACAGCGACATGAAAAAGAATGAAGTTGGACTTCTACCTCACATAATACACAAAAATTAACTTGAAATCTATCATAGACCTAATTGTAAAGGCTCACATTATAAAATGCTAAGAAGACAACAGGTGTAAATCCTCATGACCTCAGACTAGGCAGTGGTTTCTTAAATATGATTCCAAAAGCATAAGTGACAAAAAGAAAAACAGATAAATTGGACTAGATCCCAACTTAACCCATTTCTCATTTAGAAAAAAAAGTGTAGCTCACTGCCAGCATTATTTTTACATAAGCACACTCTTTGAGACTGAAGCAAATCTGACTGATTTTCAATGTGAAAATAAAATATGCAAATTGCCAATAAGCACAGAAAAAGATGCTCAACATCACTAATCATTAGGGAAATGCAAATCAAAACTACAATGAGATACCAGTAAACACCTGTTAGAGTGGCTATGATCAAAAAGACAAGTGTTGGTGAGGATGTGGAAAAATTGGAACACTGCTGGTGAGAACATAAAATGAAGACATATATCCACACACAAAAAAATATGTTCATGAATATTCATATGCTATTATTTATAATAGCCAAAAAGTGGAAACAATTCAAATGTCCATCAAATGATGAATACATTTACAAAATGTGGCATATTTATACAATATTATTCAGCTATAACAAGGAATTAACTACTGATTTCTGCTACAGCATGGATGGCCCCTGAAAAACATTAAGCTAAGTGAAAGACACCAGTCACAAAAGGACATACATGGTTCTATTTATATGAAATGTTGAGAATAGGCAAATTCATAGATTTGTGGTTGCCAGGGTCCTAAGGGAGGTATGAGAATAGAGTGATTGCTAATGGATAAAAGGGTTTTTTTTTTGGGGGGGGGGGCCGGTATGATTTAAATGTTCTGGGATTAGATAGTGGTGATGGTTACATAACCCTGTGAATATACTAAAAACATTTTAATTATATACTTTTAATACATGAATTATACGGTATGTTAATTTTATCTCAATAAAGCTGTAAACTAGAAAGAGAAATAACTCATATCTGTCAACTTGTAGATGGATAAACATGTGGTATGTCCATCAATGAAATATTACTCAACGATAGAATCAAACAAACTCCTGATACATTCCAGAGCTTGAATCAACCTCAAAATCATTATGCTAAATGGTGATGAAATAAATCAAAGAAGAGTTTATACACTTGAAGACTTACCACAATAAGGCTGTCATTTCTCCTCAAATTGACCTGCTGTTTTGATGCAATTCTTATAGGCTTAATGCAAGGCTTTTTTGTGGACATAGATGAACTTATTCTAAAATTTATATAGAAAGGCACAGACCCTTACATAGCTAATACAATCTTGAAAAAAAAGTATGGAAATCACTCTACCCAATATTAAGGCTTAATATGTAGCTAAAGTATCAAGACAGTGAAGGCATTTTCTAAGAGAGGAATGCATAGGTCAGTGGAACAAAATAAAGGACTTAGACATAGAACCACACAAATATGCTCAACTGATTTTTTGCAAAGTTGCAGAAACAATTCAATGGAGAAAGGATAGCCTTTTCAACAAATGGTATTGGAGCAATTGGACATTCATGCCAAAAAAAAAAATGAACCTGGACTTAAACCTCACACCTTATATAAAAATTAACTCAAAATAGATAATAGACTTAAATATGAACATAAAATTATACAACTTCTAGAAAAAAATAGAAAATCTTCAGGATCTGAGGCTAGGCAAAGAAAATTGTCACCAAAGGCATGGTCCATAAAAGGAAAAGCTTATATATTGAACCTCGTCAGTACCAAAAACCTTTCCCTAATGAAAATCCACGTAAGAGGATGAAAAGACAAGCTATAAACTGGGAGAAATTGTTTGAAAACCACATATCCAACGAAGAACTAGTATTTAGAATATATAAAGAGCTCTCAAAACTCAACAATAAAACATAAAAATCCAATTGTAAAATGGGCAAAAGATACGAGCAGACATTTTACTGAAGAAGATATACAATGGCAAATAAATACATGAAAAGATGTTCAGATTATGCAGGGGAAAGAGGGCTTCCGGTCAAGATGGTGGAATAGATAAACGCTGTTCTTTCCTCCTCTCATAACCACACAAAATTACAACTAAATTACAGAATAGCCATCATTGGGAGGCACCTGAAGTCTAGCCAAACAGAAGTCCTACAACTGAAGACATACAGAAGAGGCTACCTCAAGACTGATAGGAAAGGTGGAGATGCAGAACCTGCTGGTCCCACACCCACTGTTGGCAGTTGAGAATTATAAGTGGTATCATGGCTACAGAGGTCCCCCTGGAGAAGCAGGAAGTCCAGGCCCCAAACTGGGCTCCCCAGCCTAGGATTCTGGTACTGGGAAGAGAATTATTCACAACTTCTGGCTGTTAAAACAAGTGGAGGTTGGGACTCAGTGAGACAGAGGGTGGGTGGAGTTGCAGACATTCCTCTTAAGGGGCCTAGCTAGAATTTACTCGCTGACAGACTCACTCGCTCTGAGGTCCAGCTCTGGCATAGAACCTTGAAAGGCTCCAGGGACATACAAGGAGGAACTGAATTGTCTAGCTTCAGATATAGGGCTAGAGGGAAAGCTTTCTCCTAGACAGAAGTACTAGCAAGTTCTATTGTTTCTTTATTGAGTCTTCACTCCACCCAGTGCGCAGGTGCAGGTGGATACCATATCTGAGGCTCCTTCGGCCTAACTAACACTAGTTACCCAACCCTGGAGATTCCTTGAAACTCCATCTCACCCACCTTGCAAGCCCACTCAAGTTGCGTCCAGTGGCTTTTCCATACAAATGGCCTGTCTTAGCAGCAAACTTTCCTAAAATCCCTCAAAGGTTCGCAAAACCCAAAGAAGCAACATCTAGCCTCAGCATGCCTTGTACCTCTTGCTAAGCAGCCCCAAGACTGGCACTAGTAGCAGTCAGCCTTGGTTTGTGGCTTGGCCTCTCAAGATACTTCCTAAGCCTATCACAGGTGACAGCCATCTGCAAATGGTTTGGTGACCCTTGCCAGGTGGCCCTGGACAGGACACAGGGTGAACTTGGCCTGTGGCAGGGACCCACCCAGTTGGCCCTTGGGCCAGCATACCCAGTGGCCTGCTTTGACTGGCGCCAGAGCTAGAGTGGTATCAGAAGAGGACATACCTGAGGGGCAGACTGGGCAGGCACCAGAGCCCTGCTAAAGTGAATCCTGTTCATTAGGGTCAGCCCCTCACCAGCCAGTCCTCACAACCAATCAGTCCAAAGGTCAATCCCTCCCATCGACATTCAAATAGCAACCAAGCCTCAACCACAACAGGACAGCACACACAACCCATACAAGGAACGCACCATGAGCACCTTGCTCAGGTGACCAGAGAAGACTTTGCCACTGGGCCCCACAGAACACCGTCTACATAAAGCCACTCTACTAAGACCAGGAGACTCAGGAGCCCTATCTAATACATAGAATCAAACACAGGGAGGCAGCCAAAATGTGAAAACAAAGAAATATCTCCCACATAAAGGAGCAGAACAAAGCTTCAGAAAACTCAACAAAATGCAGACGAGCAATCTACCAGATGCAGAGTTCAAAATATAAGTTATAAGAATGCTCAGTGACCTTGGGGGAAGAACAGATGAATTCAGTGAGAATTTTAACAAAGAGAAAGAAAACGTAAAAGGAAAGATAGAAAACATAAAAAAGAAACAGTCAGAAATGAATAAGACAATAACTGAAATAATTCATTAGAGGAAATCAACAGATTAGATGAAGCAGAAGATTGAATCAGTGATTTAAAAGATATGGCAGCAGAAAACACCCAATCAGAACAGCAACAAGAAAAAAAAATCCAAAAAATGACAGTAGTTTAAGGGGCCTCTGGGACAACATCGAGCGTACTAAGCATCATAGGGATAACAGAAGGAGAAGAGAACAAAGAATTGTAAACCTATTTGAAGAAGTAATGACAAAAAACTTCCCTAATCTGGCAAAGGAAATAGACATACAGGTCCAGGAAGTGCAGAGAGTTCCAAATAAGATGAACCCAAAGAGGCCCACACCAAGACACATCATTAAAATGGCAAAAGTTAAAGACAAAGAATTTTAAAAACAAGAAAAAAGCAGTTAATTACCTACAAGTGAGCTACCATAAGACTGTCAGCTGATTCCTCAGCAGAAACTTTGCAGGCAGGAAAGATTGAGATGAAATATTCAAAGTGATAAAAAGCAGGGACCTACAACTAAAATTACTCTACCCAGCAAAGCTATTATTTAGAATCGAAGGACAGACTAGAAAAAGCTAAAGAAGTTCACCACCAAACCAGTATTACAGGAAATGTTGGAGGGGCTTCTTTAAGAATAAGAAAGAAAAAAAAAAAAGCTGGGGTAGCAGTGTTTACACCAGACAAAATAAACTTTAAAACAAAGGTTCAAGGCACTCTCTCCCCAAAAGGAAAGATTTGAAAAGATCAATAACTGTGAATGCATCTGTATGCTGTAGTACATAAAATTGAAGGACAAATCATAAATTGAGAAAATATTTTTTAGTTAGGACAAAAAGTACATCAGTATTCTCGATATATAAAGGCTTTTAAAATACTAGCACTCCAAACCAAATGAGTAAATGACACTCTTTGAATTCATTAGATTATAAGAAACAAAAGCCATTCTTGATATGTTATTTTAAAGATATAACAGGTGGTCTCATAGTCATTCAAAGAAAAAGCATACTGTACACAGGGAAAATACAGGAAAGGCAGGACTAGAGACTGTCTACTCTCTTATGGGCCCATGTACCTCTTCTTTCTGCTTGTCTGTTTCATGAGACTCCGAATCTCTTAGCTCAAATTCTCAAGACTCTGGCAAGCCGTGGATTGATTTGACTTGGATCGGCTGTCCACCCTATGTCCAAATAGCTGCCATTATTATAAAGATAAGGCTTTAGATTATCTGAGAAGGAGGTGTAGACAGAACAAGGAAATTAACTGATATGTCTATGATAGACATAGACCAGTCATAGAAGTGAATAAGTGTTTGCAGCTTTACCATTGGCAATCAAAGAGACATAAATTTAAATAGCAAGAGACTTTTTTTGCCCATTACATTATCAAAGATAATGATAATCCATGCTACCACACTGCTGGGAGATAGGACAAACTGGTCTGGAAAACAATATGTATTGAGGACCTTTAAAATGGACATAACCTTTGACATAATAATTCCACTTATGGGAATCTATCCTAAGGAAATGAATAAGCAGAGATACAGATGAGATTTATGTAAATGATATTTGTAGTATTATGTATAATACAAGAAGTATTATAAATGGTATGTTTCCAATATCACAGGAATACTTAAATTGATATACTTATGTGATAAACATGCAGTTATTAAAAATCATGTTTTTGAAAAGTAATGCATGAAAAGTTCTTACAGTATAATGCTGAGTGAAAACCAAGGTACGATATTCTGTATATATGTAGTATGAAAAAGAGAAAAAATTGAGATTTGAAATGCTAGGAAGAAAGAAGCCAAAATCATAACGATCTTAACTGTGGTTATATCTGAATGATTAGTGTAGAAATTATTTTTGCTTTTCATTTTCTTTATACTTTTTTGCTTTTTTTTTTTTTACATTTTCTAAATGAGAATGAATTTGAACTTGTGTAATCAGAATAAAATTGTAAATGTTATTTAAAATTTAAAAAGTGGAGTAAAAGGGAGATTATCTAATACTAAAACATATTTATAATTCAAGTCATTATGTTACTGGCATGAGTAATAAACAGAATAAAAAGGGTAGAAACAGATCCTTGTATGTATGAGAATTTAATATATGATATGGGGGTTTCAGCAAATAGTAAAGGAAGGATTGTACCATAATTAGCTTAGTTATGAATGACAACCAGGAATGATACTGTGCCAGGCACTATGGTGTTTGTACATGAATTTTCTCCTTACTACAACCTTTTGAGGTATAGGCAGTATTATCCCCATTTTCGAGATGAGTGAACTAAAGCCCCTAGAGGTTAAAGCGTTTGCCTAGAGTCACATAGATAGTGGAGCCTAGATTAGAACAAAGTATGTCAGACTCCAAGTCTATATTCTTTTCTGCCACATTCTATGTTTATAAAGTTCCTGCCAAGGTATTTAGAATACAAGAGGCACATAGTAAATGTTATTCCTATGAGTAATTTGTAATTTGTTGTATATATTACAATGTAATATATGTTGTTTGCATATAATATGTATAATATTGTAAATAATACTAATAGTAGTAATAAAGATGTCATCTTTTTATTGAGATTGAGGAACCTCTTAGGAAATAAGTAATGCTGTAGTTTTTCCAGAGAAAATCCCCAGCGGAATCATATAATTCAAAAAATAGCACATGATGAGCATCACTAAATATTGTTTGATTTAATACTGCTGTCTTATTTATGAATCTCTCACTCCTCTGACTCCTTGAACCCTACATATGCTGTCTCATAATTCATTCAAGGTCAATTAAAGAGCAGTGCTCACCAAAAGAGGGAGCTAGCATTTCCTTTTGAATATCCTGACATTGACTCATTTGTTCAGCAAACATTGATTGAGCACCGATTCTGCCGTGTATCATACTAAGATTAGAGAGACATGAAAATTGCAAATTAATATTAAAATGTAAACCAAACCAAATAAAAAACTCAGATCTTTAGGAAATGAAATGTTCCCTTCTCTGTGAGGCCTTCTCTGATTCTCCCAGGTAAATTTAGTCACTCTCTCCTTAGAGCACCCAGAAAAATCTGGGTACCTAATAAAATCACATCCCTCCTACTGTATTAGTCTTTCTGTGAGCCTGCCTGTCTCCATACTTGACTCCTTTAGGAGAGTTTTCTTTCATAGTGGTCAGGGTATGACTGGTACAATTCTGCTTTGGAGGACTTTTGCTGAAGTTTTGTGTTTTTCTTTTTGTTTTTTCTTTGTGGGTTTTGTGTGTGTGTGACTTGGTTGATGTATTCAGTCATTCCCACAATATGTATTTACCAATACTTATTCTATGTCGTGTGCTATGCTAGATAGTTTATAACAAATCGGAATAATAAGACAATAGACAAGGAGAATCAAACAAGATTCTAGACCTCATGGGAACTCATATGGGCACTTGAAAAGGATGCGTTTACTTTATACAAAATCAGTCAAGCATTTGAACCTATTTATTGTATTTTTCAAATCTTCTGTGACTTGATATGTATTTTGAATGTATTTTATAGGTCATAGCTTCATGGTAGTATACTAAAGTCCCCCACTGTAATTGCATTTCTGTTCATTTTCTTCTATTTTTGCTTCACATTTTGTCAGTAAAGTAAGATGGTAAAGAATGGGCAAAGGTAAATCAAGGAACTACAATCAAAAGAAAGAAACAATATTAATGGATAATATAGTCCTTAAGGCTAAAAAAAGCATTAAAGACAAAGGAGAATATCTTATATTGATAGAAGACATAAACTATCAATTATGCGCTACATAGCAGAGCATCAACAAGTATACAATAAATTATAAAGTAAGAGTAAATTTTTCAAGTGGAGAATGTATGGGCAAGGAAGAGGGTCATTGCTATGGGCAAAGGGAAGTTTGTCTGGCCCAGAAAGATTCCTCCTAAAAAGCCCAATCATTTAGAATTTAGTTCCTAAAAAGGCAACAGGGCTTGTTGACATGTCCTACAATGCCAGAAACACCTGGATAGTTTGGGCTTAAAGAAAGAATAATGGCAGCAGAGCTGCCTGTGCTGTTGTGATCATTCCAGGTGGAATAGTAGGTTAAAGATTTGAAGCTGAGCTGTCTGGCTGCAGAGCCCAGGCTCTTTTTGGGCACCACACTGCCTCCTGGTAGTAGTATCTGGGACAGAGTCCTCAGGAACCTACCTCATGTGCCCCTCAAAAGAGACCATACAGCAATGTTAACTGCAGTTTTAAATGCCACGTTTCTGAAGTCTCGCACAGCTCCAATAATTATGAGCATTGTCTTGTGGGGCCTTCAGGGAGATGAGGACATAGACTTTGTACTGATGTATTTGTGTTTTTTCATCTTTCTCTTTTCCCCTTTCTGTATTTTTGGTGCATAGAACAGTAAGGCATATTCAGTTTATGAAATTCAATTCAATTACTCATCAATGAGTATGTATTTATGTAATTAGTACACTTCTTATTTTGGAGAATGGCTCCATCATCTAGTCATCTGCCCAAGCCAGAATTCTAAGAATTGTAGACTCTCCTTTTCTTTACCCCTTTCTTATAAAATCCATGACCAAATCTTTTGGATTTGTCTTTTTAATAGTTCTTTGTCCCCTGTCCCTCTCTATCCCCATAGCCAGTGCCTTTGTTCAGGTCCCTTTGGCCACTTGCCTCCCAACTGGTAGCTATGCCTTTTGTCTCTTACTCTCCGAGCCACTCAGTATCAAACCAGTCACTATCACTCTCCTGCTGACAATCATTAAGCAGCTTTCTATATTTTCCGGATGACCTTCTAAATTCCTTAATACTGTTTTTGAGACCCTTCATGGTCTGGCCTACTTTCTAATCTCACCTCTTGTCACTGCAAACATGCTTAGCTCCAGCATTATCTAACCTTTTATATCATGCCGAACTTCACATCTCTATGCCCTTACTCATACTTTTTCCTCAAACTAGAACATCTTTTTCCCACCTTTTGTCTCATTAATTTCTATATGTCCTTCGAAACTCAGTACCTGCTGACTTTTTTTTTTCAGGATGCCATTCCTCACTCTTTCAGCTGTAGCCCTCTTTTGTGCTCTTGTAGCATTTTTCTGTCTTGGTACTTAACATACTGTCTTGTCATTGTTGATGTATGTGCTTGTTTCCTCTACTACCTAGACTGTAAGTAACCAAAGGCAGAGATTCTTTTACTTTATTCCATTGAAAGTACTAAAACCTAGCCTGTGGATCTGGCCCATGATAATTTCTTAGTTTAAATGAGCTTTTATGACTTAATAATGATGCTTTTATTTTCTAGGTACATGGTTCAATGGCCTGGTGGCCGAATTCTGCATCGCCATGAGCTAGACACCTTCCTGGCACAGGCAGTATCTACCCAGCTTTATGAACCAGATCAACTTCAAGAACTCAAGGTAATTTTATCCACCCTCATTTAAATTAATTTATGACCTAATAGGTTTACTTAAGGTCTTTTTTGCCTGGAGCTGGGAAGAAGAGTAAGTGCTACAGGTAAATGTTTGACTGATTTAACCAAATATTATGTCTATGATTAAAATCAAGAGGTGCCTGCAACACTGCTCCCATACTGATGGATAGGGATGGACAGAAAAGATGAATATTGTGCAAGACATAAGTTGAGACCCAAAGATCATGGTACAGTTTCTGACTATTTAAGATACACTACAGAGGACTTACCCTGGTATCCCCTGTTGGTTTCTGAGTAAATCATTCATTATTTGACTTACATACATCATGCAGTAAGTTCCACAGTAAGTTGACATCCATCATCTCGTATAGATATAATAAATATATATATATATATATATATTTTCTTGTGAGGAGCCCTTAGGACTTATGCTCTTAAATTTCCTATCATACAGCAGTGTTAACTGTAGTCACCCTGTTGTACATTATATCCCTAGTCCCCATTTGTCTTATAACTGGAAGGTTGAGCCTTTGGCTACCTTCATCCAATTACCCCTCCATCCACCCCTGCCTCTGATAACCTCCAATCTGATCTTTTTTACATGAGTTTGGTTGGGTTTTTTTTTTCAAGGTTTTTAGATTCCACATATAAATGAGATCATACAGTATTTGTCTTTCTCTGTCTGGCTTATTTCACTTAGCATAATACCCTCAAGGTTCATCTATGCTGTCACAAATGGCAGAATTTTTGTCTTTTATGGCTGAATAATATTCCATCGTATATATACCATATCTTCATCCCTTCATCTGTTGATGGACACCCTCTTTTTTTAATGATATTTATTCAGTGTTAGAGGGAAGTCTAGAACAGCATAAAGAAGAAAATAAGTCCACTATATAACTGAAGGCAGTAGAACATAGTAGGTTAGAGGGCAGACTTTAAAGCCAGGCTTCCTTGAGTTGAATCCTGGCTTGATTTCTTCCTATTTGTGTCACCTTGGGCAGGTTGTTTAACCTATCTAGCATTAGTTTCCTTACTTTTAGGGTTATGAGGTCATTAAATGAAATAATAGACGTAAAACACTCAGAATGGTGCCTCACCTGTTTTAAGTACAAAGTACTCAATAAATTTTAACTATTAATATACCCTCTCTCAACTTCAGTAGCCATGAACCTTTGAGACTCTCAGATAAACCATAAGATCAAGTCCGACAAGATTTGGAAAATCTTAATTTAAGTGAGGTCAACTAATGGAAAGATGAAATAGTCTTAAGACAAACAATGGGTGGGTTCCTTTTTACTATAAATAAAATATTACTTAGTCCTACAGCAGTAACCAACTCTAGACCACACTTAGGAGGGGACCTGCAAGTACGTCCCCTTTTCCTATTAAAGCCATGTAATACACCAACTTGAGATGACCACTGTGAATATTTTGATGGTTCCTTCCATTCTTTCATCTTATATTTTTTACATAATCGAGATAGTTTATAACTGTATATTGTTTTTTAGTTAACACAGCACATATTTTCTATGTCTTAAAAAATTTAGTCAATAATTTATTATTTCAATGCATCATTTAATTTTATAATGTTGCCCATTTTGTTTCCAGTTTTCCCCTATTATATGTAATGTTGCAAATAACATCTTTATGCATAGAGCTTTATTCAATTCATATATCTACTTCCTCAGAAAAGATTCCTAAAAGAATTTCTGAGTCAACAAATATAAACATTTTCAAAGTTCTCGATACATATTGCTTAATTGTAATATACATTCCTCATCAGTTTTGTATGAGCATAACTTTATTTCAACATCATTGGGTATTCTTTTGGTATTTAGGTTTAAAAATTTTTTTTTCAATTTGACAGGCCAAAAAAACCTGAACCTGGTGTCTCAAGTTGATGTCTTTTTAAAGTTTCAAAGTGGATGTCTTTTCTTGTTGTTAGTTTTGTAATGAGTATCTTTCAAACCATCTCAGAAAAGACATGGGTAAAAGCTGCCTGTTGCACTCAGATGTCTATATTGAAAGGCAACATGTTCAAATTTAACTGAAATAATCAGCATAACAGGAATAAGAGTAAATATAACCAGTAACATTGATTTCTTAATAGTTTTTGCTCTGTGCCGATTTCAGATTGAGAAACTGGATGCCCGAGGGATCCAGCTTGCTGCCCTCTTCATGAGCGGGGTCGACACAGCTCTGTTTGCTAATGATGCCTGTGGCCAGCCAGTCCCTTGGGAGCACTGCTGCCCCTGGATTTACTTCGATGGCAAGCTGTTCCAGAGCAAGCTAATTAAAGCAGGCCGAGAGCGAGTATCCCTGATTGAGCTCTGTGATGGCCAGGTACCAGCATATTGGGTAGCTGTTAAGAGCTATCTCTGATCTGCTGTGGGGATGATTGGGCAGGGAGGGGAACACAGCAGAGACATTAGGGAGGGAGGCAGCAGAAGTGGGAGAATGTGGCTGACCTTGACCTAACTTGGTCAGTGATAGTCCCAAAGGCCCAGAGTCTGATATGTACATGTTATAAAATCCTATGTTGGAAAACTTTTTTTAAATGAACTTCATGTTTTCATATGCCTTTTTTTACTCTGAGTATTTCTTCCCCATGGAATACCCAGATATCCCATATGTCTTTCATCCAGTTCTTAGAATTTCATCTAAGTCACTTTTGCAAGTGATAATATTTTTTGGAAATAGAAGAAGATACTGAAGTAGATAACTAAGAAGCAGGGGATTTTTTTTTTTTTTTGCAATGAGACCTTGAGAAAGATGAAGGAAGGCAAGGGAAAGGTACCTTTACTTACTCCTTTATCCATTTGCAGGGAATGAGCTGAGAGACTAGAGCAGGTTTGGCAAACTACCCCAAATCCCCAAATTTGGAATTTTCCCATAAAGGTGTGTTTTGGAACACAGTTGCATTCTTTCGTTTATGGCAGTGTCAAAGAGTTGTAACAGAGACTATATGATCCACAAAGCCTAAACTATTTACTATCTGCCCTTTTCAGGAAAAATTTCCATCCTCTGAACTAGAGGCAGGGACCTTGCCTGGACCGATCAGGGTCTCTGATCCCTAGGTATGGGGGAGAAGGTGGAAAGTCTTTGTATATTTTAGGATTTTGTACTTCTCTCTTTTACCTAATTCTGATACCTCCCTATTAAAAAATGACCCAGCCTATTGCTGGCCATGTAATAGACTATCAGTAAATATTCATTGTTACATTTGTCTTCATTGACCTAGTCAGTGTGCCTTTTAAACCCTCGGAAAGAACTAGTGTGATGGCAGTGTGGTATCAAACAAAGAGTGAAGGCTTTGGTGCCAGACAGGCTTTCCTGAGTGTGTCACCTTGGCCGTTTAACTCCAGGCCTCGCTTCTCTTAATGAGACTAGATTTGTGAGACTGTATGTAGAGTGCTCAAATAATACTGTGCCTGAAACATAGGAGAAGTTCAAAAATGGCAGCTGCTATTATTATTCTGTTCCTCATTTGAAGGCTGACCTGGCAACCAAAGTGGAAAGGATGAGACAGAGTATTCTCGAAGGAGTCAACATGAACCATCCACCGCCTTCTGCTCTACTTCCATCACCTACTTTTGTGCCTCCCATGGTGCCCTCTCTCTACCCTGTTTCACTTTATTCCCGAGCCATGGGCTCAATGCCACCTCCCACTCAAGGAAGGAGCCGGGGCTTTGCAGGTCAGTACCTAAGAATGAGGTATTTGTTATTCTCAATCTATTACATAATAACCCATTCAGTAATTATTGCCAGTCACAGAATCACCTGTTTCACATATATTTATCTCATTTACCTTCCATCCTGTGTTGTGGTTGTTTGAAGAGGATCTTATTGAGATAGAGGGTTGTAGCCTGGGGAAGAAAGTCCACTGACTTCCCAGACTGCTCTCCATAGAGCTGGTTGGTCCCTAAGGATTTGACTCTCACCAAACTCCTGAAGTAAGTGATGCAGAAACCAGGAGCTATTCGATTACTTTTGAGAATTGTAACTCATGTGAACTGGATCTTCATGGTTGCTGGTTAGATCACTCAGTACCCGTAGGCAGATGTACAAAGGAGCATACAGGAAGAACAGTGGGAGGTAGGAGTAAATGACCAGTGTCAGCAGACTATCATAGCCTGATGTACCCATTTCCACTGTGGGGGTGGGTCTGACACATTTTCAGAAACACAGAGAAATAATTCATAAACCATACCCTCCAGCAATTGCAATTTAGTGGGGAAAACAAATAAACACACACATAAACATATGTATAATTTTTAAATTATGGTTGTGCCTGGGCTGCGGCTTAATGGTGAATAGACAGTCATGTTTAGGTAGCTCAGATACTGCTCCAGATATTATAAACAACCTGTTTCCCAGTGAGACAAGATCTTTTAACAAGGACATTTTAACATGAAATATCGAGATTCTGTGATCAGATAGGAGTGTCATCGCTATGGTTGCAGGTGTTTGGTGTGTATTGCTCGTCACTTTAAAAATAAAGCTGGAAGTTCAAATTTTTGTTACATTTAGGGTCACATAGTTCAGTATAGATGTTTAGCTCAAGGCTTTGTTTAGATGAATAGTGTGATGTCTGCTCTGGTAATTCCCTGTTCAGTCAGGTAATGATCAAGTCTTACAAACCAGGGAGCCAGCCATTCATTTCTTCTCTTGAAGGTAACTTTATGAATCTCTACTCTCATTCTTTGCTTGTTGATTTTATTGTTTCTCAGGAACAGACTTAATTGAGGCCAGGTTCTCAGGAGGTCCTCACCATTGCTCCAGCTTCCAGTGATGCTTAATCTCCAGTTACTAGTTGTTAATGAGGAGCCTCCTGCCTTCTAAAAGAGAACAAGATACCCAAATGCAAGTTTTTCTTGCCCTCTTTAGGACTAGCTAGCACCCTAGTTCCTTAGACTCTCACTTTTGTGTAAACAAAGGGCTCTTTACTAATGACCTGCCAAATGAGCAAAGAGTTATTAACGTTTGAGTTTTCTCCATAGACTAAAGTTAAAGGTTTACCAGGACTCTGTATTCTATGAAGGCTTCCTTTTGTGCCAAATTACAAAGCTCTACTGTGCCTGTGAGCTCATATACATAGAGTTGGAATTTCCTGTTTTAAGGAGATATCGTGCTATCTTCTCTTTAGTTGGTTCTGGTTTTCAACTGTTGCTATTCTTACTTTTTAATGGTAAATACTGTTAGTTTCATTATTTTCAGTTTCATTTGGTTGTTTGGCTAATCCTCCAGCATGTATTTAAATCAAAAGTGGTTTTGGTCTATAATTTCTAATAATTAGATTTTAAGACATTCATTCTCTCAACAAATATTGAATGCTTATTATGTGCCAGGCTCTGCAGTTGAAAAATGAGTTGTCCACACCCCACTTGCTAAAGTGAGTATGTACAGGTCTTCAACCCCATCCCTAAATTTGCTTCCCTCATGACCCTTTGTTGTTATCATGGAGTGTTAATCTTAGAGAAATGGAAATAAGCAGAGTAGGTAGGCTGTAGGATCTTTTCTCCCACCTCTTATTCTACTTCGTCCTTACCACTCATGACTGCAATTCTTCTTCTCTTTCCAGGTCTCCATCCAATCCCACCCCAAGGAGGAAAACTGGAGATTGCTGGGATGGTCGTTGGCCAGTGGGCTGGCAGCAGATCATCTAGGGGTCGAGGCTCCTTTGGCATGCAAGTGGTTTCTGTCGGTGGGCCAGGAAAGGGGTATGTATTCAAATAGGTTGGTATGAGCTAGTGTCAATCAAGGTGCCCTTGAGAAAATGCCCAGCTATCGAATCCTATTAAGGTAAGAGGCATTAACTGACTTTCTATTCTCGAAGCCAGTGTTCAGTTTAGTTCAGGAAACATATACTAAATGCCCCGCCTCCATGAAAAAGTTTTTATCCCTAGAGGAGGATTATGAGACATAGAACAATTTAGTGTAATATAGACATGACAGCTAGAGATTTTGCACAGTGGTAGCACAGTGGAGGGGCATCTAACTGAAGAGGGTCAAACCTCCTAGAGGAAGTAAGTTGTTAACTAAGTGAAAATGGGGGTATTGGCTTTATATGTTCCTCACGATCACCTTTTCCCCCACTTTCTAAAGGCATGGAAAAGAACAGACTGGGAGAGGATCCAAAGGACATAAAAGAGGAAATAAACAAGTAAGCACCCTTTTGAGATTATCTAGCTTCTGTTTGATACCTCTTGACCTTTCTGCTAAATTACAAGAGATAAGATCAAGCATGGAAACTTGAGAGCTTTCATTGCTTCTCCTGGCGTTTGATATTGTTCCTCTGCTCTCCAGCAGTCTAGAAAGGGTTAGCCTGCCCAGGCTGTTCCCACAAGACTGCAAATTGTCATCCTTTTCACTGAGTGAGGCTATAAGATGGATATACCAGGTACTGTGTCCTGAAGACCTTTTTGTAGTATAATACGTGCTATGTGCAGCCATTAAGGAGCCAGAGTGGGATTGCCAAAACATGCCTGATCTTCTAAGGGGCTACCAGAAATGCTTAGAAAATTGGACTTTGGCTTTTGCTGAATATGGGAAGGGAGGAGGTGTTATCATTCTGCCTGATTTTAATGGCTCAGAATGGTCTTAACCCTTCTTCTAATCTACGCCTTGAATTATATCATAGTCCCCACTGCTCTTTATTGTACACGGCCCTCTCTGCCAAATAATGAAGGCCTATTCTTATAGTGATCCAAAGGCATGTATTGGACTCAGACTGCTGGGCTCCTCATAGTATAGCAGCCATCCTTTCTTGGGTGCCTGCTTTCTACCCAGCTCTCTACTAAACACTTGACATGCAGTCACTAATTTTCACAAGGGTCACTGATTAGACCATACTGCAAGGCAACTTTGTCATCAGTTCTCAATCTCAAATCAGCTCTCCTGTATACAGCCAGGTCTCACTGCATCCATGTTAACTCCCATTGTCAAATATTTTCTCAAAGAATACAGATTTGCTTTAACGTTATTTTCGGCCAAAAACGGTTCAACTAGAATGCTAAGTCCTCCACACAAGGCATTTTGTAATGCACTTCAAAGTCAGAGAGCAATGACTTTGGAATTTTTTCCCAAAGCTTCTCAGCTTTTTCCAAAAGCTATTCAGTAAGATAAAAGTTATTACACCTAGAAGGAAAACTGGTCACTCAGATAGACTCCCATAAGGTAATACAACCTTGGTGAATTCACCATGATTCAGGGTATGATCATTAGGCATACAATCTGAAAAACCTCATATTTTTGATACAATAAGAGTGGATCCATCTCTCAGTGGTTGACTTACATTAACCAAGGTCACAGAAGTAGCTATGTGGATAGGGCTAAAAGGGTTGGGGATGGGGACAAGAAGGGAGAGCGTGAAAGATAAAGTACTGACTTATGGTGAGAAGAAATAATTACCATGATATATTATACACTTACTCTACTCCAATCACTCTTATAAGTACATGTGAGGTATTTATTATTCTTTATTTTAAACAAGAGGAAACTGAGGCTCAGAGGGATGAAGCATCTCGCCCAAAATTATCCATCAAGTGGGCATTAGAGTTGGCATTTCAGCCTGAGCTGACTGAATCCAAAGCCCTGTGCTGTGCTGATTCCAACACAGTATAACAACTCTAATTGTTAGAAGATTCAGAGCTAGATCATTTGGCCACAATAACAAGCTGCAGAAATTAGTTATGTCCAATTGACTTTAGTGACTGTTCTCTTAACCATGTCTACCAGACCTTTCTTTCTCCAAGTGCAAACTGCATGGGGGGCCACGGTATATCAGAAGTTTACTTGGGGACATGGAATCAGAACAATAATAGCTGGCATTTACTGAGTTCTTATAGTGTGCCAGGCGCAACGTGTTCTGAGTGCTTTATGAAGAATTAATTGAATGCTTATAGGAACCTATGAAATAGATACTATTATTCTCTATTTCACAGATAAGGAAACTGAGGGAAGAGATGGTAGATGATCCTGTTTCTCTTGGCTAAGATTGCTGGGGTCACTGTTATCTACTCTACAGGTAGCCTGGCCAAGGAAATTTGCACTCCGACTTTGTTTTTAGCTAAGGCATCACCCCTAGGCAGCTCTGCCTCGCTGACTCTCCTTTTTCTGTTCAGTCACCCTTTGTTCAGAGTATGAGATATTTTGTTGCTTCATTATGTTAAATCTTTTTACATTATAGTCATGTCTTCTTAAGAGTATTCCTAGGCCACTGGAGTTCTGTGTGTTTTCAGATTTATAAGTCACTTATTTGTAATGTTTTCCTTTCTTTTTTGGCTCCTTCAGGTGGCCAATTCTATCTATTGTGTCAATTTTTACTAGTTTCATCTTATTTCTAGGTTCATCAGCAACAGTTCACAGTAGCCTCCATGTTGTACAAGCTTTGTGGCCAAATGATCTAGCTTTGAATCTATCTCTGCTCCTTACCAGTTCTGTAACCTTGGACAAGTTACTTAACTGCTCTATGCCTTGGTTTTCTCATGTATTGATTAGAGAAATTGGTATCTACCTCACAGAGTTGTTATGAGTGTTAAATGAGACGATATATGTAAAGTGTTTAGCACAGAGCCTGAAACATAGGAGGTGCTCAATAAAAATTAGTTAGAAATTAGTTATAATTTATAATTAACCACAGATTCAACAGGAATTATATTTCCAATATGTATTATATCTAAATGAAAAGAAGAATGTCTTTGGAGTCAAACAGGCTTGAATGCAAGTCTATGTATGTCAGTGGCCTGGGGCACATCATTTTACTTTTTTGAGCCTCGTTAGTCTTATCTGTAAAATGAACAACAGAATGCCTGGCATGCCCAACCACTTAGTAATCAAGCTGTTAATATTCCTAATAACATTCATTGAGAGCCAGCACCGCACTGCAAGATATTGCAGTTCGTATCATTAGCATTTCAATAGCAGTCACATTCCTGGAATTAAATGAAAAACAAATGATGTTTTTAGTTATGAAATATTGTGTTGAATATTGCACATAGATCTTATGGCTTGTTTTCCTTTCCTTTACTAATCGGTTGTCCGCTGTGGATGGCATTGCATGGCAGTTAAGGGAATTGACTTTAGAGGCTGACCAACTTGGAGTGTAATCCTGGTCCCACTTCTTTCTATTTGGGTGTCCTTAAGCAAGTTACTTTAATCTTTTGAGCCTCAGCTTCCTCATCTGTAAACAGGGCATCATAATAGCTACCATTTAGGGTCCCTATTAGTATTAGAAAAATATGTTGTAAAGCTTTGTAAATGGTAGCCGTGTTATTGTGGTGTTGTCATTGCCATTGGATTTTGGTTAGATTCATCTGTTGTCACCCTAAGTTCTCAGGACAGTATCAGAGCGTACTAGGTGTTAACAAGCTTTGGGCTTTCTGGTATCTTTGAAGAACTGAAACAGCGTCTGCAAGCTAGTTTATGAAGATGCTTGGGAATGTTCAAGCCATTTGGGATTACCATTTCTACTGAATATCTCTGTTTTTGATACAGGGCACTTCAGATGGAGTTTCTAAATCCCTGGAGCTTCATCAAAGTCGGTCCCGCTCACAGGTAAATGGAAACAATGTCACATTGATCAAAGAAGAGAAGAGTGATCATCATTTTTCAGCTCCATCACAGTGTGCCTTATCCAGAGACAGCAGCATGTGTAATAATGGTAACCGCTACTTCCCCATGAAGAATGTGGGGAAGAGCCGCTTTCGAGAGCAAAAACTGGGAACTATGGCACAACAAAAAGAGGAATAACAAGCTGCAGATGGTTTTACAAGATCAGGAAGAGGGGAAAACATATACTTTTCTGATTTTAGGCCCAAGTTAGAGGAGGACATAAATGCTTACCCTAGGTTTATCCAGGATTTTGTTGGGATGTCCTATTGTATCCATCTTTTCCCCTCCCTGTCTTTTTCTGGCCTCCAGACTTATTGTTCTGCTTCTGGGGAAGCTTTGTTTAAAGATGAATGGCAATAGGAGTAGCTCCTGTTGTCAAATGAATATAGAGTGCCAGTATTCTCTTTACGTCCCCTGGGAGCCTAGAAAGGCAGGGACTGTCAGAAACTGGGTGTCATCATATAAGCTTTGTTTTTCTGAGTCTTCATTATGATACTCATTTACAAAGCCCGGGGCGGGGGGTGGTGGCATCTGCCTATGGCTTCCTAACTTGCTCTTTGCTCTATGGAGGAGTAGGGGCTTTGTATATAATCAGTATTCATCTTCCTGCTCTCTCCACTTACCTACCCTAGGATTTTGTTCCACCGCCTCTTGCTCTGGCCTGACAATCAGATAGGTAGATGTTTTCAGGGAAGTGAGGTAGTATTGGTTATTTTATTTTATTTTATTTTATTTTTTATTTTATTTTATACACTTAAACTACCAATGGCCTTTGTACTGGGGGATTCAAGGGAGTCAGAAAAGTACTGGGCAGATTTTTCCTGCCTCTGAACTAATGAGTGTATTGTTTGTAAAATAGAAGATGTGGTGCAGTTCCCCACTCCCTGCTGCCCACACCCTGAAAGGATGGGAGTCAATGTAATGAAACTGAGTATGAAAGGGAATTCAAAATACTGGTGTGTGTTGTGTGTGCGTGTGTGTGTGTGTGTGTGTTCACATGCGTGTGTTTGTGTATAGGTGTGTGTGGGTGGATGTATATATGAATGAGTGTGTCTATATGCGTATGCATACCCTTTATATAAAGAGACAGATCTATTTATCTATACATATTTTATATATATAAATATGTGCATATGTGTGTATATATCTACGTATCTCCATATATAGATATATGCATACATACATACATACACAGTGATGTCCCAGAGGATTTACTGAATTTCCCAGAAATGCTTCTATAGCAATGGAGTGGTGGGTTTCAAAAGACCACACTTTAAAATCCTTACTAAGTCAGAGCCTATCACAATTATGAGAAGATGGGCTTCTCTAAAGCAGACAAAAAGTACTTTCCAGAGATTGCCTGTTCAGAACAACATACAGTTGGGTTGTCACCAGCTTAATCTTGAACAGAGCCCTCACATCCCATATGATGAAACAGAAGGTTAGAATAGGATTGGGAAGATTTGGGTATTTCCTTATGAAGGAGCAGCCTCGATTGGAGAAAGGGGATGGAAGGTGATTACCAGGGCTTGCATCCAATTTGGAGGAATTCTTGATCTGGAACTCCAGGATGAAACTGGCCTCAGGCTAGAATTGATTGCCATGAGTCCCTGAAGGACAGAAGACAAGCATTGGAAAGACAGGTAGGGAAGTGTGAGGAAATTGTCAATCTGATTTTACATGCCTAGATTGTTTCATTTGTTCATTGACATTTTGACTACTGAATCTTTTCATTTGCTTTGCAAGGAAGACTTCAGAGGACTCTGGCCTGGGCCATGAAGGGGTATTCTGTGAAAGATTCCCAGCCCCCAATGAGGCCAGGATCTGCCCAGGACAAAGAGGGCTATTCCTCCTTGCCAGAGATACTCTTGAGACAACCTTGCATTTCCAGTTTCCCTCCTCTGCAGTCTAAGTATGAGGGATGGGAACATGGCTTGTAACAGATTAGCATTGTGTCTTCATTCAGGAATTGAGGCTTTCAGTTCCTTTTGGGCTTTGTGATATTCTTGCCCAAGGAGTACCATTTCTACAGGAATACAACTGACTAGACTTCTAGCAGGGTTCTCTCTCTTTTTGAAAAAGCCCATGCACTTTAACCCACTGCAGGTCCTTGCTGATTTTTTTCCCAGACAACCACATGGCTGTTTGCTCACTGCCCACTTACAATGAGTATATAATAGGAGATTGAAAACATTCTCTCAGACTGTTCAATCTTAGTCTAGCCCAGCTTAAGAGAACTTACAATTTGCAGGGGAGGGGTCCTAGAATGTCTCTCCCCCTGCCCAGACACTTCTTACATAAACCAAAGCAGGATGACAAAAACGCACACCTAGTCAGATATAACCAGGTACAAAATGTACAAAAACCTCCTCTTTGGAATCGGCTCCCCTAATTTGATCCCCCCTCTTCTCTTGGACCTTCTCAACCTTTCACAACATATTGAAGGTTAGGATTTCTATATCCAGCAAGAGCGGGATTTAGTAGTGAACTTAGATGGCTTAGAAATTTCTTTCTGGAGCCACAGGGGGAGGAATCCTTAGGAGCTCAAAAAATAACCAGAGTCACTGAGCTATATTAAAGTAAATCTATCTAGATCTCCATTTTCTGATAGGAAGTACTTGGAGTTATATGGAAAGGTATTTTCTTCAGTTGCTGTTTCTCTGCATCTTGAATCTATTTGATACAATCAAATGATAGTATTGTTAACTCTCACAGCATTAAGATTTCTTATTTTGTAGGCATTCACTGTGAGAAGTACAACTGCTGCTTTGACAGGGAAGATGCCAGTTTGCCAAAAGGCTTGCTTTTCTCCCTCCCACAAGCTTCCACTTTCTCCTAGCCTGGCCCAGGGTAAAACAAGTGGCTCACTTCCAACCTTGGTTTTTATATGGATTCAGCATTTGGGTTTGGAAGTTTACAAGAAAGACCTATAAAGGGCCATATTCCTATATTTCAAGTTGTCTGCCAAACTACACAATTCAGAAGCCAGAAAAACTAAGATTCATAACTGAAAGATGGACTTTTTCTAATTGGAGGACAAATTGAGGAAGGCAGATCTGAACTTTCTTGTGAGTACCACTTGAAGAGACTATCATCCTTCACATGAGGTTCCATTTCTGATTACGATATGGCCTCTCTTGAAAAAAGTCACATAGAAACCCCCAAAAATGACCCCTTGTAGGGCCACAAGCAAAAGCCCCCTCGTTGTATATAGCCACTGATCCCCAAGGACTTGTAGTTGTTGATTTCTGCTGCTATGCCTTGGGGTCAGCCTATAACTGCCACCCGTATTCACTGACCAATCTGGTCTGGACCAGGTCTAGCAAACTTCTGCATATTTGCATCAGTTTTCATTCTGAGCCAATAGGACTTTGGGTAGACTATAAAGCCCAAGAAATGGCACTTGTTTTAGCTAGTGACATTTGATTTTTATTTCCATCTTAATTTTCTGGCATTGTTGGCCAAGTCACATTAACTTTTTTTTGGTCACTGAGAAAAACAGCCAGACAAGGCATTAGGATGGATGGTTAAGTTTGGGGTAGGGGGAGGAATATTCATGTAGAGTAGAAAGAATGTGGAAGTTACTGTTTGGTTATAGTGATCCAGTCCATTGGAACTATAGAGGCTCCTATGGACATGTCCATGCTACCCTTTCAGCCTCTAAGACTCTCCCCCACCTTTGAAATGACAATACAAGTAGACCACAGTTTAAAGTAGTTAGTATAATTCTACTAAGGTTTAATCATTATACTTGTTTACTTCCTGGTGCATATTCCTAAATATGCTTGGGGGTCGGGGGTGGGAGGGGGGTAAGTTTTCACTGTTCCATTGTGTGTCACCCTATATTTTTCTCCCTCTTGTGACTTTGGCATCTTCTTTTATTTAACTTTCTGTTTTCTTTTCATTTGGCTTACTGCAGTAGTCTGCTGGTACAAATAGAGCTTGGTGTACCTATTTCCCTGTTACTGCTAATTATCTTCAGTATTGCCAGAGGTTATTTTGATGTTCTAAGAAGATAACTTCATTTTTTACAAAATCATCTTTTCCAAGTTAAAAACAAAGCAAAATAATCCCTGTGCTAGGGTGCCCATTTCAGCTTTTGACATTGTCCTTATACTTTTATAGATGGTCTTTTTGTCCGTGTTGGTAGTAACTAATGACTAGTAAATTTTCATGTAAATGAAGCAAGTTAAATATTTCAGATTTTATTAATCTCTCATAACCCTGCCAAATCTGATGACTTCATTTTAGTTACTTCCCAAAAGACACTTCCCCTCTCACCTTTTATTTTATTCTGTTCTATTTTTAGAATAACATACTAGGTAAAGAAACTTTAACTTCAAGGAGTCAATGATTTTTTTGTGCTCCCTGATAAATGATGTTATTGACAAAAGTAAGAAATTCTTTCATTGTTTTTTTCCTGTGTTAATATCTCTTCTGTGCTCTTGACAGTGTGTTTAGTGGATGGATAATATGTATTTCTCTTCCCCACTCCCAGATTCAAAATTCCCTGCCTTTTTGGCCCACCTCACCACAAAAGCTCCATAGTTTATTAATGTAAGTTTGAATGGATGCTTCTTAGGGGAAACTGGAGGAGGTAATGGAAGTGTTTCAGAAAAGAATGAAAAATGTCTCAGGAGTTGTTCTGTGATGGAAATTGGTCTGTTGTTCTGTTAATGCTGATGGAAAGAAACTTACAGTGCTTAATAAAAGTTTATTCTTTTAGTAAAATAAATTTGTGAAATAATTTTGAGTGTGTGAAGTTTCATTTCTTCTCTCATATCTGGATCCCTTTTTGCAAATGGAGGATATACTTTTCTCAATGCACAGAAATTTGGAACCTATTTGTAATTGAATATCAGGTCAAGAGAATCATCAAAAGGAAGAACATATTTTGCTTCTTGCTGAACTTCTTTATTTAGATGTTCTAAAGTCACTTTTGTATATATATTTTTTAATTCTTACTTTTCAATTACAGTTGGCATTCAATATTATATTAGTTTCAGGTATATAGCATAATGTTTAGACATTTATATAACTTACAGAGTGATATCCCAATAGGTTTAGTGCCCATCTGACATGTATAGTTATTATAACATTATTGACTATATTTCTTATGCTGTACTTTACATCTTCGTGACCCTTTCGTAACTACCAATTTGTACTTTTTAATCCTTTTGCCTTTTTCACCCAGCCCTACCACCCCCCCTCCTATCTAGCAACTATCAGTTTGTTCTCTGTATCTATGGGTCTTTCTGTTTGTTTGTGGTTTTTTTTTTAAGGCCATTAAAAAAGAATGAAGTCTTACCATTTATGACAGAATGGATGGACCTAGAGGGTATTATGCTAAGTGAAATAAGTCTAAAGGCACTTTTGACTTGACATTTCCCAAACCAAACTCATCCTCTTTTCTGAAGCCTTCTCCTCTCCATGAGTGACACTACCTTCTAAACCCCAAACCAACAGAGTTATCGGAGACTTGTACCTTTTCCTCATTTGTCAAATCAAATTTGTTACAAGATCTGTTGATAATGATGCAAGACAGGGCAATGTTCCCAAGTGGCCCTGCATTGAGAGAGAGAGAGAGAGAGAGAGAGAGAGAGAGAGAGAGAGAGAGAGAGAGAGAGAGAGAAGGGGAGGGGAAGGGAGGGGAGGAGGGAGGGGAGGGGAAGGGAAGGGAGGGGAGGGGAGGAAGAGGAGGAGAGGGGAGAAGGGAGGAAGGGAGGAAGGGAGAGAGAGGGATGGGGAGCACAAGCTCACACTGTTGGGGAAGAAAGCCGAGGGACCCAATACAGTTGGGGTGGGGCGGCCATGCCTAGTTCTCAGTTCTGTGTGATTTGGGCTTTCTCTAAAGATTTCTCTGGTGTCCTGTAGCCAATCTAGAAATGAGGATAGGACAGATAAAGGATGAGGTTAGAGAGTTCAGCTGGAGTACAGAGTTCCCACTTGAGGGGAGGGAGCGAGGAAAAGGCTAATAAGGGTCCTCATCCATCCTGTTGTGGCCAAAAGATTGCTATGCAGTCTTTAATTTGGAGTTTGAAAGGGTTCCCTCATCGGGTCTCCTCCACAGTTCTGACGGAAATGCCAAGTTTCAGGGAAGTCTGGGGAAGAGAGTAGGAAAAACAGATGGGACTCCTGCTTGGTTAGAGGACTGGCCTCTACCAGATCCCTGGAAACAGGGTCAACCATTTGCCAAGGCCAGTTGATCAGCATGGCTCTGGACAATATCCCAGCCACCTTCTAAGAAAAAGAGGGGAAAGCATGTCAAACTTGGGTGGATTGAGTTTATGTCCTTTTGGTCCCTTCATGGTTAGCCAGGAAAGATGATGTGGGATGGGGCAAATTTCCCCTAGTGGCACCAAGAGAGTTCTTGACTGAGCAAAGAAAAGAATTCAAGCACGTGCCAGAGTTAGAGTCAAAAAAAAGTTTATGAGAGAAGGACAGAGAAAAAGACCAAGACACAAAAAGCAAAGACAAGAAAAAACAAAGACAAAAAGCCAAGATAAAAAGCAAGGACCAAAAGCAAAGACACACAGTTCTGAGTGTTTTGGGAATTCAGTTTATATTATCATTCTTAGTTTCTGTGAATTAACAATTTAAAGACTTTGTTTACCTTCCTTTGATGGTTTGGGCACATGGTGTGAAACATAAGAGTATGTAGCGTGAAAGACCTGCCAGCAACTCCCAGCCTTTGATCCATAGGTTCCCCTCTGTTTTAGCTTTAGAAAATGAATGATTGTGTTTATTTTGTGTAGGGCCCAGCTTAAAGACTCTGTTTTCCTGTTTTCCCTTCACAGTGTGAGTAAATGGTTTGTTAGTAATCCCAGCAGAAATCTTTCTTTGTTCTGCAGATTTCCTTGTGGTCTGGCCATAGGGCTGATTAGCATATTGCAGTCTCTTGTTATAGCTTGATTTAACATTTAATTCTCTTGCCTCCTCCCTATAGAATAACATTCAACCATATTGCTGTTTCTCACATCTGTCTCTTTCTTGTCCCTGCTGCTGTAGCTTAGTTCAGACCTCCTTATGTCTCACCTGAATTGTTGCAGTTGCTCCGTTTTATTCCTATCAAGGCAATTGTAAGCAACATTTTGTGTCTAAATTATAGATAACTTTTCTCTGTGAAAGGTCGCATACCTTTCACAAGGTTCTTAAAGAAGTCTGTGACCTTATATGGCCATGCTACCCTGAACAAGCCCAATCTTGTCTGATCTTGAAAGCTAAGCAGGGTCGAGCCTGATTAGTACTTGGATGGGAGACCACCTAGGAAGATCAGGTGCTGTAGGCATAAAAAATGAAAAAATAAGAGATTGCAAGCTGACAAGGTCCTTGCAATCTGTGAGATCAACCAAGGATTGCCTCACCTAAAAACAAACAAATAAATAAAAATAAAAGTAATATTAAATGAGAATCATAAGACCTGTGCTACCTCGTACAGGTAGTTATGAGAATAACACAAGCTAGTGTGTGTGAAATCACTTCTAATACATTAAGAAGACATATTTGACATACTGGTTTTGAGTCTAAGCTCAAACTCCTAAAAGTTGCCTCATGTGCATATTGGTTTCAAAGATCAGAAAGACCAAGACTGCTCTATGTCAAGTTAAAGTCTTTCTAGAATGTTCTCATGAAAAGGTTAGATGCTTAAATTCTGAGGCAGATGCCTAGCTGTTTTCTACCTGACCAGCAGCCTTTCCTCATTTCTTCCAGTAATACCACCTTAATTTTCCTCAAGAGTCGTGTTCTCTCCAGCCAGGTCATTGGGGTTTGTTGCTGTTGTCGTGGCTTTGTTTGTTTGCTTTTTAAAGATTTTTTTTACTTCTGGTAAAACCAGCATGATAAATTGATTATAGAGATGGCTTCAGTTGTTCACATCTCCAGGTACCTATACCTTTTGCATCTCCTCCCATTAAGAGGCAGTATCTGTTTCTTCACCTTTCGACTTTGGACTACTCTTATGTTTCGCTTTGGTCAGCAGACTATTGCAGAAGTGATATTATGTCAGTTCTAAGACTAGGCCTCAAGAGCCCTGGAACTATCAAGTGAACAATCCTGGGCTAGCCTTCTAGAGGCTGATAGACCCAGTTGTCCAGTTATACCAGTCAAGGTCACTTTAGACCTGTCCAGCCCTGATCCAACTCACTAGCAAACCACAGATACATGAGTGAGCCCAGCCAAGATCAGCCAAGCCTAATCCAGATCAGTAGAGCTATGTAGCCAACCCATAGGCTCATGAGCAATAAGAATATGGTTTCAAGCCACTGAGTTTTGAGATGGTTCATTATATAGCAGTTGCTAACTTACACATCAAGCAATACAATAAAAAAATATGTTTTATGCAGGAACTAGTTGTTCTGTAGTAGGAGGGCCCTTGAGTGTATCTAGTCTTCTGTACTGTTTCTCTGACTACTTCTTTCCTTCCTTAGCATGTCTCTTAAGATTAGCATTTCTCAGAACTTCTGTTCTCAGCCATCTTCTCACTATTCTTTCTCCTTGGTCAGCTTCATTCTATCCCATGGCTTCAACTCTTACCTTTATATGGATGACTCCCAAATCTGCCTCTGACGGAACTCGAGCAGATGCAGTGTTCAAATTGTTGTCTGGACAAGTCTATATAATATTCTTCCCAGAAAAATCACAATATGTTTAAATGTGAAGTCTTGCTCCCACTCCTCCATTGCTTCCTATACCTCCTCTCTTCCAGCTTTATTCCTCTATCTCTGGTTAATGTCACCAGCATTTTCACATCACTCAGGCCAGAAACCTCATCATCCTAGGCTCTTTTCTCATTCCAAATGCCCATTACTTCTGCAATGTCCCATATCTATCCCTTTCTCTTCATCTTCATGGCACCATCCCCCTCTTACTCTTCTTTTTTCTTGCTATCAAAGTGTGAGCAGTTGTCCAGCAACATTAGCATCACTTGGGAGCCTATAAGAATGCAAAATATTAGGCCCTACCTCAGATCTACTGACTGTGTCTCAGAATCAGAATCTGCATTTTTACAATTCATACTTGAGAAACCTTTAATTTTTCATCATCTTTTCATGATTTAATATTTTAAAAGTAATATAACATTTATTAGTTTTTTAATACTGAAATACAAGAAGGAAATTAAAATTGGCCTATGCCTTGCCTAGGTAGCTCCAAATGATACTTTAAAAAAAAAAAAAAAACAACAAAAAAGGAAATTTTACCAACAATAAAACAGTTTTACAAACAGAATAAAAATGTACAGAATGAAAACTGAAAAATCTCTGGCGCCACCTCAATCCCAACTCCTTTCCTCAAATACAACCGTTCTTAATCAGAATTAACCTTCTGGGAAGAGTAATTAACCTTCCAGGAAACAATTAAGCAAGTACCTGCGTATATTTACCTGTATCCATTCTTTATTTAAAAGATATAAATGACTCCCTTTTAGTCATAATGATTTTTATACTTAAGAGATATTTCTCTATGAGTATATGCAGACTATTTCATAAATTTTAATACTACATAGTATTTTAATAGATTGATGATTCCATCAGATGGATTAATTCCCTATTGATCAAACACTTTGATTGCTTTCAGATTTAGCTATTACAAACAATACCGCAGTGATCATCCATTGACATGTATTTTGGTGAACTGCAAAGATATCCATAGGGTAAATTTTTAGTGGCAAGACTGCAGAAGATATTAGGATGCTTTTAGTTGCAAAAAAAAAAAACAAAAAACAAACAAAAAAAAACCCCACAGAACTCCAGTGGTAGAGTAATCTAGAGCTACCCAGTTTCTTTCATTCTCTCTGCAGTCCCTAATTTATCCAAGTGGTTTTCTAAGTATGGTCTTTGGACCAGCAGCATCAGCATCACCTGGGAACTTCTTAGGAAATTCTTTACCTCAGACCTATAGAATCTAAAACTCCGGAGGTGGAGGTCAGTGATCTGTGTTTTCACAAATTAAATGATTCTGATGCACGCCAAAGGCTGAGAACCATTGCTTTAACCAAGGTGGCCATGAGATGGCTGCCAGTGTCAGTGGAAGCTGTGAGTCTCTTCCTGTAAGTCCAGCAGAGAAGAGAAAACTTCTGACTCTCCATTCCAAATAAGCAGAACTCCCAAGGTACACCCTAATTGATTTGCTTAGCTCACAATTCCTCCCCTGAACTAATGTCTGTGACTGGAAGAACTGGGAGTAGAATCAGTTTACCCCAAAATACATGCGCTTTGAGTGGAAAGAATACATAACACAAGTCTATGAGTTGTTAGGAGGGGAAAAGTGGGGAATGATTGCTGAGAAGGCACTAGCAAAGCCCAGGATATTCAGTCAAAGAATATGTGCATCTTCTACTTTGATAAATATTGCCAAATTGTACCTACAAAAAGTTGCACCAACTTACAGTCCTACCATCACTGTATCAAAGTATTTATTTCCTCATATACCGTCACTTGCTTTGCAAAATAAAAATTTGCAAATTTAAAATATTTCTCAAAGCGATAGGTGAAGATGATATTTTGTTGTTTTGATTTGTATTTCCTTAATCATGGATAAGATTAAATATCTTTTTAAATCTCTATTGATGTGTATATGTCTCCATAAATTGTTATTTTTTGGTTCTTTATACTATTAGGTTTTGCCTTTTTCATATTCTTCTCAAGTAATTGTAAATTGAAGAAACTAGCCCTTTGTCATATATGTTGCAAATATGTTTTCTCAGTTTTGTCGATCTTTTGAATTTATTTATGGTATTTTTGCTTCCCAATGCTTTTAACTTGTGCATCGAATTCAACAATAATTTTCTTTATTGGCATCTGGGTTTAAGATTCTGCTTTAAAATGGCTTTCCCCATTCTTAGAGTACAAATAAGTATATTCATATTTTCTTCTAGAATTGTTTTCACTTATTTCCATTCCTACTTCTGATCTATCTAGAATTATATTTTGGTATAAGGAGTGAGGTAAGGATACCCCTCCACACACACACTCACCACTAAATAGCCAGTTATCTGAGCACCATTTATGAGTACGTTCTCTTCCCCCCACTGATTTAAATTGCCATCTTTATCATAAATTATGTATTTGAGTCTAATTATGGAATCTATTTGTTTTATTTACCTAATTATTTTCTTATACTGAACTAGTTTAATCATTTAGTTTTGTAGTGTTTTTAATATCTGACAGAACTAGTTTTCTATCATTTTCTTTTTTCATAAATGTTCTAGTTATACTTACCTTTCCAGGTGAACATTGATGTCATTTGTCAAGTCTGTAAAGCTTTTAAAAATAAGGATGCCGAACCTCCACTCCAACCTATTGAAGCAGAATAATGTCCCCTCCCCAACTTACGTCCACCCAGGACCTGTGATTGTGACCTTATTTGGAAACATGGTCTTTGTAGATGTAATCATATTAAAATGAGGCCATACTACACTAATCCAATGATAGGGTTCTTATAAAAAAAAAAAGCAAAATTCAGACACAAAGGGAGAGCACCATGTGATGACGGAAGCAGGGTGATATGTCTATAAGCCAAGAAATGTCAAAGATAGCAACCACCAGAAGCTAGAAGGAAACAAGGAAGGATGTTCCACTAGGAATTTAAAAGAGAACATCACCCTACCAACGCCTTGATTCTGGACTTTTAGCCTCCAGAACAATAAATTATGATGTCTTCAGCCACCCAATTTGTGGTACCTTCTTAGAGCAGCCCTAGGAAACTAATACATATTCCATATCTAAATTAAAAAAGAATCTCCAAATATGATCCTGGAAACCTCTGGGGTTGAGAACCACTGGACTGAATAATAATCACAACCATCCTCAACTCAGTATTATGTAGGAGTAGAAAAAAGGATGACTGAAATGATTCTCCTTTAGCAAAAAGAGTCCTGGTTTTGAGACAGTCAGCTATCCTTTTGGAACAAAATTAAATCATCCCTATAACATATCAGATCCACCAGAATAAACTCTAAAAGTATTCCAGATGCTAGGAACAAAACAAAGTCCTACTCCCGTGGAGTTTGCAATCTAAGGAAAGACAGACCATGAACAAATAACAAAATAAATTAGATAACTTTAGAGAGGTAATCTGTGAAGAAAATAAGATAATGGAATAAGGCACATCTTAATGGAGAGTGAGTGATTAATTTAGTTAGGGTCATCAGGGAAGGCCTCTTGGAGCTATATTTGAGCTGAGTCCCGAAGATGTCAGCCATAGGAAGATCTGGGGGAAGAGAGTTCCAAGGGAAATACAGAGGTTTTGAGAAGGAAATGATTTTAAGGTAGATTAAATACCTAAATGTAAAGCACTATAATAGAATGAGAAAAATGATAAGATAATGTGGTTGTTGCCTTGGGTAAGGAAGGTCTTCTAAAACTATCAGCAAAATGGAAAAGCCATGAAGAAAAGATTGACATAAATATATCAAATGACTATACAAACATTTAAAACTTCCTTATGATAACACAAACCATACATGTTACATATTAGGGGAAAATATCAGCAACATACGTAATAAACAATGGGTTAATATTTAGAAATATCAGTGACACTTACAATGAAATGGAAAAGACAAACAACCCTGTAAGAAAAACTAGGCAGAAGTTATAAACAGTTTACCAAGGATGAGCCAATAAACATCATATGAAAATATGCTCAACTTCACTAGTGATAGGAGATTGCAAATTAAACAAATATACATGAGTTAATGTTTTTTCCAACTATCAGACTGGCAAACAACTTAAAATTCAGAATCGTAGGAAATTGAAGATGCACTGCTGACAGGAGTGAAAACTGGTGTAGTGCTTTTGAAAGGCAATTAGGCAGTAAGTATTAAAATTGCAAATATCCATACCCTATGACCCAGCAAAGCATTTCTGAATGTCCACCTACAGAAACAAGGAGGGCCCTACAGGTGGTACATTCACTGCAGCTCTGTATTAGTGAAAAATAAAACCGCTTCAAATATCCATCAGTGGAATAGAAAAATAAATCAAGACTTATCTGAATTACAGAATTCGAAGAACAAAGTGGGTTTTTTTTTTTTTGGTAGAAATATCTCCAAGACATATTGCCAAGTGAAGAAAGTAATTGGCCAAATAATATGGGCAGTATGATCCTATTCACATGAAAATGATAACTATCCACACTAACCTTCACATTTCTGTGTTGTCATCCTGTCTCTACCCACCCCACTCCCACTCCCAGTGGAGAGAAGTTTGGTTAGAACAAGTAGGCTGTTTGAATGGCCATAATCCCCTCAAATCACCTCACAATTACCATTTAGCAGTAACTGGAAACTGCTATATAATTTGTGGGGCCCAGTGCAAAATGAAAATGGAGGTTTCCTTGTTCAAAGACCAGGGAAGAGGCAAGAAGTGCAATTAAAGGTACTACAATACATAATTTTTTCCTTTAAAAATGTTTTATTACTTATAATTCAGTATAAGGATAATAGTGATACATGAATAACAACAAATTGCGGAACAATATATCATAATTTATATAATAAAATAAATAATGACATGTTACTAATGTGATATCTTGATCATAAGATTTTTCTGGCTCACTTTTCTGCAAATTCAATTATTTAGTCATCAGAGTTTATATTTTTAGCAACTTCATTTTCAACCAATATAACTGAAAGTAACATTTATCACAAGAAGGCAAATTTTTGGTAACTTCATTTTGAGAAGGAGCTTTCTGCTGATGCAACTATTACTGTCTGTGACATTGGGATAGCTGATAAATTATTTGAAAATATAAATTTTAGTGCATCTATAGCTGATGATTCTTGTGGAACAATTTTTCTAAAAAGATTTAACTCTTCATACAAATCAGTTTTGTGTAAGTCTGAATTGAATTTTAAATAGAAATTTATACAATGGCCTTTAATGTTTCTTTTCCTCTGACATTTCCTGTAACTTGTGGAGGTGTGCTATAGACTGAATGCTTCTGCACCCACCCCGCAATTCATAGGTTGAAATCCTAATCCCCAAAGTGGTGGTGTTAGGAGGTGCCCTCTTTGGGAGGTGATTGGGTCTTGAGGACGGAGGCTTCATGAATGAGATTAGTGCCCTTATGAAAGAGATCCTGAAGAGCTCCTTCACTCCTTCCACCACACAGCAAGAAAATGGCCATCTATGAACCAGAAAGTGGGCTCTCACTAGACACTGAATCAGCCAGCACCTTGATCTTAGACTTTCCAGACTCTAGAACTGGGAAAATAGATTTTTGTGTATTAGCCACCCAGTCTATGATGTTTTTGTTACAGCAGCCTGAACAAACTAAAATAAGGTCATAAAAGAAATAAAAAGATGTCTTCATGATTTATTCATAATTCAAAATGCCTGTTTATGCATTCTACCACTGTATCTTTGACTAAAAGGAAAACACTTTTAAATTGTCTTCCCCATTAGTAATTGGTTTATCCAAAACTTTCATCAAATGTGTCTAATGTAATGGTCTTTAAATTTAATTTCCATTTCTAAGCCTCTGGATATTTACTTTGCAATATTGCATGTTTTCAAAACCAGAGATTCTAAACTTTCCATGGGTATGCTTTTAGTTTGTAGTAATATACTGACAAAGCTTGCTGCCTGAGCACCAGCAGTCCCTGTCCCAGTGCTCACGCCAGAGTTACTATTTGTGTAGATACTGCAGGGACAGGCTCTGATAGCAGAAGGGCAAGGTTGCCCCACACCATGGGTCCTGTCACTGCCACTACCACTGCTGCTTCTGCTGCCACCATTGTTACTGGCCCAGAGTCCCCATTCTGGGCCCCACTGTGCCCCAGAATGCCCCAAAGGTGCTGCTTGTGCATGCCAGGAGGCGTGACAAACTGCTAGGCATGCATGGGTGCACACTGCCACCCAGTGTATCTCTTCTGCTCATGTGTACTCTCCATTGTCACATGGGACTACACTTAAGAGACACAAATTAAAAAATAAAGTTATTATTAGTGATGTCAAGATAGCAACAGCAGAGCATTAATCAAGCTTGAAGCCCCTCCAGGGAGCAGAGCTCTGCACAGGTGACACACCCCTAAAGATGGCCATAGAAGAGTGGGTTGGTATTCTCGGCTACCTAGTTTGGCACCTGGAGGATCATCTTGCTAGTTTTTATTCCATGTGAGTGTAAATCCTATTTTGCTTCTGTGATTCAAATTGTGCAAATAACCATTGATTACCTTCCCCATAACATGAGAGACACCAGTTGCTGTTAGACCCACACCAGTGGTATAGCGGAGTGGTGACTTGTATCGCCAGGAACTCCAGCTTGGTTACATACACTCTATGTGACCCTGAGCAAGTGATTTAAAGTATACTCAGCTTCCCTGTCCATGAAATGGGGATAATACTAGTACCTGGTTGCTGTCAGGGTTGAGCAAATTAATGCATGTAAAGAGCTTAGAACTGTGCTTAGCACACAATAAATTATCAGATAATGTTATTTGTCATTATTTTGTCTTGTTTTCCCTGTTCTTGTATTTCCAAGTCTGTTTTGGAGCAAGCCTATTCTTCCTCGTGTAATATACCCCCCTTTACCGCCCCCCTTTTTCCTCATATATTTTATAGTCCACCCTAGCTCTCATCCTTTTTTCATCTCAACAGTTACATGTACATGCATGCAGAGATGAATTGGAAGAGCCCACTAAGGTTCTCTCTAGGGAGGTAAGCAGGAATTGAATGGTGGTCAGTGGGGATCTTCAGCCTGTTTGTACATTTACAATGGGAATGCATTTACTATTTTTCGCCTGTGTAATTAAAAATAAATATTTACAACAGTTAAGGGGAGGTGGGGTAGGGGAGGAAGATTTCCAGGACAGCCTCTTACTATGGCAGCCAGTTCAGACCATGATGTTGTGAGATGGAACTGGCGAACACATGTCCAGGGCAGCAGCCAGTTGCCTCTGATCCATGGCAGTGCCAAGACTTCCTCTCAGCAAATTTAACTGCCTCATATTCAGCCTCCTGACAGCTTTGCCTTTCCCATTATCCTTTAGCACTCCCACCCCACCGCCCAAGAACAGTGGGGAGGAACTTCCACAGGTGGGTATAAGTGTACCTGGGTCAAATGCCACCTCCTGTGAAGCCTTTCCTGACACACCCGCCAAACAAGTTTAAATTAACTATTACTCCTTTTGTTCCCGGACCTGTTGCTCAGACCTCTAGGTAGCACTTAGAGTTTGACCTTTCTCAGCCTCGTTATTGTTCTTTGAACCTTGTCTCCCTTATTGGATTATACATATACTCCTTAAGGATACACACACAGTCTCTTTCACGTCTGGAGAAACCCACTCCAACCCCCACCTGTATTATGACCAGTTAAATGCTCAGGTGTTATTGAGAGGGTGTCCTGAACTGGCCCTACCACCACAATAGACTTTTTGCACTTTTTATTCCTTCTGCCCTGTCCCTGGCCAGCTCTTGTTTTTCAGGTCTCAGCTCACACATCACCTTCTCAAAAAGGCTTTCCTTAACTACCCTATCTAAAATAGACAATCTTTCATCCAAATCTTTATCTCATATTTTTTTTTTTTAATTTTCCTCATAGCACTCACTGCAATTTGAAATTATCGTTTTTGGCTCATTTTATCATCCATCTCCCTCGTTGGAATGTGAAACACAGGAGGGCAGGGACCTTTTCTGTTTTGTTTACTCTTGAATCCCCAGTGCCTAGAAAAGTGCCTGGTATATAGTAGATGCTCAATATATGAATGAAACTGTATTTGTTTACCGACTGATCCCCCAGTAGAATGTCAACTCCATTAAGGCCAAGACCTTATCTGTGTTACACATCCTCAGCACCTAGCACAATGCCTGATGCATAGCAGATGCCCAACAAAGAATTGTTGGATGAGTTACTGTTCCACACACACCTTAACTCAACATACTTCAAAATGAACTTAGTCTCCTCTTTCCTACCAAACCTGCTTTTCTCTGTGTACCCCAGCTCAGTCAATGGCACCACCATTCACTCTGACACCCAGTCATGAACTCAGTCCTTTCACTCACTCACCTACTATTTTCAATTAGTCCCCAAGCCCTATTTTACCTCCAAAATATCCTACTTATCTGATCCTTTTCTACCCTAGCTGCAACTATCCTGACTCAAGCCTCTTTTTTTTTTTTTCATGACTAATGCAACAGCCTCTTCCCTCATGCCTTTTTTTTAAACTTCGTGAATTTGCATGTCATCCATGTGTACGGGCCCTGGTAATTTTGTCTTGCAATTTTAATATATATTCTGCCAAAGTGAGCACTGTCCTATCTCCTTTTGAAACTATGAAAGCTTAAGTTACAGGGCCTGTCACTTGCCATATGGTCACATGGTCATATGTTCTATAAATTTTGTAAAATGTATTTAAACCACAGTTGGTTAAAACTGCTGTCCCTTTCCTCTGACAGTTTCCCTGGTCACATATTCCCTTGTGTTAGGTGGTGTTGGAGCTGCCTCAGACATTTTTGAGATCTAGTTAAGTGGAAGTTGATTTGGGGGATGCATTTAATTTGGGTTTGATACATTTACATGTGGTCTGTATCACTTCTATTTATAGTTATTACTCAGGTATAGGAATGGCTTCTAGAAACACTGTCTACCTTTGAATCTAATTTTGTCACTACAAGTCTATATTCTTACAGAAGTCCCACCTCACAAACGTATAAGCTTCGGGTCCCACTTAAACTGGATTTTCTCTGCCTAAAACACAAATGTGACAGCTGCTCTTGCTCTTGTTATTGCTTAAAGGATAAAAATCTAATATTCAAATTCTTTTTGCAAATGTTTTCGCATATACTTCCATGCATTTGTACATGTTGATCCTTTTAACTACACTGTTAATTTAGTGAACTTTTAGTATCCTCCAAGTCTCCTAGAAATCTTCTTTGACAGCAGCAAGGAGCTGCTGAGACACTTGTTTAGCTTTATTTTGCACTCTACAAGAGGGATCTGTGTGCTTACTGGACGTTATATTCCAATTGTTGACTTGCAAGCCTGTGTCCTGCACTGGCTTGCGATTTTCCACTGCAGAGTCCCTTTTTAACCATCATTGTACTCCTAGGGCCTAACCCACCATCACTTAGGAAACTGAGGTACACAACCATTTTCCTTTTTAAAGCGGTGTGACCATTTAAGAAAATGAAATAGTAAGAGGATTCCTAGAGAATATTCTAAAACGCCTGAGAAAGCCAGCGCCATCTTGAAGCAGGTGTGTGGCGTTCCATTCACTCAACCTCTTCTTCCACCCCACCCGCAGGCTGGAGTCAGAAAATCGTGGGACATATGCAGGGAAATCGCTGAACTGTATCTGAACTGAACTGAAGCGAAGTAGTAGGGTCAGAAAGGAGAGTTTCGAACTAGGAAGTTGACAGAAGCTTTAAGAAGTAACGAAGGGCGTTGCACAGAACGCGGGGGGTAGTAGAGGGTGCAAAGGTTCAACTTCCGGCTCTGAAACGGCAGTCGTTTCTAAGCCCCCGTGCTGTTTTGGGAATAATAAAAGAGCTTCCCTTACAGGGTGAAGAATACACGGCTCGGAGATAGTGTCAAAGAGCTTAGCCCGCAAAGCTCACTGAAAGGTAGCCGCGGTGAATACCCCGCCTCCTCTTCATTTTATAGTTCGCATTCAGAGTACACCTCCTCTCATAGGAGGAGCGGCTGGGAGGAGTGTGCTTAGTGGTGGTTGTGGATGAAGCCTGGGAAGGTTTTGGCCCCACTCAAAATGGAGCCAAGCAACCGCCTCGTCTAAGATGGCGGCTTCCCCGCCTCCGGGCTCAAGTGCCTCAGCACCCATTGGGCTCCTAGAGGAGACGAGCTGGTCCAAGGGTAGCCGAGTCCCACCCCCTGCCTCCCCCGCCGCCTCTCCCCCTCGCCGCCCCTCCCCACTCCCTCCGGTCTCAAGGCGCTGCCTCGCTCGGATGACGTTTCCGGGTAGCCAGCGGCCCGCTCTTCCCCGCCTCTGTCGTAGGGTCTTGGTGTGCCCGGCCCTCATAAGATGGCGGTCGGATCGCCTCCTTGAGGTAGCTTCGCCACTCTCAATATGGTAGCTGTTTACACCATATTTCTCCTCCCCTCTCCGCCTCAACTTCCTCGTTGTTTTGAATAAACTTTATTGACTACTCCGAATTGCCTACCAGCGCTACCAGGCTTCTCCCGGAGACTTTTCGGGCCATTCTCCTCCGACCTGGCCGCGGGTTCCTCTCCTTCCTCGTTGGTTTGCTCGCGGCGAGCTCTTGCCGGCCCAGCGACAACGCCGCTCGCCCGGTCTCCCGGCGTCCGCCAGACTAGGCCCGAGCCGCGGTCTCCAGTAGGCCCTAGCGTCTGGTCCGAGGCAGAGCTGTGAGGAAAGCTGTCCGGAAACAGCCTGGCAACCAGGGCCGCGCGACCCAACGGGTGGTCTTAGGGGCCGGCGAGCGAGGTTCGCGGCGTTGCTGTGACGATCCCAGAATTCGGCGCGCGCCGCTGCTGGGGCCAGAACTGCCAGACCAGCCTCGGCTGAGCGAGGCGCTGAGCTGCTCAGGAGCGAGCCCGGCTGCCGGTGCGTCGGTGGGACTGAGCTCCGCGGGCGGGAGGAATCCCTGCAGCTTTGTGAATGCGGAGGTCCTTGTAGGGCTGAGGACCGAAGACATTCTTGTCAGGTTGGGGGTGTGAGGAGGTTTCTGTCAGTTTGGGAGGTGTGAAGAGATTCTCGTAAGTTTCAGGCTGCAAGGATATTCCTGTCAGTTTCTAGATCTAAGAGGCGATTCCGGTCAGTTTGGGAGACCAGGGAAGCCCTCATCAGTTTGACGGGGCTAGGAGGAGATGCCTGCCAGTTTCCGAGCGGTGGGAAGAAAACAAATCCTTGCTCAGTTGCAGTTCTGTGAGGAAATTCTAGTCAGTTTCAGGGATTTTGAAGAGATCGTTTTTAGTTTCAGGGGTGCGACGAGAACCCGGTCATGTTTGAAGTAGAGGACGAGCTGATGAGTTTTGCAATTGATATTTATTTCAGTTGTTGGGGTGATGAGGCTCCCGACTGGTCGGGGGTGGAATGATGGGGTGAGTTCTCAGAACATGACCCCCAGAACTGTGATTTGAGTTGGGCGCCTCTGTCTTGTTCCTGAAGGCAGCGAAGAGATTTGCGAGTAATCCGAGCCCACATTCAGGGATCCCTCATTTCTCTCCAGTTGCCCCTATTTGGGGGGAGAGAGAAGGGGCTTTAGCTGAGCTCCCCTAGCCTCATTCTTGAGGCTAGGGCTTGCGTCATAATAAAGAGCGCCTTGGGAAGCAAGGTTGCGAGCGAAGAGAGAGTGCAGTGAGGGATTAAAGAAGCTTCTTTAAAGGAGTCAGATATTGCCTTGAAGCTCGGAAAGTTCTTACTGACTCTGAAGGCTAAAGAAGGTAGGGAGGGAGGGAAAAAGCCTCGATGGCAGAGCGCCGTTCTTTATTTGTTAAAGGAATTCTGGAGGCGGGTGGACTTTCTCCGATTGCCCCCTACAGCCACACCAGCAGTGTTGCATCCCGGGCGCGGTAACTCCCCATTTGTGAACTGAGGGTTGGTACCCTGGTGGAACTGATTCACTATAAAAAGTGTTTGTGCCCAGCCATCCTCCAGGAAGGACGCGTGCTGCCGCCTCCCGCTCCTCTGGACATTGCGAACCTGGCCCGCGGCAGAACGCTCCAAGACCAGGAGAAGATGGCCTCGGTGCCGGTGTATTGCCTCTGCCGGCTGCCTTACGATGTGACCCGTTTCATGATCGAGTGTGACATGTGCCAGGACTGGTTTCATGGCAGGTAAGGAAGGCAGGCCAGGTGCCACAGGGTGCAGTGGCCAGGTGCTCACTCTCTTCTTTCTCAGCTCTGTTTTAGGTTCCCAGTCAGAAACTTTTTTCCCCTCACTCCCTGAGAATTAACTCCAACCCACCTCCCAGCCCTAGGTTACTCCATCCCTCCTTATAGACTAGGGCCTAGTTGACATTGGCTTCGGATTTTTCGTATTTTTTTCTTTTCCATATATATGTTATATGTATACTCTTCTTTTGAAAAAATTTTTTTTTTAATTTAGAAAGTGTTTTGTCCCTAGCTACTAAGTATCGGTTTTGTGTTTTGTCTCAGACTCTGGCTTTGGAAGAGACAATATTACAATTTTGAGATAGTTGAGTCCAGCAAACATGGATTTGAGTCGTGGTTTGCACCTTACTATCAGAGTGACCTTGGGCAAGTTGCTTTTCCTCTCTGAGCCTCATTGTTTTCACTTATTAAATATATCTAATACATTCTTCCTGATTATTTAAAGCGTTTTGCATGCACTCAGTAAATGGAAGCAGAGATGCAGATGCAGTAATATTTTTATTTCCATAGTATTTATCTGCAGAACCATTTAACTAAAATGAATTAAGCAGAAGAGATATTTGGTAAAACAGGACTAAAACCATTAATGAATTCCCTCCAGTTTGCCATGTGTGCACATAAGCACCTGTCACCCAGGATTCCAGAGAGGTTAGTGTATAGAATAAAACTAATATCCCATTATTGGGACTTAAATCCCAGCTATGGAAAGAATACTGTGAGAGAGATTCGTACATTGAAGGACAACAAAACAGACTATGGCACCTTTCTCCTGTTGCATGTTGTTAGATTCTAGAATTTTAAGTTGTCACTAGTCCCTTCCAAAGGAGCTGTTCCCGTTATCACACCCAAGACTAAACTGAAGGTGCTGGTGCTGCTAAAATTCTGCTCTTAGCAAGGACTGCCTCATGCAGCACATCCAAATTCATATTCAACTAATCTTTATTGAGTATTCACTGTGTGCCAGGTGCAGAGTTCTTTTTATTGCCTCCTGTTATTTCATTCAGAGGGACAGACCTAGAGGGTGGGGCCTTTTCCTTTCCCCTGGAAAGAGTGAGGATTAAGATGTCTTTCAGGATTTCTGGTATCTTTGCTAGTGCTGATCAAGTCACTCCTATGCTTAAGATTCTTTTAGTGGTTCCCTTACAGAATAAAATTCAGTCTTTGCATGACAGACAAGACCTTTTGTGGTCTACTTGTTCAGTCTCATTTCCCGCCACTCCTCCTCTCTTGTCCCAGCAAAGCTGAACTGCTTATAGTTCTGGGAAAATTTTATACTTCTTTGTGACTCTTTGTCTTTATACATGCTATTCCCACTAATGTCCTCCCTTTTACAACTTATACCTTCTCTGTAAAAGGCCTTCCCCTGGCTTCTCACTGCATTTTGTGTACATCCTTATTGAAAGTAATTATTTCATCATCATATTTATATCTGTGTCACTCATCAGCCAGAGCTACCTGAGGGCAGAGATGTCATCGTTTTATTTTTTGGTATCCCCAGAACCTAGTTCAATTGCTAAACATGCAATAGATGCTGAGTACATTTTTAAGTTAAATTTACTGAGGTAACATTGGCTAATAACATGATATAAATTGTAGCTGTACAACATTATAGTTCTATATCTGTATACTCTATTGTGTGCTCACCATCAAAAGTCTAGTTTCCTTCCATTACCATTTATTCAACCCCTTTTACCTAATTCACCCTTCCCCATACCCCTTACATTTTTCAATGAACAAATGAGTCTTCTTGAAAAGAGCTATTCCCTGTGGCCCTTACTTTGGATTGTGTGGGAAGTGTGTAGGTTCAAACCTGGAAAGTGAACTCTTACCCACAGGATAGAGACCCTAACTCCACAGTTTAGGAACAGGAAACACAAACGAATGCTTCCTCAGTGCTTACTATATGCTAGGCCCTATGACAGGACTTTGCATGAATTATCTCAATCCATACCCAACCCTGAAAATTAGATATTTATTTTTAAAATAATGTTTAAATTTTTCCTGATTATATAGGTGAGATGTGCTCATTGTAGAAAATGCAGAAAAAGAATAAAGAAGGAAATAAAAATAACCTATGAGTCTACTATCTAGCACAGTCCACTGTCAAATTTTTTGTTGCATTAATTCCTGTCATTCGACTTAGAATATGAATACGTATTTTTACAACATGAGATTGTATTATGAATACTACTTTATAACCTGACTTTTATTCCTACTTAACATTATAATCTGTTTTACCAGGTCGTTAAATATTCATTTAAACCTGATTTCTGATATCCCACTGTATATATGTGTCCTCAGTTACTTGGTCATTTCTTCTGCAGTTGGATGCTTATGTTATCTCTACTTTTTTATGTAATAAATAATGTGATGTGAGGGAAACGGGGGTTCTGGAAATGTTTTATATTTTGATGTGGGTGCTAGTTAAAACAACAACCAAAAAAACCATCGTAGTGAACATCTTTGCACAATAGAGACTTGATATTTAAAAGGAACACCACTGAGGCCTTTAAGAATTCCAAATTTACAAGTATGGAAATGGTTTATGAGCCAGGTCCTTCCTCAGTCACATTTCTGTAGTGAATCTTGTTTGTGGACACCATGACACAAGTTAGCCATCTTAATTTTTTTTTTCTATGAAAGAGACCAAGTTTTTATCTTTCCTCATGCTTCTCTATATGGGCTGCCAAGGAACAAGGAGGCCAGCTGAGAATGAGGTCCTTGGTGGGTGGCTGCTCTTGCTTACTCGGTGATTTCTCATACACATGCACCAGGCTCCCAGAGCTCCATTTAAGTTTGTACTTCACAATTAAAAATTACTAAATACCACGGACTTTCCACAGTTGCTCACAATAGTTAGGCCCACAGGTAGGTGATATAAATCTGTTCACATCTCTGATGACTTCCAGAGGCTAGATTTCTTAAAGTCCAGTTAGGAATTAATAATTCCAAGTTACTTCCTAGAAAGATTATAGCAAGGAAGGCGACTAGTTCATTTTGCTAAGGAAAATTAGGAATTCATGGAGATTCAACTTCTTTCTAAGTCTAGATTTAAATTTAGAATTACCAGGCTCCAGAGGCTAAGTTCCCAAAAGTGGAAGAAAGATGGTAAGCTCCATTCCCCCTACTTTAAAGGGCTGGGGTTTTGCAAAACACTTCGATTTGTAAAGCAGTGATTCTTAAACTTTAGTGTGCATCAGAATCACTTGGAAGACCTATTAAAAGACAAGATAGATAGATAAGCTCTACCTACAGGGTTTCTGATACAGTGGGTGAGTGGGGGCCACCTTCAGAACCACTATTTTAGAGCATTATTCTGTCTCAGTTCCTTCTCTTTCTGTGGAATGTGACAGCGTCTGATGTTGGGGGATTGGTGGGCTAACAAATTAATTACTGTACGTGGTTCTCAAAATGTGGTTCGTTAACTGGGAATTTGTTAAAAATGCAAGTTCTTGGGCTAGAATGCAGCAATTTATATTTTAACAAACAGATTCTGATGCTCTGTAACTTTTGAGAATCATTTTTCTACAAAGGTGGCAAAAGTTAGTTGGCAAGCATTTATTGATGTCTGGGAATCTGGTGAAACACCCCTTTATAGTTTTCCTATCAATAAAGGAAGTGTTAGTTAGCACAAGGGGATAACAGTTGTATGAACTATAAACTTGAAGGAATGGCACTGGTTTTAGATCTAGGTTCAAATTCTGATTCTGTTACATTTTAGCAAAGGATTTCATCTCTGAAGTCTCAATTTCCCTAAGAATGGTTGTGATGATTTAAATAAAATGGTAGTGGCCCTTGTTTATGGAGCATTAGCAAATGTGCCAGTCACTATGCTAAACACTTTGCTTAATTATCTTTATTTAATCTTTAGAGGAACTTAAAAATTATGAACTCAAATAATTTAATAGTCTTAGGACTATTCAAATGATCTATTTTATATTGGGTATGCTGTGATACTTTCTACTTTCCAAGGAATTTATCCAATTCATCTAAGTTGTGAAATTTAAGTGTATAAATTGTTAATAATATTCCCTTATTATTTTTTTGATATCTGCAGGCTGGGTGTCTTCTCTTTCTTTTTCTTTGTTAGACTTTCTTGAGGTTTGTCAGTTTTATTGATCTTTTCAAAGAACGAGTGTTTTGTTTCATGGATTTTCTCTACCATCTTTCTATTTTCAATTTCATTGATTCCTGCACTTTATTATTTCCTTTCTTCTGCTTGCTTTGGGTTTATTTGGCTCCTCTTTACCTAATTTCTGGAGGATGGAAGCTTAGGTAATTGATTTGAGACTTCCTGTTTTCTAATGTAAGCATTCAGTGCTATTAGTTTCCCTCTTAGTACTGATTTAACTGTGTCTCACAATTTTTGATATGCTTTCCTTTTCATGTAGTTCATTGTAAAGTAAATTTTAATTTCCTTAGAGGCTTCATATTTGACCTATGAATTATATAGAAGTGTGTTTAGTTTCCAAGTGTTTGTAGATTTTCTTGTTTTCATTGATTTATGGTTTGGTTCCATAGTGGTCAGAGAATATACATTGTATGCTTTCGATTCCTTTAAATTTTTTGAGGTTTGTTTTATGGCCCAGGATATGGTCTGTCTTAATAAATGTTCCATGGTCACTCAGAAAGAATGTATACCCTGCTGTTGGGTGGAATTTTCTATAAATATTGATTTACCCCCGTTGGTTGATAGTGTTGCTGATGTCTTTTCTGTCCTTGCTGATTTTATATCTAGTTGTTCAGTTGGTTGTTGACGAAGTGTTGAAATGTCCAGCTATAATTGTTGATTTGTCTATTTTTCCTTTCGGTTCTGTCATTTGTTGTTTTACATTTTGCAGCTTTGTTGTTTGACCCATATGCATTTAGGATTGCTACGTCTTGGTGGACTGATCCTGTTATTATTATATAATATCCTTCTCTGTCTTTGGTAATTTTCTTTGCGTGAAAATCTACTTTATATAAAATCGATATAATCATTAATATAGTCAGTCACTCCTGCTTTCTTTTGAATAAAGGTTGTACGGCATATCTTTTTCTGTCTCTTTACTTTCAATTTACATCATTATGTATGAAGTGAGTTTCTTACAGACAGCATATAGTTTGGTATTATTTTTATTCACTCTGCCCATCTCTTTTAATTGGTATATTTAGGCCTTTTATACAACCCGTAATTATTGATATGTTGGATATAAATAAAATAAGTCTGTCATTTTATTTTTTGTTTTCTTTCTCTTTTGCCTTCCTGTGTGTTACTTATACCTTTTCTAAAATTCCATTTTGTCATATCTACAGTAATCCCCCTTTATCTGCGGTTTTGCTTTCCACGGTTTCAGTTACCCATGGTCAACCGAGGTCTGAAAATATTAAATGGAAGATTCCAGAAAGAAACAATTCATTAGTTTTAAATTGCACATCGTTATGACTAGCGTGATGAAATCTCACTCTGCTCTACTCCATCCCTCCTGAGATGTGAATCATCCCTTTGTCCATGCTGAACGTACTACCTGCCAGTTAGTCACTTACTGCCATCTAGATTATAAGATAGGCTGTCACGGTATTGCAGGGCTTATGTTCAAGTAACCCTTATTTCACTTGATAATAGCCACAAAGCACAAGAGTAGTAATGCTGGCAATTCAGATATGCCAAAGAGAAGCCATAAAGTGCTTCTTTTAAGCAAAAAAGGTTGAAGTTTTCAACTTGATAAGGAAAGAAAAAAAATTGTATGCTGAGGTTGCTAATATCTATGGTACAAATGAATCTTCTATTTGTGAAATTGTGAAGAAGGAGAAAGAAAATCATGCTAGTTTTGCTGTCACACCTCAGACTGCAAAAGTTATGGCCACAGTGTGTGCTAAGTGCTTGGTTAAGATGGAAATGGCATTAATTCTGTGGGTGGAAGACGTGAACAGAAAACATGTTTCAACTGATGGCAATGTGTTGTGCCAGAAAGCATTGAATGATACAGTGATTTTAGTAAGGGGTGCCCTGAAACAAGTGATGCTAAGCCATTTACTGCAAGTAGGGGATGGTTGCACAGATTCAAGAATAGGTTTAGACTGAAAAATATAACACTTACTGGACAGGCTGTATTTGCCAATGGAGAAACTGTGGCCACATTTCCAGAGGAGTTGGAGTTGATCGAGATTTGGCACTATTCATGGTTTCAGGCATCCACTAGGGATCTTGGAACATGTTCTCACAGATACGGGAGGACTACTGTACACTTGTCCCTCGATTTACATGGATTATCTGTTCCATGCATCTTTTTTTTACAGGGAAGAAAACCACGTAAAAAGAGTCAACCAGTATGAAAAAAATTCTAAAGAAAAAGGCCAATATAAGTCATAAAAATATTTATTTCATATATTTTCACAAAGAAATGTTAATAAAAATTTAGAAAAATCAAAATAAATTTTATTTGCTGTCTGTGTCTGTGCTATAATCTAAAGCAACCAACCTCTTTTTAATTGGTACAAAGTCACTATCTACATTGGTCGAAATATTTGGAAGTACTACTTCAGTTTTAATATTTATGTTTATGTTTTTAGATAATCTTTTTCCAACCCCATCTTTTCCTAAGTTTTCATAAATTCTTCAATATTCGCTGCAACATTTTTTTAAGGCTCGTTGGATGTTTGAATCAATATCTAGAATTGCTGTTTCCAGTTTTGTGGCCAATTGAAGAGCTTTGTAAATATTTTCCGCAGTGAATGAAACTGGTTCAAGGTCACTGCCATATTCATCAGCAGGATAGGCTTCAGATAGTACATGAATTAATTCTTTATTAGTTAATTGATGATCAGCCAGTAATTCATTAATATCTACATCCAAATTGTCAGAGCCTTCTTTTTGAAATTTATTTAATAAATTAATAATGTCAGTTTAAACCCTCTTCAATTGTTAGAACTATATTCCCTGGTACACACTTTTCTGGCCAAATTGTTTTACAGCAAACAAAGTTGACAGCTTTATATCACTCAAAGCTAAAGCAATATTCTTGATACAACTTAAAATAGTGTGTAATCCAGGCTTCTGTAATTGTGATTTACTATCTTCAAGTTTATTAAAAATATCATTAAAATATCAAACAAAAAGACCCTTCAGGAATTATACTAAATTCCTTTTAGTATAATTAATCTTAAAGGTGGAAATAATGCCTTGATCTGAAAGTTGGATCAAGGAAGTTGTATTCGGTGGAAAATATACAACTTTTGTATTTGAATGTTCTAAATTGTGTGGATGACCAGGTACATTATTTAAAAGTATTTTAAAAGGAAGACATTTTTCCTTCATATAATTTTCAGCTTCTGCAGCAAAATATTTGTAAAACCAATCCCCCTCCCCCCAAAAAAGTAGTTACCCATGTTTTTTATTTGCTATCCAATTAACAGGAAGATCATTAATTGTGTGTTACTGAGTATTAGTTCTTTGTATGTTGCTGAGTTAAGCTATTATTTTTTAAGAAAGAGTAATCTCCAGTAATGGAAATTAAAAAGAACTGTGTAAAATGAGACCACATAAATGGACACCGTGTATAAAAAGTCTGTGTAAATGGGAGGAATATTTACCATGTATAAAAACTCACATAAAAAAAATACTGCGTAAATCGAGGGATGGATAAATAGTGTTTTTGAGTGTATCTTTTGTATAGCTTTTTGGATACTAAAAGCTTAATTTTTTACTTATTCTAGGTTGTTAACATAATACAGGCATATCTTGGAAATATTGCAGATTTGGTTCTAGAACACCACAATAAAGCAAGTATCATAATAAAGTGAGTCATAATATTTTTGCTGATGGAGGGCCTTGCTTTAATTTTGTAAAAAATATAACATCTGTGAAGGGCGGTACAGCGAAGTGGAATAAAATGAGGTATACCTGTACATACATAACTTAGCACAATCTACTGGTATTGACATTTTACCAGTTTGAGTGAAGAGTGCTTACTTCCCTTTTAATTCCTTTATGTTCCTCTGTTTATAATTATCTTAAATATTTCCTCTATATACATTGAGAACCACATGAGACAGTTATAACATTTTTGCTTCAACTGTCAAGCATGATTTAGAAAACTCAAGAGGAGAAGGAAAGTATATTGTATTTACCTGTTTTTAATCTTTCCCTGTTCTCTCTTTTACCATTTTCTTTCAGTTTAGAGAGCTTCCTTTAGCCATTCTTCTAGAATAAGTCTGCTAGCAATGCATACTCTTAGTTTTTCTTCATATGAGAATGTATTGATGTCCCTTGAATTCCTGAAGGATCTTTTTGTTTGATGTCAAATTCCAGTTTCTAGTTCGTTTCTTTCAGCACCGAAAACTTTTGTGCTACTTTTGGTTTCTGTGTTTTCTGATGAGAGTCTTCTGTCATTTGAATTGGTGTTCTTCTTTAGGTAATGTGTCATTTCTTTCTCACTGTCTTCAAGATATATCATTTGTCTTTTCTGTTCAAGAGTTTGTGCTGTTTTTCGGTGTAGATTTCTTTGAGTTTGTTTTTTGTTTCAATCTGATTGTTGAAGCTCTGTTAATTTTTTTAAAATCTATTCTCTTTTTTTCTTTCAAATTTGAGATCTAATTAACATACAGCACTGTAAGTTTAAGGTGTACAATATAATGATTTGACTTACACATACTGTGGAATAATTACGACAATAAGTTTAGTTAATTTAACATCCATCATCACATATAGATACAAAAAAAATTATTCTTGTGATGAAAACTTTTGGGATTTACTCTCAGCAGCTTTCAAATATACTGTACAGCAGTGTTAACTATAGTCATCATGTTGTACAGTACATTCCCAGCACTTTTTGTAACTGGAAATTTGTACCTTTCATCGCCTTTATCCTGTTCCCCCATCCCACCTCCACTAACCACAAATCTGATCATTTTTGCTGTGAATTTGAGGTGGGCATGTGTTTTTTAAGATTCCACATGTAAGTGAAATCATACAGTATTTGTCTTTCTGTCTGACTTATTTCACTGAGTATAATGCCCTTGAGGTTCATCCAGGTTGTCACAAATGGCAGGATTTTCTCCTTTTTTATGGCAGAATAGTTGTGTGTGTGTGTGTGTGTACACGCGTGCGCACGCATACACACACGCATGTTTGTGTTGGTACCACATTTTCTTTATCCATTCGTTTTTTAATGGAAGGGTCGTTTCTGTGACCTTAGTTGTAAATAATGCTACAATGAACACAGACATACAGGTATCTCTTTGACATAGTGATTTCGTTTCCTTCAGGTATATACCCAGAAGTGGAATCGCTGATTCATATGGTGGTTTTTAATCTTTTGAGGAACCTCATACGGTTTTCAATAGTGGCTGCACCAATTTACAATCCCACCAACAGTGTGCAGAGTTCCTTTTTCTCCAGGTCCTCACCAATACTTATGTCTTGTCTTTTTGATGATAGCCATTCTAAAAAATGTGAAGTAGTATCTTATTTTGGTTTTGCTTTGCATTTCCCTGATGATTAGTGACATTGAGAACCTTTTCATATATCTGTTGACTATTTGTATGTTTTGGTAAAAATGTCTATTCATTTCCTCTGCTCAGTATTTAAATTGGATTGTTTGTTTTGCTATTGAGTTGTATGAGCTTTATATATTTTGAATTTTAACCCCTTATCCAATGTATGATTTTCAGATATATTCTTCCATTCCATAGCTTGCCTTTTCATTTTGTTGATTTTTTTTCTGCTGTGTAGCTTTTTAGTTTGATGCAGTCAAACTAAATTTTTGATTTATTCTTTATTTTATTTATTTCTGATTTTGTTCTTTGTGCTTTAAGTTGCCATAGTTCAAAAATCATTGCCAAGACACATGTTGAGGAACTTTTTCCTATGTTTTTTTCTAGGAGTTTCATGGTTTCAAGTCTTATATTTAAGTCTTTAATGCATTTTGAGTTAGTTTTTATGAATGGTGTTAAGTTAGGGATCTAGTTTCATTCTTTTACGTGTGAATATCCAATTTTTCCAGCCTTGTTTATTGAGAGATTGTATTTTCTCCATTGAATATTTTGGCTGCCTTGTCAAATATTAGTTAACCATGTATGCATGGGTTTACTTTTGGGCATCTTGATACTGTTCTCTTGGTTTGTGTGTCTGTTTTTATGCCAGTACCATACTGTTTTGGGTACAATAGTTTGAAATCAGAACGTGTAATGCTTTGCACTTTGTTCTTTCTTAGAATTGCATTGTTATTCCAGGTCTTTTCTGGTTACATAAAAATTTTAAGATTGTTTTTTTCTACTTCCGTAAAAATTGCTACTGAAATATTGACAAGGATTGCATTGAATCTGTGGATGGCTTTGAGTAGTATGGACATTTTAACAATATTATTTCTTCCAATCCATGAACACAAGGTATTTTTCTATTTCTTTGTTTCTTCTTCAACTTATTTCATTGGTGTCTTTTAGTTCAGTGTAGAGATCTTTTACTTCCTTGGTTAAACTGATTCTTAACTTTTTTATACTTTTTGGTAATATTGTAAATGGGATCACTTTTTTTTTTCAGATAATTTGTTGTTAATGCATAGAAATGCTACTGAGTTTTTGTATGGTAATTTTAATATTAAATTTATGGAGGTGACATTAGTTAATAACATTATATAAATTTGAAGTGTATAATTCTATAATCCATCATCTGTATATTGCATTTTGTTCTCACCACCCAAAGTTTAGTCTCCTTTTGTCACCATATATTTCATCCCCTTTACCCTCTTCAGCCTCCCCCTATCTCCCTTCCCCTCTGGTAACCACCATACTGTTGTCTGTGTCTATGAGTTTATTTTCTTTGTTGATTTGTTGCTTTCTGTTTTATATCTCACATATGAGTGAAATCCTGTGGTTCTTGTCCTTTTCCACCTAACTATTTTGTTAGCATGATACCCAAAATATCCATACATGTCACAAATGGCAGTACTTCATCTTTTCTCATGGCTGAGTAGTATTCCATTGTGTATATGTACCACATCTTATTTATCCAGTCATCTATCGAAGGACACTTAGGTTGTTTCCATGTCTTGGCTACCATTTATCATGCTGCAGTGAACAAGGGGGTACATATATCTTTATGAATAAATATTTTCAAATTTGGGGGGTAGATGCCAAGAAGAGGGACTGCTGGGTCATATGGTAGCTCTATTCTTAGTTTTTTGAGGAACCTCCATATCATTTTCCATAGTGGCTGTACCAATTTACATTCCCACCATCGGTGTACGAGAGTAGCTTTTTCTCTACATCTTCTCCAACACATGTTATTTCTTGTTTTATGACAATAGCCATTCTTACAGGTGTGACGTGGTATCTCACTGTGGTTTTAATTTGAATTTCCTGTATAGCTAGTAAATTTGAACACCGTTTATTGAATAGACTGTCTTTACCTCCATTGTGTATTCTTGCCTCCTTTGTCATAGATTAATTGACCATACAGATGTGGATTTATTTCTGGGCTGTCTATTTTATTTCACTAATCAATGTGTCTATTTTTATGCCTATACCATGCTGTTTTGATTGCCGTAGCCTTGTAGTATAGTTTAATATCAGGTAGCGTGATACTTCTGACTTTGTTCTTCTTTTTCAAGATTGCCATGGCTATTGGGGGTCTTTTGTGGCTCCATATAAATTTTAGGATTGTTTGTTCTAGTTCTGTGAAAAACAGCATTGGTATATTCATAGGGATTGCATAGAATCTGTTGACTGCTTTGGGTAGTATGGACATTTTAATGATGTTAATTTTCCTTACACATGAGCACCATATATGCTTATACTTATTTGTGTCTTCATTTTCCATCTTCAGTGTCTTATAATTTTCTGAGTACAGGCGTTTTACCACCTTGGTTAAATTTATTCCTAGATATTTTATTTATTTTTGATGCAATTATAAATATAATTATTTTTTTAGTAATTTAAATTTTTTCCAATTACAATTGATATACAATATTATATTAGTTTCAGGTGTACAACATGGTGATTAGACATTTACATAACTTACAAGTGATCACCCTGATAGATCTAGTGCCCATGGGACACCATACATACTAGTTATAGTATTATTTACCATATTCCTTATGCTATACTGTACATCCCCATGGCTATTTTGTTACTGCCATTTGTAGTTCTTAATCCCTTCCTCTTTTTCATCCATCTCTCCAACCCTCCTCTCATCTGGCAACCATCAAAATGTTCTCTGTATCCGTTTGTTTTGTTTTGTTTATTGTATTCTTTAGATTCCACATATAAGTGAAATCATATGGCATTTGTCTTCCTCTATCTGACTTATTTCACTCAGTACAGTACCCTCTAATTCCATCCATGTTGTTGCAAATGGCAAGATTTTATTCTTTTTCATGTCTGAGTAACATTCTATTGTACGTATGTACCTCCTCTTCTTTATCCATTCATCCACTGATGGACACCCAGGTTGCATCCATATCTTGGCTATAGTAAATCACACTGCAGTGAAGATATGGATGCAACATGTCCCTTCGAAGTTGTGTTTTGGGTTTCTTCAGATAAATACCCAGAAGTGGGATAACTGAATCCTTCTTTGTCTCTTGTTATATCCTTTGATTTAAAGTCTATTTTGTCTGTATAAATATTGCTATTCCAGATTTTTCTTTTGTTTCCATTTTCACGAAATATCTTTTTCTACTCCTTTATATTTAGTCTATATATGTCTTTCATTCTGAAGTGATTCTCTTGTAGACAGCATATGTAAAGATCTTGTTTTCTTATCCATTCAGCCACCCTGTCTTTTGAATGGAGCATTCAATTATTTACATTTAAAGTACTTGTCAATAGATATGTAGTTATTGCCTTTTTATTATACATATTTTTGATATTTTATCTTTTTTCTCTTCTTCTTAAAGAAGTCCCTCTAACATTTCTTGTAATACTGGTTTAATGGTGATGAACCTCTTTAACTTTTTCTGTTCTGGGAAGCTCTTTCTTATCTTTTGATTCTAAAAGATAACTTTGCTGAGTAGAGTAATCTTGGTTGTAAGTCCTTGTGTTAATCACTCTGAATATTTCATGCCAGTCCCTTCTGGCCTGCAAAATTTGTGTTGAAAAATCAGCCGACAGTCTCATGGGAGCTTCCCTGTAGGTAACTAACTGCTTTTCTTGTGCTACTTTTAAGATTCTCTCTTTGTCTTTAACCTTTGGCATTTTAATGATGATGAGTCTTGGTGTGAGCCTGTTAGAGTTCCTCTCGTTTGGAACTCTGCACTTTCTGGGCTTGTATGTCTATTTCTTTTACCAAGTAAGGGAAGTTTTTTTGTCATTATTTTTTGAAACAGGTTTTCAGTTCCTTGCTCTCTCTCTTCTCCTTCTGGTACCCCTATGATGCCAATGTTGGTATGCTTGGTATTGTCCCAGAGGACCTTTGGTCAGACTGATGGAAACTCAGATATGGCGCCTGCCTGTGTCTGCACGTAGGAGTGGGGGATGACTCAACAAAAAGAGACAATAAATTTTATCAGTACTTCTGTCTGAGAGAAAGCTGCCCCTTTAGCCGTCACTCTGAAGCCAGACAATTTAGTTTCTCCTTCTATGTCCCTGGCACCTTTCAAGATGCTACCCCAGCACTGGAACTCAGAGCTAGTGAGTCTGTCAGTGAGTGAGTCCAGATATAGGACCTTTAAGAGGAATGTCTGGGACTCTCGCAGCCCAACATCTCACTCAGCCACAATTTCCATTGGTCTCTCAGCCAGAACTTATGGAGACTTTTTTTTCAAGCACCGGAACCCTGGGCTAGATACCATGTTTGGGGTCACGACCCCTTGCTCCTCTGGGGGGGACCACTGCAGCCGAGATATTCATCCTGATTCACAGCCGTCACATTCCATTGTGGGACTAGCCTAGTCTGTGTCTATGCCTCTCCTACCATTCTCAAGGTGACCTCTTCTGTTTCTCCCCAGTTGTAGGTTTTCTGTTCAGCTAGACTTCAGGTGACTCCCAATAATGGTTGTTCTTTAGTTTAATTGTAATTATGATGTGGTTGTGAAAGGAGGCAAGCACAATGTTTACCTATTCTGCCATCTTGACCAGAGGCCTTTGGAATTGTTTTCCTAATTTATCTTTCTGATAGTTCATTATTAGTGTATAAAAATGCACCAATTTCTGAATATTAATTTTGTATCCCGCTACTTTACTGAATTCGTTGATGAGCTCTAACAGTTTTTCGATAGACTCTTTTAGGTTCTTTCTATAGAGTATCATGTCATCTGCGAATAATTACAGCTTTACTTATTCCTTGCCAATTTGGATGCCTTTTATTTCTTTTTCTTGTCTGATTGATGTGGCTAGGACTTGCAACACAATGTTTATGAAAATGGTAAAAGTGGATATCCTTCTCTTGTTCCCAATCTTAAGGAAAATACTTTTAGCTTTTCCCCATGGAATATAATGTTAACTGTAGGTTTGTCATGTATGGCCTTTATCATGTTGTGGTATGTTCCCTCTACTCCCACTGTACTGAGAGTTTCAATCATAAATGGATTCTGGATTTTGTGAAACACTTTTTCTTCATTTATTGATATGATGATATGATTTTTATCTTAAAATTTGTTAATTGGTTTGTGGATATCGAACCAACCTTACATCCCAGGCATAATCATGGTGTCTGATCTTTTTAATTCATTCCTGAATTCAGTTTGTTAATATTTTGTTGAGGATTTTTAAATCTATGTTTATTAGGAATATTGGCCCATAATTTTCTTTTTTTGTAATGTCTTTGTCTGGCTTTGGAATCAGGGTAATAGTGGCCTCATAAAGGCTTGGGAGCCTTCCCTCCTCTTGAATTTTTTGGAATAGTTTGAGAAGAATAAGTGTTAATTCTCCTTGGAATGTTTAGTGAAATTCACCTGTGAAGCCATCTGGTACAGGACTTATATTCGTTGGGAGTTTTTTGATCATGATTTGATGTCATTAGTAGTAATTGGTCAGTTCAGAGTTTGTTTCTTCTTGACTTGATCTTGGAAGATTGCATGTTTCTACGACTGTATCCATTTCTTCCAGATTGTCTAATGTGTTGGCATATAACTGTTAGTAGTACTTTTTTATAATCCTTTGTATTTTTGTGTGTCAGTTGTCACTGCTTCTCTATCATTTCTGATTTTATTTGATGGCTATCAATTAAAATTGAAGATAAGATAAAGAGTTTCCCAGACAGGAAGAAGCTAAAGGAATTCATCACCACAAAGCCAGTATTACAAAAAAAGTGATAAAGATACTTTTTAAGAAGAAGAAAAGGAAGAAGAAAGAGGAGGAGGAGGAGGAGGAGGAAGAGGAGGAGAAGAAGGGGTAATCAAACATAAATATGAACAATAAATTGAAAATAAGTTCTTTACCTGTTTTAGCTCACTTAATCAGAACAATGCTGTGAGGTAGGATGCTATTAAAAGTCTCATTGTATGGATGCACAAACTGAGGCACAATGAGGTTAAGTAAATTGCTTAAGTTCACACAGCTATTAAGTGGCGGAGGTAAGATTCAAACCCAGATCATTTGGCTCCCAAGTCTGTACTTTTAAGCTCTGTGCTATAGTGCTTCTGAATACTGTACAGAATGCCCTGATTTGTTGTGGAGGTTAAATGTGATAATGTATAACTTATAGCTCAGTTTTCTTTTATGCAGGCTTCAAATTTACTCATTCGTTCATCATCCCTTTACCTTGCATTATTTCCTCTATAGCACTTAATGAAACTCTTCTGGCACCACATGTCTGTCTTCCCCTCTAGAATGTCCACTCCATGAGGACTGTGGCACTAAGTCAATACTTATTGAATTTATGCACTCACCTACTTAACAGATATTGATTATCTACCACATAACAGGCTCTATGATACACATTGGGGATAATTCATCTTAATCTTGAGACCTGGTACTGTAATAATTATCTTCTGCACTAAGGAAGTAAAATAGGATTTAGGACCCTTGATAATTGAACCCAGGTGATAATTGTTGAGACAATGCCGCCAGAAGCCTGATTTTCATCCATCTGCCTTCCTGATATGAGTTATCTAGCCCAATGCATGTTTGTTAAATTGAGTTGAATAATAAATAAACCAAGACTAGAAAATGGATTAGGCAAGGACTTCTGATGAATAAGATAGATGCTATCTGCCAAATGTTGTAGAGGCAGATAGAAAGTACACGAGCAGTTGAATGTCCACATAGTGAGTGCCGAAATAGGGATAGTGTGTGTGGTGGGGTGCCACAGCTGCAGGGAAGAGGAAAAACAGGAATGTTCTAGGCACATGGAACCATGTGCAATGAGACCTAGAGACCAGAAAGAGTATGGCACTGAGATTCCGGCTGGCTTTTTAGAGCAGGGCTGACTTCCTAGGCGTTTGACCACCATAGTCACACAGCCTCATATGTGGAAGTGGGCCCCATGCTTGAGGTTTAATGTTCTATGATTATTGTCTTAAAATTCTTAATAATTTTACCTTTGAATTTGCATTTTGTATGTGAAGTACAGTGGGACAATGGCGTGTGTCCTGCAGACTTAGAACTTTAGCTCATGTGAAGTCCCGCATCCCTGAACAGGTTCTTGGTGGGCTGCCTGGGGCGCTGGGCTTGGGTGCAGGTGCAAGAGAATCAGGTCAGGTATATGCACCCTGCATACTGAATCACAAAGCATGGCCCCTGGGTGCCAGTGAGGGCCTACACTCTCCCCTTACCCAAGGGAGATGACAGTAAATAGCAAATAAAATGCCACATTGAGAAAGGAAAAAGCTTGCCCCGCTCCATTTTGTGAAGAAGGGGCCCCTGATATTCATTTGCACCAGGCCCCACAAATTATGTAGCTGATGAGGGGCAGGAGGTGAGGCTAGAGAGGCAAGGCCATGGTAAGTTTCTACTTTACCTTATGAAAAATAGGAAGCCTGTGACGGATTTTGAGCAAGGATTGACAGGCTCAAATTTATATTTTAAAATGATCACTTTGGCTGTAGTGAGGAGAGTCAGTTTGGTGAGGAGAGAGTAGAGGCCAGAAGCCCAGTTAAGAGGGCAGGGCAATAATCCCAGTTAGAGATAGTAGTGGCCTGGATTAGAGCAGGGACAATAAGCATTGGCTGCAGGTTTCTGGTTTAAACACCTGGTAGGCTTATGCTCCCAGTTGCTAAGAGAGGAAGCAAGGAAGCAGATCTAGGGTGCAAGCAGGGGGAGAAATTTAATTTGGACATGTTAAATTTGAAGTATGTAAGTGGGCTATCCAGTAGAGATACCTAGGAGGCATTTTGAAGAAGGGATCTGAAATTCAGCAAAGAGTTCTGGCTTGCAGTTAGGTGCATAGAGGACATGTGGAGCCCTGGAAGGGAAAGTGAGGAGAGAAGAGTGTCCAGGCAGGAGGGCTTAAGAAACTTCAACATTTAAGGAGTGGGCAGGAGAAAAAGAATGCACTGGGATATAGAGCAGCAAGAGACATAATTAAGATCACATCGCATCATGTCCTTGCTCATAACCCTCATGTGGATTTCACCCAATTCTTAACTTCACTCAGGAAAAGCCAAAGTCCTTTATGGTGGCCTACTGGCCCCTACTACAGGACTCATTACTTTTCTGACTTATGCTTGTCCCCTTGCTCTCTCTATTGCAGAACACTGTTCTCTTTGTTCCTTTTAATAAAGTAGGCACACTCTTGCCACAGGGCTTTTGTACTTGCTGTTCTCTCTAATTGGGATATTTTTCGCTCATAGCTGTAGGGCTTGCTCCCTATTCCCTTCAGGTCTTTATTCAAAAGTCGCTTTGTCAGTGAGTTATTCCCTGGCTTTCCTACCTAAAATGTCAATACCACTGCCATGCCCCTCACCCCCACCCCCACTGTGTGTGTGTGTGTGTGTGTGTGTGTGTGTGTGTGCGCGTGCGTGTTGATTTATACACATGCATGTATATTCTTCATGCTTTATTTTTTCTACTTAGCTCTTCTCATTATCTAACATATAATATATTTCACTGATTACATTGATTTATCTTGTTTCATGTTTGCTTCCCCCACTAGAATGTCAACTCCATGAGGGCAGGGCTTTTTGTGTGCTTTGTTCTTTCTTTGTTTCTCCTGTACCTAGACCAGGGCCTGGCAGATGTTCACTATGTGTTAGCTGAGGGAATGGATACCCAGAAAATTGGGCATTCTGTAAATCAAAAGTAGAGAGCTTGTCAAATGGAGAGAGCACAGGGTTAGCACTGTGGTAATCCTGCTAAGAAAGAGCTCAAGTGAGATAAAAAAGAGAAGTACTTATTGCATATATCAATAGGGAGGTCAGGACATTGGTGAGATCTGTTTTAAAGGAGGTGGGGACTAAAATGGGACTGTAGCAAGTGGATGAAAAAGTGTACACAGCACTCTAAAATATTCCTTTTTTATAAAAAATTCTTTTTTTATAGGGTTGGCTTTGATAATACATCTCTGGATACTACCCAGGGGCTAGGAGTAGGAGGGAGACTTCACTGTATAGACTTCTGTACCTTTTGAGTTTTGCACCATGTATAACTACTATTCATTAAAAGTCATTATGAAGCTGCATAGGTTTAACTTAAAAAGATATTTAGCTCTGAAGTAGCAGACAGGAGGGAGGGAGGGGTCTTGACTTCGTTATCTGTAAAGAGCCAGTGAGTTTGTTTAAATGCTGTTGTGAAGGAGAAGGTAGGGAGAGAGTTGAAGATAATGCAGAAAGAAAGAATAATTGATTGAGAAGGTGAGGGGAAAAAAAGGATGCGACCTATGTGGAAAAGCCAACTTAGAAAGAAGGAAGGATAGTTCTTTTGTTGTAAAAGTAGGAAAGGATGTGTGCAGAAGGACGTAGATTCTGTGTAGCAAGTTGAGATAGTTTCCATCTGATTACTTCGTTTTATCCTAAGGAATAGGAGGCAGGGTCATTTATTTGCATGTGGGTGACAGTTGTTCCAGCAGCATTTGCCAAAAAGACTGTCTTTGCTCCATTATATTACCTTTGCTCCTCTGTCAAAAATCAGGTGACTATATTTATTTGGGTCTATTTCTAGGCTCTCAGTTTTCTTCCATTGATCTGTTTGTTTCTTCTTCTAACGCCATGCTTTCGTGATTATTGTAGCTGTATAGTAAGTCTTGAAGTCAGGTAGCATCAGTCTTCCAACTTTGTTCTCCTTCAATATTGTATTGGCTTCTGTGACTCAGATATTTTGGACAATGAATTTATTGTAGCATCAACCCAGTGGATGATTTTTCTTCAGCCATGTTCAGTGGTCCATTGTTATGTAGTTGGATTGAGCCAGGGTTGGGATTTGCATGTGGAGGTAATGAAAAGGCAGTGGGGCAAATGAGTTGAGGATATCTGTAATACAATGGTTGAAGTGAGGAATGCTGGAATTCAAGATAGGGAAGAAGGATAGAGTTAAGAATAGGTGAATAGGTCAAAAGTAGGATCACAGGATTCTGAGGACAACAGGTATAATGAATGATAGCTGGATGGATATACTGGTGGTCAGAAAGTTTGATGTATGAATTTCACATTTCTTATGTAGAGCAACTGCAAGTGTTGACCAGGTCTGGGGGTTGGTAGCTGAAATGGGTATGGAGGCAGCAGTCTCTGAAGATTAGAAGATCAAAGAGCTAAAAGGCCACGATGTCAGGCTTCTACATTGATAGAAATGTCACATGGGATGTTGGCAGAAGTTGGCTGGAGAGGAATTGGTGAGTAGGTTTTTAAATGAGTGAAGGGTGTATGTTGGGGAGATAAGGAGCAGATAGTGAAGAGGAGTAGGAAGCAGTATGGCTGGATAACAGGAAACTCAGAGAAGGAGGAGATTTTATATAAGGGTAAAGGAGAGATGATCTCAAAGTCTCACTGAAGAATGAGGAGGATGTCTACCCCTAGCCCAGCCCTGAGTTGTAATGGTCTAGGAGAATGTACAGCTTCTACCTGACAGGGCTTTAGCACAGAGCTTTTTAGATTTTTTTCAATTCCAATCCACTCCTTTTGAAAAATAAAAAATGAATTACTAGAAAAATGGTATGAACAAAAAAGCTCTACAAAAAAACAAGCTTCAATTTTGTATTATTTCTTTCAACGGACATAAAATTACTCAGCCAAATTGCCATTAAAGTTTTTGGTTGCTTACTCTTTCTGTACTATCTCAACTACCACATGGACCATACTTTGAGTGGCACTGGCATAGAGAAAATGGTTTTCTCATAAGAGAAGCTGTGTTCAGTTAAGCCAGGAAGGTGAGGAAGGGAATGTGAATATAGAGAGATTTGTTTACCAAGGAATTGGGTTGCTGGGGGTACAACAAAAAAGTTGATAAAGTTGATGAGCAGTGGATGTTGGGGGTAGAGAAAGCACATAGCCATGTAGGATGAAAGTTCTGGAGAAAGATTACCAGAGGGGTTCCTTTTTGAGCAGTGCCCAGAGGTAGCAGGGGTATGAGTCAGAAAGCATGTAGTCCAGGGAAGTGAGTTAATGCTACAAGATCTGGGGAACGTATTTAAAGATGGTTGAGGCAGGTAAATTAAAGGGTGAGGTCTAGACTGGGTGAAAAACTATTATTAGCTATTACTTACTATTTACTGTGTACCAGACTCCATACTCACTGTGCTAGGGACTTTATATACATTATCTGAGCCTTTAAAAAAATCCTACCAAGTTGATGATGATATCCCCAGTTTATTGATATGCAGCGTATTTACAGGCATTAGGATTAGCAGTCTGGAAAGTGATGGGATCTTGATCCCAGGAAGTCAGTTTATGAGCATGATCTTGGCTGAATCAGTTGTAGCTACGCCCTATTTTTATTCTCCCTGCTGTGTATGGCTAACCAAAAGATTGGAGGAGTTTGATCTTAGTCAGAAGTTATTTGGAGGGTTGCTGATGATTTCTTTGGTGAGGAAAGGTTTAATTTTGTGAGATTTCCACCTCCTATACATGCAAACTCAAATTTTCAAAATTAAAAAAATATTTTTAGACATTACAATATGAAATAAGTAAATGTTCATTGTAGAAAATATAATAAGAGAAAAATGAGCACCTGTAATCTTTCACTCAGAACCAATGTTGACTATAAAATCTTTTAGTCCTTTTCATTTAATAAAAATAGCTCAATAAAGTTTAAAAGTTTTGATTCAATGTTGAAATAATATTTTGGACATATTGGTCAAATAAAATATTAAAATTAATTTCACCTGTTCCTTTTTACCTTTTATTTATTTATTTTTAGGCGAGGCAACCCTTGGTTGACCTCACAGATTGCAAGGACCTTGTCAGCTTACAATCCCTTATTTTTTATTTTTTACGCCTATAGCACCTGGTCTTCCTAAGTGGTCTCCAATCCAAGTACTAACCAGGCCCAACCTTGCTTAGCTTCCAAGATCAGACAGGATCGGGCTTGTTCAGGGTGGCATGACCATACACCCTTTTTACCTTTTGAATGTAGCTACTAGAACATTTAAAATTGCCTGTTTGGCTCACATTATATTTCTATTGGACAACACCGCTCTACAGTTTCTTTCAGCTTTAACCATTTTGAGTCACAATCAAATTTTACTGTCTGCACATTTTTAGCTCTGTCATTATTGTTTTAGATTAGTGTGGTCTAATAGAACTTTTCACATGGATGAAAATGTTTAATAATCTGCCCAGTATGGTAACCCCTAGCCACATATGGCTACTGAACACTTGAAATATAGGTAGTGTGATAGAGGAACTGCATTTAGATTTTACTGAATTTGAATTAATCGACATGTAAATAGCCCTGTATACTGGACAGCAGAGTTCTAGACCTTATGAAAAATAAAATTTCCATGAACCTTGACTGTTTTTCTCTTTTCTAGTTGTGTTGGTGTCGAAGAGGAGAAGGCTGCTGACATTGACCTCTATCACTGCCCCAACTGTGAAGTCTTACATGGACCTTCCATTAGTGAGTACATCTTAGGGTTTCCAAGAGAAGATGGGCCAGAGGAGAGACAAAGCAAAGGAAACTTGGAAGGGAGATTGCCTTTGCCTGGGTGCTTCAGATTGATCTCCCTTGGGAAATAGAAGCCTGCGTAGGCCCGCAGGCCAGTGGCTACCCCACTGAGAGAGCAGAAGTGTAGAGCTTCACCTCCCTTCCTTCCTAGGGATTCCCCAGAGGAATCACCTATCCTCACCAAGAACTTTCCTGAGTCTGTGAGGGCTCCATTGACCCCAGATTTCCAAGAGCATGTTAGATTGGAAGGGAAGCAGGATCTGCTGAGGCCTTTGCTCTTGGAACCATAGCGCATGGCCATTCTGACTCATGGCTTCATGTCTTTTTCTGGCTTAGTGAAAAAACGCCGTGTATCTTCAAAAGGGCATGATACACACAAGGGGAAGCCAGTGAAGACTGGAAGCCCTGCATTCATTCGAGAACTCCGGAATCGGACCTTTGACAGGTAAGTTACCCCTACCCCAAGGGCTGGCGAACAACAGGGCTCTGGGAAGCTGGGACTCATCTCTTCCCAGCTTTCTACTGGCTGTCCCATTACATTAGGTGCTTTCCCCATTCGGGGATGTTTGCAGGGCTCTGCGAGTTCCCTTTGGGGAGGGATCTTCTGTTTAGTCAGTTTTTGAGAAACATTGCTAGTATTTCATTCAATTTGCAGAGTACATTAAGGTCCACTTATAGAAACTTTTGGTAGAGGTGAAACTTGTGGGAGGCAGTTTTCACCTAAGTCAGGAGAGGATATTTACATGCACCCAAGTATTGCTACAACTAGTAGTCTTAAAGGTTAGAAAGTTTAATTCTCTCATTGTAGAGAAGAAGAAACTCTTTTATAAAATAAAAAAAAAATTTTGAGTGGTTATATTTCTTTTACAATCAAGAAAACGTTTTTCTTTTTTAAAAAATTAAGACGGGCTTATTAAAAATAAGTTACTTCAATTGAGCAGAAATAATGAGTTAGAAAAATTAATGAATGAAGCACTCTCTTTGCTTCACTTTTAATTCATTTGATCATTTTTAGCTTTCCTGTAATTGAAGGGTTTAGAATTATAAATATTTCTTCTACTTAATGTTTTTTGTTTTATTTGTTTATTTAAAGGCAGCAAATCTCCCTTCTACCTCAAACCCCTCAGTTATCTTCTCCAAAGTGAACCAATTTCTTGTGCACACTTTCATAAATAATTTTTGCTTATATAGCATGTGCGTGTGTCTCTCTTTTAAAAAAAATACAAGTAGAAACACTATATGGTTCTGCATCTTGCTTTTTTTAAACCTAAATTATACATCTTGGAAATCATTGATAGCAGCACATTACAGATGTTTTTCATTCTTTTTAATGAATGTTTAGTATTCCATTGTATGAATGTATAATTTATTTAACCAATCCTCTATTGATAAGCATTTAAATTGATTCTAGTATTTTGCTATTAGAAAAAAAAATGCTGCAGTGAATGTCTTTGTATCTAAATTTTTACATATGTGGGTGAGTATATGTGTAGATTTACTACCTAAAAATAAATTGCTAGGTGAAAGAGTATTTGCTTTAAAAATGTTTATAAATTTTACCAAGTTATTTCCAAAGTGGCTATACCATTTCATACTCTCACTAGACAATGTATGAGAGTGTCTATTTCCCTATATCCTGGCTAACACTGTTTATTATCAAACATTTTTTTGCCTTTCTGATAAGATACAAATAAAATGTTTCCACTTACATGTTTTAATTATGAAGGAGGCTCATATATTTTTGCATATTTCTAAGTCACCCTTATTTCTTTCTCTGTTAACTATATGCTTATGTTGGACAATTTTTCTGTTGGGTTACTGCCTATTGCTTTTTGTTCCCCTCTCTTTAATTTCCCCCCTGCCCCACTTACACCCCTGACCTATGGATGTTGCCATCTCCCCTTAAGAACTGGATCTCTGAAGGCGGGGTGTCTCCTCCCACGTGCTCACAGCACACACCCGGGGCCTGGCACACCCAGGGTATGGTCCGTGGCTCCACCTGGGGCACGAACCCAGGACCTTCTGTGTGTAAAGCAGACATGCTAACCCCTACACTATGGAGCCACTCCCTATTTCTTACTAATTTATAACTTTCCTTGCAGAAAATTTTAATTTTTATGTAAATTTCTTACTATTTTTTATGAGTACTTGGCCTTGTTTCTCCCATATTTTTTCTTCTACTCTATGGCTTTATGTTTTCTTATTTAATCTTTGATCTGTCTATAGTTATATAAACAGTAAATAGACATCCTTCCAGATGTTTGTCCTAAAGCAACTTGTCAAGTAGTCCATCTTTTCTCCAGCGTGATTTTTATAAAAAAGAAAGTCCTGTTCTTCTAGTTAACTCAGTATGTGTGCTGAGAAAGTGATTGTAAAAATTATTTTTGTCTTTTTTCATCAATCTTTTCTCTTTATTTGACAATATTTTAAAAGAGGTAATGAATGCTGCTCTGGGTTAGAGTAAATCAGCTAAACTTGTCAGATATGTCTTTTCTTCTTTTCTCCCTGGGCAGGCTGTTGACAGATTTCTTCCTTTGTCATCCAGAGAAGAGCATTCTATTGACAGGATGCTGGATTAATCTCCTCACCTCTTCTAGAGATCTGGCTACTTACCTTGGATAGGTCCTTTCTTCCCTGGCACATCTTAGATACCTTCAGGAAGACTGTACACCTTGGATGAGTGGCAGCATCCAGTGAGGTTTTCAGTGGCAGGGCCTTTGGGGCTCAGGCTTTCTCTTGTGTGTCCCATAGCTCAGATGAAGTGATTCTGAAGCCCACTGGAAGTCAACTGACCGTGGAATTCCTGGAAGAGAATAGCTTCAGTGTGCCCATCCTAGTCTTGAAGAAGGATGGATTGGGAATGACATTACCCTCACCATCATTCACTGTGAGAGATGTGGAGCATTATGTTGGTAAGTAACACAGACCCTCTTAACTGTGATATTGTTCACTCCCATCAAGACCTGTGACCCTTTCTCTCTAGTCTACCTTTTGCATTTTTTTTCTTGCCATCTTGGGAATCTGAGGGGTAGTGCCTTGCCCAGAGTCATTCTTTAGCAAAGCTAGAAACAAAATCCTCGTCTTCTCTTTTCTTCCTAATATACCACAAAATCCCAGACCGAGCTCCATTTATTACTTGGGGCATTCCAGAGATCGTGGTGGTCTCTCTGTCCTTTGTTGAGATGAGAAAACCTTTGACTTTTGCCCTCAAATGTCAGTAGTCCTCTAGATATGAGTTTTGGGGGATAGGAAGAGAAGTGAAGTAGGGCCCAGGTAGATGAACTGTACTGTGACTGAGGCTGTGTTCAGGCAGTTCTGTTGCCCTAGCAGACCTGGACCTGGCACATAGGTCTAAGGAGAACGTGAAGGATTCCTACCCCCACCTGCCAAACATGTACATATAAATACAATGTCTGAGGGGAGAGGTTTTGCGTTTAAGGCTATTCTAGGGACTGATGAGGGGATGAGAGACTCTTCCCCGGTCCCTGAGACCACTTGTTACAGAGCCCATTCTCTTTATTCCAGGCTCTGAGAAAGAGATCGATGTGATTGATGTGACCCGCCAGGCTGACTGCAAGATGAAGCTCGGTGATTTTGTGAAATATTATTACAGCGGGAAGAGGGAGAAAGTCCTCAATGTCATTAGTTTGGAATTCTCCGATACCAGGTAGGACGGTCAGGGGTGAGTAAAAAGTCTGATAAATGCCTGGAACTTGGGATATACTGAGTGGATGTTAGTGTTCCTTTCCCTTCTTTCTCGTGGTTTCGTCCTTTGGGATGGGGAGCTGGTTTATAGTTTTCTAAGGTAGCTGCTCATATTATAACAGCGAAATCTTATTTCTCCTCTACAGTTTCTAGCATTGGATAGATTATACAGTAGCTATGTAAATTAATTTTTATCTCCTTCAAGGCTAGGACAGCTTTCTTAGACCTTATGCTGCTATTTAGAATGTGGTATTCACTTATTTAACTCCCAGGATGGGTCCTCTGTCCCTGGAAATAGATTTACTAAAACTACTCCCATGTAGTTTCTCTAAGGATAAGGTTTCTTAGATTTGAAAAAAGGAAAAAAGCTTATAATCTTTAAATGATTCTATCTAGACTCATGCACTTAATAGATATATGTAGTTTTCTCTGTATTCAGAACTGTGGGAGAGCCACCAAAATCATAACATATCTTTTTGCATTTAGGAAGCTTCCTGATTGTTTACTTCTTTGACTTTTAATTTTTAACATAATTATAGATTCACAGGAAGTTGCAAAGAATGTACAGGGAGGTCTGTGTATCCTTCAGCTAGTTTCCCTCAATGGCAATATCTTAGAATAACTATAGTACAATATTGAAACCCTTACTGGTGGTTTTAACATGCCAAGTTAAACAACCTGAAGGCATTTTTAAAAACTATGTTTGTTTATACCTCACTGCATCTTGAAAGACTATTTGAAGTAGCTTACAGAGATGCAGAGATAGAAAAAAGAGAAAATTGGAATAAAAGCAAAATAAAGGTGGGGAAATAGGATACGTCTGGTGGGTAATCTGCAAAATGTATGTATGAATGTCTGGATAGTTGGTAGTGAAGGACTGTAGAGTTTTCACTGAATTTCCTGAAGGTCAGAACAAAGAAGGGAATGCATTGTTATAAGATTCATGGTTTCACATAGGATATAAACAACTAGATGTTTGGGAGAAACATGTCTTTACCTGCAACTGAGCCCAGGGAGGTTTCTCTAATGGTTCCTCATAAAGATGACAATATGAGATGGGAATAATGTTATAAACCAAGTGTGTCAAATGAGTAGGTTTGGGTGAAGGGGGAGTATAAGCATTTAGTGGAGGAAATGATTGCTCTTGACTGGGGAAGGCTGTGGAGCTGGGACTTGGGACTTTTAAAGCTGAGTGGAATGAGGATGCTGACCAGACTTATAGAAATAAGTGTCCTTTGTGTCCTTGGGGATTATATGGAGGAACAATTTTTGTCTTATTTGACTCTTACTGGGATGGGGGGCATTTTATTGAGATCTCAATCTCAATTCCCAGTCAGCTGACTATCCGCTCTCCATCCCTTCCTTTCTAGGCTTTCTAACCTTGTGGAGACACCCAAAATCGTTCGGAAGCTCTCATGGGTGGAGAACTTGTGGCCAGAGGAATGTATCTTTGAGAGGCCCAATGTGCAGAAGTATTGCCTCATGAGCGTGCGGGATAGCTATACAGACTTTCATATTGACTTTGGCGGCACCTCAGTCTGGTACCATGTGCTCAAGGTAGGAATGGATGTGGCTTCTGGAGGCAGCCAGGCCTTGCACTTATTTGTTTCAGGAGGCAGCACAAAACAGGCCACTGAGGCCTACCTGCCTCCTGGATTCTATCTGGGTGACATATCCATATAACTCCTCTATCAGGGTTGGGTACCTAGTAAATATGCCATATAAACTGTCTCTGCTTTACAGTTTTGATGCTTAAAATATTTTTGAATAATAGCACATGGTTTTTCTCCAGCGGTTATCTTCTTAATTGAACCAAACTATACTCATACCACTATGTATGGAAATGTCCATATTTACTGCAGAAAGTCCTGGTAACATGAGAAGTTTTCCCTCCCTCCAACTTTATTGAGGTATAATTTATATACCATGAAATTAGTCTGTTTTAAGTGTATAGTTTGATGAGTTTTGTCAGTTGTATATAGTTGCATAATACAATTGCCACCACCATCAAGACAGAGCATATACGAGAAGTTCTTTTTAATGTCAGCCTTCCTATATATAGTTTCTCTTTTAGTGGTTGCTACAATTTTTTAATTAACATATTGATTATCAATGACTATAAAAGATTTTTGAGGTCTGGAAAACAAATTTCTGAGGTAATTTTGATGGTTTTCCGCCATTGTTCATACTATTTAGTTTTCTTTTCAGAAATGCCAAGGAAAGAAGCAGAAAATTTATATATCTTATGTATGGCTCTTGTCTGAATGATCATCAATCCTGAACTAGTTGTTTTCATTGATTTATCACAAATTGTCACATGTAAATGAAGTTGCTATTATGTAAATGTTAGATTTAACATTTTTATTTTTAAATAATTTATTTTTTATAGAAAAATTACAAAAATAATGGGAAGAATAATGTGCCCTTCACTCAGAGTCCCCAAATGTTACTGTTTTACTATATTCTTTTTTTCTCTAAAGCAAACATAAGAAGAGGGTTTTATATATTTTTTTTCTGAAACATTTGAGAGTAGTTGCAGACATGGTGTCCCTTTATCTCATAATAATTCAGTGTGTATTTTTTAAAAACAGCATAGTTATCAAAATCAGGAATTAATATTGATATATTATTAATCTACAGATCTGATTCAAATTTCTCCAGGTGTAGAATAGATATTTCTAGTGTTGCTTTTCTACATTGAAAGTTATTATCATGAAATACTGGTTAAACTAATCAAGCTGTGGGTTGAGTTTAGTTTTGTGCTAGTGGGTTTTTATTTCTTTTCTGCCAAATTATCTATCTGGTGATTTTCCAGTCAAAACATAATTAGGAAATAAAATATTCTTTTAACAGATAATCACCTAACATAAAATCTTCCAAAAGTCTTTGGGCGATTACTGAACTTTTAAACTTTTATTAGCTTTGATTGCAGGCTTAAGAAGGAACACTTTCTGTAAACAGCATTTAAAGGCAAATTTAATTTTTTTCTCGTCAGTAATGTGGCCTTCAATTCTCCTAGGGCTAGTATTATTGATCTTTTCATCTATAGAGGTCATTTTTCATTTGTCATTGAATCGTAAAATAGGAGCCTTTGGTGTACATTGGTACTAAGTTGAACAATTTTGTTTGAAATATCCTTTCCAAATTATTTTTGTCAATCATAAAAGCTTAAAAGTGCAGAGTGCAAAAGCACTTTTTGAAATTTTCCAGATCCACATACAAATGATTCTCTCTCTCATGCTCCAAGACCATGCAGAATTCTGGCATACTGCATGGTCTTGGAGCATGAGAGAGAGAACATCCTTTTGGAGATCCCCTGGAGGACTTTTCTGGAAATGCTTGGTATTTTTGGCACTTCAACCTCTTGTTTCAGGGTGAGAAGATCTTCTACCTGATCCGCCCAACAAATGCCAACCTGACTCTCTTCGAGTGCTGGAGCAGCTCCTCCAACCAGGATGAGATGTTCTTTGGGGACCAGGTGGACAAGTGCTACAAGTGTTCTGTGAAGCAAGGACAGACACTTTTCATTCCTACAGGTCTTCCCTGGGCCCCTCTGGGAGTGTTTAAGGAGGGTGGGAAGAAGAATGGAGGCTGTGGCACCAGAGCCAACCCCTTCTCATAATGTGTTGATCTGATTATGTGGGATATCCCTTTCATATTAGCTGAAGGCTCAGAATTGGACCTCAAGAAAATTCACATGGTGGCCAGTGGGCATCATGATTGCTTGGGGAGACTGCACATGGGGACATCCAGGAAGAGGTTGATGGACTTCTTTGCACTGGGCTGATGACAATGTGGCAGACAGATAGAGAACAGAACTCTAAGCCCTATGAATCTAAGGATGACTGGGAAGCTGGCATTGTCGGCTATATATCAGAATAACATGGAGTGAGGATGAGTTCTTCTAAACAAGACATGCCTAGCTTCATCCCTAGAATTACGAATTTGTAGGTCCAGGATGGGATCTGAGTGTGTGTAGTTTGAAAAAGTACCCCTAGTTTTCTCAGTTTTGGCAAAGTTGACATTTGCACTATGCTGAGTCTTCCATGAACACAATATGTCTCTCCATTTGTTGAAATTTTTCTTGATTTCTTAATTTCTCGATTTCAGAATTAGTGTTAAATTTTCTCAAAACATTTAGTAGAATTCTCTCGTGCAATCTCACAGCCCTGGAGATTTCCTTTGGGAGAAGCTTTTAATTAGCATTCATTTTCCTTAAACTTTATTAGGCTATTCAAATTATTTCATTATGGGTGAGTTGTGATTGTGCTTCTCAAGAATTGTTCAATTTTATCTAATTTGTGAAATTTGTGTGTAGAGTTACTCATAGTATTTCTTATCCTTTTGATGTCTTCTAGTTCTCTAGTGAGATCTTTTTTTTATTCCTGATATTATTTGTGCCTTATCTTATTCTGTGTTACTATTAATGGAAGTTCGTCAATTTTATTGAACTTTTTAGGAAACACTTTTTATTTCATTGATTTTCTCTATTATCTTTCTGTTTTTAATTTCATTGATTTCGGTCTTTGTCTTCACTCTTTTTTCCCTCTGCTTGCTTTGGGTTTACTTTGCTTTCTTTTTTCCAGTCTTGAGATAGGAGATTAGATTCATTGATTTCAGACTTTCTCTCTTTTCTAACATAAGCATTTAATGCTAAAATTTTCCCCTCAGTACTGATTTAGCTGTCACATATTTTCATATGTGGTATTTTCATTTAGTACAATATGCTTTAAAAATTGAGATATAATTCACATACCATAAAACTTAACCATGCTAAAGGTACTGTTTAGTTTAATAAAATAGTCACAAGGTTGTACAACCATCACTTCTAATACCAGAAAATTTTCATCATTCAAAAAGAAACCTTGTGTTCATTAGCAGTCACTCCCCATTCCTATCTCCCCACAGTCCCTGTCAAACACTTTTGTACTTTTCTTTGTATGTAGATTTACCTATTCTGAATATTTCATATAAACGGAGTCATGCAATATGTGATCTTTTGTGTCTAGCTTCTTTCACTTAACATATTATTTTCAAGGTTCATGTTATAGCATGTATCAGTACTTCATTCTTTAAATGGCTGAATAATAGTCTACTCTGTGGATATACCACATTTTGTTTATCTATTCTTCTTTGTAGTCATTTCAATTGTTTTCAATTCTTGGCTATTATGAATAATTTTGCTATGAACATTTATGTACAAGTTATGTTAACATATATTTTCAGTCCTCTTAGGTATATACCTAAGAGAGGATTTTTTAAGGCATATTATAACTCTATTTAACTTCTTGAGGAGCTGCCAAACTATTTTTTAAAGCAGCTGCAACATTTTACATTCCCACCAGCAATTTATGAGCATCTCAATTTTTCCACATCCTCCCCAACACTTGTTCTTTTTTATATTTATGATTATAGCCATCCTAGTGGGTATGAAGTGGTATATCATTGAGATTTTAATTTGTATTTCTCTCATGACTATTGATGTTGAACATCTTTCCATGTGCTTATTGGATATTTGTATATCTTTTTTTTTTTTGAGAAATGTCTATTCAAAACCTTTGCCCATTCTTTAATTTGGTAATTTGTCTTTTTTTTTTTTTTTTGTAAATTGTAAGAATTCTTTATATATTTTGAATATTAGACCTTTATCAGATATATGATTTGCAAATATCTTCTCTCATTCTGGGGGCGTCTTTTCACTTTATTGATGGTGTCCTATGAAGCACAAAAGTCCAGTTTATCTATTTTTGTTCATTTGTGCTTTTGGTGAAATATCTAAGAGACCATTGCCTAACTAAAAGTCACAAAGATTTATACCTTTGTTTTCTTCTAAGAGTTTTATAGTTTTAGTTCTTATATTTAGGTCTTTCTTCCATTTCAAGTTAATTTTTGTATATGGTGCAAGGTCAAGATCCAGTTTCATTCTTTGGCATATAGATGTCCAGTTCTCCCAGAACCCCTGGAAAAAACAATTCTTTCCCTACTGAGTTATCTTGACACCTTTGTAAAAAATCAAATGACCATAGATGTATTGGTTTATTTCTAGATTTTGAATTCTAGTCTATTGTTCCATATTTCTGTCCTATGACAATATCACACTATCTCAATTACTGTACCTTTGTAGTAAGTTTTGAAATTGGGAAGTGTTAGCCCTCCATCTTTGGCTGTTTCTGCCCCCCCCCCCCCCGCCAAAGACTGTTATTTGAATTTCTATATGAATTCTTATCTTCAGTTTTTTATAAGTTTTTATATGGATATATATAATCTTTATCACAGTCTACAGGTATTGACATTTTAATTGACATTTTACCAGTTTGAGGGAAGGGTTGAAACCCTTCCCATTTATAATGTAATTGTCTTAAAATTTCTTTTGCATACACTGAGAACCACATCACATAGTGTTTTAATTTTTATTTCAACTGTCAAACATAATTTATAGGATACCCAGAAGGAGGAAAGTCTGTTGTATTTACCTGTATTTTTACTCTTCTGTTCTTTCTTCCTACCTAATATTCCACAATTCCTTATTTTATCATTTTCTCTCTGTTTACAGTTTCAGGGTAGATCTGCTGACAACAGATTCTCTTAGCTTTCCTTTGTTTATAGATGTCTCGATTTCTCTTTCATTTCTGAAGGATATTTTTGCTGGATACAGAATTCTGGGTTGATAGTTCTTTTAGTACTTGAAGAATGTTGTGCTTCTTCCTTCTTGCTTCCCTGGTTTTTTGACGAGATTTTAAATGTTATTCACATTGTTTTTCCTCTATATGTATCATTTTTGCTACTTTCAATTTTTTTCTTTTTCTTTTTTATTATAAGTATTGGGGTGACATTGATTAATAAAATCATATAGATTTCAAGTGTACAATTCAATAATACATCATATGTATATTTCATTGTGTTTTCATCACCCAAATTTAAATTTTCTTCTGTCACACAGTGTCTTGGCATGGATTTCTTTGGGTTTATACTGTATGTGTTCACTGAACTTCTTGAATATGTAGGTTTATATCTTTAGCCATTATTTCTTCAAATGCTTTTTCACCCCACATTCTAACTTCTCTTTTCTGGATCTCTGATGATCTGAATATTACATATTTTGTTGTAGTCCCAACAAAATAGATAGTTTCAGATCCCTGAGGTTATTTTTCTGTCAGGCTATTTCCTCTCATTCATATTGGGTACTTACTGTCTTCAGGTTCACTGATTCTTTTCCTCATTGTTTCCATATTGTTGTCTATCAGTTATTTATTTTAGATATAGTATTTTTCAGTCCTAAAATTTCCAGTTGTTTCTTATTTATAGCTTCTCTTTTTTTTGTTTCAAGCATCTTTGTAATTAATTATTCATTGAAGCAGTTTTGTGATGACTTCTTTAATATTCTTTTCATATAATTCTATTATCTTTGTTAACATTATATTGTATAATTCTGGATTTTCTTTTCTGTTGCACAGGTCTGTTTGTCTCTTCATATATCAAGATCATATTGATTTGGTTACATTGGTTTTGTAGAATATTTAATATATGGTGATGCAAGTCACTTCAATTCCCTACCCATCTGCTTTTTTCTTTTATAGTGTTCTGTTCCCTGGCATAATGCCTTTTCTACATTGAGCATTTAGTAACTGGTGAACTGAATTTCCCTATCAGAGATTGGAGTTGGTTTAACTTACATCTTAGTAGAAATTCCCACAAACTGGTATAATCTACTTCCACAAAAATTTTTTAAAATTTATTTTTTAATTTATTTTTTTAATTGAAGAAATGCTTTAAATATTTTCCTCCTGTCTCCCTTCCCTTCCCCCTTCCCGGGGACCCTCTGGTAGCCACTAGTCCACTGTCCATGTTTATCCTGTTCATTTGGTGCTTTTAGGTTTATATCCCACATATAAGTGATATCATGTGATTTTCAACTTTTTCTGTCTGGCTTATTTCGCTTAGCATGATTATTTCAAGGTCCATCCATGTTGTTACAAATGGCACTATTTCATCTCTTTTTATGGCTGAGTAATATTCCATTGTATATATGTACCACACCTTCTTTAACCAATCATCTATCATAGGACACTACGGTTGCTTCCATGTCCTGGCCACTGTGAATAATGCTGCTGTGAATATTGGTGTGCAAATATCTTTTCGAATATGGGTTTTCAAGGCTTTGGGGTAATTACCCGGTAGAGGGATTGCTGGATCATATGGTAGATCAATTCTTAGTGTTTTGAGAAACCTCCATACTGTTTTCCATAGTGGCTGTACCAATTTGCAGTCCCACCAACAGTGAGTGTATGAGGGTTCCTTTTTCTCCACATCCTCTCCAGCATTTGTTATTACTTGTCCTGTTGTTTACAGCTATTCTATCAAGTGTGGGATGTATTTCATTGTGGTTCTGATTTGCATTTTCCTAATAGCTAGCGATGTTGAGCATCTTTTCTTATATTTTTTGGCCATTTCTATGTCCTCTGGGGAGAAGAGTCTGTTTAGGTCCTTTTGATCGGATCATTTGAGGGTTTTTTGGTTGTTATTGAGTTGTATGAATTCTTTGTATATTTTGGATATTAGGCCCTTATTGGAGGCATTGCTTACAAATATATTTCCCATTCTGATGGTTGTCTCTTTATCTTGTTGACGGTTTCTTTTGCTGAGCAGAAGTTTTTTAGTTTGACATAGTCTCATTCATTTATTTTAGCTTTTACTTCCCTTGCCTTTGAGGTCAAATTCCTAAAATCCTCTTTAAGTTCAAGGTTATTGAGTTTTGTTCCTATGTTTTCTTCTCTGCATTTTATTGTTTCAGGTCTTATATTCAGGTCCTTAATCCATTTCGAGTTAATTTTGGCGAGTTCCATAAGAATTGTCTACTTTCTACCCCAGCATTGGGCCAGGTGCTAGGGTCAAAAGGTCAATAGGCCATTTCCTTATAATGGTCTAATTGTCACAGTCGAAGTATTTACCAGAAGTTTTGGGAGCACAGAGAAGAGCATTTAGTCTAGTTAGAAGTTTGTAAAAATCTCAGAAGAGTAACACCTGAAGGGTAAGTAGGGATTGACCAAGGAAAGAAAGGCAGGAAAGACATCTCGAACCTAGGTAAAGGCATAACCGAAGAAAGCAAAGCTGTGTGAAGCAGTTTATGGATACTGGACCCTAATGATCAAGGGCTGAGAGCAGATGAAGCCGAAAAGATAGGCAGGCTAAACTTACCCTGGAGGTGACTGGGACCGTTAACATTTTTATTTAATTTCTAATGAAATATTTCAGATGTACCGAAAGATATAAAGAATAATGTAATGAACATTTATGTGTTCATAACTTACCTAAAAATATAAAATATTCCAAATATATTTGAAGCCTCCTGTATACCTTTCCTCAATTACATTCCCATTTTTCCCTCTCAGAGCTAGCCATTGTTCTGAAGTTGATGATTATCATTTTCATGCATTTTTATCCCTTTATTATATAGGTTGCCTTATTAAGCAATATATAATATTGTTTCACATATTTTTCAATGTTATATAAATGGAATCATCATATTGGGGATGTATTCATCTCAACTTGCTTTTTTCTCTGAACATTATGATTGTAAGATCCATGTTGATAAATGTAGCTGTAGTTCATTCATTTTACTTACTTTCCAGTATTCCATTGTATGAGTAACTGGCAGTTTATCCTTTCTCCTGTAAATGGACATTTCATTGAAGACTTTCAAGCAGGGGATGACATGGGCAGATTTGTATTTTATATATATATATATATATCACTTTTGGGTTGGGATGTGGAAGATAGATTTCAGAGGTGAAGATAGGTATAGAGCTGTGGTTTGTAACCAAATACTTTGGACTCAGGACCCCTTTATTATTAAATATTATTAAGGACCCAGAAGAGCTGTTAGTTTTTTATTTGTATTTATTAATATTTACCATGTTATAAATTAAAATTCAGAAATTTTAAAAATATTTATTAATCCATTGAGAAATAACAATAATGAACTCATTACATACTAGTGTAAGTAACAATTTTTATGAAAAATAACTTTAAAATCACAATTTAGTGATAAGATTGACATTTACATTTTTGCAAATCTTTTTCATGTCTGAGTTAATAGAAAACAACTGGATCCTCAGATCTGCTTCTGTATTTGTGTTATCACGTCATGTACCCCCTGAAAAATTCCACTCTACACCTATGAGAGAATGAGGGTGAAAAAGACAAATGACATCTTAGTATTTTCATGAACATAGTTTTGACCTCAGATATGCTCTAAAAGAGTCTCAGGAACACCCAGGATTCTCTGGAGCACACCTCGAAAACTGCTGTTGTAGAGGTGTCAGTTTGGAGGGTGTTGTAAGTAGCCTAGGTGAGAGCCAATGAGGAGTTCGACCAAAGCATTGGTAGGATGGACGGATGGAGAAAGGGAGGTGATATGAGAGAGACTTAAGAAGAAAAATCAGAAGGTCCCAGAAGGCAATATAGGGTTAAAGGCAAGGAGATTAGAGTTCTAACTTAGGTGCATGTTTCACAACCAACCTATAAGTAAATATTTAGCTAGGAAATGGCAGAATTTTAACCAAGATCTGTCCAACACAGAAACTATGTTTATCTAGGGCAGAGTTAGAAAGGGTAGTCATGCAAGGAGGTGATGATGTTTTTAGAGAGGAGAGAGGATGGGTAAGACAACAGAGAGATTTTGAAGTGGAGAGGAGAGAAGTAGGAGTTTATTAACCCCTTAAGTTGGTCCAGTTCAGGGTTATAATGATGGCAGACTTGGCTAGGATGGGTATTGGAAAAATGGAGGAACCTAGAATGTTCTGAATCAGAGAAACTTAGAGTGTTCTGAATCACAGCCAGGCTGGCTGCTCTAAGGAGTTGTGTTTGAGCTGAGTGGGCAATGGAGATGTCCAAAAGAAGAAAAATCCTTTTCTAGGTCTGATTTTGCCTTGTTACTGCAGGGTGGATCCATGCTGTGCTGACTCCTGTGGACTGCCTTGCCTTTGGAGGGAACTTCTTACACAGCCTTAATATTGAAATGCAGCTCAAGTGAGTCCTGAGGCTATAGTGTTTCTGAGTTAACCATTTCATCTGCTAGAGTCCTTGGGTTCTCTTGTATAGTGAGGAGTACAGCATAGAGGGAGGCAAGACAATCAGAAAGAAATAGATATACAAATTCCTGGTGATATTCAGTCTGAAGATGAATACCTCTTCTTCACATACTAGTTGTGACTTTGAGCAAGTCACATAACCTTTGAGCCCAAGTTTCCAAACCCATAAAGTAGGGTCATACAGGGTAGTTGTGAGGATTAGAGATAATGGATATAAAGCATCTAGAACAATACCTGATGATAGTAGGTTCTCAGTAAATGGGATCCTTCTTATCGTTATTGTTGTACCTTCTTTCTCCAGAGCCTATGAGATTGAAAAGCGGCTGAGCACAGCAGACCTCTTCAAGTTCCCCAACTTTGAGACTATCTGTTGGTATGTGGGAAAGCACATTCTGGACATCTTTCGAGGTATGAAGCCCTTTGCCAAGTGTCCCTTTTACTTTGATCCCTTGAACATGTGTACATGCATGTGTTCACACATAATCATTACTTCAATCAAAATACAGTACTAGTCCATCACCACGGAGATCTCCCTAGTGCTCCCCATGAGAGTCTCACCCACTGTCCCCACTGCACTATCCATAACTTCTGGAAACCACTGATCTGTTTTCTATCTCTAATTTTGTCATTTCGAGAAAGCTTTAAAACTGGAATCATACAACATGTGCTCTTTTGTGATTGGCTTTTTTACTAAGCATAATGTAAGGTAGAGCATGGATTTTACCTTTTTAATTTAGCAAAGGTGGCCGAGAAAGTTGGATCACAGTGAAATTATTCCTATTTCCTACCAATTAAAATAAGAAACTCATTCTGGATAGCCTCAGAGTTTCCTGGATGTGCTTCCCATGGGGACAAGGCTCAGTCTTGACCATTCTGGCATTGTTGTGTTAGTTCTGGGTATCAGTCCAGGTGAAAGCTAACCTTCCAGGTCTCCTCTTGTCTGCTCAGACCTGAGATTCTTCAAGGTGACTTGGCCAGAAGGAATCAATATCTCAAAGTTATAAAGAACCTCAGAGGCCAATGAGTACAGTCTCCTACCTAATACCTCAAACCCATATTCTTCTTCCTAGACAGACTGTCATTTAAGTGTTCAATAAAAGGATATGTGACTGACTGCTTATTACCTGTTCTCCTCCTGAGTGTTGCATTTTGAACCCAAGAGGCAGAGTAGTGTGATGGGAAGAGCACAGGCCTTGGATTCAGATAGACATGGTTTCAGTTGGCTTTGGCACTTTACTAGGTGTGTGCTCTTGGCTGAGTCTCTTTGCCTCTCTGAGCCTCAGTTTTCTGAACTATAAAATGAAGATAATGATACCTAGCTTATAGGGTGGGGTATAAGGATCAAATGAGATAGTATATGTCAAATGCCTGGCACATAGTAGGTACTCATTAAATGAATATTGTTATAAAAACTGAGATCTGGCATTGCATTTAGAATTTTGAGCATTTTCTCTGGTTGCCTGAAAAAAATAGTGAGTCCTTCACTATGGTTTCCCTGACACTGCCTTCCTCTTTCACCCTTCAGGTTTGCGAGAGAACAGGAGACATCCCGCCTCCTACCTGGTTCATGGTGGCAAAGCCCTGAACTTGGCTTTTAGAGCATGGACAAAGAAAGAAGTAAATATGCTAATTTATTTACCTCCTCTCAAGTTCTGCCTTTCCTGGCTTTGGGTAGGTGGTTTTGGGGAGGCGGAAGAGATCAGGGAGGCTTGTGGGTTCCTGGCATTAGAGTGGAGGACTAGGCTAGGACTTCTTGGATTATGCTTCAAACTTTTTTTCTGATTATAAAAAGTAATACACGCTTTCTCTAGAGAATTAGAAAAATGCAGAAGATTTAAAGAAGGAAAAACATCACCTATAATTTTTAACACTCAGGGAATTAATATTAATGTTTGGGTATATTTTCTTCTGGACTTTCTTATATGCATTTAAAGAACATAATTTCTGTCAACCCGTACATACGCTTTTTTAAAATCTGAATTGGTTGATTTATCTTAATTTTTCTGTGTCACCAAAGTTCTTCATAAACATTTAGTAGTTACATCTTTTGCAGGGGTGTACCCAGCCTTACATAATTACTTGTTTATCATTGCTTCCTTTTTATTTATTTATTTGGGGTTAGTTATAGAAAATTATGCAGTGACTGTTTGCATCAGTCTCTGTCCCTCATTTCTTGATTGTTTCTTCAGGATAGATTCCTAGAAGAGCAATTACTGGATTAAATTAGTATATGAAAAAAATGTAAAACTCTAGATACATACTGCCAAAGTGGCTTTTTAGGAATATATCAATATCTATCTATCCGGTTGAATACTAAAGAGCTATACTATAAAAGAGATTAAAAAGCTCTCTACTGATTTGGCAAGATCTCCAGAATTCATTAAGCATAAGTGTAGAACCATGTGTATAGTATGCTACCTTATCTGTAAAAAGGGGAAAAACAAGAATTATATTTGTATGTGCTTGTATTTGCCTGAAGACACAATCTGGAGGGATACAAGAAACTGATAAAAGTGGTTACCTATGGGGGAGGCCTTATGGGGCTGATGGCAGGGACAGATATATATTGAGCCTTTTATATATATGTGTATGTGTGTGTGTATGCGTGTATATATATATGTGTATATATATACATACGTACATATATATCTTTTTATATTGTTTGATTTTTGAACTACGTGAATGGATTACCTACCCAATTGAAATTTTCTTAATTAATTTTAAAAAATTCAAAAAAATAGAAATATCAATGTATTCTTATGCTTCTGATACTCTTTATAGACATCTTCCCCTGTATATAGTGGCCTAAGGAGAACTTTCACCCACTGCAGGCTTGACTTACGCATTCTCCCCATTTTCTGTTGCCAGCCTTCCCCTAAGATATCCTTGGACTACTAGTTTTGTGCCTTCTCTTGCTCCCTAGACTCACCTACACCTGGACCTTGTCCTGTGATTTTGTTCCCTTACACCCCTCAGGTGTGGCTGCCTTGAGTTTTATCTCTGACCCCGCACATGTAGTAAACATCAGAGTGACTTTGTCTCTCGGGAGCACCAAAAGAGAGGAAAATGGGTGGGTCCTAAGCTCTCATGCCCTAGGCCAGGATGGCTCCAGGGACCAAGGGATGACCCCAAACAGTGTGGCCAGAGGGAGCTGGAGGAGAGTAGGACACAGTTCCAAGGAGCCCAAGACTTACGAAGGAAGTCTTTTATGAAGTGCAGACAACTTCATGAGAGGCACTTGCTCCCTCACCTTTCCAGAGCCCCTGGGTTGGGAGGAGGGAGCTGTTAAGGTTATTCAGCTGGGTCACATGAATTCTAGGCCCCCAGCCCTGCCCAGCCACCAAATTAAATTCCAGATAGATTAAAAGAGTTAAAGAAAAAAATGAATCAAACCATGGAAAACAAAAAGTAAATGCTGAGGAACTTTTATCCTGTGGATACAGAAGTGAAGTGAAAACTGGTAGAAGAAATCACAGAGGAAAAGCTTGAGAGATCTGTCAACATAAACATGTAAATTTCGAGGACTCAAAAAAAGATTGCAAACAAAAGGAAGGCAACCAACAGGTCTCTGCTTGAATTGCTGTTGAGCAACCTGTGGGTCACTACGTGCTCAGCACTGGTTCTGTCCTCATAAGTGGAGAGGCTGGGATGTCCCCAAGTATCTCCCTGAGGTCCTTGACTTTTTGAAGGGTGTGGCTCAAGCCCTCAACTGGGCTTCTCACACCTCTTACACTATATCAGATATATGTTTTGCAAATGTTTTTTTCAAGTCTATGGTTTGTCTTAATGTTTTCCTAAGAGAAGTTTTTTTATTTTTCAAGTCTAATTTATTGGGTTTTTCTTTTTATGGTTCATGCTTTATTATTAAATTTATTGGGGTGAGATTGGTTAATAAAATTATATAGGTTTCAAGTGTACAATTCAATAATATGTCTGTTACATTGTGTATTCACCACCCAAAGTCAAATCTCCTTCTGTCACCATATGTTTGACTTCACTTTATTCTTATTTACTTCCCCTCTACCCCTTTTCCCTCTGGTAACCACTAAACTGTGGTCTCTGTGAGTTTTTGTTTATCTTGTTTGTTGCTTTCAATTTTATATCCCACATGTAAGTGAAATCATATGGTTCTCAACTTTTTCTGTCTGACTTATTTTGCTTTTTGTGTCCTAAGAAATCTTTGCCTAACCCAAGGTCACAAAGATTTTCTCCTCTGCTTTCTTCTAAATGGTTTTAGAATTTACATGTAGTTCAGTGATGCATTTTGAGTTTGTGTGTGTGTCTGTGTATATGCTGCAAGATATGGATTAAAGTTCTTTTTTTTGTGTATGGATATCTAATTGGCCCAGTACCATTTATTAAAGAGACTGTCCTTTCTCCATTGAATTGCCTTGGTACCTTTATGTGTTGGGTCTATTCCTCATACCTTTTGTTTGACAGGCTCTGCCGGACCACGAGGATGAGATCCCGGAGACAGTGCGGACTGTTCAGCTCATTAAAGATCTGGCTAGGGAGATCCGCCTGGTGGAAGTAAGAATCAGGGGAGCAGGGGAGGCGTTTGGGAAGGGCTTGAGGCTCAGGTGGAAGGTCAGGCCTCTGTAGTTGGATAAGAGCTTAGGGGAAGGATTGGGAAGACCCTATCAAGGACCCTATTTATTCATGTGTTCATTCATTCAAATAATTATATTAGGTGCCTCAAGTGTGCCACACATTGGGCTAGGTGCTTAGAATGCATAATAAAATGCCTGCCCACAAAGAACTCATAATCTAGTAGAGGGCAAAGTTAGCCTGTTTGAGCCTCTGTTTCCTCATCTCTAAAGGGAGGATAATTATACTCAGGGGTTGTTAAAAGGATTAAATAAGGTAATACAGATTGAGCATTAAGTATAATATGTGGCACACAGTAGGTGCTCAGTAGTTCTGATGGTGGGTCGTCGTGGTGGGTGGTGGAGGTCATGGTAGTTGTTGTTGTTATTAATATTTTGACTCAGTCTCTGCATTCTACAAAATGACAGTTCTCCTGGGTCGAAGATGATTACAAAGCCATGTTTCAACAGGTGGCATGTACCACGAGGCAGTAAGGTGTAGTGGTAAGAGACTCAGAGTAACTTGGGTTCTGTTTCCTGCTCTGTCACTTGCAAGCCTTTCAGAGCCTCAGTATCGTTATCTGTAAAGTGGGGATAACACCACTTTTTCAGAGTTTTGTTATGATTAAGAGCCCCTCGCACAGTGCCTGGCAGAGTAAGTACTCAATAAATGTGAGCTATTGTTATTAATAGATTTTGCAGCAAAGAAAGAACTTAGTGTGGGCTGGTGAAGTAGCAGAGGCACCAGAGGAGAATTGGTCTGAAGGAAGTTTAAACTTTCCTTTAGCTCAGAAGCTATAAAGTTATATTTAGCATTCAGGATATAAGCACTAAATCCATGATGAAGGGTATAGTCAGAGTGAGCTACTAGGAAGTTGGACTTCTAGCCTCACTACTTGCAGCACGTTTCACTGCCTGCAGCATAGCTTACATTGTCCACCTCCTATCTCATTTTCCTCCACTCTCATCTGTCAGAATCCTTTAGGTTTATAGTTAAAAGGCCTACCCTTTTTCCAGCTCTTCCAACTCAAACCAATTTTTTATACATAGAACTTTGGGCTGGTTGGAAGAGGGTTTAAAGGTAGATCATATCTGGTCCATTGGCTTTCAAATATTTTAAAGCAATGGAATCCTTTTATTTTCAAATGAGATTTTACGTGGAAGTCCATTATATACATATAACCAATCAAAGCATAGCTGCTATGAATAAGACGAAGGTGAGAGGCTTGGAGCTCCACTTGTTCCTCTTGTTTGCCTTCCACCGCCCTCTAGTCCCCAGGGCTCCCAAGAAGTTCAAAGGAGCCACAGAGCATCTTTGAAAACCACCTTTCCAGTCTAATCCTTTAATTTTACAGCTGAACAAACAGAACTCCAGAGTGGTCAGATCACTTACCTGAGGCCACAGAGGTAGCTAGTAGCAGAATTAGGTCTAGAACCTCTCTTCTATCAAATCCTTCAGTCCTTAAAGTTGGAACCACACAGTTTGGTACTGAATTATTTTCTGTCTCATGTCAGCTGCTCTTGGAATCTTTTCTTTCCAGTTTTGACAGTAATGCTGGGTTTTTCCTCTGCTCGTCTTCTCCTTACTCGTCAGTGGCTGGGTAAAGAAATGCCACCCAGTGAATTTTTGATGATTCATTGTGCAAAAACTAGGGTGTGCATATATGGAGCATCTGTAAGCCACTTACATGGCAGTACTGCCAGTGCCATGAACAGACCTCTGCTCTTAGAGAGAGAACCCTTGAGTAAGCTCTAACTCCCTCATGTACTAATACTCTTGTAGGATATCTTCCAACAGAACGTTGGGAAGACGAGCAATATCTTTGGGCTGCAGAGGATCTTCCCAGCTGGCTCCATTCCCTTAACCAGGCCAGCCCATTCCACTTCAGTATCCATGTCCAGGCTGTCACTGCCCTCCAAAAGTGGTTCAAAGAAGAAAGGCCTGAAGCCCAAGGAACTCTTCAAGAAAGCAGAGCGAAAGGGCAAGGAGAGCTCAGCCTTGGGGCCTGCTGGCCAATTGAGCTATAATCTCATGGACATATACAATCATCAGGCACTGAAGACAGGCTCTTCCCAGAAAGCAAAGGTGGGTGCTGGCCCATGGGTTCAGCTCAACCCTTTTGGGTCCCTTGGAAGAGCAGGGTATCAGAAGTACAGGCTATCCGGTTCTCCCACCTCCTTTAGGGCCCCTGTTGTTTGGCTACCAGTCCCACTCATTTAACAGGCATTTATTGAGACCTTGTCTATGCTGGGCACTGTGATAGGTGCTGTAGATGTAACCCCCAAGAGGCCGACAGGCTAGTGAGAAAGGTAGGCATAAAAACAAATGAGTGCAATGAAGTGTTGTGGATGCCACAATCAAGGGTGTGTGGGACCCTGAGACACAGAGGGGGATGATTCTATCTAGGGGGAATGGTCAGGAGCTCTTCTCAGAAAAGATGACACGAACTGACTCTTGAAATGCTGGGATGTGAATGACATTTGAGAACATGTTATATGAGTGTCAGATTGGAGTCTTGAACAGGTTCTTGAGAAAAGCCCTCCTCCAGGGCTCTACCTTGCTTCAAGATCGTGGTACCCTTCATGGGCATGTGAAGATGTTCCCCCCTCTTTTTAGGGAACATGTTTTTATAAGATTAATAGATTCCCCCTGAGCTAGCCATGCATTCTCAACCTCCTGTTCCTACGATCATTTGGGGTGGGGTTGTGGGACAATATAGCAGAAGACCTCGCTTGGTTCAGATGGTTTTGACAGTGAACTCAACCAGTGAATCCAAAGGGAACTGGCTATCCTGATTCACATGGGAGTCCCAGACAGGTGACAACTGAGCCTCCTCCTTCTGCAGTTCAACATCACTGGTACCTGCTTGAATGACTCAGATGATGACTCGCCAGACTTGGACCTTGATGGGAATGAGAGCCCGCTGGCCTTATTGATGTCTAATGGCAGGTGAGGTGGGGAGAAGGAACATAAAGATACTGGGACTGTCACTGGCAACATGCCACTAATACAAGGCATGGAACTAGGACTTGGGAAAGGAACATGGGTCAGGGAGGGATTGTGCTTCGGGAAATACCCAGATATTATCAGGTATCATTGCTTAGTTCAGAGGGCCATTTAAATGTTTGTGGATGGGCAGAGGAGAGGTCTGGACTCTAATTGGTAATCCTCAGAAAAGTCTTGTATAAATTTTAGAAATTTCAGCAAGTCACTGTGTCAGAACCACTGCCAGGTATAAGAGCATTAGTTTTCATGTACCTTTGCTATTCAGTTTTTAGGGATTTACTTTGTAGAAATATTTGCACAGGTGTGTAATGAGAAATATTCAGTGTTCACTGCATCATTGTTTATAATAGTAATTGAAAACATGTTCATCAATAAGGGTTGGATAAATAAATTATGGTACATCTATAGAATAAAATACCATGCAGCAGTTAAAATGAATGAGTTTAATATCTGTTAACATGCAGAGATGTCCAAGATATATTCTAAAGTGAAAAAAATCAGTTTATAAAATAATATATAGGAATAGTTCCATTTTAATTTTTTAAAAACATATGTGGGCTTGTGTAGAAAAGCAACATGAAGACTTTTTTTTAATTTAATTTTTTTGAAGAGGTTTCAAATTTAATTTATATAGTTTAAAATTCAAAAAATGTGAAAGAATACATAGTGAAAAATTTTGCTCCCACCTCTCCCTGTTCTCCAGTTCCCCTCCCCATGGACAACCAACATCAATGATTTTCTTCTAGAGATATTTATACACATTCATGCAAATAAATATACTTTTTATATATTTTATGCTTGTCACACCAAATATGTAACAGTAGTTATCTCTGGAAAGTAAGATATGGGAGGCAGGAGAGGAAATTTTCACTTCAGTAGCATTTGAATTTTGTACAGGGAGCATGTATTACTTTTAAAATAATTTTTAACAGAGCATTTTCTAAAAGAATAAAAGCTGTCATAACAAAAAACATGGACTTAGGAATCGGACAATCCTGAGTTTGAATCCCAGTTCTGACATGTATTCATGTGTAACCGTAGCAAGTTAATTAACCTGTCTGTGCCTCAGTGTCCTCATTATATCTCTTCTATAGATAAAACTTACCGAGGGTTGTTGGAGTCCTAAATGAGATAATGTATGTGAAGTGCTTATCACAGTGCCTGCCAATAGTAAATGCTTAATTAATGGTAGCTCTTATGATGAAGTTGAAGATGAAAAATAATAGTGATGGTGGTGGTGATGATGACGTGGGTGTGGTTAGAAGCTGAGTAGGTCATCAGAAAACCTGAAACATGTAGGAAGGCAGAGGAAGATAGTAAGAGTTATCATCTGGACACTCAGAACACCAGACAGGAGCAGTCAAGAGCTAAGTACAGAATATGAACAGAGTGGGAACATAAGCAACAAGGATACCTTAATAGCCTTTTTGTTGGAAAAGGTTGTCTTCAGATCCCAAGGGCAGGTGTAGTAGGCCCACCTGGCTGGGAAATAAGGGAAAAAGGGGAGTGTGAGAGTAGGGCAGATTCTGAAAGCAGCAGTTATTCTTGGGAGTTGAGAACCTAGTTACTAAAGAATAAGATTAGAGAGACTGTTGAGCATTGCCTTTGTCCAGAACCCATGGTCAGTCTCTGGGGAAGAGAAAATTGAGAATCCTAAGGGTCCTACCTGTAATGACTATTGAGGATACAATGAGATATTTTCCCTTTCCCCACCAGTCTTTCTTGTGCTGTTTTTATTACCTCCTGCAGCTGCCAGAGATGGCTGTTAAGTGAACCTAGAGAATTAAGGTATAGAAATATTTACAGATCAGACAATATTATGTCTGGGCTTTTCTCCAAAATAATCCAGTGTTTTGGAGGGACTGAGGTATAGATGAAACAAGATTGGCTGTTGATAATTGCTGAAACTTTACTGGATGATAGGTACATGGGAGTTTGTTATACTTTTATATTTTTGTATATGTTTGACATTTTTCATAATTAGAAGTTAATAAAAGATTAGGGTATAAATAGCTACCATTTACAGAGCTTCTGCTCTGTATCAGACTCTATCTTAGCCTTTTATATACATTATTTTATTTTGTCTTCTTGACAACCCTGAAGGTCAGTGTTATTATCCCTATTTTACTAATGTAGAAACTGAGGCTCTGAGAACTTAATTAAAAGATTAGCTACCATTGGGCACTGGCCATGTATAAGTCTCTACATTAGTTCACTTAATCCTCCCAACACCTCTATGAGGTAGAAAACAGGCCAATTTAATGACAGCCAATTCACTGAAAGCTAGTTAATCAAATGACTATTTGTTGAATGTATTAAGTATATTGATTTACCAAAAACTTGTTTCTTTTTAACTATAAGGTTTATTTTAGCAGTTTATACTGGCTAATATTGTTTACCAAGTATAACAGGATTATTTAAACTACTTTTGAGTTTTTCTACTTCCTTTATATATCTTAACAGCTTTTTTGAGGTATAATTTATATACCATATAGTTAACTTCTTTTAAGTGTACTCTTAAATGACTTTTAATAAATTTAAAGAATGTGCAACCATCACCACAGTCCAGTTTTAGAAAAATTTGATCACCCAGAAAGATCCCTTATACACACTTATAATTAGTCCTGGTTCCCTTCCCCAGACCCAAGCAACTACTACTCTACTTTCTGTCTATATAGATTTGCCTTTTCTAGACATTTCATGTAAATGGAGTCATACAGTATGTGGTCTTTTGTGGCTGGCTCCTTTCACTTAGCATGTTTTTGAGGTTCATCCATGCTGTACTATGTGTCATTAATTGGTTCCTTTTTATTGCTGAATAGTATTCCATTGTATGGATATACCACATTTTGTTTATTTACTAGTTGATGGTCATTTAGATTGATTCAACTTTTTGGCTATTGTGAATTATGGTGCTATGAGCATTTGCCTACAAGTTTTTGTGTGGACATATGTCTTTATTTATCACTTAGGAGTAAAATGTTTTGTCATATGGTAACTCTAATGTTTTACTTTTTAAGAAACTGCCAAAATTTATTCCAAAGTGTCTGTACCATTTTACATTCCCACCAGCAATTATGAGTTTCTCCTTATACTGGTTAACACTTATTATTGTCTATCTTTTTGTTTATAGCCATTCTGGTGGATGTAAAGTGGTATCTCATTGTGGTTTTAATTTGCATTTCCCTAATGACTAATGATGTTGAGTATCTTTTCATGTAATTATTGGCCTTTTGTATATCATCTTTTGAGAAATGTTTATTCACATCTTTTGCTCGTTTTTTTTTTTAATTGGCTTGCTTGTCTTTATAATAGAGTTCTAAGAGTTATTTAAATATTCTGGATACAGATCCTTTCCTAGATAAATGATTTGCAAATATTTCTTCCCAGTCTGTGGCTCGTCTTTTCATTTTCTTAATTGTGTCTTTTGAAGCACAAACATTTTGAATTTTATTTAATCCCAAGTCCCAAAGATATTTTCCTACATTTTATTCCAGAAGTTTTATAGTTTTAGTTTTTACAATTAAACTTATGATCCATTTTGGGTTAAGTTTTGTATATGATGTGAGGTAAGAATCCACATTTATTTCTTTGCACGTGATATCCAGTTATTTTAGCATCATTTATTGAGAAGGCCATCTTTTCCTCACTGAATTGCCTTAGCACTTTTGTCAGAAATCAATAGACCATAAATTTAAGGGTTTATTTAGTTCTAGACTTTCAGTACAGTTCCAATGATATATGTCTATCTTTATGGCAATATAAATTTTGAAATGGAGTAGTCTAAGTCCTTCCAACTTTGTTCTTTTTCAGAATTGTTTCAGCCATGTTAAGTCCTTTGCCCATATACATTTTAGCATCGGCTTATTTCTACAAAAAAAGCTAGTTGGATTTTGATGGGGATTGCATTGAATCTGTAGATCAATTTGGAGAGAATTGCCACCATAACAATATTGAGTGTGACTGTTTTTATGTTCTCCTTCTCTCTCTAGCACTAAGAGGGTAAAGAGCTTATCCAAGTCTCGGCGAGCCAAGATCGCAAAGAAGGCAGACAAGGCTAGGCTGGTGGCAGAACAGGTGATGGAGGATGAATTTGACTTGGATTCTGATGATGAACTGCAGATTGATGAAAGATTGGGAAAGGAGAAGGCAACTCTGATAATAAGACCAAGTGTGTACCTGTTCTTTCTCTTTCCTTCCTTGCCCATTTCACATTTGTTTTTGGTCCCCTTGATGGACTTCAGACCTTAGGCCTGAGCTCAGTGACATTCTGATTTCCCAGCTCTATAGGCCTCCACGCAACCTTTGCTCTAGAGATTTATTTATAAGCTAATTCCTAAGCTCCCTAAATTATTCATCTGTCATTACTTTCAGGAAAATTTTCTTTCCCCTGAGTGTCTGGCTCAGATGCTAATCTTAGCTTCATAATTCATGGTAAGAACATTCCATTGTTTCCTAGAATTTCCCCGAAAGCTGCCCCGTGCAAAGCCTTGCTCTGACCCCAACCGAGTTCGTGAACCAGGAGAAGTTGAGTTTGACATTGAGGTAGGAGCCTGTCCTGTGTCTAGCCTTCTGCTCATTCTGGTTACAGAGGCAGATGACAGATTGTTATTTTAGTTGGGGGGAAAAAGATATCATATGCACTCAGTTCCAAAGGTATTTATTAAGTGAAGGATTGTGTACTAAATGCTGCTGAGCATATCAATGGAATGTTATAATTTAGTTGAACTATTCTTAAAATCCTTTAATACGGAGTAGAATAAAAGACAGTGTGATGTAGCAGAAAGAATATCTGATTTAGAATATCTGATTGTGATCTTACACAAATTATTTAACTGAGCCTTTGTTTCTTTATCTATAAAATGGGAGTTATAATGCCTACCTCACAAAGATGCTATAGAAATTAAGATGAAAGAATGAATATTCTGCTTTGTACTTGGTCTGTACTTGGTGCTCAGAAGGTATTAGTATCAGGAGTGAGACTGTCAACCCTGTATTGGGGCCTTACCAGACCAACCCTGGGCAGCTGAGGTGATAACTTCTTTCCCCAACAGGAGGACTATACAACAGATGAGGATATGGTAGAAGGGGTAGAAGACAAGCTTGGGAACGGGAGTGGAGCTGGTGGAATTCTGGATCTGCTTAAAGCCAGCAGGCAGGTGGGGGGACCTGACTATGCTGCCCTCACGTGAGTACTCGCTTTGTTCTCCCCTTTCTAGGTGATCAAACAGCACATCCGTACCCCCTGCCTGAAGGGCTAGGTCGGCCAATCAGCAAATATTTATTGAGCTATTTAAAGGGACAAAGAATTAGTGAGGACATTTGGGCTGAAAGAATAAAGTAGACATGAAATCTGTCCTCGGCAACTTAAGATCTGACAGAGAGAGGCTGTATAGACATCAAGGGGAATAGGGTTCTTTGGAAGTTGGAAGAGGGGCCAGAAGAGACATGGAAGGAGAACTAGGCCTTGTTTAAGATAAAAGAGGGGGAAATGCAGCATAGATGAACAGGGAGGGAGGTACGCCCATCTTTTTGTCATCTTACCTGCTATCTGTGGAGAGACTTGAGGCAAGAAGGACTGGCCTTTTCGTGAAAACAATCTTCGATGCTATCTGGATCCTTCAGTTTGATTTCTGGTTTTTCGTCTGGGATGGTTCTTTCCTCCTTCCTCTCATCCTGACCTTGCCCCTGTTGTCCACTGTCCCTGATTATTTTGATGACTGCTTTCCTCTGAGAACTAGAGAAACTCCCTCAACATTTCTCCTCTGTCTCTTGCAGCGAGGCCCCTGCCTCTCCCAGCACTCAAGAGGCCATCCAGGGCATGCTGTGCATGGCCAACCTGCAGTCCTCATCATCCTCCCCGGCTACCTCCAGCCTGCAGGGTTGGTGGACCGGGGGACAGGACCGAAGCAGTGGGAGCTCCAGCAGTGGGCTGGGCACAGTGTCTAGCAGTCCTGCTTCCCAACGCACCCTGGGGAAGCGGCCCATCAAGCGGCCAGCATACTGGAGAACTGAGAGTGAGGAGGAGGAGGAGAACGCCAGTCTGGATGAACAGGACAGCTTGGGAACATGCTTCAAGGATGCAGAGTATAGTAAGAGCAGCTGAGCACTTGGGCCCAGACCAGAAGGGCTCACCTAGTCCCAGTCTCAATCCCAACATAGGACAGCCTGTAGTGAACAAAGGCTTGACCTTAAGCCTAATAGTTGGTTTCTTAGAGCCCTGTTTTCTTTATAAAATGGAGATATCTCACAGGTTGATGTAAGAGTTAGAGATGATGCTTGTACAGAGCACCTGGCACAGTGTCTTGCTCATGGGTAGCCTTCAGAAGTTGGTAGCTATTATAATTAGCTGTCATTCACTTTTATTTGTTTGCTTGCTTGCTTGCTTGCTTGCTTGCTTGCTTGCTTTTGAGTCAAAAGGAAAATTTATTAGAAAAGAGGTAACACTCCATGGACAGAGTGTGGTCTCTACCTCAGAGGCAGAGAGTGAGAGGGACAGTGAGAGAGAGAATAAAGGCACTGAGAGGGACAATGACAGTAGAGAGAGACGAGGACAGTGAGAGACAGAGAAAAGGTACTAAGAGGGACCTATGATTCACTTTTAGCATTGTCCTTCACTACTGGTGACCTTTTTCCCTCTTGTCTATTTTACTTCTGTGTCATTCAGTTTATCCCTTGCAAAGTTATATAAATAATGACCTTTCAGTGCTCTTTTTGCATTTAAGAGATGACTCCTTTTTTAAAGCTAAGATTCATTGAGTACTACAGTGTATAAAGCACTTTTTGATATAATACAGCTGACTTCAATATGGGCTTTTGCTTTAATACTATTTTTAAAATTTAATGGTATCGACCAAAGATTAGAGTAAGATAGAGAAAGCAAAAATTTCCTTTGACTAACACTCTTACCCCTCTGAGAAAGGTTACCCAAAGGTAACCTTTGTTATTAATTTGATGTATACTTTTCATTTTCTTGTATTTACACCCATATAGAGAGATAAATAGAGGTATAGTCTTGTTTAGTGTGTTGGTTCTACCACTTGCTTGGATATCTTTCAACATCAGTTCCTAGAGATCTGTTTCATCAATACATTGAGATCTACCTGCTGCATAGTAGTCTATTGCATAGATGTGCCATCATATGTTTAGACACTTCCTACTGATTAACATTTAGGTTGTTTCTAACTTTTTAGTGTTACTAACAGTGCTACAGTGAAAATTATTTTAAATAACTTTTTGTGCTCATGTGCTAGCTAACATTTCTCTAGGGTAGCTAAACCTGCTGGGTTGAAAGGTGTGTTCAAAATAAATATGAGTAGTGCCAAATTCTCCTCCAAAAGGGTCAGTATATGAACAGTGTATGAGACATACTTGGTCCTCCACAGCCTCACCAGCAGTGGGTGTTATCTGCCTTAGTTTTTGTCAGTCTGGTGGCAGTCAGTGGTGCCTCAGTTTATTTTATGTTTATTGGCTTTTTAAAATTTCTTTTTTGTGAATTATCCATTCAGTCTTTCACCCATTTTTCTATTATGTTTGTTTTTGTTATTGATTTGTACGTGTTCTTTGTATATTCTACACTTGCTGGAGTGTTTTAATATATTCTAGAAATGTTGAAAAATATTTTTTTTAGTCTGTTGCTTGTATTTTAATTTTATTTATGGTATATTTTAGCAAGTAGAATATTTCAGTTTTCACATAGTCATCTTGATCAATTTTTTTGTGTTTTATGTCATGTGTAAGAAGATTTTCTTATATTTTTACATAAAACTTCTATAGAAGTTAAAATTTTAGCTCTTTTTCTGGAATCAAATTTTGTGAATTGTAGGAGGTAGGAATCTAACTTAATTTTTTTCCACATGGATAGTCATTTGCCCCAACACCATTTATTGACTAATTTATCATTATCCCCCCGATTTGAAGTTCCACTTTTGTCAAAAACTGAATTCCCATGTAAACCTGGATTTTTTTTCCTGCTCTATATTTCCAATTCTGTCCCTTAATAACTATGTGACCTTGAGCAAGCTATTTAACCTCTCTGTGCCTCTCTGATAATAGTACCTACCACATAGGTTGTTGTGGGTTTAAAAATGAATTAATATACATAAAGCACTTAGAACATTGCTCAACACATGGTAAGTGCTGTACGTGAGATACTATTATTATTATTATGCTCCATAAAATCAATTTGTCCATTCCTGTAGGTTAGTTACTATAGACCTTGTGTCTGATAGGGCAGATCTCTTCTGCAGAACATGCTTTGGACCTGAGCAGAACACAGATGCTCAGTAAGCCCATCATCGCTGAGCTGAGCTACGATTGGTCTTAGGGGCATGCCAAGTTGCCCAGTCACCTACCCTACTATCTTCAGCAGACAATCACATCAGCATACAGCCAAGACATCCAGACCTGGTCTAACTAGTCCCCTCAGAACAAACAGTTCACTTAGCCTCTGCTTCCTGTTACCCCTCCCCATCCCTACTTTACCCCACAACATTAGAAAGGCAGTTTAACAGAGATACCAACCTACTTCTTATTTTTCTATAATTTCTAGGCTATTATTGAGCTTTTCCTATTGTAGATGAATTTTGGAATCAGCTTGTCAAATCCTAATAGGATTTTTTATTAGGATTTCATAGCATTTACAGATTAATTTATGGGGACTGACATCTTTCATCAGAGGCTTTTCTCCTATAGTAGGGTATGCATTCCTGAAAAACTTCACATCCTGAAAATTCGTACACTAAAATATAGAGCTTACAAGAAAAAGAGGGTAGAGACATACCCCTTAAAATCTGTGTGGCTTTGAAACCAAAACACTAACTCAGATAATGATAGTCCTAATACTAATCCTTGTTCAGTTAGAGCCCATTGACATTTGCACCCAGCATCACTCAGTGGATCCCTTGTAGCCTGGGCTCAGACTTCCCTCTTCCAGATGTAGGTTCTTGAGGGTATTTGTTTAAGGTAGATACTAGCTTCATCAAATTAAAATCTAATCCAGGACCTAGTCTTCAGCGATCTGTTTTTAAACACAGGAGGAAGTGTCTTCACAATTTCTTCATCTGCTCTCTTAGCCATCCTCCTTTCCCACCAGAACTTAATTTTGTAGAAAACAGAACCACCATTTACTCTCCTTCTGATGGGAGTCACTATTGCAGGACTTTTATCATTTATCTGTAGGTCTTCATATATACCTAAGGCTTTCTCAGTAATTGTAAGAAACTTCAACACCGCTTGGTTAAGAACAACTTGCCAGGGAAAATTGCTTTTGATCCAGTTCGACTTCTAGATGGCATTGATATTGTTCTGCTATTTACCTTTTATGTATGAACAATAAGAAAACAGACCATCTTGTCCAATCTTCAAACATGGCTTGTCTCTCTGTTTATTCAGGGGTTTTTTTGTATATCTCTTTTTTAGCTTATTCTTCAGTTTATTACTAGGTATTTTATAGTTTTGTTCCTATCGAAAGCGGCATCTTTTCTCTATTACAGTTTTCAATTGACTGTTGCTAGTATGCAGGAAAATAATTGATTTTTCCAATTTGATCCTGTGCTGGATTTCCTTACTATATATGCTCTTATTCGTTCTATTATTTTTTCAGTTAATTGTCTTGAGCTCTTGAGGGAAGTCATCTATGTCTCATATCTTAGTTTGTTAGGGCTTCCATGACAAAATACCACAGACTGGATGACTTAAGCAACAGAAATTTATTTTCTCATAGTTTTGGAGGCTGGAAGTCCAGGATCAAAGTGCTAGCAGGGTTGCTTTCTCCTGAGGCCTCTCCCCTTGGCTTATAGATGACTGCTCTCTCACTGCCTCTTCATGTGATCATCCTTTTGTGCACATGGACCCCTGGTATCCCTCTGTATGTCTTAATCTCCTCTTCTTTTTTTTTTATCATGTTTCTTTAATTAGATTAATTATAATTTCTGTTTTAAAGGCGTATTACAATTTTTTGTGTATTAAAGTATAGTTGGCATACAATAGTATATTAGTTTCAGGTGTACAGCATAGTGATTCTTCATTTATGTACCTTACTATATGATCACCACACTAAATCTAGTAACTATCTATCACCATGCAAAGTTATTATGATAACACTGACTATATTTCCCATGCTGTACTCTACATACCCGTGGTGTACTTATTTTATTACTGGAAGTTTGCAGCTCTAATTCCTCCTTACCTTTTTCACCCATTCCCCTACATCCCTCCCTTCTGGTGACTACCAGTTTGTGCTCTATGTCTGTGAGTCTGTTTCTGTTTTGTTTGTTCTTTTAGATTCTACATATAAGTGAAATCATACAGTATTCGTCTTTGATTTTATGTCACTTAATCTCTTCTTAAAAGGACACCAGTAAGATTGGATTTGGGCCCACCCTAGTGGCCTCATTTTGACTTAATTACCTCTTCAAAAGCCTTTTCTCCAAATACAATCATTCCCAGGTACTGGGAGTTAGGAATTTAATATATGAATTTGGAGGGGACACAATTCAGCCTATAACATCCACTTTCTTGTATTCACACCTCTAGATTTGTCTAGTTTTTTTTTATATGGCTTTATTGAAATATAATAGACAATTAGTTGCTATTCAATGAGTTTTTTATTCAATTATAGTTGGTATACAGTAATATACCAGTTTCAGTTGTATAGTATAGTGATCCAAGATCCACATAACTCGCAAAGTGATCACCCCACAAATCCAGTGCCTCTTCTTCCCCTTACATATTTATTACATTATTAACCATCTTCCCCATGCTACACTCTACATCTCCATGTCTATTCTGTAACTATCCATTTGTACCTCTTAATCCCTTTGCCTTTTTTTGCTGTCCCTCCAACCTCCTCCCATCTAGTAAGCCCTCAAAATATTCTCTGTATCCATGAGTTTATTTCCATTTTTGTTGTTGTTGTTGATTTTATTCTTTAGATTCCACATGTACATGCAGTCATGCAACATTTATCTTTATCCTACCCATTTCATTCAGCACAATAGCTTCTAGGTCCATCAAGGCAATATCTTTTTCCATCCCCTTTTAGTCTGTATGTGTCTTTTGATCTGAAGTGAGTCTCTTGTAGGCAGCATATGTAGGGGTCTTGTTTTCTTGTCCATTCAGCCACCCTATCCTTTGGTTGGAGCACTTAATTCTTTTCCATTTGAGGTACTTATTGATAGGAGTATAATTATTATCATTCTTCCTATTTTCGATACATGTTTTTTCTTCTTAAAGAAGTCCCTCCAAAATTCCTGTAATACTGGCTTGGTGTTGTTAGCTCCTTTTTGTCTGGGAAGCTCTTTTTCTGTCCTTTAACTCAAAAAGATAGCTTTACTGGATAAAGTATTCTTGGTTGTAGATCCTAGGTTTTCATCACATTGAATGTTTTGTGCCAAGCCCTTCTGTCTTGCATAGTTTCTTTTAAGAAATCAGCGGCCAGTCTTATGGGTGCTCCCTTCTAAGTAACCAACTGATTTTCTTGTGCTTTTTAAGATTCTCTCTTTGTATTTAACCTTTGGCATTTTAACTATGATGTGTCTTGTCATGGGTCTCTTTGAATTCCTGGTTTTTGGGACTCTGAGGTTCCTGGGGTTTTATATCTATTTCCTTCACCAGGTTAGGAAACTTATCCATCATTATTTCTTCAAATATATATTTATTTAACTTCTTGTTCTCCCTCTTCAGATACCTCTATGACACTGATGTTTTTTTACCTTTAATAGGGGTCCCATAGGCTCCTTAAATTATTATTATTGTCTTGGCTTCTTTTTTCTTGCCATTCTGATTGAGCATCCTTGGCTTCCCCATCCTCTATATAGGTCTTTCAATCCTCTTCTTTTTTCACTCCGTTTATTTAATTTAATATACTTTTCATCTCAGATAATGTGTTCTTCATTTCTGACTGGTTCCTTTTTATAATTTACATTTCCATTTTTATGTTTTTTATCTCTTTGTTGAAGTTCTCACTGAAGTCATCTACATGTCCCCTAAATTCATTGAGCATCTTTATAACCAGTGTTTTGAACTCTGCATCTGTTCAATTGCTTGACTCCATTATTCCTGGATCTCTATTCTGTTCTTTCATATGGTTTTGCTTCCTTGTCTTCCCATTTTGGCTGCCTTTCTGTGTCTGTTTTTATGTACTAAGCAAAGCTCCTAAGTCTCCCGGTCTTTGTGAAGTAGGTGTCCAGTGGCACAGTCCTGAGAGAGGTTCCGCTGTAGGCCAAGTTTAGCCACAGACTGTGACCCTCCAGGGCTACCTGATAAGATTCAGCAAGCAATCCATAGACACTGTTCTTATAGTTGCCTCAAGAGGCCACGCCAGAAACCATGGTCAGCTGCCAACAGTGTGAGTCTAGGCACTGCTCAGCAAGGGGCATCTGACTCACTGAGGATACACTTGGATGTTGCTTGGGTGGGGCCGCAAGTAGGAGGAGGCAGAGTTTCAGAGAATCCTCTTGGCAGAGAGACTTCTGTTATCCAATTTGATGACCTCTCAGCTATGGCAGTACTGCGTCAGCACACTGGGAGGGCAGAGGGCTCAACAGAGGAACAGTGGATACTACTGGCACTTCTGTCTGTGATCCTAGCCTCTGGCCCTCACTCCAACAACTCAGTGTCCCCCTATAAGTTCCTGGTGCCCTCCACGCAGTTGAACTGGTGCTGGTGCTCAGAGTAAGCAGGTCCATCACCCTGAAAATCTGCTTGTGGACATGACCCTTTTAAGGGGCGTCCGTAGCTACCAGCTGCCACTGCTATGGCCTCTGTCCCACTCAGCCGCTCAGGACCAGGCAGCCTCATGTCTTTGTCTCATCCTACTACCTCCTCCCATTGCAGGGTGATTTCTGATTTCTCCCCCTAGCTATAGGGCTTGTTCATCTAGATCCCAGGAGATTTTCCTTGCTGTTTGCTCCATGTCTCTGTCACAACTTTGATTTGGTCGCAAGAGGAATGAATAGAGCCTCTATTATCTATGCCATTTTTTTTCTCCCCTCTTGATTTATCTAGTTTTATTATAGTGTTGAATAGTGATGATATTAAAGTCATCCTTGTGTTGTTTTTGACTTTGGAGATAATGCTGCCGGTGTCTTTCCACTTAATATGTAGGTCTCTGTAGGTCTCTTATAGACTAATGAAGTTCAGAAGAATCTCTGTCTATTGTGTGAGAGGTTTTGTTTGTTTTAAAATCAGGAGTGGAATTAGATTTTATCAGATGATTTTTTGGCATCTTTGATGTACATAGTTTTTCTCTTTTAATTTGTTAATGATGATTTACATTAACAGAATTACTGATTTTGAATTTATATTTCTTTTTTAGAATTATCAATACTTGATCATGGCATTTAACAATAGCTTATCTAATTTATTTGATTACTAGTGATCTCTAATATTTGGCGTTTGTATACTGCTAACTTCTGGCTTTGTTTTATTCCTTTTAATTAATATTCTTTGTACAACATCTTAAATTGAAAATTCTGTTCATTTATTTTCAGTCTGTCTTCCCTTCTCATAAAGGGTTTTTTTTTTAATTAACATGAAGTAAAATTGGCTTTGTTGATATGTACATGTTTAATGTCTTGTAACCACCACCACCACCATCACCATCACCACCACCATCACCATCATCTCAATACAGATACAGAACCACCCCCCCACCACCAAACTCCCTGATGTTATTCATTAGTAGTCATGCCCTTTCTCTACCTCTGGCCCCTGGAAACCACTGATTTGTTCTCCATCACTGTGGTTTTGCCTTTGCTAGAATGTCATGTAAATGGAATTATACAGAAAGTAATATTTTGAGACTGGCATCTTTTTCTTAACCTTTAAAATTCATCCATGTCATTGCATATCAATAACTTATTCCTTTTTATTGCTGAGTAATATTCCATTGTGTAGATATGCTGCAGCTTTTTTATCCATTTACCCATTTAGGGACATTTCGGTTTTTTACAGCTTCGGGTGATTATGAATTGAGCTGTTGAGAACATTTATGTACATGTTTTTATATGAACATGATTTTTCATTTCTCTAGAGTAAATACCTACAAATGGGAATCCTGGACAATACTGGCAGTGGATGCTTTAATTTTATAAGTTTTATAGTTTTCAGTATACAAGTCTTACACTTCCTTGTTTAAAGTTATTCCTACCTATTTTATTCTTCTTAATGCTATTATAAGTGGAGTTGTTTCCTTAATTTCCTTTAGAGATTGTGCATTGCTAGTGTATAGAAATACAACTGATTTTTATATGTTGATCTCAGAGTTCCTGTTGACATAAATTTATGGTTATTGTTTAATGTCTTAGAATGTCAGATCATATAGAAAACAAAAAGAAGAGTTAGGAACCACAAATATCACAATACTGGCTTTTATAATTACCTCTGTAGATACTTTTCCTGGGAGTCTTTTATTTCTTCATACAGCTTCAAGTTACTCTCTAATGTCCTTTTATTTCAGCCTGGACTCTAGCATTTCTTAAAGGGCAGGTTTAGTAATGACGAACTCCCCAGCCTTTGTTTATTTGAGAGTGTCTTAATTACCTTCATTTTTGAAGGCTACTTTTAGCCACGTATACCATTCTTTGTTGACAGCTTTTTCTTTCAGCACTTTAAATATATCATCCCATTGCCTTCTGACCTCCTTTGTTTCTGATGAGAAGGTCATCGTTAATCTTATCATGGATGTTTGATAGATGACAAGTTGCTTCTGTTTTGCTGCTTTCAAGATTCTCTCATTTTTGTCTGTTGACAGTTTGAATATAACGTATCTCAGTGTGGATCTCTGAGTTTATCCTACTTGGAATTTGTCAGTCTTCTTAGATGTATATTTTTATATATTTCATAAGATTTGGAAAGTTTTCATCCATTATACTTCATATTAATCTTTCTGTCTCTTTCTTTCTCTCCTCATCTGTGGGACTCCCATATGAATATGTTGGTAAACTTGATAGTTTTCCATAGATCTCTTTGCCTCTGTTCATTTTTCTTTATTCTTTTTTTCTCATCAGACTGGATGATTTGAATTGAGCCTTTTTCACTTCACTGATACTTTGTTCTGCCTGCTCAAAATCTGCTCTAGTGAATTTTTTATTCAAGCCATTGTACTTTTCAGCTCCAAAATTTCTATTTGGTTCCTTTATATGTTTTCTATTTTTTTGATAGAAAATTGATGTTCTCTTTTTTGTTGAGACATGGTTCTCTTTGATCATATTTAAGACAGTTAAATTATAGCCTTTATATAGTAAGTCCAATTAATTTCTGCCTCTTGGACAGTTTTATAATTTCTTTTTTTTTCTGTAAATAAGATATACTTTTCTGTTTCATTTCATGACTCATAATTTTTTTGTTTAAACCTGGACATTTTGAATTTTATATTGTGGTAACTCTGGAAGTTATATTTTTCTTCCTTCCCAGAGTTTGCTGTTGTTGCTTATTGTGAGCTACAGTTATCTGTTTATTGAGTGACTTGGCAAACAATTTTTTGGAAAGACTGTATTCCTTGATATTTCCTTAAATGCCTAAATTAAGCAGTCTTTTATTCTTTGTTAAGCATTCCCTGTGTTGTTCTAAGTATTCGATTGGATTCCAGAGTCCTAAAAATGTTGATTCTTACAGTTTTTGCGAGCCTAATGGTTGCTTCAGTGGAGAGATAGATTCTTAGAGCTCTCAACTTCACCATGTTGGGGGCATCACACTTTCTACCTTTATATTTTTAATATGCATATTTGAACTTGTATTTTCTTTAAATGTCTAGAGTTAATTATCTACATCTTTTCCTCTCTAAAAAAAAGACTTGAACCTTACACATACATATTATCTCTCAATCCTCACAATTTTGCAAGGCAGGTGGTATCTATTATTTCAATTTTATAGACGAAGATGGTAAGGCTTAGAGAAGTTCTCTTAGGCTACAAAGCTAGTGGATCACTCCAGGATTTCAAAATAATTGTCTGATACTGAGACTCAAGGTCTTTCTACCATACCACACTTCTTTCCTCGAGGTAGAAAAGCCACCCAGACTCAGCAAAATAACATTGACAGCCATTGGGGCTGGTAGGGACTAGACCTTTCTCAAACAACTATTACCAGTAGTCATTTCTAGAGACAATCAATGACTTCTCTTTAAAAAATTACTTAGTAAGTAAGGAGGCAGGGGTTTTGCTTCCTTCTTTCCTCAAGGAGGAAGGCCTGAAAAATTTACTCATTTTCCTACAAAGAGACCCTTTTGGAAAGACATGGGATATTGGATTCCTCTGATGAAATAGAATTCTAGCAAAATTTGAAGCTGGTCATTAGGAAGAAGTTTTTTCATTCTCACTTTGCTTTTCTTTCAGATTTAACAGCAGTAGCAGAATTTTCCCTCATCAATAGGACCTTTCTAGGCCATCTTCCCATTAAATCTTATAGGTGTTGCATGTGGATTGTAAGGAGAGTGATAAAACTGAATGTTTGCATGTATTTGTATAGTATGAGATACTTGTATATGTGTGTTTTGTCATTCAGAACATGTAGTTCCTATAATCTTGTTCCTGATTCAGCCCAAGTAGTATTTTTGTTCCCTTTTTGTGAATGATGTTTGTACCATTCTTTTTCCATTAATTCAGCAAAAACTGAGTGCCTACTTTGCATTATCTTAGACTCCCTTAGGTTGAAATCAAACAGTACATATCCCAGCCCTCCTGGTAAATTGGGGGTGACAGATTTATGAATCATCTCTTAAGTACTATATAACAAGTAACTCCAGTAGAGGTCTGCACTGGAGAGTTGAGGAGGCATCTGAATCAGATTACAAGAATGAGAGAAGGCTTCTTTAGAAAGTGAATCTAGAGCTGAATTTTGTGGGGTCAGTAAAGTAACTCATGAAGTTACTGAATGAATATTGGGTGAGCGAATCAGAATTAGATGATGCTAGGAGGACATTTGCAGCAAGAATACAAAGGTAGACAGACGTGAAAAGTATGTGGTACATTCAGGGACTCCTGCAGTTGAGTATAGATTAAATAAAGGGTCCACTCGTAGGAGAGTAGGAGGAGCTGAGTTAAGTATCATTTTATCCTCACCTTTCTGAATGAGGTCTCAGTTGACCTTACTTTTCCCTCTCACTGCAGTTTACCCTTCCCTGGAGTCTGACGATGATGACCCTGCTTTGAAATCTCGAACCAAGAAAAAGAAGAATTCAGATGATGCTCCATGGAGTCCTAAAGGTAATGTAGTATTCTGTCCTTAAACTCTATGGGAGTGGTTGGGGAAAAAAATAGGCTGGGATTAGGTGGTGTATTTAATGCAGGAAGATATGATTCAGTCACTCATTTGTTTTCATCAGCACACTTGTCAAGTGCCCACCATGTGCCAGGTATTAGGTGCTAGGGTGAAAATAATCAGTGAGACACAGAATTCATGCACTCAGTTCAGCAAAGCCAGGAGTAATGGAGCATGTTGCTTCTGATATTATATGGCTTGAAATGAAAAGAGGAAGACCTTGAACAGAGTTTAACAAGTAGTCTAAGACTTCTGAGAACATTCTGCTACCATCATCCTAGCCCTTTGGTAATATTAATATCAAAGGAGGGAAATTCTGCTGACCGTTAAGGTCTACAAGGCCCAAGACTCCTTAGATTGTCAACTGTACTGGCTGAAAGGCCATCACTGAGAAAGGAAAAAAGAATGATCATTGAGTTGAATGTGGAATTTAGAGAATAATAAATTTATTCATCTCATTTCCTGGGTGGTTTTCACATTGGAGGGGTTATTGGTTAGCTTTTGCTGCTTATCCAACTACCCCAAACTTAGTGGCTTAGAACAACAACAGTTGATCATCTCTCATGATTCTCTAGGTTGACCGAACTACTATTCCAGTCTAAACCAGCTTGTCTGGGGCTGGATGTTCTGAAAAGATCTCCCTCAGATGTCTGGGTCCTAATTTTGGCTTACGGGGGCCTCTCTCCATGTGAGACCACCAGGAGGCTCTCTCATTGACCAGGAGGCCAGCCCAAGCTTTTTCACAAGGGTAGCAAGCAGAAGGGTGTCCACCAGTAAGAGAGGAAAAGCCCCAATGTGTAAGCACTTCTCAAGCTTCTGTTTATGTCATGTTTTCCAGTGTCCTGTTGGCCAAAGCAATTCACATGGCCAAGCCTTGATTCCATGGGTGGAAAAATAGATTCCATCTTCTGAAAGTGGGAGCTGTAAAATCTTATATATAGAAGGAGATGTGAGCAAATTGTGAGCCATTACTGCAGCAGTCTGCCACAGAGGGTGCTGGCATCTCAGTACCTGTGTCTCTCCCAGAAAATAAAGGACCTGCTATCCCTACCCAGCCTTATTTGGCCTTTTTGATATTTGTTTGGGGTTGAGGGAGTGAAGTGGCAGGGCAGTCCTAGAAAGTGGTCTCTTACTGATTTAATCAGCAAAATTTTTTGGAGGAGGTTTGTTTCTTCAGGCGTGTTTTCTGATTTTATTTTCCCCTATAGTTTCTGGTTTATAAGCATAACAGAAAATTTGGAAAATGCAGAAAAGAGAGGAACATATAAAGAAGAAACCATCCATGATTCTGCCACCCAGAAGCAACCACTGTTGTTAATATGTTGACATATTTCCTACTTGTCTTTTTCTCTTATGCATTTTTCTTTTTATGGTAGAAATCACATTATGTATACGACTATATATCCTACTTTAAAATTATTTGGCCCTTTATTCAAAATAATATGTATATCTGGTAGCAAATCAAATAGTATAGAAGAGTTTAGGATGAAATGCAATGGTCTTCTGCCTCTGCTTTTTCTACCTACAATGCCTTGCCTGAGAGGCACGTTTTTCTTTTTCTGGTAGTTAACCTCTAAAACGCAATATAATAGGGTTTATAACACTATTTCTTGATTTATTAACTTAATTTCTGTTTCTCCTTCCATCAGCTTCTGTCAGTCTCTTTTGATCACCCATTTTCTAAGATATGGACATTAGTGCTGCTAATTTTTCTTCCTCTAACATTCTATGAGGCGCACTTTTTCTTTTACATTGTCAAGACTGTTAACATTTGCGTAGTCTTGTGATTAATACTCTACATCAACTATAAGTTAACTGTAAAAGTTGAAAACCGATAAATATATCTGGCTTTTAAAGTTAACAAGATAAACATATCTCTATGCCATTGTTTATAAATAATATGTTAGTGATTACAAAATATTCCGCTCTACGGATATACCTAATTTGCCTAACTTCTCTTTTGATGTGGGGCATTTCACCTAGTCCCAGGTTTTCACACTTAGTGATAACATTTGGGGTGAACATCTTTTTAGATGTTTGTATCTCTGATTATTTACTTGGGGTAGATATCCATGAAACTCTAGAAGGGCCAAAGTATATGACACTATATGCCTTGATATATAGGTATGCAGTGAAAAGTCTTTCTCCAACCCCTGTTCCACAGCCTTCCAACTTCCCACCTAGCATCAGCCACTGTTTCCTGTTTATTCTTTCAGAGGTAGCTGATACATGTGCAAATAAATACATAATATATATTTTACTTTTCACTATTTTTTTTAACTCAATTGGAAGCATACTTCATACACTATTATGTTACTTTTCCCACTTAACAATTACATCTTAGACATCGTTTACACTCCCATAAGCAATGAAGGAGTATCTATTTCCCTACACCCTTGCCAATACAATTTGTTAATATGAATGTTTTAAAAGCTCTTTATATGTATTGCCAAATTGCTTTTCAGAAAGGTTGTACTAATTTACACTCTCACCAGCCATGTGTGAGAGTACTTGTTTATCAATCCTTACAGGCATTAAGCATATAGCATTTAGGAGCAGTGTTTCCATGTGAGTAATAGAAACTAGACATCTTTAGTGCTTATCCCCTCAGGATCATAAGATAGCTGCTTTACTTGCAGCAGAGGGCTCTGAGTTACAGTCAGGAGGAAGAGGAAAAGGAAAAGGAAAAAGGACTAGACCTGCTGATGACCCCTCCCCAAGGAGTCTTAAAGTTCCACTTTTTTGAATATTATCTTTGGCTGAAATTATGTCACATGGCTAAGATTATCTGCCATAGAAGCCAGGAAATGTAGTTTTTAGCTAGGTACATTGCTGTCCCACAAAGTCATGTGTTTTGTTAGTTAGCAAAAAGGGAAAGTGATACTGGGTTGAGAACAAGCAGTCTCCACCATGATATTTTATTGACCTTTGGTAATTCACAAGCAAACAACAGTATCTTACTAATTTAATTTTCATTTCTTTGCGTTACCATTTCCTACATGTTTATATTAACATTAGAATTTCTTCTTTTGTAAATTTTATTTCTGACCTTTACCCATTTATCCATGTAGTTCTTCAAGCTTTTCAAGTTGCCTTTTTTTATATGGAAAGTAAATAGTCATCCTTCACATATGTATATAATTTGTTTATGGCACTTTTTCCTCATTCTACATAAAAAACCTTAATATTTCTATATAAAAAGTTGATCTTATCCATTGTTGCTCTATTCAGAGAGCAGATAATTAACACCTCTGATTTTTCGTTTAATTTTTTTTAATCAAAAAATTTATTATGGTGACATTAACAAAATCTAGTAAGTTTCAAGTATACAGTTCAACAGTAAATCATACATATATTACATTGTGTATTCACCACCCATAGTTATTTCTTTGCATCACCATACATTTAACCCAACAAAGACAGAAGCATTCTACAAAAGGTATTCCTATTAAAATAAGTAGTAAGACAAATATATTAATTATCACTGCTATTATTTAGCATTGTTCTAGAAGGTCCAGACAGCAAAGTTAGGAATGAAGCAGAAATAAAAACTATAACTATTAGAAATGAAGAGAACAAACTATCATGATATTAGGCTCCCTACGGATGGGAATCCTTTTATTTATGTCCTTCATTATATGTGTAGCACCTTGCATGGTGATTGGCACATGTGAGATATTTAATAAGTATTTGACAAGTGAAAGAAATGATACGATTTAAAAAATCATAATTAGAATTCTCTTACAATTAGAAAATGTAAGAGAATCAACTGAAAAACTCTTAAAACATATATGAATTCAATAAAATGGGTAATCACTGAATATAAACCAGATATCCAAAAATCAAGAATTGTTATATATTGGTACTAACCATAATACACAGAGGAAAAAATTATATTGATAATAACAATTGTATAAAATACTCATGAATAATCTTAAGATTATGTGTGGAACCTACATGAAGAAAACTTTAAAACTTTGCTGAGAAACATAAAAGAAGACATGAATACATAGAGGTATACCATGTGCCTGGTTACAAAGAATGAGTGTTGTAAAGGGTCATTAATTAAATGTATATGTTTAACACTATCCCAGTTAAAAAAAACTAATGGAATTTTGTAGGGAACTCATTCTAAAAGTAATTTAAAAAAGTAAACAGGTATGATTAGTTTAAAGAGTCTTGGAATAGAAAAAGTAAATGAAAAGAAATTAGCCTTTTAAGATATTTAAGTATACTACAGTGCTACAACAATCAAGTTAATGTGGTTACAAGAATAAAAATACTCAGTAAATATTTTTCCTTTTTACGTTTAAATTTTTTTGTGTGAAAATTTTCAAATGTACACAAAATTAGAGCAGTTAGTATCTTAACACCCATGTTTATAACCCAGATTTAATGATGAACATTTTGCTATATATGCACATACTTTATTTCAAGGCCTTTTTAGTGAAGTTTGAAATATGGAATCTGTATTTCCTTATTGTTCTTCTAATTGTCCTGTCCATTATTGAAAGTGGAGAACTGAAGTCTCCAACTGTTGAATTACTTGTTTCTTCCTTTGGTTCTGTCAGTTTTTCCTTCATGTATTTTTGCTGTTGGGGGGGGGGGGGGTGTGTGTGTGTGTGTGTGTGTGTGTGTGTGTGTGTGTGTGTGTGTGTGTGTGTGTGTGTGTGTGTGTGTGTGTGTGTGTGTGTTTAGGCGAGGCAACCCTTGGTCGACCTCACAGATTTCAAGGACCTTGCCAGTTTAAAACCCCTTATTTTTTATTTTTTATGCCTATAGCACCTGGTCTTCCTAGGTGGTCTGCCATACAAGTACTAACCAGGCCCAACCCTGCTTAGCTTCTGAGATCAGATGGGTTCAGGCTTGTTCAGGGTGGCATGGCCGTAGACAGAGGTGCATATATTTTTATAACCGTTATATCTTCTTGATAGATTAATGCTTTTATTATTATAAAATGTCTCTTCTATATCTCTAATAACTTTTTTCTTAAAATCTATTTTGTCTGATTGGTATAGCCATTCAGTTTCTTATTTGGGTAATGTCTTCATGGTATGTCTTTTTCTATTCTTTTATTTTCAATGCGTTTGTGTCTTGAATCCAAAGTATGTCTTGTAAACAGCATATAGTAGGATTATGGATTTTTATCCATTCTGCCAGTTAAAGCATTTAATCCATTTATACTCAATGTAATAACTGACAAAGTAAGGTTTACATTGTCCATTTTTCTGTTTGTTTTCTGTTTTATTTCTTTTTTTGTTCCTCAATTCTTCCATTGCTGCCCTCTTTTGTGTTTATTTTCTAATGTCTAGCTATTTTCTAGTGTCTCATTCTATTCCTTTCTTTTCTATATATATTTGAGTTATTTTCTTAGTGATTGTCCTAGAGATTAACATTAATATCTTAATTTATAACATTTTAATTCAGATTAATATCAACTTAATTTCAATAGTTTATAAAAACTTTGCTCCTATATAGTTCCATTCCTTTTTTTCAATATGCTATTACTGTCATAAATTGCATCTTTATACACCATGTACTCATAAACGTAGAGTTATAATTATTGCTTTATGCAGCTGTCTTTTTATTTAGGAGTAAAAAATATTAGGTACAACAAAAAAATGTTTATACTTTCTTTTGTAATTACCTTTACTAGTTACCTTTACTCTAGTGCTCATTAGTCATATGAATTTGATTTACTTGAAGAACTCCTTTTAGCATTTCTTATAGGGCAGCTCTATTAGTAATGAACTCATTTTGTTCGCTTTAGAATTCTTGGTTGACAGTGGGTTTTTTCCCAGCACTTTGAATATGTAATACCGCTTCTTTTTATCCTCGATGGTTTTTCATGATAAATAAGCTGTAAATCTTATTGACAATCCCTTGTATATTATGAGTCGCTTCTGTCTTACTGATTTCAAGATCCTCTCTTTGTAGTTTTGGTTATTATGTGTCATCTCGGAGTTTATCCAACTTGGAGTTTGGTGAACTTCTTGGATATATAAATTAATGTTTTTCATCAAATTGGAAAAGTTTTAGCAATTATTTCTTAAAATAGTCTGTCTCTTTCACTCTCTCCTTTTGGAAATCCAATATATGTATGTTAGTAAATTTCATGACATCCTACAGGTGCATTTGTCTCTGCTCATTTTCCTCATTCTTTTTTCTTTCTGTTCATCAGACTGGATAATCTTAATTAACCTGTCTTTTAAGGTCACTAATTCTTCCTTCTTTTTGCTCAAATCTGTTGAAACCCTCTAGTGAAATTTTTATTTCAGTTATTTTACTTTTCAACTCTAACATATCTATTTGGATCCTTCTTATTTCTGTATTGGTATTCCCTATTTGGTAAAACATCACTCTCATATTTTATTTTATTATTTTTTCTATTATAGTTGACATTCAGTGTTATTTTATGTTACTTTCAGGTATACAGCATAGTGGTTAGACATTTATATAATTTAAGAAGTGATCCCCCTGAGTAGTCTAGTACCCACCTAGCATTATATGTAGTTATTACAGTGTTACTGACTGTATTCCCTATGCTGTACTTTACATCCCCTTGGCTATTTTGTAACTACTGATTTGTACTTCTTAATCCCTTCACTTTTTTCACCTAACCCCATTCCCATCTAGAAACTATCAGTTTGTTCTGCCTATCTATGAATCTGTTTCTGTTTTTGTTTATTGTGTTCTTTAGATTCTGCATATAAGTGAGGTCATGTGGTAATTGTCTTTCTCTTATTTCACTTAGTATGGCACCCTCTATGTCCATCCATGTAGTAGCAAATTATAAGATTTCATTCTTTTTATGACTGAGTAATATTCCATTGTATACGTGTACCACTTCTTTATCCACTTGTCTATTGATAGGCACTTAGGTTCCTTCCATTTCTTGGCTATTGAAAATAGCGCAGCAGTGAACATAGGGGTGCATATATCTTTTTAAATTAGTGTTTTGTTTTTCTTTGGATAAATACCCAGAAGTAAAATTGATGGGTCATAAGGTAGTTCTACTTTTATTTTTTTGAGGAAATTTCAGATTTCCATAATGGGTGCATCAATTTGCAATCCTACCAACAGTGTGTGAGGGTTCCCTTTTCTCTACATACTCTCCAACACCTGTTGTTTGTTGATTCTTTGACGATTAGTGACCTTGAGCATCTTTTCATGTGTCTCTTGGCCATTCGTATATCCTCTTTGGAGAAATGCCTATTCAGGTCTTCTACCCATTCTTTAATTGAATTGTTTGGTTTTTTTGGTGTTGAGTTGTATGAGTTCTTTATGCATTTTGAAGATTAACTCCTAATCAAATGTATCACTGGCAGATATCTTCTCCCATTCAGTAGGTCATCTTTTCATTTTTTTGATGGTTTCCTTTGCTGTGCAAAAACTTTTTAGTTTGATGTAGTCCCATTTGTTTATTTTTTTCTTTTGTTTCCCTTGTCTGAGGAGGTATATGAGAAAAAATATTACTAAGAGCAATGTGAAAAAGTTTACTGCAAGTGTTTTCTTCTAAGAGTTTTATAGTTTCAGGTTTTATATTTATCTTAATCCATTTTAGTTAATTTCTTGTATATGGTGTAAGAAGGCAGTCCAGTTTCAGTTTTTTGCATGTATCTGTCAAGTTTTCCCAAACATGATTTAGTGAAGAGACTGTCTTTACCCCACTGTATATTCTTGCCTCCTTTGTCATAGGTTAAATGACCATATGGGCATGGGCTTATTTCTGGACTCTTTATTCTGTTCCATTGATATATGTGTCTGCTTTTATGCCAGTACCATGCTGTTTTGATTACTATAGCCTTGTATTATAGTTTGATATCAAGTAGTAGATACTTCTAAATTTATTCTTCTTTTTCAAGATCACTGTAGCTATTTGGGGTCTTTTATGGTTCTATATAAATTTTAGGATTATTTGTTTTAATTCTCTGAAAAATGCCATTGCTTTTTGATAGGAATTGAATCGAATCTGTAGATTGTGTTGGATATTATGGACATTTTAACAATGTAAATTCTTCCTATGGAAGCACTGTATATGCTTCCATTTATTTGTATCCTCTTCATTTTCTTTTTTCAGTGACTTATAATTTTAATTTCTTTTTCCGATAGTTCATTATTGGTGTATAGAAATGCAACCAATTTCTGAATATTAATTTTGTATCCTGCTACTTAACTGAATTTATCAGTTCTAACAGTTTTTATTTAGGGGAATGGAATCTTTAGTGTTCTCTCTATATAATTACATATCATCTGCAAATAATGACAATTTTACATCTTTCCAATTTAGATGGCTTTTATTTCTCCTGCTCGTCTGATTGCTGTGGCTAGGAGTTCTAATACTATCTTTATTAAAATGGTGAAAGTGGACATCTTTGTCTTGTTCCTGACCTTAACGAAAACACTTTTAGCTTTTCCCCATTGTGTATGAAATTAGCTGTGCGTTTGTCTTATATGGCCTTTATTATGTCCAGATATTTTCCCTCTGTGCACACATTGCTGAGAGTTTTTATCATAAATGTGTGCTGGTTTTGTCAAATGCTTTTCATACATCTATTGATATGATTATTTTTATCCTTCAATTTTGTTTATTTAGTGTATCACATTAATTGATTTATGAATATTGGTCCAACTTGTATCCAAGGAATAAATCCAACTTGATCATGGTGTATGTTCTTTTTTAATGTATCACTGAACTTGGTTTGCTAATACTTTGTTGAGGATTTTTGCATTTACGTTCATTAGGGATATCATCCTATAATTTCCTTTTTTTTTTTTTTGCAATGTCTTTGTCTAGTTTTGGAACTGGTAATGCTGGCCTTATAAATGAGCATGAGAGCCTTCCCTCCTCTTGAATTTTTTGATATAGTTTTAGAAGAATAGATGTTAATTATTCTTCGAATGGCTAGTAAAATTCACCTGTGAAGCCATCCAGTTCAGGACTTTTGTTTGTTGGGAGTTTTTTGATTACCAATTAGATTTCATTAGTAATAATCAGTTGCTTCAGAGTTTCTGTTTCTTCTTGACTTTGTTTATAAGATTGTATGTTTCTATGAATTTATTTATTTCTTCTAGATTGTCCAATTTGTTGGCATATAATTGTTCATAGTATTGTTTAGGTCTTTATACATGGTCTCCTTTAGCTCTTTAAACATGTTTGAGGTAGCTGGTATAAAGATTTTGTCTAATATGTCCAGTTTTATTTGCAAAATCAGGTACAGTGTTTCTTGGTTACTTTTTTCCTGTGTATGGCTATACTTTGTTATTGCTTTGCATATCTTCCAGTATTTCGTTGGAAAGTGAACATTTAAAATAATTTGGCAACTCTAGAAATCAGATACTCCCCACTCTATTCCCTAGGATTTGTTTTGTTGCAACTTGGCTGTTACTTGTTTGTTTATGATTAGTTTAGAAAAGGCATTAAAGTATTATTTTTATTCATGGACACTGAAGTACCTACTCAGTTTAATGGTCAGCTAATGATTGGACAGAGATTTCTTTAAATGCCTGGAACCAGTAAATTTCCCAGTGCTTGACAAGGGGCTCTATGTGCATGTTGGTACATGCCTTCAACACTCAGGGAGGCAATTTACAACTCTGCCTTAAGATTCAATTCCTGCTTTGCAGAGAGCCTCAGTGTCAGCCAGAAGTGAGTGCTTCGGGTTTTCTCAAGTCTTTTCTGATCATGCACATAGACCCTATGCATGCTTATGGCCTTCTGGATTCCCATAAATATGGGGAGCTTTTCTAATCCCTGCCGGGTAGCTCATTCCTCAGCTTTTCCTTTTAAGCTTTTGGGTTAGTCTCTTATTTGCTACAACTGTTATCCATCACCTTAAGCAACTGAGACATTAAGCATTTGCCTTTAAATATTTTTGATAAATGCCCCATGGGGAGAAGCTTTGTGATACTAGGCTCCAGCTTCTTTCTGTTCCCTACATCACTGGGAATGTGGGCTATTATTTGTCAAGGCCACTGATGGACTGAGGAGATCTGGATGGGTCTAGGGCAAGTTAAAATTTCACAAAGCTCACTGCTCTTACTAAGATATAGCTCTTTCTCTTAAATAAATGCTTTTAGGTTATTGTAAGCCTTTGGTTAATTTCCAGAGTTATGAAAAAGTTTATTCTGACATTTTTGCTAGTTTTTTCTTTGCTTTTTAATTCAGGAATGAACTGTTGGAGATACTTAACTTTGCCATTTTTGCAGATGCCACCCATCATGATATACTAAATAGTTAAATATGCATCTCTATGAAAATGACATTTTCTTCCATAACCATAGTACCATTATATGATACCTAAGTAAACATTTATATCCTATATCATTTAATATCAAGTCCTTATTCAAATTTCCCACAATCATACCAAAAATATCTTTTATAATTTGTTTATTCAAACCAAGGTAATTTCTGTCTCATTGATTATTTAAAATTTTTAATTATTTTCCAACATACATATGTGTTGAAGGATAGTACACAAATGCCCATATTCTCAATACTAGATCCTACAGTTGTAATATTTTGCAGTATTTGCTTCATCCATTTATTTACGTCTGTCTGTCTATCTGTAGATTTTGCTGAGCTGCTTCGGAGTAATGGATAGCTATCATGACTTGATATTTTACCCCTTAAGACTTAAGTAACTCCTAAGAATAAGGAACTCTACTATGTAACCATACTACCTTTGTTATACTAACAGTTTATAATTCCCTAAGATCTTCTAATACCAATTCCATAATCAAATTTTCTTAACTGTATGTTCAAAATTTCTTTTTTTCATTAAAATTATTGGGGTGACATTGGTAACTAAAATCAAATAGGTTTCAAGTGTACAATTCAATAATGTGTCATATGTATACCACATTGTGTGTGGATCACCCAAATTTGAATTCCTTCCGTCATTAAATATTTGACACCCATTACCCCTATCTACCTGCCCTCTCCCCGCTTCCTTCTGGTAACCACTAATCTACTGCCCATGTCCATGAGTCTGTTTGTTTGTCATGAATGTTTGTTCCTTTTAGTTTTATATTCCACATCAGAGTGTAATCATATGGTTTTCAACTATTATTGTCTGACTTATTTCGCTTACCATGATAATCTCAAGATCCATCTATGTTATCACAAATGGCAGTATTTTATCTTTTCTTATAGCCGAGTAGTAGTCCATTGAATATATGTACCACATCTTCTTTATATAATCATCTATTGAAGGGCACTTTGGTTGTTTCCATGTCTTGGAAACCAGGAATAATGATGCAGAGAAAATAGGGGTTCAAATATCTTTTTTTTCTTAATAATATTTATTTTTAATAAAGTGTATTGGGGTAACATTGGTTAATACAATTATATAATTTTCAGATGTACATTATAATTTGACATCTGTGTATCCTCTTGTGTGTTTACCACCCAAAGTCCAGTTTCCTTCAGCTACCATATATTTCATCCAACTTATCCACTTCACCCTCCCCTTACCCCCCTATATTTGACCCCATTTACCCCATGTACCTCTTGCTTTATATTATATACTTAGGTTCTGAAACTTTGGTGTGCAGTTACCATTACAAATATGTAAAGGATAGTTATATATATACAGTCATCCATTTTCTTCTGCGCGTGTCTGATCTCCACTCCTCTTTATGAATTTGGATCTTTGAATCCTCCTTCAATTTTCAGTCATTGTTATCTCACTTTATTCCTATGTATGTCCAACGTTCATTACTATCTTGTTATAACAATTCCCTTCTTATTATTTAACCTTATAATGTCCTGTTCTTAGTAAGGGTTGCACTCCTCTGCTTCTATTTGCCTGATAGTCACTTTACTCCTAATTATGTATTTTTTTTTTCATTTTGTTTTAGGTGAGCTGACCCCTTTCAATATTTCCTGTAGTGCAATAAAATGCAGTCCTCACAGTGCAGAATTCCCTCAATTTTTGTATATCTGGAAAAATCTTAATTTCTCCTTAATATCTGAAGTAGAGCTTAGCTGGATACATTATTCTAGGCTGGAAGTTCCTTTCACTTAATAGTTTAAATATTTAATTTCATTTCTTTCTGGCTTGTAAGGTTTGTGCTGAGAAGTCTGAGGATGATCTAATGGCTTTACCTGTATAAGTTACCGTTTTTTTCTCCCTGGCCTCCATGAGAAATCTTCGTCGTTGATTTCTGATAACTTTAATTCAGTCTGTTTCGGTGAAGGCCTTTTTGGGTTGAGATAATTGGTTGTTCTGTTGACTTCTTGAATTCCAAGCACCAGCTCATTCCTTAGATTTGGGAAATTCTCATCCACTATTTGTCTGAAAATGCTCTCTAGTCCCTGTTCCTTTTCCTCGCTTTCTATAATGCCCATTATTCTTATATTTCTTCTGCTGATGGTATCAACTAGTTCTTGTATTTCTCTCTCATTATTTTTCATTCTTCAGTTTCTCTCTTCTTTCTTCTGATTTATTTTTAGATTTCTGTCTTCGATATCACTGATCCTTTCCTCCGTTTGTTTGACTCTATTTCCCAAAATTGCTATTTCATTTTTCAACTCTTCCAGTGTGCTTTTTTTTTCTCCAGATCTATTCTGTTCTTTTTGAGGGTTTCAGTCTCTTTGCTCTGCTCATCTAGGTGTTTTTTCAATTCCAGAAATTGTTTGTTTGAATTGTTTTGGATCTCATCGTGTTTTTTATAGGTACCATCTTGAATTCTCTGTCATTTAAGTTGCATATTTCTATGTCTGTAAGCTTATTTTTTGGAGATTTTTCTCTTTCTTTCTGAGATGCCTTGTCACCTTGGTTGCTCATGGTGTTTAATGGAAGTTTATTTTACTCTTATTCCAGAAAGAAGATTTATTTTATAAAGGTCTCTCTTTAGCCTGTTGCAAAGAAGACACTTTTCTTTTGGTTTCCAGTAGGTGATGTCTAAGCCTTTTGGATTCCTGCTTTTTATAAAGCCTTAATAATGCCTTTTTTATTTTCTTGTAGATGTTTAATCATGCTCGCTACTCTCAGTTTCAGTCCATGTTAGTGTCAGTGACGGTCTTGGCAGTGTTCACTCAGATTTCCCTGGGGCTCCTCTATGATTGGTCTAGGAGAGTATGGGGGAGGGGCCCTCTTGGTTGGGTGTTAGGGGCTGTGGCTCAGCCTCAGTTACAACCCCAGCTGGTAAAAATCAACTGTTGTTTCTCTGCAGTTCCATCTTGCTTCTATGCTTTCTGTCCTGATGATTTGTTCCTGCTGCCAGCTGCATGGAACTCACAGCACTCCCAGGCAGGGCTGTTGAGGGAAGTCACTGCACCTTCTCCCCTCCCCTTCCTCCTGCAGGGAGCTCCAGAGGCTGCGATGGGCAGCTTCTTTCTTGCTCCCAGTCCATGCCCTAACACCTCGGCTTGTGACCTGTGGTAGCTCTTATGTGCAGATCCCACACTCAGATGTGCTGGTGTGCAGTTTGGGTGTTTTTGTTGAGTTTTAGATGTTCAGGTCATTATTGTTTCAAGGGGAGAGATTTGGGACATCTCTCACTCTGCCATGTTTCTGCAAAGTCTAGGCTTCATATATCTTTGCAGTAAATATTTTCAATGTTTTTGGAAATACTCAGAAAAGGAATTGCTGGGTCATATGGTAACTATATGCTAAGTTTTTTGAGGAACTTTCATACTGTTTTCCATAGTGGCTGTATCAGTTTACATTCCCACCAGCGGTATATGAGGGATCCTTTTGCCCCACAACCTCTCCAACACTTGTTATTACTTGTCCTGTTGATGATAGCCACTATCACAGGTGTGAGGTGGTATCTCATAGTGGTTTTGATTTGCATTTCCCTAATAGCTAGTGAAATTAAGCATTCTTTTCATGTATGTTGTCCATATATGTCTTCCTGGGAGAAGTGTCTATTCATGTTCACTGCCCATTTTTTAATTGTATTTTTTGTTTTAATTGTTGAGTTATATGAGTTTTTTGTATGTTTTGGATCTTAAGCCCTTATCATAGATGTTGTTTGCAAATATATTCTCCTATTCAGGTGGCTGTGTCTATTTTGTTGATGGTTTCTTTTGCTGTGCGGGAAGCTTTATAGTTTGATATAGTCCCTTGCTTTTGAAGTCAAATTCATAATATCCTCTCAAAAACCAAGGTCCGTGAGTTTTGTACCTGTGCTTTCGCCTATGCAATTTATTGACTTAAGTCTCATATTTTAGGTCTTTGATCCATTTTGAGTTAATATTGGTGTATGGTGACAGATAGTAGTCTAGTTTCATTCTTTTGCATGTGGCTTTCCAATTTTTCCACACCATTTATTGAAGAGGCTTTCTTTTCTCCATTGTATATTTTTTGGCTCCTTTTTGGAAAATTATTTTCATATATATATATATATATATATATCAGTTTATTTCTGGGCTCTCAGTTCTGTTCTATTGGTCTGTGTGTTTTGATTATTGTCACTTTGTAGTTTAATTTGAAGTCAGGCAGAGTGATACATCTGGCCTTGTTCTTTTTCCCTCAGGATTTCTTTGTCTATTGGGGTCTTTTGCACTTCCATACAAATCTGATGATTTTTTAATTCTATTTATTTTAAAAATGCTTTTGGGATTTTGATGGCGGTTGCATTAAATCTGTATATGGCTTTGGATAATATGGCCATTTTAACTATGTTGATTCTTCCAATCTATTAATATGGAATATCTTTCCATTTCTTTGCATCTTCCTCAGTTTCTTTTAATAATGTCTTATAGTTTTCAGTGTATAGGTCTTTCACATGCTTTCTTAAGTTTCTTATAAGTATTTTATTATTTTTATAATTGCAAAAGGAATTGTTTTTTATTTCTTTTTCTTAAATTTCATTGTTAGTATATAGGAATGCTATGGATTTTTTTACATTGATTCTGTATCCTGCAACTTGTTTATTGTTTCTAATAGTTTTTTTGTTTATTGTTTATTGTTTCTAATAGTTTTTTGGTAGAGTCTTTAGGGTTTTCTACATAGAGAATCATATCATCTGCAAAAAGTGATAGTTTGACTTATTCATTCCCAGTTTGGATGCCTTTTATTTCTTTCTCTTGCCCGAATGCTAAAGCCAGGATATCCAGCACTATATTGAATAAGTGTGGTAAGAGCAGATAGCCTTGTCTTGTTCCTGATCTTACAAGGAAGGCATTTAGTTTTTTACTATTATATATGATACTAGCTGAAGGTCTGTTGTATATAGCTTTATTATGTTGAGGTACTTTCCTTTCATCCCCATTTTATTATTAAGTGTTTTAATCATGTGGATGCTGTTTCTTGTCAAATGCTTTCTGTGCATCTCTTGATATGATCATATGAATTTTATCCTTTATTTTGTTTATGTGGTGTATCACATCGATCAATTTGCATATGTCGAACCATCCTTGCAGCCCTGGAATGAACCCCACTTAGTCATGATGTATAATATTTTTAATGTATTGTTTTATTCGATTTGCTAGTATTTTGTTTAAGATTTTTCATCGGCGTTTACCATAGATATTGGTCTATAGTTTTCTTTTTTTGTGTTATCCTTACCAGGTTTTGGTATCAGGGTAATGTTAGCCTCATACAATGAGTTAGGAAGTATTGCTTCTTCAGTTTTTTGGAAAAGTTTGAGAAAAACAGGAATTAAATCATCTTTGAATATTTAGGAGAATTCACTAGTTAAGCCATCTGGTCCTGAACTTTTACTTTTTGTGAGGTTTTTAATGATTGCTTCAATTTCCATACTGCTGATTGGTCCGTTTAGATTTTCCAGTTCTTCATGATTCAGTTTAGGAAGGTTGTATATTTCTAAGAACTTGTCCATTTCTTATAGGTTATTGAATTTGGTAGTATATAATTTTCATAGTATTCTTATGTGAAGCTTTGTATATCAGTGGTATATGTTGTAATATCTTTCGATTTCTGATTTTGTTTGTATCTTTTTTTTTCTCTTAGTGAGTCTAGCCAGGGTTTTGCCAGTTTTTTTGATCTTCTCAAAGAACCACTTATTTGTTGCATTAATTTTTTTTTGTCTCCTCTCAATTTCATTTAATTCTGTCCTAATTTTTATTTCTTTTCATCTTCTGGCATTAGGTTTCATTTGTTCTTCTTTCTCTATTTTTTTAACACATAGTGTTAGGTTGTGTATTTGGCATTTTTCTTATTTCTTTGAATGGGCCTGTAATGATATGAACTTTCCTCTTATTACTGCTTTTGCTGTGTCCCAAAAGTTTTGATATGTTATACTTTCATTCTTGTTTGTTTCTATGTATGTCTTAATCTTTCCTTTTATTTCTTCTGTGATCCAGTTGTTCTTTAGTAGCATGTTGTTTAATCTCCATATATTTGTGGTTCTTCTTGCATTCTTTTTTACAGTTGATCTCCAGTTTCAAAGCATTATGGACAGAAAATATTCTTGGAATGGTTTCAGTCTTCTTAAATTTGTTGAGGCTTGTTTTTTGTCTCAGTGTATGTTCTGTCTCTGGGAATGTTCTATGGGCATTAGAGAAAAATGTATAATCTGATGTTTTGAGATGAAGAGCTCTGTAAATGTTGATTATGTCCAATTAGTCTAATGTGTCATTCAAGTTGATATTTCCTTATTGATTTTGTTTGGATGATCTATCTATACCTGTCATTTGGGTATTTAGGTCCCTTACTATAATTGTGTTTTTGTCAGTTTCTCCTTTAGTTTTGTTAATAGTTGCTTTATATATTTTGGTGCTCCCTAGTTGGGAGCATATATATTGATAAGTGTTAGGCCTTTTTTTTTTTAAACAGAAGTAAATCAGAATTTTAATATATGCTCTCAGGGCATTTATATAAGCATGAAAATTCCAGTGACAGTGAGGCAACAATATTAGGTATATAAAACATTGTTGGACAAAGGAGAAAAGCGTGGAAGGAGTGTTAGATTTCAGAAGTGAGAGTAAACAATTTAGTTGAAGAAGAGTGCAACATACGTGGCAGGAAGATTCTTGCATGGTAACTCAAACAACGGGCCACAGGGTGTATCTTGCTAATAGGCACCAGCCTTATGTCCTCTTATTTAGTATACTTAATTCAATTTAGGCCAAGGTAGCATTTTAAGATTCCTCCTGAAGCAGGTTTCTATCTGATTCTTTTGCATAAGAGAGGGATGAGGGTCAAAGGTTTTTTCCTGAATCTTTTTCTTAATAAACACCTGAAAATCTATATCTCCCAAAGCAATTTCAGCGTAGCAAAATTTTGGTTCCCTTCATTTCAGATCAATATGAATTGGTAGCTTAACATTAGATTTTAACCTCTAAAAAGCTATTGTATCCTAAGTATTCTTACTATTGTATCCTAAGTATTCTCCTACAGTTGTAGAAGCCAGGAAATCAAATCAGTATCACTGCACTGATATCAAAGTGTCAGCGGGCCAAGGGAAGCTTCCCCTGGAGGCTCTAGGGAAGAATCCATTTCTTTCCTCTTCCAGCTTCTGGTGGCCACCACACTCAGTTTGTGCGGGTACATTACTTCAGTCTTCAAGGCCAGCATCTTCAAGTCTCTCTATACTCCATCTTCACATTGCCTTCTCTTCATGTGTATCTGTATTTTTCCCTTCTGTCTCTTATAAGGACATGATAAGTGTTATGTCTTTTTCGAATAGGCTCTCTGTTTCCTTCTCCCTATCTTCTCCTTCTGGTATATCCATTATTCTTATGCTGTATTTTCTGATGGTGTCAGATAGTTCTTGTAAAAGTTCTTTCATCTTTTACACTCTCAATTCTCTCTCTTCTTCCATCTGTGCCATATCCAGATTTCTGTCTTCGATATCACTAATTCTTTCCTCCATCTGGTCAGCTCTATTTCCTAAGCTTGCTATTTTATTCTTCATCTCTTTTAATAAGTTCTTCATCTGCAGAAGTTCTATTTGGTTCTTTTTTAGAGTTTAAATCTTTTTGGTGCACTATTCCTGTTGGTTGTTGATTTTTTTCTAAGTTCTTTGAACTGTCAGTGAGAATTTTCTTGCATCTTGTCGAGTTTTTCAGAGCTGCAATCTTGAATTCTTTATCATTGAAATTGCATATTTCTATATCTTTAAGTTTATTTTCTGGAGATTTTTCATTTTCCTTCTGAGCTACCTTGTCACCTTGGTTGTTAGTGATATTTCATGGACTATTTTTCTGCCTAGGCATTAATGGGAATGTACTCTGCTTTAAAAAGAAAATTTATTATATAGTGATCTCTCTTTAGCAGGTTGGTAAGAAGAGGTTTTTCTCCTGATTTCCAGTAAGTAGTGCCCTCCTGAATGTGTGCTTTGAGGTTGAAAATGCCCTTTATTCTCTGGAGAGGTGTGTATCTCCTCTATGACCATGTTGCCTTAGTTTCACGGCTCCATCCCTATGGTTGAATGTGAAGGGCAATGGGTGTCCAAGCCTCTGAAAAGGCCCTGAAGTCCCTATACTGTGCCAACAGTCAGATGCAATGCTTTTTTGCTTCTTTCCAAATCAGCCTGACTGGGTGGGGATGTAGTGAATTGGGGTAGGCCAGTGTTGTGTATGACTGTTTTCCTTCCAGTAATACTGGCCTTCAAGCTTCAGCTGCCTTGCTTCTATATCTCTGTCTCTGTCATTGTGAGACTGCAGTGTGTATTTCAGTTCTGGTTGCTGCAAATTCCCTTGGGGCTCTGGGAGGGTATGGTGATGGGGGGTGCGCATTCTGGGATGGTAAAGGGAGGGGGCCAGGTTCCATGACTCAGCTTTCTGCCTAGCAATGCCGATTGCTAAGACAAATCTGGTACCCCTCCACACTCGGTTTCTGCCCTGTTCTCGGCTCTGTTGCATGGAATATGCGAATTACTCAGATAGGACTGTTTAGAGCTTCAAAGAACAACAACCAAAAAAAATGCCTCATAATTCCTCCCTCTCCCTCAACCCGCATGGAGCTCTGGCTGCCTTTTGCCTGTCCGTCTTTGATCCTCTTTCCCTTTCCATGACCCTGCCTCACGCGATTGGCCCACCCTTAGATTTCTTGATGCACAGATCTCTCAGACATGCTTGTGTGTGGGTTGGGTGTTATTCGTTGGATTGTAGGTATTCAGCCTGTTGTAATTTGAAGGGAAGAGATCAGGGGAGATCCCTCATGCCACAATGCTTCTGACGTCACTCCCACAATTTCTTTTATAGTCTTTTTTCCCAAATCAGGTTCAAACAAAAAGGTTGTTTTCAACTTGAAACATCAACTTGCCCATATAATGTATAGGTCAGGAATTTGGAAAAGGCACAATGAGAGCAACTTATCTCTACTCCATTTTGTCTAAGGTTTCAGCTGGGAATATTTGAAGGCTAGGGGTCACTTAATGGCCAAAAGTTTTAATCATCTGAAGTCTTGTTAACTCACATATCTGGTGCCTGAGCTGGGAGGACTCGGATACTAGAAGTGCCAAGCAGAGTGGCACCATGTAGCCTCTCCATGTGTCTAGCTTCCTCACTGCCTGGTGGCCTCAAGGCAACCATACTTCTTACATAGTTGCTCAGGGCTCTAAGTGTTAGTGCTCCAACAAGCAATGTAGAAACAAATTGCCTTTTCTGACATCGCCCCAGAAGTTTTGCAGTATCACTTTCACCACATACTATAGGCTATAAATGAGCCTGCTGAGATTCAGTAGGAGGGAACATAGGTCCCACCTATTAATAGAACCTGGATCTTGTTTTAAAACCACTGCACTTACAAAACTATAGAGAACAATATAAAATATACTGATGAATTCATAACTGAAAATTGGGCATTAACATTTTTGCTAGATTTGCTTTAGATCATTTTATAAACAAAAAAAAATCACTATTAAAGAAGACTTCAACCTCCTGAACTGTCTGTTCTAGAATCCACACGTTTATATAGGAAGTCTCTTTTGTAATAATAATAGCTAACCAACCAAGGAATCTTTAAAACTAGGTCAGTACCACTACCACCTCTTCTTTTCTGTAACATTGCTCTTTTTCTTTAATTAAAAATAGAATAGTGCAATGAATTATCGTACACCCATCACTGAGATTCAACAGTTATCAAGATTTTGCTATATCTGATTCATCAGTAACTTCTTTTTTAAAAAAAAATTGTCTATGCTTTACAGCAAATCCCAGATACTGTGTCATTCCCTTCTTCTACCTACATACTTGTATACATCTCTAAAAAATATGGACATTTTCTCACATAAGCACAGTCCTGTTATCAAACATAACAAAATTAATAATAATTTAATAATAATCTTGATGTTATCTAGTACTAAGTCCATAATTAAATTTCCTCAGTTGTCTTTAACTAAAAAAAGTAATTTTACAGTGGATTTGTTTAAATCAGGATCCAAAGAGTGTCCATGTGGCATTTGGCTGTCATGCCTTTTAAGTCACTCTTAATCTAGAGCACTCCCACTTTTTTATTTTATGCTTTTGATTTGTTGTAAAAAACTGGTATGATTGTCCTGTAGCACATTCCACCTTCTATATTTGTTTTCTTCCATGTGACATTGTCCTTTTAATGAAACCAGGCCAGTTATCTTGGAATGTCTCTTTTCTCATGGTGTCATTTAACTTGTTCTTTTCTCTCTGTGTTTCCTAAAAACTGGAAGTAATCAGAACTGCTTACTTGATTTTAGATCTTTGACAAAACTACTTCCCAAATCATGCTGTGAATTTCCTATTACATTTCATCAGGAGATACATGAAGTTGTCTGTCTCACTATTAGTGACAGTAGATTAATACTTAGTTAAGGGGGGATTTCCTGATCTCACCTTTGTCAAGTTGGTTTTTTCTTCTTGAGACTAGCAAGTAATCAGTGAAGCAGTACTTCGATACTAGGTGACTATTAAGTGCCCTAGAATCGGTCGTTTCATTAGGGCTTGCAAACCTGTGATTTTCTAATTCTGTCATTCCTTCTACATTTATTAGCTGGCATTCTTCTGTAAAGAAAAGTTTTCATCATCTAGGGCTGTTTGGTTATACCGAAATTCACTTCTTATGTAAAAGTGGGATGAGTAACTATTTTTTGATGCAAGATTGTTAAGGCATTATAAAAGGATTATACAAGAAGATGATCTTCAAGAGCTCATAGCCAGATTGGTAGATAAAACAACACACATCAACATTAGAGAATGAGGTAAGATAATATGTGCTATGTATTAAATGACTTGTATATATTATAAGTTCAGGGAAAGGAGAGGTCAGTGTGAGCCAGAGAAGTCCTAGAGGTTCGCATAGGAGGTTGATTTCAGCTTATCTTTCAAGGATGGGCAGGTTTTGAAGAGGTGGACAAAAGGGAAGAGGGTACTCCAGGTAGTGTGGATGGTGATAATGAAGGGAGAGAGGATGAGCTGTACATATTCTGAAGATATAATAAGGAAACCATTTTGTCTGGAGAAGCTGAGAATATGGGTGTGGAAATAAGGTTGGTGAGGAAGATAGGCCAGGAGCAACCCATAGACTACCTTAAATGCCAATTCAGGGAGGTTAACTTTTATCCTTTTATAAGTCTGTGCTTTTTGTACTTTAGGTATTTGCGAATTAGCTTCTTAACTGATGGGAAGCAGGAAAACCAATGAGGTCTTCTTTGGTGGGCTCAAAGGTAGGAAATATGGTTGGCATTCTTTACCCTATTTCCTCTGCAGCCCGTGTGACCCCAACTCTTCCGAAGCAAGACCGTCCTGTGCGTGAGGGGACCCGGGTTGCTTCCATTGAGACAGGCTTGGCTGCAGCAGCTGCAAAACTGGCCCAGCAGGTAGGTGCTAACACCCAGGGAATGGCCCTGCTACTGATCCTAGTTTGACTTAGAGCCTCAAAGCTCAGACCTTTGAGTTCTCAGGATCCCATTGTTGTTTCATTGGGGCGTGGGTAACCTTTTATCTTTATCCATAATAGTATCCTAGTCCTTCCTATATCCTTCAGATCCCAACTCAATAACAAGCTACTACCACAAGTCACAGAGTTGACATGATTTAGGGTGAAAGAAAATAGAGTACCAGAGGACAACCCTTGCTTTTCTGGATGTGTAAAATCCTCTCAGATGGGAGGGACCAGGTCTGTCCTTCCGGTAATAGCATTTACCTTCAGCTAAAGCCCCAAGGAGGTAACTCAACTGAGTATACTCAACTACTCACCAGTATTGAAATTTACTTTTTAAGAGAGGCTTTTCTTGTCCTCTATACCACTGTCGCCTTGATATTCACCCCCTGCTTCCCAAGAAAACTTCACCCCCTAATTTTTATCCTAAAGGGTCACTTCACTAGAATCAAGTTAACATTTTACCATGTTAGAGTTTGCAGAGTTCGTTAATTTGTATAATGGACTCAGCAACTCTCTGAGCAGTTGGAGGGGAATCTGGTTCTCTCCTTGTCGACATCCCCCTAGCTTCTCATGGTACATTGTATAGCTTAGAACATTTATTGAGCATCTGTTTTATGTTAGGTGCTTCCATGTACAATGTCTCATATGATCTGCCCAATACCCCTGCAATAGGTGATATTTTCATCATTTTACAGGTGAAGAAAATGAAGCTCTCTTTAAGTGACTAGTCCAGGATAATAAAGCCAGTAAATGAAGGAGACAAGATTCAAACTCATATCCTCTAACTCATGTTACTTATTATTTAAATAAAATGAAATAATTAAATGTTTATATAATTCAGCAATTATACCCTATTTAAAAAAAAATTAATATTATGCTGTTTTTAATATGTTCTCTGGTGCTTTAGAGTTACTTATAAGTGTCTCAGATGCTACTGTTGTGAGCCAACAGAGACCAAGCAGTCCAGTCGGCCCCTCTTTGACCTGAACGTCTCTGTTATCTGTATCCTATAGCACCATGTAAAATGTAATTTGAAAAAAAAATGAATTTCTACTGCTTTAAATAAACAGATAAATTAATTAAAAGTGTGAAAACTACTCTTAGTGCCTTCTAAGGAGCTTGCTTCTGTTTGAGTTGATCAAGAATTACCTCAAAGAAGAGGTTTTGAAATTGAGCAGGGGTTTTGCAGATGAAGCTTTTGGAGGGGACAGGGAGGCATTCCAGGAGAAGAGAACTCCTTCCTTGATACAGCACACAAGTCCTTCTTGATTGGGTCTCTTCTGGTCACCTCTCCTCCCTGACCTCCTGCTAGCCCCCTCATGCATGCCCTTTACACCAGCCATACCATTTTACTATAGTACTTGTAGTTCACTGAGTGTGGCAGATTATCTCATGCTTCTGTGGCTTTGCATACGTAAGCTGTTCCCTCCGCCCATTGGGAATTATGCCCTCTTCTCAAATGCCTTACCTAACACCCATTCACACCATCTACCACCAACATATTTCATTATCCTTCTATGCTTCCATAGCATTCTCTCATGGTACTTGTAAGTGTACTTCCGTGGCCCTTATTAAACTGTAAGTGCCTCAAAGGTGGGGATATATCTAATTTAATTTGGTATCCCCAGTATACTAAGCATATGTTTAGTCAGTGGTGGGTGAGTGACTGACTGAATGAATGAATGAGCAGATCTTTCTGGATTGGAGGCTTCATGTTGAGGAGTAGGGCAGGATACATAGAGGTTAAAAAATGGATTATGGAGCCAGCCTGCCAGAGTTTGAATCCTTGCGCTACCACTGAGAAAATTACTTAATTTCTCTGTGCCTCAGTTTCTCTGTAGACTGTGAGGATTAGATGAGATAATATATGTAAAAGCTCTGAAAACAGCACCTGCCACTGAGTATATATATTACAGACATGTTAGCTTTTCATCATTATTGTTGTGGGTGGGCTAGGTGTATGTGGCCAGACTGAGGAAGACCATGAATGTCAGGCCAGGGAGTTTGCCAAAGTCAAAGAGCCTTGTCATAAAGGCAGTCTAGCCTTCTGTGGGGGAATCTGGGTGAATTATATGAGAAGTAAATAGGTAACAAAGGTAGAAAAATTTAAGCTACATGATCTATATGTGAACAGATAATTTCTGGATTCAGATGAGAGAAATGGGAACAGAAATGCAGTTTCTACTCTGAGTGGAATAACAGTGTGGCTGAAAAAAGATTCTCAAGCCAAATGGCTTGAGTCTGAGTCCCAGATTTGCCACTTACTGGTCCTATAATCTTGGGGAAATGACTCAACCTCTCCTTGCCATGGTTTTTTCTCCTAAAAATGGGATTATAATTCTTCTAATATATCATAAGAATATTAAATGAGTTAAATTACAGAACAGTGCCTGGCATGTATTACTAATATTATTATTCTTGTCCACCAGAATTTCCTATGGTAGCCACAGCCTGTCAGATCTTCTGAAGGCAGGAGCAGGCCTGTGTTGCCAAGAGAAGGCAAAGAAATGTAATCACTGAGTTGGTCTGTGTGGCTGTGTAGCATTACAGAAGGTGAAGTCATTCACATGCTCTCAGCATCTCAGAACCTTTCCAGGTTCTCAGGGCTCCAGATGTCCACTCTACAGGTACCCACTAACCAGTGGATAGTAAATCCACAGAGCAATGGATGGATGAAATCCAAGATATTGAGAGAAGTTACACAACTCCTTATTCTCTCCATCCCAGATTAAGGTTTTAAGACCAGTGACCTGGAGGATTGTCAAGTCCTCTATTAAAAGAAAAAGACCAGCAAGAGGAAGATATACCATCGTAAGAGATGAAGATAGAATAATAGTTTACCATTTATTGAGTACCTACTATGTACTACATGTTTTTATGTCATTATTTAATCTTTCCAACAATCCTGAAAAACAGATATTATTTTGCCTATTTTACAGATGAGACAATTGAGATTCAGAAAGGTTAGTAACTTGACCAAAGTCATCCAACATAGGGAGTACAAGCCTAGATTTGAACCCAAATTTATCTCATCCCAAACCTACTACTATTCTTTTACTCTCAGATGTCCCATTTTGAGAAGTGTGCAGGGTGGGTGTTTAGATAAACCTGGTTGAATCCTGGACCAAACAACTTTTCAGCTGTGAGGTTTTGAGCTCAGGATACTTAATATCCCTGCACCTCAGTTTTCTCATCTGTAAACTGAGGGATGTTCCTTCTCAGGGCTGCTCTGAAGAGTAAATGAGGTGAAGTATATAAAGTACCTCAGCTGCTGGCATAAATTTAGCTATTATTATTAGAAATGTCCATAATCCACTTCATAAAACTGACAGTGTTAGTACCAAAACCCAAGTCTCTGAACTCATTTACCTTCCTATTGCCACTGTACTGATTAGTGACAGTGATGACTTAAGGATGGATGGTACCAAAGAGATGGTCTTGGGTACTGGAAGGCCTGTATGTTTGTGTATACATACATCCAGGCTAGACTTGGGTGGGGGTGGGTTGCAGAACCACATCGATCATTATCTAGTTTCCTTTCTGGGAAATTCTCTTTTCTCCACTCCTGAATTCTCCACTTCTACTTGGCTTATGTTTCAGGAGCTGCAGAAGGCCCAAAAGAAGAAATATATCAAGAAGAAGCCTCTGTTGAAGGAGGTAGAACAGCCTCGCCCTCAAGAGTCCAGTCTCAGCGTGACAGCACCAGCCCCGACTTTGGCCACTACACCCCAGCTTCTCACCTCCTCCTCACCCCTACCTCCTCCTGAGCCTAAACAAGAGGCCCTCTCAGGAAGTCTTGCTGACCACGAGTATACAGCTCGTCCCAATGCTTTTGGCATGGCCCAGGCAAACCGCAGCACCACACCCATGGCCCCCGGTGTCTTCCTGACCCAGCGGCGCCCTTCAGTTGGCTCCCAGAGCAATCAAGCAGGACAAGGTACAATTGCCTTATGGTAACTAAGAAGGATCTTAAGGCCACCAGCTCCAAACGCTATGAACTCTGGTAGATGAGAATACCTGGGAGGGACACTGGTGACCAACCTAAAGTGCTTGGAATTGATCTCATAGTCCATGAAGAGACATTGACTGGTGTTACGCAGAAATAAGCTCAGATGGATTTAGAAAGATGCTTCTGGTGGCCAGAATAGAGGCTGAGCTGAAGGTAGAAAGTCTAAGAAGGAGGCGCTTACAGAGATTCAAACTGTGGTGAAGAGAGGCTGGGGCTCTGGCAGGGGGAATGGAGAGAGAAGAGATAAGTTGATTGAATATGGAGATCACATTGGACATGCGAGGCGATTTGATGTGGGGAGGGGAAGAGGACTCAAGCCTTCCTTTTCCTCACTTTGGCCCTCAAAGCCGAGGCGGGGTGAGGTTGATGTGGCATTGGGGTAAGGAGGATGGGGGTTTCTAATGAAACAAGGCCCTGGGGGTGGCAACTTCAAGGATACTGAGCTATAATCACTAGCCAGACATTTGTCAGGCACTTGAGGACAGGCAGGCACAATCATCTCCTTGAAGAACTTGGGAAGGAAAATTACTGGAACATAAGAAATCAGTGGAGGAAAGGAACCAGACTAACCAGGGAGTCCATAGCTGCTGCAGGAGGTCATAGAAAGAAGAGCCAAGGCATGCGGTCGTGAATGAAAGTAGTTAAGGAGGGCTTCTTGCCCAAGATGGACCTGAGGCCAGGTGTAAGGATGTGGAAACTCAGTGGCAGGGGAAAAGGGACGGGGGTGGCCTTAGAACAGTTGATGTTGGAGATGCTGCTGGAGCCCTTGCCATAGCCTTTGCTTACCTCTCCCTTCCCCCACAGGAAAGCGTCCCAAAAAGGGCCTGGCCACAGCAAAGCAGAGACTCGGCCGTATCCTGAAAATCCACAGAAATGGCAAACTACTTCTGTGAACTCCCTTGTCTTCTGCCCCTCACCCCTTCACCCCCATTGCCTTCTCCGTTGTCAACTCTCGGGGCACTCCTGGATCCTGTCTGCCCCGGACAAGGTGCTGAGGCGCATTGTCCTGCTTTCTTGGAACTGACCAAAGGCAGAGACTCCCCCACGGTCCCCTTTACTGACTCCCAACTCCCTTCCCCACTTCCACTAAAGTATCCTGCCTTCCTTCTCCGTACCTCTGAGTCACAGATAAATGGGAGAAGTTTCCAGCTGACTAGAACCCTCTTTTCTGCTGCTCAAACCCATTTTCTTTTCATTAGCCTTGTCTCTCATGTCTACCTAGAGCCATAAGGCAGGATGAGGAGAGGCATGAGGAGACTCTGGGCCCCTTGGTATTTCCTGGGTCATGAAGTGGAAGGCCCAGTGCTCAGCACTTTCCACAACTCCAGCCCTGTCTCCAGAAGGCTGCCCACCTCTGCCCATTCTTTCTTCCCCTTCCCCTCCCCAGTCCAGTAGATGTATCCCATTCAAGACTCGTTCCTGGGGGAAGGGTCTGGCCTTTGCCTTCTCTTGCCAAATACCGCATGAAAATAAAGAGGAGAGCCAAGAGTCTCCGTACTGCCCCATCATGGGCCATTTCCAGAAAGGCCATGGGCTGACTTCACTCATCTTTGGGGAGAGATTCCTGTCACTTCTCAAGGTTGGGAGAGGACCGACGCCCAAGCCTTTGACCATGACTTTGTAGCCCATTGAAGGAAGCTACTTTTGGCTAGAGGTGAAGCCCCCATCCCATGCTGAGCTCCAGGGATTTGCCTGGATTTTGAGGTCCTGCAGAACATTATCCACGTGGCTGTGGCTGGGTCCCAGCAGGTGAAAAACCATCTCCTAAAAGCCTGAAAACACTTGCCACTGAAGCAGATAACCTGGGCTCTACAGCCTGTTCCCTTCACCTGGACCTTCTGGGGAGGATGTGGCAGGACTGCTCAGCCCCCGGTTATCCATCAGGAGTCTTCCTGCTTCTTTCCCTACCTAGTGTCTTGATCTGAAGACCTCAGAACTCACATCTTTGCTCCTGTGCCTCAGTACTCCCAGATGTCAGGTTAATGCTCAAGCAGAGTGCAGGAGCTCAAGCCTAGGAGAAGAGGTGCCCATCTGTAAAGGAACAGATCATCTGATCCTCCCCTCCCCCTCTTCCATTTGTGTGTGTCTCTATTGACCAGACAGTGCCCACCTTTCTCCCTCCCCTTCTCCCAACTCCCTCTCTCTCCACCAGTCCTGCCTCTGTGGTAACCTGGATTGAATGGAGAATGTGCCCCTCCCTCCAACCTCACCCCAGTTTGCCCATTGCTTCTGGGGAACTTAACAGCTACCATGCAGGCCACAGGGAATATGTGAAACTTCCCTTGTCGTCTTTGTGTCTCCATTTTGTCTTTTTCTCCACAGTCCAGATCTACTCTCCTTCCTTGGAATCAGAGGTCCCTTAGCCCCATTTGCTTTTTCTATCTTGGGGACCCTAGGGGCCAAGCAGTCCTCCATCTAGTCACACCAAAGGCAAAAAGCCTGGCTACCTCCCCACTAGCACGTGAAGTCCCCACTCCCCTCCTCTCAGTTTCTGCCTAGCTTTGCTTGGGGTTTTCAAGGCAGCAGAGGGTACCGATGGGAGGGAAAGGGGGCAGCTTGTGTCTCTGTAGGCTACTGCGTGACTAGGCCCTGACTGCTGTAACCAAGACCCGGACCCCAGCCCTTCTGCCCATTAACAAGCCCCCCTTGATCTTTCAAAGGCAGCTAATTGCTAGCAAATCCCCCAAGTTCCAGGCCTCTTTCCTCTCTGTTTCTTTGTTAGAAGTTTCTGTGGAGCTGAAACCCAACCTCCATTTGACCGGGTTTCTGTTTAGTTTAGTTGGGCTCTCAGAGCTTCCTGTTTGTTGTTTTGTGTTTCAAATGAAAAGCAAGTTTACCCTCAGAGTTATGCTTTTCCAAAGAGGCTAGTTGTGCTTTTTAAAAAAATGTTTCAGGTTCTAAGTGAAGTGAGTTGGGGAGGGGTTGGGAGTTGCAGTAACCAAGGTTTAGAACATGGTGAGAGAGTTACCTCTGGTATCCAATACCCAGCACAGAGCTGGGGGTAGGATAGGGGGCAGGGAGAGAGGATTTCTATTCACCTTTAATATATTTTTACAAAAAAGCAAACAATTTAAAAACAAGCCCACCGCTTCTGTACATGTCTAAATATATTTTTAGAAGTGGGTAGGATTGTGAATTTCTGATGCAGGGCCTTTTTATAAACAGGTTAGAATAGCATCATACATACTTGTTTTTTTCCCCTGTTTTTTTTCTTATGTTGTGTTACTAATGTAATTTATATTTTTTTTCTAGATCCTCCCTTTCCTATAGAGATAAAAGTGATTTATCTTGGCAATTCTTTTGCTTGGCATTATTTTTTTGTGGTGGTGGTGGTGGTGGTGGTGGTGGTGGTGGTGGTATGGGGTCCAGGAGTCCAGGAGTGCTGCCTTATCTTTACGTTGTCTCTGACTCACCTCCCATCAACTTAACACTCCTCTGGTTCCCGACCATATACCTGAGGTGGAGAGGGGACAGAATCCCTGCCCTCATAAGAGACACAGTTCACACACCAGAAACATAATCAGAAGGCCAGTGAGTAGAAAAGAAAGGGTGCAACAATTCAAAGGGGCTGACAAGTTTGTTGGGAAGGCTTCCCATACCTTCCGTGGGCTGTTTTTAGTGGCAACACCTGTATCTTCTTTCTGTGAATGTGGAGTTTTGGGTTTTCCTCTTCCTCCCTCTACCCCTCCTCCTCCTCCTCCTTTTCCTCTTCCTTCCCCTCCTCGTCCCTCCTCCTCCCTGCTCCATCCCCCTCCTTCCCACTCCTCCCCCTCTTTCTCCTTCATCTTCCTCCTTCCTCTTCTTCCTCCCTTCCCCGCCCCCTTCTCCTGAATGCTATTGATTCCCAGACAGAATCCTCTAACCCTGACCTGTCCTGAGTGGAGATCCCCATTTCTACTTGCTCATCTGCTCCCTGTCTCAAGTACACAGCCCCCTTCCTTTCTATCAGGACCCTGTTCACACCAAAATGACTGAAATGTCACTTGCCCTCTAGTAAGCTGAGTGAAGGGGAAGAGCACCATATGAGACAGTGCTGATAGAGATGTGCATGTGATGCTTGGTCGCGGAATCTGTCCCTGGGAAGCAGGGAGTTCAGGTAAGGCTTCCTGTCAGGGGATTCCTGAGCTAGAGTATGAAAAATGATTATTAGGCAGAGAACAGTATGAAGAGTATTCAAGCCATGATAATAAAATGAATTTAAAAGTTGAGGGGAGGACCCATATACACATGGAGGACAAGCAATTTAGTAAACTGCAGCTATAACTTTCACCTAAGGGAACGTATGTAGAATTTCTAAGAGGGAATGTTTAGTTTGAGAAGGTATATGATCAAAATTGTTTAGTTTTTCGGCATAATATTTATTTTAAAATTTCAGATAATGGGGGATATGTAATTTTGATGTTCGTCAACCGACAACTGTTTCCAATGTCAGAGAATTATTAAATGGTTTTAAGCAGAAAATAGCATGATTCAATTTGATTTTTTAAAAAATTTTATTGAAGAAATGATTTTAATTTTTCCCTCATCAATTTGCTTTTTAAAAAGATCCCTTTGCCAGTCATAGGAGTAGATTAAGAGGGAGAGAGATGGATCCAGGGATACCAGTGAGGAAGTTAATGAAGGGGGGATATGGAAGGCACCATCTCATCTTCTAATGTCCCATTGAATACCACTTCCTTAAGGAAGCTTTCACCCAACTCTCCAGTCAAATCTGACCTTTTTCTGGACTTATACATCTCACAAAAGGTGGAAATCCCAGGCCATTTCCAGGAGGCAGAACCATGGAGTTGACCAATCATACAACCCCAGAGACAGAAGTTGCTCTCCTCTGTCACCTTTTCAGCTTTTTAATGTTCAAAATAGCTCCCCTTTCCAATCCCTCTCTTTCCTCAGAGGACCACAACATAATGCCAGCACTCACCAATGAATGTGGTAAGAGAGACAATACCCATTTTATATCCTTGTCAGGAGTCCAGCAAACCTCCCTTGTATTTCATTCCATTCCATCATATACAACCTTTCACAGTTATTTCCCCATAGTCCTATTTTCATCATTTCTTCATGCTTAAGAATATCCATGGCTTCCCACTGCTTTATTATGCCCTCTGGGTTTCAAGGCTTTCCAGAACCTGGCCCAACCTGGAGACAATGGACTGTGGTGAAAAGAGGATATGCCTGGGAGTTGAGGAGACTGGTGATTAAATTCCAGCTCTGCCATCTATGTGACCTTGAGCTGGCTACTTCATATTTCCTTGATTCGGTTTCACCATCTGTAAAATGGAGATATAATTCCTAATTTATAAATTTGTTAGGAGGGATTATAGTAGATCCTGTCTTTAAAGAACTTAATGTCTGGCACTCAGGTGATCAGTGAATCTTTTTTTCATTTCCTCAGTTAATATTTGTCCAACAAAGCCTATAACCTTATACAGACTACAGAGAAAATAAATCTTTAAAGGAATTGGAGACAATATTTCAAATTGGATCAGGAAATTAAGTTGACTACATGAGGAAAGTGTTTGAAGGACATAGATGACTGAGTCAATAGGTGTGATCCCTACACTCCTATAGAGAGGAGATAGAACCAAATCTGTGACACAAAGTTACTGGAAGGTGCCAGAGTATCATCCATGACAGTTCATTATCACTGGTTTGGTTCTACAGTGGTTTATCAAAGCCTCTTTTGTGTCAGACCCTGTGTATGCCATGAGAGGGTTTGATCCTCAAGGAACATGTAGTTTAGTACGCAGACATGGAAACCCAAGTACATCACACTGGGATAAATACAGTAAATCCTCACATCATTGTCAATAGGTTTTGCAGCTTTAAGCAAAACGATGTATAAGAAAAATGATTTGCCATATGCTAATTGATACAAACAAAAGTTAAGTTTCTACAACATCTCATCGCCATTATAACAAAATGACATTGAAAAAAAAATCGTTATTCAAGGACCTGCTGTACTATGTTATAAATAAGTATGAGGTGCTGTGGAAGCACAAAGGAAGGAGACCGAACCCAGTCTAAGAGACTTCTAGGAAGAAGCAACACCTGAATTGAATATTGAAAGATATTCACCAGGAAAGGGAAAGCAGAAAGATGTGTTAGAATAGAGCATTCCAAGAAAAAGGAACAGCATAAGCAAAAGTAGAAAGTTGAAGCAGCCTGATGTGTGGGTAGAGCTATAAGCCCTTGAATTGGGCTTTTGTACAGGCTAGAGTAAGATGGCAAATGGAGGGTGAAACTGAAGAGGTTGACAGGGACCCAATCATGGAGGTTCAATTTATGTTACAGAATGTTTTCTCTGGTGATCCTTAGAATGGGAAGAGACAGAAGCAGGTTAGTGAGGAGGCCAGTGTGAAGGTGGTTGCGAGATTCAAGTCAAGATCCTGAATGTTGATTTCGATAATAAGTGTGATAGACATAAAAATGTTTTACGTGGCAAATAACAGAAAACACAAGCCAAGCATGAGACATTGGCTCATGTAATTGAAAAATCTAGAAGTCTGTGAATTTTAGACACGATTTAATCAGAGCTTTCATTTTGATTATCTCAGTTCTGTCCTGTTGTGTGTGTGTTAGCTTTGTCTTCAGGACACTTCTTCATGGTTACAAGATGGCTGCATACAGCACAATGCTTCCACTTGTGCTTATTTGCCATCTATACATCCTCTTTGGTAAAGGGCCTATGTTTTGATATTTTTAAGTGGGCTTGTTTTTTTACAATTTAGCTTTGAGAACTTGGTATATATTTTAGCATACATTTTTTGTTGGATATGCAAATATTTCCTCCCAGTTTGTAGCTTGTCTTTTTATTCTCTTATCAGTATCTTTCACAGAACAACAGTTTTTAATTTTGATACATTTCAATTTATCAGCTTTATTTATTTTATGGTTTGTCATGTTTAAGAATTCTTTGGCTAACCCTAGATCATGAAAATTTTCTCCTATGTATCTTCTAAAAGTTTTATAGTTTTATGTTTTACATTTAGATAAATCTATCATCCATTTTGAGATAATTTTCATATACTGTGAAAGGTTTAGGTCAAGGGTATTTTTGCCAATGAAATGTTCAATTGCATAAACATCACTTGTTGAAAAAAACCTGTCCTTTATTGAATTGCCTTCGCCCTTTTGTCAAAAATCAGGTAACCATCCTTGTATGGGTCTAATTCTGGAATCCCTATTGCATTCCATTGATCTTATGCATCTATCTTCCACCAATACCACCCTGTTTGATTACTGTAGCCATATACTAACACTTGATATCAAACAGAGTGATTCCTTCCACTTTATTCTTCTTTTTCAAGATTGTTCAGCTATTCTAGGGCCTATGCCTTTTCATATAAATTTTAGAATAAGCTTTTCTGTGCCTACACATATGATGCTGGTATTTTGAAAGGAATTTATATGTCAATTTGGAAATTATTGACATGTTGGGGGTTTTAGATATTTTTAGATTTATATAATATTTAATTGAAGTATAATATACATACATAGGACACAAACTCTAAATGTAGAGACTGAGGAATTGTCGCAAAGTAAACACATTTGATAATTAGTACCCAGTTCAAGAAATATAATGAATAGCACCTAGGGAATTGATTCTTAACACAAAATAGATAGAAGATGAACTCATGGGCCCACTTGAGATGAAGAGGCCCTTAAAGAGCTATAGACTAGAAAATAGCCTTCCACTGGCATAGGGACAGATGAGGCAACTTGTCTGCCTTGGCCTGGACTTTGGATGAGGGGCAAACTTTTCTCCTTTATGAACTCTTAACCATGTAACTGAACCTCAAATGAGTCTATAGTTCAAATCCATACTACTAACGTGGTCCCAAAACCTACAGCTTGTTGAAATTAACAGAAAAATTGATCTCTCTGGGGCATCTTGCAAAGCAAATACCAAACTTCTCAGTATTAACATGCCTGCAAACCAAACTGAACAGGATTTTTATAGATAAAAACCCGTTGAACATGAACAAAATACTTCATAATGAGCAAGATTCAGGAAACACAACAAACAGGAGGATTAAACCTTCATGAACTTTATCCGAAGTTCAATTCAATAGAAGAATCTGAGTTAATAAGTATGATAAAATTGATTAAAGACATAAAAGAAGAAGTAAACATGAAAGAATAAAACACCATTGAGAAAAAGAACAGGCAATTTTGAAAAAGAACCAAGTAACCTCAGAAGCAGGGCAATGTAAGGGGTCCCCTTGATCTTTCCCCTTGAAACTACAAATTGAGCAGCTATAGTCCAACAGAAGAGTCCCAGTCTAACACATCTGAAAGTGGGTGAATCTGGGAGAACAGGGGAGAAGGGAAGGGTGAAGAGTGGGGACAGGTGCTGCAGATGCAGGCCCAAACTAGCTTCAGGACCTAGGGAGAGGGGAGGAATTAGGTTGTAGTAGGCACTCTCTGTAGCCTCCAATATTTCTGCCCGACTGATCAGCATATACCAGGGCAGAACCCACTGAGCAGAGACAGAAAAAGAGGTGTGACAGCTGTGTTCTAGCAGCTGCCATTGCCAGACAGAAAACAAAGTCACAGAGCCTGGCTACTTCCCCATACCCTACCAGAACTAGCAGCAGAACCCAGAAGAAACTGTAGCTGCAAGTGTCGAGCTACAGAACAGAGCCTCTGAGCCCTGAGAACTGAGAACACAACTCCTGAGTGGCAGATGCACACTGCAGCCAATCCCAGTGATGAGTGGAGAAACAGAGGCAAGGCAGCTGAGGCCTACAGGTCGCCATTGCTGGAAGGAAAACAAAGCCACAAACACACCAGTGGCCTCTCCCACCCCACCCCAACCCCACTCACCTGGAACACCTCAGGCAGCACAATACTGCATCTGGCTGCTGCAGCAGCACCCAGACACCTAAAGGGCTCAGAACCCCATCACCCTCCACATTCTCCAATGGGAGTGGAGCTCTGAGACTGAGGCGACCTGATCACAGAGGAGAAACAAACTGCCCCAGGGAATAAAGGGCACCTTTCCCCCAGCAGATATCCAGGAGGCCTGGGCAATGAAGGAAGCTTGTGCACCACCTACTGGGAAAAAAAAATGACCTGCTAAAGATGCATCACTCCTTTTTTTTTCATTTTGTATTACTTTATTGCTCAAAACAAACACATCTTTTTTCCCCTTTGGAAGACAGAGCAGTGTTAGATCTTTCAGATTCAGGACAGCAGTCAGAGGAGAGCAAGGTGGGGCATGCATGAATCACCAGTGAGTCTCAGAAAACCCTGCCAAGAGCTCCAAAAATGCCAGTGCTGTGCTGGGGCCGAGGCACTTGAAGATCTCATTTGGTCTGTTATCCTACTCAGGGTTTGAGAAGTCAGGCAAAACAGACTGCTGTAAGATTTACTTTGTAGGCTGTTCACATGGCGATAAATTGTTGGGTTTCCTTCATGTTCCTAAAAGGAAAGCAAACATGCCACAAAGTATACCCTTTCTCACTAGCCCCCTGCAGGGGATCTTATAAAGACCTGAAGGACTGAAAAGGTCAGAGAAAATGCATGGTTCTAGACAGTTTCTGATTCTGCAAAGTCAGAAAGTCTTGCAAGCAGCAATTCTCCTTCACGTTAAGGAGAGCAAACAGTTTGTGAAAGATTTGGGTTATCTGTGGGTCTCCCAGCAGTCTCTTGGTGGCCAAGGCCGTTGCCTCATGCAAAACACAGGAGAAGGCAATGGAGGTGATTTCTGCCTGAGACATCCCTGACCATCCTGGCATGAACAGCAGAAACCTAACTCTCAAGATCTGTCTTCTGCTCTCCCTGGGACCCCTTGAGGCACAGTGTCCTCAGCACTATCGGAGTGTCGATTCCTTCCCTTGTCCCCAAAATCCTCTTCCTTGCAGATCTTCTTACTGCCCTGGACAGAAGTAGCTGTGTATTTTTCTTCATATTCATTCTTAAGGCTAGATGGCATGGTAAGGTGCTCGGTGGAGAGCCAAATTCTAGATTCCAGGGCTGCAATTTCAGCACTCTCAAATAAAGCAAATAGCAAAGAAATAGAAAAGAGACAGAAGGGCAAAAAAAATGCATTTGGGCTCAATGAGGAGTTACATACTGCAAGTTTAGATTTCAAATGTAGTCTAAACCTCTGACCATAGGGGATGGGGCAGGGTAGTAAAAGCCACAAATTAGTCTTCGGTACTGGTCCTTATTGTCATCTCTAGCCCGAAGTAGAGGGTAGCACCTGGCAGCTCCCTTCACACTTGCGGTACATTCAATAGAGAAATTCATCTTCCTGCACTTTCTCTAACACAACACCATCCACTCATAAGGTACCTTTCCAATTCTCCAGCTTCCACAGAATCCTGGTCAAGAGGAATGATGTACTTGGTTTCATTGGGACTGGAGAGGTCCCCAACAGGCTTCTCAGTAGCATGGCGACCTAATTTTCTTGGAAGACACTTTGCAAGACATGTTAAATGTATTTCCTGCAGCAAAGAAAAGCTTTGGCTGCCTTGCCTTCACCACAAGCCCAGAATCTTCTGATGCCCAAAATATGTGGACAGATTTAGAGAAGACATCCTTGTTCTTTATGCAGCTGTCATTATGCTGTTTTAATCCAGGCGGACACAACACAATAGTAATTGCCTCTGTCTTCCCCTTGTCCGTGCGCTCCTTAGAAAAAATGAAGTCTCCATCCTAGGCCCATTGCTTATTCCACTCTCTGTACTTTAGGGTCCAGTCCCCATCCATGACTGCAAGAAGCTTGCTGGTCGTCACTGTGCTGGTTCATCCTATAGTACGAAGAAACCGAAATGGAAGCTCGCTTCCATGTTCTTCATGTTCACTATCTAGCATTCCAGCTCTGTGAGATGGTCTGAAAGCTCGGGGACCTTAGAAGCATTCAGGTACACCTGATGGTCTTGTTCTAGCCAGGTCACATTCTCACTAACTGGAACAGACATGGACTCTGACGCCTTGTGCCAGCTCCTGTTGTGCTCCGGCGCCCAGAGTGCCACATGGCAGAAATAGTAGCCAGAGTTTTCTCTGCTAATATCTTGAACCAGTAAATGGTAGCAGTGTGCATCCACATAACTCAAAGCAATGTGAGGGAAGCTCTGCACCAGGGAATCATAGCCCAGCCCTGCCAAAACATGGGGGCCAGGCAGAACGCTGTTAGGCATCCTGGAGAAGTACCAGGTCACCTCAGGAAGGACATCATCCGCTTGGTCTGTCATGATGTTGTGGGTCAGGTCCCGCTCCTTTCCTTCAGCCACAGACACATTCTTGCCCACAGCTGCTTACAGAACCGTAGGCTGGATCACCACGGTGGTCATGTCCATGGCTTTTTCTTGAATTCCTTGCGGTTGCCCTGCTCTTTGATCCACTCGCTGACATTGCACCTGTAGGTGCCCTGGTCCTCGGCCTGCACCCAGGACACAGGGAGTCTGTACTTGTTGTTCCTCACCCCACGGTGTCCAAGTGCAAGTCTCCTCTGTGGTAGTGCTGCTTGTAGCTGGACCCCAGGTACAGCCAGCCCTCATGGGTCAGGACGAGGACACTTTGCTGTGTAGAGTGGTGCCACAGTTCCAACAGCAGTGCCAGGTTAGTGTGCAGCGGGCATGCAGTGGAGGCCACACAGTGCACCTGGAAAGGCTTACTCTGGCACAGGCTCAGGCCGGGAGAGGGCGGCGGACTGGCCGCCACGCACAGAGCGTCGGCCAGCACTTTCACTTGCTCTGTATCCTGAGTTGCCCTGGACGGTGGTGTCTGTGCTGAGGGTTGAACATTTGTAATAACCTTAGTCCAAGGACCGGACTTTCTTGATGTGGAGCTTCATGGCGTCACTGGCTGTTCTCAACAGCATCTCGTCCCTCTGCAAGTGTTTCTGGTACAGCTGGTCTGGGAAGCCCACCTCCCAGGTGCTGGCAAGCTCTACAAAATGGATCCCCAAAGACAAAAAGCTCCAGTCAAAGTTTTGCTCACTGGGGCCATCATAGTTACTGACGTTGCACGGGAAGACCAACTCGGTGCCTACCACCTGTACCGGGCTCCCAGTGGGGACTGTAACCACACGCCCATGACAAAGAGCCAGCAACAGGAGCACTAGCAGCAGTGGCATGAGTGCCAGGCGCCCCATGCTCACTGGCCAGGAGCGACTCTCCACCTTCACCTCCTTCCCCACCACCTGTCCTCCTTGGACTCCTCAAGCTCTGGCTGCTCCAGGTTCACTGATCTTCCACCTGGGCTGCAGGCCTGCTTTGTGCTCCTCGCCAGCCGAGCAATCCCTGCACTGAGCACACACACACCCTTCACTCCAGTGCGCCTGCTTACCTCCTCCTCCCCTATCCTCCTGCCAGCCAGGCACCAGAGCCACCTCACCCGCCAAGTGTGCAGCCCCGGCCAGTGCCCAAAGGCAAAAGAGAAGTTTTGTGTTTACTTATACAGGCAATGGAACTAGAGTCAGTGCTGACCTAGCAGAAGGAAGTTTTGTATTGATGGCAGGTTGAAGCCTTTACTTAGAATGGACTATCCTTTTTAAAATTCTAAGTACTTTGTATAGACTTTTCAAATATTTGAAAATAAGACCATACTTTTAAAAATGAAAGTGATGGGAAACTGTGGCATCAGTGTAAGATGCTGCTGAGAGGAGAAAGTATACATTGAAGAATGTGTTTAAAGAAAAAAGTGAGGGAAACATGAAAAGATTTTATATAAACACACTAAGTTCACTCTGGAATCTAGGTAGCTATTGCTATTATTTTTAGTCACTTTAATTGCCAGAGCTGAATCTATGAGCTATGAGTAGTTGTACAATAAATTCCTTCTGTGTTCGAGTTAGCCAGCATCAGATTTTGTTGCATGACAACAAGAACCCTGAGTCCTCACAGCATTTTAATTCATGGTTCTATCATTTTGGGGGCCCTATACCATCTTGCATTTCCTGGAATTGTATTGTTCAGATTTGATTGTTTCTTGGGTTCAGTGAGCCAATAATTATTTTTGCTTGAGAGAGTTCAAGCTGGTATCTGCCACTTTGCAACTAAAGAATCCTGCCTAATCACCTTGATGAGGAAAGCTCAATGTCCAGCTCTGGGCAGGCCAGCTGAGAGGAGTAGAGAGCGCCAGCTTTCTAGTTGATCAGCTGACACCATGACCTAGAGGTGTTTTCTGGCCCCAATCCCACCCAATGTACCCAATACCCACTGCCCCAGTTTCCCTGAAGCTGCCCACATTCCACTTCCACATTATACTCAACCCTCAACTGGTCGATTTTATTTCAGCCTCTGGATTTTCAGTCTTGTACCCAGTTATCACCATTCCCCTCAACTTCCATTTGTATCAAAAGCAACTCAAGATAGTTTAAGGAAAAAGAGAAATTTATTGAGAAGATTCTGAGGTTTCCAAAAGATTCCAAAGGGGGGTTGAGCAACCAGATTCCAGGAAAGGAAGAGATCAGGTAAACACTGGGCAAATCAATAATGCAAATTTGAGCACATTTTTTTTGCAGGACTCCATAATTAATGCCTTACGTTCCAACTGCCAGTCTCATCACTCCATATGAAATTCTAAACTCTGAAAACAGAATCTAATTTTCATAGCGTGAGCCATAAGTCCAACCTGGACCAATTAGCAGTGTCCGGGGTGCAGTCCCATCTGACAGGTGGATCCCTGCTGGTGTACCTTCCCCACTGTGGATAAGTAGGGAGCCAGTCTTGGAGAAGTGCAGCAAGCTGTCTTTTGAACTCCATCTCTTTGCTGCCCAGGACACGTTTACACCAGTCTTCCAAAGTATTAAGAGATACCTTAGCCTGTAACACATACAATCGTAATGTACACAACTGCAACCACATATGCACCTTTTTCAAGAGGAGACAGGTCAAACTCAGGTTCAGCTAACTCATGCAGAGGCCTCCAGAGGCAGGCCGTGACTTCCTGATGTTCATGATCTCAGATACATCCATTCCTCACTGAGCCTAATTTCAGTTCTGACACTATATTTTGCAAATTATAAGTTTAGACAATGCCAACAATGGTGAGGAAAATGAAGAGTAAAGAATTTTAAAAATTATAATAGCTCCTATTTTTAAAAGGAGAGAAAAGAAAAAAACATGATGAATAATCAAAATTAGACTCTTCAGCAGCCAAGGCTAAGTCATTGTGTTAGCAAGTGGTTGGAAAAGTGTGGCTAGAGTTTATAGGTTCGTCCTTCAATTGCTCATTCCATATTTACCTTTCCTCCCACCAGCATATCAGCTGATCAGGGTTCTTTCTATACATGGTATATCAATTAGGGTCAGGTTCAGGTACATAGAACACACAGAAACACAGGCTTAAGAAAACAGAAATTCATGTCTATTTCATGTAACAAAAATCTGGAGATAACCACTCTAAGAGGTATGATGGCTCTGTAAATGTTACAGGGACTCAACTTCTGTCTGTCTCTAGGTTCTGCCAAACCTAGAGTGTGGCCCTCTTTCTCATACTCCAAGATGTCACCTGGAACTTTAACCAACTTACCAACATTCAACTAACAGGAATGAGGAAAGGTAGAACTGTGTGGCTCCTCCTTTTGAAATAACTTCCTAAAAGTACTACATCCTTCTTTATCTCACAGGCTGGAACTTATTCACATATACACAATTTGTCACGACAGAAGCTGAGGAATGTGGATACTCTGTGATTTTGTAGAAGTACTTTCACTATGTTTTGTATTGGTCTCAGCGTATCAATAACCAATGTTGTGGCTGAACTGGCTCTTTGGTTATTATTATGATTGCAAGATGCCCTTCAGCAATAACCATCAGGAAATTTTAAAAGATACAGGTTTATTACTTACCTGGGGCCACACAGCGAGGTCACAGGGGGTGAGAAGAGAGAGAGAGAGAGAGAGAGAGAGAGAGAGAGAGAGAGAGAGAGAGAAAACAGACTCAGGGTTTTGATTTTATTAAGGTCAAGGGTGGGGGCCTAAGGTTTTGTAAGCTCACTACTGGTGAATTTAAAACATAAAAGGGGGAATTTAATGATGCCCTGGAAGAGGACAAAAAAACGTAACCCAAATGGTCAGTATTGAAATCAACCGAAATTTGTAAAACAAAGGAACTCCAGTGGGGGAGGCAGCCTGTCTCTTTTTCTAGTCCTGTGGCTAGCAAAGTGTTTATTCAAGAAAGCTGTCTTTGAAATGGATGCCGCTTTGAAATAGATGGCTTAGCAATCAAAGCTTATTTCAGGCACTTGGATTACAAAGAACAACAACAACAACAAAACCCAAATGTCAGAGCTTGCCCTATAACATATTTCTTGCCTGGGTCTCTCTCCTTGTCTTAAATCTGGTAATCTTGTCCTTCGATGTCCCTGGCCAACTGATCAAATCATTAATGGCTAACCATTAGTATTGATCTTGTCTGTGGCCACCTTACCTTCTAGGAAAAAAAGAAAAATCAGATATAACAGTCAAAGTTTTGCCCCTTGAGAGAAATTCCTTCTTCAAATGTCCTTCAGAATCACCCCTAAGTGGAGCTGTAATGCTGTGGTCATCGACTTCCTGATGTTCAAATCACAAACTCAGTCCCAGGCCTATAAATCTCTAGCAAGTGAAATAAGAAGAGAAGGAAAGATTGGAGATCCAGCCACACAAAAGCAGTGTGTTTACTGGACTCTTACTGATATTATAAGGTCACTGTGGTTCCTCCTACCTGCTCTCCTCATTTCCCTTAAATTCTTCCCATTCTCAAGCTTGATTCACTCTTCTCTTGTTGACTCCTTGAACTAGCCCAACCTCACCCCTTTATATTTCTAAGAAGTTCCTTTTTTGCTTAAGTTTTCCAGGATCAGTTTATATTTGTTGCATTTCAGAATGCTGGCTGACATAGAAATGGTATCAGAAAGTAGGATTCAGGCAATGACTCCTGGAAAATTTAGGATTTCTTACGTGGTTGAGATGGGGGACAAGATAGCAAAGCTCTTCTTCATATCTCTGCACAGTAGTATAGTGGCGAAATAGTTAAGTTATTGCTTCTGAGCACCTAGAATAAAGTGTCAACTGAAAACAAGTTTTGCATAACTATATAACTTCTTTGAGAGAACATTAAGAAGACATGAGGAACTCAAGCATCATAGGTCATGGTGGCTTCATCTGACCTCGCGAAATAAATTAAAGCAAGAAAGAGATGAACTCATCACCACAAAGTATGGATTAAAACTCAAGCACATTCTGTAATTATTAGATCTCATATTGTTTGGTTCTCAGGGCTAACTAGAAAACCTCATCCTACAGGTTGCCCAAGTATACCAGTTGAAGTCATAGCCTCTTCAGGGACTTATGTGAGTATCAGGGTGTTAACTGGGAAATAATGAAACCTTGACAATTTGAATGGGCATTTCTGAGAGGATTTGTAGAAATTCCTTGTTGAGAACCCAAACCACTTAGGGATGAAACAAAGCCAAACTTGTAGAAATAAAGCCAACACAATCTGAGAGTATTTGCAGAAATGGATTTTGAGAGTTCTTGACCAGGTAGAGGGATACACGGTTTTATTTTGAGCTAAATTGCCAACATGGATACACAGTGCAGAATTTGAAATTTGTGGGCCAGCTATAGCAGATAGGTTTGGATTTATGAGTTTTCAGGAATTGTTAACATGAACTAGATCTTTTCTGGTTCTTTATAAAATATTTTTAAATACCAGAAATCCTTTGGCATTTGTAGAGAAAGTAATTAAAAACTTTGGAGAAAGCTGAATAGGAACCATCATATATGTCATCCTGACCCCTGACTATATTGCCTGAATGGAACCACAGAATCTCCTTCCACAATTTGAGACACTGTTGGTAAAGAAAATTCCAGTATATTTTTTAAATGCTCTATCGGATTTTATGAACAGGCATGTAATCCTGCAGCTGAATTGGAACGCTTGGTTTTGTTTGATGAGGATATGGAGATCCTTGAATGGCAGAGGTCAAGTAATTGCACTTAACCATCATAGGAAATGTGAGTGGGATGATCATAATGGGTGGCAAGGTAAGGGTGGTGGTCAGAATCATTTGATATTACAGATTGCTATATGTAGTAAATTAACCACAGAGTCTGGAGGAATGAAATTGATGGACAACCCACTAGGGTCCCATGAGATTTAGGGAATGCTTTGTGGTGGTCACATCCCCTATAAGCAGAACAAGATTGACAAAGTGAAATGTCAATCTAAGTGAGGCAGATAGCTTGAAGTGCAGACTCTGGGCTCATTCCTGAGTTCTCAAAGCTAGAAAGGTTGAGGGAAAGTTTATTTACTCAAAAAATATTTGTTGATCATCAAGTATATATGGAGACACTGGAGAAACAGTCACAAGCCAAAGTCTGTTACCATAGACTAGATGGGAAGGTAGACATGTTGGTAGGAAACGGTGTAATGGCACCATAGTAGAAGTACGGGGGGTTATAGGAGCACAGATGTGGCATGAATACTCAGAAAATGTTTCCTGGAGGAACTGACTGCTAAACTTAGACCTGAAACATCAGAAGGAGTTATCCAGGTAAAAGAAGGGGACAAGTGTGTTCATAGCTAAGAAAATATTATATATGGAGATACAGAAATGAGAGAGAGAGAGAGAGAGAGAGAGAGAGAGAGAGAGAGAGAGAGAGAATTTCAAGTAATCTAAAGAATGACTGTGTCTAAAAATATCTAACTAGATATCTTGATTTACCATCCACACCCTTCCAACATATTACAAAACTTCTAGACATGTTAAATAAAATAAAACAAATGTTCTCTCGAATGTATAGCTAGAACACAAAATTATTAAAAGAAATAAATATAGGCCAAAAATGAAGAGGCAACCAAAACACAATGCCGTAAGCACATAAGTTGACAGCATGGCATTCCTGATATAGGTTACTGATTTTAGAAACACAGTATTTGAGTTTCAATGACTATGTGAAGATGAGAGACAAGACCTTAGAGCCATTGTTGGTAGGGAGCTGGAAACAAAAATGAGTCAGATTTGAGATTAGAATTTATACTCTCACTATGGTCCAAGATCCTTCAGCCTGATAAATTAACATAAAATGTGTTATCAGGCTGGTGAGATGATAAGCTGTCTGCCCAGCAGAAGCAAACACAAAACTTCTCTGGAGGTGAACTCTCCAAAGGACTCCCACAAGGCCCTGCCAAATTCCAAAATCACAAAACACAGAAGAAACAATCTCCCATGACCCGGAGTCAGCAGAAACAACAAATAGCATAATTAAACCCATAAGAATTTCAATGAATAGAATGATCATAACAGAAACAAAGAAATAGAATGTTTAAGTGAGAGACATAAAAGAAAGGGACTTCTCTGTGCAAGCCAGTCAGCCTCTTTTCTAGGGCTTGATCAACACTGCAATGAACACTCTTGTACAGACCTCCTTTGGCACGTGTTCAAGGGATTCTCTTTTTTGTTTTTGCTAACATTTTTGATAGAGGCTCCAGAAAGAAATACATTTTGTATTGTGCCCTGGAAAACACAAGCATGCGTCCACATACTTAAACACATATAAGCACACTCATGTATATGTAAATGAAATAAAATTTTTATAAAACAATATTTGCCCTTACTACATGCAATGCAAACTAATATTTTCTATTCTGTTTTCTTCTAGTTCATTTGTTTAATGGTAGTCACAACCCACTAAATTAATTTCATAATGCACTCACTAAAGTATCATCACCAGCAATTTAAAAAAGCATTGCTATATGATATACACTTAAAAGTAGAATTTGCTGGATCATAAATTAGGGGCATCTTTGATGTTACTAGGTTGTTCTAAACACCTATCTAAATTCTACTCTCTAAAATGATTGTATCTTTACTCCATATTCTCATGAACACTTGTATTGTCTAGATCTCAAAATTTTTCCAGTCTCTTCAGTGTGAAATTGTCTTTGAAGGAAAATTTAAAAAGTAGTTGAGTAGCAAGAGGCAGATGTAGAGTCAAGTGAGGGTTTTTTTTTAATATGGGATCTACTAGAACATGCTTAAATGATATTGTTAATGATCCAGATGAAAGGGAGAGATGAATGATTCTGAAAAATGAGTGTTTGGGAGAGGTGGGGAGGGGAGTAAAAGAAGTCACATGTTTAAAGTGCTAAAAAAGAGGAGGCGGGATTGGATCCAAAGAACAAGTGAAGGGATAGGAGGAGAGAAATTTTCTCCCTTGTAACAGAAGGGAGAAGAAGTTGGGTGCAAAATTAACCTAGATTTAAAGATTTGTTGATGGAAAAGTGAGGGTTTTGTTTCGAAGCAGACTTGGTGTTTGCTCAGGAGCTTCCAGTCCAGCAGGAAAACAGAATAAGTAATTAGAAGTTACATATCCTTAAAAGGAACATGGCAATGTGGTAGCACTCAATAAGAGATTTGACTGAGTCTCATGGGTCCATGGAAGGCTTACTAAGAAAATGACTTTTAAGCTGAGACCTGAATGGCGAAGAAGAGTTACTAAGGCAAAGATTGGGAGAAAATTGTACTAGTCTGAGGAAATTATATAAATTATATAATATTATATATATATTATAGAATTATATAATATAGTATATAGAATATAAGATATAATTATAAAGTATATTACACATATATAATATGCATATTGCTGAGATGAAGCTAGAGAGGTAAGCAAGATTCACATTAATTAAGGTCTTATAGGCCCTGTAAAGAGTTTGGACTTAACTCTAAGTTAAGTGGGAAATCATTAGAGAATATTAAGCAAGACAATGAACTTGACCAGGTATGTTTCTTTAAAAATATCAACATTGCTGGTTTTAGAGACTGTATGGGAGATGGGGGCCAGAGGAGATGTAGTGAGACCCATTTTCAGTAGTCCAGGCAATAGATGCTGTTGAGTTGGACTGGAATGATGGCAGCACATACGGAAAGACTGAAGAGATATGTGAGGGATAGAATTAACAATGTTTGGTGATAGAATGTTGGCGTGGGTGTGTGCGGTGGGGGAGAGATTCAAGGGAAACTCATGTATTTTTGACATAGACAACTGGGTGGATGGTGTAAACCTTGCTAAGATGGAAGAGACTGGAAAAGAATCAAGTTTAGTGGAGAGGATCATGAGTTCATTTACATTCATTTTGAAGTGTGTGCAATAAATATGTCACAGGAATTCTCTTGGCTGCTGACACCAATGCAGATCCAAACAGAATACCCAGTCAGGGGTAGTTTAAACAAATGGGGCTTAAACTTTAACAAAACCAAAGGTCTAGATGAAGGTGGTTGTTGAGTTGGTTCAGTAATTTAAAATGTCAATGCTGACATCCCCATAATTCTCTTGGCTTTTTTCCCTCATGATCACAAATGCTGTTCAATGCATCCAAGCCCACGGCAGGTAGAAGGGAAAAGTGGGAAAAGGTTTTCTTCTTTCGAGGCTTTGTCATTTTGTTTAGAAAGGGAAGCTTCTCCCTAGTAGAATACCTCACTTTAGCCTCCCTTGCATGTCCACCCTTAAGCCAATCAATAACTAAGAGGATTGTGAACACTATCACTCATTAGGCCAGTTCTCTTTTCCTCCATAAAATCAAGGAAACTCTGTGAAATACCTGCATGGGAAAGGTTGGGCAGGAAATTGTTGGATAGGCCAAGGACCATGATTGCCACAACAGAAAAGAGAATGTCCATGACTCTTTTGACTATATGGACCTAGAGAGCAAAAGAGAAATCCAGACTGGAAATACAAATTATGCTGTCAACTGCCAGGGATAAACATGTTGACATAAAGTTAAATCATAGAATTTCCCTCCTACAACACCTGCTAAAATAACCCCCCCCAAAAAAATAGTAAAATCTAGCAAAAAGCCCACCAAGCCACAACAAAACAAAGGAACCCCATGCCATAAATTTGAAAAGTGGCAGAGCCCAGCAACTATTCACCACCACCACTAGTACCACCATTCTGTGAACCCTTAAGGTACAGTGAGATGGACAGCTAGACACACATCTTACAGTGCAGTTCCGTAAGGACAAAAGGGGGACAAAATTTTTCAGATGTGGTAAGTATGAGAGTGGGACAATCCATAGAGAAAATAGTGGACTGAATGTGGCTTTCTATTTAAGCATGAGCCAGATGAAAAGAAGCAAGCTATTATGCAAACATAGTAAAGTGAAAAGGTAAACAGAAACATAATATGCAAAAACAGGTTTAAAACCTAGCTTGAAGGAAATCACAACCCAAGGGACAAAAGAAAATTGCTCACAACTGCATCTTCTTACGAAAGAACTTAACAACAACATTTTCCCATGCATGGGGAGATGTCTGAAATGATGTTCACCTAATGTTAATGATGGCTGTTTTGGAGTGTGGCATTGTAAGGTGATTTTTTTTTTTGCTTTCTTCTTTATACTTTTATGTACTGCTTAAATTTCTTATAATGGGTATTTTTTTAAATCAGCACACAAGTGGTATTTAGATCCTTAGGTATGTGAGATTTCTTAGGAAGAGAGCATAGCAAAAAGACGAAAGAAGAACATTAGGAGAAATATTTAAAGAATCCTCATGATTAAAAGTTGCATATAGTAAAGATTTCTGACAAAATGGTAGGAACGTGTTATTAGAAAGTTAAGGGCAAATGTTCAAATGGGAGAGAGTGATCAACTCTGTGTTAAATGCTGATGTGAAGTCAATGAGATTAAGACTTAGAATTGGCCATCGAGCTTTGTATTTTTTTTTTTTTGGTATTAATGATCTGAGCAATAGCACGTTTAGGAGTGATCGAAGTTCAAACCAGACTAAGGAGGTTGAAAAGTGCATGAATAATGAGGAAATAAGGACACCGTCATACAGATTATTCTTTTAATGCACTTAAATTGAAAACACAACCGTTGAAGGATATAATCATACCGCAAAAACCTGAAAATTCTGGAAGAACAAAGAAATTACAGATGGTGGGCTAGGTTTAGATTAAAGGAGGGAAGGAAGCAAATTGGTGCTAATAGAGAGAGTCTTCTAGGTTTAGTAGTGGGAAGGTGAAGTTGTTCCCAGCGGAGAGCTTCTATGTTCTCTGTGAAGGAGAAGACAAGGTCATTTGCTGAGTGTGAGAGGATAGGAGGTAGAATAAGAGATTTCATGATAATGGAGGAGTAAATTTACAAGAGAAATATGATAGGACATATTTCTAAAGTGGTAGAAATGTGCCACATTATTTTACTTTCTGTAGCTATGCTTGGCAGCCAAGTATAAGCAGGGAAGGGACATAGTCATCCATGATTAGGATTTGTCTAATGGTTGCAAAGAAATATCAATGGGGAATGGGGTTAGGGAGCATTTGCAAGATAGTCCTTGAAAACATGAACCATGGATTCTCATTTGGATAGTGGGGGAAAGGACACAGGAGAGAAGTAAAAGAAAGAAACAGAGAAAGTAGATAGGTCAGTTATCTAAATCACGATGACATCTAAAAGGTGGAATGAAAGCAGTGGAGTATCAAAGTCTAAGGAAAGAAGGCTTTGATCAGAGTAGGATATTTAAATGAAAGCTTCTGAAGTGGAGAAATTTCACTTTATGATAAAATCCAAACTCTGATTGCAGGCATAAAGAACTGAGACGAGTGGAGGAAAAAGACATTAGAGATGAGGTCATGAAAGGAGATCGGATTGTTGGATAGGTTGAATATTGAATTAATCTAAGAAGATAGCAGCAATTGAGATAAAGAGAATTGTGAGCTAAGTGCCAAAGTACGAAGGGGTGTGTCTAATAGGTGTGTTAGTGACAGTGATGAATACTGGTAGAGCCAAATGGCAGAAGCCTCAAAGGGCCATGGCCCTTTTTATGATAGAGGGTGCATATTAGTTGGCAGTAGTGCTGTGAAGTCAGAATGACACTATATTTCTCCACCCTGCTATATGTGGGAAGTGTGAGAATAAGCAGCCTCAATGCAGAGGGCTACTATGGAAGCAGCATGACTAGAGATATAGGTAAGGCAGGAAGAGAAAAGAATATTCGGAGAAGTTGAGAATGTAAGTGTGTCTGTGCACCACATATCAGAAAGTTCCAGGGAGAATGTTGCAAGGATCTGAGAGAGCAAGGGGAAGTAGTAGAATGCAGTACACAAAGGGAGAAGAGTCAAGAGCATTAGAGAGAGAGGGAAAATGAGAAAATATGTTGATCCGGGCAGTAACAAGGAAAACAGGGTTTGAAGGCAGGATTGAATTAGCTAGGTCTCTAGTTTGTCAAGATACTAAATCCTGACCATGGGTTAATGGACATTAACACTGTCAATTCTCTTGTAGACTGGTGGAGAAACTCCAAAGCCAGCATAATAGACCATGTGTTTCTGGCCCTAGAAACTTCAGGGACTCTCATGCTGTAAGAGTAGGTGCAGTGCTGTTGCTTAGTGCAGTAGGTCTGAGGGCAATGGAGAGGACGCTCTATAGTCAGGTACAGTGTCTAACTAATGGACTGCTTCTGTGGATGGGGATCAGTGTTGGCAAGTGCATGGCCCTGGGAGTTGGGCGTGAAGGTAAGTGTGATGGAGGAAATGTTACAAGGAGTTAATTTAGGTTCAGAGAGTTTAAGTAACTTGCCAAGGACACAGCTGGCAAGTGGAAGAGCTGAGACTCAAAATAAGATTGGTATCTGGTAATCCGTAATTATTTCAAAATAAAAAATTTTAAAAAGGTTTAAAAAAATCTGATCTACATCATTCTGAACCACTGCAATGACTTTTCAGACAGAAAGGGATACCTATAAAAGAAAGAGTATCAGACTACCTTCGGTGGTTTCATTTCCAAATCTAAATGCTAGAAGAAAGTGGAGCAGTTTCTGGCATTAGCCTATGGACAAGAGTCTTCCAAAATAAAATCAACATTGACAGATTGCCAACAAGAGTTTTGTCACCAGAAAAATCCTAAGCCTTGATAACAGGCGCTTGTGTATGACTTAATACAGCATGGCAGGGAGTCCCAGCTTTTCTAGAAATCTCCAGGCTCCAGGAGAAAGATGCCAGCCTCAGCCAGAAATAGGCTAATGTAGCCATACAACTCCCTGTGGTCAATCATCTCTAATGTTTCTCCCAGGACTGTCCCTGAAGGACAAGGGAAATCTGCCAGGGGACAGAACCTAGGGCAGCCAGATTTGCTGAAAAGAAACTTGTTTCTCTTCCAACTATGTAATCCAACAACTGTTGATCATGAGATTCACTGTCCCGTCACTTAGGTCCCCTGTTGGATACAATATATGTACTGAACAGATGATGCTGAACTAAAAATCTCTTCTTTCTTTTTTGAATTAGAAATTTTGTTGTGGTGGCACTGTTTTTATTCTGCCATTTTGAAGAGTCGATCCTCTGAGTTTCCATCCCACAAATTTTATTTATTTTTGGTATAATTTTATGCTATTAAGGTTATATGATTGTCAGAGGACCCAGGGATAATGAAATCTTTCCCCAGACCACTGTCAACACTTTCTTTAAACTTCTAAACGGAATGAAATATACAGGGGAAAAATAACAAATAAAAACCAAGATGCAACTCCAAATGCCTGCTGGCTTGAAAGCACCTGCTCCTGCAATGGTAGGATTCCAGCTCTATCTCCATGTATTACCCAGTTATTTCTCCTTTTAAGGCTCCCCATTATGCTCCCTCCTGGTCACCAAATCTCTCCAAATATTACCCAATATTCTAACTTTTAACATTTTAGATGGGTTTTGCCTGTTTTTGAACTTTATATAAATGGAATTATGTAGTATGATAGTCTTTGTCTCTTGCTTCTTTTGATAAACATTGTGAGATTCAACCTTGTTGTGTCTAACAGTAGTTCATTTATTATTATTACTATAGAGTTTTACATCTTGTAATACACATTTTTGTTAAACTAAGAAATTTTTTCAAAGTAAGGAGGCTTTTAAAAATCATTAATATGGGAGAGGAAGAAAGTGCCAATGATTGACTTCTGATTTTATAGAGAAAACTTACAAGTAATTATTTAAATCCTTTAGTAACACAGAGATGTCAATTGCAACATTATTATCAGGACAAAAATTTATCAAATAAGACAACCAATCAGAATTGCAGGTTTCTTTTAGAGACTATTTTCATAAGACATGGCAACAATTTCTCAAGTTTTAGAATCTTATGTGATAAGCTTGTACAAATAATATTTCCAAGGCTAGATTTATATGAAGAGAAAATATAACAATTTATAACAACAGTGCAATACACAGAAGTCTATTTTGCACGGAGAAACAAAATTTATATTGTTGTGAATGTTTTCAACCTAACGATATGTTATCAAATCATTTTCTTTTACATAGTTTGGGATGAAAATGGTAACTTTGTAGCTACAGAGGGAAGAGGACAACTTCTACATTTCTGAGGCTTTTTAAAAATATTTTTACTGTAAAATAAAACATAGATACAGAAAAGTGCAGGGATCAAATGTATGGCTTAATGAATTATTATAAGTTAAAAACCACTCGGATATGAAATGAAACTTTGTCAGTCACTCAAGAAGCTCCTTCCATGTTCCACACCCCAATCACAGACCCTCCTGCCCTCAATAAGAAACCACTATCTTGAATTTCATAATTACTTCCTTGTAATTTTTTTGTGGTATTATCATCCAAATGTGAATCTCTAGATATTATAGTTGAATATTGTCCACAAATCTATAGATTCCCTCCTTTATCTTTTTCATTTTCTATTATTTATATTTATACTAATAATACTACCAATATAATTACTGGAGATATTAAAACATTTTTGACACACGTTCTCCCAATTTTCCTCCACCACCAACTTTTAAAAATAGTCATATTATATATACATTGTCAGCCCTACATAATACACTCTTCCACTTAACCCATGTTGATTTTAGTTCTACTATAATTATATAATTAATGCTCACAACCAGTCCTTATGTCTGGCTCTAAACATATATCTGGAGCTGATTTCCTGTTGGATTCTTCTTCAGGAAGGGCTCATGGCAATGATATTCTCTGAGTCTCCCATATTGATAACAGTTTCTCTGTGTCGTTTATATTTGAAAGTCAGTTTTGCTTGACATAAAATCCTTAGCTCACACTTTATTTCTTTAATATAGTAAATATGTGACCCCATTTTCCTCTGGTATAAAATGTTTATGTTGAAAACTCTGTTAATAATCTAAATTCTTAACTTCATAAGTCACAAATTCTTTTTTTCCTAAATGTACAAAATATTTTCCCTTGAAAAAATGGTCCAGCAATTTTGCTACAACATCTTAATATTGGTTTGTTTGGGTAAATATTCTCTAGTACACAGAATGCTCTTTTAATGTGTAAGGGATGGACCACATGGTTCTACTCTTTCTTCTTCTTAGTTGAATGTGGGTGAGATATTTGGCCTGGACTGCTCCTCCCCCAGCTCTTGGCGTTTAGGTCTTTTTTGATTTCTTTTATCAGCAATGCATAATTTCCATCAAATAGATCTTGTACGCTTTTCGTTAAATTTATACATAAGATTTCATTTGCTTTGGAGCATTTGTAAATAGTTTTGTCTTTTTATGTTTTGTTTGCTATCTGTTTATAGTCAGTGCATAGGAATGCAAAAGACTTCTTTGTGCTATATTCTGTGACCTTGGTGAATTCATTTATGACTCTAGGTTTGTGTGTGTGGGGGGGGATTTCTTTCATTTTCTACATAGACAATCATGCCATCTGTGAATAAAGAGTTATTTCTTCCTTTCCTATTTGTGTTATTTTTCTTTCTTTTCTTTCCTTACAGCAGGGGTTAGAGCCTTCAATACTAAGATGAGTAGATATCCTTGCCTTGTCTTTAATCTTAGAAGAATAGCATTTAGCCTCTGCAGTGTAATCCCTGACACTTTTGAAAAACTTTTTGTAATGCAAGCGCATGACTTAAGCTTTGATTGTCCAGGCTTCAATTTCAAAGAGGCATTAGATAAAGACCCAGGCTGCCTCCCTACAACTGAGGCTCTTTTGTTTTACAGATATTGGTTGATTTCAACAACTGACAATTTGCGCTACCTTTTAAAATCTTTTCCCCATACTTTAAATTCCCACTCTTATGTTTTAAATTCACCAATAGAGTGAGCCCTCAAACCTCTAGGCCCTCACCCTCGACCCCAATAAAAGCAGCATCCCAAGACTGGTCTCGCTCTTTCTTCTCTCTCTCTCTCTCTCTCTCTCTCTCTCTCTCTCTCTCTCTTCCCTACCCTACCCCATTACTTCACTGTATGATCCCAGATGTGCTATGTCATTTCCAGGTCTTGTAAATAATAAACCTGTATCTTATTAAAGTTTCCTGATGGTTATTGCTAAAGAATGTCTTGCAATCATAATAAGAACTAAAATGGCTGGTCCAAACACAACATTGGTTATTGATAGGCTGAAACCACCACAAAATAGCCTTATACCGTTAGGTATGATGATATCTCTAGGATTTTTGGGGGGAGTGGGGAGATGTGCTTTTCAGGTTGAGGAAGTCCCTCTCTGCTCCTGGTGTAGTGGGAACTTTTTCTTGTAATCATAAATGAATGAATTTTGTTGAATCCTTTTGCTGTGTAAATAGATGTGCCAATCTCACACAGCAATAGGATAAAGAAAATCATATAGTCATACATACTACCTTTTTCTCTGTCTTGTTGATATGCTGGATTCCATTGACTATTTTAATTTCTATTTTTCAATTACAGTTGGCATTCAATATTATATTAGTTTAAAGTGTATAGCATAGTGGTTAGACATTTACGTAATTTACAAAGCGATCCCCTAATAAATCTAGTACCTACTTGGTACTATACGGTTATTACAATATTATTGACTATATTCCCTATGCTGTACTTGACATCCCCGTGACTATTTTGTAACTACCAATTTGTACTTTTTAATCCCTTCACTTTTTTATCCAGCCCCCCAACTCCCTTTGCATCTGTCAATCACCAGTTTTTTCTATGAGTCTGTTTCTGTTTTGTTTGTTCATTGATTTTGTTCTTTAAATTCCATATATAAGTGAATTCATGTAGTATTTGTTTTTCTCTGTCTGACTTATGTCACATAGCATAATATCCTCTAGGTCCATCCATATTGTCACAAATGGTAAGATTTTATTCTTTTTTTATGGCTGAGTAATATTCCATTGTGTATATATACTTCCTCTTCTTTACTCAATCATCTATTGATGGGCACTTAGGTTGGCTTCTATATCTTGGCTATTATAAATAATGCTGTAATGAATTTTTTGAGGAACCTCCAAATTGTATTTTATGTGGTTGTACCAATTTGCAATCCCACCAACAGTGTGCAAGGGTTTCCTTTTCTCCACATCCTGGCCAACACTTGTCGTTTTTTGATTTATTGATGATAGCCATTCTGACAGATATAAGGTGATATCTCATTGTGGTTCTAATCTGCATTTCTCTGATTATTAGTGACCTCGAGCATCTTTTCATATGTCTATTGTCCATCTGTATGTCCTCTTTGGAGAAATGTTTATTTAGGTCCTCTGCCCATTTTCAAATCAGATTTTTAATGTTAAGTTGTATGCATTCTTTATATAGTTTGAATATTAATCTTTTATCAGATGTATCATCAGTGAATATCTTCTCTCATTCAGTAGGTTGTCTTTTTGTTTTGTCCATGGTTTCCTCTACTATGCAAAAATTTTTTTGTTCAATGTAGTTGCATTTGTTTAGTTTTTCTTTTTTCCCTTTGCCTAAGGAAATATATCAGAAAAAAATGTTACTAAGAGCAATGTTAAGGAATTTACTGCCTATGTTTTCTTCTGGGAGTTTTATAGTTTTATAGTTTCAGGTCTTACAGTTAATCCATTTTTACTTTATTCTTGTATATGGTCTACTTTCACGTTTTTGGATATTTCCAAGATCATTTATTGAAAGAACTGTTTTTACCCCCATTATATATTCTTGCCTCCATTGTCGTAGATTAATTGACCAGGTAGGTGTGTATTTACTTCTGGGCTCTCTATTCTGTTCCATTGATCTATGTGTCTGTTTTTATACCATGTTGTTTTGATTACTGTAGCTTTGTAGTATAGTTTGATACCAGGTAGCATGGTAGTTTCAACTTTGTTCTTCTTTCTCAAGGTTGCCATGGCTAAAGTCTTTTATGGTTCCACATACATTTAAGAATTATTTGTTCTAGTCCCATAAAAAATGTCATTGGTATTTTAATAGGGATCATATTGAATCTATAGATTACTTTGGGTAATGGACATTTTAATGGTGTTAATTCTTTCTATGCAGAAGCACAGTATATGCTTTCATTTATTTTTATCTCCTTCAATTTCTTTCTTAAGTGTCTTATAACTTTCCAAGTATTAGCCTTTTACCTTCTTGGTTAAATTTATTTCTAGGTATTTTTTAAAAAATTTATTTCTAGATATCTCTTTCTGATAGTTTGTTATTGGTGTATAAACATGCAAGTCAATTCCTGAATATTAATTTTTTTATTTATTATTTAAACAATTTATTGTGACATTGGTTAATGAAATCTAATAAGTTTCAGCTGTACATTTTAACAGTAAGGCATATATATATATGTGTATATATATATATATTTACATATTTACACTCGGTGTTCACCACCCATAGTTAGATTTCTTTCTGTCACCACATATTTGACCCCCTTTACCCCATCTACCTCTGCCCTCCCCCTCCCCCTCCTCTCTGGTAACCACTAGTCTATAGTCCATGTCCATGAGTCCATAAGTGATATTTAAAGTGATTTTCAACTTTTTCTTTCTGACTTATTTTGCTTGCATGATTATCTCAAGGTCCATCCACTTTGTTGCAAGTGGCAGTATTTTATCTCTCCTTATGGCTGAGTAATATTCTGTTGTATATATGTACCCTAGCTTCTTTATACAGTCATCTATCGTAGGACTCTTTGGTTGCTTCCCTGATGAATATTAATTTTTTATCCTGTTAGTTTAATGAATGCGTTAATCAGTTCTAATGTCAGTGGGAGGGACTGACCCTCAGACTGGCCGACTGTGAGCAATGGCCATGATTACAGTGGATGAACTGTTATGCCAGGGCTGACCGCACAGAGTGGGGCCACCCTTTGGGTGTGCCATTTGTAGAGCTAAATGGTGATGCTCTGCTGTGGTCTGAGACAGTCCACTGGGTATATAAGTTCTGGAGCCCCTTAGGAGAGGCTTCAGTGCAGGCTGAGGTCATCCACCATCTGCGCCCTGCCCAGAGCCACCTGGTAGGAGCTACAAAGCAATCTATGGTTGGGAGCTGCCCGTTCAGGGCCCAGAAGCATGTGGGAGATGCCACGCTGTGACCCAAAGCTGGCTGCCAGCAGTGACTGGCCTGGAACCCCTCAGCAAGTGGCACTAGACACACTGAAGTCAGCTGCTGCCTGCCTGGGGACTTTAAGCCTTGGAAATTTTTTAGGAAATTGGCAGCTCAAGTGGAAGCCAGCTGTCCATGAGGCACACTCACTGAAAGAGCCTTGAGTAGTGCAAGAGTTGCATGGGGCAGGGTTCCAGGGAGTCACTCAGGTAGGGCAAGTGGCATTCATCAGGTTAATGCAGATTCAGATTTGACACTCATCTGCACCTGCAATCTGTGTGGAAGGCGGGCTCAACACAAGATCAATGGTGGCTATCCCTCCACCCCTCACCCTGAAGTCACACAATTCATTTTCACTCCGTATGTCTCTGGTGGCTTTAAAACTGCTGTCCCGTCACTGGAGCTTAGAGTGAGTGTGAGCAAGTGAGTCTGTGTGCAAGCCCTTGAAGAGGATGCCTGGGTTGCCAGCAGCCCCTGTCTCATCTGGACAGAATATCTGCTGATTTTCACAGCCAGATGTTGTTGGGAATCTTCATCTAGACACTGGAGCCCTGGGCTGGGGAATTTGGTGTGGGGCTGGGACCCCTTGCTCCTCAGGTGGGAACCCTGAAGCTGAGATATTTCTCTCAATTCTCAACCCCCACATGTGGGTGTAGGACCAGCCCATTTCTCATCTCTGCCCTTCCTACCAGTCTTAATGTGGCTTCTTCTTTATATTCTTAATTATAGGAGCTCTGTGCACTTCGACTTCAGATGGTGCTCCAGGTTGATTGTTCTATAATTTGGCTATAATTTTGATATGGTCATGGAAGGAGGTAAGCACAGCATACTTACTCCATCATTTTGACCAGAACTCCCTGCATCGACTGATTTTAAAATATTGAACCAAACTTGCATACCTGGAGTAAATCTTATTTGGTTGTGTCATATTATTCTGTTTACACATTACTGGATTGCATTTGCTAAAATTTTGGTGGGAGGAGATTCTTGAATCTATATTCAAGAGGGATATTAGTCTATAGTTTTTATATGCACTTTTTGTCTTGCTTGGTGTCAAAATAATTTTGCCTTTGTAAAATGAGTTGGGAAGTATTCCCTCTTCTTCCATGTTTATGTAAAATTGGTGTTATTTTCTTTGAATGTTTGGTAAAATTACCCAGTGAAACCATCTGGTCCTGGAGTTTCTTTTTTGGGGAGATTTTAATACATATTCATTTGCTTTAATGGTTATATGTATATTCAGGTTGTCTATATATTCTTGGCTGTGTTTTGATAGTTTGTGGTTTTGAAGATTGGTCAATTTCTGCTCAGCTGTCAAATTAAATGAACATGAATTTATTTTTAGTTTCTCTTATTTCTCGAATTTTTTATATTTGTGGTAAAACATGTATAACATAAAATTTACTATCTTAACTGTTCTTAAGTGTACAGTTTAGTAATGCTAAGTACATTCACAATGTTGTACAATTGATCTCAAGAATTTTTCCATTTTGCAAAACTGAGACTTTATACTCATTAAACAACTCCTCAGTTTCCCCTCCTCTCAGGTCCTGGCAACCACCATTCTACTGTATGTCTTTATAAATTTGACTACTCTAGATACCTCATATGAGTGGAATCATATAGTATTTGTCTTTTTGTGACTGGTATTATTTCATTTAGCATAACGTCATCAGGGTTTATTCCTTGTGTAGAATGTGTCGGAATTTCCTTCCTTCACTGAATAATATTCCAGTGTGTGTGTGTGTGTGTGTGTGTGTGTGTGTGTACACACACACACACACACACACACACACACATATATATATATATATATACACTATATTTTGTTTATCCATTTATTTATTGATGGACACTTGGGTTGCTTCCACAATTTGGCTATTGTGGAAAGTGTTGCTATGAACATGCGTGTACAAATGTCTCCTTGAGACCTTGATTTTAAGTATTTGGGATATATGCCCGGAAGTGGAGTTGCTAAGACATATGGTAATTCTATTTTTAATTTCTTGAGGGATCACCATTCTGATTTTCATAGTGGCTGCACCATTTTACATACCTACTACAGTGTACAGGGTTCCAATTCCTTTACATCTTCGCCAACACCTGTTACTTTCTTTTTTAAAAAAATAGTAGTCATCATAATGACTGTGAGGTGGTAACTCATTATGGTTTTGATTTGCATTTCCCTATTACTAGTGATGTCATGAATCTTTTCATGTGCTTCGTGGCTATTTGCATATCTTCTTTGAAAAAATGTCTATTCATGTCCTTTAGTCATTTTTTAAAATCAGGTTGTTTCCGTTGTTGAATTATAGAAGATCTTTATATATTCTAGATATTAACCTGTTATGAGAGTGCATCCCCCCAAATTCATGTCAAAGCCCTATCCTCCTTATCTTAGAATGTGACTGTATTTAGAGATGGAACCTTTAAAGAGGTAATTAAATTAAAACAAAGGCGTTAGTATGGGTCCTAATCCAATTCAAATGGTTTCCTTATAATAAAATGTAATTTGGACACATAAAGACACACCAGGGGTGCACGTGCATGGAAGGACAACCATGTGAAGAGGCAGCAAGGGTGGCCATCTAGAAGTTGAGAAGAGACGCCTCAGAAGAACCTAACCCTGTTGGCACTCTGGTCTTTGACTTACATCCTCCAGAACTGCGAGAAAATAAGTTTCTATTATTTAAGCCACCAGCTATGGACCGAATTGTGTATCCTCAAAGTTTATTATGTTGAAGTCCTAACCTTCAATGTGACTGAATTTTGAGATTGGGCCTTTAGGATGTAATTAAGGCTAAATGAAGTCATAAGGTTGAGGTCCTAATCTGCTAGGATTGGTGGTCTTATAAGAGGAAATCTCTCTCCACGTGCATACACTGAGGAAAGGCCATGTAAAGGTGGCCATCTGCAAGCCAGATAGAAAGCTCTCACCAGAACCCAACCCTACTGACACCCTTATCTCAAACTTCTAGGTTCCAGAACTGTGAGGAAATAAATTTCTATTGGTTAAGCCACCCAGTCTATGCTATCTTGTTATGGCAATCTGAGATGGCTAAGACATACCCAGTCTGTAGTACTTTGGTATGGCAGTCCTAGAAAAATAGTATATAATGCCTTATCAGATCTAAGATTTGCAAATACCTTCTCCTATCACATAGTTTTTACTCTATTGTGTCTTCTGATGTATGGTAGGTTTTCATTTTGATGTAGTCGAATTTATCTCTTTTTTATCGTTGCCTGTGCTTTTGGTGTCATATCCAGGAAATGATTGACAAACTCAATGTCATAAAGCTTCTCCCCATGTTTTCTTCTAAGAGTTTTATAGTTTAAGTTCTTATGAGTAGGTCTTTGATCCGTTTTGAGATAATTTTTGCCTATAGTATAAAATAAAGGTCCAATTTCAGTCTTTTACATGTGAATATCCAGTTTCCCAATATCATTTTTTGAAAACACTGTCCTTCATTGAATGGTCTTGGCAACTTTGCCAAAAATTATTTAACCATATATATGAGGGTGTATTTCTGGGCTCTCTATTCCATTCCATTAGACTATATGTTTGGCTTTATGCCAGTACCACACTGTTTCCATTATTGTAGCTTTGTAATACGTTTAGAAATCAGGAAGCATGAGACTTCCAACTTTGTTTTTTTTATCATCCTTTTAATAGCTGCAGGTCGTGTTGTCATGTCCACTGTTTCATTTTTGATATTTGCAATTTATATTTTTTGTTTTTGTCTTTATCAATTTTGCTAGAGTTTTATGAATTGTATTGATTTGTTTAAAGAATCAGATTTTTGTAACATTAATTTTCTCCATTGTTTTTCTTCTTTAAATTTTATTAATTTCTCGTCTTTTATTTATTATTTCCTTCCTTCTATTTGCTTTGGGTTTATTTTGCTCTGTGTTCAATTTTCTTGAGGTAGGAACTTGATTTTTTGATTTGAGATATGTTTCTCTTTTTAAATATAAACACATAGGGCTACAACTTTCATTCCCAGCACTGTTTTAGTTGGGTCCCAGAGATTTGATATGCTATATTTTCATTTTCGTTAAGTTCTAGATATTTAAAAAAATTTTTTTTTATATTTTCTCTTTGACACATGGGCTATTTGGAAGTGTGTTGTTTAACTACCTAATATTTGGAGATTTTCCTATTGTTTATCTGTTTAATTTCTATTTTGTTTCATTTTCTAGTTTGTTCCATTATGCTCAGATTACATGCTTCATGTGATTTTTAAGAAAACCATCTTAACCATTTTTAAGTGTATAATCCAATAGTGTTAAGTATATTCACATGGTTGTGAAATAGATTCTCTAGAACTTTTCCATCTTGCAAGACAATCTCTATACCCATTAAACAACAACTCTCCATTGCCCCTCACCTCAGGCTCTGGTAACTACCATTCTACTTTCTGTTTCTATGGATTTAACTACTCTAGGTACCTCAAGTGAGTGGAATCATAAAGCATTTGTCTTTTTGCGACTGGCTTATTTCACTAAACATGTTCACAAGCTTCACCCATGTTGTGACATATGACAGGATTTCCTTACTTTTCAAGGCTTCCATGTGATTTGGATTCTTTATATTTGTTAATATTTGTTTTCTGACTCAGGATAGAGTCTATATTGGTGAATGTTCCATGCACACTTGAAACAAGTGTGTATTTTGTTATTGTTGAGTATTCTATGTATGTCAATTAGATTCTGTTGGTTGATGGTGTTGTTGAGTTTTTCTATATCTTTACTGATTTTATGTCTAGTAATTCTATCAATTACTGAGAGTGAAGTATTTAAATCTCCAACTAAAATTGTGGATTTATTGACTTAAGTTTTATCCATTTTTGCCCATTTTTACTTTCTGTATTTTGGTGCTCTATTGTTTGGTGCAGCCTCATTTAGGATCGCTACATCTTCTTGGTAGATTGACACTTCATCACATATAACCATTTTCCTTATCCTTACTAATTTTCTTTCCTCAAAAAACTACTTTATCTGATGTTAATACAGACCTTCCTGCTTTCTTTTAATTATTTTTTTTCATGGAATATCTTTTTCCACCTTTTAACTTTCAACCTACCTATACCATTATGTTCGAAGTGAGATTCATGTAGAAAGCATTCAGTGGGCTATATTTTTTTTTTAGCCTATCTTGGAATCTCCATCTTTTAATTGGTGTATTTAGACCATTTATATTTAAATTAATTATTACTACATTAGGGTTTCGGTTGACTATTTTATTATTTGTTTCTGCTTCTTTCTTCTGTTTCTCATTTCTCTGTTTCTTTTTTCTTGCCTTCCTGTGTGTTACTTCAACATTTTTTACAATTCTATTTGAAATTATTTGTGTTTTTAAACTACAAATTTTGAATTGTTTTCTTTGTGGTTGTTCTTGGTATTACCATATACATGTGTAACTTATCACTGCCTACTGGTATTGCTGTTTTACCACTTTAAGTGAAATGTAGAAACATTAGTTTTATTAAGGTCACTTTAACCTCCCAATGTATTTGTTTTTGTTATGGTAAAATATACATAATGTTAAATTAATAATTATAACCATTTTAAGTGTACTATTCATGGCATTAAGTACAATAATAATGCTATGCAGCTATCACCACTATCTATTTCCAAAAATTTTTCATCAACCCAAGGAGAAACTCAGTCTTTCACTCTTGAGTATGATGTTAGCTGTGAAATTTTCATATGTAGTTTTTATTTTGTTGAGGAAGTTTCCTTCTATTCTTAATTTGTTGAGTGTTTTTTTGATCATTAATGGGTGTTAGATTTCATCAAATGCCTTTTCTGCATTATTTGAGTTGATTATGTGGTTTTCCTTTATTCAGTTAATATAGTATATTACACTGATTAATTTATATATATGGAACCATCCTTGTATTCCAGAAATAAATCCTACATAATCATGGTGTATAATCCTTTTAATATGCTGCTGAATTTGATTTGTTGTGATTTTTAAAGATTTTTACATCAATATCCATAGGGATAGTGGTCTAAAGTTTTAGTACTCTTTTCTGGCTCTGATATCATGAAATAAGTTAGGAAGTATTCTCTTAAATTTTTGGAAGGGTTTGATAACAATTGGTATTAATTATTTTTTAAATATTTGGTAGAATTTACCAGTGAAGGCATCTGGTCTAGATCTTTTCTTCGTTGGGAGGTTTTTCATTACTGATTCGATTTCCTTACTAATGATAGCTCTATTCAGAATTTTCATATTTTTTAATGATTAAATCTCGGTAGGTTAGTTTTTTTCTATGAATATGTCTACGTCACCTAAATTATCTCATTTGTTGTATACGATTGTATACAACTTTATTTCTATTTCTGTAAAATTGGTAGTAATGTCTCCACTTCCATTTCTGATTATAGAAATTTGAGTCTTCTCTCTCTCTTTTTTTTTATTAGGCAATCTATCTAAAGGTTTTAAATTTTATGTCTTTTCACAGAAACAACTTTGTGCTTAGTTGATTTTCTCTCTTGTTTTCTATTCTCTATTTTATTTGCCTCCACTTTAATCTATATTATTTCCTTCCTTATGCTAGATTTGGGTTTAGTTTGCTTTTCCTTTTCTAGTTCCTTAAGGTGTAAATTTAGGTTATTGACTTGAAGGCTTTCCTCTCTTTTAATGTGTGCATTACATTATGAATTTTCTTCTCATTACTGCTTTTGCTACATCTCACAAGCTTTGGTATGTTGTATTTTTGTTCTCATATGACTCAAGGTTTTTTCTAACATTCCTTGTGATTTCTTTTTTGACTCATTGGTTAATGAAGACTGCATTGTTTAATTTTATCATATTTGTGAATTGTCCAATTTTCCTATTTTCATTAATTTCTGGGTTTGCTCCATTATTACTAGAAAACATACTTTCTATAATTTTAATTTTTAAAAATTTTATTGAGATTGTTTTGTGGCCTAATATATTGGCTATCCTTCTAAGGTGTCCCATGTGCATTTGAGAAAAATGTGTATTCTCCTGTTGTTGGGTGGAGCGTTCTATATATATTTGTTAGGTACAAACGTTTTATAGTGTTCGAGTCCTCTATTACTTTATTGATCTTCTATCTTATTGTTCTATAAATCTCCCTACTTTTTAAATATTATATTAAACATTTCCTTTCCATACCTTGAGCACCACATTAAATGGTATTATATCTTTTGTTTATACTATAAAATATGATTTTAAAACTCATTAGTTGAAGGATAGTCTGTGACATTTACTTCTAGTTTTACTCATTCTGTTGCTATTCTTACCATTTTATAGGTCACAGCCTTCCTCCATTGTCACTTATTTCATTTTAAAGAGCTTCTATTAACCATTTTTTTTATGGATAAGTTTGTGAGTAACACAGCCTTATTTTCTCTTAATCTGAGAATGTCTGTATTCCCCTTTCATTTTTGAGAGATATTTTTGGCAGATACTGAATTAGAGGTTGACAGATATATTGTTTTAGCACTTGAAAAATGTTCTGCCACTTGCATCTGGCTTCCATGGTTCCAGATACGAAACCCACTATCTTTCAAATTTGTGTCCCCATTTAGATAATGCATCATTCTCTCTTGCTGTTTAATAGTTCATTTCTTTTTTGTTTTTCAGTTATTAATTATGATGTGTCTTAATGTGGATTTCTTTGGGATTTTCTTGCTTCTTAAATGTGTGGGTTTATTTATTAATTTATTTGCCAAACTTTAAAAATTTTTACCCATTATTTCTTCAAATACATTTCAATCCAATTTTCTTTCTCCTATCCTTCTGGGCTCTGTTCCTACAACCTTATTTAATTGCTTTATTAGTTTTAATCATTTCTCTTTTGGATTCCTTAGGGTTTTTTTATGTTCAGGATCATATCAATCTGCAAATAGAGGTAGTTTTATTTCTTGCTTTCCAATCTGGATGGGATTTATTTCTTTTTCTTGTCTAATTCCTTGGCTAGAACCTCCAGTAAAATGTTGACTAGAAGTGGCAAAAGTGAACAATTTTGAATTGTCGCTGATCTTAGGGGAAGAGCATTCAGTCATTTGCCTTGTTGTGTGATATTAGTTCTGAATTTTTTATACATGGACTTTATCAGGTTCAGCAAGTTCCCTTTATTCCTAATTTGTTGAGTGTTTTTTTTAATCATAAAAGGGTATTTGATTTTGTCAAAATCTTTATCTGCATCTAATGAAATGATCATGTATTTTTTGCCCTTTATTTTATCAGTACATTGTATTACCTAATTAATTTTTTATGTTCGAACAACCATGAATTCCTGGTGTAAACTCCACTTGGTCATAGTGTATAATCTTTTTTACATACTGCTAAATTCAGTTTGCTAATATTTTGAAGAGTTTTGCCTCTGTATTTGTAAAGAATATTGGTCCGTTGTTTTTTTCTCATTATCTTTCTGGATTTGATATCAAGGTAATACTGGCTTTACATAATGAGTTGTTTCATCCTCTTATTATTTTGTAAAGTCTTATGTAGATTTGTTCACGTATTCTTCTATTATTGCCTTCTTTTGTGCAAAATCATCAATATTTTCTAGTATTCTATTTAAAATCTCTTGTTTTTTTACTTATTCTGTTAGTTGCCTTAAAATTAAAATTTACATGTTAACTTAAAACAGTCTAGTTAGATTAGTACCAACTTAATTTCAAGAGTTTACAAAAAACTTGCTGAGATTCCATTTCATTCCATTCTTCATAATATTATTTTCACAGAAATTATAATTTTATGTTATAAGCCATCAACACAGTACTATAATTATTGCTTTATATATTACTTTTAAATGAAGTAGGAGAAAAAATTAAAAACAATACATTTATGTATTTTTTTTAATTTGCATATGAATACCTTTACCAGAGATATTTATTTCTAATTACTGTCTAGTTTCCTTTATTTTAGCCCAATGGAGTTCCTTTAAAGTTTCTTGTAGTATATGTCTATTAGCAACAAATTTTTAAAATTTTTGTTTATCTGAGAATGTCTTAATTTATGCTTCAATTTTATGGAAATTGAATTAATTCTGTATGTTGTTTTGGGTAATGTAGCCATGTTAACTATGTTGATTCTTCCAATCCACAAACATGAAAAGTCTTCCATATCTTGGTGCCTTCATCAATTTCTTTTAATAATATCTTATAGTTTTTAGTGTATAGGTCCCTCACATGATTTATTAAGTTTATTCTTATGTATTTCATTCTTTTTGTTGCAATTGCAAAAGGAATTGTTTTTATGACTTTTTCTTAAGTGTCATTGTTAGCATATAGAAACGTTATGGATTTTTGTACATTGATTTTGTATCCTGCAACTTTACTGTATTTGTTTATTGTTTCTAATAAATAGTTTTTGGTGGCATCTTTAAAGTTTTCTATAAAGAGAAATATGTCCTTGGCAAAAAGTGACAATTAGACTTCTTCATTCTCAATTTATATGCCTTTTATTTTTTTCTCTTCCCCGATTGCTCTAGCTAGGACTTCCAACACTATATTGAATAAGAGTGGTGAGAATGGACAACCTTGTCTTGTTACTAATCTTACAGGGGAGCCTTTTAGTTTTTCACCATGAATTATGATATTAGCTAAGTGTTATATGTGACCTTTATTATGTTGAGGTACTTTCTTTCTAAACCCATTTTATTAAGAATTTTATTTTTTTATTAAATTTAACAACCTAGAAGAAAAAGACAAGTTCTTAGAAATATATAACCTTCCTAGACTGAATCATGAAGAACTAGAAGATCTAAATAGACTGATCAGCAGTATGGAAATTGAAGCAATCATCAAAAACCTTGCAAAAAGTAAAATTCCCAGACCAGATGGCTTCACTAGTAAATTCTTCAAACTTTCAAAGAGGATTCAATACTTATTCTTCTCAAACTCTTCCAAAAAAATAAAGAACAGGCATTACTTCCTAACTCATTTTATGAGGCCAACATTACCCTGATACCAAAACCTGGTAAAGATAACACAAAAAAGAAAACTACAGACCAATATCTCTCATTAATACTTATGCAAAAATCCAAAATAAGATGTTACCAAATCGAATTCAACAACACATTAAAAAGATTATACACTATGATCAAGCAGGCTTCATCCCAGGGGCACAAGGATGGTTCAACATATGCAAATCGATTAATGTGATATACAGTATAATCAAAACATATAATAAAATCACACAATCTTATCAATAGATACAGAGAAAGCATTTGACAAATACAACATCCATTTATGATTAAAACACTTAATGAGTACAAAAGGAAAGTACCTCAACATAATAAAGACCATATATGACAAACCTTGAGCTAACATTATACTTCATGGTTAAAAAAAACCTTAGCTCTAATATCAGTAACAAGACAAGATTGTCCACTATCACCACTATTATTCAATATAATATTGGAAGTCTTAGTTAGAGCACTCAGATGAAAGAATAAAAAGCATCCAAATGAGAAGACAAGAACCAAATTGTCATTTTTTACAGATAACATGATTCTCTATACAGAAAACCCTAAATATTCCACTAAACTACTATTAAAAATAATAAACAAATACAGTAAATTTTCAGGATACAGAATCAATGTTCAAAAATACATAGCTTTCCTATACTCCAATAATAAAAATGAAAAAACAATCCTTTTGCAATTGCAACAAAAAGAATAAAATACCTAGGAATAAATCTAACAAAATATGTGAAGGACCTAGACACTGAAAACTATAAGATGCTATTAAATGAAAATGAAGAAGACAAAAAAAAAAAAAAGATATTCTGTGTTTTTGGATTGGAAGAATCAACATAGTTAAAATAACCTTATTACATAAAGCATTATACATATTTAATGCAAACACTATCAAAATCCCAATGGCATTTATTAAAGAAATATAACCCAAAAAATCCACATTTGTTTGAAAGTGCAAAAGACCCCAAACAGTCAAAGCAATCCTGAGGGGAAAAAAATAAGGACAGAAGAATTATCCTGTTTGACTTCAAATTATACAAGAAAGCCACAGTAATCAAAACGGGAAGGTATTTGAAGAAAAACAGATACACAACATTGGAACTGAATTGAGACTCCAGAAGTAAACCCTCATATATATGGGTAAATAATTTTTGACAAAGAAGCCAAAAATATACAATAAAAAAAAGAAAGCCTCTTCAATAAATAGTGCTGGGAAAACTGGAAAGCCAGTTGCAAAATAATGAATCTGGACTGTTGTCTATCACCACATACCAAAATTAACTCAAAATAGAACGAGGACCTAAATATAAGACCTGACACAATAAAATGCATAGGAGAAAACATAGGAACTAAACTCAAGGACCTTGGACTTAAAGAGGATTTTATGAGTTTGACCTCAAAGGCAAGGGAAGCAAAAGCTAAAATAAGTGAATGGGACTACATCAAACTAAAAAGCTTCTGCAGAGCAAAAGAAACCATCAAAAAGGCAAAGAGGCAACCATCAGAGTAGAATAGTATATTTGCAAACAATGCCTCTGATAAGGGCCTAATATCTAAAATATATAAACAACTCATACAACTCAACAATAAAAAAAATACAACTAAAAAATGGGCAGAGCGACTTCAAATTACACTACGAAGTGACAGTAATCAAAACGGCATGGTATTGGAAGCAAAATAGACACATGGTCAGTGGAACAGAATTGAGAGTCCAGAAGTAAACTCATTTATACGGGCAAATGATTTTCAACAAAAAAGTCAAAAACATACAGTGGAGAAAGAAAAACCTCTACAATAAATGGTGCTGGGAAAATTTGAAAGCCACATGCAAACAAATAAAACTAGACTGTTGTCTATCACCACACACCAAAATTAACTCAAAATGGATTAAAGACCTGAATATAAGACCTGAAACAATAAAATGCATAGAAGAAAACACAGGAACTAAACTCAAGGACCTTGGACTTAAAGAGGATTTTATGAGTTTGACCTCAAAGGCAAGGGAAGCAAAAGCTAAAATAAATGAATGGGACTACATCAAACTAAAAAGCTTCTGCTCAGCAAAAGAAACCATCAACAAGGTAAAGAGACAACCATTCGAATGGGAAAATATATTTGCAATGATCACCTCCGATAAGGGCCTAATATCCAAAGTATACAAAAGAACTCATACGGCTCGATAACAACAAAAAAACAAATGATCCAATCAAAAAATGAGCAGAGGACCTGAACAGACTCTTCTCCCTAGAGGACATACAAATGGCTAACAAACATATGAAGAGATGCTCGACATCGCTAGCTATTAGGGAAATGCAACTCAAAACCACAATGAGATATCATCTCATACCTGTTAGAATGGCTATCATCAACAGGACAAGTAATAACAAATGTCGGAGAGGATGTGGAGAAAAAGGAACCCTCATACACTGCTGGTGAGACTGCAAATTGGTACAGCAACTATGGAAAACAGTATGGAGCTTCCTCAAAAAAAATAAGAATTGATCTACTGTATGATTCAGCAATCCCTCTACCTGGTATTTACCCCAAACACATGAAAACCCAAATCAAAAAGATATTTGCACATCTATGTTCATAGTAGCATTATTCACAGTGGCCAGAACATGGAAGCAACTGAAGTGTCCTACGATAGATGACTGGCTAAAGAAGCTGTGGCAGATATTTACAATGGAATATTACTCAGCCATAAGAAGAGATGAAATACTTCCATTTGCGACAACCTGGATGGACCTCTAGATAATCATGGTAAGCGAAATAAGTCTACAGAAAAAGTTGAAAATCCTATGATATTACTTATATGTGGGATATAAACCTAAAAGCAACAAATGAGCAGGACAAACAGAGACTCATGGACATGGACTATAGACTAGTGGTTACCAGAGGACTGTAGACTAGTGATTACTAGTGGTGTGGGGAAAGAGAGGGGAGGTAAATGGGGTAAAAGGGGTCAAAAATAGGGGTATAGGGGGAGGACGAATTGGGTAAAGGGAATAAAATATATGGTAGCTGAAGGAAACTGGAATTTGGGTTGTGAACGCAGAATAGAATATACAGATGTCAAATGATAACGTGCACCTGTATATATATAGTTGTATTAACCAATGTTACCGCTATAAACAATAAAAATAAATATATAATAAATAAATTAAATAAAAGAAAATACTTTTACTGCATTCCTCCCTCTTTTTAAATAGTTATTTATTAAAAAATGTAATCTTGGTTTTCTAAAATTTCGTAGTTATAGGTATAGGTTGGAGTCTTTGTCATTTATTGTGCTGGTCATTTGTTAGGTCCTTCATTTTGAAATCTTTTAATTCTGGGAAATTCTCTTATATTATTTCTTTGATACATTTCTCCCCTTCAATTTCTATGTTCTCTCTTTCCGGAACTCCTTAACATTGGATATGAGATCTTCTCTTCTATTTTCCATCTCTCCCCATTCCTCCCTCACTTACACTCTGCTTCCTTTTCTCCTTCCCCCTGCATAGATCTCTCCATCTCTTCTTTTTCTTTTTCTTTCATTTTTTTTCTGGGAGAAAATTTAATTTTATCTTTCAACCTTTCTATTGCATTTCCTTTAATTTTGGCAATCACACATAATTTCCAAGTATTTGTTACTGGCTTATGCATTTACTATACTATACTTTTTAATCATTATTTTAAAGCGTACTCTTTCTATTTATAAAGAAATGTTTGCTGTAAAATGGTATTTTATGTTACACCCGCAGCAGCCTCATACATCTCGTTTACCTTGTCTCTTGATTGTATCATTTTCTCTCATGCTTGATTTAATCTTGTATTGTTTGTAGCCTAGAAGCAATAGGCCTGGATATGTAGTTGGCTATACATCTAGGTTTGTGTAAGTATAATACATGATGTTCTCACAATGACAAAATTGTCTAATGACTCATGTCTCAGAATGAATGCTCTTCATTAATTGGTGCAAGACTGTTAGACAATATGAGTAATTTCACACACTCCCTTGCCACACTGCTAATCGCTTCAGGGAGAATCCAATCACACTGAGGCTTAAGATTTTTTTTTCAGTTTTTGAGGAAATAAACTCACCTTTATTTCCTTGGATATGAACAAAGAAAAATGTAGTCTTATTGGTGCTATTAGTTATTTTGTGAACACATGAACACATACATGAGGATGAACCTGACAAATAAAGAAGGCAAAGCGAAGATAATCACAGAGAAATGGTGGGCATAGTTCCATAGTATAGCGGTTAGCATGTCTGGTTAGCACTTCCGCTTTACACGCAGAATGTGCTGGGTTCACGCCCCATTGGAGCCATGGTCCATGATCTACAGTCATGCCACCCTGGATAAGCCTGATGTCTGATCTCAGAAGCTAAGCAGGGTCAGGCCTGGTTAGTACTTCGATAGGAGACCACCTAGGAATACCAGGTGCTGTAAGCATAAATAATAATAAACTTTAAAAAATCACAGAGTAATGGAATCATATTTCTGACCATACCATACCTGAAGTCTACCCTACCCTTGAACTTCTCAGCTAAGTAAATTTCAGTAAATTGCATTTATTATTTAAGCCAGTTTGAATTGGTTTCTCTGTTGCTTGCACCTGAAAGCATTCTGATTTATGAGTTTGGTTGTCTCTCTTTAGAAAGGGAATGAGAGTACTTTAGGTTATACAAGTTATATTTATACTATATTAAGTGGAAACATTTTTTTTTAGTATAAATATAGGAAGAAGGGTGTATGTGAATGTTAGACAATAAAAGGAGTGTCTGCCTAGCATCTAAATCCCCATCCTGTTTGGGGGAGAATCCACCATAGTTTGAGTCTTGTTGGTAGCAGGGCCTCACATTCTACTATGGAAACAGAAGATGGTCAGAAACTTCTTTTCCCTGCTCATCACGGAGCAAGGGCTGGACATTCTGTTTATGGATTTGAATCTAGAGTCAGCAACACACACAAAAAAAGACAGGAATATACAAATTAACAGATGGATCATAGCTTAGGAGAATAGAGCTGCAATGTGCAAAACTGACATAAGATTAATAACTATAAAAATAAGACAGTAAACCCAGTAGAAAAATAGACAAAGGATATGAAGAGTAATTAACAGGAGAAATTTTAATTTACACAAGGAGAAATGAGTATATTAAGAGATTTTTAATTGTGTTAATTAGAAAAATGAAAATTATAATAACAGCAAGAAATCACTATAAGAATGGAAACATGTAAAAAGTCAGATATTATCAAGTAGTGATGAGGATGTGAGGGAACGGAAAATTGTGGGTGTGTGTATAAACTGGTACAGATACTCCAGAGAGTAATTTGGCAGTACCATCTGGAAGTAAGTAGAACTGGTCCTCAAACAACATTGTTTTGGTCAATGTCATTTCGTTATAGTGTTGATAAGATGTCATAGGAACTTAACGCTTGTTTATATCAATTAGCCTATGGTAAAATTGGTTTTGTTATATGTTGTTTACTTAAAGTCTCCAAAACTGTTAAAGATGTTAAATGAGGACTTACTGTCTATGTATATCCTAGAAGCCAGCGAGTGTGTCCCTGGTTATGTATTCCAGAGGAATTCTCACAACAGGTCCTTATGGAATTATAGTTGAGGTTGTTTGTTTTAGCATTATTTGTGGTAGTGAAGAATTGGAAGCAGCCTAGGTGTCCATCACCATGGGACTGGATAAGTAAACTGTTGTGTATTCATAGGATGGAAAATATAAGATAAAAAGAAAGGAGCAAAAATTACTATAGCCACATAGTTAGGTCTCTAAAACTTAATGTTGAGTGAAAAAGGTATAAACCAGAATGAGATTTACACACAATACCGTTTACGTGACTGTAAAACAACACTATATTTTCATGGATATGCATATATCTAAATCGACATATGGAAGATGGATTGGAGGAAGTGTTTATACATGAAATACACCAGAGCAGCTCACTAAGATGGGTGGGAGAATGGGAGTTTAGACAGGGATTAACAGGGAAAAGTAATAATACAATGAAATAAAACAAAAGAGGAGACTCAAATGGACTGAGGAAATAACAGGCCATGGATTGAAGAGCATGAGTACACAATCCCAAAGTTGACACGAAGAAATGCGAACAGGCAGGAGGATGGGCGGTGTTCAAATGCAGTGGCATGTGATGGTAGGATGACATCCAGGCGTCACAGCAGTGGGGGTAGCAGTTCCAGTAGCAGCATTCTAACCTAGCTGTTTCCAGTGTGGCCACAGGTGGCTTCTCCCGTCCAATTCTCCAGACTTCTGTGAGCTACATGACAGCCTTGAAATAAAGCCCTTTTCTGCTTAAGTTAACTAGAGTTGGTTTCTGTTACTTGCATCCAAAACCCTGACTGATACATCATGCATTTCATTAGAAAACATCCTCAAGTGACTTCTTAAGAAACGTAAATTTGGGGGTCTTTCTATGTCTGAAAATATAGCATCATTTTACCTTCATATTTGAATATTAGCTTGACTTAGAGTTCTATGTTTAAATTTTTTTCCTCTGGATTTTGAAGATATCACTTTTAGTGTATAGTCTTATTGATTAGAAGTCGGGGGCTAATATTATCCTCATTCTTTTGTTAGTGATCTGTTTTCCCCACCTTTGGGAGCTTATTATTTTTTTAATTTATGCTTAATGATTTGAAATATCACAATGATGATCCCAGAGGTGGGGTATTTTATCCCCCATCTGTTTTGTTGGACGGCTTGTGAATGGGCCCTTTTAATCTGAAGACTCATATCACTTTACTTTGAGAAATCACTGTTTTATTTATCAATTTCCTCTCCTTTATTTCCTTTGCTCTTTCTAGAATTCTTATTAGTTGGATATACCTCTTGTATGATTGTTTTTGTATTTTACTTCCTCTCATATTTTCCATGTCTTCGTGTGGTTATTTTTTTGATTTTTTAATTGGGATAATTATATATTCACATTTAATTTTAAGAAATAATTACTTTACCCATTGTCCTCAATAACAACATATTGTAAAACTTTAGTAAGATATCTCAACTTAGATATTTAAAAAATTAATGTAATTTTATTTTTAAAGCAGGTTTATGTTTATAAAACATTAGTGGAAAGTACATAGAGTTCCCATAAACCTCCTCAACCTTCCCCTAGTTTATACTATTGTTAACATTTTGCATTAACGTGGTACATTTGTTACAATTGATGAGTTGATATTGGTATATTATTATTAACTAAAGTCCATAGTTTATGTTAGGGTTATTCTGTATTCTGTATTCTATGGGTTTTGACAAATATATAATGACATGTGCCCACCATTACAGTATCAAACAGAATATTTTTGCTACCCTAAAAATTACCTTTGCTCCCTCCTGCCTTCCAAACCTCTGTCAACCACCAAATTTTTATTGTCTCCATAGTTCGGGTCTTTTTAATTGTACTAAAATAAACATAACATATTTACCACCTTAACCATTTTTACATGTACAGTTCAGTAGTGTTAAATATACACATTATTGTAAAACCAATCTCCAGAAGTTTTTCTTCAAATTGAAAATCTGTACCCATTAAACAACTCTCCTTTCCCTTTACCCCCAGCCCCTGACAACCACCATTATTTCTTCTATCTCTATAAATTTGACTATTTAAGGTAATTTGACTATTTAAGTAGTATCATCCAGTATTCGGCTTTTTGTGACTGGCTTATTTCACTTAATATAATGTCCTCAGGGTTCATCTATGTTGTAGCACGCATAAATTTTTTTTTTCTTTTTAAGACTAAATAATATTTCATTGAATGTATAAACCACAGTTTGTTCATCTGTTCATCTGTCAATGGGCACTATAATTGTTTCCACCTCTTAGCTATTGTAATTAATGCTGCCATGAATATAGTAAAAAATATCTCTTCAAGACCCTGCTTTCAATTTTTTGGGGTATATACCTAGAGTGGAGTCTTTAGATTATATCGTAATTTTATTTTTATCTTTTTGAGGACCCACCATTTTTTTTCATAGTGGCTATACCATTTTACATTCAGTGAACAAGGGTTCCAATTTTTCCACATTCTTGCCGACATTTATTTGTTTATTTGATGATAGCAGCCCTAATGTGTATGACATGATATCTCATTGTGATTTTAATTTGCATTTCTCAAATAATTAGTGATGTTGGATATCTTTTCTTATGTAATTTTTTATATATTCTGGATGTTAATCCTTGATCATTTTTATGAGCTGAAAATATTTCCTTCATTCCATAGGTTGCTTTTTCACTCTGTTGATTGTATCCTTTGATGTAAAGACATTTTTAATTTTGATGGAGTGCAATGTATCTATTTTTACTTTGTTGCCTGTGCATTTGGTGTCATATCCAAGAAATCATTGCCAAATCCAATGTCTGAAGCTTTTCACCTATATTTTATTCTGAGTTTTATAGTTTTATGTAAATGTTTAGATGTTTGGGTTTTTTAAAGTTAATTTTTGTATATGGTGCAAGATAAGGGCCCAAATTCATTCTTTTGATATAGATAGCCAGTTTTCACAACACTATTTAAGAGTCTGTCCTTTCCCCATTGAAAGATCTTGGAATCATTTTAATTTTTATCAAAACTCATTTAACCATATATGTGAGGTTGTATTTCTGGACTCTCTATTCTACTTCATTGGTCTATATGTCTGTCTTTATGCCAGTACCACAATCTTTTGATTATTAACACTTTGTAATAAGTTTTTTTAATTTTATATAATTTTTACTGTAAAGTATACAAAAATTTTAATATAATATACAGCAGATTTCAAAAAGTAAGCTTACTGCCATTAAAGTTACTGAGAAGTTCTGGCCTTTAAGCAGTGTCTTTATGATTTGTTCTTTGCTCACCATATAATTTTATTTTTTATTTAGTGCCTCACTACCTTTATATCCCTACCAACACACCCTGATATATCTGAAACTACCTAAAGATATTTAAATATTACCATTCTTATTTTGTATTTAGTCATGTCTTTTAAAAATATTTATTTATTAAAATTTTATTTTATTATTAGTTGGTAAGACATTGGTTAGACATTTATATAGTTTATAAAATGATTCCCCTAATTGCTCTTTCTCTCCTCTGGCTCTTCACCTAGGCATTAAATTAATGGTAACTACATTCCTCATGCCATGTTCCCCATTCCCGTGACCATCTATCAACTACTAATTTGTACTTCTTTAACCCTTCACCCCATTCTCCTAGCCTCCCAAACCCCTCCCCTCTGACTGTCACCAGATTGTCTTCTATTTTTTAAATCATTGTTGACATACAATATTATGTTACTTTCAGGTGTACAACCATTAATTGGACATAACTTACGAAGTGATCACCCCGATATATCCAGTACCTATCTGACACCATATATAGTTGTTACAATACCACTTACTATATTCCCCATGCTAAAATCTACATACTCATGACCATTTCGTAACTACAAATTTGCATCTCTTAATCCCCTCCTCCTATAACCCATGCCCCCAACCCCTCAATCTGACAACCATCAAAGTGTTCTCTGTATCTATGAGCTTGTGTCTGTTTGTTTATCCTGTCTCTAGATTCCACATATGACATTTGCCTTTTTCTGTCTTATTTTAGCCAGGACAATATCCATGTTGTTGCAGATGGCAAGATTTCATTCATTTTTATGGCTGTGTAATATTCCATTGTGTATATATAGGTATACATATATAAGTATATGTATACACACACATGATCCTATGTGTGTATACATATACATATATACACATACATGTATATTATTCTTTCTTTATCTATTCATCCATTGATGGACACCCAGGATGCCTCCATATCTTGGCTACCGTAAATAATCCTGCAATGTACATATGGATTCACATGTCCCTTCAAAGTACTGTTTCGGGTTTCTTCAGATAAATACCCAGAAGTAGGATTTCTGAGTCCCTCTTTGTTTCTTATTATATCTTTTTTTAAAGTCTATTTTGAATGAATAAATAAACAAACAAATAAATAAAGTCTATTTTATATGTTATAGGTATTGCTTCCCCAGCTTTTTGTTTATTTGTTTCCATTTCATGAAACATCTTTTTTCGTCTTTTTACTTTGAGTCTGTGTGTGTCTTTCAATCTGAAGTGGGTCCCTTAAAGGCAGCATATGTAGGGGTCTTGTTTTCTTATCCATTCAGCCACATTATCTTTTGATTAGAGCATTTAATTCATTTATATTGAAAGCAATTGTTGATAGATATGTAGTAATTGCCATTTTATTATTCACATTTTATAATTTTTTTCTTTTGAAAGAAGTATTTTCAACATTTCTAGTAATATTGATTTGCTGGTGATGAACTCCTTCAGCTTTTCCTTGTCTTGGAAGCTCTTTATCTGTCCTTCAATTCTAAGTGATAGCTTTGCTGGGTAGAATAATCTTAGTTGTAGGTCCTTGCTATTTTATCACTTTGAATATTTCATGCCAATCTTTCCTGCCTGCAATGTTTCTGTTGAAAAGTCAGCTGAAAGTCTTATGGTAGATCCTTGTAGGTAATCAAATGCTTCTCTCTTGCTGCTTTTAAAATTCTTTCTTTGTCTTTAACTTTGGCATTTTAATGATGTGTCTTGGTGTGAGCCTCTTTGGGTTGATCTTATTTGGGACTCTCTGTACTTCTTGGACCTGTATGTCTATTTCCTTTGCCAGGTTAGAGAAGTTTTATGTCATTATTTCTTGAAATAGGTTTTCAATTCCTTGCTCTCTCTCTTATCCTTCTGGTGTCCTATTAATGCAAATGTTGGTATACTTTGTGCTGCCCCAGAGGCCCTTTAAACTATTCTCAATTTTTTAAATTCTTTTTCTTGTTGTTGTTCTGATTGGGTGTTTTCTGCTGCTTTAACTTCTAAATCAGCGATTCGATCTTCTGCTTCATCTAATCTACTGTTAATTCCTCCTAGGTATTCTTCATTTCAATTACTGTATTCATTTCTGATTGGTTCTTTTTTATGTTTTCTGTTCCTATGTTTATGTCTTCTATATTTTTGTTAAAGTTTCTACTGAGTTCCTCCACTCTTCCCCTAAGTTTATTGAACATTCTAATAACTAGTGTTTTGAATGTTGCATCTAGTAGATTTCTTATGTCTATTTTGTTTAGTTCTTTTTCTGGAGCTTTGTTTTGTTCTTTTGTTTGGGGCATGTTTTTATATCTTCTTATTTTGGCTGCCTATTTGTGTTTGTTTCTATGTATTAGATAGAACTGCTATGTATCCTGGTCTTCATATAGTGACCTTATATAGTAGGTGTGCTGTGGAGCCCAGTAGCACAGTTTTCCCTGGTCACCTGAGACAGGTACTCCAGATATGTCTCTTGTATGGGTTGTGTGTGTCTTCCTGTTGTAGTTGAGCCTTGGTTGCTTTTGCTCATTAATGGGAGGAATTGACCCTCAAGCTAATTGGTTGTAATGACTGGCCATGACCAATGGAGGAGTTGTTGTACAGGGTCTGGCTAAGGAGCAGGATTCACTTTAGCAGGGCTCTAGTGCCTTCCCTATCTGCCCATTGGGTGTATCGTCCTCAGATGTTACCCCAGGTGGTACTCTAGACTGAAGACAGCCACCAGGCATGCAGGCCGAGGCCTCCTGGGAGAGGCCCTGCCACAGGCCAAGTTTGGCTGTAGCCTGTGCTGTGCCCAGAGCCACCTGGCATGAGTGACAAGCAATCCTCATGTGATTGCCACCCGCCCTGGGCTTGGAAATGCCTCGAGAGGCCAAACCACTGCCACTGGTGCCCTGCTCAAGGCTGCTCAGCAAGAAGTATGGGGCATGTGGAGGCTAGATGCTACTTTATTAGGTTTCATGAAACTTTGAGAGATTTTAGGAAAGTCTTTAGCATGAGCCAAAACAGACAGTTTGTATGGAAAATCCACTGGATGTGGCTTGGGTAAACCCACATGTTGGGAGGGATGGGGTCTCCGGAAATCACCAGAGTGGGACCACCAGTGTTAGCTACATTGATGGAGACTCAAATATGGAGCCTTCCTAAGTCTACAAGTTGGGTGGGCAAGGTCTCAACAAAGGAACAATGCCTTCTACTAGCAGTTCTGTCTTGGATGAAGTTGCCCTTCCAGCCTTTGCCCTGAAGCCAGACAACTCAGTTCCTCCCTGTTTGTCCCTAGCACCTTGTAAGCTGCAGCCCCAGAGCTGGAGCTAAGAGTGAGTGAGTTCATCAGTAAGTCCACATGTGGGCCCCTTAAGAGAAACATCTACTACTCCCTAAGCCCTCCATCTCAGTCACAATCTCTGCTAGTTCTCAGAGCCACAAGTTGTGGGGACTTCTCTTCTCAGCCCTGGAACCCTGGGCTGCGGAACCTGGTATGGAGCCGGGAGCCCTTGTTCTTCCACATAGACCACTGTAGGCAAGATATGTCTCCCGTTTTTCAACTACCACATGTGGGTGTGGAACTGGCCTGTTTCATGTCTCTGCCCGTCCTATCAGTCTCAAGGTGGCCTCCTTTGTGTGTCTCCAGCTATAAGACTTCTGTTCAGGTATACTTTAAGTGACTCCCAATAATGGCTGTTATGTAGTTTAGTTGCAATTTTGATATGGTTGTGAGAGGAGGCAAGAACAACATTTACCTACTCTGCCGTCTTGACCAGAAACTAATAAGTTTTAAAAATCAGGAAATGAGATACATGCAATTTTGTTCTTTTTCAAGATTATTTTTGCTATTTGGGATCCCTTGGGATTCCATATGAATTTTGTGATGGATTTTTCTATTTCTGCCAAAAAAATGCTTTTGGAAATTTGATAAGAATTACATTTAATTTGTGATTACTTTGGATAATATTGACATATTAATAATATTATGTCTTCCAATCAATGAACACAGGACATCTTTCCATTTACTTGTGTCCTTTTAAATTCTTATTTGTGTCATTCAAATTCAATGTTTGTGGTTTACAGTGTGCAATTCTTTAACCTCCTTAGTTAAATTTACTTCTAAGTATTTTATTCTTTTTGATGTTCTTATAAATGGAATTGTTTTCTTAATTTCTTTTTTGGACTGTTCATTGTTAATGTATAGAAATGCAACTGATTTTTGCATGTTAATTTTGCATCCTACAACTTTGCTTAATTTTAAGATTAATTCTAACAGTTGTGTGTGTGTGTGTGTGTGTGTGTGTGTGTGTGTGTGTGTGTGTGTAATTTTAGGGTTGTCTGCATGTAAGATCATGTCATCTGGAAAAGGAATAATTTTATTTCTTTTTCTTGCTTAATTACTCTGCTTAGAACTTTCAATATTATCATGAATAGAAGTGATGAAAGTGGGCATCCTCATTTATTCCTGGTCTTAGATGAGAAACTTTCATTCTTTCAGTTAGCTATATGCTCTCTGTGTATGGCTTTTATTATGTTGAGGTAGTTTCTTTTCGTTCCTTTATGCTCAGTCTTTTATCATAAATGAGTGCCAAATATTGTCATATGCTTTTTCTCTATTATTTGAGATAAAAATGTGTTTTTTTTCCATCTATGCAGTTTATTATATTGATTGAATTTCATATGTTGTACCACCCTTACATTCTTGGAATTAATCTCAGCTGGCCAGGGTGTATAGTTCTCTTAATGTGCTATTGAATTCTGTTTGCTAGTATTTTGTTCATTTTTTTCATCAATACCTATCAGTGATATTTTTCTATAGTTTTCTTGTAGTGCTTTTGTCTGACTTTGGTACCAGGTTAAATTATGTTGGATTCATAGAATAAGTTTGAAAGTTTTCCCTCCTCTTCAATTTTTAGTAAGAGTTTGAGGAGGATTACTGTTAGTTCTTTAAATGTTTGGTAGAATTCACCTGTGAAGACTGCTAGTCTTGCGCTTTCTTTCTTAGGGTGTTTTTATTACTAACTCATTCTCTATACTAGTTATAGATCTGCCAAGATTTTCTATTTCTTCAGGATTCGGTCTTGTTAGATTGTGTGTTTCTAGGAATTTTTCCATTTCATCTAGGTTATCTGATTTGTTGATTTACAACTGTTCCTACCATTCTCTATAATCCTTTTAATTTCTTTAAAATCAATTGTAATATCCCCACTTTGATTTCTGATTTTAATTAGAATCTTCTCTTTTTCTTAATCTAGCTTAAAAGTTTGTCATTTTTTTAATCTTGTCAAAAAACTAAATCTTGGTTTTGTTTATTTTCTCTCTTGTTTTTCTATTCTGTTTTATTTATCTCTCCTCTAATCTCTATTATTTTCTTTCTTCTGCTAGCTTGGGGCTCAGTTTTTTCCTAGTTTCTTAAGGTGTAATGTTAGGTTGTTGATTTGTGTTTATTAATTTTTATGTAAGTGATTATAGCTACAAATTTCCATCAGCACTGCTTTTGCTACTCCTATGAAGTTTGGCATGGGTTTTTTTTTCCCAAATGTCTCAAGGTACTTTCTAATTTCTCTTGTAATTTCTTCTTTGATCCATTGGTTGGTAAGGAACATATCGTTAAATTTCCACATTATCTGTGGAGTTTCCAGTTTTTATCTCCTGTTGATTTCTAATTTCATCCCATTATGATCGGAAAAATACTTTGTATGATTTTAATATTTCTATTTATTTAGACTTGTTTCGTGGCCTAACATATGATCTATCACACAGAATGTAACATGTGTACTTAGGAAAAATATGTATTCTGCTATCGTTGAATGAAGTGTTCTGTATATGTCTGTTAGTCTATTCTCTGTTCAGATCCTCTGTTTCTTTATTGATTTTCTGTATAGTTGCTCTACCCATTATAAAGAAGGAGCAATACATATATACAGTGGGCTATTACTCAGTCATAAAAAAAGAATGAAATATTAACTATTTGTGACAACATGGATGGACCTAGAGGGTATTATGCTAAGTGAAATAAGTCAGACAGAGAAAGACAAATACCATGTGATTTTACTTACATGTGGAATCTAAAAAACTAAATAAATGAACAAGCAAAACAGAAACAACTTCATAGACACAGAGAAAAACTTGTGATTGCCGGATGTGAAGGGAGTTGGGGGCCAGGGTAAAAAAATGAAGGGATTAAGAAGTTCAAATTTGCACTATAAAATAGATACAGGAATATCGAGTATAGCATAGAGAATTTAGCCCATAATATCATAATATTGTAATGTTGTAATATTGTAAAAGGCACTGTATATAGTGCCAGGTGGGTACTAGCTTTATCAGGAGGATCACTTAGTTATACAAATGTCTAATGACTATATTGTACACTTGAAACTAATATAATATTGAATGCCATCTGTAATGGAAATTTTTTTAATTAAAAAAAAAAAGAAAGAAAAGAAGAGCTTTGAGAAGCCTTGAGAGATATCTCTGCCAGGCTGGCAGTTGGGGATATGGATGATATTAAACAAAATCACATTCTAAACATGCCTTTCTGGTTGAGAGTAAATATAATCAGCAAAACCAGGTTCAAAATGAGGTCTGCATAATATTCACATAAAATATTGTTAAATAGACGATCAAAAGGCTTACTTGGAGATCTTCACAAATTGGGTGCAGAAGTTTTTCTCAGAAATCATGGAAAAATTGAACTGAAAAGAATCCCAAGAAATGCCATGGGAAAAAAAGATGTGTACAACAGGTTGTATGGTAGTAGAATACTGAGGGGTCCCCATGATTCCACCCCCTGTTGTAAATATCATGTCTAATCTCCTCCTGGTGAGTGTGTTGGGACTGGAGATAGACGAATATTTGCTCTTATGATGGGGTTACATGTGTGACAAGGTAACAGAACAATTACTACTGTAATTATGTGAATTTATCTAAGATATCACAACTTTGCGGCAGCCCACTGACCTTGCAGAAGCACACAGCTGTTAGATGAGCTATCATGTCATGTCATGTTGTAAAACGGTTGCACGGCTAGCACCTGAGGGAGGCCTCTCAGAGCGGACAATGACCCCTGGCTGATAGCCAGCAAGAAAAGAAAACAGGGCCTTAGGGCTATAGCTGCCTGGTATCAATTCTGCCAACAACCAGGTGAAGTTGGAACTCTGAACCTTTAAAAGAAACACAGTCCCTATGATGACACCCTGAGTTCAGAGCCTGGTGTAACTCTGAGCAGAGAACCCAGCTAACCCATCACTCACAGAAACTATAAGATAATAAATGTGTTGCTTTAAAAATTTTTTGTTTGGTTATCTTTATTAATATTTATCTTTTTGTTGATAGTCTCATTCTGTTCATGCATCATTTTCTTGATTTCATTTATTTGTCTATTTTATCTTAGTTCATTGAGCATCATTGAGAGAGATGTTTCAAATTCTTAGTCATCTAAATCAGAAGCTTGCATTTCTTTACAGTCAGTTTCTGGATATTTATTTTGTTCCTTTGAATGGGCCATGTTTCCCTGTTTCTTTATATGCCTTTTGAACTTTTATTGAAATCTGGGCATTGGAAAGATAGCCACCTCTCCTAGCCTTTGCAGACTGGCTTCCTCAGGGGAAGCCCTTTATAAATCAGTGTGGTGTAAAAGCTTTGAGTCCTTTCAAACTTTTTCTAGGGACCGCGCCTTCCCTGGGCCTCTGCATGTGCTTTTATTCCAGTTCCCAGTATATGTGGGTGCTTTCAAATGTCAGTTTTCACAAATTCTCTCACTCTGGCTTTTTCTCAGAAGGCTTGTATTCCCGTTGTATTTCCCTGCTCATAATCTCTGGCCCCCAGGCACTTAGAGGTCTGTAGATCCCCTGCAGCTCTAACACACCACAGCCCCTGCCACTGTTTTCAGTAGCCTCCTATCTCACATCCGAATTGTATGACCTTTCCCATCAGTGCTCCAAGTCAAGGCAGACAAAAATCAGTCCCTCAGGCAACCCTCAAACAAACAAGAACATTATAAGCAAATTCTTTTTTTTGTTTCTGGCCTAAAGGAGAATCTAGAAATTGGATGACTCCCTCTGACTACACTGCATTTCACTAGGGAGGATGTGGGGTAAAGGTGAGCAAAATGACACAAAATTTTCTATCATTTCGAATTTAGTTTTTCTTGGTTAAATGTTCGCTTGATGGTTACATCTTCTTAACTGGTTTCTAGAATTCTTACAAAGCTATTTAAGTCCGTATATTGTTCTAAGTTCAGTGTCTCCGCAGGGCATTGAGGGTCTCTAACTGTCTTCTTCACCATCCTGCTAATGCTCCTTTGCCCACTTTTTAAATTGGATTGTTTGTTTTCTTAATGTTTAAAGTTCTTTTATATTTTTGATAGTTTAAATCAGATATCTCATTTGAGAATATTTTCACTCAGTCTGTGGCTTGTCTTTTTATTCTTGCAATAGTGTGTTTCACACAGCAGAAGTTGTTTTTTTATTTCAATAAAAGCTAACTTATCCATTTTTCTTTCATAGATCATGCTTTTGTTATTGTCTTTAAGAAGGTATTGTGAATCTAAGGTCGCTTAGATTTTCTCTTGTTATCTTCTATAGTTTTAAAGATTTGCATTTCACATCTAGGTAGATTATCCATTTTGAGTTAATTTTTGTGAAAGAGGTAAGTTTTGGGTCTAGATTCATGATTTTTACATGTGGACATCTAGTTCCAGCAACATTTGTTGAAAAGAGTATTATTTCTTCATTGAATTGCTTTTGCCTATTTTTCATCAATTCTACATGGTCTTAATCACTGCAGTATTATAGTAAATATTGAAGTTGAATAGTGTTAGCCCTCAAAATGTGTTCTCCTTCAGTACTGTATTGACTTTTTAATTTTTTTTTTACCTTTCCATATTAAGTTTTAGAATCGGTTTATCAATATCCACAAAATAGCTGGCTGTGATTTTGGTTAATATTGTTTTAATCTATAGGTCAATTTGGGAAAAATTGGCATCTTGACACTATTGTGTGTGCCTATCTGTGTATATGCTCTCTCTCTATTTATTTACATCTTTCATTTCTTTCATTAGAGTTTTTTAGGTTTACTAAAATAGATTGTGTACATATTTTGTTATATTTATATCTAAAAGCTTCGTTTGTTTCGATACGAAGGTAAATTTATTGTTTTATTTTCAAATTCCAATTGTTCATTGCTAGTATACAAGAAAGCAATTGGTTTTTGAATATTAACCTTGTGTCCTGTAATCACACTGTAAATGCTTATTAGTTTCAGAAGTTTTGTTGTTTTTGTTGCTGATGCTTTGGAATTTAGTGCATAGACAATTATATCATCTGCAAACAAAGACAGTTTTATTTCTACCTTCTCAATGTGTAAACTTTTTATATCTTTTTCTTGTCTTGTTGAGTTAGCTAGAACTTGCAGTATGATGTTGAATAGGAGTGTTGAGAGTGGACATCCTTATTTTGTTTCTGATCTTAGTCAGAAAGCATCTAGTTTCCCGTCATTGAGTGTGATGTTAGATGTAGGTGGTTTTTTGTAAATGTTCTTTATCACGTTAAAGACATTCCTTTCAAGTCCTAATTTGCTTACAGCTTTTTTTTTATCATGAACAGATGTTCGATTTTGTCAAATGCTTTTCCTGAATTTGTTGATGAGATCATTTGTTTTTTTTCTTTACCTGTTGATATGATTAATTACATTGACAGATTTTTGAATGTTGAATCAGTCTGGCATATCTAGAATAAATCCCACTTGATCATTGTGTATGATTTTTAATACATTATTTGATTCTATTTCTAATATATTGTTGAGGACTTTTAAACTTATATTTATTAAAAATATTGATCTGAAGTTTTTCTTTCTTGTAATGACTTCGTCTAGTTTTGATATTAGGGTAAGGATGGCCACATAAAATGGTTTCAGAAGTATTCTTATTGCTTCTATTTTCTGGAATAACTTGTAGATAATTGATATGATTTCTTCCTTAAATGTTTGGTAGAATTCTGTAGTGAACTCATCAGATTCTGTTTAAGCAGGTTTCTATTTCAATGGGTTATTAATTATTGATTTAATTTCCTATTATTTTAAATTCGTTGAGGTGAGTTATAGCCCCAGATGTGGTATATCTTGTGAATCTTCCTTTTGAACTTGAGAAGAATGTGTATTCTGCTGTGTCGTTGGAAGAGATAGCTTATAGATGTCAATTAGATCCAGTTCATTGATGATGCTATTCAGGTCAACTGTGTTCTTACTAATTTTCTGTCTGTTGGATCTGTCAGCTGCTTACAGAGGAGTGTTGAAGTCTCCAGCTATAATTGTAGATTCATCTCTTTCTCTTTGCAGTCCCATCAGATTAGCCTCACATATTTTGATGGGAAATAGTGCCAGGGTAGGAAAATCTAAACTGTAATTGATGAATTGCTGGAGGGTTAGTGTGGACAAGTTTGAAAGTTAAAAAATTCATTGTTAGACACATGCACGCTAAGGATTATTATGTCTTCTTAGAGGATAGACCTCTTTATCATTATATAATACCTCTCTTTATCCCAGATAATTTTTCTTGCTCCGAAGTTTGCTCTGTATGAAATTAATATAGCAATACCATCTTTCTTTTGATTAGTGTTAGTATGGTATAGTTTTCTCCATTCTTTTATGTTTAGTCTGAGTTTTTATATTTAGAATGGTATTCTTGTAGAGAACATTTAGTTGTGTTTTGTTTTTTGATCTATGCTTACAGTCTCTGTCTTTTAATTGGTGAATTTAAACCATTGATGTTTAAAGTAATTATTGATGCAGTTATATTAATAACTATTATGTGTGTTACTGTTTTCTATTGTTGTCCTTGTTTCTTTTTTGTTGTCTTTGACTCTTAATGATTTCTCTAGTTTTAATTGAGCTTTTTATATAATTATATCTTTTTTTCTTCTCAGCATATCAATTATACTTCTTTTTTTACCTTTTTTTTAGTGGTTGCCCGAGTATGCGATATACATTTATAACTAATCCGAGTCCTTCATCAAATAATACTATACCACTTCCTAAATAGTGTTATTACCTTATAAGAGAGTATTGCAATTCCTCACTCCCATCCTTTGTAAAACTGCTATTATTCATTTCACTTTATCCATAAGCTATAATCACCAAATGTATTATCACTGTTACTATGTTGAATGAATTGTTATCTATGAGATCAATTAAGAATAAGTTTTTGTCTCTCCTGTTGCCTTTGGGTTTCCCTTGAAATCTCTTCTTAAATAATGTTTGAGATACCCAGGTTTCTCAGTTATATTCCTCCAATATTATACAGGAGCCCTATTGCGCTAAAGTGTAAGGAGAGGGAAACTGTTCTATTGTCCTATGATGAGATCTTCATCTGACAGCTAACCTGGCCCCTAGACTGTGAACTACAAAAGTGCTTCTCAGTTTTTCTTTCTCCTTTAGCTAAGATAAGAGGACAAGAAAATGCTGGAGTTTGGTATTCTCACTCTCCTTGCTCAGTTAGTATCTGGTAAAACTCCTCAGTTTGTATCTGGTAAAATTGTTTTTCCTAAGAGCAAGTGTTACTTATGACAACACAAGGCTGTGGCCATATTTAAAATGGCAACTAGGAATGCCATCAGAATTATAGCAGAGTGAGAGACGTCCCCAATCTCTTCCCTTGAAACGACAATAAGCTGAACATCTAAAACTCAACAAAAACACGCAAACTACACACCAGAATGTCTGAGCATGGGATCTGTGCATAAGAGCTACCACAGGTCAGAATCCTGGGTTTCGGGCAGTGGACTGGGAGAAATAAAAAAGTTGCATCTCGCAGCCTCCAGAGGTCCCTGGAGGAGAAGGAGGAGACGAAAAGGTGCAGTAAGTTCCCTGAACAGCCCTACCTGGGATGTTGTGAGCTCCATGCGGCTGGCGGCATTGCACAGTCATCACGGCAGAAAGCAGAAAAGCGGGGATGGCAGAGAAACAACAGTTGACTTCTACCACCTGCGGTTGCAAAACTGAGGCTGAACCACAGTCCCCATCCCCAACCTTTCAAGATGGAACACAGCAGAGCTCCAAGAGAATCTGAGCAAATGCTACCGAAACTGTTGTTGTCACTGACAGGAAGCGTGATTAAGGGTAGCAAGCATGATTAAACATCAATAACGAGGGTCTCTGGAAACATGACAGAGTGCAAGACACCCCCAGATCTCTCCCCTTGAAACAATGCTAAGCTGAACATCTAAAACTCAACAAAAAACACCCAAACTGCACACCAGCACGTCCGTGTATGGGATCTGCACAAAAGAGCTACCACAGGTCAGAACCCCAGGTATCTGGTGGTAGACTGGGAGTAATAAAGAAGCTGCCTCTCAAAGCTGTTAGAGCTCCCTGCAGGAAGAGGGGAAGGGGAGAAAGAGTGGCGATTTCTTGCGGCGAGTTCCCTGAACATTCCTGCTTGGGATAGCTAGCTGTGAGCGCCCTGTGGCTGGCTGGCTGCAGGGACCAGTCATCAGGGCAGAAAGCAGAGAAGTGAGACGGGACCACAGAGGAAAAACAGCTGATTTTTGCTGTCTGCGGTTGCAAAACCAAGGCTGAGCCGCAGACACAAACTCCGAACCCAGGAAGCCCTTCCCTTCATGCCACCAAGACTGATCACTGCGGAGCCCCAGGGGAAACTGAGCGAAGGCTGCTGAGACTGTCGCTGACACTGGCAGGGACTGAAACTGAGGGTAACAGGTGTGATTAAATATCTACAAGAAAATTTAAAAAGTGTTATTAAGACTTTATATAAAGTAGACATCTAAGAGGCTTAGGCGCCACCTACTGGAAACCAAAAAAAAAAAAAAAAAAAAAAAAGCTCCTTCTTTGCAGCAGGCTAAAGACCTTTATGTAACAAATTTTTCAGGAAAAACAGCAGAATACACTTCCATTAATGCCCAGGTGGAGAAATAGTCCATTAAATGTCATGAACAACCAAGGTGACAAGGCATCTCAGAAAAGAGAAAAATCTCCAGAAAATAAGCTTACAGACATAGAAATATACGACTTAAATGACAGAGAATTCAAGATGGTACTTCTGCAAAAACTCAATGAGATCCAAAATAAGTCAAATTAACAATTTCAGGAATTGAAAAAACAAATAGATGAGCAGGACAAAGAAATTAAACCCTCAAAAAGAACCAAATAGAACTTCTGGAGATGAAGAACATACTGCAAGAGTTGAAAAATGAAATAGCAAGCTTGGGAATAGAGTCGACCAAAAGGAGGAAAGGATCCATGATATCAAAGACGAAAACCTAGAAATAAATCTGAAGGAAGAAGAGAGAAACCAAAGAATGAAAAATAATGAAAGAGAATTTCAAGAATTAGCTGATGTCATCAGGAAAAGAAATATATAAGAATAAAGGGCATTATCGAAGGTGAGGAAAAGGAACAGGGATTAGAAAGCATTTTCAGACAAATAGTTGTCAAATCTACGAAATGAGTGGGAGCTTGGAATTCAAGAAGTCAACAGAACACCCGATTATCTCACCCCAAAAAGGCCTTCACCAAGACACATTGTATTAAAATTATCAAAAATCAATGACAAAATTAGAATTCTCAAGGCAGCCAGGGAGAAAAAAAAACGGTAATTTATAAAGGTAAACCTATTATTATCCTTGGACTTCTCAGTGCAAACCTTACAAGTCAGAAAGGAATGGAATCAAATATTTAAACTACTAAGCGAAAGGATCTACCAATCTAGAGTAAATTATACAGCTAAACTCTCCTTTACATATGAAGGAGAAATTAAGGCTTTTCCAGAATACAAAAATTGAGGAAATTCTCCATTACGAGGCCTGCACTACAGGAAATACTGAAAGGGGTCAGTTCACCTGAAACAAAATGACCAAAAAAAAAAAAAAAATACATAATCAGGAGTAAAGTCACTATCAGGCACATAGAAGTAGAGGAGTGAAATCCTTACTAAGACAGGGCATTGTAAGCTTAAATAATGAGAAGAGCATTGTTACAATAAGATAGCAATAAATGTTCGCATACATATAAATAAACTGGACAACAATGATTGAAAAGTGGGGCATTCAAAGATCCAAATTCGCAAAGGGGAATGGAGATCAGACACATGCAGAAGAAAATGGACGACTGTAAATATATAACTATCCTTGACATATTTATAATGGTAACCATACGTCAAAGATTTAGAACCTATGTATATAACATAAAACAAGAAGGACCAGAAGCAAAACCCACAAAACCCAACCAAATTAAAGTAAAACAGAAGCACAAGGACAAGGAAGCAGTGGAAACACCGAGCTACCAGAAAGCAAAAGATAAAACGGCTATAAGAAGACTTCATATTTCAATAATCATTCAAAATGTAAATTGACTGAACTCACCAATAAAAAGGCACAGAGTTTCAGAATATATCAAAAAACCAGACCCAACCATATGCTGTCTTCAGGATACACATCTCAGCTCCAAAGACAAATATAGATTCAAAGTGAAAGGGTGGAAAATGATATTTCAAGCAAATGGCATTCAGAGAAAAATGGGAGTAGCGGTCCTAATATCAGACGAAAGAGACTTCAAAATAAAAAAGGTAAAGAAAGATACTGAGGGACATTTCATAATGATAAAGGGAATCATGCACCGAGAAGACATAACCCTTATTAATATGCATGTTCCTAATCAGGGAGCTCTGAAATATGTAAAGCAGTTACTAACAGAACTAAAGGGAGAAACAGACCAAAACACTATCATAGTAGGCGACCTAAATACCCCAATGTTGGATATGGACAGATTATCCAAACAAAATGAATAAGGAAATAACATCCTTAAATGACACATTAGACTAACAGGATATAATTGACATTTACAGAGCCTTCCATCCCAAAAGAGCTGCTTATACATTCTTCTCTAATGCACATGGAACATTCTCAAGAATTGACCACATACAGAGACACAAAGATAGCCTCAACAAATATAAGGGGGTTGAAATCATACCAACCATATTCTCGGATCATAATGTTTTGAAACTAGAGATCAACTGCAAAAAGAAATCAGGAAGAAACACAAACACATGGAGATTAAAAAACATGGTACAGAAGAATAACTGGGTAAGAGAAGAAATAGAAAGAGAGATCAAGAGATACATAGAAACGAATGATAATGACAGTACAACATATCAAAGCATTTGGGATACACCGAAATCAGTCATAAGAGGAAACTTCATATCATTACAGACCTATCTCCAAAAACAAGAACGAGCCCAAATAAACAACCTAACGCTTTATCTTAAAAAAACTAGAAAAAGAATAACAAATGAAGCCTAAGTCAGCAGAAGGAAAAAATGATCAAAATTAGAGCTGAAATAAATGAAATTGAAAGCAAAACAAAACAAACAAACAAAAAAAAACAATAGAAAAAATAAATGTGACAAAGAACTGGTTCTTTGAGAACGTTAATGAAATTGACAACCCCTGACTAGTTTCACTAAAGAAAAAAGAGAGAGGACATAAACAAAATCAGGGATGAAAGAGGAGAAATTATGACCGATATCACAGAAATACAAAGAATCATACAAGAATACTATGAAAAACACCAAATTTAATAACCTAGAGGAAATAGACCAGCACTTAGAAAAATACAACCTTACTCAACTGAATCAAGATGATATGAAAAATCTAAATAGACTGATCAGCAGTATGGAAATTGAAAAATTCATCAAAAATCTCCCAAAAAGTAAAAGTCCAGGACCAGATAGCTTCACCAGTGAATTTTACCAAACATTCAAAAAAGATTTAATACCTCTTCTGCTCAACTTCTTCCAAAAAATTGAACAGTAGACAATACTTCCCAACTCATTTTGTGAGGCCAATATTACTCTAATACCAAAACCTGGTAAAGAGAACACAAAAAAAGAAAACTATAGACTAAGATCTCTCAGGAACACAGGTGCAAAAATCCTAAATCAGATACTAGTGAACTGAACACAGAAACATATTAAAAATATTATATACCATGATCAAGTAGGCTTCATCCCAGGGACACGGGGATTGTTCAACATATGCAAATCGATTAATGTGATACACCACATAAACAATTTAAAAAATAAGAGTCATATGATCATATTAATAGATGCAGAAAAAACCTTCGACGAAATACAGTGTTCATTTATGATAAAAACACTTGACGAAATCAGTATAGAAGGAAAGCACCTTAACATAATAAACTTGTAAGTGAAAGGAATTTAACATAATAAAGTATGAAAAACCCTCAGCCAGCAGAATACCTAATGGTACAAAACTGTAAAACTTCCCACTAACATCAGGCGAGACAAGGCAGTCCACTATCGCCACCGTTATTCAATATAACATTGGAGGGCCTAGCAAGTGCAATTCGACAAGAAAAAGATATAAAAGGCATCCAAATACAAAACAAAGAAATCAAACTGTCACAATTCTCAGGTGACATGATTCTCTATATAGAAAACCCTAAAGACTCCACAAGAGCACTACTAGAAACATTAAGCAAATACAGTAAAATCTCTGGGTACAAAATCAACATCCAAAAATTCATAGCATTCCTACACTCTAATAATGAACTGTCAGAAAACAAAGTGGAAAAATAATTTCTTTCACAATTGCACCAAAAAGATTAAAATACCTAGGAATAAATTGAACAAAACATGTGAAGGACTTATACAATGAAAACTACAGGCGCCTATTAAAAGAAATCGAAGAAGATACAAAGAAATGGAAAGATATTTCGTATTCTTGGATTGGAAGAATTAACATAATTAAAATGACCATATTTTCTAAAGCATTATACAGACAACGCAATCCCCATCAAAATCCCATCAGCATTTTTTAAGCAAATAGAACAAAAAGTCATCATCAGATTTGTGTGGATGCACAAAAAAACCCTGAATTGCCAAAGCCATCCTGAGAAAAAGATTGAGGCTATAGGAATCACTCTTCCTGACTTCAAATTGTACTACAAAACAACAGTAATCAAAACAGCATGGTATTGGCAACAAAATATATACAGGGACCAGTGGAACCGAATCGAGAGTCCAAAAGTAAACCCATATTTATATGGGCAAATCATTTTCGACAAAAAAGCCAAAAACATACAGTGGAGAAAGGAAAACCTCTACAATAAATGGTGCTGGGAAAACTCGAAAGCCACCTACAAAAGAATGAAACTAGACTGTTGTCTATTATCACACACCAAAATTAACTCAAAATGGATTAAGGACATGAATATAAGACCCGAAACAATAAAATGCATAGAAGAAAACACAGAAACTAAACTCAAGGACCTTGGACTTAAAGAGGATTTTATGAGTTTGACCTCAAAGGCAAGGGAAGCAAAAGCTAAAATAAATGAATGGGACTACATCAAACTAAAAAGCTTCTGCTCAGCAAAAGAAACCATCAACAAGGTAAAGAGACAACCATTCGAATGGGAAAATATATTTGCAATGATCACCTCCGATAAGGGCCTAATATCCAAAGTATACAAAAGAACTCATACGGCTCGATAACAACAAAAAAACAAATGATCCAATCAAAAAATGAGCAGAGGACCTGAACAGACTCTTCTCCTTAGAGGACATACAAATGGCTAACAAACATATGAAGAGATGCTCGACATCGCTAGCTATTAGGGAAATGCAACTCAAAACCACAATGAGATATCATCTCACACCTGTTAGAATGGCTATCATCAACAGGACAAGTAATAACAAATGTTGGAGAGGATGTGGAGAAAAAGGAACCCTCATACACTGCTGGTGGGACTGCATATTGGTACAGCAAATATGGAAAACATATGGAGGTTTCTCAAAAAACTAGGAATTCAGCAATCCCTCTACCTGGTATTTACCCCAAACCTTGAAAACTCATATCGATAATGATATTTGCATACCGATGTTCATAGCAGCATTATTCACAGTGGCCAGGACATGGAAGCAACAGAAGTGTCCTACGATAGATGACTGGCTAAAGAAGCTGTGGTACATATATACAATGGAATATTACTCAGCCATAAGAAGAGATGAAATACTGCCATTTACGACAACCTGGATGGGCCTCAAGATAATAGTGCTAAGTGAATAAGTCAACAGAAAAAGTTGAAAATTCCATGATACCACTTATATGTGGGATATAAACCTAAAAGCAACAAATAAGCAGGACAAACAAAAAGAGACTCATGGACATGGACAGTGGCCAAGTGGTTACCAGAGGGTAGGGGTAGGGAGGTGGTAGACAGGGAAAAATTTTTAAATCATTTCTTATATTAATTAATTATTTATTTATTTTAAATATATATAAAATAAAATTTATATCTATAGTTTTTTTGTGACAATAAAAAAGAAATAAAAAGAGAATTCATAATTGAAATTGGGGAAGAAAGAGTTCATTATAGATCGTATTGTTACGAAGAATATCATTAGACAATGTTATTAACTACTTCCCTAATTTTTAAATTTATATGAAATAGGCAAATTCCTAGTAAGTTACATTAATCAAAACTGACAAATGATTAAATAGAATATCTGAATAGTCCTACATTTATTTAAAAAATTGAATATGTAATTATCGAGGCAGTGTGATATTGGCACAAAGATAAATAGAATAATGAAACAGAATACCATTTGAGAAACAAACCCAGACATTTATGAACACTGATTTTTAACAAAAATGCCCAAAAGAGAAGTTAGGAAAGGATGTTCTTTTTAAATAATGCTGGGACACTAGATATCCATGTGGAAAAATACAACCCCTACTGCACACCGTATAGAAAAGTTAATTCTTGGTAGATGGCGGATCTAAATGTGAAAGGCAAACTAAAGTTTCTAGAAGAGAATATCTTTATGACCTTGGGAATTGGGAAAGATTCCTTAAATTAACACAAAAAGCAGTAATCAAAGGAAAACAATTAAATCGGCAACCTCAAAATCAAGAACTTCTGTTCCACGATAAATATTAAGAGAAAATATAGTAAGCCACGGAGTAAGAGAAAATATTTGTAACCCCAAAACAACAAAGGAATCATGTGCAGAATGTTATATAAAGACTCATATGATCAAAGTTACCATCACTAATAATGGGATAAATAAATATCATCTGTTTCTTGATATGATGCACCAAGGACAGAACACCTCTGTGGTATTCCTGCCCAAAATACATAACCTGTATTGAATCACAAAGAGAAAACCCCAATAAACTCAAATCAAGGGTAATTCTACAAAATAAATGGCCTGTACTTTTTAAAAAGGCAAGGACATGAAAGACAAAGGAAAACTGACAAACAATGCAGATTAAAGGAAACAGAAGAGACATAACAACTAAATGCAACATATATTCTGAATTGGATCCTAGACAAGAAAATAACTCTTTTTTTTCTTTTACTATAAATGGCATTAGTAAGACAATTGGAGAAATTTTAATAAAGTCTGTTTTTATGATAATACTGTATTGATGATTATATAAATGATTATATGCAAAAAAAAAAACACCTAAGAATTGATCTACCATATGATCCAGTAACCCTCTGCTGGGTATTTACCCCAAAGACTTAAAACCTATATCTGAAAAGATATTTGCATAACGATGTTCATAGCAGCACTATTCACACTGGCCAGGACATGGGAGCAACAGAAGTGTCCTACGATAGATGACTGGCTAAAGAAGCTGTGGTACATATATACAATGGATTATTACTCAGCCATAAGAAGAGATGAAATACTGCCATTTACAACAACCTGGATGGACCTCAAGATAATCATGCTAAGTGAAATAAGTCAGACAGAAACAGTTGAAAATCACATGCTATCACTTATATGTGGGATATAACCCTAAAAGCACCAAATGAACAGGACAAACGAACAGAGACTCATGGACATGGAGAATGGACAAGTGGTTACCAGAGGGTAGGGGAGAGTGAGTGGTAGACCAGGGGAAAAAATTTAAATCATTTCTTCAATTAAATAAATAAACAAACAAACAAATTTTAAAAAATAAATAAAATGTCCACAATTCCCCTACCAGTTTCAGGAGAGAACTTTTCTCTGATCTTCACTGAGATAACTTGGTATTCTCCCTGGAAATAAAAGTCATGGGAGTATCAGAGAACACTAACACCAGCCTTCTCTGGAGTTTTTAACTTTGAAACTTGTTCACACTAAACTCTCAGAAATTTTTAAATTACATTTTAGATTTTCCTACCTAGTACTATTTCCCACAAAGTTTTCTGTTCCTGGGCTTCTGTTCCAGTAAGATGTGGTTTTTCTTTACCTGTCAAGCTATCTCTTCAATTTATAGGGCAGAAGATTGTCCCTATGAACACAGTTCTCTGAGAGATCTTAGAAGAGTTGTTGATTTTCAGTTTGTTCAGTTTTTTTTTCTTGTTGTGTGTATGGAGTGCTGACTTCCAAACTCCTTACATGCCATAACAGAAACTAGAAGCGTCCTATGTCATTTATTTCCCTGCATTCTAGGACAATTTCTAAACTTTATTATCTCTTGAACTTTTTATTTTAGCTGTCGTTTTTTAAATTTCTAAGCACACTTTCTTATTCTCCAAAGGTGCCTTTTTCATAGCATCCTTTTTTTTTAATGGATGTGATATCTTCTGTGTATGTGTGCTTAATAGAACTTTACTGGAGTGTTGGGGATAACAGATGATAATTACTAGGACAGAAAGGAAAATTGTAAATGGATATCAGGTATTAATTCTCCAAGAGAATGTCACCCATGCCCCTCTGAAGGAGACTGCAAGCTGGCTGTCCCTTTCCTTAGCTTCCTAACTTAATATAGTGTGTAGAAAAGATGATCGTCCACCAACGGGACAGATTTTGGCCATGTGCTCCCTAACTGGATTCCAAATCATTAGCTCTCACCTTCACCTTAGAGAGAGGAGGTTATTGTTCTGTTCTCCACTCCCAGGCCAACTGTATTTTCAGCTGCAGCATAACACTCCACGGAACCATTTTCTTCCTCAGATATTCTTACAACTGCCTCCCGTAGTGCTGACCTGGTCCCCATGGCCCGAGGCAATCACAATACTCAGCACCCTATTTCACAAAGAGGATTGTTTTTTAATGTTAAATAACAATATATGTATGGAACACACATCCAGTCTAGTTCTTTTTTACAGTCTTTCCTCCATCCGGAGTCAACAGCAATCCAGGCCCATGTACCCCTTGATGTGGTCCCAACTGAGTATCTCTGTGAGCAAAGGCCTGGGCAAAAATATGCACACACATCTCTCAAGAACAAACAATAATTTTTCAGGGACATTCCAGTCCAGCCCCATGTTTAGGATTAAATCATGTATTCAGTGTAAGTACAATACTGTTGAAGTACACCAAAATTGTGTCACTGCTTAGAACATTTAACATTTTATTCAGAATGGATAGCATTTGCTGAGTGCTTGCTCTGTACAAGGCACTTGAATTACCTTTTTTTCGTAACAAATAAAAGTGAGGCTCCCGGGTGTCACTTGCCTAGGGTTACAGAGCTAATAAATAGCAGACAGGAAATTGCACCAGAATGGTCAAACCACAGCCAACCCCTGTAACTGCTACAATGAGCTGTACTGGTTTCCACCAGCCATATTCAGGTTAATGGTGATAGCACAATCTTCTTTAAGATTAGTGGGCGGATACATGAGATACTTTAGTCTAAGTAGACAGCCTATCTAGTTAGTTTGCCTCCAAGTGAATTGATGTCCTTTCTTCTGGAGACGGAAAGCTGCCACCGGATTTTATTTTTTTAAATGTTTATTGTCATAGACACCATAACACTTTATTTCTAAATTTTAATTTTTCATCAAAGTAATACTTGCACATAGTTAAAAAACAAAATAGTACTAAAGAGTTCATAATAAAACCCAGCAATATCCTGTCTCACTCCAGCTGCAAGTCCTGCTCCCTAGAAACAACTACTTTAAACTATTTTACCAGTCTTGGGCTGTTTTTCTGGCATTTACCACACCCAGGCCCTTCTCTCTGGCCATCACTCATTCAGAGGCCGAAGAGCCAGATAGGTTCTTAGCCTCCCTTGCAGCTAGAGATGGCTATGTGTCCCAGTTATGGCCATGAGATTTTTGCCGGGGGCCTTCCGAAAAGGATTTTGCTTTACTGAGAGACTCATAGCTAACATCGTCCCCTTCCCACTTTCCACTTTGAACATAGCCGTGCTATCTTTACCTATGACAGCAATCCAATCTTTTGACTATGAGGAGATGAGCATGAGCCTAAAAACTCAACACATTGAGGAAAAAAAGTAAGAAAGACCCTGGTTCCTTAATGGTTCCACTGAAGAACTGAACGCATGCCATACTTTCGTTAATATTAAATTAACTTCTCGAAAAATAAATAAGCGAAGTCACAGGTGTTTCAGTTTGTTTTTTATTTTGTTGTTGGTGGTAGTGGTGGTTACTTTTAGCTAAAAGGATTTTTACCTGAAGGACCACCATGTTTCTGTAAAATATGCTTATGCTACTTTTTCTTAACTTAGTAATTCAAGACATTATCTCTTTACATCTCATTATGACTGAAGAGGAGTTTATTACCCTCCACACACACATCCCTATTTTCCCTCCCTTCACTCTTCCAGTATCTTTATATACCAATTCCTAATATATCAGTAGTTGCTACAGAGCCTAGAAATGGACTATAATTACCTGGATTCTTTTGCCTTTTGTGTGTGTGCATGTGTGTGCGTGTGTGTGTGTGTGTGTGCGTGTGTTTAATAATTGCTTAGTTTTCACCATTGAAATGTGCCCAGCCTTGATTTTTCCTGTTTGCTTCTTCAGTTTGTTCATAAACCTATTAGCATATGCTTTTTTCACAAATGTTCAAACCTCTCAGCTCATTCATTTAAGAAGAAATGAATAAAAAGGCGATTGGTTGGGAGCCTGTGTAAGGGGCAGGGGTTTGTCAAGTTCACTACTAGACTTCCCTCTAAGGTGACTGATTTGTTTATGTGGGGGACTTGCACAGTCTGCTGGAGGACTCTTAAGTCCAGAAAGTGGAAGCTTTGCTCTGGAACTGTTTGATTTCTTTGGGAATCACTCTGTATTTTGTATGAGAGTATAGGTGCTTGGCTCTTATGATTTTGTACACGTACTTTCAATTCTCCCCCAGTTAGGGTCTCTATATCTCACTCCCACAGTCAGGACATCTTTTCTGCACCAGAGCCTCAACAGAATTTTGCAAAACAGACCAACGTTCTTCATGCAGATCCCCTCCCATGTGTGGACTGTAGCTCTACCTTTCCTAGCCCCTTTCTGCTTCCCAGAAAGTTATTAAAATCTCTTCCCTATTGATGGGACCTCCCCCAGTTTATACACTTGATTCATTTACTCTTATTTTATGAGGTGTCAAGAGTTATAGGAGACAGATACATTCCACCGTCGTGAATGGAAGTCAGAATCTGAATCTTTAACTGGACATTCTCCAGGTGTGTGTACCAAAATTTGTGAACCATTGGCCTGGGTTTGGGAGTCTGATGGTTTCGAGTTTGAATTCTGACTGACTTCCTTTATCAAGTCACATCAATGGGCCTCAATTTTCTCATCTGCAAAATAAGAATAATAATGTCTATCTGATAGAGTTCTGGAAAGATTTCCTTCGCTACTGTATGTAAAGCATGAAACACAGGGCTTGGCAGACAGTAGGTGCTTAAAATAGGAGTGATCACTTTTTAATTGGAGCAAGTGGAAAATGTGATTGGAAAGATTTGAATCAGGTTTTAGGAGGGCCACAGATACCAGGACTTAATCAAGTGAAACTGAGGAACCTGGCAGGCTTGCGAGCGGGAGAGTGACTTAAGCTCAAAGAATTTGTCAGATTGTTCCCTCAGTCTGGTGTGGGGAGGAAGAAGTTTCTGGCCCAGCAGCTCTTGGGTTAAAATTTGCGTCTGCATATGAGTTATTTGTAACTGTTGTCATAGCAACGAGTTTGGCAAGCAAAGCAGTGCTACAATCTCCTGACAGTAAGGAGGGGAGGGCAATGGGAGAAGACGAGATTTGGAGAAGGGAGGCTGTCTGTGACCTGTACTTCACTTCTCTCTGATTTGTCTGAAACATTCAGCTGGAGATGAGGGTGAGCATTCTCCAAGGAGAATCACTGGATGTTGGAGACTCTCCTGCCCAATCTCCTGATATTCCCGATGTGAAAATAGATCCAGAGAGGTATAGCAGCTGGCTCAAGGCCACACAGGAAGTCAGAGGCAGAGACAGAACTAGATGTTTTTAAAAAGGACTCAGGGTTATAAAACCTGGAGAGGATCTATGGAAACCTTTCATCCACCTCTCCACCAACATACATATGCTTTTATTGTTGCCGGTGTTCACATGGCAAACCTGGGACACAGAGTGGGTTAGAACTGACTCAGGGTCACACCGCGACTCGGGTGTTGCCTTGAGAACAGAACCCAGAGGCCTCAGGCCTCCTGTGGCCTGGGTACTTCCTGAGGAAGTAACAGTCTAGAGCTCATGGTTCAGAGAAGCCCCTCACTGCCAGCTTCCAAGGGAGAGTCTCCCAGGGTAAAACCGATTTGACCGTCTTGGACTTTGACCCCCTCCAAGCCAATGGGCATGTGTTCAGATCACATCTCCCCTCCCCACACACCTCTTCCTTCTGCAAGTATGTGTGTCCCCCTGCCAATGTCAATGCTGTTGCACAAATGGCAGTCCAGCCTCACTCTGCCCTGGGCCAAGCGCAGCTGCCACTGCTCTCCCTCTCTAAATCAAACACAGGACTAAGCGCTTCTTGGACATTCTTTTGTGTGATCCTTCCTCACAATTAGCACTCTTTGTCTCCCAATTTATCAGGTGGAAAGGTAAAGTGACTGGCCCGAGGTCACATGGTAAGTCTTAGCCTGAACCCCTCTCCTCCAAAATAGTGTTTTTGCCCTTTCTATCCCACAGTGATCTCTCAGCCCTCAGAGTTCCTCCCGCCATCATCTTTGCCTTAATCACCGCCCCCTGCCAAGTCCGGCTGATTCTCCTTTCCGTCTATCAAATCCACCTTCTTTCCTCATCCTCAGCCACTGCCCTGCTCCAGCCTCAACACTCCTCATGTGAAGGACCCCAAGTCCTCTTCCTGTCTCTCTGCTTCCAGACTCGTCATCTTCAACCTACCCTTCTGCACACCAGCAGTGGGAGGGCATTTGTGCAGAAATCAACACATCACTTCCTTCTATGACACCCCGACCCCTATAATGATAAAGTTCTAGCTCCTTGTTTGGCAAGTAAGCCACTCACAGACTGGCCTCATCAAACCTCTTGAGACTCATCTCTTGTCACTCTTGGTCTCACACATTGTACTCTGACCACTGAACTAACTACAAGTGGTTTCTACGATGTATCCAGCTCTCTCCCGTCTAGGTGTCTTCGTAATGTCTTCTGCATGGAGGGCCCTTCACACCCACTCCCCAAACCTGAGGAACTCACCTTGGATGTCACTTCATCCAAGTAGCCTACCTTGATTTTGAAGCGGAACTAGATCCTGTCCTCTGGGCTCCACAGCCCCAGAGCTCCCCTCTGCCCCTGCCCTATGTGGAATTGATATCTGGGATTCTCTCTCCTATCAGATCAGATGCTCCCTGAAGGCAGGTACTCCGTCTCCAGCAAAGCCCAACACCTAGCCAGTCCCAGAGGAAGGGTCACTGAATATTCATTGCATGGATTGAGGTGCATGAATGTTTGAAAGAGGAATGAAATTTGGATTGAGCTCTGTCTTTGTACACTCCCACCCAAAAGGGCTTGCATGAGGTCACTTGTTACCTCCAGATTCTTCTGTGATGTGGGTTTCTATGGGAGGGAGTGTGGCTTGGATCAGCTGATAGAGGATGTGGCCCAACCAGCTAAGTTGTGAGTAGTAAAGTGGGGTGAGATAGACAATAAGGGATGAGATGAAGGATAGAAAGTGAATGTGCACACTGAGGTAGATGCTATTATTTGTCCTCCCTCTTATAGGTAAGTGAACTGATGCACAGGGAGGCTTAGGTCACTTGCCAAATCCACACAGCTAAATGAAGTTGTGGTAGGACTCTAATTCTGATCAAATCCAAGTAACTTTCTACCTTGTCCCAGCCTCTCCCAACATTCCTTTTGGACAAGAACATTGTAGTAATTAATGGTAGAGTCATGCTTCAAACCAAGGCTGTAGAGTGACAATTGTCAAGGCAGAAGAGAGAGAAGAAATAGCCTAGACACGTACTGTGACCTTGCGCTGTGGGAACACCAAAAGGATTAGAGGGCAGAAGATGTAGCTTAAACATTTAATGAGCTCCTATTACTTACTCAAGTCTCTCTATACATAACCTCAACACTCAGAGTAGCCCGTTAGAGTGTACATTATTAATACAGGGTTTCATCTCTGAAAAACTGAGGCTCTTAGAAGGGAAGATTAGGCACCTAATAAGCAAGAAGTGCAGGACTTAAATAGGTACGTCAGGCTCCACAATGAAAGCTGTAAGGGGATGGGGCAAAGGTTCATATGCAAATTGGATCTTGGCTTCTGCAAAGGGGTGTGACAAGAGTGCTAGGGTAGGGGTTGGCCTGACTTCCAGATTGATCTGTGGGTGCTGTGCTTTGAAAGTAAGAATGGGGTTTGGTTGTAGAGCTAGAATGCCAGGCTAGATAGAGCACTTTTTATTATTAATAAATATATATAATGTATTTAATATAGTATATTATATAGCATATACTGTTACATCTTGTTAGGTGGTATTATGATCTAGTTATTGCCTTCATCTGGAGATAAAGTATGGTTTAAAGAGATGCATATGGATACCAAGTTGACAAGGGATGGACTTGTGGTGGTTAATTTTATGTATTGACTTGACTGAGTCACAGGTTGCCCAGATATTTGGTTAAACATTATTTCTGTATGTGTCTGTGAGAATATTTCTGAATAAGATTAGCATTTGAGTTAGTAGATCGAATAAGGCAGATTGCTCTCCCTAATATGGGTTGGCATCATCCAATCTGCATAGAACAAAAAGGCAGGGGAAGATATACAGCCCATGCCTGACTACTGATCTGGGACATAGGTCTTCTTTTAACCTCAAACTTGGACTTATATCAATAGCTCTTATGGTTCTCAGGCATTCAGATTCAGGAACTATACCATCAGCTCTCCTGGGTCTCTAGTTGCAGATGGCAGATTGTGTGACTTAGCCTACATAATAATGTGAGCCAATTTACAGGATTTTCTTCTTAATATATATTTTCCATATATTTTTTTTCTTACATATATTTTTCTATTCGTCTGCTTTTCTGGAGAATGCAGACCATACTGTCTCTTACAATCTGGAACAGTTCCTCTTTTTGTTTCTTGACACCAACATTTTTTTTAAAGAGTACAGGATAGTTATGTTTAAATTGGCTCTCAATTTGAATTTCTCTGATGTTTCCCCATGATTAGAGTCAAGGTATGCCTTTAAATAGGTATATCACAGAAGTAATGCTGTGTCCTTTTCAGTGCATGATATCAGAAGGCACATGATGACTATTTGTCCCAGTAATGGTGATGATGATATCTTTGATCACTTAGTTAAAGTAGTGTCCACCAGGTTTCCCTTCTGTAAAGCTACTGCTTTTCCCTTTGTAATTAGTAAGTATCCTGTGGAGAGGTGCATTGCCCTTATATAAATATTCTGTTTTTCAAACTTTCACCCAATTGTTTTAGCATTCGCTGATAATTCTTACCTGAAACAAGTGATAAAACAATTCTCATCTTTCTAATGATCATGGTAGCCAATTGCTGATTCATTTATTTATATCTTCATGGATTCATGGTTGTCTATTTTATTCAATGGGTTATAATGCATTTATGCCATTCTTTATTTTGATGTTCATATGTCCCAGATTTGGCCATTCAGAGGTCCTCCAAACTGGCTCCTTTGCCATTTTAGCAGGTCTCTACCTTTCTTTGAGCACTTCCTTGTTTTCTAGCAGCACAATATGCTCCAGGTCCATCTTGTATGTTCCCTGATCCAGCCCTACAATCGGCCATTTTTCCAAGGAGCACTATTTCTTTTTAGGGGAGAAATGGCATTTAGAAACCAAGATTTGGGCACTATGTGTTATCATATTTAGAGTTTTATTTTTTTACTTGGGAAGAAAAACCTGAAGCCACAGCACTGACAAACAAATGCTCTTTATTGGAAGTATTTGGAGATGGGTAATGTCTGTCTGTAAAAGATGTTGAGTATTTGTATCTTTGAAAAGCAAGTTGCTCTTTGGGATGTGGTACCACAGAGATTCGTGTGAAGGAGAAGAATTGACAGTGAGTAGCAATGAGGCTGGCCTGGAAGGGTAGAAAGAATAATAACAGCTAATAGTGTCCATTAAGTGTTAGCTTACTGTGTGCCAGGCAATATACAAAGTTATCTCAGTGAAGATCAGAGAAAAATTCTCTCCTGAAACTGGTAGGGGAATTGTGGACATTTTATTTATTCTTAAAAATTTGTTTATTTGTTTATTTATTTAATTGAAGGAATGATTTAAATTTTTTCCCCTGGTCTACCACTCACTCTCCCCTACCCTCTGGTAACCACTAGTCCATTCTCCATGTCCATGAGTCTCTGTTTGTTTGTCCTGTTCATTTGGTGCTTTTAGGGTTATATCCCACATATAAGTGATAGCATGTGATTTTCAACTGTTTCTGTCTGACTTATTTCACTTAGCATGATTATCTTGAGGTCCATCCAGGTTGTTGTAAATGGCAGTATTTCATCTCTTCTTATGGCTGAGTAATATTCCATTGTATATATGTACCACGGCTTCTTTAGCCAATCATCTATCACAGGACAGTTTTGTTGCTTCCATGTCTTGGCCACTGTGAATAATGCTGCTATGAACATCAGGGCAAATATCTTTTCGGATATAGGTTTTCATGTCTTTGGGGTGAATACCCAGTAGAGGGATTGCTGGATCATATGGTAGATCAATTCTGAGGTGTTTTTTTTTTCATATAATCATTTATATAATCATAAATACAATTCTTAGTTTTTTGAGAAACCACCATACTGTTTTCCTAGAGACTGTACCAATGTGCAGTCCCACCAGCAGTGTCTAAGGGTTCCATGTTCTCCACATTCTCTTCAACATTTGTTATTACTTCTCCTGTTGATTATAGCTATTCTAACAGGTGTGAGGTGGTATCTAATTCTGGTTCTGATTTGCATTTCCCTAATAGCTAGCGATGTTGAGCATATTTTCACATATTTTTTGGCCATTTGTATGTCTTCTAGGGAGAAGTATCTATTTAGGTCCTCTGCCCATTTTTTGATTGGATAGTTTTGTTGTTGTTGTTGTTATTGAGTCATATGAATTCTTTGTATATTTGGATATTAGGCCCTTATTGGAGGTGTTGCTTGCAAATATATTTTCCCATTTGGATGGCTGTCTCTTTACCTTGTTGATGATTTCTTTTGGTGAGCAGAAGCTTTTTAGTTTGATGTAGTCCCATTCACTTATTTTGGCTTTTACTTCCCTTACTTTTGAGGTCAAATTCATAAAATCCTCTTTAAGTCCAAGGTCCTTGAGTTTCATTCCTATGTTTTCTTCTATGCATTTTATTGCTTCAGGTCTTATATTCATGTTCTTAATCCATTTTGAGGTAATTTTGGTGTGTGGTGATAGACAACAATCTAGTTTCATTTCTTTGCGGGTGGCTTTCCAGATTTCTCAGCACCATTTATTGTAGAGGCTTTCCCTTCTCAATTGTATGTTTTGGCTTCTTTGTGAAAATTATTTGCCCTTATAAATATGAGTTTACTTCTGGATTCTCGATCTGTTCTACTGGTCCATGTGTCTGTTTTACTGCCAAAACCATGCCGTTTGATTGCCGTCGCTTTGTATTATAATTTGAAGTCAGGCAGAGTGATGTCTCCAGCCTCGTTCTTTTTTCTCAGAATGGCTTTGGAAATTCAGGGTTTTTTGTGCTTCCATACAACTCTGACGATTATTTGTTCTATTTCTTTAAAAAACGCTGATAGGATTTTGATGGGGATTGCACTAAATTTGTATAATGCTTTAGGTAATATGGTCATTTTAACTGCTCATTCTTCAAATTTAAGAACACAGAATATCATTCCATTTCTTTGTATCTTCTTTGATTTCTTTTAATAGGGTCTTGTAGTTTCCATTATATAAGTCCTTCACATGTTTCGTTCAATTTATTCCTAGGTATTTTATTCTTTTTGCAGTAATTTCAAAAGGAATTGCTCTTTCTACTTCTTTTTCTGACAGTTCATTATTAGAGTATAGGATCACTATGGATTTTTGAATGTTGACTTTTATCCAGAGGCTTTACTGTATTTGCTTATTGTTTCTAGTAGTGTTCTTGTGGAGTCTTTAGGGTTTTCTATATAGAGAATCATGTCATCTGCAAATAGTGACAGTTTGACTTCTTTGTTTCCTATTTGGATGCCTTTTATAAATTTCTCTTGTCTGATTGCACTTGCTAGGACCTCCAATGTTATATTGAATAACAATGACGATAGTGGACAGACTTGCCTTGTTCCAGATCTTAGAGGGAAGGTTTTTAATTTTTCACCATTAAGTATAATGTTGGCTGAGGGTTTGTCATAGATGGCCTTTATTATGTTAAGGTACTTTCCTTCTATACGAATTTTTTTAAGTGTTTTGGTCATAAATGGATACCATATCTTGTCAAAGGCTTTTTCTACATCTATTGTTATGAACATATGATTCTTACTTTTTAATTTGTTTATGTGGTATACCACATTAATCGATTTGCATATGTTGCACCATCCCTGTGCCTCCTCAGATGAATCTCACTTGATTATGGTGTATGATCTTTTTCATATATTGCTGTATTTGGATAACTAGTATCTTATTGAGGATTTTTGTATCTGTGTTCATGAGAGATATTCGTCTGTAGTTTTCTTTTTTTGTTATCTTACCAAGTTTTGGTATCAGAGTGATATTGGCCTCATCCAATGAGTTGGAAACTATTGCCTCCTCTTTGAATTTTTGGAAGAGTTTGAAGAGAATAGATATTAAATCTTCTTTGAATGTTTGGTAGAATATACTAGTGAAGCCATCTGGTCCTGGAATTTTACTTTTTGATAGGTTTTTGAGGATTGTTTCAATTTACATCCTGCTGATCGGTCTATTTAGATTTTCCAGATCATCTCGATTCAGTCTAGGAAGGTTGTATTTTTCTAAGTACTGGTCCATTTCCTCTAGGTTATGAAATATGGCGTTATATACATTTTCATAATATTGTTATCTGATCCTTTGTATTTCTTTCATAATTTGTATCTTTCATAATTTCCTCTCTTTCATCCCTGATTTTGTTTATTGGTGTCTTTTTTCTTTATTGAATCTAGCCAGGGGTTTGTCAATATTACTAACTTCCTCAAAGAACCAGAAATTTGTTGCATTTATTTTTTCTATTGTTTTTGTTTGTTTTTTTTTTGTTTTCGATTTCATTTATTTCTGCTCTAGTTTTGATTATTTATTTCCTTCTGCTGACTTTAGGCTTCATTTGTTCTTCCTTTTGTAGTTTTTTAAAATGAAGCATTAGGTTGTTTATTTGGGCTCATTCTTGTTTTTGGAGATAAGCCTGTAATGTATAAATTTTCCTCTTAGGACCATTTTTGCCATATCCCAAAAGTATTGATATGTTGTACTATTATTATCATTCATTTCTATGTATCTCCTGATCTCTCTTTTTATTTCTTCTCTGACCCAGAATAACAAACTATTAATAATCATTATGTCAGCGTGTGATGTTTTGAACTTTCTACTTGCCATATTAAATGTTTATGTAATGTTCAAAATTTTTGTATATGAATAACTTTCAAGATGAGAGAAAATTGAAGATATATATTTTTAAATATATATCTAACCCCTATATCCTTAATGGCTCTTGATACATGCAATAACTTGGATAAATCTCAAATTCATTATTATGAGCAAATGAAGCCAGACAATAAAAGAGGACATGATGTGTGCTTCCATTTGTAAAATATTCAAGAACAGGTACAACTAATTCATGGTGATAGAATTCAGGACAATGACACTTTGGGAGAAAAGTTCAAATTAGGAATCATGATAGAACCTTTTAGAGTGAAGGAAATATTTTATATCTTGATAGAAAAAGTGGGTGACACATGATTATGCTTTTGTCAAAACCGATTGGACTTTCACTTATCTGAGTATTCAATTGTGTGTAAATTATACCTCTATAAAAAAGTTATTAGTGATAATAATACTTATACTGGAAGAAAATGTGAATAATTATTTTTATAGTCTAGAGTGGGAAAAGCCTTTTTAGTGTGACACAAAATCCAGAAACTGTAAAGGAGAAGATAGATGAAGACTTCAATTTATTTTATGTTGCTTTTTAAAATTTTATTTAATAGGTAAGAAAATCTATGATGTAGAATGCTGTATAATGATCCCCAAAAGATATCCATGTCTTTATTCTCAAAACTTATGAATATTACCTTACATGGAACATGGAATTATGTAGATGTGATTAAGTAAAAGATGTTGACCTTCTAAAACTCTTCAAAAACATTGAAGGAGTAAAACGTCCAAATTCATTTTACAAGGCCAGCATTTTCCTCATGGCAAATCAATGTAAGTACACTACAGGAAAAAAAATTACAGGCCAGTATTCCTGATGAACATAGAGGCAAAAATCTTCATTGTAATATTAGTCAATATAATTTAGTACCACGTTAAAAGGATCATACACCTTGATTAAGTGGGATTTATCCCTGGTATGCATAGATGGTTTAACATATCAAATCAATAAATGTGATACAGCACATTAATAGAATAAAAGATTAAAATGATATTAACATCTCAGAAGATGCAGAAAGAGCATCTGACAAATTTCAACAACCTTTCATGATAAAAATTCTCAAAAAATTATGTATAGAAGAAAGATACCTCAACATAATAAAGGCCATATATGACAAGCCCACAGATAATATATTCAAGAGTAAAAAGTTGAAAGCTTTTCCTCTAAGGTCAGGAACAAAACTAGAGTGTCCACTCTTACCATTCCTATTCAGCATAATACTGGCAGTCCTATCCAAAGCAATTAGGCATGAAAAAGAAATAAAAAGTATTCAAATCAGAAAGGAAGAAGTAAAATTCTGTTTGCAGTAACATGACCTTATATATAGAAAATCATAAAGGCTCCACCAAAAAGTGTTAAAACTAATATATGAATTTAGTAAAGTTGCAGGATATGAAATCAACATATAATAATTAGCTACATTTCTATACAGTAATAGTAAACTATCTAAAAAAGGAATAAAGAAAAACTATTCCATTTACAATATCTTCCAAAACAATACATTCTTAGGAATAAATTTATCTAAGCAGATAAAATATTTGTACACTAAAAATTATAGACATTGATAAAAGAAATTGAAAAAGACACAGATACATGGAAAGATGCTGTGTTCATGGATTGGAAGAATTAATATCATTAAAATGGCCAATTACTCAAAACAATCTCCAGATTCAATGTAATCCTTGTAAAATCTCAATGGTATTTTACACAGAAATAGAAAAAACAATTACAAAATTTGTATGAAACCCAAAAGACCCTGAATAACCAAACCAATATTGAGAAAGAACAACAAAGTTGGAAGCATCACACATCCTAATTTCAAACTATATAACAAAGCTATTGTAATCAAAACAGAATGGCATTGGCATAAAGACAGACATAGAGCAATGGAACAAAATAGAAAGCCTAGATATAAGCCACAGATACATGGTCAACTAATGATATTAAATGTCTATTTGACACCACTCACAAAAGTTAAGTCAAAATGGATTAGAATTAAATGTAAGACCTGAAACCATAAAACTCCTTAAAGAAGACATAGGAGAAAAACTCCTTGACATTGGTCTTGGCAATAATTTCTAGGATATGACACCAGAAGCACTGGCAATAAATGTAAAAAGAACAAGTAAGACTACATGAAACTAAAAGGCTTCTGCACAGCAAAAGAAACAATCAACAAAATGAAAAAGCAGCCTCCAAAATGGAAAATATTTGTAAACCATCTATTTGATAAGAGGTTAGTATCCAAAATATATAAAGAACTCATACAATTCAATAGCTAAAATAATAATAATATGGGTAAAGAACCTGAATAGATATTTCTCCAAAGGATACATATAAATGGCTAACAGGTGTATGAAATGCATTCAATATCACTCATCATCAGGTAAATGCAAATCTAAACCACAATGAGATATTACTTCACACCTGTTCAAATGACTTTATCAAAAAAACTTCGTAGTTGATAGATGGTCACGGGGATGGGGAGCACAGCATAGGGAATGCAGTTAGCATTAATGTAATGGCTAGGTGGAGAGCCAGAGGAGAGAAATAGCAATTAAGGGGATCTTATAAACTATGTAAATGTCTAATCATTGTACTGTATACATGAAACTAATAAAATTAAAAAATTTTAAAAAGATAAGAGATAACCAATGTTAGAGAGAGTATAGAGAAAAGAGAACCCTTGTGCGCCATTGGTGAGAATGTAAATTGGTACATCCATTATGGAAAACAGTATGAATTTTCCTCAATAAAAAATGTCGATAAAATTATCCTCAATTGTGTGGGCTCAAGTTAATCACAAAAGTCCTTATGAGAGAGAGGAAAGATGATCAGAGAAGACAGAGAGGGCAATGTGGTGATAGAATCAGGTTAAAGAAGTAAATGATGGAAGCAGAGGTCAGTGAGGAGAGAGATTTGAAGATATTGTTCTTTGAAAAGGGAGGAAGGGCCCCAAGCCAAGGAATACAGGCAACTTATAGAAGCTGGAAAGGAAAGGAATGGATTCTTCTAAAGAGCTTCCAGAAGGACCACAGCATTTGATTTTAGCTCTATAAGACCCATTTCAGACTTCTGACTTCTATAAATATAATAAATTTGTGTAATTCAAAGCCCCTAAATTTGATAATTTGTTACAAAAGCAATAGAAAACAAATACATTAGAGTTTAATATAAATATATAAATGTTATATAAATATTTATGCAGAATTAATTTATATAAATATACTAAAAAAATGTACACCGAGAAGTATCACTTATAACCTGTCACCATCCACTTGTTCCTCCTTGAGCCCTGTAAGTCACCATTTTTATTAATTTCTTGCTCATCTAGTATTTCTTTATGTAAATATAAGCAAATATGAATATTTATTACTATTCCCTCCTTCATTACAAGAATGGTAACATATAATACATACTGTATTAGACCTTGTTTTTTCAATGAATGATATAAAGAGATAAATAAACTATAGTTAATAATAATGTATTACATTTTTTGAAAGTCGCGAATAGAGTACATCTTAAAAGTTCTCATCACAAAAACATTTATAACTATGTGAGGTAATGGATGTTAACTAGACTTAGTGTTGTAATCCCTTATATATGTGTATTTACATATATATAATATATTAAGTCATTATGTTGTATACTCAAAATTTACACTGTTATATGTCAATTACATCTCAATAAAAAGAAATAAAAATATAAGAGATAAAATTAATTGTATAAAAATTTAAGTATCTGTTTAGCGCATGACACAATTAGTAAAATCAAAGGATGAACCTGAAAAAAAATTTGCACACAACCACAGTAAAGATGAAAAGTTGATTATCCAATGATCATGAATTGTGCAAGTACATTATGTTGTATCCATATAAAGTCATTCAAATGCCTGTAAAAGACAATCAGGAAATTTGAATTGGGTGATGGTCAAAAGAACTTCAGGCTAACCTTAAAGTTTTAAAAAAATTTATGAAGAACCCATGTCTGTATTGCCTGTATAATTAAAAATAAAAACAAGTGGAAAAGAACAAGAAGAATATATACCTATATACCTTTGAAATATGTCAAACATGTAGTATTACATGAAAAAGACACTCGTAAAACAGTATGTATAGTATGATCCTATTTTTGAAAAAAATATACTGCTGTTAGCAGAGAAAATACATAGGATAATATATATTAAACTATTGATAATAGTCATTTGGGAATTTGAGATTATGAGGGCCTTTTCATGGTCTACATTAAATAATTACACTATATTTAAATATTTATAAAATATATGTATCACTTTATAAATAAAACAATTAAGATACATATTTTAAAATATTATAACATCCATATCCTTTACTAGTTAGTTCTTGAATGGAAATATCAGTGATGACTTTGGTTAACTATAGCAGAAAATTAAATGATTAGGGTAATTTCCCAATCCTCTTAGAATTGAATGGTGCCATGTGACTAGTTCTGGCCAATGAGATGTGCATTTAAGAACTGGTGCTCAGTCCTCCTGCTATCTCTCCTCTCCTTTGGTAACTAGGAAAGCCTCAGGTGCCGGATGAGACAGCCACGAAATGTCAGCCTATATCCCCGAGTTACTTTTTGGAAAGAACTGCCTTTAAAAGTACCTGGACTTGCAGTAGATTTTGCATGAGCAAGAAATAAACTTGTATGTGTTAAGTCATTGAGATTTAGAGTGTATTTATTACCAAAGCATAAGCTGCCCTATCATGACTAACAGAATAGTGTCAATAATCCACAGGATCCAGGGAGAAGCCTGGAAACAAGGTGAGTTCCGGAACCAAGACTGACAATGACATAACATAGCAAAGATTTTGCTGCAGGAATGGATTGATAGGATGATGCTGTCGGCCCCATTGCCAACTAACACTTGCCACTACAGTGATACTCTGCTGTTTCTTGATACTGCTGCTTTTCTAACAGAATTTTGACAGCAGTAGCTGCCTTTAAAAAAAAGTCACTATTTGACACTGCACGACTTTTTTCAGTCCCTCAACATTCAAAATTTCAGGCAGGATCAAGTGCTTTGCCATGCTGAGGTCACATGTCCATGCAAACTAGCTCCCATGGGATGGGGAGAAGAAATATGTACCCCTATCTCTGGTTTCAGTAGTGTATGGTAGGGAAAACCTATCTTGGGATTATTACCAAATAAGAAGAGTGTTTGAATGCTGAGCAACCAAAATATTAATGTTCACCCTAGTCTTCAGCTCCTTCGCTAACTGATCTTTCACCTCCTTGACTTAATTGAAACTTACCTCTCCCCTGAAAAATGGAAATTTTCCCAATCTGCCACTGTCTAGCCAATAATGTCCTCAATTATATGCTTTGCCATTCTTCCCTCGCAGCCCAACTCTAGATGAATACAACTCTCCACTTTCTTTATGTCAACGCTAGTCTCATATAATTGCTCAGATGGGAGCTGATGAGAAGTCATGGTCCCCAACCTCTATTGAGTCCTTTATGCTATCTGGCAATCTTGTTTCCCTGCTTAGTTCTCCAAGATTCCACAGCAGCTTTACTAAATCCCCACTTCCCCAGCCTTTCTACACTTTCCCTACCCTTTCCCTCTCACTTCACTTGCTACTACACTTAAAATAGAAGACCCCAGGCAGCAATGTTCTCAACTCCTTGCCAAAAACTACTTGTGAACACATGATCCCAACCTGATCTTGCTCTTTTTCCTCCTGTCACAGTGAAAGAGGTACCTTTTTTCTCATTGACAAATCTTTTCACTAGAGTTCTAAGCCCCATTTTCCTCTACCTTCTAAGGAAACTTGATCTATCAGCTCCTTTTCTCCTTCTCTCCTGTATCTTAAGTCTTTTCCTTGAATTTGAAAACAATGAAACCGAAAGAACATTTTCTATTTCTTTTAAAGTCAAAATTAAATTTACCATGTGACCCAGCAATTCCACTTCTAGGTATCTATCCAAGAGAAATGGAAATATATGTCCACACAAAGACTTGTACTTGGATGCTCACAGTAACATTATTCAGAATACCAAAAGGTGGAAACAACCCAAATGTCATTCAACCAATGAATGCATTTAAACAAAACATGGTAAATTAAATGGAATACGATTCGATAATAAAAAGCAACAAGGACTGATACATGCTACACCATGAATGAATCTCAGAAATATCATGCTCAATGAAAGAAACCAAATATAAAAGAACACATATTGTATGGTGCCATTTATGTGATATTCTGCCCCCCAACAAAAGGAAAATCGAGAGGGATAGAAAATAAATTAATGTTTTTCCGGGGGTGGGAGTTGGATAGGGATTGACTGAAAATTAACACAAGTGACCTTTCAGGGTGATGAAAATATTTTAAAAATGAATTGTAGTGATGAATGTACAACTCTGTAAAGAAGCTAAAATTCATTAAATTGTATACACCAAGCGGGTGAATTTTCTGCTGTATAATAATACCTCAATAAAATGTTTTAAAACAAAAACATTAATTCAAATACTCATTACTTTCTAGCTTCTGTTCTATTTCTCTGCTCTCTGTAATGGGCAAACATCTCGAGAATGTTGTTTGCACTCTTGTCCATACTTCCTCACCCCCTGTTCACTTTTTTCTTCTTTATCTTTTTTTCCCCTTTGGTGACCTCCTAATCCATTACATTTTGCCTTCCTCTCCTTTCTTCTTAACCCACTGTAATTTGCCATCCACCTCCATCACTCCATGTTCTCTGCAAGACTTCCTTCCAGTGATCTTGTTGCTAAATGTAGTGTATGAATTTCAGGCTGTGTTTTGTGTAATAGTTGGCATGTTGACCACTCCCTCCATTTGGAAGATAATTTACCCTTTTTTTTTTTTTGTGGCACCACATTCTCCTGGTTTTACTATTTACTCTTTGGCCACTACTTCTCCATCCATTTTGTAAGCCCATCTTCCTTCACTCTTTCCTTAAATGTTGGTGTCTAATAAGGTTATGCCCAAGGCCTTTTACTCTTCTCACTCTGTACGGTCCCAGTGGATGATCTTATCGATTCCTATGCCTTTAATAACCATCTACATGCTGATGGCTGCCAACTCTATAGCTCTTGCCTACATTTCTTTCCTGATCGCCAGATCTATATATCCAAATGCCTCCTGAATATCTCCCTGTGGATCTCTCACAGACATTTAAAACTCAATAGATCTAAAGTTGAATTCAGCATTTCCCTGCTGAAACCTGTTTTTCGTGGGTGTTTTCTGTCTCATTGAATTGTTCCATAATCCACCCAGCCACCTCAGTCATAAATCTAGGCTTCCTCGTTGACTCACTCTATTAACAACCACATGCAAACCATTCGAAAATTGTGTTGATTTTTACATCTTAAATATTCTATTATTCAGAGATTCTGCACAGGGATTCATGGACCCTGGAGGCTTTTAGAGGATCCATGAACATGCTGAGTTGTAGGCAAAATTTTGGTAAGATTGTGTGTTTAGCATTTTTCTGGGGAGAGTGTGTAGGCCACAGCTTTACCACGTTCTCAGACAGGTCTGTGACTCAACAAAAAGTAAGCACCATTGCTCTAACTCCATCCATTTCTCTTCATCCGTCCTTCCATTCTGACTAGATGTACTTACCACAGAGGCCTATTCCTCCATATAATGCTCTCTCAGCTCTCTCAGAGCCACGAATAAGGAGGAATCTTGCAGAGGACATGAGCTGAGGCTCGCAGGGCTGCATGCACTCTGCCTCAGGGTTTCCTATGCACCATCATGGCCTGCTCTTCTCCCCTTTTCTGCAAACAGATAATTTATTCTTTCCCTTTTCTTACCTCTTCCATATCTCCTTCTTCATCTTCTCCTTTTCTCTTTTCCTCATTCTCCTTCTTTTCCTCTTCCCCTTCCCCAGTTTCTCCCTCGGGCTTCATTAACACACTAATTATAGGGTGATGAGATCTTTGATAAACATTGCTTGAAGCCTCTTAAAACCAAGACTAGAGGCAGCATTCACAAGGCTCAGTGGCTTTCACTTGCAGAGAGTCCCCAACACCCCCTCTGCAGAAGAGTGGAGGGACCTGAGCTTGGAAGTGTGAGGTCAGAAAGTAGGGAGACCCCAGCTCAAAGTATTGCTGTCGTGGGTTAGGAGAACCGTGTGTGGCAGATCAAAGAATCATAGGCCTTACAATTTTTTAAATTAAAACTTAAAGTTTGGATAAAATTTTTAAAAGCCATCAAATCCAATTCCCCTCAGCATGCATAGATGATCCTTGTTAGTTCTTTTCTTTTCTTCACCCTATACATCCATCAACAAGTTCTATCGGCTCTACCTCAAAATATATTCTGTTCTATTCCATTGATCTCTGAGTCCATTAAGTCCAATACCACTTTTTTGTGTGTTGTAGCTTTATACCACTATGGCAGTCTTGAAATCAGGTAGTATGAATCCTCTAATTTTGTTCTTTTTCTTCATTATTGTTTTGGTTATTCTGGGTCTTTTTATTTTCCATGTGAACTTCAGAATTATTTTGTCTATGTCTACAACATAACTAGCTGGAATTTTGGCTTAAATTATGTTGAAAATATACACTAAGTTGGGAAGAATTGACATCTATGCACATGAAATATCTATTTATTTAGATTCTTTGATTTCTTTCTTCAGCGTTTTGTTCTTTTCCCCATTCAGATTCTGCACATATTCTGTTATATTTATATCTAAGTATTTTATTGTTTTGCTGCCATTGTAACTAGTATTTTTTAAATTTCAAATGTCAATTGTTTATTGCTGGTATAGAGGAAAGTAATTGACTTTTATTAACCTTGTGCCCTGTGACTTTACTATACTTTCATATGAGTTCTAGGAGATTTTTTGGTAGATTCTTTGAGATTTGTACAATCTCAAAAATTTTGATAATTTTATATTTAATTTTGTTCAAAATATTTTTAATTACCTTGAGACATTTGATCTATGTACTATTTAGAAACGCGTTGTTTAATTTCAAAATATTTGGGGATTTTCCAGCACACTTTCTGTTACTGATATATATAGTTTACTTCCATTGTGGTCCAATAATATGTTTTGTATGATTTCTATCTTTTTAAATTCATTATGGCCCAGGATATGGTCTTCTTAGTGAGTGTTATATGTAAACATGAGAAGAATGTGCACTCTGCTCTTGTTGGATGGAGTAGTCTATAAATACCAATGAGATCAAGTTGATTGATAGAGCTATTCAGGTAAAAATATATCCCAAATCTGTCCACTTATCTTTCTCCCTCATCGCTATCTTAGCCTAAGCTATCATGGTCTCTTACCTGGACAGCCTAACTGGTCTCATAACAAGCATCTTAACTGGTTGGCCTGTTTCCAGTTTTGCCCCTACAATAATTTATTCACCACACATTACAGTGATCCTAGACCAGGTCACCCCAAGCTCAAAACCTTCCAATACCTTTTCGTTGTACCTAAAATAAAATCTAAGCACCTTTCTGTGGCTGACATGGCCCAACACAGTCTTGCTTCAGAACTTCTTTCCTGCCTCATCTAGTTATAATCTCCCTTCTCACTCTCTTCAGTCAGACTTCTTCCTGAAATCCCTTGAATACACCAAGCTCATTCTTACCCTAGGCCCTTTGCCCTTGTGTTTTTCCCTGTGTGGAATGCTATGACTCTCGATCTTCATAAAATGATGCCTTTTTGTAATTTAACCTCACCTCAACTCTCGCCCCCTTAGATAGACCTTCACTGGCTACTCTATTTAATCTTGTTCTCCACCCCCACACAGTCACACTACCTTTTTACTTGTCTTCTTTGTTTTCTTTGCAATTTTAACTTTTAGAAATTATCTTATTCATGTATTTGTTTGGTTGTTTGTGTCCATCATCTTCTCTCTACAATGTGAACTTGAGGACAGTAGGGACTCTCTTCACCACTAAGTCTTCAGCACCTGGTACCTCATTCCCTTGATGTCAGGACTGAAGTCATATGGGAGGAAGAGATCAAATCCGATTCCAGGCAAGTGGGGAATAAGTAGCCAGAGCTAGGAAGAGGGAGAGGCAGGGGAAATGGTGACAGATTGTAGTTTGTTTTTGACACCTTTATCAGCTTGGAGGCCCTACTATAATGAATAAACTCAGGTAATTTATAGTTTTTACTTCAGTATGTCATTTAAATTCCAAGTGTTATCAATTATATCATGTATCTTCTCTTTGACTAGGAGTGGGAAGAGCCCTTAGTTTCTTCACCTATTTATTATTACCACCTAAGAAGACTTTTTAGGCATTTTTGTTCAAAATTGCTCCCCCTGCCATGAAATTTGAATATCATCGATGTATCATATATCTATTTAATAACTATGTTTATATGTAAAAAGAGTAATATAAATCATTTTATTCAACACAAGATTAATAATGAATACATGAAATGTTTAAGATAAAAGTTAATTTAAATTTTAACCCATTTCCTGTTTAGAAAAAAAGTGCAATTCACTGCCAGCATTAATTTAATTTTACATAAACACACTCTTTGAGGCTGAAGTGAATCTGACTGGTTTTCAATGTGAAAATAAAATATAAAAACTGTTCTTAAAGTTATTTCTAAACAGAACTTGTCTCTAATCCTAATGTAACAGAAATGTATACATAAATCAAATTCATCAAATGAATTTTCGGCTAACAACTGTCCAGGAATGAAGTTAATATCATATGTAAGAATGCTACCTTTTCAAGGATTTGACATTTTCAGCAATGGAGAATTACCATATTTTGTAAATGGAAATATCACTACTAAAAACAGAATGCTATAAACAGAATGATATCATTTGTTTCTAAAGACTATCAATATACTAAAGCAATGTGAAAATAATAATAAATGTAAGCTATTTCATGACAAAATTTGTGGGTAAGGTTAGGACTGTAAACCATGAGTTATTTCGGAGTAAACACTACAACTGCAAGCCCCACCAGTGAGTATTCTCAGGACAAGTGGGAAATGGGTTAAAAGACACGATGAAAGAAATTTAAAAAGATACAAATAAATGGAAACTTATTTTATTCTCATGGATTGGGAGAAATAATATTGTCAAAATGTACATACTACCCAAAGCAATCTACAGAGTGAATGCAATCCCTACTGAAATTCTAGCAGCATTTTTTCACAGAATAGAACAATTACAAAATTTGTATGGAACCACAAAAAACCCGAAATACTAAAACAATCTTGAGAAAGAAGAACAAAGCTGGAGGTATCATACTTTCTGATTTTAAACTATATGACAAATATATAGTAATTAAAACAATATGGTATTGGAATAAAACAGACACATAGATTAATGGAACAGAATAGCCCAGCAACAAACCCAAACATATATAGTCAATAAATTTACACAAAAGAGCCAAGAATACATGATAGAGAAAGACTAGTCTCTTCAATAAGTGATGTTGGGAAAACTGGACCACTAACGTACACCATACACAAAAATTAACTCATAATGGATTAAAGACTTGAACACAAACTAAAACCATAAAACCCTTAGATGAAAATTTAGGTGATAAGTTCCTTGACATCAGCCTTGGCAATGGTATTTTGGATTTAACACCAAAAGCAAAAGCAATCAAAGAAGAAATAAAGAAGTCACCTACATCAAACTAAAAAGCTTATGCGCTGCAAAAGAAATCATCATCAAAATGTAAAGATAACCTACCATACTGAAGAAAATATTTGTAAATCATATATCTGATAAAGTGTTTATATACAAACTACAGTAGTTTCACCTTATTTATGGGGAATTCATTTCAAGACTGCCAACACTGTTTTTCCCCATACATATATATCTATAGTAAAGTTTCATTTATAAATTAGATACAGTAAGAGAGTAACAATAACTAATGATAAAATAAAGCAATTATAATAATATACTATATTAAAATTTATGTGAATACGCTCTCTCTCAAAATGTCTTATGGTACTGTACTTAAATTTTCACTTCTAGGAAGCACTTTATGACTTCTCTTTGGCATATCCAAATTGCCCTCATCACCACTCTTAGGCTTTGGGACCTATATATATATATATAATATTCACCCATAAAAATAAGGAAATCTTGCCATTTGTGACAACATGGATGAAATTTGAGGGCATTTTGCTAAGTGAAGTAAGTCAAACGGAGAAAGACAAACACTGTATATTCTCATTTATATGTGAAACTAAAATCAAATACTTCATAACACAGGAAACATGGCAGAGTGAGAGACATTCTCAAATCTCTCCTCTTGAAACAACAATAAGCTGAACATCTAAAATTCAACAAAAACCACCCAAACTGCACACCAGCATGTCTGAGCATGGGATATGCACATAAGAGCTACCACAAGTCAGAACCCCAGGTGTCCGGCGCGGTGGACTGGGAGAAATAAAGAAGCTGCCTCTTGCAGCTGCCGGAGCTCCCTGCAGGAGGAGGAGGAGGGGAAAAGGAGCAGAGAGTTCTTGCGGCGAGTTCCCTGAACATTCCTGCCCAGGATAGCTGCGAGTGCCCCGTGGCCAGCTGGCTGCAGGGCCCAGTCATCAGGGCAAAAAGTAGAGATGCGGGATGGGACCACAGAGGAACAATAGCTGATTTTTGTCTGCCGCAGATGCAAAACTGAGGTAGGGCCACAACTCCCAACCCCCAACCCAGAAGGTGCCATCCCCATACCCTCCGAGACAGGTCACCATGGAGCCCCAGGGGAATCTGAGCAAACGCTGCAGAGACTGTCACTGACACTGACAGAAACTGAAACTGAGGGTAGCGATTGTGATTAAATATCTACACGAAAATTTTAAAAAGCATAATTAAAACTTTATATAAAGCAGACATCCAAGAGGCTTAGACACCACCTACTGGAAACCAAAAAAAAAAAAAAAAAAAAAAGCACCCTCTTTGCAACAGGCTAAAGAGAGACATTTATATAATAAATCTTCTTTCTGGAAAAACAGCAGAATACACTTCCATTAATGCCCAGGTGGAGAAATAGTCCATTAAATATCATGAACAACCAAGGTGACAAGGCATCTCAGAAAGAAAGAGAAAAATCTCCAGAAAATAAGCCTACAGACATAGAAATATGGGACTTAAATGACAGAGAATTCCAGATGGTACTTCTGAAAAAACTAGACGAGATCCAAAACAAATCAAATCAACAATTTCAGGAATTGAAAAAACAAATAGATAAGCAGAACAAGGAAATTGCAACCCTCAAAAAGAATCAAATAGAACTTCTGGAGATGAAGAACACACTGCAAGAGTTGAAAAATGAAACAGCAAGCTTGGGAAATACAGTCGACCAAAAGGAGGAAAGGATCCATGATACTAAAGACAGAAACCTAGAAATAAATCTGAAGGAAGAAGAGAGAAACCAAAGAATGAAAAATAATGAAAGAGAAATTCAAGAATTATCTGATACCATCATGAGAGAAAACATAAGAATAATGGGCATTATCAAAGGCGAGGAAAAGGAACAGGGATTAAGAAACATTTTCAGACAAACAGTTAATGAGAATTTCCAAAATCTAAGGAATGAGTGGGAGCTTGGAATTCAAGAAGTCAACAGAACACCCAATTATCTCACCCCAAAAAGGCCTTCACCAAGACACATTGTATTAAAAGTATCAAAAATCAATGACAAAATCAGAATTCTCAAGGCAGCCAGTGAGGAAAAAAAAGGTCATTTATAAAGTTATACCCATTAGATTATCTTTGGACTTTTCAGAGCAAACCTTACAAGCCAGAAAAGAATGGAATCAAATATTTAAACTTTTATGTAAAGGAACTATCAGCATAGAATAATGGATTCAGCTAACCTCTCCTTTAGACATGAAGGAGAAATTAAGACTTTTCCAGGCATATAGAAACTGAGGGAATTCTCCAATACGAGGCCTGCATTACAGGAAATACTGAAAGAGGTCAGCTCACCTAAAACAAAAAGACAAAAAAAAATACATAACTAGGAGTAAAATGACTATTAGGCAAATAGAATAAGAGGAGTGCAACCCTTACTACGAACAGGCCATTATAAGCTTAAATAATAAGAAGAGAATTGCTATAGCAAGATAGTAATGCATGTTAAGCATACATAGAGACAAATTGAGATAACAATGACTGAAAAGGGGAGGATTCAAAAATCCAAATTCACAAAGAGGAATGGAGATCAAGCATGCACAAAAGAAAATGGATGACTATATATATATCAAACTATACTTTACATATTCATAATGGTAAACACATACCAAAGATTCAGAACTGAAGTATATAACATAAAACAAGAAAAAGAGAAAAAAACCCACAAAACCCAACCAAAATAAAGAAAACAGAAACATAAGGACAAGGAAGCAATGGAAACACTGAGCTAACAGAAAGCAAAAGATAAAATGGTTATAAAATGACCTCACATTTCAATAATCACCCTAAATGCAAACTGACTGAACTCACCAATAAAAAGGAACAGAGTTGCAGAATGGATCAAAAAACAGAACCCAATCATATGCTGCCTCCAGGTAATACATCTCAGCTTCAAAGACAAATATAGACTCAAAGTGAAAGGGTAGAAAATGATATTTCATGCAAATGGCATTTAGAGAAAAGTGAGAATAGTGGTACTAATATCAGATGAAGAGACTTCGAAATAAAAAGGGTAAAGAAAGATACAGAGGGACATTTCATAATGATAAAAGGAATCATGCACCAAGAAATCATAACACTTATTAATATCTATGCTCCCAATCAGGGAGCCCCAAAATATGTAAAGCAATTACTACAGAACTAAAGGGAGAAGCAGACCAAAACACTATCATAGTTGGGGACATGAATACCCCACTGTCAGATATGGACATATTATCCAAACAAAATCTATAAGAAAATAACATCCTTAAATGACACATTAGACCAACAGGACATAACAGACATTTATAGAACCTTTCATCCCAAAGGAGCTGCTTATACATTCTTCTCTAGTGCACATGGAACATTCTCAAGAATTGACCACATACAGGGACACAGAGATAGCCTCAACAAATATAAGGGGGTTGAAAATATACCAACTATATTCTCTGATCATAATGCTTTGAAACTAGAAATTAACTGCAGAAAGAAATTCTGAACAACTAGAAATACGTGGAGATTAAACAACATGCTACTGAAAAATGACTGGGTCAGAGAAGAAACAAAAAGAGAGATCAAGAGATACATGGAAACGAATGATAATGATATTACAACATATAAAGCTTCTAGGACCCAGTAAAAGTGGTCATAAGAGGAAACTTCATATCATTACAGGTCTATCTCCAAAAACAAGAATGAACACAAATAAACAACTTAACACTTCATAAAAAACTAGGAAAGGAAGAACAAATGAAGCCTAAAGTCAGCAGAAGGAAATAAATAATCAAAACTAGAGCAGAAATAAATGAAATTGAAAACAAAAAAAAAATACAAAAAATAAATTCAACAAAAAGCTGGTTCTTTGAGAAAGTTAATAAAATTGACAAACCCCTGGCTAGACTCAATAAAGAAAAAATAGAAAAGACACAAATAGAACAAATCAGGAATGAAAGAGGGGAAATTACGATAGATATCACAGAAATATAAAGGACCACACAAGAATACTATGAAAACTATATAACACCAGATTTAATAACCTAGAAGAAATGAACCAGTACTTAGAAAAATATAAACTTCCTAGACTGAATCAAGATTTGGAAAATCTAAATCGACTGATCAGCAGGATATAAATTGAAACAAACATCAAAAACCTACCAAAAAGTAAAAGTCCAGGACCAGATGCTTTACCAGTAAATTTTACCAAACATTCAAAGAATATTTAATACCTCTTCTCCTCAAATTCTTCCAAAAAATCGAAGAGGAGGCAATACCTCCCAACTCATTTTATGAGGCCAGTAATACTTTGACACCAAAACCTTGTAAAGATAACACAAGAAAAGAAACCTACAGACTAATATCTCTCATGAACACAGATGCAAAAATCCTAAATAAGATTCTAATGAACCAAATACTGCTACATATTAAAAAGATTACATATCCCGATCAAGTGGGCTTCATCCCAGGGGCACAGGGATTGTTCAACATACACAAATCGATTAATGCAATACACCACATAAACAAAATAAAAAATAAGAATCATATGATCATATCAATAGATGCAGAATAAACCTTCGACAAAATACAATATCCATTTATGATCCAAACCTTAATATAATAAAGGCCATCTATGACAAACCCTCAGCCAACATTATAGTTAATGGTGAAAACTAAAAGCTTTCCATCTAAGATCAGGAACAAGGCAAGGCTGTCCACTATCACCACCGTTATTCAATATAACATTGGAAGCCCTAGTGAGTGTAATCAGGCAAGAGAAAGATATAAAAGGCATCCGAATAGGAAATAAAGAAGTCAAACTGTCACTATTTGCAGATGACATGATTCTCTATATAGAAAATCCTAAAGACTCCACAAGAACACTACTAGAAACAATAAGCAAATACAGTAAAGTCTCTGGGTACAAAATCAACATTCAAAAATACATAGCATTCCTACACTCTAATAATGAAGTGTCAGAAAAAGAAGTAGAAACAGTAATTCCTTTAGCAATTACCCCCAAAAGAATAAAATACCTAGGAATAAATTGAATGAAACAAGTGAAGGACCTATATAATGAAAACTATAAGACCCTATTAAAAGAAATCGAAGAAGATACAAAGAAATGGAAAGATATTCTATGTTTCTGGATTGGAAGAATCGACATAGTGAAAATGACCATATTTCCTAAAGCATTATACAGATTTAATGCAATCTCCCTAAAAATACCATCAGCATTTTTTAAAGAAATAGAACAAAAAATCGTCAGAGTTGTATGGAAGCACAAAAAACCCTGAATTGCCAAAGCCATCCTGAGAAAAAGAGAACGAGGCCGGAGACATCACTCTGCCCAACTTCAAATTATACTACAAAGTGATAGCAATCAAATGGCATGGTATTGGCAGCAGAACAGACACATGGACCAGTGGGTGAATAAAGAGTTCAGAAGTAAACCCATATTTATAAGGGCAAATAATTTTAGAAAAAATCCAAAAACATACAGTGGAGAAAGGAAAGCCTCTACAATAAATGGTACTGGGAAACAGGAAAGCCACCTGCAAAAGAATGAAACTAGACTGTTGTCTATCACCACACACCAAAATTAACTCAAAATGGATTAAGGACATGAATATAAAACCTGAAACAATAAAATGCATAGAAGAAAACATAGGAACTAAACTCAAGACTTAAAGAGGATTTTATAAATTCAACCTCAAAAGCAAGAGAAGTAAAAGCGAAAATAAATGAATGGGACTACATCAAACAAAAAAGCTTCTGCTCACCAAAAGAAATCATCAACAAGGTAAAGAGACAGCCATCCAAATGGGAAAATATAGTTGCAATGATCATCTCCAATAAGGACCTAATATCCAAAATATACAAAGAACTCATACGGCTCAATAACAACAACAACAAAAAACAAATGATCCTATCAAAAAATGGGCAGAGGACCTGAACAGACACTTCTCCCTAGAGGATATACAAATGGCTTACAAATATATGAAAAGATGCTTAACATCGCTAGCTATTAGGGAAATTCAAGTCAAAACCACAATGAGATACCATTTCACACCTGTCAGAATAGCTATAATCAACAGAACAATTAATAACAAATGTTGGAGTGGATGCAGGACCTTCATACACTGTTGGTGGGACTGCAAATTGATACAGCCACTATGGAAAACAGTATGGAGGTTCCTCAAAGAACTGAGAATTGATCTACCATATGATCCAGCAATCCTTCTACTGGGTATTTACCCCAAAGACTTGAAAAGCCATATCCGAAAAGATATTTGCACATCAATGTTCATAGCAGCATTATTCATAGTGAACATCACATGGAAGCAACCGAAGTGTCCTATGATACATGATTGGCTAAAGAAGCTGTGGCACATATATACAATGGAATATTACGCAGCCATAAGAGGAAATGAAATACTGCCATTTGTAACAATATGAATGAACCTCGAGATAATCATGCTAAGCGAAATAAGCCAGACAGAAAAAGTTGAAAGTCACACGATATCACTTATATGTGGGATATAAACCTAAAAGCAACAAATGAGCAGGACAGACAAACAGAGACTCATGGACATGGAGTATAGACCAGTGGTTACCAGAGGACTATAGAGTAGTGGTTACTAGTGTGCTGGGGGAGGAGTTGGGAGGTGGATTGGGTAAAGGGGGTCAAATGTAGGGAGATAAGGGGAAGGTGAAGTGGATAAAAGGGATCAAATAAGTGGTAGCTGATGGAAACTGGACTTTGAGTGGTAAACACACAATAAAATATACAGATATCGTATGATAATGTACACCTGAATATTATATAAATGTGTTAACCAATGTTACCCCAATAACTTACTTAAAAATTTTTTAAAAATAAAAATAAAAAATAAAAAAATACTTAACTCATAGATACAGTGAACAATTTGGTGGTTGCCAGGGCTAGCAGAGGTGGTGAATGGGCAAAATAAGTGAGAGCGGGTGAAATGGGTGAAGGTGGTCAAAAGGTTCAAACTGCAAGTCATAAAGTAAACAAGTTATGCGATATAATGTACAGCATGGTGACTAGAGTTAATAAAACTGTATTGTATATTTAAAAGGTGCTAAGAGAGTAATTCTCATCACAGCAAAAAAACATTGTAACTATGCGTGATAATGAATGTTAACTAGACACATTTTGGTGATTATTTCACAGTATATATAGATATCAAATCATTATGTTGTATACATGAAATTAATATAATGTTTTATGTCAATCATATCTCAATAGAAAAAGGAAAAAGCTATTAGCATTTAACTTTATAACTCTTTAATAATGATTTTAAATGCAATTTATTTACATTGCAGTGTATCAAGTTACATAGGAAAATTGGCAATTATGTGATGGGTGTAAATATTAAATTATTATTGAGCTATGTATACCTTTGTTTGGGGCATTTTTCTACATGAATATTTCACAATTGAAAGTATTTTAAAACAAGCTTAAAAAACAAAAAATTATTTGATGATAATAGTATAACCAAATTTTTTAAAAGTGATTTAAAACTAATTTTTTAAGCAAAACAATTGAAATTTTGATTAGTTTTTTCATTTTCATTTTATTTTTTATTTTTCAATTACAGTTGATATTCAATATTATATTAGTTTCAAGTGCACAGCATACTGGTTAGACAAACATAATTTACAAAATGATCTCCCTAATTAGTCCAGTACCCACCTGGCACTATTCGTAGTTATTACAATATCCTTGGTTATCTTACCTATGCTGTATTTCACATCTCGATGACTATTTTGTAACTACCAATTAGTACTTCTTAATCTCATCAAGTTTTTCATCCAGTCCTCAACCCCCTCCCATCTGGCAACCATCAGTTTGTTCTCTGTATCTGAGTTTGTTTATTTATTTTGTTTGTTTGTTTATTTATTTTGCTTTTCAGATTCCACACATAAGTGAGATCATATGGTATTCTTCTTTCTCTGTCTGACTTATTTCACTTAGCATAATTCCCTCTAGGTCCATCCATTTTGTTACAAAATGTAAGATTTTGTTCTTTTTATGACCAAGTAATATTTCATTGTACCAGTTCTTCTTTATCCAGTTATCTTTTGATGGGCACTTAGGCTGCTTCCATACCTTGGCTATTGTAATTAGTACTGCAGTAAACATGGGGGTGCATATATCTTTTCAAATTAGGATTTTGAATTTCTTTGTAAACACCCAGAAGTGCAGTTGCTGAGTCATAAAGTAGTTCTATTTTTAATTTTTTGAGGATCCTCCAAGCTGTTTTCCATAGTAGCTGCACCTATTTGTGATTCCACCAACATTACACAAGGGTTCCCTTTTCTCTGCATCCTTGTCAACACTTGTTTTTTTGATTTGTTGATGATAGCTATTCTGACAGGAGTGAGGTGATATCTCATAGTGGTTTTAATTTGCATTTTTCTTATGATTAGTGACCTTGAGCATTTTTTCACATGTCTATTGGCCATCTGTATGTCCTCTTTGGAGAAATACCCATTTGGGTCCTCTGCCTATTTTTGAATCAGATTGTTTGGCTTTGTGCGTGTGTTGAATTGTATGAACTGTTTATAAATTTTGGATATTAACCCCTTATCAGCTGTACCACTGGAGAATATCTTCTCCCATTCAGTAGATTGTCTTTTTGTTTTGTTGATGGTTTCCTTTGCTGTGTAAAAACTTTTTGGTTTGATGTAGTCACATTTATTTATTTTGTCTTTTCTTTCCCTTGCCCAAGGAGATATGTCAGAAACAAATATTACTAAGAGCAATGTCAGAAAGTTTACTGTCTGTATTTTCTTCTAAGAGTTTTTTGGTTTAGGGTCTTACTTTTAAGTCTTTAATTCATTTTGAGTTTATTCTAAACAATTGAAAATTTAAATTAATTTCTTAAAATTATTTTGTATGCACTTAAGTCATTTTTGCTTGATATGAGAATATAACTTTTAACTAGCTGCTTGATATTCATTCAGGTATGGTCAATATTTTTTTCAATACTTAACATAATTAATGATAGATCAAATAACTTTTGTAGAATTAAAGAAAAGCTATTTTTATTTAATTCTCAAAGCCAAAATAACACGCAAAGGCACTGAAGCTCAAACGTAAATGCATTCGATGGCATCCAATAGGCACACACAGGCCACTTCTTGTGATATGACTGTGAAAATGAGCAATGGACTGAAAGTCCCCAAATCACAGCCATCTATTCACCATGGCTTTTAAGCCCTGATCTTACATACATTTTGTGTATCTTCCATGACCTCAGCATCATTGCTGCTCATGTCATACCCAAGAAAACCCAGAAGACAAATTATATAATAAGGAATAAGATATTGTCGGGTAGGGTTGAGTTTTAGAAAGCCACAAACTATTGTAGTAGCTGATGTTTTTGCCAATCTCCCAAGAACATTTGTGAGTGATTAGGCACTACATCATGAGAATGCAAGCCCTAGAAAAATTTCATTTGGACTGAATAAACAAGGTAAGATGAATGCCGGGGAGAAAGAAAGACAGGATGAAGGGGGAGAGGAGAAGGGAAGGGTCAAAAATAGAAGGGAAGGGAAAAAGAAGAAAAGAAAAAAAATAGAACTGTCTACTAGAGACCAACCTACTTGTGAGAACAAAATAGATAACAAAATTTGCCGAAATTTATACTTTCAAAAATGTCTTGGTTCTACATAATGCTACTAATCCATGCATAATTGCCACTCATCCTTTCTCAAAAAGATCACCCCAAATCTTGTCACCTACTATCTCCATCTCCAAGTCCAGAAATTTAAGGGTGGTATCTTTTCCTCTTCCAGTTACCTTGCAATCCCTTTTTGATAGTCTACAATCTGCGAACTAAATTGTATGCTGAATCACTACTCACACACTATATTCTCCAAAGGGGTGAACATGAAGAAACAGAATGAAAATAAATTACACACACACACACACACACTGAGACAGACATAAAGAATGAAAGAGAAAGAAAAAAAGAAGAAAGAAAAAAAGAAAGGAAGGAAGGAGAAAGAAAGAAAAGAAAGAAAGAAAGAAAGAGAGAGAGAGAGAGGGAGGGAGGGAGGGAGGGAAGAAGGGAGGAAGGAAGGAAGGAAAGGAAGGAAGGAAGGAAGGAAGGCAGGCAGGCAGGCAGGAAGGAAGGAAGGAAGGAAGGAAGGAAGGAAGGAAGGAAGGAAGGAAAGAAAGTGAAAGAGAGAGAACAAAAAAGGAAATAGGAGAATGGTTATAGTCCTCGTTACTGAAACTAGTCCAGAGGCCATAGCTGGTGATTCTGATTTCTCTATTTCCCTTCTGAATCCATGTGTGCCCCTTGCTTTTAACAAGATCTTAACTGTTAATGGTTATTTGCTTTATTTGTTAATGGAAGCATGAAGCCCTTAGTGGCCCTGCTTATGTACGGTTACTGTTTCTTTGGCCAACCTGGACATGATGTGAATGAAAGCACCCAGGGGATTTTATCAGTCTCATATATAGAAAGTAGATTAAGCCCTGTTCCAATGGATCCAGCAATCCTGACGTGGCTTGAAGGAGCAAGTTGTGCATTATTCTCCTAGGGGACCCTAGAAGTTGTTTTCACAGCAATTTCATGGAATCTGAACTTTTGGAGCTCCCACCCTTATTGGATTGCTGAAATATGCCTTGAACTTTTGTCACTGGACACGGCAGTGCTGGGGTCATGCAGTGAATCTCCTAGGTTCCAGACATACTCTTCCCTACCCCATTGTATAGCAGAATCCCTGTTTCACCTTGAAAAATTAGGATCATTCATCCCAGCCACAGAGTAAACATCCGCTCTTGCTTATTGTTTCAATGGCACGAGGAGTTCCTAATGGCCAGGTGGAAGTCTCAACTTCCTGTGAATCAAATTTTTGAAAGAGTTTCACTAAGTGAAGTGATGACAGGTGTCACTCTTACCTCCACTGTTTGGTTCCTAGACCTATATATTCAGTTTATGGGAGACAAACATCATATGTTGGTTGTTCATTCAAAGAATACACTGAATTATGTAGGAGGGCCCTCAGACTTCACAAAGTATTGTTTCCTGTTGCCATAAAAAATCGTTCATAGGCCATCCCACTCTTCTGTAAGGGCAGACATTATGGGTGATGGTGTATATGTTAAGAACAGGGAAGCCCATAGTCATTAGACCACTGTCATATGTCCTTCACTGTGAAATGTGTTCCTTGATCAGAAAAAAATATTGTATGATATATCTCAATGGTATTTAAAGTAATTAGAAAATCCAAGGATTTTCTAATAATGGTGCTGATAAAAGCAGGCAGGGAAGGCAAATCCATTCCAGAATCTGTGATTATTTCAGTAAGGATAAGTTGATGTCCACTCCATGATGGAAAGAGTCCAATATAATCTTCCATCACCCAAGAACTTGCTGGCCTTCCCAAGGAATGGTGACATATTGATCGGGGTTTGTGCTGTTAAGAAACTGGCCACTCAACAGTGTTGGTAGCCGAATCAACCAAAGTGAAGATAAATCCATATTGAAACCCTGCAATTTTGTTCACTGGCTCTTCAAATAAGCACTGGGATATCTGGAGAAAGAGGGTGACAGATTTCCAAAGGGTGGAACATCATACTCCTTTTGGTAAACATTCACATGGGACACAAATATTCACATACTTGACTCATTCTGAGACATTTGTTCATTTACTCCTCATATATATGTAGGCAAAGCAATTGGACTGTGCCTTGCATATAATAAGTACTCTTTAAATATTTTGTTGCACTATTATTATTGCTATCAATTCTCCAATCTTGTTCCTTCCCAGTCTCTGACCAACTGGCTAGAATGGTCATCGGTATTGATCAGTGCCCCTGGCCAGGTCACTTTCTGGATAAAGATGTCAACCAAATGCATGGCTCTGAGTTTTGCCTCCTAGGAAGATTTCCCTTTCATACTTCCCATCAGAGACACACCTGAGTGGGGCTGTAAGACCACAGCTGTCAACTTCTGGGCAGTTCCTGCTTATTATGCAATGTCATCTGCAAACCATGCTCCTGGAGATTTTTTCTTCTTCAATAAGCTGGTTATTGGGAACTTGCCATGGAGACCTAGGTGTGAGCTGAGGGAAGGCAAGCAATGTGGCAGGAGTGGGTGCTATGGGAGTGAGAGTATGAGCCTCCTGTAACTCACTTGTGTTTTCAGGATCTACTCTAGACCAAATTTGTTTATACCACCACCTTTTGATGATGGGGTGTTGTTATTGTCTGTCCAACTCTATAGATTGGTGGATCAGATGGCACCAAGGCCAGGATGGACAGTTCAGGTTGCATAATCACTTGTGGTTACATGGGTAGGCATTCTCATTCAACCAGGGCAAATAATTTAACTTTGTTAAATTAATCATCAGGTTCCAGGAGCTATTTCTCAAAAGGAGAGTGGTTATTTGACAAAGGTCATGGCTATTGCTCCAAAACTCTAAAGGCTCGTGTTTTGATTCTCCAGTTGGGGCTTGCTAGAGGCTCCGTACAGCATCTCAATCTGTCACAGACATTCAACAATTAAGATATGTACTTGTTAAGTCAACAACCATATGTTAGTGGCTACAGTGTTCTTGGCCCTGTGCTGGGTAATGTGGTGTCCTGGTCTCAAGACAAGGCTAGTCCACTGATGGAAACAATGACAGCACTGAGAGGGACCACGAAGGGTTGTGGTCACCAAGATGAGCAAGTGATTCATTCTTCTTTGCATATAGGCATGTTATTAGTCACAGATGGTGTGTGAGGAACATCTGCACAAATGCGTTGATACAAGCACACATTTATATGCATAAATATGGACATTGTGTATACATATTCTAATTATGGATTACGAGTGAGCATTCAGTGTGCTCTGGTGGAAGGAGCCTTTGACTGGGAGGTAGGTGATTTAGCTTAAACTGTTCCAGCTCCCTTACACAGTCCCCGTGTGCCCAGGGATGCACCCTTCTCTGGCTTGTATCTCCTGCTTGTAAGATGCAAACAGTATGAGCTCACCCAGCCTAGTCTCTGTGAGTGGCAGGTTAGATAGTGGCTGAGGAGTACCCAGAGCACTCCCTGGCACACAGTAAGCAAAAGCTACTGTGATTGATGTGGGTGACAGTCAATGAGAAAGTGCTTAATAAACTTTGCACAGTGCATTGTGCTCATGAGTGTGAAGATTGGAGCTAGGAAAATGTGTGTACATGTGCATGTTTGTGTGTAGAAAGGCATGTTCTGTGGAGGTGGCCACATGTCCAAACTTGGTGCTGAGTTGTGTGGGTAGATCCGTAGCTGGCCCCAACCAAGAGACCTCTGGGTGCGGGTAGTGCCACAGGGCAGGGATGACGCCTCCACTGGCCTCTGACTTTGCTCTAAAGAGAGTGGTGGAAGTCCAAGGTCAGAGTCCACCTTGATGGAAGGCTTCCAGTCTGAAGGCAACAGAAATAGAGACATTAGGATGGGCCTTCCCCTAAGAAGCCTTGCTTGGGACATCGCCACCTCTGCAGTAAGGAATGCTGAGAGGCCAGTAGGAAGCCCCTGGTTTTCAGTCTTGGTTCTGACCATGGGACCCGGGGCCACTCTCCTATCTGGGCCTCAGCTTCTTTGTCCATAAACTGATGGCAGTAATGCCCACCCCACAGAGCTACTGTGAAGATTAAATGAGGACACAATGTGGAAGTGGATGGTGCCACGCCTGTACACTAGTATCCAATAAACAAAGGCACTCTCTCTGTCCTGCATACCACTTCCCACTTGTCCCACCCCTAAGTGATTGCCCCAGCAAGAACCAGTGCTAACAAGCCCAGGCACAGAGCCAAACACTGAGGAAAATGTGTCCTTTTATTCATCCGGCACCTATAATATGCCAGTCACTGTGCTTGGCTGGAGAGAAGAGACTTATGCCATAGAGTCAGGGATGGGCCAGTACTGGGAGAGATGGAGCTCAGGGCATGGTGACCTGCCTGGGGGCAGGAGGGGACAGGGAAGGGCTTCCTGGGCCAGATCATGAAACAGGAGCACAGAGCCCTACCTGCCAGCTTGCCCTGAGCTCAGAGGCTGGAGTAACCTCTGATGTGGTCTCTGAGGTTGAGTTCACTGTCACTATGCCCACATAGGTAGATGAAGTGGAATGTGACATGGGTGTTCATGAGATAGTAAACTGTGTCACTCTAGATGTCCTGCACTCAGTTCACCAGGTAGCACATTCCCATGTCAAGGATCTTGATGTAGGACAGGTGACTGGTCTGGCCCAAAGCAAGAGCAAAGTGGGATTTCTCTTCATTACTCTCCATTTTTTCCTCTAGGCCCACTCTCTACCCATGTCAATCCCAGTCTGTGCCTCAGAAGACTGACATTTGTTGATGGCATCCTCTGGACTCCCTTGTCCTGCCAACAAGAGCTATTGGCACAGGATGGAGGGTGGTCAGAACAAAAGTTTGAGGTATTTATTCCCATGCCTCCCTATCTACTGGGTTGTGCTTTGGCCGTGTCTAAGTTCCCCTAACTATGGCCATAAGCTCCTGTGGGCAGCTCCTCTTCCATAGTTATAAATCTCATCACTTTCTTATAACTCCTCCCTCCCCTTGATCCTTTCATTGTTGGAGTGGAAATGGCTTTCTGTTGGTGTAGTCCATAGGTATCTAACCATCCCTTGTGGAGCCCCTTAACCCAGTTCACACCTCTGAAAATTAGGTCTTACTAATTTGTCTTCACATACCCATTGAGTGTGCCATTTGTTTTTGAAAGCCTTCTGATTGACATATAGAGTGAAAGTGAATGAAAAAGAAAATAAGTGAGTAAAGGAAAGAGTGGATGAATGCAATGTGTGTAAATGCATGAATGAATTAGTAAATGAGTATGAATGACAGGATGAGTTGATCTGTGAAACTTTCCTTATTTATTCTGTTAAGTGTTGTGGCCAAAACTTGCTTTCCTCTGGAATTGCAACTGAGAATGGAAGGACAGTGGGAGGACAGTATAAAGTACAGGCTGTCCTTGAGGATACCGTCTCAGGGTCAGCGAGAAGTTCCAGCTGCCAGCCTTGCTTTAAATTTCATCTAGAGGCTTTTGAAGGCGAGACTGACCACATCAGAACTTCCATGTTATAAATACAGATTCCTGGACCCTTCCCATCTGGAGTCTACTTCAATAGGTTGGGGAGGGGCCCAAGAATCTGTTTCTGATCAGTTTGCAGGTGAACTTGATGTACGACCAGATTGGAGAACCACTTTGCTCTGCTTCACTTTTCCCATCTGTACAATGAGGAGATGCCATCTATTACAGCCAAGGTCCAGGATTTGAGAAAATTCCTCCCTGTAAATCACTTGTACAGAATAATGAATATTTGAGATAACTGTAATCATTAGAATTTTTGAGCACTTACTAAAATCCAAGTATGATGCCAAGTGCTTTACATAAATGATCTCATTTAATCCCCCAAAACACTGTCTATGAAATAGAAGCTATTATCATCCCCATGCTACAAATGGGGAGACTGATGCTTAGAGAGTGTGAATAGCTTTCCAGGGCCCCACAGGCAGCATCTGAGTTCTTGGAGCCTGCACTCTTAAGCCTTAAGCTAAAACTGGCAGCTCCCTCCCCCTGCTCCTTAAAGGTTAAAACAGAGGGTAGAGCTAATCTTGTGGGGATAAAACAAACTAAAAACCTCTGAAAGGAAAGTATTCAAGGGAATGTATTTGAGCAAGTGCCTAAGAGGGTATGGGGGTTCAGTTTGTTCCTTAAGCTTCCTGACTGATGAAGTGGGGAAGAGATAGGGTAGCAAAATTCTCAAGGTTAATTTTCTGGATAAGAGGTGACGACACATAGACATGTCTAAATGGGCATTTGTCTTGCAGTGAAATTCCAGACGACATTATCTTGTGGTCAGCTCAGCAAACATCCAGGACCAGAAATACATCTGTGATTTCATGAGACATTAAGAGTTTTATTTATGCACATGATTCTGACCATCTCCCTCTGAAGGCAGAGAGGAATAGGAAACTCTACCTCAAACCTCCACAGCAGTTTTGGCAAACCCCCATTCTCTTCAGGCCTCACACATCTCCACCCAACCTCACCCTTGCTTCATCTTCTACTGCATCAAAAATAGAAGACACCAGACAGTAATGTCTTGAAGTTCTTGTTACAAACTACCTACAAGCTCATGAGCATCCCTATTTGTCTTCTCCTCACTCCTTCCCTCCTGTCACATTGGAAGAGGTGCCCTTTTTCCTACTGACTAACCTTTTCACCCGTGTTCTGTGTCCTATTCCCTGCTACCTTATCAAAAACTTGATCAGTTACCTCTCTCTCTCTCTTATATCTTCAGCCTCCCCTTTTTTCCTGACTCAGCTTTTACACATGTTCAAGTCTCTTGCATCTTAAAAAATCATTGCCAAGACATTGATTCCACCTCCATGACAGCAAAGTAGAGCTCCATGAACTCACTCCCTAGCATACAAACAAAACTGGTGAAAATGATTTTTTAAAAACAACTACTTAAAATCTCTGGAAATTGTCCTAAGGGCACACATCAAATGAAAAACTATTTATTCAAGAAAAATCTATTAAAACTTTGTGAGACCAGTGAGTGTCTGGATTATGAGCCATGACCCACTCCCCACTCCCGCCCTCCCCTACTCAGTTCAAAAGAGGCTCCACTCTGGATGAGTGTTGTCATGAAGGTGGAACACACCCTCTCCTCAGCAGTCACACAACAATTACCATATCTTTCTGGAAGAGCAGGCCACCAGCGATTCTCATCCCTTCCAACTCTGAGTTGAAGAGGCTAAATTTCTAGTGAGTGCAATCAAGAGGCAGACAGCTCTCTTCCTCCACCTAGGCCCTATTCATAGGACAGAGGCTCTACCCTAGGCATGACAGGCCAGGAATACAGGTGACCCAATCAACCCTACCCAAACTCACTCATAGGATAAAGGTTCCACACCGAGAGAGGAAATCTAAGACAAGGGTCTGCTGCCATGCTTATCACTCAGATTGTGCCTCAGAGATTTTTTTCCCCAGGCCATGCATAAGAAAAGAGCTCCAGAGCTCTTCCAAAAGAACTAACTTTATTTGAAACAAATAAAAGAGAAGTTCAAGCCTAAGAGTACTCTTGAAAACAATAGCTCCTCTTAATTAAGAACAATGAGCTAAATCATCTGCCAGCTAGTTCACTAGACAGATCCAAGGAAATAAATAATACAGCTAAGAGCCCTGTTGGGATCACAACAAACTTCAAAGTCAGGCCTCAAAAACTACCCCTAAACAAAACTGACTGGATCAGACTATGGAGCAAATTATGCCTTAAGACACTGTCAAAAATAATAGAACATTCAGCCAGTAATCAGTGGAGACTGATAGTTGTGTGTGATACCAAATGAGGTAGATAGTTTAACAGAGAGATCAAGGAAAAAGATAGTCAAAATGATCCCTGCTAAAAACACTGTTATCTCATTGTGATTGTGCACATGCACAAGGCTGAGAACCATGAGGAGCAACACCAAAGGTTTCACACTGTGGTGAAATCGCCTTCACTAGAGCAATTTAGCTAAGCCATTAAATAAATAAAAATAAATAAATACACAAACAACCACAAAAACAAGCACTGGTGAGAGAGGGGGAGAATCAGTAACCAGATTTGCTACAATATATTACCAAAACTGTCCAGTTTTCAGCAAAAATAATTGGGATGCCCAAAGAAACTGGAAAATTAACCATTCGAAGGAAAAAATCCGACAATAGGAATTACCTGTGAGAGGGGCCAGATATAAGATTTAACACACCAAGACTTCAAAGTGGCTATTATAAATATATTTAAAGAACTAAAGGACATCTTGCTAAAAGAAGTAAAGGAAGGGGACATTCAAAAGCAGTCACATATATGAGAAATTCAGAAAGCTCAGGTGTGCTCATCAGTATCCTGAGAAAACCTTAAGCTTTCACCTCAGGTAACACCTAGGCTCAGAGCAAGACTAACTAATCCATAAGGACTGCCACAGCAGAGAGCCATTCTGAAAAGATTGGAAAAGGTGGTCAATCTCTCTTTTAGTTTATTTGTTTGTCTGTTTCCACTCCTGCAGTTCAAGGAAATCTGTGTCAAAAAAAATGAGCTGAACAAAAACTGAAGGAACAAAGCATACCCAACAAGGAATAGTCATTGAAAAATAGTTTGCAAAGGTCTAAAAACAAATAGACTACTACAGCCTTCAACAAGGAAGGAAGGAAAGAAGGAAGGAAGGAAGGAAGGAAGGAAGGAAGGAAGGAAGGAAGGAAGGAAGGAAGGAAGGAAGGAAGGAAGGAAGAAACAGCAAACTCTGGGGAAGAGGGGGGAATCTGCTTTCCAAAGTTATGACATTACAATAATCAAATGAAAATCACATGGAATACAAAAAGAAAAACAGAAAAATGTGCATCATTCAATGGACAAATTTAATTGGTAAAAACCATCCTCAGCAGCATTTATGCAGAAATAGAAAAATCAATCCAAAAATTCATATGAATCTTAAGAGAACTCAAATAGCCAAAACATTCTTGAAAAAACAATCCAAAGACTCACACATCCTACTTTCAAAATGTACCACAAAGCTATAATATTCAAAATGGTATGGTGTTGACTTAAAGACAGATATAGAGACCAATGGAATAAAATACAGAATCCAGAAATAAACCCTCATACATGCAATCAAACGATGTTTGACAAAGGCACTAAGACCATTCAGTGGAGGAAAAAAAACAGTCTTTTCAACAAATGGTCCTGGGAAACTGGACATCCACATGCAAAACAATGAAGTTGGACCCATATCTTATACCATATACAAAAAATAACCCAAAATGAATCAAAGACCTGAAAGTAAGAGTTAAAACTATAAAACTCTTAGAAGAATACATAGTGAGAAAGCTTCATGACATTGAATTTGACAATGGTTTCTAGAATATGACACCAAAAATACAAGCAAAAAAAGAAAAAATAAATAACAAGAGTTTCATCAAAATTAAAAACATTTGTGCATCAAAGGACACTATCAAAAGAGTGGAAAAATGACCCATGGGAGAATGGGAGAAAATATTTGCAAATCATATATCTACTAAGGGAATTGTGGGTTTAATTGTGTCCCCCTTCCCTCAAATTTATATGTTGAAATCCTAACTCCCAGTACCTAAGAATGTGACTTTATTTGGAGATAAGGTTTTTGAAGAGATAATTAAGGTTAATTGAGGTCATTAAGGTAGGCTATAATCCAATATAATTAACGTCCTTAGAAAAAAAATAGTACACAAGAATGCAGAGAGAAGACCACATGAAGATAAAGGGAGAAATGACCATTTATAAGCCAAGGTAAGAGAGGCCTCAGGATGAAACCAAGCCTGATGACATCTTGATCTTGGACTTCTAGGCTCCAGAATCAAAAAAAAATTCATTTCTGTTGTTTAAGCTACCCAGTCCTCGATACTTTGTTATGGCATCCCTAAAAACCTAATGAAAGGATTACTAACTGACTATATGTACATAAAACTCTATCACAAAAAACTAAACCACCTGATTAATAAATGGGTATAGGACTTGAATAGACACTCCTCCAAAGAAAAAAAGGCCAATAAACACATGAAAAATTCTCAACATCTCTAATTACTAGAGAAGTGAAAATCAAAACCACGATGAGATACCACCTCACATCCAGGAGGATGGATATGTTCAAGAGAATAACAGGTGCTGGTGAGAATTTGGAGATACTGGATCTTGTATATTATTAGTGGGAATATAAATAGTACTGCCGCTATGGAAAACAGTATGGCGGTTCCTCAAAAAATGGAACATAGAATTACCATATAATCCAGAAGTTCAATTCCAGGTATATGCCCAAAATAATTAAAAATAGGAATTGCAACAGACATTTGTAGCCAATATTTATAAAATGATGGCTCAAAATAACCAAAAGATATAAAGAACTGAAATGTCCACCAACAGATGAATGGATAAACAACATATGACACACACACACACACACACACACACACACACACACACACACACACTGGAATATTATTCAGTCATATAAAGGAATGAAATCCTGACATGCTACAATGTTGAATGAACTTTGGAGACATTATGCTAAGTAAAATAAACCAGACAGAAAGAGATAAATATTGTATGATTTCACTTATATGAGATACCTAGAATAGGCAAATTCATAGAGACAAAATAGAATAGTTATTGTTGGGGCCTAGGAGAGGGGAATAATTGGGAGTTATTGCTTAATATGTACAGTTTCTGTTTGGAGGTGATAAAAAATTTTGGAAATAATGGTAGTGGCCCTACAACATTGTTGATGCAATTAATACCAGAGAAAATGGCACATTTTATGTTTTCTATATTGTTCCACAATAAAAATTTATAAAAATTGTGAAGTAAAATAAAAAGAATAAGGTGTCAATTAGTGAAATCAGGACTGTGGGAAACTCGATGGTACAAACAACCAGCATTCCTCAAAAAACAAACTTCAAGGGGGAAAAAAAGAGGTGGAAAGAAAACTTATAGATTTAAAGAGGCCTGAGAAACATATACCAAATTAAAATATGTAGGCCTTATTTATATCTGATCCAAGCAAACAAATTGTAAAACAAAATGTAGCATCTATGAGACAGTGAGAAATCAGAACACTGATTAGGTATTGATAATATTAAAAGATTAAAGATTTCATCATATTTTTAAAATTTTAAATTTTATTCTTCAATTAAAGCTGACATTAAATATTATTTCATATTAGTTTCACATGTACAACATAGTGGTTAGACATTTATATAATTTATGCGGTGATACGCCCGATGAGTCTAGTACCCACGTGGTACTGTATATAGTTATTACAATATTATTAGCTATATTCCCTATGCTGTACTTCACATCTTTGTGACTGCTTTGTAACTACCAATTTGCATTTCCTTATCCCTTCACTGGCCCTCCAATTCTCCTCCCATCTGGAAAACATCAAAGTGTTCTCTGTATCTATCAGTTTGTTTTTGTGTTGTTTATTTTGTTCACATGTAAATGCAATTATATGGCATTTGTCTTTCTCTGTCTTACTCCACTCAGTATAGTACCCTCTAGGTCCATGTTGTTGCAGATGACAAGATTTCATTCTTTTTTATGGCTGAGTAATAATCCATTGTACATATGTACCAACTCTTCTTTATCCATTCATCCATCGATGGACACCTATGTTGCCTTCATATCTTGGTTATAGTAAATCATGCTGCAATAAACATATAGAGTCTCATATTTCTTTGCAGTAGTGTTTTGAGTTTCTTTGGATAAATACCCAGAAGTGGGATTACTGGGTCCTTCTTTGCCTCTTGTTTTAGCCTTTGTTTTAAAGTCTATTTTGTCTGGTATAAATATTGTTATCCCAGTTTTTTTCATTTCCATGTGATGAAATATCTTTTGCCGTCCCTTTACTTTCAGTCTTTGTGTGTCATTTGATCAGAAGTGGATCTCTTGTAAACAGCACATCTTGTTTTCTTATCTATTCAGCTACCTATGTCTTTTGATTAGAGCATTTAACCCATTTACCTTTTAAGTGGTTATTGATAGGTACTTAGTTATTGTCATTATGTTGTTCATATTTATGTTTTTCCTCTTCTTATTATTAAAGAATTTCCTCTAACATTTTTTTTTTAATACTGGTTTGGTGGTGCTAAATTCCTTTAGCTTTTTCTTGTCTGGGAAGCTCTTTATCTCTCCTTCATTTTTAATTGATAGCCTTGCTGGGTAGAGTAGTTTTGGTTGTAGTTCCTTGCTTTACATCACTTTAAATATTTCATGCCAATATTCCTAGCCTGCAAAATTTCTCTTGAGAAATCAACTGAAAGACTGATGGGTGCTTCCTTGTAGGTAACTAACTGCCTTTCTCTTGCTGCTTTTAAGATTCTCTCCTTGTCTTTAACCTTTGCAATTTTAATGATGATGTGTTTGTTGTGGGCCTCTTTAGGTTCATTTTGTTTGGGACTCTCTGCACTTCCTGGGCTTGTATATCTATTTCCTTCACCAGGATAGGGAAGTTTACAGTCATTATTTCTTGAAATGGGTCCTTAATCCCTTGGTCTCTCTCTTCTCATTCTGGTACTCCTACGATGCATGTATTGTTATGCTTAATGTTGTCCCAAAGGTTTCTTAAACTATCCTCACTTTTTAAATTATTATTTTAATTTTTGCTGTACTGACTGGAAGTTTTTGCTGCCTAGTCTTTGAAATTGCTGACTTGATCTATGCTTCATGATTAGATCCTATCTAATCTGCTGTTTTTTTCTTTCTAGAATATTCTTCATTTCTGACTGGTTCTTTTTTATGGTTTCTATATCCTTTTTTATGTTTACTAGTTCTTTGTTGACATTCTCACTAAGTTCCTTAAGCATCCTTATAACCATTGTTCTGAACTCCGTATCTGGTAGATTACTTGTCTCAATTTCATTTAGTTCATTTTTTGAAGTTTTCTACAGTTTTTTCACATGGGCCACATTTTTTGTTTCCTCATTTTGGCTGCCTCTCTGTGTTTGTTTCTCTGTATTAGATTTCATACCATTGTGGTCAAGAAGATTCCTGATATGATTTCAATCTTCTTAAATTTATTGAGACTTGTCTTGTGGCCTAACATGTGGTCTATCCTGAAGAATGCTCTGTGTGTGCTTGATAAGAATGTATATTCTGCTTCTCTGGGGTAAAATCCTCTAAAAATTGCCATTAAATCCATCTGGTCTAATATATCATTTAAGGCCACTGTTTCCTTGTTGATTTTATGCCTGGATGATTTATACATTGCTGTCAATGGTGTGTTAAAGTCCCGTACAATTACTGTATTATGTTGCTCTCTCCCTTATGTCCATCAATATTTGCTTTATAAATTTAGGTGCTACTATATGTCAAAGTTTATAAGAGTTATATCCTCTTGTTGGATTGATGCTTTTCTCATAATATAGTGTCTTTCTTTGATTTTTGTTACAGCATTTGTTTTAAAGTCTATTTTGTCTGATGTAAGTATTGCTATCCCAGCTTTTTATTTCATTTCCATGTGCATAAAATATCTTTTTCCATCTCTTTACTTTCAGTCTGTGTATGTCTTTCTATCTGAAATGCGTCTCCTGTAGACAACCCATGTATGGGTCTTGTTTTCTTATCCACTCAATTACCTATGTCTTTTGATTGAAGTACTTAATCCATTTACATTTAAAGTAATTATTGATAGATACATAGTTATTAACACTCTATTATTCATATTTATGTTCTTTAGCCCCCTTCTTCTTCTTAAAGAAGTTTTTTTTTAACATTTCTCGTAATACTGCTTTGGTGGTGATGAACACTTTTATCTTTTGTTTATCTGTCATTGGATTCTAACTGGTAGATTTGCTGGGTAGAATAATCTTGGTTTTAGGTCCTTGCTTTTTGCACTTTGAATATTTCATGTCAATCCCTTCTGGCCTGCAAAGTTTCTGTTGAAATCAGCTGACAGTATTATAGGGGCTCTCTTGTAGGTAATTAACTGCTTTTCTCTTGCTGCTTTTAAGATTCTCTCTTTGTCTTTAATCTTTGCTATTTTAATGATGATGTGTCTTGGTGTGGGCCTCTTTGGGTTCATCTTGTCTGAGACTCTCTGTGCTTCCTGGGTTTCTGTGTCTATTTCCTTTGCCAGATTGGAGAAGACTTCCATAATTATTTCTTGTAATATGATTTTAAAACCTTGCTCTCTTCTCCATCTGGTTTCCCAATGGTGCAAATGTTGGTATACTTGATTTTTGTTCCAGAAATTTCTTAGACTATTGTCATTTTTTTTAAATTCGTTTTTCTTTTTCCTGTTCTGATCATATGTTTTTGCTACCTTTTCTTCAAATTATTAATTTGATCCTCTGCTTCATCTAATCTGCTGTTTATTCCTTCTAGTATATTCTTTATTTCAGTTATTGTATTCTTCATTTCCAACTTTTTTATGATTTCTATGCTCTTATTTATTTTTACTATCTATTTGTTGACATTCTCACTGAGTTGATCTATTCTTCCTCTAAATTCATTGAGCATTCTTACAACTAGAGTTTTGAACTCCATGTCTGTTAGATTGCTTGCCTCCATTTCATCTTGTTCTTTTTCTAGAGTTTTCTCCTCTTCTTTCATTTGGGACATGTTTCTCTGTCTCCTCTTTTTGGCTTCCTCTCTGCGTTTGTTTCTCTGTATTAGGTATATCTGCTATATCTCCCAGTTTTGGCAAGATGGCTTTATGTAGTAAGTGCCCTGTGAGGCCCAATGGCATAGTGTCCTGGATCACCTGAGCTGGGTGTCCCAAGAGTGTTCCTTATGTTGGTTTTGTATGCCTTCCTGTTATGGTTGAGCCTTGTTTGTTGTTGGCATATCAGTGGGTGGGGTTGGCCATAAGAGTGCCTACCTGTAAGGACTGGCCACGACCACATCTGGGGCTGCCCCACAGAGCAAGATTTGCCCCAATAGGGCTCTGGTGCCTGTGGGGACCACCCTTTGTGTGTGTCACTTGTGGACCTAATTGTGTGGTGCTCTGTTATGTTCTGAAGCCAGCACTGAGTGTACTGTTTCTGGGATCTTTTGGGGGAGCCTCTTGTGGACGCTGAGGTCAGCCACTGTTTGTGCCTGAACCAGGCCACCTGGTAGATATTATAAAGCAGTTTACAGTTGGTAGCTGCCTGTGTTGAGCTCAGAGCCACATGGGAGAAGCCATGCTGCCCTATGAGGCTGGCTGCCACCCATGATGGTCCTGGGGCCATTCATTAAATGGCATGGAAATGGCATAGGGCATACTGAGGCTGTCATCTGTCTGGGGCCTGGAGACCTTGGAGGGTTTTTAAGAAATTTTGCAGTGCAGGCCTAGGGTGGTGCTCAAGTTAGGTGGAGCAAAGCCTCAAGGAGTTACCAGGGTGGGGTAAGGGGTGTTCACCAAGTTAATGCAGATTCAGATTTGGTGCCAACCTCTCCCTGCAAGCTGTGAGAAGGGAAGACTCAACACAGGGTCAATGGCTTCCCTTGACCTGAAGCCACACAAATCAGTTTCGTTCCATATGTCTAGCACCTTCTTTCCTTTCACTGGAGCCTAGGCTGAGTGTTTGTGAGTAACTGAGGACATCTGGGTTTCTAGTAGCCCTCTGTCTCAGCGGGATGGATTCCCTGCTGACTTTTACAGCCAGCTGTTGTGTAGATTTATTTTTCTGTCACTGGAAACCTGGGCTGGGGAGACTGGTGTTGGGGAATCTCTGTAGCTGAGGGATCCCTCCTGATTCTCAGCTGCCACACATGGGTGTGGTACCATCTCATTTCATGTCTCCTCCTCTCTTAGTGGTCTTGCTGTGGCTTTTTCTTTATATGCTTAGTTTTAGGAGTTCTATTCAGCCAGTCTTCAGATAGATCTCCAGGTCGATTGTTTTATAATTTAGTTGCAATTTTGATGTAGTCATGGGAGAAGACAAGCACAGCATTTGCCTACTCTGCCATCTTGACTGGAACCCAGAAAAAAACGATAATATTTTTAAATTGATGTGAATATTTCTAGGTGTAAAATTGATAACATGATTACTTTTAAAACAAGTGAGTTTTTATTTAAAGATTGATACTAAAATATTTACAATTTTTGTTTAGGACTGTTGGTTTTCTTTAAATATTTCTTTGGAGGAAGGGACATCTACTCAATTAGAGGTCTTTTATTTTATTTTTTAAATCTATCATTCCATGAATTCATAGGTAATGGGCTCCAGCAGCTCAGGTTCCTTTCCGTTCTTTCTCACAAAGTGTACTTCTCTGGGTGGAGCAGGCTGGTGCTTCAGCTGAAGCCAGCTACCTTTCTCTTTGGCTTCCTTCTTTTTTTATCACTTTCCTTTACACACTTCAGGAAGCTATCTCAGCTCTTAGAGTGCTTAATATACTCAATACGTACATTAATTCTCTGGGCATGAATCTTGTCCTTAACTTGCTTGTTTACAACAATGCCAACAGCATGCTGGGTAACATTGTAAACTCTTCCAGTTTTGCCATGGTAACATTTGTGGGGCATTCCTTTTTTAACAGTGCCCATTCTTTTGATATCTACAATATCTGATCTTTCTTGTAGGTTTGCATGTATGTGGCCAAAGGAACAACTCCATGTTTTCTAAAAGGCCTAGAGAACACATAGCGGGTGCCTCTTCTCTTTCTCTTTGTGTTGGTCATTTTGGCAGATTACGGGAAGATGGCAATTATGGCTGAAAAGGCAAAATATTTTTTAAAAGAGGTTGAAATGAAGACCTTTTCAGTAAAAAGAAAAAAAACTGAATTTTCCACCAAAAGGCCCTGATGAATGGACATTCTTTAAAGCAGATGTCCCCAATTTTTTTGGCACCAGGGACAGGTGCTCTTATGAGAATCTAATGCCTGATGATCTGAGCTGGAGCTGAGGTGGTGACACTAGTACTGAGTAGCAGCTGCAAAAACAGATGAAAGTTCACTGGCTTGCCCACTACTCACTTCCTGCTGTATTGGTTCCTAACAGGCCACAAACAGTACTTGTCTGCAGCCCAGGGGTTGGGGACCACTGCTTTAAATGATGTATTTAAGGCAGAGAGAAAACAATACCAGATAGAAGAATTGGAGATGAAAGAGAAGCAAAAAATGAGTGTGGTAAGCACTAATGTCTGCAAGAGTTAAAAACAAAGAAAACAGAACTAAAATACAGGACAATGTGGCATCCTTTAAAAGTGTAAAGGGTTTTTAATTTTTTTGTTAGAAATATTATTATATTGTTGGATATTAGTTTCAATGTGGATATTATGCATTTCTTTTTAAATTAAATTTACTGGGGTGATATTGGTTCATAAAATTATATAAGTTTCAAGTGTACAATTCGATAATACATCATATGTATATTGCATTTTTTGTTCAACACCCAAAATTAAATTTCCTTCTGTCACCATATATTAGACCCATTTTACTGTTTTTTAGTTTCTCCATCTACTCCTTCCCTCTAGTAACCGCTAAACTTTTGTCCATGTCCATGAGTCTCTCTTTGCCTTGTTCATTTGTTGCTTTCAGTTTTATATCCCATATATGAGTGAAATCATATGGTTCTCAGTATTTTCTGTCTGGCATATTTTGCCAGCCATGATAATCTCAGGATCTGTCCATGTTATCACAAATGGCAGTATTTCATCTTTCCTTATGTCTGAGTAATATTTCACTGTAGGTATGTACCACATCTTCTTTATCCAATCATCTATAGAAGGGCACTTTGGTTCCTTCCATGTCTCGACCACTGTGAATAATACTACTATGAACATAGGGCACATATATCTTTACTGATAAATGTTTCCAAATTTGGGGAGGGGGGTAAATACCCAGAAGAGGGATTGCTGGGTCACATGGCAATTATATTCTTAATGTTTTAAGGAACCACCATACTGAAAGGCTTCTAATTTTAGTAAACTTCATATATTTTTTCTTTTGTGTCTTGCGCTTAGCATTATATTTAAGAAAACATTGCTAGTTCAAGATCATGAAGTTTTACTGCTATATTTTATTCTAGAGTTTTATAGTTTCACCTTTTAAATTTTCGATTAAATTATAAACTTAATTTTTATATCTGATTGGAGAAATGCGTCCAACTTTATTATTTTCATTGTAGATATACAAGTGTTCCAGCACAATTTTGGAAAGGCTAATATTTCCCCTTTGAATTGTCTTGGCACTCTTGATAAAAATTGATTGACCATAAATGTAAAAGTTTATTTTTGACCTATCAATTTTATTCTATTGACCTATACGTCTATCCTTTTGCCAGTAGTACACAGTCTTGATTACTGTAATTTTGTAGTAAGTTTTAAAACAAGGAAACATAAGTCCTCCACATAATTTTTTTCTAATTGTTTTGGCTATTCTGGGATCCTTATAATGATGTTGTTAGTTTTGAAAAAAAAAGCAGCTATAATTTTAATAAGGATTCTATTGAACTTATAGATGACATTGGGTGTATTGCCATCTTAACAAAATTAAATCTTCCAATCTATGAACATGGAATGTTATTTCCATTTATTTAGGTCTTCTTATTTTCTTGTTAATTTCTTTCAACAATGTTTTATATCTTTCACTGTATAAGTCTTCCATTTCTTTGATTGAATTTGTTCCTAAATGTTTATTTTTTTGATGCTATAATTTTTCCCTAGATTTCTTTTTGAATTGTTCATCATTAGCAAATAAATACAATAGATATTTGTATATTAATATTCTATCTGCATCTATGCCGAATTAACTTACTAGCTATAATATTTTTTTGTGAAATCCTTAAAATTTTCTACATATCAGATGATATCTTCTGCTAATAGAGATAATTTTATTTTTTCCTTTTAATTGGATTTTTTTATTGCTTTTGTGTGTCTAATTGCCCTTGGTAGAACCACCAGCACAATATAAAACAGAAGTGGCAAAAGAGAACATCTTATCATCTTCCTTATCTCAGAAGAAATTATTTAGACTCTACCTATTAAATGTGATGCTAGTTGTGGAGATTTTGAAGATGGCCTTCATAAGGCTGAAAAGTTCTCTTCTATCCATAGCTTGTTGAGTATTTTTATCACGAATGGGTGTTGAATTTCATCAAATGATTTTTCTATGTCTATTGAGACGATCATGTGGTTTCTGGGTTGTTTTTTGTTATTCTATTAATTTCTGGAAGTTAAATTAGGCATTCTTTGTCTAAACTCCACTTGGTTATGATATATAATATAGTTTATGTACTGCCATATATAGTTTGCGAGCACGTTGTTAAAGATTTTTGCATCTATATTCAAACTTCCTATTGGTCTGTAGTTTTATTGCGATATCTTTGTCTAGATTTGGTAATCAATATAATATTAGCTTCATCAAATGAGTTGAGAAGTGTTCCCTTCCTTTTATATTTTGAAAAAGTTTGTAAAGAACTTGTGTTAATTCTTTTTACTACAGCTTTAATGAGATGTAATTGGCATATAACATTTTGTAAATTTATGAGGTACAATATCTTGATTTGATACATGTATGTATTGTGAAATAAATGCTCAAATAAGGCAAACTAGCATATCCAACACCTCACATAATTACCTTTTTTTGTGTGTATGATGAGGACATTTTAGATCTACTTTCTTATGAACTTTCAAGTACATAATATAGTACTGTTGACTATAGTTATGCTGTGCATTAGATCTCCAGTACATATACATTTCTTTATTTTTTATTAGTTTCAAGTATACAGTACATTGTTTAGACATTTACATAGTTTATAAAACGATCCCCCTAATTGCTCCTTCTCTCCTCTGGTTTTCCACCTAGCCAATATATTAGTGCTAACTGCATTCACTAGGCCGTGCTCCCCATCCCCGTGACCATCTATCAACTACTAATTTGTACTTCTTTAACCCTTCACCCATTCTCTCAGTCCCCCAACCCCCCATTACTCTGTCCGTCACCAAATTGTCCTCTATATTTGTGAGTTTGTTTTTGATTAGTTTGTTCCTTTTGTTCCTTAGATTCCGCATACAAGTGAAATCGTATGGTATTTATCTTTCTCTGTCTGACTTATTTCACTCAGCATAATAACCTCTAGGTCCATCCATGTCATTGCAAATGGTAGGATTTCATTTTTTTAATGGCTGAATAATATTCCATTGTATATACGAACCATAACTTCTTTACCCAATCGTCTGTTGATGGGCATTTAGGTTGATTCTATGTCTTGGCTATTGTAAATTGTGCTGCCATGAATATCGGAGTGCATAGATCGTTACGAAGTATTGTTTTGGTTTTCTTTGGATAAATACCCGGAAGTGCAATTGCTGGGTCAAAAGGTATATCCATTTTTAATTTTTTGAGAAACCTCCAGACTGTTTTCCATAGTGGCTGTACCAATTTGCAATCCCACCAACAACGTATGAGGGTTCCCTTTTCTCTACATCCTTGCCAACACTTGTTGTTCTTTGATTTGTTGATGATAGCCATTCTGACAAGTGTGAGGTGATATCTCCTTGTGGTTTTAATTTGCATTTCTCCGATGATTAGTGACCTTGAGCATCTTCTCATATGTCTATTGGCCATTTGTGTTTCCTCTTTGGAGAAGTGTCTGTTCAGGTCTTCTGCCCATTTTTTAATTGGATTGTTTGTTTGGTTTTTGTTATTGAGTTGTATGAGTCCTTTATATATTTTTTAAACATTAACCTCTTATCAGATGTATCGTTAGTGGATACCTTCTCCCAATAAGCCAGTTGTTTCTTTGTTTCGTTGATGATTTCTTTTGCTGTACAAAAACTTTTTAGTTTGATACAGTCCCATTTGTTTATTTTTCCTTTTGTTTCCCTCACCTGGAGAGATATATCCAAAAAGAAATTCCTGTTAGTAATATCAGAGAGTTTACGGCCTATGTTTTCTTCTAGAAGTTTTATGGTTTCAGGTCTTACATTTAAGTCTTTAATCCATTTTGAGTCTATTCTTGCATATGGTGTAAGAAAGTGGTCCAATTTCTTTTTCTTTTCTTTTTTTTGCATATATCTGTCCGAGTTTCCTAGCATCATTTGTTGTAGAGACTGTCTTTACCCCATGGTATAGTCTTCTTCTATTTTATAGGCCTCCTTTGTCATATATTAAGTGAGCATGTAGGTGTGGATTTATTTCTGGGCTCTCTGTTCTGTTCCATTGATCAATGTATCTGTTTTTATGACAGTACCATGCTGTTTTGATTACTGTAGGCTTGTAGTACAGTTTCATATCAGGTAGTGTGATACCTCCAACTTTGTTCTTCTTTCTCAAGATTGCCGTGACTATTCGGGGTCTTTTGTGGTTCCATATAAATTTTAGGATTATTTGTTCTAGCTCTCTGAAAAATGCCAATGGTATTTTGCTAGGGATTGCATTCAACCTATAGATTGCTTTGGGTCGTATGGCCATTTTAATGATGTCGATTCTTTCTACCCATGAGCATGGTACATACTTCCATTTATTTGTATCTTCTTCAATTTCTTTTTTCAATGACTTGTAATTTTCTGAGAGCAGGTCTTTTATCTCCTTGGTTAATTTGATTCCCAGGTATTTTATAGTTTTCGATACAATTGTAAGTGGGATTGTTTTCTTAATTTCTCTTTCTGAAAGTTTATCATTGTTGTATAAAAATGCCACTGACTTCTTCTATCTTATTTATGCATCCTCTCTGAAAACCCATTTTATTTCCTTTTTATCTCTTCCCTTTTATTTCTTTTAGATTGAACACTTTTGTCACTTCATTTTTTATCTCTACTAATTTCGAAGTTATACCTTGGTTTCTATTCTTTTTCTGATTACCTTGCATCTAATCAGAGTCTAAAGTTCATCAAACGTTTACCTTCATCCCAGATATCTCTCTTTATTCCCTCCCAACCAACATGTTATTGTCTGGTACTTTAATTATTTAATCCTTACAGACATTATTATTCCTGCTTTATATGGTCAATGTTTATTTACATTTGCCCACATAGTTACCACTTTCTTTGCTTTTTATTCCTTCTTGCACCTCAGACCTTCCATTTCTTCCAGAAGTACATCTAACAGGATCTTATTTAGTAAGTCTGAGGGTGATGAACTCTCTAAGGTCTGATTGTTGTTTCTGAGAGGAGATCTTAATTTTCCCTTGTTCTCGAATGAGATAGAAGCTAGGTATGTAATTATAGGTTTACAGGCTTATATGGTTCCTCTAGGGTTGAAGAAGAGTGTAGTTTTGGTTTTCCCTTATCCTGACAGTGCAGACCTTTGGAATTACCAGTTAATGTGGGGAAGGGTCTCCTCTATTCTCCATTACTCCATTACTCAGAAGGAGGAGCTGAGCCTTCACTTTCATCCCCTTCACCATTTAACAGAAGTCCAGATGTGATTTTGGGCAAATACCCTCAGGGAGAAATCCTCTCTGATGTTCCGATATTCTCCTTATCCTCTGGATTCAGACTTTGCTTCACATACTCTGCCTGTCAGTTTACCAACTATCTTTTTAGCTCTTCACTTTTCTAAAGTTTTTATGTTCACACATATATGTAATACACAATACAACATAGATGGAGGTATATAGATAGATGATAAACAGATGATAGATGATAGATAGATAGATGATAGCTATGTAGATGATAGATATATAGATGATAGATTGATAGATAAATAGATGATAGATATATAGATGATAGATGTGTATATATAGATGATCTGTATATATTTATATGAGAGAGAGAGAGACAGAGAGAGAGAGACAGAGACAGAGAGAGAGAAATAGGGTGATGTATACCTTATACATTTTTAGTTTTACATACGACAGTTGATCCAAGTAACCTAGCCTGGAATTGCTGCAACCAGGAAATCTGTGTCATTATTCTTTTCAATATCGTCTCTCCACTTTTTTCCTTCTGAGACTCTAAACATTTGTCAGATTCTCTCATTCTGTTCTCCATGTCTCTTAAACTCTCTTTAATATCTTCCATTTCTGTATCTCTGTATGTTGTTTTTGGAATATGTTCTTCCCATATCTCTTTTGATTCACTATCTTTTCAATTACTTCTAACTTGATATTTAACTTGTGCCTTGAGCTTTTTATTTTAATTATTATATTTTTCATTGCTTTAAGTTCAACTCATTTTCTTCAAGTGTGTCTGCTCATTACTTATTGGTTTAAATTGTATGCTTATCTTTGTAAATGTATACCTTATTTTTTAAAACATTTTATATATAACTTATGTACCGAATAGTCCCAACATCATTTGTTTTGAGGATTTACATCGATTTTTCTTTTCTCTTATTTCTACTGATTTTTACCAATGGAGGGTATGTGGTGTTTGGTAATATTTGTTTGTGAGATGATATTCCATTTAATCTGTGTTAAATTTTATGGGCCTGATTTAGGAAAAGTTTTTTCTGAAAAGAGATTGATTCAAATTCTGCTGGTAGAAGTGAGTATTCCCATTCTAAGATCAATTCAGCTTCTCTTTTTAGGATTTTGTCTCTGAGCTGTACTCTCAGACTAGTTTTCCTGTCTCCTTGTTGCCTCAATTATCATAATCCATAAAAATAGTTGCTACAGGATCCAGGTTTCATGGCAACTCAGTTTCCCCCACCCCACATTTTCTACACTCTGGCTCGACAACTGTTGGACTTCTTGTCTTTGTCAATCTCCTTGCCTCTGAGGCTTTGGACACTAGTGGATAATTCCTGGATATTCCCACTATTTCACAGTATTATCACCCAAACTGCTGCATTCTTGACTGCACCCCATGCCCAGCTCTTATTGTTTGGCAACAGCGGTAGTGCAATATTGCTGAAAAACTTACCCACCTTTTGTTAGAGGTACAGTGTATCATATCTGGGGCTTAATTTTTGTGAAGGGCCTCTCAGAGCTCCTAGTCACCCATGATACAGGAAGTTTAATTCCATTCCTTCACTTTTTTAAATTAAAAAAATTTAATATTCATTCTGAAATAATCTCAGATTTATGAAAAAGTTGCAAAATTAGTATAAACATTTTTTAATACATTTCACCCAGCTTTCCCAAATGTTAACATCTTATATAACCATAAAACAATGTTGAAAACAGAAAATTAACATTGATACAATCCTAGTAAATAATCTACAGACCTTATTTGAATTTTGTCAATTGGCTCACTAATATAATGTTCAGAATTCTATATTGTATTTCACTGTCATGTCTACTTAATCTTCTCTGGCTTTTGACAGTTCTTCAGTCTCTTTCTGTATTTTATAACCTTGGCAAGTTTTGAAGAGTACTGGCCAGTTATTTCCTGTAATGTTCTTCAATTTCAGTTTGATGTGTTCTCATGATTAAATGCAAGTTATCCATGTTTGGCAAGAATGAGCTAGAAGTGATATTATGCCTTTCTTAGTACATCATTATTGAGGGTACATGCTCTCATACATCTAATTATCTTGATCACTTGGTTAAGGTGGTGTCTACCAGGATTCTCTACTGAAAAGTTATTCCTTTATTATTAACAAATAACTTGTGAAAATGTAATTTGAGAATATCCACTTTTAGCATCCACTGAGGATCCTTGCCTGAAATAATTATTTCTGTGTTGTTTGATGAATAGTAGTCTTCTATTTCTATCATTCTGTCTACATTTATTAATTTGAATTGTAATATAAGAAAGAGCTTTCCTTTCTCCCCTGTTTCTTTTTTATTCAATTATTTATAACAGAATGGACTCAAGAATATTTGTTTATGCTTTTTTTTTTTGCTCCAATTATCCAAGGTTTAGGTACTAGGAGCTCTTTAAGTTTGCTCCCGGGTCTTTTTGAAAAGTCCTTATCATCTTTTGAACGATTCCTTACTTTTCACACTTCAACATGTTTAAGCCCTCCCCCATTTCAAACCCACCTTTTAAAATTGATTCTTTTTACATATCTTTTTTGCCTTGATGTGGATTGATTCAAAATTTTTCTTCATTCCATATTCTATTTTTTTTTCCAATTTTGGAAATTATACATTTATGTCTCTTCTTTTAATGGCTAATCTAGATTATTTTAAATATTTTAGTTGAGCTATAATTATACTACAAATCTACCCACTTAAAGTATTCATTAATGAGATCCTTCGTAACTTTACTGAATGTGAAACTATCACCATAGTTTCAGAACATTTTTATCTCTTCAATAGATTCCCTCGTGCCCCAAAAGCCCCTTTCCACAAAACTGTTACTATTTGATCTGTCTGGCATCTCCTTGGAAAATCTCCATTCTCAGGATTGCCTTTATTTTCCCTTGTTCATTCAATGAGGCAAGTCTTATCCTTAGGGCCTTTCTAGAAAATAATCAATGATAATTATTTAACATTGCAGGTGCCAAAAAAAGTGTTGCTAATTACAGCAAATAAGAGACTTGCCAAAAACTTTAAAAGAAAAATCTTTTAGATGGATTAGATGTCCATAAAGGGATTCGAAAAGCCCCAAACTACTCCTGGGAATCTAGAAGGCCAAGTGCATGCCCAGAGCTGTGAGAATGCCCAGGAAATAGCTGAGGAGGCCATTATACATCACCTGTCACTGGCACTGAGAACCTACGCAAGAAGGAAGTCAAGGCTAAGTCAGAGTTTTAAACTGCTGGTGTTGAAGGCATGTACAAATACATACAAATTCCCTTGCTAAATGAAAAAGAAAATTCAATAGCCACACATTTCAAAGAATACAGACTTTACAGAATTAGTCCAGGAAAGTCAATAAACAAAAAAACAACAATAGTAGCATCAAAAACTAAAACAAACTCTGGTAAAAGGAGTATCAGATTTCCAGAGCAGCCATATTATATTACTTAAAGTACTAAACTTAAAACAAAAGTTAAGAGACATAAGAAAATAGAAAAGTATGGCCTATACATATGGAAAAAAAAGTCACTCACCTGAAGGAGCCCAGATATTGGACTTAGAAGACAAATACTTTAAGTCAGTTATTATAAATATGTTTAAAGAGCTAAAGCAAATTGTCACAAAGAATTAAAGGAAAATGTGAGAACAATGCCTCATTAATTAGAAATATCAGTAAATTGACAGATATAAAAAGGAATCACATAGAAATTCTTGCATTTAATAGTACAACTAAAATGAAAAAAATCACTAAAGAGACTTAATAGCAGATTTGTGTTGGGAAAAGAACAAATCAGTATATTTGAAAATAGGTTAATTGAGATTAACCACTCTGAGAAAGAGAAAGAAAAAGAATGGAAAAAAAATTAACAGAGTCTCATGGGTCTGTGGGAAACCATCAAGTGTGGCAACCACCATGTGCATAATGGGTGTGGCTATCTGATTATCAGATAAAATAAATTTTAAGACATAGTTATTATTAAAGATAAATAAGGACATTTTATAATGATGAAAATATCAGCGATAAAGCTATAACAATTATAAATATATGTATACTTAACAATAGACTCCCAAAATACATGAGGTAAAAATGACAGGATTGAAAGGAAAAGAGACAACTGAACAATAATAGTTGGAGACTTCAGTGCTGTACTTTCAATAAAGGATAGAACTCTTAGGCAAAAGATCAACAATTGAGATTATCCATTCTGAGAAAGAGAAAGAAAAAATTGCACAATGCTATAAATTAACTAAACTTAACAAAATATCTATAGAACACTCCCCAGAAAACAGAAAACTATACTTTCTTTTCAAGTATACATGGAACATTTCCTAGGATAGACCATATGTTAGGACATAAAACAAGCCTCAATAAATTTGAAAGGATTAAAATCATATAGCATATGTTCTTTTACCACAAATCATGATATTACAAAACAATAATAGAAGGGAATTTTTTTTTTGGAAATTCACAAATTTGTGGAATTAAACTATATACTCTTAAATAATAGAGAAATAATAACAAGGAAAATTAGAAAATACTTTGAGATTAAAAGCACAACTTTCCAAAACAGCTGAAGTAGTGCTAAGAGGACAATTTATAGCTCTGAACATCTATATTGAAAAAGAAGTAAGATCTCCAACTAATAACTTAACCATCCACCTTAAGAAACTAAGTAAAGAAGAGCAAACTAAATCCAGCAAGCAGAAATAAGAATAGAATAAATGCTTGAGTGAAAATAAGTGGAATAGAGACTAGAAAATCGATAGAGAATATTAACAAAAACAAAAACTGGTTCATTGACAAGATCAACAATACTGACAAATCTTTAAATAGACTGGCAAAGAAAAAAGAAAGACCGAAATTAGTAAAATCGAGAATGAAAATAAGGACATCACTAGCAACTTTAAAGAAAGAAAAAGGATTGCAAATGAATACTATGGATATATACCAACAAATTTAATAACATATAAAATAAACAGATTTATAAAAAAAAATACAAACTACTGAAACTGACTCAAGAAGAGGGAGAAAATATGAACAGACTTATAACAAATGAAAGAGATTGAATCAGTAATCAAAAACTTCCTACAAAGAAAAGCCCAGGACCCGATGACATCACTGGTGAATTCTATCAAATGTTTAAAGAAGAATTAACAGAAATAAGTGACATGATCAAAGTGGCAAAATAGTTTTCTAAAATCTTCCTCTCAAAGAACAGCAGTTTTAACAATCACCCACAGATAAGAGAGCCTTTGCGAAAGGTGGGAACCAAGTGGAAAAGTTACAGCACACCATTGGAGAAAAATGAAAGTTCAAGTTTTTATGAGCTCAAAATAGACTATTATACATATGAGACATTTTATATAAGCCTTATGGTAGCCACAAATCAAACTTACAGTAGATATACAGATGATAAACAGAAGGGAATCTAAGCATAACAATATGGAAAATCATGAATTCACAAAGGAAGACAACAAGAAAGGAAGAAAGTTACAAAGGAGATACAAAAAGCAAGAAAGCAATGAGACAGCATGAGTAAGTTTTACCTATCACTAATTACTTTAAATATAAACAAATTAATTTTTCCCATCCAAAAGCAATGTAACTGAATGGATAAAAAGCAAGATGGAACTATATACTGCCTACAGGAGACTCACTTCAGCTGTAAGAACACATATAAGCTTAAAGTGAAGGGATAGAAAAATATATTCAATACAAATGGAAACCAAGAAAGCAGTTGTGCTCTGCTTGTATCAGACAAAATAGACTTTAACTCAACAAAAGCAATAAAGAATGTTATTATATAGTAAAGAGGCCAATTCATCACAAGGAATAACAATTATAAATATGTATGCACCCAACATTGAAGCGCCTAAATATATTCAGCAAATACAAACGGATCAAAAGGGAGAAATAGACAATAATACAACAATAGTAGTGAATTTCAATACCCCACTTTCAGCAATGAATAAATCATCCAGACAGAAAATCGATAAGGAAACATTGGACTTGAACCATACTTTACAATAAACAAGTCTAAAAATATATGCAGAACATTCTACTCAATAACAGCTGAATAACACTCATCTCAAGTGCACCTGAAACGTTCTCCTGGATATATTATATATTAAATTACCAAACAAGTTTTAACAAATTTAAAAAGAATAAGATCATACCAATTGTCTTTTCTGACTACAATGGTATAAAACTAGAAACCAATGACAAGAGGAAAACTGGAAAATCCACAATGTGTGGATATTAAACAACACACTCATGAACAGGCATGTATCAAAGAAAATAAAAAGAGAAATAAAAAGTATGTTGAAACAAACAAAAATTGAAACACAATATACTAAACCTTATGGGATGCAACAAAAGCAGTTCTGAGAAAGATTTTATAGGAATAAATGCCTACTTTAAGAAAAAAAGAAAGATCTCAAATAAACAACCTAACTTTATACCTCAAGGAACTAGAAAAGGAAGAACAAACTAAGACTAAAGTTAGCAGAAGGAAAACAATAACAAAGATAAGAGTAGAAATAACTGAAATAGAGAACAGAAAAATAATGGAAAAGATTTTTAAAAACTAAGAGCTGGTTTTCTTTTTTTTGAAAAATTAAACAAAACTGGAAAACTTTGAGTTAGATTAAGAAAAAAAGAAACAAAAAAATAAAGTCTAAAATGAAAGAGGAGGCATTGCAACTGATACCATGGAAATATATAAGATAATAAGAGACTACTATGAAAAATTACATAGCTACAGATTGCATAACATAGAAGAAATGGATAAGTTTCCAGAAATATGAAACTTATCAAGACTGAATCATGAATAAATAGAAAATCTGAACAGACCAGTAACGAGTAAGGAAAATGAATCAGTAATCAAAACTTCACACCACAGAAAAGCCCAGGAATCAATAGGTTCACTGGTGAAATCTACTAAATATTTAAAAAAGAATTAATGCTGATAATTCTCAAACTCTTCTAAAAAATTAAAGGGTAGGAAACACTCTCAAACTCAATTTATGAGGTCAGCATTACCCTAATTCCAAAACCAGCTAAGGACGCTACCAAAAAAGAAAACTACAGACCAATAACCATGATGAACATGTATGCAAAAATCCTCAACAAAATATTAACAAAATGAATTCAACAAGACATTAAAATAATCAAACACCATAATAAACTGGGATGTATTCCTGAAATGCAAGGATGATTCAACATACACAACATACACAAATCAATAAATATGATACAGCTTATCAATAGAATGAAAGAAAAATCATATGATCATCTGACAGAATGCAGTATACTTTCATGATAAAAATGCTCAATAATTGGGTATATAAGAAACATATCTTAACATAATAAAAGCCATATGTGACAATCCCACAGATAATATACTCAAGTAAAAAGTTGAAAAAATTCCTCTAAGATCAGGAACAAGGCAATTGTGCCCACTTTCACCATTCTTATTCAACATAGTATTTGAAGTCCTAGCTAGAGCAATTAGACAAGAAAAAGAAATAAAAGGCATTCAAATCAGAAAGAAAGAAATAAAATGGTCTCTGTTTCCAGATGACATGATCTTATATAAGAAACCGTAAAGACTCCACCAAAAAACCTTTAGAACTAATAAATGAATTCAGTAAAATTGCAGGATAAAAATTCAACTTACGAAAACTAGAAATTAGTTGTGTTTCTATATAGTAATAACAAAATAGCTGAAAAAGAAAATTTAAAAATTCCATTTATGATAGCATCAAAAAAAAAATATTTAGGCATAAATTTAACCAAGAAGGAAAAATTCTCTACATTGAAAAGTATGACATTGATGAAAGAAATTGAGGAAGTGACAAATAAATGGAAAGATATTGCATGCTCATGGATTGAAAGACTTAATATCATAAAAATTTCCATACTACCATACAATCTACAGATTCAATGCAATTCCTAAAAAATTCTAATTCATTTTTTTCACAGAAATAAATCCTCAAATTTGTATAGGACCACGAAAGACCACAAATAGCCAAAGCAATTTTGAGAAAGAAGAGCAAAGCTGAAGACATTCCCATTCATTTCAAACTATATTACAAAGCTGTGGTAATGAAAAAAGTATGGTAATGGCATAAAGACAAACACGCAGACCAGTGGAACAAAATAGAGAGCCCTGAAATAGAAAGTAGATACATGGTCAGCTAATCTTTGATAAGAGAATCAAGAATATACAAAAGAGAAAGAATAGTATATTGAAAAAAATGGTGTGGGGAAAACTGAATATTCACATGCAAAATAATGATATTGTGCCCCTACCTTACACCACTGAAAATTAACTTGAAATGGATTAAAGGCTTTACTGTAGGACCTGAAACCATAAAACTCCTAGAAGAAAACTTAGTATAAAAAGGTCTTTTACATTGTTTAGACAATAATTTTTAAAAATATGTTGCCAATAGCACAAGCAACAAAAGCAAAAATAAACAAATGGGACTATATAAAACTAAAAAGCTTCTGCACAGAAACGAAGTAAAAAAGCAGCCTATGAAATAGAAGAAAATACTTGCAAAGCATTTATCCGATAAGAGGTCAATATTCAAAATATATAAGAAACTCGTACAACCAATGTCATAAAAACAAATAGTCCAATTAAAAATGGACAAAGGACCTGAATAGACTTTTTTTTTCAAAGCAGATACACAAATGGCTAACAGGTGTAAGGAAAGGTGCTCAACATCACTAACCATCAGGGTAATGCAAATCAAAACCACAATGAGAAATACCTCATACCTGTTAGAATGAGTATTACCAAAAAGACTAGCGATAACAAATGGTGGTGAGGATTTGGTGAAAAGGAAACCCTTGTGCACTGTTTAAAGATGCGTAAATTGGTACACCAAGTATGGAAAACAGAATGGAGTGTCCTCAAAAATTAAATTAAAAATAGAACTAATATATGATGTAGCAATCCCACTTCTGGGTATATATCTGAAGAAAAAAATGAAATTCTTATCTCAAAGACATATTTGAATTTCTATGGTCACTGCATCATTATTCACCATAACCAAGATGTGGAAACTATCTAAGTACCATTAATAGAATAGAATGTTATTCAGTCATAAATAAGAAGGAAATCCTGCCACTTGTGATGACATGAATGTACCTTGAGGACATTGTACTAACTGAAATGGATCAAAGATAACTATTGCATGATCTCATATGTGGAATCTATATATCTATCTGTGGTTGCCAGGGGCTGTGGGGTATGGTGGAAATGGGGTGATGTTGATCAAAGGGCACGAACTTCTAATTTAAAAAAATGAGTAAGTACAAAATAAATATTCAAAAGTCAGTGGCATTTTTATACAACAATGATAAACTTTCAGAAAGAGAAATTAAGAAAGCAATCCCACTTACAATTGTATTGAAAACTATAAAATACCTGGGAATCAAATTAACCAAGGAGATAAAAGACCTGCTCTCAGAAAATTACAAGTCATTGAAAAAAGAAATTGAAGAAGATACAAATAAATGGAAGTATGTACCGTGCTCATGGGTAGAAAGAATCGACATCATTAAAATGGACATACTACCCAGAGCAATCTATAGGTTGAATGCAATCCCTAGCAAAATACCATTGGCATTTTTCAGAGAGCTAGAACAAATAATCCTAAAATTTATATGGAACCACAAAAGACCCCGAATAGTCACGGCAATCTTGAGAAAGAAGAACAAAGTTGGAGGTATCACACTACCTGATATGAAACTGTACTACAAGCCTACAGTAATCAAAACAGCATGGTACTGTCATAAAAACAGATACATTGATCAATGGAACAGAACAGAGAGCCCAGAAATAAATCCACACCTACATGCTCACTTAATATATGACAAAGGAGGCAAGACTATACCATGGGGTAAAGACAGTCTCTACAACAAATGATGCTAGGAAACTCAGACAGATATATGCAAAAAAAAGAAAAGAAAAAGAAATTGGACCACTTTCTTACACCATATGCAAGAATAGACTCAAAATGGATTAAAGACTTAAATGTAAGACCTGAAACCATAAAACTTCTAGAAGAAAACATAGGCCGTAAACTCTCTGATATTACTAACAGGAATTTCTTTTTGGATATATCTCTCCAGGTGAGGGAAACAAAAGGAAAAATAAACAAATGGGACTGTATCAAACTAAAAAGTTTTTGTACAGCAAAAGAAATCATCAACGAAACAAAGAAACAACTGGCTTATTGGGAGAAGGTATCCACTAACGATACATCTGATAAGAGGTTAATGTTTAAAAAATATATAAAGGACTCATACAACTCAATAACAAAAACCAAACAAACAATCCAATTAAAAAATGGGCAGAAGACCTGAACAGACACTTCTCCAAAGAGGAAACACAAATGGCCAATAGACATATGAGAAGATGCTCAAGGTCACTAATCATCAGAGAAATGCAAATTAAAACCACAAGGAGATATCACCTCACACTTGTCAGAATGGCTATCATCAATAAACCAAAGAACAACAAGTGTTGACAAGGATGTAGAGAAAAGGGAATCCTCATACATTGTTGGTGAGATAGTAATTGGCACAGCCACTATGGAAAACAGTCTGGAGGTTTCTCAAAAAATTAAAAATGGATACACCTTTTGACCCAACAATTACACTTCTGGGTATTTATCCAAAGAAAACCAAAACAATACTTTGTGAAGATCTATGCACTCCGATATTCATGGCAGCACAATTTACAATAGCCAAGACATAGAATCAACCTAAATGCCCATCAACAGACGATTGGGTAAAGAAGTTATGGTTCGTATATACAATGGAATATTATTCAGCCATTAAAAAAATGAAATCCTACCATTTGCAATGACATGGATGGACCTAGAGGTTATTATGCTGAGTGAAATAAGTCAGACAGAGAAAGATAAATACCATACGATTTCACTTGTATGCGGAATCTAAGGAACAAAAGGAACAAACTAATCAAAAACAAACTCACAAATATAGAGGACAATTTGGTGACGGACAGAGTAATGGGGGGTTGGGGGACTGAGAGAATGGGTGAAGGGTTAAAGAAGTACAAATTAGTAGTTGATAGATGGTCACGGGGATGGGGAGCACGGCCTAGTGAATGCAGTTAGCACTAATATATTGGCTAGGTGGAAAACCAGAGGAGAGAAGGAGCAATTAGGGGGATCGTTTTATAAACTATGTAAATGTCTAAACAATGTACTGTATACTTGAAACTAATTAAAATAAATAATTTTTTTAAAAAAGATGGAAGATTTAAACTTCAATACATCAATAACCACTTCGAAGATAAATAGACTTAAATGTTTCAGTTAGGAGATAGAGATGATCACACTGAGTAAAACAAACAAGTAAAAAGCAAAACAAGAACAGTATTTAAATAAACAGTGTCTAGAACTTGATAAATTGTATCTAGAAAAATCTTCAGTAAACATCGTACTTAGTGGAAAATTAATGGAATGATTTCATTAAAGTAAAAAGTGAGACCAGGGTTCTTTTATCTTCTTTCTCAATATTGTGTTAAAGGGTTTGACCTAGGCAAACATGCAAAAAATAAATAAATAAAGAATATGAGAATCAAAAAATAAAAGAAAATTTTACTTATTATAATTCAATATGATTGACAATATAGAAAATCCAAGAAACCTACTAGTGTTTAGATTTAATCAGAGTTCAACAGGGTTGCTGGATAAAGATAAAGATAAAAACAGCACCCCTATAAACAGTAATAATCAATTTAAATGAAATTTATTAAAGAGAACCCATTCATAAAAAGAAATGAATTCATTCAAAATAATAGGAGATAAAAAGGAAACACTTGTATTAGTTTTATTTTGCTACATAAAAAATTTCATAAACCAAGAGGCTTAAAACAATACAAATTCATTATATCACAGTTTCTCTGTGTCAGGAGTCTGGGCACTGCTTAACTGGGTCCTCTGCTCATGGTCTCATCAGGCTGCAGTTAAGGTGTTGACAGGGCCTGGGGTATCATCTCAGGCTCTGGGTCTTCTTTTAAGTTTACGTGGCTGTTGGCAGCATTCAGTCCCCTGCTGCTGTCATGCTGAGGACCCTGTTTTCTTACTGACTGCAAACAGGGGCTTGCTCTCAGCTCTTAAGATTCATCCTCAGGTCCTAGCTATGAAGCCCTCTCACAGCATAGCAGTTTACTTCTTCAAAGCCAGCAGGAGAATCTCACTTCAGTTAACTATGATGGAGTCTTATGTAATATAATGTAATCATGAGATTAACTATCCCATCCTATTCACATCCACAATCAAGGGAAGAGAATTATAAAGGCATGCTTACCAGGAAGGAGAAATCTTGAGGACCACCATAGAATTCTGCCTACTCACTTAAGAATGAATGTAACAATTGCTATTAGTAATATTTTTTCTGATATGTTGCCTCAGGCAAGGGAAGCAAAAGAAAAAATAAACAAATGGGACTGCATCAAACTAAAATGTTTTGCACAGCAAAGTAAACCATCAACAAAATAGAAAGACAACCTACTGAATGAGAGAAGATATTCACTAATGATACACCTGATAAGGGATTCATATCCAAAATATATGAAGAACTCATGCAACTTAACACCAAAAAACTAACAATCCAAATAAAAATGAGCAAAGGACCTAACAATTCTCCAAAGAGGACATACAGATAGATAGCCAGTAGACATGAAAAGATGCTCAACATCACAAAAAATGCAAATTAAACTACAATGAGATATCATTTCACATCTTTCAGAATGACCATCATCAACAAATCAAGAAAAAAGTGTTGGCAAGGATGTGGAATAAAGGAAATCCTCATGCACTACTGATGGGATTGCAGATTGGTGCAGCCACTATGAAAAACAGTATAGAGGTTCCTCAAAACATAAAAAGTAGAACTACTATCTGACTGACCCAGCAATTCCACTTCTGGGCATTTATCCAAAGAAATGCAAAACACTAATTAGAAAAGATATATGTACCCTTATGTTCATTGCAGCATTATTTACAATAGCCAAGATATGGAAGCAACCTAAGTGCCCATCAATAGATGATTGGATAAAGAAGAAACAGTATAGATATACAATGGAGTATTATTCAGTCATAAGAAAGAATAAAGTTTTACCATTTGTGACAACGTGGAGGGACCTGAAAAGTACTATGCTAAGTGAAATAATTCAGACATAGAAAAACCAATGCCATATGATCTCACTTATATGTGGTATCTAAAGAACAAAATAAACAAACAAAATAGAAACAGACTCATAGATGCAGGGAATAACCTGAAGGTTGCCAGATAGGAAGGAGCTTGAGGGATGGGGTGAAAAAGTAAAGAGATTAAGAAGCACAAGGAGTTACGAAATAATCATGAGGATATAGAGTAAAGCATAGGGAATAGGTTCAATAATATGTTAATAACTATGTATAGTGCCAGGTGGATGCTAGACCTGTTAGGGGGATCATTTCATAAATTATATAAATGTCTAACTAGTATGCTGTATACCTGAAACTAATATAAAATAATATGGAATGTCGACTGTAATTGAAAAATCAAAAAAGGGCGGGAAAGGTGAAGGGGAAGTTCATACTTCCAGGTATAAAACAAATAAGTCATGGGGATGTGGTGTACAACATGGAGAATATAGTCAATTATATTGTGATAGCATTGTATGGTGTCAGATGGTTGCTGGATTTCCTATGGTGATTACTTCTTTACGTATATAAATGTTGAGTAACTCTAGTGTACATCTGAAACTAATGTAATATTGTGTGTTAGATTCATTTTAATTAAAATATTTTTAAAAGAATTTAGTGAAAAATATGCAAGATATTTTTGAGAAAAATATGAAACATTATTGAACATCAAAAAGAAACTACTTGAATTAATGGAGAGCTATAACAAGTTATTGTATGGTAAGATTCAGTATTGTAAAGCTGTTGACTCTCTTCGATTAATCTCTAAATTAAATTAAATTCCAAATCCAATAGAATTTTTAATAGAATTTGTCAAACTGTCTTTAAAATTCATATGTAACAGATTTGTTTGAGAATAACTAACACAGTTCTGAAAAAGAATGAAGGGAGGAGGTAACTTGTTATACTAGATATGAAGATTTATTTTAAAGCTACAGTAATTGAAACAGTGAGAGTCAGGTGTAGGAATACACAAATTGACTACCAGAAGAGAATAGAAACCCCAGAAACAGGTTCATAGAACTCAGATTAGTATAGAAGTGGCACTTTAAACACCAGGGGAAAGAAAGAATATTTAATATAGGGTGTTGGAACAACACATTTTTACATGGAAAAAATATAATTACATCACTACCTTGTATCTTACACAGAGAACAATTCTAGATGAGCTAAAACTCTGAACGTGAGCAATTTTTTAGATATATTAAAAGAAAATATATGAAGAAGTAATATGACCTTGGAGTAAGAAAGGTTTTTTTTTTTCAATTACAGTTGACATACAATATTATGTTAGTTCAGGTGTACAACACAGTAATTAGACATTTATAACACTTAAGAAGTGATCACCTCAATAAATCCAGTATTCATCTAACACAGTACATAATTATTACAACACCACTGACTATATTCCCCATGCTATACTCTACATCTCCATGACTATTTTGTAACTAGCAATTTGTACCTCTTTTAATCCCTTATCCCCTTCACCCATCCTCCTAACTCCCCCATGCAGCAACCATCAAAGTGTTCTTTGTATCTATGAACTTTCTATTTTGTTTGTCATTTATCCTGTTCCCTAGATTTCACATATAAGTGCAAGCATATGACATTTGTCTTTCTCTGTTTTAACTACATTCAGCACAATACCTTCTAGGTCTATCCATATTGTTGGAGATGGCAAGATTTCATTTTTACGACTGAGTAATATTCCATTGTATGCGCGCGCGCGTGTGTGTGTGTGTGTGTGTGTGTGTGTGTGTGTGTATTTACCATCTCGTCTTTATCCATTCATCCACTGATGCATACCCAGGTTGCCTCCATATCTTGCCTATTGTAAATAATACAGCAAAGATTTATATATAATATCTCTTTCAAGTAGTGTTTTGTTTTTCTTCATATAAATATCCAGAAGTGGAATTACTGGGTCCTTCTTCATCTCTGGTTATAACCTTTTTTTTTTTTTAAGTCTATTTTGTCTGGTATAAGTTTTACTACTCCGGCTTTTCTTTTTCACTTCCATTTTCATGAAATATCTTTACTTTCAGTCTGTGTGTGTCTTTCAATCTGAAATTAGTCTCTTGTAAGAAGCATAGTAAAGGTTTTATTCATCAAGGTACAAAAAGCCAAAACCATAAAGGAAAACAATTTGACTTCATTAAAATGAAAACTTCTATAAAATAAAGCACTGTAAACAAATTTATAAGACAGGTGTCATTATCAGAAAAGATATTTGCAACACACATGACAAAAAACTGGTATAAAGAATTCCCACTGTATAATAAGAAAAAGACAGACAAAAATTAACAAAGAGGCAAAGTATCTGAAAACACTATTATACAAAAAAAGAAAACCAAATGAAAGGATGCTCAACCTCAATAATATCAAGAAAATATAAGTTAAAAAAATGAAAAACCTTTTCACATCCATCACATTGACAAAAATTTTAAGCCTTTTGATATAAGATATGTGGAACGATAGAATCCCTCACATACTGCTGGTGGAAGTGTAAATTGAGACAACCACAATGGAGAGCATTTTGGCACTATTGAATAATATAAAAGTTATATTTACCATATTACCCAGTATTTTCACTTTCACTTATTTTCCTGAACAACTCTCTAACATGAGCACAAGGAGAATGTAGTAAGATGTTCATCGCACAATTATAATAGTATAACATTGGATAATATGTAAATGTCTTCAATAAGATAAATAAAATGTAGTATACTCCTACAATCAAATACTACACAGTAGCTAAAGAAATGAACTGGATCTATATGTATTATCAACATTTGAGTGAAAAAATCAAGTTGTGATATATGTAATAAACATATATTATGCATTAATATACATTGTGTATGTATGTATAGTCTGAAATTATTTCTATAAAATCAAAAAGTGCACAGTGCAATACTTTATTAGTTACAGAGACATAAATGTATGTAAGTATTATTAAAGTATGAACGCCAAACTCACAATACTATTTGTGTCTGGGTGGGAAGAGAGGAACAAAATTAAGGATGGGTAGACAAAGAGTACTTCAACTTACTTGCTTAATTCCTTTTAAAATTTCTTCTAAAAGCGTAAGTTTGAAATAGATATAATTAAACCTTAACAATTGATAATCCTGGGTGTGTGGACGTTAATTATATTATTCTTTGTTTTTTTCTACATTTTTTAAATTACAAAATAAAATATGCCATAGAAGACAAAATTGGAGGCTCTTTCCAAATGATGCTAACACATTTTAGAGCCAATTCTAGGATGTTTGTGCTGAGCAGCAACCAAAAGTGTAAAGGGAACAAAAGGAAAAGGAGATGATATGCATAACTATCACGCTGTTCCCATGGACACGCTACTCAAGTATTCTTGTCTATTTGTAAATTATATTAGTCCTCCCAAAGCTCAAAATGATATGATGTGATGACTAATACACCATTATTATGCTTATGCATTCTATGAGGACAAAACTATAATGCTCTGGGCAGTAGCTGTATAAAATGTTAAGTTTTATAGGAAGATAATAATATAGGTACAAAATTATTGAAATCCTTGCATATTAAAAGAAGATTTCTAAAAAGGGATTTGATAGAATAGAAGCCCTCTTATCCAAAGCAATTACAATTGTAGTCAGCCAGCTAATGGGAAAAGTCAGTAAAGCAGGGATTCCAGGTCATGAAACAGGCCTCAATAAATTTAAAATGTTGAAATCATACCAATGATGTTTTCCAAACATGATAGAATTAAATTAGAAATCACAAACAGAAAGAAGTTTCAGAAATTCACAAACATATGGAAATTCAACGATACCCTCCTACATAAATAATAGGCCAGAGAAGTAATTGTAAGTGAAATTAGAAAATACTTGAAGGTGGATGAAAATGAAAACACAACATACCAAAACTTACAGAATGCAGCTAAAGTAGTGCTTACAGGGAAATGTATAGTTTTAAAAGCCTATATTTTAAAAAGTGGAGAGTTCTCAAGTCAATAATCTAATCTTCCACCTTAAGAAACTAAGAAGGACAAACTAAACCCAAAGTAAGCATAAGGAGGATATAATAAAGAGTTGAATGCAAATAAATGAAATGGAGACAGGAAAAATAATGAAGAATATCAACAAAATCAATAATTTGTTAACTGAAAAGATCCACAATATTGACAAACCTTTAGCTAGACTGACAACAAAAAAGGAGCGAAGAATCAAATTATTAGAATAAGGAATGAAAAAAGGGAAATCACTAGCAACTTTAAAGAAATAAAAAGGATTATAAATGAATATTATGGAAAATTGATAACATATTTAATAACTTATATAAACTAAGAAAAGCTGTAAAGATGCACAAACTACTGAAATTGACTCAAGAAGAAAGGAAAAATATGAATAAACCTATAACAAATAAAGAGATCGAATTAGTGATCAAAAAAATTTCCATAGAGAAAAGCCTAGGACTAGATGATTTCATTAGTAAATTCTACCAAATGTTCAAAAAAGAATTAACATCAGTCCAATACAAGTTCTTCTGGAATACAGAAGAGGAAATAGCACTTCTTATATAAGGCCAGTATTACCCTGATACCAAAACCAAAGTCATTATCAAGAAATAAAATGAAAGACTAATATCCCTTATGAATATAGGTGCAAAAATTCTCATCAAAATGCTAGCAACTGAATTTAGCAGCCCATATAAAATATTATACACCATGACCAAATAGGATTTAACCTACAAATGTAAGGTTGGTTTAATACATAAGACTAAAGCAATGTAATACACCTTATTAATAGAATAATGAATAAAAACCATACAGTCATCTCAGTACACACAGAAAAAGCATTTGACCAAATCCTATACACTTTCACAATAAGAACACTCAGGAAACTAGCAATAAAGTGGAACTTCTTCAACCTGATCAAAGCCATTCATGAAAAAAATCTGCATCTGATATCATACTTAATGATGAAAGACTGAATGTTTCCCCTTGAGACCAGGAAGAAGACAAGGATGACCACTCTCATCACTTTTATTTAACATTGTAATCGAGGTTCCAGCCAGTGTAACTGGGAAAGCAAAGAAATAAAAAGCATCCGGATTGGAAAGAAAGAAGTTAAACTCTGTGTATTCACAGATGATGCGAACTTGCATACAGAAAATTCTAAACAATCCACACAAAAAAATCATTAAAACTAATAAGCAAGTTCAACGAGATTATAAGACATAAGATCCATAATATAAAAATTCATTGTTTTTTCAAACACTGAAAATAAATACTTTAAAACTGAAATTAAGAAAAAATTCCACTTATGAAAGCATCAAATAATTAAAATACTTACAAATAAATTTAACAAAAGAACCACAAGACTTGTACTCTGAAAGCTACAGAAAATCATTGAAAGAAATTTTAAGAACTAATTAATAGAGGGCATACTGATGTCAATTATTAATAGATGTAAATTCTCCTAAAATTAGTGTGCATATTTAATGAAATTCTTATCAAAATCCCAGTAAAATGTTTTGCACATATAGACAAGGTTATTCTGAAATTTATAATAGAATAGCAAAGGAAGTACAATAGGTAAAATGATTTTACAGATGAATAACAAAGTAGGAGGACCTACTCCAACTGATTCTAAGACATATTATATAGCTACAATAATCAAGACTGTGTGTTATTGGTAGAGGGATAGACACATAGATCAATGGAACCGATAGAGAAACAAGAAATAGACTCACAAAAGTTCGGCCAACCGATTTTTGAAAAAGATGCAAAATAATTTTAATGTAGAAAAATATAGCCTTTTCAACAAATGGTGCTGGAGCAAGTGCATGCCCATAAGCAAATATAGGAACCTCGACCTAAATCTCAAACCTTATACAAAAATCAACTAAAAATGAGTTACAGATTTTAACATAATATGTAAAATTATAATAATCTAAAAGGAAACAGAAGAAAATCTTCAAAGCCTAAGGTTTTATGAAGTGTTCTTGGGCTTTACACCAAAAACATTTGGAAATTGCATATCTGATATAGAACTTCTATCTAAAATTTATAAAGAAATCTCAACACTCACAGTAAAAATTAGACAATCCAATTAGAAAATAGGCAAAAGATAGAAGGAACATACCTAAACATAATAAAGACCATATATAACACATCCACAGCTAATATTGTACTCAGTGGCGAAAAGCTAAAAATGTTTCCTTAAGATCAGGAGCATGACAAGGATATCCACTTCACCACTTTTTTTCAACAGAGTATTGGAAGTCCTAGCCATAGCAGAAAAGAAAAAGAAATAAAAGGCATTCAAATTAGAAAGGAAGAAGTAAAATTGTCGTTATTTGCCAATGACATGATACTCTACATAGAGAATCCTAAAGAGTCCACCAAAAAAACTATTAGAACTGATAAATGAATTCAGTTAAGAAGCAGAATACACAGTTAATATTCGTAAATTGAATGCATTTTTATACACCAATATCAAACTATCAGAAAGAGAAATTTAAAAAACAATCCCACTTACAATTGCATCAAAAACAATGAAATGCCTAGGAATCAAATTAACCAAGAAAGTAAAAGACCTGTACTCAGAAAAGTATAAGGCATTGCAAAAAGAAATTGAAAAAGATAAATGGAAGTATATATCATGCTCATGGATAGTAAGAATTATCATCATTAAAATGCCAATCCTACCTAAGGCAATTTACAGATTCAATGCAATAATGAAATCATTATCAAAATACCAATGTCGTTTTTCAAAGAAACAGGACAAATAATCCTAAAATGTATGTGAAACCATAAAAGATCCTGAATAGCCATGGCAATCTTGAGAAAGAAGAACAAAGTTAGAGGTATCACGCTACCTGACATTGAACTATACTACAAGGTACAGTAATCAAAACCGCATGGTACTGGCATAAAAACAGATACATTGATTAATGGAATAGAACAAAGAGCCCAGAAATAAATCCATATCTATACACTCACTTAATATATAAAAAGGAGGCAAGAATATACAAGGGGTTAAAGACAGTCTCTTTAACAAATGGTGTTGGGAAAATTGGACAGACATGGCAAAAAATGAAACTGGACCACCTTCTTACACTTTATACAAGAATACACTCAAAATAAATTAAAGACTTAAATGTAAGACCCAAAACCATAAAACTTCTAGAAGAAAACATAGGCAGTAAACTCTCTGATATTGCTACTAGTAATTTCTTTTCAGATATAGCTCTCAGACAAGGGAAACAAAAGGAAAAATAAATAAATAAGGCTATATCAAACTAAATAGGTTTTGTACAGCAAAAGAAACCATCAACAAAACAAGAAGACAACCTAATGAATAGGAGAAGATATTTGCATATGATATATCCGATAAGAGGTTATTATCCAAAACATATAAAGAACTCATACAATTCAACACCAAAAAAAAAAATTCAATTAAAAAATGGGCAGAAGACTGAACAGCTATTTTTCCAAAGAAGAAACACAGATGGTCAATAGACATATGAAAAGATGCTCAAGGTCACTAATCATCAGAGAAATACAAATTAAAACCACAAGGAGAATGACTATCATCAATAAATCAAAGAACAACAAGTGCTGGCAAGGATGTAGAGAAAAGGGAACCCTCATACATTGTTGGTGGGATTGCAAATTGGTACAGCCACTATGGAAAACAGTCTGAAGATTCCTCAAAAAATTAAAAATGGATTTACCTTATGACCCAGCAACTGCACTTCTGGGTATTTATCCAAAGACAACCAAAATAATAATTCGTAAAGATCTATACACCTTTATGTACATGGCAGCACAATTTACAATAGCCAAGATATGGAAGCAACCTAAATGTCCATCAACAGATGATTGGATAAAGAAGTTATGGTTCATATATGCAATGGCATATTACTCAGCCATTAAAGAAATGAAATCCTACCATTTGCAACAACATAGATGTACCTAGAGGGCATTATGCTGAGTGAAATTAGTCAGACAAAGATAAATACAATATGATTTCACTTATATGTGGAATCTAAGGAACAAAAAGAACAAACAAGTCAAAAACAGATTCACAAATATGTAGAACAATCTGGTGATTGCCAGGGGAAAGGGGTCAGGGGTGTAGAGATCATGATGAAGGGTTAAAGGAGTACAAATTAGTAGCTGATAGATGGTCACGGGGATGGGGGTCATGGCATAGGGAATGCAGTCAGCAATAATGTAATGTTTATGTGTAGAGACAAAGGAGTAATAGAGTAATCAAGAGGATCATTTCATAAACTATTTAAATATCTAACCAATGTACTGTATACTTTAAACTAATAATAAAATAAAATAAAATTAGTTTTAGGTGTACACAGTGATTTGACACATACATATATCTTACCATGCGATTATCACAATAATTCTAGTAACTATCTGTCATCGCGCAAGGTTATTACGATATTATCAATTATATTCCCTGTGCTCTACACTACATCTTTGTGGTTTATTTAGTTTATAACTGGAATTTTGTACTTCTTATTCCCCTTCACTTTTTTCATCCATCCTCCCACTCTCCTCCTCTCTGGCAATCGTCAGTTGGTTCTCTGTATCTATGAGTCTGTTTCTGTTTTGTTTGTTGATCTCGTTTTATTTAGATTCAACATATGTGAAATTGTTCAGTATTTGTCTTTCTCTGACTTATTTCATTTAACATAATACAGTCTAGGTCCATCTGTGTTATCACAAATGGCAAGATTTCATTCTTTTTTATTGCTGGGTAATATTCCACTGTATATATATAACACATCTTTATCCAATCACCTAGCAATTGACACCTAGGTTGCTTCCATATCATGGCTGTTGCAAATAATTTTGTAATGAATTTTAAAAAGCATATATAACTTTTAAAATTAGCGTTTTCATTTTCTTTGGATAAATACCCAGAAACGTAACTGCTAGGATATATGGCAATTCTATTTTTAATTTTTCAGAAACCTTCACTCTGTTTCCTCTAGTGATTGCACCAATTTACAATTCCACCAAAAATGCACGAAAGTTCCCTATTCTCCACATCCTCACCAATGCTTGTTATTTTTTGACCTTTTGATAATAGCCATTCTGACGGGTTTAGGGTTATCTATCATTGTGGCTTGTATTTGCATTTTCCTGATGATTATTGATGTTTTTGAATCAGATTTTTTTTGGTGTCTAGTCATATGCGTCCCTTATATGTATTGAATATTAACTCCTTATCAGATGTCATTTGCAAATATCTTCTCCAATTCAATCTTTTTGTTTTATTAACACTCCTTTGCTGTGCAGAAAGTTTTTAGTTTGATGTAGTCCCAGTTATTTATTTTTACTTTTGTTGTTCTTGCCCAAGGAGACATATCCAAAAAGATATTGCTAATACCAATGTCAAAGATTTTACTGCTTAAGTTTTCCTAGGAGTTTTATTGTTTCAAGTCTTACATTTAAGTCTTTAATCCATTTTGAGTTTATTTTTGCATATGACATATGTGAAATTCCTTTCATATCACAATCTTCAAATGACAAAATTATAGAGATAGAGAACAGATTAGTGGCTGCCAAGGGTTAGGGATTGCTGGGGTTGGGGAAGGAATGTATGTAAGTATAAAGGTATAACATCAGGGGACCATTGTGGGTATGAAATAGTATTGTATGTTGATTGCGATGGTGGTTACACAAATCTAGATACTTTATACCAATGTCAACTGGGAAAACTGGGTGAATAGTACACTTGACCTCTTTGTACTATCTTTTTAACTTCCCGTGAATCTATGAGTTCAAAATAAAGAGTTTCTTTGACAGACAAAACAGGTTGCTTACAAATTGAGTTATCACTGTAATACTCAATGCCAATAAAACAATGGATCTATGTTTATAGATTTGAATGAAAAGAATTGTGACCTAAGAATTTTATACTTAGTCAAATTGTCTTTCATATATGAAGGAAATAGAAAGATATGTTCAACTTTATTTCTTTATTATACAAGGCATTTTGAGCTCCTATTCTGTACCAGATAATGTGCTTGGTGTTGAGGATAAAATAGCGAAAATACAGATATAATTCCTACTTTCATGAAGTCTCCTTTGACCAGGGGGAACAGGCTTTTCTTGGAGTGTGTGTGTGTGTGTGTGTGTGTGTGTGTGTGTGTACGTGCGCATGTGTACCTATTGGTAATTCAGGGTTGGAGGCTTCTACAATACACTGTCCCATTGAGATATATGGGAGGCACTAAGGATACTCAGGGAACTCACTGTTGTGTTATTCCTCAAGTTCAAAGGTCCCTAGGCAGTTTATCTTTCTTTCCACCTTCTAGAGTCTTTCTATGCTTGTTTGTTGTGTTATTTCCAGGGCTTGTTAGTCGTAAGAGGGAGGACCTGGGAGGAATGGGGTTTTTCCATCTTAGAGAGAACTTAAAGTTCAGAACTTCAGTTTTAAATGTTCATTTTGCCTACTCTGTAGAGCTTGACTTATATCGAGGAAAGGATAGCCTGGACACTTATGTTTAGGGACTGTCACATTGTTCCAGGGCACAGATGGTAGCTTAGACTAGAGTGATGGTAGTGGAGTCAGATAGGTACAGACAGATCTGAGATATATGTTGGAAATAGAATTAAATGGACTTGCTATTGGATTGGATATAGGGAGTGAAGAATAGAAAAGAATCAAACATAAATCATCCATATCTCTGGCATTTTTTGAGATGGAGGAGACTGAGGCAGAGATGGGTTTCAAGGGAAGGGGAGAGGAAGCTGTATTTTCATTTTGGATATGTTCAATTTGAAGTGTCTGTGTGGCATCCTAGCAGAGATATCATATAGTCTGTTGGATATATAAATCTAGAGCCTGAAAGAATGATCTGGGCCAGAGTTTAAATTAGGAATCTTCAAGTTAAAGCCATGAGCCTAGACAAAATCACTTAGGGTGAACATGTAGAAAGAGAAGAGGGCCAGGTCCAAGTTCCAAGGAACTCCAATGTGTACAGGAAGAGAAGTCATAAAAGAAGTATGAGAAGAGGAAGCCAGTGATGTAGGGGCAAACCTACAAGCCTGTGACTGTGGTGCCACAGAAGCTGAGAACGTAAACATTTCAATAAGGAAGGAGTGGTAAACTGTGCTAAGTCCTAATGAAAGCAGAAATTTGAAGTCAGCAAAGTGGCCATTGGGTGTGACAACATAGAATTCACTTGTCATATTGACAAGAGAAGTTTCAGTTGGGTTATGAGGGCTGAAGCCCAAATTGAATGGGGTAATGAGTAAAGAGAAATCAAGAGGTGATAGCAGTAAAGAAGTGTATAGACAACCATTTTGAGAAGTGTATCTGTGAAGAACAGAGAGATTCATTCTGCAAATAATTACCGAATGACTAATATCAGCTAGGCATTGTTCTAGGCTCTGGGATATATCTGTGAACAGGGCATGCCTTAATAAGAAAAAGTGTCTAGATAAGAACTCAGGAGGACTTTCAAGCTTGGAGAAACCAGAGTATGTCAATGATCTAGTTGAAAGGGAAATACTATTATGCAAAAGGGGTGATAACCTAAGGAGAAAAGTCCTTGAAAAGGCAAAAGATAATCATAGGCTCAGAAAATACATAACCCCAGTACCTTCTTGTGAAAATTACCTGAAGATAATCTCCAAACAAATGGTGAAGCAAAGTTAAGAATCGAATTCCAGTTTGAAAATGATTTTTCAATATTTTGTTGTGATTTTTCAAACATAAAGAAAATTATAAGAATTATACAGTGAACACTCATATATTCTATAATCAATATTTAGCTATGTTTGTTTTACCACATATATATCTATCAACTCATATTACTTTTTGATGCATTTCAAAGTAAGTTAGAGACATCAGTACATTTCATCCCTAAGTACTTCAGCATGCATAAAAGGAATGATTTCAGCACGTGTTTAAGTCCTTTCTTTTCATAACCCCATTGAAAAAACTGAAGAACTATAAAAATAAGAAAAAGTCTTTATGAGTTAACAATGAATAGGTTAGAAACTTTTTTAAACATCTACAAGACTGTTAGATAAAAACAGTGAGTAGCGGCCTCCTTGTACCACGCGGATCGTGGGCGCGTTTCAGGTTGGGTTACTGGTGTCCCTTGCCACTGCTGGGCGCGCTGGGATAGCAGAGTGCTCTCCGAGTGAGCACGCGTCAGGGCGGCCTATAGTGGGAGGGGGGTGATGCAAAGTCCGGGTTCACGCGGTTGTCGTGCAGGAAGGGTGGACGCCGCAGAGCAGAAGGCAGTGCGGGCTGCGTTTGGACAGGCCGAGATCGCGGTGACTCTGGAGGGACTCTTGTGGCTTTCGGGCGTGCTCATGTTGGTCATCTCCCCGAATCCGTGAGTTCTTTAATCTCCCGTGTGTTAGTGGACTCCCCTACATCGCACATGTATAGTTTGAGGGCTAGAAACCTTGACCCTTTTCCCAGAAGGGTCTTGTTTTTCGTGGCTGCAGGATCCTGGTACTGTCGACACCATGTATTCTAGTTCTAACGGAGGAAGGGTTATGTGGGAAGGGATAGATAGAAAGAAAAATAAACAGTGAATGGCATACAATTCAAGTCAAAGTAGGGGCTCATCTAAAAATTAAGAGGGCTATTCTCCAAAAGAGCTTTGGAAATATCCAAAGTCGGCAGCAGGGACTGGGAGCAGATGCAGGCCACAAGACAGATAGCAGGAGAAAACCAAATAACTGGGTGAACTATCCCAGCATCCCACATGTGAAACAACTGGCTGGAGTTTGATCCAGCCTTTACTTGCTGCAGATGGTGAGCAAAGTGAGAGGCATCACCATAGCAAGATTCTAAAAAAGGTAATTGAACCAGTTAGAGAAGAGGTGTTGTGCCCCCAATTATCTACAGGCTATCACAAGCACTAGCACATCAGGAACTTCCCTTGTTGTGCTGTGGGATTCCTATTTTCTATGGGCAATTACACTTACGACTGACACAGGAACTCCAAATCTCAGACAGCAGGAGCCTGAAGCAAGAGTGGAATGAAAGGTGACCTAGGGAGAAAATTCAAGTCATGAGAGATATGGAAACATCATTGTGCTGGCACATGGAATGGTTGGGGGAAATAACTGATCATTTGACAACACAGTTAATCTCCCTGGCATATGACTACCTTTTGGTAGTGCATTCTTCATGTCCCAATTGAATTCCCCCAGTATAGCAAAATAAAACTACAGAAAACATAAACTTTCTCTTCTCCTCTTTGTCTAGGATACCATCTCAGAGAAAATCTATCTCTAATGTCAGTAATAGACAAACAAAAGCCTCCCTCTTCATAATGAGCAATCAGAGACAAATAATGAGCTTGTGAAAGGAATCAAAAATTTAAGAGAGATCATTCTAAGGAAACGTTCACCTGTGAAATATTCTCATTGAGATTTGAGAGGATGTTCTGTCTCCGAAGAGGGAATGATGCAAGCTTAATTTCACATGGAAAACATGATTATCAAATTTGAAGACACGATGGAGAATAAAGGCTAAAGAAATTCTTCTATAACATAAAAAATAAAAAGCTGATGATGATGAGTCAAAAGAAAACAACATAAAAGAATTTCATAAGAAAGGAAATAAATTCTATAAGAATCCAGGAAGAAAAAAAAGCAGACTTACCACAAAGGGAAAAAAATCAGGTCACTCTCAGGTTCGTTTTCCACGACAAATGTGAGAAGGCAACTGAGCAATATCTATAGAGTTTTGAGGAAAACCAAAATTGTGATCCAAGAATTTTATATCCCATTAAGCTATCACACATGTATAAAGGCAAAAAAAAAATGACATTCCGAAATATGCAGGAATTCAGCAGGTATACACATTCATTTCTTCCATGCCCAAACTTACTTCATAGAGAAACTTTCCTTTGCACAGATCATGGAGGGTAGCCCCAAACACCTGACCACAGATTTGGACCCTTGCTGGGCACATGGCCCCAAATGGAGTTAATCTGGTTATTCTGAGTACCAGAAATGGGACTCTGAGGGATTGTCAGGGAGAATCAGGGTTGTCATGCAGAGTCAGGGTTGAAGTCACCAGCCTTAAAACCCTGCAAATTGAAATTATGGTGGAGCAATGGGGCTCTGAGAAGAAGATTCCGATTCACAGAGGAAAAAAAAAAAGCAAGAGAAAAGAGTGTATCCAGAGAAAGAAATGAAAAAGAAACATGACTTATTTTCCTACCCTAGGTTATCTAAAGAGGCTGCCTGTTGTTTTTGTTTTATAAAACCCCTTTTTGCCATTTTTGGTGTTTTATTTCTGTATCGGTTAATGTTCTTTGGGTTGCAAATAACCGTTCCAAACTCAGATTAGCTTATTCGAGAAAGGGAATGCTTTATAAAGATACAAGAGTGGCTTGAAAAATCCAAAGGCAGGAAAAAACTAGGCCTCAAGAAAGAATCAAACTCTCAAACACCCAGGAAGTCCTCTCTTTCCATATCTAATCTCTGCTTCTCAATATATATTTGCTTCATTCTTCTCTCTCTTACTGCCCATTGATTCTCGCTGCTTCCTGGTCCATGGAGCGAGAAATGATTACCAACAGCTGTAGAGTTTACATCTCCTCCATTGTTTAAAAGAGCTGTCAGACTGAGACTGGAATCTCTCAGTTTCAAGTCCAGGTGTTACAGGGAAAGGGCTTATTGGTTCTGTTTGGAGCAGATGCTCATTCTCAGTCTAATCACCTGTAGCCAGAGAACAAGGTCATCATGTTTACAAACTTGGTGACTAGAAACGCACACCTGTGTATCCAGGTTTTCAAAGTCCTCCTAAGTGGTATCTACTCTCAATTATTTTAATTACAGAAATGAATACATTGGACAATGACAAATGTTAAGGATGTTAAGAAATCAGAATCCTCATACGTTACTGGTGTGTATTTAAATGTTGCAACTGCTTTGGAAAACAGTTTGGCAGTTCTTCAAATAGTGAAACAGAATTACCATATGACCCAGCAATTACACACCTAGGTATATACTCAAAAGAATTGAAAACATATGTCCACATGAATGCTTGTACACAAGTGTTCATAACATTACTCATAATAGCCCCAAAGTAGAGACAACTCATATGTCCATTAATTGATAAATAGATAAACAAAATGTGGTATACCCATACAATTTACTATTATTCAGCCATAAAAAAAAGAATGAAGTACTGATACATACTACAACATGGGTAAACCCTGAAAACAGGCTAAGTAAAAGAAGCTAACATAAAAAGCCACATATTGTGTGGTTTCATTTATATGAGATGTTCAGAAGAGGCAAATCTATAGAGACAAGAAGTGGTTTCCAGGGGCTGGGGGTGGTGGGGTGGGAGGAGAAATGGGGAGTGACTGCTAAGGGGTATGGGGTTTCTTTATGGGATGAATATTCCAGAATATTCAATACTTAGAGTTAGGTAGTGGTGATGGTTGTGCAGCTTTGTGAATACACACACACACACACAATGAATTGTGTATTTTAAAGGGGTGATTTTTTTTGGTATGTGAATAACATCTCAATAAAATAATTGTACTAAAATAAATTAATGAAAGAGACCTTAAAAATGAATACATGCTTATTCTAAGAAAACAAACAAACAAACAAACAAAAACCTAAGCAATAAAGAACTCTATAAAGTAAAAAGCAGAGTGGTTTTCTGATCACCTTTAAGGAGTAACCATTGTTAATAGGTTGCTGCATATTCTTCCAGACCCTTTGTTATGCATATATAATATATATTCACTCTCCATATATATGTTTGGTGATATTTTTTCTTTTCCACAAAGATCATATAGCTGGAATCATACCATACATTGATTTGAAATTTTCTCTGAACCTTGCATGAGTGCTGAATTGTATTAAAGAGTCTACATTCAGTGTTGGGAGGTGAGTCAGGGTGTCTCAACTTGCTGCTGGACAGAGTGCACTTATAGGTAGCCTTCTGGGGGCAGGAGAATTCCTTGCCTTCCAAGGGCCCTTGCCTCTGCCGCCCAAGGGCTTCTCCTCACATAGTTGCCCTTGTTTCATCCTTCAAGTAATCACCCTTGACTCGCTTTTGCTACAAGTTTCTATTATCTCTAAGCTTGGAACACCCCCTCCTCCAAGATGCCTTCAACTTTTGTAGCATTTTTGCCTGCCTGTGTGATTCAAAGATATGGTTCCTTTGTCTTTTTAATCACATTTGCCTTCCATCTTTCACAGATTCCTCATAATTCTAGGTCTACTGAAAATATCTCTTCTACCTCCAAGCACTATATTTATTTATTTTAAAAAAATATATCATTTATGTCATTTCCAAATATCTAGAGTAGGAGCAGAATACTAGAGCATGTACTCTACTCCATCTTAATTTATTCTCTTTCATACTGCTTTATGACTTGGCTTTTTCATTCAGCAATATATAAGGCATTGGTTAGGGTCCCTTGATTGCAAGCAACGAAACATCATTTATTCTAACAAAAGAGCAAAAGGAATTTACTAGAAGAAGAATGATACAACTTACAGAATCAAAGAAAAAAACTGAACAAGAGAACCCCAGATCTAGGTAGTCAGTTCTAATGGACAAGATGCCATTGTTGAGATGGATCTGCTCTAGCAATATTTTTCCTTTCTTTGTGTTATTACACACAAAGTTCAAGTTCCTGAGAGAGTCTTATTGGTCTGAACTAGATCACATGCTTACCTCTTTGCCATGGGAAACAAGAAGACTTAATGGGCAGTTTCACCAAGAGTACATGTAATTACTGGAGTGGGATAGTTCCTGATAGGAAAAAGAAGGACTTATTACTAAAAGAAGTGTGATGCACAGGTAAAAACAATAGTGGTCTACCACAGGCCACTCTTTATCTTCCCAGTAGCTGCTTTCATATATCTGCAATTTCAAAAATGCCCCCACTTACATAATTCAACTATTCTATGTACAATTGAAAGCACACTCACTCCTTTGCTATAGATAGCCAACAAAAGTCTCATCAGTTAGACATTCAGATCCAAGTCCTGGATCTCTGCATGATATACTTTCCTTCTCTAGTTCCATCTTGATCTCTATATTCTATAACCTATGAACTAAATAATAAAGTTCACCATCACATTAATCACTTCTTACATAGAACAATGGAGGAGAGTGAAAGAAAAATAATTTTAAAACATATGCATATACGTACTTATGTGTAACACATAAAGCAAAGATACTCAAGTGGAAATCTTCATTTCTACAACCAGTCAAGAGTCTATGGCTAGTATTTGTGCTTTTCTCCCCCACTGCCCAATCTAAATTCTGAGCCCTTTGTGGTCCTGCCTATATGAAGTTGCTTTGGTCTTCCACTACCTTTGACTTCTGGACATGGTAGCAGCAGGAAGTGCCCCCAGAAGATCCCTCGCTGCCATCCATACTTATCCCTGCCCCATTGAGTAGTAGCAGTCCTACTTCCCCTACACAGAGTCAATCATCCCAGCCTAATACCCTTTCTTTATTCTGGTCTATCTTCCTAATGGCATGAGAAGCTTGAAATGACAAGGTGGCTGTTGTCAAGTATATCTGACTGATGTTCATAAGATGGGTCATCTTATCCACCTGGTGATTTAGAGCCTCTTCAGTAATTGGGGGTTTTGGTGAGTATTTGCGTTATGTAAACAGTCTCAAACTCTGAGACCATTTTGAGAGTTCCGTGTGCACGCTTCTTCCCCAAATCTTTATACAATTATACCTCCAATCTTCTTCCTTTCCAGTTTCCAACACTCCAAACAAACCACTAAAAATTACCTATGATTTAATGTAGAGCCATACCTCTCTCTCTCCTTCCTGGCAAAGTGGAATACCACTTTTATTGCTTGCGGTTCTGCCCTCTGATAAGATGTCCTTTCATCACTGTCCTTCAGGGCCATCCCTGAGCGAAACTGTAACATACCAGCCTACTTCTAGCTGGTGACAGCAAACATTCACGGAACAGTCAGTAAATTAGGCCAGATTGTTTTTTGGCCATAGGGTAATTCTTTGTGATTTGGCTGTAGGGTAATTCTTTGTGATCCCACAGGTATGGGATCCAAGGATAATGTGAGCTACCTGTTCATGTAAACTGTGCCTCCAGGATCTGCTCAGGTGCAATCTTGCATTTACTTCCCTTTCATTATGGAATACTTGTGGGAACACCACATTTTATTGCTTGATAGATCAGAAATAAAAATTAATGATAAGCATCTTAGGTTGTATGCCTAAGGGTATTATATGCCTGGAGTCAGGCATTCAGTCTCCACCAGAGCAAAGCAAAATGTGCTACTCAGAAGGAAATTAGTGCTTGATGAAGGGGCACAAATTTATTTCAAGCCCCTAAAGATCTCAGCTGTGAGTCTCCTCTCAGGGCCTTCCATAAAATCCCTTCTCATTGCAGATTAAACTGTTTGTTCTGTAAAGGAGTTAGGGGAAAGAGTCTGGGTAGATTTTGGACTTTGTAGTAACTGCTGTTCCCCTCCCCCAGACAGCACCACAAAGAGAGAAAGAGGTGTAAGGGAGCTTTCTTGGAGTTCCCCTTATTATGTTGTGACAGTCTGGGGTGGAGGGATTCCTAGAGGAAAATGCAGTAAGAAGTTGAGAATACCCCTGAAACTGCAGCTCCCACGAGATCCGTACTCTCACACTAGCTCACACTTCAGCAACTGCTTCCAGCAATTCATCAAAATTTCTAATTTAATTTTCTTACATCAAGCAGTGTCTGTCCTAAGGAAGCAAACACTTTGGTCCTATAGCTTCCTTGTAGGCACCAGTCTCTCTCGAAGTCATTTTTTCTTTTGGTCTCATTTTATGAAGAGTTGTTGATTTGCACTCTGTCCAGCTTTTTTCTTATTAGGTAGAGAGTGACATCTTTCTAGCTCTCTACATCTCCAAATTTAAACTGGAAGTTCTTTGGACACTGAAATTTGAATTTCATATAATTTTCACATGTCACAAACTATTATTCTTTCTTCAACTGTTTAATCACTTTAAAAATGTAAAAACCATTGTTAGCTCACAGGCTATACAAAAGCAGGCAGCAGACTGGATTTGGCTCACTGGTGGTATTTTGCCAACCCTTAATCTAAGGAAGTTCATGCTAGTTTACGGATGGTAATGTCATATGTGGAAAGGTCTGCTGGGAGTCTTTCAAGAAAGATTTCTTCGTTTTGAGAGACACATAGAAAAGACAGTGCAGAGTCTTCCTCTTGATGTTGCATGTCTGAATGCAATACACAGAACTTTAGCAACCACCTTGCAACTATGAGAGGAGTAGCTGAAGATAAAGCCAGAAGGCTGAGGATAGCAGAGCAGAAAAATGAAAAGAATCTGGCTTCTTGATGACATGGTTGTACACCTAAATTAACAATGGAGTCATCCTACATCAGGAATTTTTTATGAGATAATAAAAATTTCTTATCTTTATTTTTTCTTACCCAGTTATATTTTGTTAGACATTCTAACTAAAACAATGAGTCAAAAAAAATTTTACATCATCAAAATAAAGCATTCTACTCATTGAAAGATACTGTTAAGAGAATGAAAACACGACCACAGAACGGAAGCAAATATTTGAAAATCATATATTTGATAAAGGCCTTGAATTCAGAATCTGTAAAGAACTCTCAAAACTCGATAATTAAAAACAGCACATAAAAATAAACAGGCAAAAGATTTAACCAGACATTTTACAACAGAAGATATATGGATGTTAATAAGCACATAAAAAAATACTCAACATCATTAATCATTAGGGAAATGTAAAATCAAACCACAATGAGATGCTACTACTCCCTTATTAGAATAGCTAAAATTAAAATTACTAACCAAACCAATTGTTGGAGTATATGAAGGAACTCTTATACACTTGTGGTGGAATATAAGATGGTAGAGCCACTTTGGAAAATAGTTTTGCAGTTTCTTGAAAAATTATATATACATCTGTCATATAATTGAACCATTCTTCTCCCAGGAATTTAGCCAAGAGAAATGAAAATATATTATCACACAAAGACTTATACAAGAATTTTACAGATGCTTTTTTTTCTTGTTTTGTTCCCAATTTCCATAGTATTCTGCTACCTACCTGGATTCTTCTTTCTTTGACTCACCTTGGCTTGGGAGTTGTGATCCCTTTTAACACTACTTTTATTCCTTTTGGTCAGATAAAAAATATTCTCCCAAAATAAAGCATCTAGTATGTAGCATCCTCTGAAATTTAACAGACACAAATATTTGTGTGTATATAGAATCCTACGTACACAACTACATATATATGTTATGTACTCTAAGTGTTCTTTTTTAGAATCTGAGATTGGGTAGATGGTGATACCATTAATAAAAATTGAGAGCATAGGAGAAACAGTAGGTTTGGGGAGTTATCTACTGATAGGCACAAGAACATTGAAGTCCAAGTATCTTCTCGAAGGGTTTTTCCTTTGCAGATGGGACAGAATTCATAAGTTAAAAGACATGAGTGTTTTGCTTTTAATTTATTAAAATACTTTTTCAGTTACAGTTGGCATACAATTTTACATCAGTTTCATATGTACAACATCATTAGTAGACATTTATATAGCTTACGAAGTGACCGCCCCAATAAACTAGTATCCATCTGACACCACACAGTTATTACAATGTTATTGACTATATTCCTTGTTATATTTTACATCCCCATGACTATTTTGTAACTATTAATTTGTACTTCTTAATCTCTTCCCCTTTTTCACCCACCCTTCCCAATCCCTCTTCCATCTGACAACCATGAAAATGTTCTCTGTATCTATGAGTTTCTTGCTGTTTTACTTATTTTGTTCTTTAGATTCCACATATAAATGTAATCATATGGCATTTGTCTCTCTCTGATATAGTCCACTCAGCACAATACCCTCTATGTCCATTCATGTTGGTGCAGATAGCAAGATTTCACTCTTTTTTTATGGCAGAGGAATATGTCATTGTATATATGTACCACCTCTTCTTTATCCATTAAACCATATTGGGCTATTGTATATAATGCTGCAATGAATATATGGACTCACATATTCCTTCCAAATAGTATTTTGGGTTTCTTTGGATAAATACCCAAAAGTAGGATAACTGGATCTTTCATTGTCTGTTGTTATAGTATTTGTTTTAAAGTCTGTTTTATCTGCTAAGAGTATTGCCACCCCAGCCATTTTTTTTATTTCCATTTTGATTAAATATTTTTTCCATCCCCTCACCCCTAGTCTGTGCGTGTCTTTTGATCTGAAGTGGGTCTCTTACAGACAGCATATATAAGACTCTTGTTTTCTTATCCATTCAGTCACCTATCTTTATTTAATTAATTTTTTCACAGCTTTATTGAAATATAATAGACAATTAGTTGCTCATATCTATGTTATTCAATTCAATGAGTTTTTGTCAATTATATTTGACATACAATAATATATTAGTCTCAGTTGTATAGCTCAGTGATTAGAGATCTATATAACTCACAAAGTGATCACCCACTAAATCTAGTACCCATCTTCCCCTCACGTAGCTATTACAATATTGTTGACTATTTTCCTGATGCTACACTTTATATCTCCATGACTATTCTGTATCTATCCATTTGTACTTCTTAATCCCTTTGCCCTTTTTCACCGACCCCTCCAACATCCCTCCCAACTGGTAGCCTTCAAAATATTCTCTGTATATATGAGTTCGTTTCCATTTTTGTTGTTGTTTATTTTGTTCTTTAGATTCCACATGTACATAAAATCATCTGATATTTGTCTTTCTCTGACTAACTTCATTCAGGGCAATGTCCTCTAGGTCCATCAAGGCAATATCTTTTTCCATCCCCTTCCATTTAGTCTGTGTGTGTCTTTTAATCTGAAGTGAGTCTCTTGTAGGCAGCACATGTATCCATTCAGCCACTCTATCTTTTGGTTGGAGCACTTAATTCTTTTTCATTTGAGGTACTTGTTGATAGGAATGTAGTTATTACTATTCTTTATTCATGTTTTTGATACACGATTTTTCTTCTTAAAGAAGTCCCTCCAATTTTATGAATTTGACCTCAAAAGCAAAGGAAGTAAAAGCTAAAATAAATGAATGGGACTGCATAAAACTGAAAAACTTCTGCTCAGCAAAAGAAATCATCAACAAGGTAAAGAGACAACCAACATGAATGGGAAAAATATATTTGCAAGCAACACTTCCAATAAGGGCCTAATGTACAAAATATACAAAGAACTCATACAACTCAATAACAACAACAACAAAAAAAACAAATGATCCAATCAAAAAATGAGCAGAGGACCTGAACAGACACTTTTCCATAGAGAACATACAAATGGCCAACAAATATTTGAAAAATGCTCAATAGCACTAGCTATTAGGGAAATGCAAATCAAAACCACAATGAGATACCATCTCACACCTGTTAGAATAGCTATCATCAACAGGTAATAATAAATGCTGAAGAGGATGCAGAGAAAAAGTTACCCTCATACACTGCTGGTGGGACTGCAAATTGGTACAGCAACTATAGAAAACAGTATGGAGGTTCCTCAAAAAACTAGGAATTGATCTACCATATGATCCAACAATCCCTCTACTGGGTATTTACCCCAAAGACTTTAAAACTCATATCGATAAAGATATTTGCACACCAATGTACATAGTAGCATTATTCACAGTGGCCAGGACATGAAAGCAACCGAAGTGCCCTACAATAGATGATTGGCTAAAGAAGCTGTGGTACATATATACAATGGAATATTACTCAGCCATAAGAAGAGATGAAATACTGCCATTTGGTTCAACATTGATGGACCTCAAAATAATCATGCTAAGTGAAATAAACCTGACAGTAAAAGTTAAAAACCACATGGTATCACTTATATGTGGGATATAAACCTAAAAGAAACAAAACGAACAGGGCAAACAGAGACTCATGGACATGGACTATAAACTAGTGGTTAACAGAGGGTAGGGGGTGGGGGGAAGAGGGAGGTAGACAGGGTAAAGGGGGCCAAATATGTGGTGACAGAAAGAAATCTAACTAAGGGAGGTGAATACACAGCGTAAATTATATATATATATATGTGTATATATGTATATATGTATGTATGTATATACATATATATATATACATACACACGTATATGTGTGTATATATACATATACATGTGTATATGTGTATATATACATATACATATATATGCCCTACTGTTAAAGTATACAGCTAAAACTTATTGGATTTCATTAACCAATGTCACTATAAAAAATAATTAATTAAAAAAAAAAGAAATGCCTCCAACATTTCCTGCAATACAGGCTTGGTGTCGATAAATTACTTTAGCTTATTTTTGTCTGGGAAGCTCTTCATCTGTCCTTCAATTCTAAATAATAGCCCTGCTGAGTAGAGTAATCTTGGTTGTAGGTCCTTGTTTTGATCATTTAGAATATTTCCTGCCAATCCCTCCTGGCCTGCAAAGTTTCTGTTGAGAAACCAGCTGACAGTCTTATGGGAGCTCCCTTGTAGATAATTAACTGCTTTTCTCTCGCTACTTTTTAGATTCTTTCTTTGTCTTTAACCTTTGGCATTTTAATGATGATGCGTCTTGGTGTGGGCCTCTTTGGGTTCATCTTGTTTTGGGACTCTCTGAGCTTCCCGGACTTGTATATCTATTTCCTTTGCCAGGTTAGGGAAGTTTTCCATCATTATTTTTTCAAATGGACTTTCAATTCCTTGCTCTCTCTCTTCTCCTTTTGGTACCCATGTACTGTGAATGTTGGTATATTTGATGTTGTCCCAGAAGCCCTGCAAACTGTTCTCATTTTTTAAAATTCTTTTTTCTTGTTGCTGTTCTGTTGGGTGCTTTCTGTTACTTTATCTTCTACATCACTGATTCGACCTTCTGCTTTATCTAATCTCTTATGTATTCTTCATTTCAGTTATTGTATTCATTTCTGACTGGTTCTTTTTTTATGATTTCTATTTCCAAGTTTATATTTTCTATCTCTTCATTAAAGTTATGACTGGATTCATCTCCTCTTTTCCTAAGTTAATTCTTGTAACCAGTGTTTTGAACTCTGCTTTTGGTAGATTGCTTGTCTCCATTCTGTTGAGTTCCTCTTCTGGTGCTTTGTTCTGTTCTCTTTTGGGAGAATGTTTCTTTGTCTCCTCATTTATTCTGTCTCTCTGTGTTTGTTTTTATTTACTAGGTTGAGCTTCTATGTCTCCCAGTCTTGGTAGAGCAGCCTCATGTAGCAGGTGTCCTGTGGACCCAGTGGCACATTCTCCCTGGTTACCTGAGTTGGGTGCTCCAGGGGTGTCCCTTGTGTGGGTTGTGCATGCCCTCCTATTGTAGTTGAGCCTTGGTTGCTGTTTATATGTCAGTGGGAGGAATTGCCCCTTAGACTTATCTGTTGTGAGGAATGATGGTTGTTCTGTAGGTTAGTTGTAATTTTGATGTGGTCATGAGAGGAGGCAAGCACAGTGTTTACCTTCAATGCCATCTTGATCAGAACCTCAAGACATGAGTTTTAATGGACAGCAAACTCCTTGTGGGATAACACTGAGATTTAGTTGTCAAAAATAGTTCCATATTATAACCACTTTACTTTTAATAGTCTCCCACCAAAAACAATCCAATTGTCTATCGACAGGTGAATGGATAAACAAATTGTGACACAGCAGCCATACAAATAAATCATACTCAGCAATAAAAATGAATGAACTACTGATACGACAGCATGGATGAATCTCAAAATAAAGTGCGGTGAGTAAAGAAGCCAGACAAACACGATTTCATTTACATAAAGGTCTAGAAAACACAAACTAATCTATAGTGACAGAAAACACAGTGGTTGCCTGGAGATGTGGGCAGTGGGGCAATGGGTAGGTGAGAGAAATTACAAAGGCACATTGGGTCATTTTGAGTGGTGATGGATATATTCATTATAGTGATTTATAAATATAAATATAAATATATCTATAAATAGATATATCTATTTATAGATATATTTATATATTATAGACAATAAATATATATATGAATTTATTGTCTATAAATTCATAAAATATTTTAATTTTGCATTTTTCTTTTGATGATAATCTAAATACAACAATTATAATTTTAGGTTTGGTTGATTGCCTTATAGTCAAGTCCAGTTACATAATTTTAGTACCCACATTACCACTGTTTTTTGTAATGAAGTTGAAACCAAGGCATATTATTTTAGTTATCAGGTATATAACAGTGTCTATGTACCTCTGTCCCTTGCTAGTGATGCACTAACATGTTCCAGTCCTTGTCTCAAAGTGTAGATATAGATGCTCCTCTCTGACACCGGTAGATGCCCAGAGTGACCTGAAAGCACCCCAACAAGTACTATGGCTAAGCACCCTCACACATTGGCTGGATGATTGTGGTACAAGGTCTCAAGGCACAGACAGGATCTTATTTCCATTCACATGACAGGAGAGCAGTGAGAAGGTGAGGTCCTGGTATACAAACAGAGCAACTGTTCTCTCATGCAGATACTTAGGTGGCAAGATCTCAAAGCACAAATAAAAAGATGGATACCCTTAAGACTTAGCCCCTGTCATGGTTCTGGGTTTGGTTCTCTGGTCCAAATCAGTGTTTCTCATGGCAATACTTGTCCACCGACTTGGCCCTTCTCAGGTTACCATCTGTGTAACTATACCCAGTGGTTGATTTCTATTACCTTGAAGGACGGAGAATGTTTTAAGCTTTTCAAGATCTCAGCCTACCTCCAAGAAGGACTTCTTGCTATAATGTGTATGTCACCATTTGAGTTTTGATAACCTACTGCACTATGTTCTCAGTAAACTGCACTATGTTCCCAGTAAAAATCTCTGTGCATTCACAAGGAAAACTCCTTCCCCATCCCACAGCTCTCTCCAAGAGAAAAAGGAATGGGTCGTTTTCTAGAAGTGGTTCAAAAATTCCTGCGTGGTAGGTTCAGGGTTGATTTAATCAGATGTCAGATGACATCATCAAAGGCACAGGGGCTTCCATTCTTTTTTTCTGCCTTCCTCTATTAATAGCCAGTCTTTCTTCCTGGTTGCAAGGTGGCTATAGCAATTCCAGCACTGTATAAAGACAAAGCAACAACCTGTTAAGAAAAGGAGAATTTCCTCCTATATATCTATCTCCTTTTATTACTGAGGAAAACATTCCCAAAAGTCCCCAGTAAACTTCTTCTAAGATATTAGGCCTGGGTCACGTGCCCATATCTAAACCAATCATTGGCAAGGAGAATGAGCCCATCAATGATTGGCATTGACTATTCAAGATTCTACCACCACCCCAGCACAGGGCTGAGGTAGGGCCCCTTCCCTAAGCATGTGAGCACTTCAGGACCATGCCAGCAAGGAAGAAGAATAAGAAATGGATTTTGGCTTAAAAAAAAAAACAAAAATAAAAATACCAGCATTGCATGCTACCCATCTACCACCAGATTCCCCACATATAGACTATTTGGTTCAAAGGATGCTGCACAAGATTTCCCATGGCTATAAGTGTGTGGGAAGCTTCATAGGTGGCTGTCTCTATCTTTCCACTCAAATTCACCACCCAAATCCCTCACTCTCTGATGGGTTAGGTGCTGTTTCCCTCAATTTCGTACAAAGTCCTTTCCCTCAAAGGACTTGTTCTTGCATTCTCTTCTGGGTATGGGGAGATTGTTTCCCATCTACACTGAGGTATGTGGGGATAGTTTCCCTAACCAATTCCTTTATGAGCAATAAATCATTTAGGTAGATCTCTTTATCTGGATTTGCACTACTTTCTGACTACACTATATACTCAGTAGAGGGGTTCAAGGTTTCCTTACCACATGTTAGAATGTAGCGATCTAGTAATAGCTCACAAGGCATCTCCAAACTTCACAGTAGCATCCAGGTCCCCCCCCTCTTTTTTTTCACAGTGAAAGGCAGTAGTGGTTAGCTTACCGACCACTACTAAGAACATTAAGGGTAGATGAACACTGAGTGAATTTCCCTGTAATCTTGCCTTCCTCACCCATTCCAAATCAGAGATGAGTGAGCAGCCAAAGTATTATCTAAATTCCAAAAAGCAGCAGCAAAATCTATGGTATTAATTCATTCTGATGGCACTAATTTATCCTGGTGTCATTTAGATGTGTGCCAGGAGTGCCTCATATTGCTTCCACTGCCTTTTCCGATCAGGCCTGAGCATCCCAGATATATTTAATAAAAGTCAGTTAAACCCCTCTGGTTGTGGGTCTTCCCAGGGACAGTGGTACTCAGAACTGAAGTTCTGTACCCTGGTTAATTGAAGTACTGTCGCCAGCAAATGTAAATCTAAGGGAGAGTTTATACACTGATAATTTTAGAGTAGAAATCCCCTAGAGTCATTATACATAGACTTCTTATCTTTGGAATCAAATGGCTGCAATCAGAAAATATCCTGTGGTGCCTAATTTTGTCCCCAGGTATGTTCAGGTGCATCCCATCAAGGGATCAAAGACAATGGCTTGTTGAGAAAAGTACTCTAAATGCTCTCCCTCCACCTACCACCACCACCCACTTGCTCCCAGATCACCCCAGTCATCAAGCTCGGGTCTCTAGATGAGGAAGTTATATTCTGAGGACAACGTCAATTGCTTTCTCTGCCTGTTACAGAGCACTGAAGCTCCCAGTACAGCCCCACCTCTAATCATTAGGCAGTTCTTCCTTCTAATCTTACAGCAAAATATTAAGGCCCTGAGGGAACTAGAGCCTTGTTTCTTTGATCACTTTCCTCAACTCAGAGTCAGCCCGCTATGCCTTCCTCTACTCTGTTCTCAAATGAGGTAGCAATGACTAACTTGGTGCCAAGTGAATCAAGCAGGCCCCAACCATCAGCCTGTGCTGGGTCTTTTGCTACTTTCTGTGGGTGTGCATTTGAACCCACTTCCTCTGGTTAGGGACTTCCCCATCTCATGATTCTTGGAAGGAGGCAGAGCCCGCCTCCCACTACAAACTTAACGCCACATTTAGTCTCCCTCTAACTAGGGTGTTGGCACATAACCTAGATCAGTCATCCTAGACTTTTGCTTAGGCGTGAACACAAAGGATCAGGGACCCAGGCAATCTCTCTCAGGCAGCGCTAGCATTCAAGGCAAGACAGAACTCTCCGCAGGGTGATAGCAGTGAAAACTGCAAACTGGAGTGCTCAGAGGTGCTGCCGTGGGTTCCTCACCAAACCAGTTCTACAGCGTGGTTTGAGTGCTGTTCCTGCCTGCAAACCTGCCCCTGCAGCCCGCCTGCTGATTCTGGGAGCTGCCCAATATCTTTTTAATGAATTATTTTTCTGCCTAAATCATCCAGAATCCAATTCTGTTGCTTGCAATCAAGGATCTGGACTGACACACAGCTATGCCTTATTCAGGAATTTGTCCTTTTTCCGAGAAGTCCCAAAGGGCTTTCTTTGTCCTCAGGGAGAGTTGAAGAGGATTCTTTGTAGATGTTAATTCTGTTATGAATACGAAAATTAGAAACAATAAGGCTACCCACCATTGTCTTCCAATATCTAGTTTAGTATCAGTGAGCATGTATGTTCTGAGCAATGCCGGAAAGCCCCTTTTAAAGAAATTTTGCCCGGCAAAAGACTTTGTAATGCTTCTTGAAATAATTAGTTTCATGACCTAGACTTGATCTCTGTGAACACATTATTTTTAAATAGGGATTTAAAATGTGCTTTGGCAAGAACTGAATATTCAAATGTAATGAGTTTAATTGATTATGAGTGTTTCTTTCGAGATGATGCAATAACTGCCTGCTATTGAGTCTGTTTCTCTGGTGTGTGCTGGCAGGAAGGCTTTCTAAGTTTATCTTGGTACATTTGAAATCTGATAAGTTATTGGTTCTCTCTCTAAACTCTGGTACAGAATCTAGCCATAAATGATAAGACACTAACAATGCCCTAAAAACTGACCAAAATAGGGCCACCCCTTGCTAAAACTTTTAATTTCAGCCAAATGGGCCTGTCTAGGAAGACTATGGGGCCATCTTCCCTCTGATGACTACCAGGACTCACCTTTCCTACTTATTTCCACCTATTGTGCCCAGTTCTGGAGGGTCAAAAGTGAGTTCGATTGGGCGTTGTGCTAAAACTGTCCACAGAGGCCCTAAGCTTCTGGGGCTTTGGGGGATAGATGGAGGGTATCTTCATACCAAGTATACATGTACTGGGAAAGGAATTTTGGGGTGATGGAACTCTTCTATATCTTGATTATGGTGGTGGTTACATGACTCTAGGCTCTGTCTGAACTCATAGAAATGTACAGTAATAAGAGTAAGTTTTATTATATGTAAATTTAAAATCAATTTTTTAAAAATTTTAAAAGAATATGAGTGCTGTAGTATCTATTTTCCATGTGTGAATTGTGGCTGTGCAGTGGTGCAGCATGCAAACACACGACCACAGTAAAGTGTCTCCAGCTATTCTGAAAGCACTATGTGGTTCACATTCCAATAGCCACCTCAAATATGAAATTCTAAAATTTGTGAGTGACTGCCCATTTTAGGGCCAGGAATTAATTTGTAAAGAAGGTACTGGATGTGGCTTTTTTTTTCAGGCTCCTACTGAAGGCTGAAAGAATCTCTTTTGTCTTGATATAGTACTATTTATTCCTAAACCCCCCCAAAACTGATATCTATGTGCACGATGCAAAGCTTAGTAGAATCACTGAATGCTGAGAAAGAAATTTGCATTTACAGTCCATAGGGTCCAAATTTCCGGTAATAGGAGCAACTTTTCCTAAAAGTTTTGTGTGGTGGCTAGATTCCTACAATTTTCATGCTTTGTTGGTGAAGCCCTGGTCTCAATCATCTCCACCTGCTGTGCCACACAACTCTTGGTTGACCTCCTATTCCAGCAATTCTCAACCTTGACTCTAGTTTAGAATTACCTGATACCCAGGCCACCACCCAGATTGATTAGATAAGAATCTCTGGAATGTGGGGCCTAAAAATCAGTATTTATTTAAAACCCTTCAGATGATGTCTATACTTCTGAAAGGGGGCAAGTTTCTACTTTATGGACAGACAGGAACACAGGAAGAGGGATGAATTATTCTCCTTAGGCTTCTATAACAAAAAGCCACAGAGCGGAGTGGCTTAAACAACAGAATCTTATTTTCTCACAGTGATCAAGGTCTCTGCAGGGATAGTTTCCCCTGAGGCCTCTCTCCTTGGCTTACCCATGGATACCCTCCTGCTGCCTCTTCACAGGGTCAGCCCTCTGTGCCCACAGGCCTCATTTGTCTCTTTGTGTGTTGTAATCTCCTCTACTTATAAAAACATTAGTCAGAATGGAGTAGAGCCCACCCTAACAGCCTCATTTTAATTGCATTTCCTCTTAAAAGGCCCTATCTCCAAATACAGTCACATTCTGAGGTACTTAGTGTTAGAGCTTCAGCATTTGAATGGGGGGAGGAACACAATTCCGCTCATAACAAAGGAGATTATGGTTCCTCTAATGCTCCTCAAACTTTTGTTATCTTAACCTGCTGGGTTAATAGCCAAACTCTTGATCCTTTGCTGGTGTGGCTGCCTACATCAGGGCTAGGAGACTAGAGTTCAACAGGGCAGTCCAGGTTCCACTTTCAGGAGACCATTCTCCCAAATGTTAACCACTGTTCCTCTTAGAACCAATGTTGAGAAATTCTGCTTTGTCTCCAGAAGGCTCTGAAGTGCGTCAGAATAGGTTATTTATCAACTTAACTCTAAGTTTCCTGCTGCATCCTAGGCTGTAAAGTCTATCTTTCTTATATTTCCCATCCTAAATATTCTTGGCCATATTGTCCAATATGGTTGACCAGAAGTTATATGTTCAGCTCAAATGATAACATAAAAATATTCCAAATAATGTACAAATGCCCCAAATTTAAGCAATGAAATTCCTGGGAAGGAAATAAATTTCAAAATTCTAAAGAAATTTAAGTCCAAAAGTATTTCCTCCCAATTTCTGTTTCTGCTCACTCTCAGCTAGAAGGGTCTCACTCTGAAGTGTAAGGAGAGTAGAAGTTCTTTTGACAACTGCAACCCGAGCTGTCATCCACTGGAATAGGTGAAGTTCATGCAGGGCCTCCAAAAAAGAATTAATCAAACTCCAAGGTTTTCATATGTGCCACTGTTTAATAGTTAAAAGAGTTAATTGGACACATAAGATTTTCCTGGCACCAATCCTACAATGTACAAAAACGTTAGAAAATAATGCAAAGAAGCAACAAGACAAACCCAGTAAGTGAAACATTCTGGAGAACCATTGGCCTAGCATCTTTAGCAAATCAGTATCATTAAAAATGGTGTTTCAGACAATAGTTTAGTGGTGGTTACCAGAGGGAAAAGGGGGAGGGAGGAGGTAGATAAAGGTAAAGGGGGTCAAATATATAGTAACAGAAGGAGATTTGACTTTGGGTGATGAACACACAATGCAATATATATACGATGTATTATTGAACTGCACACTTGAAACCTATATAATTTTATTAACCAATGTCACTCCAATAAATTTAATTTTAAAAATGGTGTCTGTGCTAAATTAAAAGAAACTTAAGGGACATAAGAACCAGATGCAATGCATGGTCTGGATTGGGTACTGTTTTGGATAAAGCAACAGTAAGGGACATTTTTAGGTCACTTGGGGAAATGTGAATATGATCTGGATGTTAGATGAGTTGAAAATTTACTGAAATAGCAAAACAGTTTGATGACTGTAAAAAAGCAGGCTGTAGAACTGTATGCATAGTAAGATCTGGTCTTGGTGATGAAATAAGAGCATGGAGAGAGAGAGAGACAGACAGACAGACAGCGAGAGAGAGAGAGAGAGAGAGAGAGAGAGAGAGAGAGAGAGAGAGATCTGAATATTATGTACTAGGGTCTTATAGTGGTAATTTCTAGGTAGTGGAAATTTCACTCATTTAATTATTTATTTTATTTCTGTGTATCTATATTGTTTAATTTTCTATAATGCATCTGTACAGCTTCTGTATTAACATAAAGTTATTTAAAAGAAAAAGTTCTTAGTCACAAGCAAACCTCAGCCTCCGAAGCAGTAATCTCAAGCAAAATCATGTTGCTAGAAACTAGTATATAATACAGTCAAGACTCACACTGCTGCCACAAAGCAAAGCAGAGATGGTGATATCTGTAGGAAAGAAGAGAAACCATAGAAAACACAAAAGAAAGAGGAAATTGTCTTTCTTTTAGCCTCAATAGGAGGCAACTTAGGTACTGCTAGTTATTTAGTTAGGATCCGTATCCTCTCAGTTTAAACTTTACTGCCTCTTGCTCTGAAATTTCTCAGTTGTATGAAGCCTGCCTTTTCAGGTGGTTTTCCTACTCTCTCTCATTTATTTTACTTCATGAATTACCCTCAGTGTTTTCCTGAACAGATATTCAGAAGCTTGTGTTCTTGGGTCCTGGTGAGGAAAAATGCAGCTGCCTTTGGGTTTGATACCCTCGTGAAAAGCCTTTGACTTTTCCAGGACTTAAATACTACTTCACCAATAGCAGAAACAGTTCTTTCTGTCTGCTCTTGTGACTCCCTTTAGCCTTTGAAGCAGGCTCAATTGAGTTTCCTCTTTTTTTTAATTGTGAGAAATGTAAAAGCTACAGTAGAAGCACAAAGACTATTCTAACAAAACCCATATTCCCATCACCCACAATTATAGATATTTTGTCATATCTGCTTCTTGCAGTTAAAATATATTAGAGATATAACTAATTTTCCAGTTAATCACCACCTGCATTGCCACACCTGAGACAATCACTATGGTCTGGAGTATATTCTTATCCATTTTTATGCCTTATAAGCATACATCCATAAACTGTATATGGTATTTTTTGTGCCTATTCCATTTACATAATTGCATCATTTTTATTCAGCATTATGTTTTTGAGACCCACATTGCTATATGTAGATTTAGCTCCATTTCTGTGCAGTATTACGTTATATGACATCACCACATTTTATTTTTTGGACAAGACTTACAAATTGCTCTCCAGTGGTTGTAATAGTTATGTTCCTATCAGCAGTGTAGGAATATGCTTATTTCCCCACATTTTCCCAACAACTGCAATAGTTAGATTTTAAAATATTCATCTGCTTAATGGCTAAAAAATGATACCTCATTTTTGTTTTCATACTCATGTGTAAAGTGTTGCTTGGTTTAGTCTGCTTTCTGGACTCAGGCAGGGCCTTGTCTCCTCAGCCTCAGCGGGAACTGACACTCTAACCCCTATGGCCTGTGTCAGTTCTGGCTCCCTTGTTACCCGCATGCATGTCTATCTTACCTGTAGGAATTCTCTCTCTGTTTCTGACCCCTGGGGAGATTTTTTTTTAAGTTTTCAAGCTCAGATGCCCATTTTTTAACTTTGAAAATATTTTATAAAAATGTGGGACAACTGTTTCAAATTCGAACAAACTAAAGACACATAAAATGCAATGCATGAAACGACTGAATTCTGGTTTCTAAAAAAGCTGTGAAAAGATATTTTGGAAACAACTAGGAAAATCTTAATATGACCTGATATTATTAGATGATATTAAAATATTATTATGAGAATATTATTGTTCATTTCCTTAGTTGTGATAAAGGTTTTGTGATTAGGTAGGAGACTGTCCTTTCAAGATACACATTGAAGTTTTTAGGGATGATGTAAGTCAACTCACTTTCAGATGGTTCAAAAAATTAGATAGATAGATAGACAGATAGATATACATAGATGATAGATAAAGCAAATATGGCAAAATGTTAACAGTTGAAACTGAGTAGCGGACATAATGAAATCCATTGTATTAATTTGAATTTTTCTATATATTTGAGATTTTTCACAATAAAAAGATTGGAAATATTTTACATTAAATTTCTAGGTATTTGAAACAGGGTTGAAGGCAGGTTTTAGTGAATGCTTAAGTCAATATCTTTGATCCAGAAGCTCAGCTAAATTTCTCATATTTTAATCTTTACTTCCCTAACATGTGCATGACTACATTAGTTAGGCTGTAGTAGGTCCAGCTTCTTGTAACGGAGACCCAAATTAACAGAGGCTTAAATAAAACAGAAATTTATTTCCCTTAAATGTAACAGACCAGAAGGCAGTCCAGGACTAGTGTAGCAGCTGTTCTATGAGGTTATCCAGGTTGCAGGGCAGTGGGAGTGAGTCTAGGAGTATAGGAGTCTGTGGATATACCACAGAAATTAAAGAAGGCCCTTCTGTAGTTTTTCCTTGCATCTGGAACAAGATGTAATTAAAATAAAGGTAGAGGAACAACACTGATAGAATGCCACCTACTAAATGTAAATGTATATTCTTACTCTATAAGACTTCGTGGTTCACATGGAATTTACCTACATTTACAGTTAAAAGCCCCAACCTATAGTCTTGGCTTAGAAGAGGAAAAAGGGAGTAAAAAAAAATCTACTCTCCAATGCTGAAAAAGCCTGACCGTTGACGTTTTTTGAGATAACCTTAACCAGGACCAAAATATTTTTTTTCTGATACTCTGATCCCTGTTTTAGCCACAAAAGCATATACAGTCTGTTCTTACTAGGTCCACTTGGGTCCACCGCTTTTAGACACCAGCCACAGTTGCAAGGTCAAAAGCCTATGAGGCCTGTGCTTTCTAAAGCTGCTGTGTATTAAAAGCAGTTGTGGTTGTGTGCAGCAGACACCAATGATAACATAAACCTCTACAAACTCCCAAAGTCAATGGTGCAGATGGCCAGTGCTTTCTAAGGCCTGCCCTATGGAAAAAAAAAAAAAGCAGCTGCAACACCTGCGCATACCAGCAGCACACTCCCACAAAGAGGACTGCCTCCCACAAATGTTACTCTAGAGCTCAAATGCCAGTTATTGTATCCATTTCTCAAGGTTCCTCAACCCTTACACCATGAGGGCTCTCTAAAAGTCTTTTAACCACATCACTCTTTCCCCTGAATTTTGAACTAATTGAGAAATAGACACAGGAGTCAAAGATGGATCAAAATATTGAGATTTATTGTTGACAAGACTGCTTTAGAGAATGGGTCTGTGGCTTGCAGCCTGAATCAGGTTTTCAAATTTTTCATCCCAAGCCTAAACTTTTGCACATTCCTGAGGGAATAAATGGGTCTGTACAGCAGACCCTCACCATGCTGAGCTCGGCCTTGTGGAGCTGATCACATGAAGGGACAGAGAGGACACAAGCATGCTATCAGAAAGAGAGCTCTGAAAATCAGAAAGCAAGGAGCTCAGCAGGAGCTAAACAACAAGCCTTCAGTTACATTTCGGAATCTCAGGATTCAGTCGCTGTGCGGGGGAGGCTGTGAGTGAAAGCGGGGACACTGGGGATACCAGGAAGCTCTCTTCTCAATGCTTTAGAAAGGGGAGAAGTGTCTAGTTCCTGTACAGATGGGAATACTAGAAAGTGAAACATCGTGTAACGAATAAATATGGTAAAAGGGGAAGAACCAAGAGAAGAGCTCTCTCCCCAATAGCCCGGCTCTCTCCCCAATAGCCCGGCTCCCTCCCCAAAGGCCCAGCGCTTTCTCCAGCGACCAGCCTACATTCTCGATGTATGACTGTAACAAACTAGAACGCGGGAATATGTAGAAACGGGTACTCCAATGCTCAGTAGAAATAGTGGGTTTCACCCCATGAACATCTCTTAAGAGTCTTGCCTAATTACCGTGGCCATATGGGAAGGAGAAAACTTCAGAGCTAAGTTACACCTAATTATTGGTGAGGTTTTTTGTTTTGTTTAATGTTTTGTGGGGTTTTTCTTTTTTTGGCCCCAGATGGCAGAAGACATCAAGTCCAAATGCAAGATAGAGGAAAAAAGAGCTTAAAACAGAGCTTGCAAACTGGTAGCCTGTTGAACAGATTCAGTCCACAGATGTGTTTGATTTGGCTCATAAGAATTTTAAAAAATATTTTTCAAATTACTTGTCAGCATATAAAATTAGCAGAGTTCATATAAAACCCCAGATTTTATGGTTTCTCTGAAAAAGTTGGGAGATTCTGGTCATATAGATATGCATTTCTGTATGGCAAAATCAGCTGCATGGAGTAGCCACTGCTTCTTTTAGGAAGGGTCACAGTCTCCACCTAGACTTTTGTGCGACCTGCCTAGCCCTTGCCTACATCTGAGTTTGTGATCTCTGATTTAAATTGACCAGCATTAGAGATTGTTTGTGATCTGAAAGAAATGCAAATCATCCATCTCTGTGAGTGTTTAATCATGTCAGAGCGAGTATTTGGCAATGTAGAGAGTGCCAGGGAGGTGCGTGCCAAGAATCTGATCATCCATTAGGGGGTAGGGGATGAGAAGACATGGGTCTATATAACAAGGATGGAGAAATTATTATGAAAGGCAAGAGAGAAAGGCGCCATAGCCCGCAGTGGTGGAGAGGCAGGCTAGGCTGTAGCAGGTGACAACAGGCGTCAATTACAGCCAAGTGTTGCTAGGGCAACTCAGACTCCATGAACAGCCTGGAGGGTCTCTGGCCCTCTCACTGCTATGGCCGCTGATTTAGGAGGCCAGAGCTCTGAGGTCAGAGAAGCTTGTGAGGAAAAAGATAAGGTTGCAGAAGCATTATCCTGGGTTAGGGCTCTTGGTAGTAGAGATAGAGGGAGCCACAATATCTCACACGAAGCTACTGGTGGCCACTCTAAAGGGCTCTGGAATTGAGAACTATTACATGTCCCCCCATAAAAGCACTTTTTTTTTTCCAAACTGCCAGTCATAACTCATTGGTGGGCTGTGAAATTAATTTAGTGGAACAAGATCAGCATTTTTAAATGAAGAAAGTGAATAAAATTAAAAGAGTATTATATACAGTAAATACTGTTTTGTGAAACATTGGTTTCAGATGTGTGTGTGTGTGTGTGTGTGCGCAAGGTGCACATGTACTGAATTGTGATGTCAAATATGTTTCTTATCCTGTGAACTGTGCTCAAAAAAGTTTGAGAGCCCCTATCACAAGCTACAGAATCAGTCATTGTGACCAGCTGACTAAATGTGCCAAATTTGACTTGTCTGATAGATTTTTTTTTTCTTCTTTTGTTTTATTCTTGCTGTTGTGAGCAAGAATGGCAGATGGAGGCCAATTATAACCTTCTAAGCAGGACTTTCTGATATCGGAAAAAACACAGGTAATGCTGGGCCAGCAGGGAAACAGGTTTTGGGGTGTGGCTTCTCAGGAGAGGCACAACTCCACCTGACTGCTCAAGAGTCTATCCCCTGGGAGTGGTAGCACTGCAGGTGAGTGTGTAAGTGAAACCAAAAGGAGAGCCTACTCCACAGTGCTGGACCCAAATTCCCTTTTTATCTGCAATTTTCCAGGATTTCTAGGAGCAACATCTTTCGCATCATTATTTTTGCATGGCTCACACTGTTGGTGCCCTACCCAATGAGCATTCTTCACTTTCTTGCTTCCTAATAGATTCTCCACTTTTATTGGTATTTAGGGTAACCCTGTGCATCATGGGAGCTGGGATTCTGGAATGCAGACCCATAAAATACCGGCCCCAAATTTTTATTATAGTCAAAAGATATAACAATTAGTCGAATTGTTATACAAGTTTCTAAATGTGTAATCTCAATTTCTACACTTATTCGTGGACTGGTGACCAACAGTTTATAGACTAATATCAGTCCAGGGACCACACAATGAGTGACACTGGTCTGAGCTAACTGATCATGGCAATTTTATTTCCCTTGCAAATGCTTGGTGTAGGCATGGCCATGAGACATGATTTCTGGCGATTGAGATAAGGGGATGTCTACTGGGGCACCTGGGAAAAATGTCTCTTGGTCTTAATAAGAGACACCTGACATTTAGGCTCTTCCTTTCAGCCTCTCATTGTTAGTTTATGACTGTATCATGCCTGAGCAGCTGTGGCTATCTTGGGATCATAAAGTGAAGGACTAACAGGCTGAATACAGTGGAACAGGATAGAGAGAAACTGGGTTCTTAATGATGTTGCCAAACTGCTGAATTACCTACTCGGGAATCCCTCTATGTCTGAAAGATAATAAAAATGGCCTTATTGGTCCACTTAGATCCACTTTATGTTGGCTTTTCTGTTACTTGCAACTGAAAGAATTTTGATTGATGCACCCTGTAGGACATGACATCTTGTAGGGTTAACAGTTTGGGTACATAGGCCTATCTGTACTTAGGATAACTTATAGTGAGCTTGGAATTCCCAGGAAAAATTATAAGGATCAATGAGTAAACAAAGCTGCAGTTGTATACTGACCCACCAGATAGAAGGTGTCATTCTAATTCTAGTATCTTTTATTTTGTATTTTATTTAACATACAGTATATTTGATCTTTTATGGGTATAGTTCCATGAATTTTAACACATTCATAGATTCGTGTAACCACCACTACAATCAGAATACAGAACAGTTCCATCACCCCATAAAACTCCATCATGCTATTGCTTTGAAGTCACACCCTCCTCCTAACTCCTAAACCCTCATCTGTTCTCCATCACTATATTTTTGTTCTTTCGAAAATGTCATATAAACAGAATCATACAGTATGCAACATTTTGAGATCATCTCCTTTCACTCAGTGTTATGCCTTTAAGATTCGTGCAAATTGTTGCACGTTCATTCCTTTTTATTGCTGAGTAGTATTCCATTGGCTGGATGTACCACAGGTTGTTTATCTGTTCATCACTTAAAGAATATTTTGGTTGATTATTCATGATTATGAATAGAACATTTTAAGCTTTTGTGTATAGGTTATATGTAAACATAAGTTTTTATTTCTCAACAGTATATACCTAGAATTGTGATTGCTGGGTCATATGGTAATTGTACATTTAACTTTATAAGAAATTGCTCAAATGTTTTCCAGGAAGGCTATACTATTTTGCATCCCCGTCAGCAATATGAGAATTCCAGATGTTTCCCTATATTTTCTTCTAAAAATCTTATAGTTTTATAATTTACATTCAGATCTAGGCTCCATTTTGAGTTAATTTTTGTATAAGGGGTGAGGTTTCGGTCAAGGTTCATTTTTTATATATGAATGTCCAATTGTTCCAATACTATTTGTTGAAAAAACTGCCATTTCTCCATTAAATTCTTTGCACCTTTGTCAAAAATCAATTGAACATACTTGTATGGGTCTATATCTGATTCTCTATTCTGTTCCATTGTTCTATATGTCTTTCCCTTTGCCAATTCCATACTGTCTTGATTACTATAGCTATATAGTAAGGCTTAAACTCAGGTGGTGTGATTCCTCAAACTTTACTAATCTTTTCGAAGTCATTCTGGCTATTCTACTTCCTTTGCCTTTCCATATAAATTTTAGAATCAACTCACCTATATCTACAAAATATCTTGCTGGAATTTTTGATAGAAACTGCATTAAATCTATAGATCGATTTAGGGATAATTGACATCTTTAATATGTTGTGTTCCAGTCCATAAACATGATATGTTTCACTGGTTATTTTAGGTCTTTAGAGATTCCTTTCATCAGAATTTGTTAGTTTTCAGCATATAGATCCTATACATGTTTTGTTAGATTTTTAGCTAAATATTTCATTTCTTGGAACTGTTATAAATCGTATTATTGTTCATTGCTAGTATATACAAATGCGATTGATTTCTGAATGTTGACCTTGTATTCTGCAACCTTGATAAATTCACTTATTAGTTCTAGGTATGTGTGTGTGTGTGTGTGTGTGTGTATTATTTGAAATCGTCTGTGTCATTTGTGAATAGGGACAGTTTTATTCCTCCGCTCTCCTTTCTTCCACTCTCCCTCCCTAACTGCCTAGAGTTAATTTGGATAAAATATAAGAGTGGAAGATAAGTAGATTTGTTATAGGTCATCTGTAAATTACTCAAGCTGTTTAGAAGTTATTCTATAACAAGGTGATAAAAATATTATATACAAGTGATATAATCAGGTATTATTTAAAATGATAAAACAATATAAAAGTTTTTAAATAATAAATATTACAAATATACAAGTGCTTCTTATATGCCAAGGACTGTACTAAAAATTGTACATAAATGAACTAATCTAATAATCATAATCCTATGATGTGGGTACTATTGTGCCCATTTTACAGATGCAGAAACTAAATGGCGAAGCTGGCTATAAACTCAAGCAGTCTGGCTCCAGAGCTTCTACTCTTAGCCATTATATAATACAATGGAAGATTCTATAAATGGACTCCAAAATATCTGGGAGATTAGTATTTGATGAAGAGGACTTTCAAATAAATGAGTAAAGTTTCAATTATTCAATAATTATACAGGAACAACTGGGTAGCTACTGGGAAAAATTAAAGTTGGAAACCTACATTTGTACTGTACATCAAAATAAAACTAATGTGACACAAGTATTTAAAGATATAAATTAAAACCATAAAGTTGCAAGAAGAACCATGGAGAGTTTTATAAGCTTGAGGTAGGGAAAGCTTTCAAACTACAGCACATAAGCCAGCTAGTATAAGTGAAATGATCAGTAATGTGATTATATAAAATATTTAAAATTTTTATATTCTAAGAAATAAATTTACAAGATTAAAAGACAAATAACAAACTGAGCAAAATATTTGCGTAAGGAAGACAAAGGACAATTATCCACGATATAAAAAGAGCTATTCCAAATCAAAAAGAAAATACTAAATTCAATAAAAACAAAGGAAAGCAACACAAAAAGGCAACGCATTTGAAAATAAAAGAATACAAATGGCTAAGAAACAAATTAAATGGTGCTCAACTTCACTACAAATCAAAAACATGAAAATAAAAGTAATAAAAAATCACTTCGTATCAGATTAGCAAAGAAAAAATCAGTGAAAATACACAGCTTTTGCAAGGGTATGGGGGAAAATGCTCTCATACTCTGGTAGTATGAATATCAATTTGTATAATCTCTTTTGCAGGATAAGTTGGCAATATCTATCCAATTGTAAAATGTACATACCCATTGCAGCAATTCCAATTCCAGTCATTTGTCTCACAGAAGTACATAACATATGCAAAGCTATTTATAAGGATGTTTATTTTAGCATTTTATAATAATGAAAACTCAGTAACAATCCAAGGGAGCATCCACCCTATGCAACTAATTAAAAAAATAAAGTAAATCTTTAAGTATTAACATATTAAGAAACACATAATATATTGTTGCCTCATCTACTTATTTCTGAGGCTCCTCAGGGAATTTATTATAGGGTGACTGTTACATAAATTAGCATAGCTTTATAACCTGTGAAATAAGCATAAGCATAATACTTGTCTCATATATTGTGCATTCATTCCTTCAAAAATGATTCATTGAACAGATACAATTATCAGGCACTGTGCTAGGTGCTGGAGTAAAAATATAAACAAAATAGACATGGTCCCACTCTCGAAGTGCTCACTGACCAATATAGTGTGTGTAGAGTAGGCAGGTGGTTGAAGAGAACAAACATTAATCACACAACTGTACGATTGGCTTGAGTGCCTAGGGAGCAAAATGACAGAGTATGATAAAATATTATTACAAAATGCTCTGATTCAGTTTAGGGGGAGGCAGAGAAGGCTTCCCTGAAGTGATTTTTGATTCTTAAAAGAGGATAATGATAGGCCAGGCACTGTGTACAAATGCCAGCTCCAGAGATTAGTTAATAAGGATAATGTATATGTATATACACTGACATAGACAGCATGTCAAGAAAAAATTAAGTCAATAAAGCAAATTTTAAAACTACACAGCATGATCCAATGTATAGATAGAAAAAGGTCTGAAGAATATCTACAATACAAATAGTTGTTTACTCTATTTGGATAATTTATAAATTTGTCTGGCATTCTGTAATCAGAAAAAAAACAAAGATATGTATATATATATAGAAGCAACAGCATGGATATTAGGAATATTAGTATTTAAGGCAAAAAGTTTTAACTAGGGTAACGAGAGATATTGATAAAAGATACTATTTACCAAGAATATCTTCTGTAATAAACATACATAGCAAACAATATTCCATTAAAATATATAAAGAAAACAGAAAAGCAGATAAGTTGTACCTTATAAAGTAAGTTTTTTTAAAAAAAAATGCCTAAGCAACCCTTGCAAAAATTGATCATATACAGAGTCACAAAAGAAAGCACAATACGTTTCCAATTGTGGAAATCATAAAAGTTACATTATTGGACCACAGTGCAATATAACAAACTTCTAACCACAAAAACAGCCAAAAAAAAGTTGGGTTACTCCAAAAATCAAATACTTCTAAATAACTAACTCGTGGTCAAAGAAGAAATCAAAACCAGAATCATAGACTAGAAATTAATGAGAATGAAAGCACTACATATTAAGGTCAAACACAGAAAATAATTATAACCTTAAATGCTTTTAGAAATAAATATGAAAGAATGAAAATGAATAAAGCACATATTTAACATGAGCTTTTACAAAGAAAACAGCAAAACGAACTTAGAACTAGAGGAAGATATTAATAAATATATAAGCTGAAACTAATAATTTATTAAGTAGAGAATTGAAAAGATGGTAGAATAGAATAGGAAAACAGAAATAGTTCTTTGAAAATATCACCAAAACAAATAAATTTCTATAGTCTTATTAAAATAGAAAGAGAAATACATAAAAAATATAAGATGGTTTGATTGATGGATAGATGTGATAAAACAAAGACAGCAAAACATTAAATAGTAAAATCTATGTTGTGGATATACATGTAAAATTCCTTCAACTTTGCTGTATGTTTGAAAATATTTATGATAAAATAGATAAAAATCTGTTATCATCCAGAGCATCAGTTTGGGAAACATTGCACTAGAAGTTTCATTAGAACCAGGAGAAAGACAAAGATGTCCACTGTTGCCGCTATTATTTAACATTTTTCTAGAAATCAGTAAAACATAATAAGTCAAGTAAATGCCATATAGTAATTACAAATATAATAAGGAGGGTAAATTATTTGCAGATGATATCATTATCCACCTGGAAAACACTAATGAATGAATAGAAAAATTATTAGAACTGATAAGGAAGGTAAATAGAGTGGCTGGTTACAAAAAGATGTCCCATTATGCACAAAAAATATAAAGAGCTACTTCTAAATAGGCATAGTAGTGAAAGGAAGGGTGGTGAAAGGCATTTTTCATGTTTTGTTCTGAGTAAAGTACTTTCTGTGATGTTGGAATCCTTTACAACCAAAATGATTCTTGTAGTTGTTTGAAAAAGGGAAAATAAATCAATGGTAGGCAGAATCCTAATATGCACCCCACCTCAGATTTCCCACCCTAATTTCTGGACTATGGTTATGATGAGATGCTTTGCCTGTAATTATGTTACATGATATGGCAAAAGAGATTTTGCAGATTTAATTAAAGTTCCCCTTAAAATAGGGAGATTATTCTGGACTATTCTAATAGTTTTAATCATACAAAACTTTTAAAAGCAGAGAGTTTTCTCAGGCTAGTGGCAGAAGGAAAAGTAAGAGAGATTCCAAGCAAAAGAGGGATTCAGTGTGCCACTGCTGGCTTGAAGATGGAAAGGGACATGTGAGGAAAAATGTAGGTAGCCTCTAGAAGCTGGGAGCATAGGGATCTCAGTCCTATAAGAGCAAGGAACTGAATCCTGACAACAACTTGAATGAATTCAAAAGTGGATTCTTCCCAGAGCCTCCAGATAAAAGCCAAGTGTGGGACACCTTGACTTTGGCATTGTATGATCCTAAGCAGAGAACTCAGTCAAGCCTGCTGGTACCTCTGACCTACAGAACTGTGAGACAATAAGGTATTGTTTTAAACTGATAAATTTGTGGTAACTTATTATGTAATGATAGAAAACAAATACAGCTTCTCCTCTATTTACAGTGGGGTTATGTCCCAATAAACCCATCATCAGTCAAAATCAGTGTAAGTTGAAAATGCATTTAATACACCTAACTTACCAAACATCATAGCTTAGCATTGCTTATCTTAAACATGCTCAGGATACAATGTTCGAAAAAACACTGGCAACACAGTGTACTGTAGAGTATCGGTTGTTTACCCTCATGATCATGTGGCTGATTGGGAGCTGAGGCTAGCTGCCAATGCCCCAGCATCACTGTAGAGTATTGTGCTACACATTGTTAGCCCGGGAAAAGATCAAAATTCAAAATTCGAAGTATGGTTTCTACTAAATGTATACCACTTTCTACCATAGTAAGGTTGAAAAATTGTAAGTCAAATCATCGTAAATTGGGGACCATCTGTACAAAATACATTATTACATCAGCAAAACAAGATATGTTGCCTATCAAATTTTCAAAGGTCCAAAGCCCATTAATGACCCAGTCATGCAGTAGGATAGGAAAATAACATACTCATACTCCTCATGGGAATGTAAATTGGTAAAACCTTTCTTGATGTACACTAGGCAATACCTATCAACCCCACAAAAAATGCAACTATGCTTTCCCTTATTAAAATTTATTGTCGTTAAATAGGGTGGTGACCAAAGATTTTTCTAAATGTCCTTTACAGAACTGCTTATAACAGTGGACAATTAGAAATAACAGGAATATATGGCCAAAGAAGACTGGGTTGTCAAATAAAACATCCTATACTATTTGATGAAATAAATTTATGCAATCAAAAGCCCAATAGGAATTCTTATAGAACTTTACAAGCTAATTTTAAAATTTACCTGAAAGAAAATGACTGAGAATAGTCAAGAAGTTTGTAAGAAAAAAAGAGGGTCTTGCCTTAGCACATATGAAGTAATAATTTAAAGCTCAAGTCTTAAAAAAAAACTGTGGTATTGGTACTGGTATGGACTTTAGAACTATTGAACTACCGAATGTGTGATTTACATTCAAATGTTTAGGGCCCTATGAAAAATACCAATAAGTTATTTGTATTACAATGAAATAATATCACCTATTAAACATAACATTGTTAGAATATTTAATGACTTAGAAAAATGTTTACCAAAAGTAATTCAGAAAATTAAAAGGCTAAACATAAAAAATTCTAAAATATTACAGGGAAATACAGGACAATGTTTCTAATATTGGTGTAGAAAGGCCTTCTTATGTAAGGTTCAAAATACAAAAGCCATAAAAGAAACAACTGATAAATCTGAATATATCAACATTTAAAATATCCATACTCAAAAAGACCCCATAAGAAAAATTTAAAAGCAAGCAAAACTCTGTTAAAAAATTTCCCACACATGTAACAAAGATTTATATCCAGACTACAGGATTCAATACTGAGAAGCCAAACAATCAAAATAGAAACTAGATAAAAGATATGAACAGGCAAGTCATAAAACAACACAAGTAAATAGCTAAGAAACATGAAAATATTCCTCAACCTTGCTAAAAGTCAGAGAAATGTAAATAATGAGAAAGCATTTTCACCCATCACATTGGCAAAACATTCAAATGATTGGTTAAAACCTAGTGTGGATAAAAATTTAGGGAAATGTTTATTCTTTTTCGCTGCTGGTGGAAGTATAAACTAAGTTTTCCTCCACAGCAATTTCGCATTCCATGTTAACATTTCAAAATGTGCTGTCTTTGAGCCATCTAGTTTTCACTTCTTTGCGTTTATCTTACAGAATTTTTTTCTTATATGTACAAAAAAGCATGTACAAGGATTTTCACTGCAGCACTGTTAATAGTTTTATTTTTTTTTTTAAAAAAGCACTTTTATAGTACATTGCTACCACTATTTTGAAGAGCCTGTTCTGAAATTTTTGGAAGAAGTGACATTTTGACCCTAGCTACTCCATGTCTGCAAATTTCTCCTTGAGGAAAATCTTAGAAATATGCAAATATTAAGTTACATCAAAGTTCGTGTCTTTATTTCTTATAATTACAAAGACCTAAACACGGATTCCTGGTTAAATAATTAGCATTACAATGGAATAACATTCACCCATTAAAAATTACGTTGTAAGAATATTTAATGGGTCAATCTATCTCAAAGGGGCTTCCATGAGGCTGAGATGACACGCAAAATTTTATGTGTAAATATGTATTTGGCCGGCAGTGGATCCATTCATCAGATTCTCAATTCGGGGCATGAGCCTTTGCTCTGGAGGATTGGAATTAGAACTAGATGGTATAATTACGGTTTTTATTTCCTCTGTGATTCAAGAGTACTTCGGATAGTGCTTTTGTCTTTATACTTTAAAATATTGTGTTAATACATGCTTTTTGTTAACAATTCAAACCTTACCGAAGTATCTAGAGTTGCAAGTCAAAGCTGTTCTCTGCTCTCACCCTCCAATTTCATTGTGCAACCCCGATGAAGCACGGTTTATATAGTTAGGGGTATCTCCTACCAGATCTATTTCATTACTATGCATTTACAGATGCAGATACTCTATAAAACTCTGCCAATCTCACTGCCACCTCAAATAGTACCAAGGAGAAAAAGAAAGAGAATGTTTATTGAGGGTTTACTACGTGCTTGAAGTAAGTGTTCTAAGCCTTTGCCCTTATGAACTCACTGTGGTCGGCGCCCAGGTCTTCCCCCGCCCTCCATCCACACCTTGTCCCTGCCTGCTCTCTTGCCTCCCACCCCCCCCCCATCCTTCACAAGGCAGCCGGAGATTGTTAAACGCAAATCAAATAAAATTCTGTCAACCTTCAGCGGCTGCCATCGCCCCTCGAATCAAATCCCAATTCCTTAGAGACCCTACTATCCTTCATGGTTGGGTTTGCTGGGCTGGCTCAGACACGGTCCCCTATTGGGGACCTGGCTTCTCCGCGAAGGGAGCGCCCTTCCAAGGGGCATGGGCGGGGATTTTCGAGCTGGGGGGTGGAGCCTCAGATCTTGAGTGTGGAGAGCTAGAAGGGGAGGCTTTTCGCGGAGGGCGAGCGAGGGGAGCGGGGCTAAAGCAGGGCTGCGGACCCGGCACTCTCTTGCGGGCCCCGCGGTGCTATTACCGCTGAGGTGAGCGTTTTCCTTCGGGTTTGGGGTGCGGGCTCTGCTTTCGTGGTCGTCCTCGGATTCTCGCTGGGGGTTGTTCCCACGGGACCCTGCGCGGAGGTGCGGAGGTAGCGGCCTTGGGGAGCCTACGGGAGAGGCTGGTGAAGGGACCCGGAGGCCTGCCCCAGCACTCCCTCCACTTCGCCTTCTCTCCCCCTCCTCCAGGCCTCGGCCGGCGCTAGCGAAGAGCAAGCCGCATCTTCGCGGGCAGCGGGGCAGTGGCCAGCAGCGCGGCGAGACAGCGACTGACAGTGGGGATGCGAGGTACCGGCGTTAGCCATGTCCAAGTAGTCCTAGGGAGAGAGTAGAGGCCAGGCCTTCGGCGGTTCTCTCGTGGGTTCAAGGAAGACAGTCTCAGGGGAGGGGGAAGGTGAGGGGCGGGCGGGCAGGCTTCGCGGGTAACTACTAGGCATTGTATATGTATGTTTTGGGATCTAAACCGTACTATAACACACACGCATACATATTCGTTTCGGCAAATTCTTTTTTAAAAACTTAACAATATGCCTTGTGGATCTTTCTATATCAGGGAATCTCAATTATTCTCATGTATAAACAGCTGCATTGTATGATTGTACTATAGTTTATTTAACCATTTCCGGATTGATGTACATTAGCTTGTTCCCCTGGGGGGGGAGGGGGCTGTTACAAGCAATGCTATAATGAATGGGTTTGTATGTGTTTCATGTACATGTATGAGTATTTCTGTAGGAGAAATTCTTAGAAGAGTAATCGCTGGGTCAAAGTGTATATGCATTTTGAATTTTGATAGATTTATCCAAATCGCCATCCCAAAAGGCAATGTTAATTTACTCTCCAATGTTGTACGAGAGTGCCCATTTTTCCACAGTTGTGCCAACACAAATTATTATCAATCTTTGTATTTTTCGCCAATTTAAAGGGCAAAAAATGATATGCCATTGTTTTAACTTGCGTTTCTCTGATTACTACTGAAATTAAACATTTTTTATTTGCCGGTTTACAAAAGTAAATAGGCGAATGTTAATAGAATAGTCTTCCTCTCTATAAGCAATAAGCATTTCGAAAATTTAATACTAGAAAAAAACCCTATTCGCAATAGCAATAAAAACTAATAAAAATACCTAGAAGTAAACTACAAAACTTTATTGAGAAATATAATAAAAGAACGTTTGCATACATGGAGAAGGGATACATGCTTCTGGATAAGAAGATTCAATTTTGTAGTGATGTCCATTTTTCCTGTTGCTTTATACAATTGATGTAATTTCAATAAATATATCAAGTTTTTGGAACTTAATGATTCTAAAGTTCATCTGGAAAAAAGATGGCTAAGAATAACGGAGAAAATATCCTAAAAGATAAGTAAAGATGGGTTATTTATACTACTAGATATTAAATTGTACTCTAAAAGAACAATATTTAAATTAGAATGGACAGAACAATATATTAGAATAGAAAAGCCCATGAATCGAGCCATATTGGATCCTAGGATTTATTGGAGAAACATTGTTGGCTAGACGTGGAAAAACTGCCATATCAAAAGCTACAAACACTCATTCCCCCTCCCCCTGCCCCCCAGGAAGCTTCAATTTTCCTTTGAGGGTAGACTCCTTTGTTTGGAGAAAACCACTTTATGAGATCTTTTGGTTATGTCATAAAGCCTCGGGAGTTAAAATCAGTGGCTTTGGAGCTATTACTAACGATGGGAGCCTTTAGATTAAGATGGATTCAGGTTAGCCTGCAGTGCGGCGAGGGAAGGAGTCTGGATGTTACTGGTCTTTTAAAAAAAATTTTTTTCTCAACCTGAGTGGGCTAAAACTGTTTTGTCATTGTTTTCATTTGCATTTGCGTGCTTATTGTGAGATTGAACGTCTTTTATGTGTTAGTCCAGGATAATATGTGATTCCTGGAGGCAGGTAACAATGGGGGACCCATTGCTCTTCTTACAGAACATCGTTTGGTTAATTGGTACAGGCCTGCCCAGAAGCATGAGAATAAACCGGTTGACTTCAAATTTTCCTCAAGCACTGGGCTCTAGACACCTTAGATCGGGGGCGGAGGCAGTTTTCAGGACATGGCCGAGATTTGGCGCTGAGCTGTGTCATCGCGAGGTTTGGCAGCCAGCACCGCAGTGGGTCGGAAACCTCGTGGTAGGCGAGATCCCTGCAGGACGGGAGGTTCCTCCCTTCCCCCCTAAAATCTCCCAGTCATTTTCGTGAAGCCCCGCCTCTCTCCTTTTTAGGAGAGAGCACCCAGTCTCGCGAGATCTCGTGTTCCCTAAAGGCAAGGCGCGGGCGGCATCCTGCGGTGATCTCGGAATTCTCGCAGAGATTAAAGTGTGATATCGCGATAGCTGTCAGGGCGCATGCGGAGCCGGTGGCAGCAAATTGGCTCCGCCCCTCGGCTCTTCGTGAGGTTGTGCGTCATTTGCTTTTCGCTTCGCGTAAAGCGAGAACAGAGAGCCGTAGCGACTTCGGCTTTGGTGGGAGGAGGGGTCTGGGAAGGGCTGGGCTCAGGCTCTTCCCGTCCAGTAGAAGTTCTCGCGAGATCGCGCGGAGGCGGCCGCGGTTCGGCTACGGACTGCAACAGTCCTGGAGGCGACAGCAGCGTCTTCAGCTCGTGCTGTTCTTAGCCGGTGAGTTCTCGCGGGAGTGGGGTTACGTCCTCGTGGGATCCGTTGGCGGAGGTAGCTCGGAGGTGGTGGGGAGCAGTGACTAGGGTCGGTCCGCTTGCTGTTAAGATGGCGGCGGAAGCTGATGTCTGTCCGGCCAGGACCCTGGACTGAAGTGTTGGCTGTCCGCGTTTATGACGCCTCTCAGGTACGTGACATTAAGGAGGTGACGACCGGTGGGAAGCCCAGGTGCGGATAAACTGAGCTTCAGGTGAAGACCACCCCACCTCTAGTCGATTGGAGCGACATCATTTCCCGGGCCTTAGCCGCGTGTGGGCCCGCCTATGTCCCATCAGTTGGTCAACGCCTCCGTTGTTGCCGCCGCAGTGGGCGGGAGTCCTAGAGTTCGTTGGGGAGTGGGGTCGGGGTTAGAGTGGGCGGTGGGGGAAAAGGGGTCTAACCTACGACAACTGGTTCCCTCCTCGCTTCCTTTTTGTGGGCCCCCCTCTGTTTTCCCCACCCTGCGGTCTTCCAAAACAATCCCCTAGTTTTTCTTGACTTGATATGGGCTCTACTTCCTCAATTCCCATGGTTTTTGAACTAAGATTTAGGGTTCAAGCTTCGGTGCCTCTGACATACTCCCCCTTCTACCCTCATTCTGTCATCTGATCGAATCGCCCTCATTTACATAGGTATTTAAGGCTGTATTTGAGAGGAGGGGTCAAGAGTTTGTCCCTGTCATCTCTTGCCCAGCCCTCCTACGGAAGAGCTTAGCCCAGGTTCCCTACCCTATCTCGTCTTCCTCTTCTCGTGGGCCTCTTGACGCAGGTGTTTATAATAGAGTCTTCCCCATTCCTTGCATTTACTCCATCTTTATGGATGGAGTCATAGTAGCATTCCATTTCCTTAGTTAGGTCTTTGCGCTTTACGACCCTGATCGAAGCAAAGGGCACTGATTTCTCCAACTCTGCATGCAGCTCGACCACTCTTAGGCAGCACAATGAATGGGTTGGTGATTGAATGATTGCAGTCTTCGTGACCTCTTCATTTTAGGGCTGTTAGCCTTCCCTTCCCCATAACACCCCCCCCCACTCCCGAAAAGAAAACTAAAAAGCTGTAAAGGATATCATTCAGTAAACCAACTTTTTGTCTTTTTCCTTGCCCCACCATCTCCCGCGAAAGCTTGGGGAACTCCCCCCTTTCCTTCCTTGCTCTGAGTTCTTGGTCTGTGGACATCTATCATTGCTTCTGACCACCACTTACGTGCTTCTCACTTCTTAATGCTTCTACTTCCTGTCCCCCATGCTCTTTTACTAGGAGCTGAATTCCCCATGTGCTAGAAAATAACTTTGATAGATTACCTCATGCCTTTAATCATTGCTCTGTTCTACTCCCGGCATTCCACCATTAGTTCCCTATCATTTGTTTCGTTTTTAGATTACATGTTCAACATTGTTTTCTTTTAGCCCAAATATTGCCTAGATTGAGGAGACACCAACATTCCCAGTCAAGGAAAGGCAGCCTGGTATAGTGAAAATACTGTGTGCTTGGGATTCGTGTTGAACTTTGTAACCTTGGGCAAATTACTTTTCAGATTCCCAGTGTTCTTATTTGTATAATGGGGGTAGTATAGTAGCACGTGTAGTTACTAGAATTAGATACTTTGTAAAGTACCTGGCCTATGGTAAGCACACTATAAATTGGTTACTTTTTCTTGGTGTAACAGTAGGTCGGCAGATGCACCTGTGTCATGGTAATTTAATGACCTGGGAAAGAATAAGAGATTTTGTTCCTTTAACTGTAATTTTTCATATTATTTCTAGGCCAGTCCTATCATTTTTGTATTTTTTTCCTTAGACCGAACTCTCACCACTGGTTCCTGATGTTCGAATATGATTACCACCTGTGTTAGCCTACTAGACTAGACTAGGAATTTTAGTGCAAAACCACTATCCTGGAATGACCACCAGCTATAATCCTGTCAAGAAACAATCCCCCTCCCCTCAGGTGTTCTGCCTTTTAGAAGGGGTGCCTCATCCCTTGTCTCTTTCCTTCTTCCATTCCTTCAGAGGCGGTCTACCATCATTCATCCTGGATGAGATTTGGTGCCGTGCTTTTCATAGTTATAAAGGGAACTTAGCTAGTTTTCAAGTGTTCATATTGCCTTTCTCTTATTTCCTTTCTTTTGGTCCCTCAGTTCAGTGCGGGGATCTGCTATTTTGGTCTTACCCGGGCAGGATAATTCCTATCTGAGAGTTTAGAAAGGTTGTTTGAGATACTGCACTTCTTTTCCAAAGGGAATTACTGCCAGTTTTTAACATTATCTTTTGTTGTGTTTTTGCCGTTTTATATTTTCCAACATTCTAACTGTCCAATATGGAGGTAGTTTTCTTACTGTTAATGTTTTTATTTTGATTAGACCTGTATTAAAGTGGGTACTTTTTCCTAATTACCTTGGCTGTATGGGTCATATGTTGGGGTTTAAAATAGGAATATGATGGTGAAAAGTTTACCTAGGATTAAAAATTTACCATGGGTACCCATTCAAGATATGTGGACACTAGTTTTGAGCTTTAGGGTTTATTTAGTTTGAAGTGCTTTGGAGGTCAGGGGATCACTTTCTGTTTTGAGATTTTTGCCTTGGTGTTCTTCACAATGGGTTAAAGCAATGATCAGAAATTAACTAAACCTTGGCTTGACTCTTGTCATTCAAAATGAAAATAAATCTGAGAATGCAATTTAGGTGTGGCCTTAAAAGGTTTAATTTATTCTGGGTAGATCTCTGAGAGGAAGAAGTGGAAATACCAGTTGAAAACTTTGTCTAAGGTTCAGTGGCAAAGTTCAATCTGAGTTTCTAGGGTGTTTATCATTTGTCTCCCAGTGTGACCAAAAAGCATGAAGGTGAACATTTTTTTGTGTGTGCAGTTTTTTTCCCACCCAAAATAATAAATTTGATACTGTCTTGATATACAGTGGGCATATAAAATGGTTTATAAAATAATCACTGTCTCCTAGAATTTCATTTGGATTGAGAATTAAGTTTTCAGGGGGTGTTGTCAGATGAGAAAAGTTGTTTTTAGCTGTTGATTCTGGATTCTTATTCTTAAAGCAGGTCCTGAAAAATGCAAATTGATATTTGAGGGCTATTGCTAAAGAAATAATAACTGTGATTGTGTTTGAACACTGATATAATGGTTACCTTCCCCACACCCTAATAAATGTTTGTGTATCTCCCCCCCCACACACCTTTTTTTTTTTTGTAGGTCCTCCAGTACTCCAGTAGTCTGACCTGAGTTGGTTAGCACTCCAGAGGAACCAGCAGACCAACTTGGTCAGGAAGGTTCAGAAAGCTGTTGGAGAAGTGTTGGTATTCCACACCAGGATGAGTATGATTGGCTGTGATTTTAGGTTAGTTTTTCTAGATCTTTGTGGATAGTATTTGTATTTTACATCCTGGAATGGAGATGGTGGGGATGCGCATATTGCCATTCTGTAATTGAGCTACTTTGGTTTCTTTCATTGATCTGAAGTGGCACTGGCTGCTGTTTGCGTTTAAATGGAGCACATTACTGAATCGAACTATTTGAAGGAATTTTGTTTGTACATGATTTTTAAGTCACTTTGAGCATCATTCATAAAATAAAATTGCAATATATTATGTCTAACCAGTTTTTTTAAGAGTTATGGAAAATTCAAACATACAAAAAAATTGGATGGTACAATGATTCCCTTGTGTACCTATCACCAGCTTTTAACAGTTACCAACTTGCAGCCATTTTATTTCATCTATATTTCTATCTACTCTCCTCAATTATTTTGAAATAAACCCATTGTCATACTTTTTTTTATTTGCAAAAGATTTGGTAGCTCTACAAGATAAGATTTCTATAGCCATAACCTCAAAATGATTATCACAACTCAAAAACAATGATTTAAAAAATACATTATATGAAGCTCATGTTCAAATTTTACAGTGTGTTTGAATTAGAATCGGAAGAAAGTCCATTTATCACAAAGGATTGATATATCTCTTAAATCTATTTTAATTTGTAGATTGTATCCCTTTTGTTTTCTCTTCTGATTTATTTGTTGAAAAACTTGTCCTATAGTTTCCTCCACATTTCGTGATTACATTCCAGTAGTGGTATCTAACCTATTCTTGCTAAGTTAAAGACCCTGGAGGACCCCATTATAATGGAACAATGGCAGTAATCTCCTGTATCCCAGTTGGAGTTGATACTGCTGGCCTAGGCACTATCCCAAAATAACTAGTCATGGATTCCTTTTTCTGTGGCAGTCTATTTAATTGATACCTGACTTCAGTTCCATGTCTTGGCCCTGCTTACTGCTCCACATGAAAAGTAGGTGTCCTTGTGGAAGAAGCTAATATTTCCTAGATAATGACCTGATTGTGCCTTTGGGATTTTTCATTATGATTTCAATTTCCTTAGGTGGTTTAGTTATTTTTATACTACCTTATAATGTTGATTTTTATTCTTTTGATGTTGGTGTATCAACCGCTCTGACCCATACATAACATCTAAGCTGTTGAGACTTAGTGATGAGCTCCTCTGGCTGTAATACACTTTTTGAAATGGCAATGCTAAACAATTTTTGAGAATCTCTACTTTCTGATTTTTAGCTATTATACTCAACTGTAGTTTTCCTGTTGTTATTTTTCATTTTATTTTTTTCTGGAAATGATGTTCCCTCAGCATAAAGTCCTTTAAACTGTTCATTTATTTCCTTGTGTAGCATTGGCCATCCTGGGATCTACTGTATGTCTTTTTCATGGTCAAAATCTGAGAATGGAAGTTGGACACAAAGGCTCCAGCCAGCCTTTGACTTAAGCACAAATGAGGGCAGAGCAAAGCCACTTGTGCCTATCTTTAAAGTGAGAGTGATTCCAAGTCTAAGGAGCAGAGAGGGTAGAGGTCATGAATGAAAGTTTTTGAGGTATTTAGATGAAATATTGTGAATCCCCAGTGCTATGGATCACGAGTTCAAGCTTTTCAGTTCTTTGTTCATTAGTAGGGAAATCAGATCGCTAGTTGAAAATAGACTAAGTATTATTAAAGAAGCAATTTCTTGGGAATTACAGAGAAGTTATTCGTTTAACAAAAAAAATTTTGAGGATATTGTCTATAGTGATGAGATATTTACTCCTATACTGAGTTTTCTGTAGTTAGGAAGTTTCAACATGATCACTTAAACCTTCTGATCCTGAGTTTGCGAAACTAGGATAATAACTATATTTTTGGGACAGAGCTTTGCGCACAATAGGCATTTCAATATTTGAATTGTTTCCAGAGTTCTTAATAGCTATAATTTTACAATGGAAATGCTATTTTTTTTCTTTTGTTGTGTGTTTTCAACCTTGGGTTCAAAATATTATTGAAATGCCAAACTCGGTTTCTTTGAAAATATTTGCTCTTTATATTCCATGTTACCTCTCCTGAAGTTAGATTAAGTTATTAAAATCTGATATGTAGCTGTAGTCACATTAGGTTGATTTACAGTGATCTCACCATCTATAAGGTTGACAGTCACAAGCACTTGGGTTCTGGATGTTTTGCTGTATTGTTCTCTGACTCGTTTCCTCAATGACTGGTTATGAGATGTTTATATGTTACCATCAGGGATTATTCAGCTCAAAAGATTCTTTGGAAGCCTTCTCATTTGATGTGTCATTGAGGTTGAGTTACTAAAACTTGATGTACTTGTTGACCAACTTGGTCTTCTGGTTGTAGAAATGCTTTAGATAGTGAAGGAGTGGCTCTCTGTGAGTAAAACAACTGTGGTTTTTGTTTAGGCTGTTAACCTGAGCATTTTCAACTTTCAGTTTCCTTAAAAAGTTTTTAATCATTTGGCTTTAATAATTACAGTGGTGGTATGAATTGATCTCAGAATGTGATTTTACAGAAGTTGGAATTTGTTTTAGTTTCTTATAAATGTATCATTAAATGTAAATTGGTATTGTAGATCGATCAGTCTGGATTGCTGGTTGGACTAGAAGAATATGAAATTATTTTTCAACTTTGAGATCCTGATTGTATAATCTTAAAAGTTGAGGAAGCCCTTTTTCCTTTTTAATAATCTTTAATAATTAAAAGGGACTTGGATTAGGGAGATACAAGTTATTCCGGAATGACCTTTTAGTATAATTGTTTAGATTTTAAAGATTGAACACACTGCCATGAATTTATATACCATCTTTAGCATAATCCAAGCTTTAAGTCCTTATAATTAGATATCATTGGTAATTTCTCTGGAAATACTTTTATATATTGTTTGGGTGGCTGCTTATGTTTCGGAACACTTTTGGAAGATTGCTTTAATGCTTTCATTATTTGCTGTGGTTATTTTCTTACTTTCCTGTCTTTATAGTGAGGCATATTTTTCCTGATCTTTGCTTTATTACATTTTTCCAATTGAGTTCTTATAGGTGGAAGTACCTTTCAGCAGAGTGATTAAGAACACAGACTCTGGAGCCAGACTTCCTGGGTTCAGATTCTGACTCCATTTCTTACCAACTGTGTCATCTTGTGCAAATTATTTAACATCTGTGCCACAGTGCTTAATCTGTAAAATGGTAATAATAGTGTTACCTATCTCACAGGGTTTTGAGAACATCAGAATCACCTAAAGGGCTTGCTAAAACAGATTGCTGGTCTCCACCCCTAGAGTTTCTGATTCTATAAGTCTGGGAGGGGCCTGAGAATTTGCATTTCCAGTAAGTTCCCAGGAGATGCTGATGGTCAGGGGAACCACTGGAATAGAACAATGCTTGGCATAGTGTTAACTTTTTTTTTTTCTGGACTACTTTCTCAGTTCCTAAGTAAAAACACTTTATTTACTCTTCTGTGCTGTACTGCCTTCATCAGGAAGCAGTTTTGAAATCCTTTGTTGGAGTGGTTCTCAAAATGTTGTCCCTAGATCATTATCAGCAGCATCACCTGAGAATCTGTCAGATATTCCGATTCTCGAGCTCCACCTCAGCCTTTATTTAAAACTGTGTCTTGGCTTAACTGGGGTGTCTTAAACTTTTAAACAGCATCATTGAGATATAATTCACATACCATACAATTCACCCATTTAAGGTGTACAATGGTTTTTAGTATGTTCACCAATTGTATAACCATTACCATATCAATTTTAGAACATTTCGTCACCCCTAAAGGAAACCTAGTACCCATTAGTAGTTACTTCCTTTCTCTCTCCCAACCACACCAGTGCTTGGCAACCACTAATGTACCTTATGTCTCTGTAGATTTGCCTGTTCTAGGCATTTCATACAAATGGAATTATACCATATGTAAGCAGTTTTAATGTGATTAAAATGTTTTCCTTTTATTGGAAGCAAATAGAATGCAGATATGGAAAAGCACCCCAAAACAAATTTATAATCTAATAAATTATTTTAAACACTTTCGTAACTGTCACCCAAGTCAAGAAATAGAATTTTTCCTGTCACCCTAGAAGTTCTTCCATGTGCCAATCCCAATCGCAGCATCCTCCCTCCCTGACTTTATAGTGATCACTTCTTTGCATTTTGTTAGTTTTATCATCCAGTTGTGTATCCCTGGATAGTATAATTTACTTTGTCCATTTTTAAAACTTGATCTGTCCTTTAAATATCTATAGCTTCTGTTTTTTCCTTTTTTTCCCTTATACCATGTCTCCTGAACTTAGGCCGTTTAGCCTGTAGAGTTTCCCACAAACTGAATTTTGCTGGTTTCGTATGCAGTACAGTTCAACATTTTCTGCAAATAGACAGCTGGGTCCAGAGACTTTATAAATTCAGATTCATTCCCTTTGACAAAAATATTGAAAGTGTTGAGTTCATTCACATCATTCATTAGGTTGTGATGCTGTCTTGGAATTTTTTTTTTTTTGGATATTAATAGCCATTTAAGCTACTCAAAGCTTAGATCCATGATATTCCCTTCATTTTATTTTCATATGTTAGCTGGAATAATTTTGTAAGGTTACTCAGTGATAAAATTTATACAAGAAGGGCAGGATAAAAGCTTGATTTTTAATTTTTTTCTGGCCACTTACTAGTTCTATCACTTTGAGCAAGCTAAGCCCTAATGTATCAGTTGCCTGATCATCTGGTGAAAATACCTTATTCATGGGGTTTTTGAGATTAAATGAGAAAATGTAAGGTGTTAGCACACTGTAGGTGGTCAGTAGATGGTAATTTCTTTAACATACTCTTTTGCTTAACCCCTCCAACAGCTTAGAGATGGGCAGTCATGGTGGCAAAGTGATGGCCCGTTAGCAAAGCCTGTCAGGACCCCTTCAGGTCTGTGTTGGGGTCATCAGTGGAGGAATGGGATTTGTTCTTTGGTCATTTGGGGCTAAGACTCTGGCCAATGATAACTGAATCCTTCACCATAGTAGCCTTTCACTTTGCCAAGCCTTAGAACTCACATTCATACCCTCTGAAGGGTCTTACCCAGTTCTGTGGTGACGTGCCGTACATTGGTTGACCTGATTTCCCTCCATCTACACAGCCCCCTGTTGTTCAAGTTTGTCCTGTTCAAGGTCGTGTTATAACCTTAGTAACTCATAAGGAGTCTTCCTAATGGTCATCAGTATCACCACTATTAACGTACTTGATTAGCACCATGTATAACAGGTTAGAAAAGAGGAAAATATTCCTTTTAAAATGATATATTACCTAAAAAGTACAGCGCTTGGCACATAGTAAATGCTCAGTAAATTGGAAACCATTTTTTAAATTAATATGTCTTCTTTAATATATATTAAATTAATAAACCCTCTCACATCTTACCTCTCTATTCAGTTCAACATGTATTTACTGAGTGTTTCTAAGTACAAGGGGCTAGGGACATAAAAGGAATGAGTTAGTCTCTGCCCTTGAGAAACTCAGAATACAAATAAGGACTAAATGAGATCATGTTTAAAGTTCCTTAGCCTTTTCCTTTGTGTTATCATTTCTTCCTCTGCTTTGTCCACGCATAATGTAACCTATTGTTTCTTAAATCTCTTCTTAGCTCTGTATCCCTCCCCAGCCTTTGAGACTGCTGCTATGTGAGAAAGCCTGCATTTGTCTTCTGTGTATACAGGGTAATAGCAAGAAAAACCTTTGGGCCAAGATTGGATTTCAAAGTGGTACATATTGTGGTTGACACTACAGTATCAGTTTATAGTCTTTAGATGGACTTACACCTGGTCTGCAGCTTCTGTCTTGTTGCTTTAACTGCCTTCTGCCTTCTCCCTTCTTCCCCTCTACCATCCTCCCCCCAGATGTTTGCTACAGTAGTAATTTATCAAGTACGTAAAAAGAACTATACTTCATATAAACTAGAAGTTGAGTAGGCCTAGGGTTTATCACTGAATTTTCATTCTCATCTATAAAATGATAATCAGAGAGCCTACTTCATAGACTGTTGTGAGCATTAAAGCGAAATTATGTATTTAAAAATGTTTATAGAGTGCCCTACAAAGATAAGGCCATTGTAATTTATGGAAAATAAATATTTAATAGCTATGTTACTTGGGGCAAATTACTTCATCACTGAGCCCGTTTCCTCATCCTTTAAATGGCTATGATGATATCTCACTCAAGTATTTGAGGACATACTCAATACTGCCAAGATGCTGGGAATACAAAGATAAGCAACTGAAGAATGGAGGGCAGCATGGTCTATTAGGAGAGGGAGACTTGTAAATTATACTTAAAGGGTTTGGTACAATAACATGAGTGAACAAAATGTGCTGTAGCAGTTTACAGGAGGGCATCAGAGAATGTCACAGTAATTTTGTTATGGTTAAACAAGATATAGGAAAAGTAGTACATCATGGACTCAAATGTTATACGGATGAAGTTAGTTAAATGTGTCCCACATGAATCAGTAGCCTCAACCATTATTTTATTTCCTCACAAGACTTGTACTTAGATGTGTTTATTTCTTTGAGCAAGAGTTTATGAACTGGGGTGTTATCTACTCCTGTAGTAGAGTACCCTAAAAGTAATACCTTTTAATCTAAAAGGATTATTTTCACTACTTTGTCATCACTTTTTAGTTTATATTACTTGAATTAGTTTAGGAAAAACTAAAAAATTTATTCTTTCTTTGGGAAAAGATTCCTCCTCCCATAACAATATTGTTACCATTAACATTTTGGTTGGTGTGTTCTCATCTTAATGATAAGAGTAACAATTTAGAAAATTTGGGACATGCTTTTCCCAGAATAGGACCAAAAAATGTCTAATAACAAGAAAAGATACTCAAGCTAAACATCAGAAATGCTAAACAAAATGAGATCTTTCTTAACCATAAGATTGGCAAAAAGTAATTTGGCGATATCCAGTCATGGCAAAAAATATAGGGGAAAGTCTGTTCTTGTAATGCCCACAAATGGTATAAATTAATTCAGCTATTTTGGAGATAATTTTTGTAAGTTGCAAGGTATTATATATTATCCGATGACTATTAATAGTTTTTTTTTTAATGGAGTAAACTGATTATTTGGGAGGAGTGGTCAAGGGAAACTTGAGCTTGTTCTGTAATATTCACATTTCTGTTCCTGAGAAGTTTAAAATACACTGACGGGTACAGAGAACAATATTATAAAAACTTTTCCTTACCACTTCCACATCCGAATTGATCATTTTTAACATTTTTGCCTCCAAGTCTTTAAGGGAGGATATAATATAGGTAAAAGGGAAATGCTTTTTAATGATACTTTAACCCTGTGATCATTACCATGAATTGCTTGAATTTTTTGTACTGAGAGAATGGTATAAATTACTCATATAAGTAGAACTTCAAAAACAATGTGATGTCCACACAACAATCTGTTATTACTTGTGTAGTATTAAATTTGCATACTACTATAAAGTTTGTAAAATCATTTAATAAGAATGCTTTCAGAATGAGACTTTATTTAGTCATTTTTTCATTTTTTTAAAATTCTTGTTTGAAAATGCTTTCCTAACTTTATTTTTAAATAATAGTCTTCATGACTACAGAGGTATACAAGGCTTATTGTCGAAAAATACAGATAAGCACAGAAATTTCCTGAAATCCTACCTGTCAGAGACAAATACTATTAATATGTTGGTATATAGTATATTCTTTCAAGGCTTTTTTTATGCCTGTGTAGCATAAACAATTTTTTTCAAAAATACTTTTTTAAATGTAATTCATTTCCTTCCTAACAACTATTATTATGGAAATTTTTAAGCATAAAAATGCTGTGAGAAGAGCATAGTGAGCATCTGTATATCATCAGCTATATCCAACAGTTAAGAATTTGCCATTTGGTTTGTATGTACATAGGTGTCTTTAATTTTTCTGAAGTATATGAAGTAAGAATGATATTCATCCTTAAATCCTTCAGCATGCATGTTTTAAGAATAAGGACCTACACAACCACAATACCATTATCACACGTAGGGAATTTGTTCTTTTTCTTAATACTATCTAATATCCAGTTCATATTCAAATTTCCCCAGTTTTTCACAAATGGTATTTTTAAATTTGCTGTTACCTGTCATACTGTTTCCTTTATAATGTCTTTAATGACTACATTATATTCTATTGTGTGCATGATTTATAATTTATTAATCAGTTTCCTATATTCAACCTTTTATGATCTTAAACAGTGCATTCCAGTACACGGTAGTCATTTGGTAAATAAGTGTTGAATGAATGAAAGAAGCAGAGAAATATCTTAATAGAGAAATCTTTGTGACTTCCCTGTTTATTTCCTAAAGAAATTTCTAGAACTGAATGCACAAACCTAAGATTTTTTGACACTGTCAAATCATCCACTGTTCACTGTGGTATGTTTAATATATAATCCATGTTAATTTACAGTATGACAGCACCTCAGGCTAAGCCTCGATGCTTTAGTATTTGAAGAGCATAAATTGGGGTAGATTCAGTATCAATCATTCCTATAGAGGGCTCTCTCCTTATACCTGTATCTGCTGCCATATATTACAGAGGCTAGTTTGATGACCTAATCTGGGGGTCCAGTTCTCTGCTCCTCAGATTTCCTTAGTTATCTTGGTGAGGCCAGCCTTAAAAGGAAGTGTATTCTGGAGAGGTGCAGATATCAGTTGAAGATAACCTTTTACATAGAGCAGTTTAGATTTTTGCTTTTTAAAAGTAAAGGCAGACTGCCTGCATGGGTGAATTTAAATCTCTTACCTCCAACAAAACAAATTACCAGTGGCTTTAAAATGATAATCTCTTTGTCCAAAAGAAGAATTGGAGAAGACCCTATATTTCATATTAGCCATGTCAAACTCGTTATAGGCCCAGATTAGGGGAAAGGACTCATTTAAGGTATCATGGCTAGTTAGTAATGGAGTCGGGCATTGAACCCAGGTTACTTAGTCCAGTTTTGTTTCTTCTGTGCTTTATCTTTTCTTAAAACTGAACTTCTGTTTCTAAATGTGCCAGCAGGTGTTATCCATGGAAATGCAGAATAAGTGGCCCCCTTTCAATAAAAAAGTTACCTCCAAAACGAGGGAAATTTAAGGAAGTGTAAATGAACAAGTCAAAAGTCCAAAGAATGCCCTTTTGACTATGGTTTTTACTTTTCAGCCTGAGGACAAATTGTAACTTTTTCGTGGGACATTTTGAGTTGGCTGTGTTTTCTTGCATATTTATGGATACTATAAACTATAGATAGGACTGAATTTTCTGCTCGTAAAACTTTCAAATTAAAGTGACATTTTCTAAGCCTATCTTCTTCTTTCAGTTTTAAATTACAAAAATAACCTGTTTGCTGTAAATTTTAAAGATTCAAACAAACATTTTGGTTAAAAATTAGTCTTCCCTCAAATGACAATCTTTTTTTATTCATGCCACACCTAGAAATATGTTACCAATTTATATATATTTTACACCTTTTACCATTTACCTACTATCCTTATCCATTTGTGTACTGTGCATATTTTTATGTTAGAACACATGGCTGGACTATTTCTTTTAATGTTTGCATTGCATTCCAAAGCATGGGTTTGCTGTAATTTAATCATTCCATTTTGTTGGCTCTTAGAAGTAGAATTCATTCTGGGTCATTTAAATTTTTGATAAGTACTGCGAAAATGACCTCCAGAAAGGCTATATATAGTATTGAATTTCCATGTCCACTAGCAGTGTCTGTGAGTGCCCTTTTCTCCACCTATATCTGCCAAGGCAAGATGTTGATCTTTTTAATTTTAACTAGTCTGATGAGCAAGAAACAGCACTTTCTTGCTTTGATTAGCATTTTTATAATTAAGTTAAGCAAATGCTTATATTCTTTGCACATTGCAAATTCATGCCCTTTTACTTGGTTTTCAGTCAGATTATTTGTTTTACTGAGTTTCGGGAGTTCTTTCTGTATTAGAAATACTAACCCTTTATCCTATTGCAAATATTTTGTTTATGGTTTAGAATTTTTATGTAGTCAAATGTGCCCCTTTTTTCTTTCCTTTTTGGTTTCTAGGTTGTGTAATTTGCTTGAAAGATCTTTGCCAAGATTCCAAGAATCTTTCCCTGTATTATCTTCTAATACTTTTATAGTTTAGCTTTTTTTGTTTGAGCAATAGTGTGAAGTAGGTGTGTGCTTTTATTTTCATCCAGATGGTTAGTCAATTGCTCCTATTTTCTATCTTGGAAAAAAAACTATTTGATCTTTTTAAATAATGCTCACTTAAAAGTGAATTATTTGGAAAAGTGTATTTTGTTTTTTAAAAAGTTAGGATTTTTGCCAAATAAAAAACTGGCTTGGTTGCTCTTTGCTCTTTAATTTTGAGAATAATTCAGATTGTTCATGTTTAATACTTAGCATTTATCTTGATTTGAAAGCAGGGTGTTACAATAACTAAAGGGTCTCAGTTATTATTCCCATTTTATGTATGTTTGAGACCCAGATTGTCCTAAGGTCACAAAGTCAATTGGTGGCAGGGAAATACACTACTTTTGCATATTGTTCTTTAATTTTCAGTAAACACCTTTCATGTTGTAGATAACAAATATTTTAAAGCAGCAGATTGTTTACATTGTTTGGGTTATTTAAAGAACATTGGAATTGATTATGTGCCAGGCTTTGTGTGGTACTATAAAATTTACTCAAACAGAGCCAGTTATGTCTATATGTTGAGACATGATCTTTTTTCTAAAGGCCCTGTTTTAAAACTTTATCAATGAACTCATTTGATTTTTACAACAAACCTGTGAAGTTGAAATTATTTTCATCATTCTGAAAGGAGTTTGATATCACGTTGATAACTGCTATAAATAACTTCTTTTGAAACACATCAAAGAATTTTTGTCTCTATTCCTTCCAAATTCATTTGAACCAGCTCAAAATACTTAAGATACACTTAATATCTCTGGTTGTTAAGTGGCATGGCTCAAACATTATTTAGTAGACTAACTATAACTTGAGAATGAGACCTGGAGCTTTCTGGTCATCAAAGTTAGGTTAACTTTTTGGTTCATGTTAGTACTTAAGGCTAACAGTCTGGAGATTAACATATTACTATATATATTTTCCTACATATACAGATAACATGTAGAAGGGTTGAAAAGACCAGCTCTGTTTCGCTTTTGATCGCTTTTGATCGTGTGTGTGTGTGTGTGTGTGTGTGTGTGTGTGTGTGTGTGTGTGTAGAGAGAGAGAGAGAGCATGTGAGCGATCTAGCATAAGAGTGCTGCCCTTTAATTAATCTGGAGCTAAAAGAAATAAATAATAAAATAAATAATATGACTTATTCTTTACCAGGCACAATCCTATGAGATAGATTGTTTATTTTACAGAGGTTACTGACTGGTATACTAACTTGTCTAAGATCATACAGCCAGTAAATGCAATTTAATCTCAGTTCTGTCTTGACTTCTGGGCCTTTCCATTATGCCGTTGTCCTACTTCATTTTGACTTTCTTCCAGTAGTATTCCTCAGTCTCTAAATTAAAAAAAATAATCAACACATGTATGGTAGCAAATACCTTACTGAGATTTCTACTCCCCACATGATATATCTTTTGTCAGAATATTTTGTCATTAAAACCTAGCTTTTATTTAGAGGTACACTCAGTCTAGCTTTTCATAGAAAGTTTATGCCTTTTCTACCTTCAAGATAGAGGATTTTTTATCCAGGAATAAAGAATTCCCCCTTACATAAAGAGGAGGTTTAATCTTTAAAGGTGTTGTATATTTTCTTAAAACTCAGGATGTGACAGTTGGAGCTGAATAATGCAAAAAGGATTGGAATTCTACTTTTTTAGTTTCTTGTACTGAGTTTATTGTATTTGACAGCCTATCATGTGGCTTTAGGGGAAATACCTTACACCTGTGTTCCATAAATGAAAATGAAAACATCATAGTGGCTAAGCAGACATTGTCTTGGAAATCTTTTTGTGAAATAATGGTTCCTAATGTTTTTCAAGTTATGGATCTCTTTAAGAAGCCAATAAAAGCTATCAGTTATCTTCCCAGAAAATACCAACATGTGCAAAATTTTCCATAGAATTTCAGGATTTTTATGGTGATCCTTCAGTATAGGACAAGAAAAAAATCTAAAGATTTCTCCACATGTCATTAAGAGGCTATCCAAATTGCTATCTTGTTCTTATATTTCCTTACTGTATTTATGTTTTTAGACTAAAGGTGAAATTGGGCTATTTTACTTTTGCTAAAGGTGTCTTCTGCTTAATGCAACTTTAATCTCTCAAAATCCAAATTTTTAAAACCAGGATTATAGTCGGTGTTATATAAGGATTTATCTTATGTACTCTGTTGATCTTGTAATTGATTGTTTCCAGCTTTGCTTTGGTCACTAGGAAGTTCTAATTTAATTGTGCGTTTTTGTGTACTGATTTTCATTGCTTTTATATTAGCATTGCTTCTAATCTTCCTTTTTCTCTGATTTTTTTTTACATTTTTGTACACATAGCTAGCTATCTCATAGCACCCATCGCAATGCCTCACATATCTTATGTTCATTTATATAGTATTTGTTGGTTGGAAAGATGCAGATTGAATAAATTGTATAAATTGGTTTTCTCAGTTGAAAATTTCACCAAAAGAGTTTAATGTGACTTGGATTTTTTTTTAGCTTCATTAAATATTTGCTGGATAGTTGTTCATTTATGAATATACTCAGTGGCAGTTTCTGTGCCGGTGACAGGAATGCAAAGATAAATAGACACAGTCCCACTCATGCAGAACTCATTCCTGTGGTGTTGATTGAGGGGTATGTGCAGGGTCCAGGAGAGGGAGAGATCGATTTTACTTGGGGAGGGGGATATCTGAAATAGCTTCATAGAGGAGGCAATGTTTAAGTTGAGCTCTAGGGGATATGATGAGAGCAGCTATTTTTGCAGAGAGCAAAATTTGAGTCAGGGTATCAAAAGTCTTGAATGTTAAGGAAACTAAAAAGCTTGATGTGGTTAAAGCATGTGGGGCAACTGAGGGGAATATTATGTAATCTCATGGCCCCGGTAAGTGGTAAACAGGGACTAACTAGATCCTAGAGGTCTTTATCTTGGTTGCTTGGTTAGGGTAAGGAGTTTACACTTGATAATGTAAGTAGATTTTGAGTTTGAGGAAGATTGCTCTGGCAGCAATGTAAAGGATGGAATGGAGAGATCTAGCAGGATAAAGTCTTAATTAAAAATGTTTAATTTATGAGCTTTTTAAACACAAAAGTTAGAAAATATTGCATGATAAACCCCCATGTACCTGTTTACCCAGCTTCAACAGTTATCAATACGTGGCTATTCTGGTTTTATTTAGACTTCACCCCCCCTCCCTAATTATTTAAAAATTACTAAGTGAGTAACAAATTGGCAAATCATAATAATATCTAGTAAAGTGACTCAAGTTTGGCTGTGCAGCCAAATCACCTAAACGGCTTGAAAAAAAAGTTCCCACATATGTACTGAGTCAGTTATTTGTATGGCCAGGCATTTTTAGTTTTCAAAATAGGTCTTGGTTGATTTTGCACAGCAAGTGTTGAGAACTCCAAATTTATTTTAAGATACTTTTCAGGTAAATTGACTTCTGATGGATGTGTTTTCCTGAACTCACTGAATGCCGCCTGTGGCTGTTCTACATGAAGTTCACCTATTAAATAGTGGCAGGCTTTTCTGTGGTTCTTGACATTCGAATATAGAGTACTGGTTTAAAGACTGATGTCTTAAACTTCTGGTGGGCAAACTTGAAAAAGCACTTGAATCTTTGAAATTGGGTGTGTTAGATAGGGGGTAACTCAGTCAGTGTTATAATTGATCTTTTGTGCCAAATCCAGCCACAAGTAAGGAAGGGTAAGGGCGACAGATTATTCTTACAGGGTAGGCTGGGGTTATTCTAAGCATCAATTTAAAATGTGTAGACCAGGAGTCTTTCTTTCCTTAATTTGCATAACTTTGACAGCAGTCATTGCTGCTTTTATTTATTTATTTTGTTGGGAATGCTAAGAAGGGCTCTTTGGCATGCTGCCATTTCCTCTCTACTGGCAAAACTGATCTACAACTTTGGTGAGCTCTATTGTGTTGCCAAATTCTTTTGGTGTCAGTTTCTCTAAGTAATTGGGAGTAATGACCAGAAGGATAACTTCTGAATCTGCAGCTTCCCAGGACAGTAGGGTAGAAGATGTATAGGGGGTGCATTCTGACATCTTTCGTTTATCTAAAGTCACTGTTGAAGGCATCAGATTCCTCTCTCTTTGAGTATACTGAAGTGCAGAAAAGCACCAAGAGCAAGCCTATACACTTACCTGAGGTCTAGTGTTTTCAGATTTTAAAGGAGAGATTGTGTTTAGGCATTTCTGCAGATAATTTCCAGATTTGTCTTGAGTGAGTAAAGGCTATTCCTCAGTTACTTTATTATTATTTTGTGTGTGTCTTCCTTAACAGCAGCAAACATTAGGCAGTTACTATGCACTATTTTTTCTGCATACAGTTTTTAAAATTAAATTTATTGGGAAATATTGATTAATAATTTTCAAGTGTACAACATAATTTAGTATCTATATACTCTTATCAGTTGCTTTATTATTACATCTTACCAGTAGCCAATAAAATCTAGGTCACCAATACTTGGGGTCATGTTTTATGTGGCCTAGAATGGGGATATTGATGTCTACAGGTGGGGGGTGACAGGGTAGATTGTGCATATAAATATTTTGTGTACTGTGGAGTTGTGGAGCAAATTTGATGTGAATCCAGGTTACACCACCTACTGGGTACGTGGCCACTCTTGGCCTCAGTAAACTGAGAACAGTCTTCATCTCCAAGTTGTTTTAGAGATAATGCATAATGATCAGTAAATGTTAGCTGTTGTTATGGTAAATGGATTCTCAGAATATATGTTGGGTGAATATTAATGTAAATAATCAAGCAATAGACTGGATGGAAAGGCCTGACAATCTGGTGGTATCCCCTTTAACAAATCAGTTAACGTTATGTCTGTGCTTCTGTAATCAAATAATGAATAGCTGTCTGGGTTTCAAGATTTGGCTTGCTGCTTCCTGACATGATAGATGGTCCAGACAGTTCTCACTTTCAGAGACTGCAGAGAGGCAAAGGGAATCACTTACTGCAAGGCAAAAATAATCAAATATTTTGCTTTGTGGCACATTGGAGTTTAGTGTTTATTAAGCATTTTTGATTAAAAACTGTCATAAAGCTTTTCCATGCTTTTGGGGAATTTTAGGCTGACTTTGATTCATCTGCACTCCGATACATGTTGCAGCATTTCTTAATCTACCAATAATGAACCAAGTCCATAAGTATTGGGTGCTCGCTGTGTTCCAAACTTACGGATCAAGCAGCAAAAAGCATAGGAAAGAAGCTCCAAGAGCAGGCAGCAGCCAATCCAAAGTATTTGTTTAAATAAGATTGTTCTTAATTTGATGCATGCCCTTTGGCTCAGGGGTCGCTGTTTTCTGCCTTAAGAAAAATTGTACAAAAGAAAAATTCTCGTAAATGGATACATGATTGTAGAAAATATGGAAAGATCTGAAAAGCATGAAGCAAAAATAAAACTGTGTTATCCTGCCACCTAGAGGCAACCACTGATAATGTTTGTTTCTTTCCTTCCCAACTCTGTGGTAGACATTTTCTCATTAACAGGGAAGTGATTGGTACAGGTTACAATATAAGCACATAGGAAGGGACACTTGAGTCAAGTTTTAATAGATTGAGGAGAGGATTGTACTAATTCGGGTTAGTATTTGTGCTATTCATAATAAGTGTTCATTATGTTAAGGGGAAATAGTGAGAGGCCAACAGTATCCTACCCTCAAGTTTCTTAGGGATTTTCTTTCCATTAACTTTACTTTCCCACCCTTCCCTTCTACCTTTCAATGATGCCATAATTCTCTGCTTACATTTACAACCACCCTTTTCAAAAGAGTTTTCTGTACATACCATGTGTATTGCCTCACTTCCCATTGATTCCCTGACCTTTTCCTTTCCCACAACCTCACTGATAATATTGCTTCTCAAGTTATCTCTATTCCTAGTTTCAGTGGACATTTTCTGGACATACCTCATTTTGGCATTTGACACAATAGATCAGTCTTGCCATCTTTTGTCTTTCATGATACTGTGAACTAGTTTTGCTCCTACCTTACTGGCCTCGCCTTTGCCTTACCTTTAAACGTTAGATCAAATAAGAACTCAGTTCTGGGTTTCTTTCTTTCTTTCTTTCTTTCTTTCTTTCTTTCTTTCTTTCTTTCTTTCTGTCTGTCTGTCTGTCTGTCTTTCTGTCTGTCTTTCTGTCTTTCCTGTAAATAATCGTCTTCAGACCTGTGGCTTCAGGTACTGTATATGTTGACAATCATAGATTTTTTTTTTCTCAGTGCATACTTCTTTTCTGAACTCCATTCTACAAATATATACGTGCCTATCATATGGAAGATGCTGTGCTAGATGTTAAGAGCTTAATACTGTAGAAAATCAAACTAGTTATATTGACAGTTGCTATGCGAGAAGCAGGGTACCATAATAGAAAAAATAACAATTAGACCAGCTTTAAGTGGGTTGCCATGGGAAGCCAGCCACCTTGGGTCTTATTTTAAAGTTAGTTTCTCAAATGAACTAGTTGTGGGAAGAATGAGGGTGTGGGGCAGAGGCATTCCAGTAGGAATAGCATTTGTAAAGGTCTAGAAGCCAGAAAGAACTTAGAGTGGTCTAGAAACTAAACAGAAAGACTAATGTGGCTGTGAAGAGAGGAGGTTAGAAAAAGTTCAAGGAGCCAAATTATGCTAGGGCCCTCTGGGTCATGGTTAGAGTTTGGATGTAATTTTAGGGAAACCGTTGAAAGGTTTTAAGGAAGTAACATGAGCTGGTGTATGTTTTAAGAAGATTGCTTTTGCTGCTCTCTGGAGAATGGATTGGATGAAAGTGTGAAAGTGGGGAGATTAGTTATCCCTATTTCACAGTTGAGGAAACAAGTGCACGGAGGCTGATTTGTCCATGCTCAAACAGTGAGTAACTGATACAGCAGTGATTCTCAAGTGGGTTTCTTGATTCTAAGCCTGTATTCTGATCTGGTGCTTCTCCAACTTTAATATATGAGTCACCTGGATGTCTTGTCTTACTAAAATAGATTCCTCAGGTTTGGGTGGTGCCTGAGAGTCTGTGTTTTTAGTAACTCCCAGTTGGTGTCACTGCTGCTGATCCTTCAACCATACTTTGAATAGTAAGGCTAATCTACTACTACACTCAACTGCTGTTGAGCCAGATTTGGGAACTGCAGGTGGCCTTTCCCCTTAAGCTGATTTATATTGAAAGTCATTGGAAATTTAATCAGCTGGAGGTGATTACCACGGAGCAGAGCTACCCTTTAAAGAGCAACTTTCCTCTCTTTTCATTGTACACACTTACTTTAATGTAAACACTACAAAACCAAGATTCAAATCTCAAAGGTAAATAAAGTTTGGGGGAATAAAGAATTGAAAAAAATTGCTTAAATGGAAGTAAGTCATGGTAATAGCTATGGATGGTGGCTCATAATAATTCATTAGCTTTCTTAAAGTTGATCTTTGTAACCTAAGTTTAGAAAGAAATGTTTATTACATGTAGAGATTACTTAATGCTGGAGTTCTTTACTGACTCAACAAAGGCACTAGGCCATGTTCAGGAATTTGTTTAGAACTAACTTCTTTTTGTTAGAGACTTTTTTTATGTAATGGGATTGTCACCTGTTTAATTTCTAAGCATTAGGCAGAACTCTTTTCCTAGTTACTGTTCCAATTACTAGTGAGAATGACAATATTTCAGCTTCTCACCTTGTGCCCCAGTTTCCTCTCTTGCAATAATTTTTTGAACAATAGGATCCAACAGTGTAGAAGAATGAGTCCCAAGTTTATATTTTCATCTGCAGGCATTTATGTAGTAATAAAACTAGTAAAGTGAACAGCGTGTTATTAAAGCGTGGACTTGGGAGTCAGGCTTGGATTTAGTTCGCGGTGCCAAGATTCCCTAACCAGGCAAGGTACTTAATTTATCTGAGCCTCAGTTTTCTATCTGTGAATGAGGATAAACTTGGCTTGACTGGTGAGGATTATATGAAAGACAATTATATGAAACCCCTTGGCAGCATATCTCAAAATATGTTCTTTGGGATACTTAAATTGGTAGACTTTCAGTAGATGTCACTTGAAAAAAATGGTTCTTCACCCTAACTTTTCTTTACCCAAGATTTCTTGGAGCCATTAGTAATGTCAGTCAGCCCTGTAACTGTCCTAAAAGAAGGGGAATTCCATTTGTAATATTTTCCAAATTACTGGAACCTTGTCTTCCTTCATGGAGCAAGATATTCTAAAGTGCTTTGGAAAATCCCAGCATAAATATTATCTGGCTTGTAATGGGCACTCAAAAATATTCTCCCTTCCCACTGTAAAACCAGCTTAGAAATAGAATAAGAACAAAAAACTTTTGCATTTTTTTAATTGATATCTTGTGGAAAGTGGTATCTTTCCTTTTTTTAGATTATAGATGTTTCTTGCAACAGACTTATAAAAACCAAGTTAATTTTGCACTCGTTACAGGGATGTATGTGTGTTCGTTCATATGTTTTGGCTTTTTTTTTTTTTAATTGGGTGCCTATAATTTGAGTCTGTTTATAAAAAGTTTGGAACCGGAACACTGTGGAAACTGAAAAAGCAAAGTGCACTTGCTTGCCCAGAACTTCGACAGCCAGAGCATAAGCATGGGACCTATGCTTGACCTGTCAGATGCTCACACTTGAGACTTTGCATCTGGAGTCACTGATACTGAGGCAAATAACCTAAGACCATTTAGAAATCATTCTGCCACCAGCAGTAGCTTCTAGACATCCAGAATTTAGTGTTGGCAGTGTAGGTATCCCCAACTAAGCTGTGCGTTTGGGAGATCCTGGGCTGTAGTTTCAGGCTGCATTGCTTCCTTGGTTCCTCCTGTTTTCTGAATGTGGATCTCTAAGCCTTCCTGTTGATTCTGTGAGCTACCAGTTATCCTCCAAGTAAATAACTTTTCTTTTATTAGCCAGAGTCCATTGTTCTTAACTCAGACCCTTGAATGCTATAATAAACATGGGGTGTATATCTTTTTTCAAGTTAGTGTTTTTATTTCCTGTGGATAAATACCCAGAAGTGGAGTTACTGGATCATGTTTTTAGTTTTTTGAGGCTCTTCCATACTGTTTTCCATTGTTGCTGAACCAATGTACATTCCCACCAACAGTACACAAGGGTTTTCCTTTCTCCACACCCTCACTACATCATCCATTTTGTGTTAATTTTTGTATTAAAGTATGAGACACAAGTTAAAGTTTATCTTTTTTTTGCCTATAGATATCTGCTCTGGCACCATTTGTTAATAAAACCAGGCTTTGAATTGCTTTTTCCTTTGTCAAAAATCAATTGAGCATATTTGTATGGGTCTCTGTTCTATTTATATATGTGTCTATACCTCCTCCAGTACTATATAAACAGTTGTGATTACTGTAGATATATGTATCCATGTAGATAAATACATCGATATATGTATAACAAGTCTTAAAATTGGATAGAGTGATTCCTCTTTTCTTTTTCAAAATTGCTTTAGCTGTTGTAGTCCTTTGCCTTTCTATATACATTTTAGGGTAATCTTAGTTTACAAAAAAAATCTTGCTGGGATTTAGATAGGAACCGCATTAAACCCATATATAAATTTGAGTAGAATTGACATCTTTATTATGTTGAGTTGTCTTAATCCATGAACATGGTATATCTCTTCATATATTTAGGTCTTTGATTTTTTTAAATCAACATTTTGTGGTTTTTAGCATACAAGCCCTATACATGCTTTGTTAGATTTATACCTAAGTATTTCAATGGTTTTTTTTTTTTTTTGAGCAACCATGAGGCATATTGTACTTTTCAGTTTAGAGTCCACATGTCTATTGCCAATATGTAGAAATATGATTGATTTGTGTATGTAGCTTGTATCCTGCAACTTTGCTGAGATTACTTATTAGTTTTGGGAGGGTTTTTTGTAGATTCCTTGGGATTTTCTACTTAGGTACTCTTTTGTCATCTGCAAATAGGGACAGTTTTATTTCTTCCTTTCTGATTTCTGTACCTGTTACTATCTTTTCTTACCTTATTGCATTGACTAGAACTTCCAACACTGTGTTGAATAAAAGTGAGAATGGACATTCTTAATTTTGGAGGGAAAGCATTCAGTGATTTGGGTCATATGGTATCGATAGTATACAACAGAGGCAGTCTAACAGACTCCCAGCAAATGATTACAGCCATAGTAGTATGATGGCCACTTGCTCTAAGTAATGGGTGTGAGAAATTTTATGAGAAAAATCAAGCCTGAGAGTAAATGTATAAATAGCTCACTTATAATTTACACTACATGGATCTGATTGTTGCCAAAATCCTGTTGGCCTCATTTTAGGTATTTGGAAGTTGTTGGTGACAGATATTTTGTTCATTTTCTGTTAGATGCCAAGGTGATTTTTTTAAAAAAGTAAATTGGTATTATATACCTTAACCGTGAACCGTAGAAGGAAAACATCTTTTTTTTTTTTTTTTCAAGAATGGTCTCTGCAGAAACATTATAACATTCTGGATTTTTCACCAACTCTTCCTGAATGACCATTGGTTGAATGGATGCTGGCCATGCAGGCATATATATGTTATTTGCACAGTACTGATTATATTGGACTAAATCTAGGCCAAAAGTTGCCTAGAATTTATACTTGGGCTTGGTCAGATTTATATTATGAAAGCCTTCTTGAGGGAGAGACATTGACCTTCAGTGGCTGCTTTGTAGCAAATACACATTGTTAGTAGCAGAATCTTTGGTGTGTAAAGAGCTTACAGTTCACATCTACGTCTGTGCATGTGTCCTATTTGCCAATGGGAAAAACCTTTGTTTCTACCTGAGCCTTAGCCAGAGCACCTTGAAGGACCTGTCTGCCATCAAGGATCACGTAGGTTTCTACTGTGGGTCTAATCAGACTGTTGTTCACTTTTGAGCCTTCCAAAATACATGGCCTTAGTTCTGTGCTCGGGGCATTTGTAGTGGGAGTCTTATACTTCATTTTCTAATTAAAAATAAAATATTTTGCTTTCGTTCTTATGATACAACTAATATATTTTTGTTGGTTTAAAACAGTAAAAGATACGGAGGTGCACAGAAAACAATCCTACATAATCCTTTTTTGTTAGCAGTGAGTTAACATTTTGATACATAACCTTTCTAGCTATTTTTTATACATAGGTTTATAGTGTTCATTCTGTTTTGTAACTTTTATTTCACCGCGAACATCTTTGTGTACTGTTGTATATAATTGTGCGTAATATTTTCAACAGTTGTGTAATATTTCATTTTAAACCAATTCTATTTTGGACATTTGATCCTTTCCAGTTTTTCACTATTATACAAATGATCATGCAGTGTGGATTCTTGTTGTTAAATATTTATGTACATCCTTCTGATTTTCTTTGGATAAGTTCCCAGAAGTGGAATTGCTAGAAAACTACATGGATATGAATGGTGAATTTTCCATCTTGAGGTGTATTAAAAACATTGAACTCTTTTATATTCGATTATGAATCAAAGAGATTTGTAAGTAAAAAAAGACGTTTTAATTTTGGCTTACATTTGTTATAGATTTTTCCAAAAAATGGATGTGGGTCAGTTTTATCTGGAGAGATTATTTACCCCTCCCTACCTCATAGCCGTGCCTCTGATTTGGTGTGGCGGCATAACTCCAGAGTTTTTATTTTAAACATTTTGTATGCTCTTCATTCTATATTGTCTATATCTAAGCATGTAGAGTTCAAGATTGCAACTTTAATTCTCACTTTTGGGATTTGATTTTCAGATCATAAAACAAAATCGAAAACATGAAAGTAGACAGGACTAAACTGAAAAAGACACCTACTGAGGCTGTAAGTATCCAAAAATTTGCTGTTTTTTTATTTCAGAAAAAAATCCTTGCCATCAGTTCACCCATACTGATCTTCCAAATAGATCATCACTTATATACAAAGTGCAGCAAAACAATCACATTTTCTTTTGAACTTCCCTTGATTAAAAAGTGAAAAGCTAAGTGGCCAGTGAAAAGTGAGCACTAAACAGTTTGTAGCTGTATGTACCTGAAGTAGGCTCTTTGGCTGCTGTTTGTTCTATGCATCGAAAGGTTCTATGGTATAATGGCAAGAGCAGATGTGGGTTAAAATTCTTTCTGTACTTGTGGGATCTTTTTCAGTTTCGTTTTCTAGAAAATTAAAGTGGTAGCACCTTTCTGACTAGATTTCTTATGAGGCCAGGGTTTAGCTTTCCTTATTACTGATTCTTAAATGCAGTTCAGCTTAACCTGTGTATTGGCTGGCCATGTCAGCAGTAAAAACAGACAGCTTCAGTTATTCTATTAAACTGCATTCTGAGATTAAGAAAGTATTGCATTTTTATGGCATGCTCGTAGCCTCTGTGTGCTGTAGTTCTAGGAGCACAAGCTCTGGAATTAGACATAGGTTTGAGGCTTACCAGATTTTTGTGGCTGAGAGTTTATTAAATTCCACATTTCCACATCTGTAAAATAAGGTTGGTAATTCCTCGCTCCTTTATGTGACACAGTTGCTTAGCAAAGTATCTGGTTCATTTTCTAAATACAGGCCACTAGGTTTTTAAAAAACTGTAAGTACCCGACATGTATCACCCATAGATAGCACTATTAACATTTTGCTATTTTTTCCCCAGATTATTGCATGGGTAGTTCTCCTGACCTTTTCACTCAACGTTATATTAATGAGTGTGAGAAGTGCTATTTTCCCATACTTTCTCCAGCATTATAGATTATCTTTTAAATTTTTGTTAATACGTGGGGAAGAACTATTTCACTATTCTAATTTACATGCTTTAATACATACATTTTCAAATTCATTGGCCTTATATCACTTGTCTCTCGTGCTGTTATTTTTGTATTTGATATTACAATGTCAGTTTGTTTCTTACTGAATGCCATAAATAGAGTATATTCATTTTTGATATCTGTTGCAAATGCTTTTATTTCCTTTTGATTTTGTTTGATGTGTTTTGGCACCTAGAGTTTTTGACAGGTACTCAATTTTTTTTTTTTTTGAAATTGAAGAGCAGAAAGAAATGTTGCCTTAAGAAACTATACAAATAATGGAAATGTGAAGTACTTTATCCAAGAGACCGAGGCACATGACAAGTGGGGGAAAATATTTGTAACTCATTGTAATTAATGTCTTTAGCTAAATCAGTAGGAGAGAGAAATATCCCAACAACAAAATATGCATAGGCCATTTTAGAAAAGAACAGTCAGTAGACTTGCAGAATAATTCAGTCTTGTAGATCATCAGAGAAATGCAAATTAAAATTATTTTTCCTTTACTTAGTAGATTCTTAAGGATTTGTACATTGATTCACACCTGTATACAAGTTTCCTGGTCCACAACATTTGATAGGTAGTAGCAAATTACTTAGGATAAACTCACAAAGTGAAATTTTTAGATCATTGGCTACGTATGTTTGTAATAAGGCTTGAAGATGCCTATTTTTCTTTAGCATACCCAATTTCCCCTTCCTATGACCAATAATAAGTATTATTTTTTATTTTTAAGAACTGTTTAAATTTATTTTTTTGCCTTTTGACCCCTCTACCCATTTTACCCACTCCTTGCCTCTGGCAACCACTAGTCTGTATCTATGAGCTTGATTTTCCTTGTTTTTTTTTTTTATTTTTTTTTATTTTTTAACTCCATTTATGAGATCATATAATATTTGTCTTTCTGACCTTTACCCACTCCTTGCCTCTGGCAACCACTAGTCTATATCTACGAGCTTGATTTTCCTTTTTTTTAAAAAAATTTTTTTTAACTCCATATATGAGATCATATAATATTTGTCTTTCTGACTTATTTCACTTAGTCCGATGCCCTCACGGTCACCCATATTGTCAAAAATGGCAAGATTTCACTTAATGACTGAGTAGTGTTTCATTATATATGTATACTACATCTTTTCTATCCATTTGTTTATAGATGGATGCTTAGCTTGCTTCCATATCTTGGCTATTGTAAATAATGCTGCAGTGAACATAAGGGTGCATATAATTCTTTCAAATTAGTGGTTTTTTCATTTTCATCTGATAAATATCCAGAAGTGGAATTGCTGGTTCATATGGTAGTTCTATTTTTAATTTTCTTGAAGCACTGCCATGCTGTTTTCCATAATGGGTGCACAAGAAAGACATTTATTAATGAACTTGTGTATCAGCAGCTGTGCAAAGAATTTTTTCCCTTGATTTGGTATATTTATTGAAGCCAATCGATATAAACTATAGCAGTTGGTATGCAGCCATTGGCAAGTGCTTTCTTTTGCATTACTATGAGTAAAGAAAATCACACTCATTGTAGCAGGGACAAAATGGTAAAGATGTACTTTTTCTCCCTGGTGCATTCTGCAAACTGCAGGGTCCAGAGGAGGGACCTTGACACTCAGAAAAGCTCCTTCTGGCCTGCTACAGGACCTTAATAAAGATTGAATGCCTGATTCTGAGATACATAACAAGTGATTATAGGACCCAAATGTTCATCATGAACTGGGTGTTGTATCACCTATAGAATCATAAAATTAGATCTGCATAGCTGCATCCATTAGAAATTGAAGTTATATTTGATACTAGGCCCAAGTAGGTCCTGAAGTGAACTGAGAATAATATGGTTCAGATTTTTATGTTATCTGTTTCTACTGCTTCACCATCCCTCCCTTGACCTGTATATGACTTCAAGAAGAGGAGGAACAAGTGCAGGCCTGGTTTAGGAAGGGTTTTATGTCAAGGATTTAACATGCATTTAATTAACACAGAAATTTAAGATAGCTTTAATCTCACTTTAGAGGAAGAAAAGGTTTGGGACTTAGCTTAAAGAAAACAATTTACCTTAAGCCAGCCCCTATTGTTACATGTTCTGTTTTGGGTACTGAAAATACCTCTAGTTTAAATCACAACAGTACTGCTTCATTTTGCAGAAGAGGATACTGAGATTCAAAGAGGTAGCTTTCTAACTATCTAATTCCGAAGTTCATGTTCTTTTTAACTATATGCTGTCTCTCAATATTTAGGTTCTTATTGTGTGAGATAAGTGCTTTATATTTGTGGCAAACATTTGAGCTTCACATGTATTTTACTAGGTACTAGAACTCTTTTCCTGGTAAAAAAAACTATGGCTTTCACATGTTTGCCATTCCTAGTGCCACTGTCACTGTTCAAATTCTCATTCACTTAACCATTTATTAACTTGTGCAACAAATACTTTTTGAGTGCCAGGCACTGATATATATATATATGCTAAGATTACAATAGTGAGCACAAAAAAGATGTATTTTTTTCTTCATGGAGTTTACAAGGGAGGTAGACATTAATTAGATAATCACAGAAATAAATATTTGATTTAAAACCATGTTAGTAAGATGCATGTAGGACTCTGAAAACATATAACAGGATTTAGCCTAAATTGGAGAAGTCAGTGAATGCTTCCCTGAGGCAATGACTTTTGAATGAGTCCAAAGAAAGGATGATGGTAAAAGTCTTCCAGACAGAATGAACAGCATATGCAAAGGCCCTGAGGTGGGAGAAAGCATGGCACACTCAAAAGACTCAGAAAAGACCATTACAGAAGACCAAGACCAGGCCACGTAAGGTCACATCAAGCTGTTTGCCTTTATCTTAAGAGCAGTGAGAAGCAGAAGGGTAACATGATCAGATTTTAAGAGAAAAAAAGAAAACTGGCTTAATGGTTGGATTTGCTCATGATCAAACAAGCTGAAAACTGAACCCAGATTTATTTGGTTCCAAATCTAGGCCCATTCCCAGGATATCATACTGCTGTAGAGTTAAAAAGCAAGTGTAATAATTTGAGCCGCCATCCGTTAAGAGAAGGCTTCTTGATCCCAGTCCCTAACCCTGCCTCCACTTTCAGACACTATAAACTCTCAATCCACACCTTGGTACCTGACAAACAGACCCTTTAATCAGTAAAAGAGAGCAGGCATGTATGGATATGGGAACCCCAAGTAAATAAGAATGGAGTCTTAGTTGTACAAAGTTCAGAAACTCTTTTCCCTACTATTTCTAGAGGGTTTCCTGTTGTAGCAAAATATAGCCATTGTTAATCTTCACCTTTAACTGTGAATTTACTGGACTTTTTCAGTGTTCCTCTCCTTCAGCATACCTTATCAAGCATTCTGATTAACTTCTGGACCATGGTACAGATTCCTTTTTTATTTTCACTTATTTCCGTTATTTCTATTGTCTGTACCCTTCTAAGTAGTTTGTCTACATCTACAGGTTTATATGTGTTTAAACAGTGCACATATGGATTGTTTCATTGTAAGATTTCCGTTTTAATCTCAAGTGATCATCAGGTAAATTACCACTTTTCTTCAGTTAGTATATTCCATCAAAAGTTAAATTGCTGAGTATTGGCTTAACGATTTTCTTTTCCCGTTCTCCCTCTTTGTGTCTCCCTTATACTTTAAAACCCCCTTTGTGAGTACCTGTTTGTTTTTCTCAGCCCGCAGACTGCAGAGCCTTAATAGACAAACTCAAAGTTTGTAATGATGAGCAACTCCTCTTGGAACTGCAGCAGATCAAAACATGGAACATTGGAAAGGTATGTGAATTCATGTTCCCAAAAGACAGGGCTCCCTGGACTAGAACATTTTGTATGCTCTGGTTGGAAAGAGAAACCATAATGAGGTAGCTTCATTCAGCAGTTACTTAAAAAGCATCAGTGTATGTCTAGCACAGTTCAAGATCAGTAGCTTTTAGCCTATGAAAGATTGCCAAGGAAATTTTGAAAGAAATGTGAAAGGAGAATTTTGTTAGCTGAGGAAGAGGAACATTTATATGAATGATAAAGAATCTCAGCCACAAAATTCCTTTAGTTTCACTGATAATACGAGTTTGAGATAGTCTTAGTATTTTACTTTTACTTTAAAAGAATCTCCTCGAGATAACTAAAAGTGAACACTTCTGATAAAATGGGTTCTGGCAGGGAGAGTCCTTGTGTTTGTAGGCCTTAGAATGTAGTCAGGATTCTTTCTCTGAAGACTTAGCCAAGGGTTTTGTGGCTTCTACTGGTGTTAATATACTTTGGATATAACAGTGAATTCAAGTCCACATGGTTCAAGGTACAGGCTTTCTCATGGGTTTCTGTACTGGTGGGAGGTTGAAAAGAAGCAAAGGTGAGAAGTTTCATGCTCAGCAATTCATTGTAGCAACGCTTAGCTGAAAACACCACACAGTACTTTTACCTTAATCTTATATCTTCCTCTTCCTCTCTCCAGTGTGAGTTATATCACTGGGTGGATCTGTTGGACCGCTTTGATGGAATTCTGGCAGATGCTGGACAGACGGTGGAGAATATGTCATGGATGCTCGTGTGTGATAGGCCGGAAAGAGAACAACTGAAAATGCTTCTCTTGGCTGTGTTGAACTTCACAGCCTTGCTCATTGAGTACAGCTTTTCCCGGCATCTGTACAGTTCCATAGAGGTAGGAGACGTTCAAGCCTATGTGATCTGTTCTTTACTAGAATTGTTCATGTCCAGAAATAAGGAAATGTTTCTCTCTGATGAATGCTTCTTTCCTTTTAATTATGGAGTTCTGGGCTTTTCCATGTGAAAGACAATGGTAGGATATTTCTTGGATATAGATACCCTTCACAGAATTGATAGGAAAGTTCTTTATCACCTTCACCCTTTGAAAATTCAAGAAATTAATAAGAATGTAATACATGTACTGAAGTATTCTTGGGAATTTACAGGTAGTAATCTTTGTCCCAGGTTATTAGAGCAGCCCCACATTACTTTTAAACTTAGAAGTAGTTTGATTTCTTTGATACATTGCTTACTATTTTTCTAAGTTATAGTGCGCTGCTTTTCATTCTCTTCCCTTTCCCCCCAAGTGAATATTAATAGCATACTATGTTCTTAAAAAGTAAAGTGGGCACAGGAATTAGTGATCTTTTGAATTGGTCAAAAATCACTATAAGAAGAAACTTTTCCTTTAGCTTAACTTTAGATTTTTTTTAGCACTGTTGGTTAAGGGCCCCGTTGTGTGTTAATTTTCCCTAAGCCTTCAGTAAAGAACCAGAATAAGAACAAACAAGTTGAAAATAGCTTAGGAAAAGAAGTGAAATGACTGAACATAAAGCGCTCAGTTTTAAGTGGGGAGTGGATAAGCAGTCTGTTGAAGATGAAATAGATTAGCTGCAAGAGGAAGTCCATGGCCTTTGGGATAATCAGCAACTGGAAATACCTGGGTTCATGTCCAGCTGAATTACATACTGACTCTAATGCTGACCAGATGCTTCAATATATTGGTAACTTTGATTGTATTAAAAAAACAAAATACTCACTCTTGGGTTACATTTACATACACTTTGCCCTAACAGTCATATGTCACTAGATGTTGGTATCTTTAGCTTCTATATGAAGAACTCTGTGTTTTAATTAATATTTGTCATAAAGGATGCAGAAGGAGTATAAACTTATTTTACAATACTTGAGTTGGAGACAGTGTTGTTGAGTTCCACTATGTATTAAAATATATATGTTTCTTAATAATAATCTGTTTCTTTCTGTGGGGGCACTTATGCAATTCTGAACTCAATTTTTTAACTTTTATTGGACTTTCTGACTTGGGAGATTGGAAGCTCTTGCAGACAAGGTTACATGTTGTAAGTGCTCAAATATTTATAAATGTTTTTTGTATTGCTAAACTTCTCAATAGCTTTGTAAATGTTGACAAATCTATTACTACATTGGCATTTTTAAGTCTTCAAGGCCTGATGTGCTTGATACCATAAACTTGCCCCTTTTTGTCCCCTGTAGCATTTGACAACTTTGTTGGCTTCCTCTGATATGCAAGTGGTGCTGGCAGTCCTTAATCTTCTGTATGTGTTTAGCAAAAGATCAAATTACATCACACGCCTTGGATCTGACAAGAGAACTCCACTGCTAACCCGGCTACAACATTTGGCAGAGGTGAGTCATGGGTGAAGAGGTGGAAGGGCACAAAAATTGGACCATATAGTACCTTTTTACAGGTGTCTCTTGCAGTTCAAAATGAATTAGGCATCCCTAAATGAACTTTACTGGCCTAATTGAGTAGAACTGTTAGAGCCCACTTAGCTAGGTTTCCAAAAAACCTAAGAAGTATCCTTAACTACTGTGAAGTAATTTTGAGGGATTTCATGAATCCCTGCTCACAAAACAGAATCTCTTTGTTCAAAATTGGCAACTTCTCTTCTGGAAAGAAAGGTCAGAATCAGATTCTGCTTGGAAAGGAGGTATGGTGCAATATAAGATCTGGAAATGCATCCTAGCCCTGCTTATTATCTCTGATAGCAGTTTTCATCTGGGAATGTAATATATCTACCTTAAGAGTAGTTTTAGAATAAAAAAATAAAGAATTCTCAGTGTTGTGCTCAGTAATTAGTTTGCGATGGTAGTAATTGTAATTGAAGGCAAAAGCTCTCGTATAAAAGTTCAGCTCAACCAAACTTGTCCAGTGTTCCTAGAGACAAATTGTCAATACATAGGTTTGAGAAAGGTAGCCACTGCTAGTGGAGAAAGCTTGGTAAGGCTGACTTTTAAAGCTGATTACTGGTTACCTTGCAAATAATAACTCAAGTTTCAGGCTATTTTTAAGTGTATGATTACTTAAAAATTATTTTTATATGATTATAAATGTAACCTATGTTTGAAAATTCTAAGACATGTAGGAAAGTATAAAGAGAATATCAACCACCTGTAATTCATGCAGATGGAGCCTCCTGTACAATTTGAGCACATTTTCTTCTTGCATTTATAAATATGTATATATAGAAACACAACCTGTTTTTTTAAAAAAAATTGTAAATATTATGTCTTGCTATTAAAAAATTCAAGGCAGTTCAACATTGGATCCCCAAGTAACAGTTAAAAGGAAAAGGAAGCCATATGTCAATAGATGCTTCAAAGGCATTTGATAAAATTCAGCACATTAATAAAAACTAAACTCTTAGGAAGCTAGGAAAAGAAACTTTACATTTATAAGTTATCTGCCAGAAGTCATAATGGAAGAACTGAAGTATTTTCATTGAATTCAAAAGTCCCACAGAAATGCCACCTATTACTTTTGCCACTTAAGTTTGTAGTAGAGATCTTAAACAATATAGTAAAAATAAAGAAAGAAATGAAGGATACATATTAAAAGAGAAAACTCATTATTGTTTGTAGGTGATGGGATTAAGACTCTTGGTTTTCTGGGGAAACAATATAAAATTATTAGAACTAATGAAAGTACAGTGAGGTAACCAAGTAAACAATAGACAGAGACAAATGGCTCCTCCATATGTTAGTAATAACCAGTTACAAAATGATTAGAAAAAAGACCTCATTCACTGTATCAACAAGTTGAGTCTCTTTAAAATAAGGCACATCGGGTAAAACTATAAATTTAAGAGAAGATAATGTAGAAGGTTATATTGTGATCCACTGTTGGGAAAGACATTCTTAAAAATCCTAAAACATAAACCATATGGTAAAAATTTGAATTTTATATTACTAAATTAAGACTTCCTTTTCAATGAAAAACATTGTAGTTCAGTGCTCTCTTCAGGTGCTTACAACAGAATATAAATCAGAATAATACTGCATTTTTTCCATCAAGAAAAATTTCAGTTGAATAGTGTACTTACTGATGTGGTTGAATAACATTCTTGGTACAAACTCATTTTGTTATGGACCAGTAACACATTCAAACAGTTGATATGGACAACATTAACAGCGCTGTTGGAGGCAAAAGTTAACAGACTGGTGATAGATTGAGAGGTATTTAGCAGTATTTTATAATTGACAGGAGACTGTTAATGTAGACTATCCAAGGAACCCCCCTACAAATCAACAAAGATAAAGGATATGAAATGACAGTTCACAGACCAGGGAATTCCACACCTGAGTAGATGCTCAAACTCAATAGTAATTAGAGAAATAACAAAACAAGATACAGCTTGATAAAGCTATGTCAGATCAGTAGAAATTAGAAAGCTTAAAATGGTAAGTACTAGCAGGCATGTGAGGCTATAGCAATTCTTATACATGGCTTATAGAAGTATAGACTGGTACTCATGGGTATATATCCCAAAGATGATATAACATTATTACATACGGTGCCTTCTGTGAGAATATTGCATCATTGTGGTAGGGAGAAGTTGGAGGCAGCCTAGGTATCCATTAGTAGATTTGGGTAAGTAAAATACGTGTGCATGCTATGGAATATGTAGCAGAAGCAGTGGACCAAATAATACACATAGCAACATTAACAGTTTTTTAAAATTGTACTAAGTTGGGGGGGGATGGTTAAAAAAAAGTTTATTCATTACCATTTCTGAAACTTAAAAATGTACTCACAAAGCAAAATATAGTTTTGAGAAAACAAAATTTAAAGGATAGCAGAAGTGAAAATTGTTGCCTTTGGCGAAGAGAAAGGAATGTGACTGGCAATATTGGGGTAGATAGTTTATATAAATATGCAAAAGAAAATAAACTTAACCAACAATATTTAAGATCTGTTAGAACAAAACTAAACCTTTACATATTTAAAAGATGGTCTAAATTTGTTAGAGACGTTATTTACATGGGAAGACTCAATAGTATAGTAGAGGTTCTCTTTGATGAAATTAGGACCAATAGTTGGTAGGTTAATTATTTTTTAAAATCTTGTCAAAGCAGAAACTTTTTTAAAAATTGTTTAATACATAATATTTAAACAAATTAAAACACAAATTTCAGTTCCCTTGTCTTTTTAATGTAGGACCAAGGACTTGACTTTGAGTAAGAAACAGTCTGTTACCTTGTTTACATAAACTACAACTATAATCTGTGCTGTCTTTAAAGTGGAACCACAGTGTTAAGACTTTAGTTTGTAAAGAAACCTGAATACATAATTATAAATTTTTATAATTTACCTCTGAATCTCTTTTCCCTAATTTGAGGATATTTTTATTTTAGCATCTTAGTCTTCACAAAATATTCGACTTAGTTATTGTAAAATAATTCTCTTTTTAGTGTAAATCACTGTTTTGCATCGTATTTAAAATTACATACTTATAATACATAAAATTGACATAAGTGAGTTTGGAGACAAATACACCTGACTTGGTACACATACAGATAACTAGGAGCAAGAGTGCCTGCAGAAGGCTGCATCAGTCAGTATGTCTTACAGAAGGCATGGAGAATGCAGTTAATCTGTTAAATTGGTTAAGTGGAGGACTGTTAATAGCATCAACTAAAAAGAGGAAATGCACAAAAATATCTAAGAAAACACTGGTAAAGAATCAAGTTCATTTATTATACCAGATTAAATACAAAGCCATAGTTACATTAAGTTTTTTAATTGGTACAAGATAGACAAATATGTCTGTAGAATGAAACAGTAAGCCTCCTGTCACTTAAGGTCAAAGCAATGGGACAATTGGCTGATGGAAAAATGTGTTTAGATCATTTCTTCACACTATTCACTTAAATCTTAGAAACATTTAGAGATATAATTACAGGTAACTTTTAACATCTTTCATGAGGAAGTATTTCCTAAGAAAGTCAAGAAACCTAAAAGCCATTTTAAAAATTGACAGATTTTATGATGTGAAAATAGAAGATAGTGATAAATAAAAGACAGATCACTTAAACTGGGAAAAATATTTGCAATATATACAACTAAGGAATACAATATGTAGACAGCTCCTACAAATCAGCAAAAATGTAAGTAACCCAGCAGAAAAACATGCAGAAGCAAATAGACAATTCACAGAGGAATACAAAGTATTTCTTTAAAATTAGTCTAAAACATGAAAAGATTGCACTAGGAATACTCAAGGAAGATGTGCATTAAAGGGAGATCATTTTAATCTTTTAGATTGGCAGTAATATCTAGTATTGGCTAGGTTGTGGCAAAACAAGTACTTACAGACTGTTGGTACATAGATGTCCTATTGTAGGGTCATTTGGCAGCATTTTAAAAATGTGTTCGTTTTTCCACCCAGCAATTCTGTTTTAAGAAAATTATGTTACAAACATAATCAAATATGCACAAAAATGTATGCGTAAGATTGCACCATTATTTGGAAAATAGTTTTGAAACATTATATTTAACATGGCTTAAACCTATGTATGACCCTGAAAGTTCTCAATGAAAAGATCTCATGGCAAGAAAAGCTAGTTGAAGATCCTCATTTATGGTTTTTCCAAAGTCTAAGAGTAAAAATATGTTAATAAAGTCTAGAAAATTACATATCTAATTGTAAACTGAGAAAAAGGGAATGAATATGCGGAGAAGATGGGTGTTTCACTTTTTTGTTCTTTGAATATTTTATCTGTAGTATTATATATTTTGTAATTACATATGAGAATTGGCAATGCCTTTGCAGATGTATGTTTATATGTAGTCATTTAGTTGTTTCTTGATTTAATGCCAGTTATATGTAACTAATTTGAAGGTAGGAATTCTTATATATATAATTTTATGAATATCGGGAGTTTGTTTTAGTTTTTAATTTTTTAATATTTAAAAAATTTTCAGTTACAGTCGACATTCAATACTATATTAGTTTTAGGTGTGCAGCATAGTGGTTAGACATTTCTATAACTTACAGAATGATTCCCTGATAGGTATAGTGCCCATCTGACACCATACATAGTTATTTCAGTATTATTAACAATATTCCATAAGCTGTACTTTATATCTGCATAACTATTTTGTAACTGCCAATTTGTACTTCTTAATCCCTTCACCTTTTTCACCCAGCCCACAACCCCCTTACCATCTGGCAGCCATCAGTTTGTTCTCTATATCTATGAGTTTGTTTCTGTTTTATATATTTTGTTTTTTAGATTCCACATATAACTGAAATCATATGGTATTTGTCTTTTCTCTGTCCGACTTACTTCATTTAGCATAACACCCTTAGGTCTATCCATGTTGTCACAAATGGTAAGATTTCATTCTTTTTTATGGCCGAGTAATATTCCATACATAACCACCTCTTTATACATTCATTTTTTGATTGGGTCATTTTAATTCATTTATATTTAAAGTAACTTGTTAGATGTATAGTTATTGCCATTTTATTGTTTTCTGATCGTAGTTCTCTTTTCCTTATTCTTTTACTCTCTTGTATGTTGGTGACATTCTTTAGTGTTATTTTTGGATTTATTTCCTCTATAGCTCTTGTAGATTTTTGGTTTGTGGTTACCATGTGCTTTGTATATAGCAAGCCATGTTTATAGCCATCTATTTAAGTTGATGGTCACTTAAGTTTGAACACATTCTAAACTCACTACCATTTTTACTCACTCCCTCCACTTTTGTTTTTGTCATTTTTTACTACTTTTGTGTGTGTGTCCCTTAATTTACTGTTGTAATTTACACATGACCTTCCTGCTTTTGCCTTTCAACCTTTAGTTTTAGCGTTGGTTGATCCACTGCCTTTTATTATGTGTTTGCCTTTGTCAATGAGATGAGTTATTTTTAGATAGGTACTTAGAATTACTGACTTTTACTCAGTTTACAGTAAAAAAAAAAATGAGGTAAAATGTCCTGAATATTCCTCATACTTACTTCTCTGTTAAGTCATTTAGCATAAGTCACCAGGTATGTCACCTTCACCCCAATTCTGTTAAGATTTTTTCTTTAAAAATTTAATTTAGTGATTTAAATTTTCTTTTTTCAATTACTGTTGACATAAAATATTATATTAGTTTCAGGTGTACAACATAGTGAATAGACATTTATATAACTTACAAAGTGATCACCCCGATAAGTCTAATGCCATCAGACACCAAACATAATTATTACAGTATTATTGATTATATTCCCTATGCTGTATTTTATATTCCTGTGACTATTTTTATAACTGACAATTCCTACTTCTTAATCCCTTTACCTTTTTCACTTCCTGCGAATCCCCCTCCCATCTGGCAACCATCAATTTGTTCTCTGTATCTATGAGTTTGTTTCTGTTTTTGTTCATTTATTTTGATTTTTTTTAGATTCCACATGTTAAGTGATCATAAGGTATTTGTCTTTCTCTGTCAAACTTATTTTACTTAGCATAATACTCTAAGGGTCAGAATTCTTATACCCATTTTATAGATGAAGAATATGAGGTTAAGCAAGGTGACATGATTTGCTTATAATTTCCACAATTGAGAAGTGATGGATCTGGGGTTTGAAACCTGATCCTATTTGCTTATATGGGCCATAACATACCCTTGCCAAAGGGATGTACTGTATCAGAGTGTATTGAGATTTCAGAACAAGCTTTATGTTTAGGGAAGGAAGAAGTGCACTCTAGAGTTAATCTGGTTCTATATATACAAGCACAACAGCACCTATCAGAAATAGCTCATCAAATCATAGCACCCTCCCTTTAGGCTGATTATCACAGACTGATATTTCATACATAATTAAAATGTTCTGACCATTTAGATAATGCATGATGCTTTGCTATTACAAATAAAAGAATCTTACAGACTTTGTAGAGTTAGAGATAATATGCTTAGGTATTTAGTAATAGCTGTCATTACTTAATATCCCTCATTAAAATTTTAAAACTAATTTTCTCTAAAATGTAGCATTTCTATAACAATGCAACTTATTGATGTGGGCTGCTTTCCCCTACATCTTCCTTTTGGTATAACTCTGGTTTTTAGAACGGTGATCTTTATAATAGACATTTTGGTTCTCGTCTCTTGATTATTTCGATAGCTTCCGGGTTCTGAATTTCTTTTGTTGTCTCTGCCCTGTACAACAAACACATATATATTTACTGCATGTGGTTAAGAATTGGTCCTAGTTTTGTCAACAGCTCAAATTAATCTTAGTTTATATATCTGTAAATTGGGGCTTCATTGTTTTTAGGATTAAATTAAGTGGGGTCATAAACGAAACTCCTAGATTTAATGCTGATCATATCAAAAGTAGTTAATAAATGGGAGCTATTATTGAAGATGGTTACGATCACAAGCTACATGTTCTTTTATATTTTCCTTTAAAAGCGTATATATATTATATAAATACATGTTATGTGATTTTTTTTTAGTGGTTTTTTTCCTCTTGGGTCATCCTCCTACAGACTAAAATGTATCTTTTTGATGTATTTTTAATCTTCATATTATAGTGACATGTTTAGGGTATTTTTGTCATTAAATTGCAAAGGTAGGACACTTTTACATCTCGATTTTCTTAATACTTTATTTTAAAAAATCTCTTTAAGTCACTGTGAATAAGTCATTCTTTGAATGGCTGCATAATATTCCACAGTTTGGATGTTCCATGATTTGTTTAACTAATTTCCCAACTATGCATATTCATTTTTTCTGTTAGGAACAGCAATTGGTACATTAAGCAGTCTTGTACATGTGCCCTTACTGATAACTTTTGATTCTATATGTTTCAGAAATCTTTGTGTTACTTTAATTGGCACTTACTGATGAGTAGTGAATTTGAGTATCTTTTCATGTTTGACCATTAAGCTTTGCACTTGTGAATTGTCTGTTTATATTTTTTTGACTGTTTTTTTCTATTGGTTTAGTGTTTTTGTACTATAAAAACTATATTGGTACTATTTTTGTCATCTGTTAAACATTTTTTCCTAAATCTTTGGGGTTTTTTTTTGTTTATTATGTCTGTACATAGTGTCTTCAAAAATGGTTCAGAAAGAGTGTTGGATGGCTTTTGGAAAGTGTTGAATATCATGTTTTGGTCTTTATGAAAAATGACTTTGTATGTGGTATCTTTTCTCATGGTAGTTTTTTATTGTCTCAGTTAACTTAGTGATGTGAGCCGATTGTGAATATGAACAGTGATTAGTGAACTGCATATGTAGGGTAAGTTCTTCAAAGACTTGTTGAGCCAGTTAAAATCCAGTTGGCTGATTTTGTGAGTCTAGTACATGGGATCTCAAACTCCAGCATGTACCAGTCACTTTATTAAAGCTTAGATTGGTCTTCCTCCCCTGCTCTCACAGCCCTTTAGCCACCCCCTCCACTTTCTGATTCAGTAAGCCTAGGGCAGGACCTGATAATGTGCATTGCTAACAAGTTTTCAGGTGATACTAAGGCTGTTGGTCCAGGGATCACACTTTGAGAACCATTGATCTAGTCTTCCCTATTGGATAAAGTTAAAGAATTTCAAATTCTTATAATTCCATCTCAAAGAGTATCAGGCCTTTTTCCTGATGTCATTCTTTAGCAAATCCCATCTAGTGAGATGGTGTCAGATATGCCTCTCTGGCATGGTTGATATAATAGTTATTTATCGGGTGTCTACTTAATTATCAGGATCACATAGTAGCACTACTGAGTAGGTGAGGACAATGAGACTCAGAATCTTAAGCATTCCATAGATCTTGTTGCCACAAAAGAAAATTTTCTTCATAATAAAAATATGTGCTCAGTATTAAAAATTTTTAGAAATGTACATAATCATGCCTATACTCTTAGCGATTTGGTACACTTAGTTTTTATTTCTGCATATTTCTTTACATAGCTGAACGCATGGTAGATATAATTTTACATCCTACATTATTTACTTACCATATCAACATCAGTGTTTTCCCATATTAACTGCACATAATTTTGTAAGAAATGTTTCTTTATATTTAATGGTAATACAAATGTCAAAACATCACTGTCTTTCATCAATTAAGTTCCGCTTCATATGGTCTTTTAAGGATCCCACCTTACCACAACTTCATAATCATAGGTGCTTGATTTTTATTAGATCACAAAAGATGGAAAGAGATTTCATGGTGACAGTAATAATAAAGTTTTCTAAAACAATTGTGATAACAGAAGAAACAAAAGGAAAGGAGTTATGAAGATATATGGCCTTTCAAGCTTATTCCACCTTGCAAATTAAGGTCCTTGGTTTGAATTACCTGTATCTGCTATGTGGCATCAAGTATTATACCCTTTATGCTTATGGTTTTCAGCAAATTCCATTTCTTCACTGGAAGTCCTGGGACTAGCTAAGAAAATTGTTGAAAATGTAATGAGGAAGTACTTTTCGTATTAGGGTATGAAACCTGTTTAATAAAGCTATGGGAATTAAAATAATATGGTAATAACAGTCAAAATGACTAGTTGAAAGGTTCTAGAAGCAGATTTAACATGTAACAATTGACCTTATAGTAAAGATGGCAGGAAATAGATTAAATTACATTATATATATATAAATATGTAGATAAGTTATATATATTTATGTGTATGTAAATTAAAAGAATGATATAACAACTGACCTGTTATTCATGAGGCAGTTAAAGTAGATCCTACCTCATTAAAGTAAAATTAAAGATTTATTAAAAAGTTGAATGTTAAAAGCGTGAAACTAAAAGCATTGAAAGAAAGTATAACAACATGTTTTTATGTTGTTTAGGGTGGACAAGGTCTTTTCAGGAATTAAAATGATATCAGCAAAGAAAAATTATTAAAATATAATTTTATACCTTCTATATGTATCTTAAATGTTACATTATGCCATCATGATTATCATAGTTTATGTAACATTTCTCATATTCTTTGGGTTATTTCCAATATTTTTCTATTGTAAATAACACCACAGTGAGTAATACATCGATATTTGTCCATATTTAGCAACAGATGTGTTTTAATTTTTATTATTAACTAAATTTAAAATTTAATATTTCATATTAGTTTGAGAGATATACATAGTGCTTAGCCATTTATATAATTTACAAAGCGATCCCCCTGATTAGGCTAGTACCCACCTGGAACTGTACATACTTATTACAATATTGACTGGGCTCCCTGGACTTATATTTCTATTTTCTACTCTGCGTTGGAGAAGTTTTCTTTTCAGTTATTATTTCTTCAAATATGATTTCAATCCCCTGCTCTCTTCTCTTTATGGTATCCCTATGAAGCAAATATTGTTAAGTTTGATGTTATGCTAGAGGTCCCTTAAACTATCATTTTTTTTTGTTTTGTTTTTCTTTTTGCTGTTCTGATTGGGTGTTTTCTGCTACCTTGTCTTCCAAATCACTGATGTGATCCTTCATCAATCTACTGTTGATTCCTTCTAATGTATTCTCCATTTCAGTTATTGTATTCATTTTTGATCGGTTCTTTTTATGATTTCTCTGTTCTTTTTAATGCTATCTCTTTGTTGAAGTTCTCACTGACATATTTTTTCCCCTAAGTTCATTGAGCATCCTTACGACCAGTGTTTTGAACTCTGTATCTGGCAGGTTGCTTGCCTCCATTTCATTTAGTTCTTTTTCTGGAGTTTTCTCCTCTTTCATTTGGGACATACGTTTTCTCATTTTGTTTGCCTTTGTAATGTTCATTTCTATATATTAGGTAGATAGATCTGCTATGTCTCCCAGTCTTTGCAGGGTGCCCTATGTGGCCCAGTGGCACCGTGTTGCTGATCATTTGTACCAGGTGCTCCAGGAGTGTCCTTTGAGTGAGTTGTGTGTGCCCTCCTGTTGTAGTCGAGGCCAAATTGCTGTTGTCATATCAGTGAATGGGATTGACTGTCAGCCTGTGTGGCTGTGGGATTTGGTCATGCCCACACCGTATGAACTGCTGTGTGGGGGCTGATCTCATGGAGTGGGGTTTGCCGCAGGTGGCTCATGTGCCCATTGAGACCACTCTTTAGTATACCACTTATGGGGCAAATCAGGTGGCACCCTGTGTGGTCTGATGCCAGCCTCTGCATATGTTGGTTCTGGGACTCTTTGGGAGGGGCTTCCATGCAGGCCAGTGTCAGCTGCTGCCTGTAACCCCCTCAGGGCTACGTGGTAAAAGCTACAAAGTTAATAGCAGTTGATTGTTGCCTGTGCTGCACCTGGAGGCACATGGGAGAGGCCTGCTGTGAATTTAGGCAGGCTGTCACCAGTCCCGTGCTTAGGGCATGCAGCTCAGCAAAAGGCCCAGGGTACTCCGAGGACTGAGGGTGCCTCCCTGCCAGCAGCCCGTAAAGTTTTGCATCTGAAAGAGCCTGGGGGCGGGGGTACTCAAGTTGGGTGAAACTGGGTCCCATGTAGTCAGTCACCAGGGTGGGCAAGTTGTGTTTTCCAGTTTAGTGCAGATTCATGTTTGATGCCAATGCTGAGCCTGTAGCCACTCACAAAAGTCTGAGAACACATCAAGGCCATCCACTGCCTACCTAGGGTCCACGAGCCTGAGATTTGTTCAAGAAATATTGCAGCTCAGGCCGGGGCTGGTTGTCCACCATCAAAAGTAATTCTGGAGGTGCACATGCTGAGAGGTGTGTTGATTACTGCTGAAAGAGCCTCCTGGGGAGAGGTCAGGGTGGGGCCAGTTGCCTAGCCAAGAAAATGCCTCCAGCAGTGTGCAAGTTTTGCAGAGTGAACAGAGGTACCAGGCCAGTGCAAATTCATATTTGGCCATGTTAGGGGAGGTCTCAACACAGGCAAGATTGTTCCTGCGTATTGGCTGCACAGGAGGAGGGCTCAACAAAAGGACAGTCATAGCTGTCCTTCAGCCCTTGCCCAGAAGCCACACAATTCAGTCTTTCCCTGTTTGTCTCTTGTGCCTTCTGACCTCTTGTCCCTCTGCCAGAGCCCAGGGTGATTACCTGTGAGCGAGTAAGGAGATATCTGAATTTCTAGTAGCTTTCTAGTTCACCTGGGCAGTCAGAATCCCCACTGATTTTCACAGCCAGATTTTATTAGGACTCCTATCCCAGCACTGGAACCCTGTGCTAAGGAGCCCTAGTGTGGAGCTGGGACCTCTCGCTCCACTGGGGCATACTTTCATGGCCATGATGATCCCTCCTAGTGCCCAACCACCAAGTGTGGGTATGGGATCAGCCTGTTTCACATCTCTACTCCTTCTAGCAGTCTTGGTGTGGTCTCTTTATATCCTTAGTTGTAGGAGTTCTGTTTAGCTAGTCTTCATTTGATTCTCTAGGTTGATTGTTCTATAATTTTTTACAGTCATGAGGGAGGCAAACACAATGTTTACCTACTGCGCCACCTTCCTAGAACTCCTTTAATTAAGTTCTTAATGAATGTTGGATCTTGTACTTTACATATTCTTATCTTATGTAATCTTCAGAGAGATGATATATAAGCATCATTTCTTAAATTTTATACATAGGCTCAATTTTGAGGTAAAAATCAAAGGAATCAATAACTTGTTCGAGTCATTGAAGATGAACATAATAGCCAGTTGTCTTGAATCTTTTCCTTTTCACTGGTTCCTCCTATCTAAAGATATTTTTTTAAAAGCAGAGCAAGAGAAAGCAAGCACATACTTTTTTTCTTGGTCGGTCTAGCTAAAGGTTTATCTATTTTGTTGATCTTTTCAAAGAACTAAACTTGGTTTAGTTGATTCTTTTCTTTATTTCTGTTTCATTTTATCTATGCTTTAATTTTTACTATTTCCTTTCTGTTTGGGTTGAATTTGCTCTTCTTTTTCTAGTTCCTTAGGGTGGAAGTTTTGTGACTGATTTGAGATCTTTCTTTTTTAAATGTAGAAAATTACATCTCTAAATTTCCCTCCAAGCGGTACTCTCAGTATATCCCACAAGTTTTGGTATATTGTGTTCTCATTTTCACTAAATTCAAGGATTTTTCTAATTTACCTTGTGATTTCTTCTTTCACCCATTGGTTAGTAAGAGTGTGCTGTTTAATTTCCACATATTTGTGAAATATCCAGATTTCCTTCTATTATGGATTTCTAATTTCTTTCCAAATTTCCTGAAGTTTGTTTTGTGGCCTAACATGTGGTCTGTCTGTGAAAATGTTTTATATGTACTTGAGATGATGTATGTTTTTTTATTGTTGGATAGATTATTCTTTATCTCTGTTAGGTATAGCTGATTTAATGTTCAGGTCTTTTGTTTTCTTTTTGATCTTTAGTTATTAATGTTTGTCCTGTGGATTACAACTAACATCTTAATAAAAAGTTTAGTTTATTACCAACTTAGTTTTAATAGTAGACAAAAAACTTTGCTCCTATATAGCTCTGTTCTCCCACACACACACACACTTTTATGTTGTTGCCACAAATTTCATCTTCATATGTTGTGTGGCCATCAACATAGATTTAATTATTACTATTTTATGTAGTTGTCTTTTAAAACTGGGAAAAAAGGAGTTACCAACCCAAAATTTGTTAGTACTGACTTTTATATTTACCTGTATTGTTTCTTTACTGGTGTTCTGTAAGACATTCTCATGGTTTCCTTTTTTTTTTTTTTTTAAGTTTATTGGGGTAACATCGGTTAATACAATTATATAATTTTCAGGTGTATGTTATCATTTGACATCTGTATATTCTATTGTGTGTTTACCACCCAAAGTCCAGTTTCCTTCAGCTACCATATATTTGATCCCTTTTACCCACTTGACCCTCCCCCTAGCCTCCTATATTTGACTCCTTTTAACCATCTACCTACGCCCTCGTCCCCCATCCCCTACCCTCTGGTAACCACTAGTCTGCAGTCCATGTCCATGAGTCTTTGTCCTACTACCTTTAGTTCTTAGTATATGATTTCCTTTAGCTCTTTAAATGCATTAAAAATAGTTAAAGTCTTTGCCTAGTAAGTGCACTGTCTGGACTTTCTCAGGAACAGTTTCCGCTGTTTTTTTTTTTTTTACAGCTTTATTGAGATATAATTGACATATAATACTGTGTAAGTCTAAGGTGTACAACATGATGATTTGATGACACTTAAGTATTGTGAAGTTATTACCACAGTAGGATTAATACCTCCATCACCTCATAATTACCATTTCCTTTTCATGTTGAGAACATTTTAAGATTTACTCTCTTAGCACCTTTGAAGTATATAATATAGTATTGTTGACTGTGGTCACCATGGCGTACATTAGATCTCCAGATATTATTCATCTTATAGCTGGAAGTTTATACCCTTTGACCAACATCTCCCTATTTTCCCCAGTGCCAGCCACTGGCAACCACCATTCTACTTGGTTTCTAAGAATTCAACATTTTTAGATTCAACGTACAAGTGGTATCATGTAGTAGTTTTTATCTTACTTATTTCACTTACCAAAATAATCTCAGGGTCCATCCATTTTGTCACCAAAGGTGAGATTTCTTATCCATTAATCTGTAGTTGGATAATGTTGCGGTGAGTATGGGAGTGTATATTTTTCTTCAATGTCCTGATTTTGTTTCCATTACATATATAACCAGAGCTGGATCATTGCTGGATCCTATAGTAATATTTTTAATTTTTTGAGGAATCTCCATTTTGTTTTCCATAGTATCTCTACCAATTTATATTCCCACCAAAAGTACTCAAGGATTCCTTTTCTCCAGACTTCTCTTAATACTTATCTTATTGTGACTGTGATTTTCATTTCCCTGATAATGAGTGATATCGAGCACCATTTCATGTATCTCGTGGCTGTTTGCATGTCTTCTTTGGAAAATGTCAATTTTAGTTCTTTCGTGTATTTTTTTAATCATACATTTTTTTGTTACTGAGTTTTGTGAGTTTTTTTTTTTAAATGTATTTTGGATTGTAATTCCTTATCAGATCTCTCTGGGTCGCAAATATTTTTTCCTAGTCTATGGATTACCTTTTCATTTTGTTGATTGGGGTTCCCCACCTCCTGTTTTTTTTGGATTTGGTTTGGGTGTTTTTTGCTATGCAGAAGCTTTTTAGTTTGATGTGTTCTCATTTATTTTTGCCTTTGTTGCCTGTGCTTTTGGCATCATATTCAAAAAGTTGCTACTGAGACCAACCATATTTTCTTTTAGGAGTTTTACAGTTTCAGGTCTTATCTTGAAGTCCATTTCCAGTTTGTTTCTTTGAGTGGTATAAGATAAGGGTTTCAGTTTCATTTTTCTGTATGTACTTATCCAGCTTTTCCAGTACCATGTGTATAAGAGACTATGTATGCTTTCTTCATTGATTATTCTTGGCTCCCTTACAAATACTAGTTGACCATATATGTGAGGACTTATTTCTGGGCTCTTGATTCTTTTATATCGGTCTTTGTCTTTTTATGGCAATACTGTACTGTTTTGATTACTATAGCTTTGTAACAATGTTTGAAATCAGAAAGTGTGATACCCACCTACCTCTAGCTTTGTTGTTCTTTCTCAGGATTGCTTTCTATTTCTGTGGAAAATGTCATTGAAATTTTGAGAATAGAGGTTACATTGAATCCCTATATAGCTATGGATAGTATTTTGACAATATTCTTCCAATTTATAAACACTAGCTATCTGTCCATTTGTGTGTGTCTTTAATTCTTTCATTAGTATTTTATAGTTTCTTTTTCACAAAGCTCATTATTATATAGAAATATGACTGGTTTCTGTATGTTGATTTTTTTTTTTTAATCCTGCAACTTTACCGAATTTATTAGTTCTAACAGTTTTTTGGTAGTGTTAAAGGTTTTCCATACAAACAAAGACAGTTTTACTTATTCCTGCCTTTTCTTTTTCTTGCCTAATGTATCTGGCTAGGACTTCCACTGCTATGTAGATAGGATTGGGCGCCCCTGTCTTGTTCCTGATCTTAAGAGAGAACACTTTTAACCTTTTACTATTGAGTATGATGTTAGCTGTGGGCTTGTCATGTGGCCTTTATTATGTTGATGTGTGTTCCTTTTATACTCTAATTTTTGAGTTTTTATCATGAAAGGGTGTTGAATTTTGTCATGCTTTTTATAATATCAGTTAAGATTATCATATGATTTTTGTCTCTCATTATATTAAGTGGTGTATCACATTTACTGATTGGCTTGTGTTGAACCATCCTTGCACCCCAGGTATAGATCATACTTGGTCAAGGTGTGCGATCCTTTAAATGTGGTATTCAGTCCAGCTTGCTACTATCTTCATGTTTTTTGCATCTTATGTTCATCATGGATATTGTCCTGTGATTTTCTTTCTTTGTAGTATTATCTGCCTTTGGTATCAAAGTAATTTTGGCCTCAAAATAAGTTTGGAAGTGTTCCCTCTTCTTCATTATTTTGGTAAGAACTTTAGAAGGATTGGTGTTAATTATTTAAATGTTTGGTGGAATTTGCCAAGAAAACCATCTGGTCCTACCCATTTCTTCTTTGGGTGTGTTTTGATTACTGATTCAATTTTCTTACTTGTTACTGGCCTGTTCATGTTTTCTGTTAAGGATTTAGTCTCGGCAGGTTATATGTTTCTAGGAATTTTTCTAGTTCTAGGTTATCCAGTTTATTGAATTTTTGTTGATAGTTCTCTCATAATCTTTTAGATCTCTGGTATCAGGTGTAATATCTTTTCTTCATTTCTTATTTTTGTCTTCACTTTTTTTTTTAGTCTCACTTGTTTTCTTTTTTATTCCCCCCCCCCTTATTCTCATTGATCTTTTCCATTGTTTTTATGGTCTCTTTCATTTGTTTCTGCTCTGCTTTTTGTTATTTCCTTCCTTTTAACTTTGGGCTTAGTTTGTTCTTTTTCTAGTTCCTTGAAGTATAAAGTTAGGTTATTTGAGATTTTTCTTGTTTCTTAATGTCAACGTTTATCCATTTCCAGTTCCCTTTTAGAACTGCTTTTGGTGCATCTCATAGGTTTTAATAATGTTTCCATTTTCATTTGTCGCAGGATGTTTTTTAAGTTACCCTTTAATTTCTTCTTTTGACTCATTGGTTATTCAGAAGTGTATTGTTTAATTTACACACATTTCTGAGTTTTCCAGTTTTTCTCCTGTTACTGATTTCTAGTTGCTAAGACTTGTTTTGTGACCTATCACATGTATCCACGGGAATGTTCCACGTGCATTTGAGAAGACTTGTGTATTCTCCTGTTGGATGAAGTATTCTGTATATGTGTGGTAGGTCCACCGGTCTAAATTATAGTTCAAGTCCAATGTTTACCTCACTGATTTTCTTTAGAGGTCAGTTTATCTATTGTTGAAAGTGGGGTGTTGACTTCTATTATTGTATTGTCTTTTTTTCCCTTAAGATCTGTTAGTATTTGTTTAATATATTTAAGTACTCCAATGTTGGGTACATACATATATACAGTTGTTACATCCTGTGATGAATTGACCCCTTTAATCATTACATAATAATAATGTTCTTTGTTGTTACAGCTGTTGAATGAAAGCCAGTTTTGTCTGTTATAAGTATAGCTACTCCTGCTTCTACTCTCTTTGCTTTCACTTGCGTTGAATATCACTTTTTGTCCCTTCACATTGAATATATATCCTTAAAGCGGAGATGATTCTCTTGTAGAAGGCATATAATTGGGTTTGTTTTTTTATCCATCCAGCCGCTCTGTGCCTTTTGACTGGAAAATCAACCCATGTACATTTAGAATAATTATGATAGGCAAGGATTTAATAATGCTCTCTTATTAATAATTTTCTGGCTGTTTTGTATTTCCCTTGTCCTTTCTCCCCTGCTGCTTTCCTTTATGAATTAATGGTTTCTATAGTCTGCTTTGATTCCCTTCTCTTTATCTTTTGCATATCTAATCTAGGTTTTTGCTTTTTGGTTACCATGAGCCTTATATAAAACATAAGTTTATTTTAAACTGATAACAATTTTGATTATATACAAAACTATACCCTTTTCCCCCTCTATCCCGATTCATTTTATGTTTTGGTGTCATAATTTTTTTTTATATTGTGAAGTCAGAAACAGATTATTTTAGTTCTTACTGTTTTAAATACTTTTGTCCTTTAGTCCTTATTACCCATAAGTGATTACGACATTGTTCTCCTGGGGCTCTCAAACAACTGCTAAGAGTAGTTGCAGCCAGTTCACAGGCTACCGAAGGGTCCACAGCTGGGACTGAAGTCTATATGCCTAATGCCCCGGGTCTTTTGGCATATCGGGCTGAATTCTACAGTGTACACAAAGGCACTTCTGTCTGTGATAGATGCCAAATTGTTGTGGTGGGGGTAGGGGAAGCTGGAAGACATCTTAATCAACCATCTTGTTGATGTCACTACCCGTGTTGCTATATCTATTTCATAGTGTCTTCTTTCTATGCATGCCTCATAATCCGTTGTTTTGTGTGGTCTTTGAAGTCTGTGTTCTATTAGCTTAATACTCAGCTAATGATTTCCCTTAAACTCCCAGAACAAAAAAAAAAAAAAAAAATCCCAGTCTTTCTAGGTACCAAAAAAAAAATCCCAGTTTTTCTAGGTAGATTCTGAGTGTATTTTTGTGTCTTCATTGTCAATACTCAGCATCTTCAATACTCAACTAGAAGTTTACAACTCTGCCTTAGCCTTTATTTCTGGCTTGCACAGATCCTGATGGTCAGGCAGAGGTATATGAACTTGGACCTTCTCAGATATTTTCTGAGAATGTGATCAGTCTTCTAGATTCCCAGGAATTAGTGGAGCTTTTCAAAGCCCTACTCCTCCCCTCTCACTCTCCAGCCTTTCTTTCCAAGCTTTTCAGTTTGTTATTTATCCCAATTGTATGTCTTGTCCTAGGAAGTGGAGACTAATGCATTTACTCTGAAATATTTTCAACAAATACCCAATTCATCCTTGGAAGAGTTCTAAATTAGTCAAAAAATGTTCCATTACTTTGGGGGTTAGTACTTGTTAATAGGTTTTTAGATTTGTGGTGGCAGAAGTACAGTAGAAGTAAGCAATGCAAAATCTTCTGCTTTGCAATTTGGCTCATGTGGAGTGAGGAACTGAAGTACGTGTGATTCCACTCTAATGAAGGAGGTGAGCAGGCTGCACATGGAAGGCCTAGTACAGTACTGAAGGCCTGATGGAACAAGTCTCATCTGTTAGCAAGCATGACAGCCGGCGTGTAGAATGCATTTGCTTGCAATAGTTGCTTATGTTCTCCCCAGTAACATCCTCACAGAACAGTGGAATTGACATCATTGGAGAAATCACCTTTAGGCTGACCATCTTGCCTTGAGTCTTAAGTCCTTGCTTCTGTTTACTCCCTCTTTTTATTTGACTTACACATTGTATGTCTTTTCAACACTGTGTTCCAAGCAGCCACATACTCTTACATATTTTATATATAAGGCTACCTTAAACACTGTTTAACACTGTCTCTTTCTTTTTCCAAGAGCTGGGGTGGAAAGGAGAATGGCTTTGGACTTGCAGAATGTTGCAGAGACTTGCATATGATGGTAAGTAACTCTTTGGGATATGGGATCTTGGCAGAGCTGTGTGTGATCTCTTTTTGAGCCTTACTTTACAGTGAATGTATGGTATATAAAATCGGCACTTCACATTAGGACCTTTAAGGAACCTAAGATCATTTGAAACATAGTACACCTTGTCTAGAAATTCTTAGGTCCTCAATGTGCTGCCAGTAGACGAGGAACCTCAGAAGCACAGTATATGTTTATACCCAGCTCTTGAGTAGGAAGCTGTATAGGGTGAATCAGTTTCAAAGTGATGAAAAAATCCCAGAAAGTGCACTTGCTTGTATTCTCTGGAACTTTCGGGACTCCGGGCAGTCTGGCATGATTTAAGAATGGCTGCTTGGAGAACAGTTTTGCCATTAGGGTTATTAAGAACTTAACATGTTCTATGTGCTTTCCATGTTGATCCCTCATGCCCCGTCCTGTTCATACCTTTCACCCATGCTTAAGTTATGAGCTCCAGCCATCTCCCCTCTGCATTGATGTGTTACTGTAGAACCCCAAGGCACAATTGGATGCATTATAATAATTCTGTGCCAAGAAGCAACTATATTTTCAAGCCGATAATATAATACTTCTGTTAGTTTGTCTGGGAGAATGGCTCTTTTTCTGGTCACAGAAAACTGTAAATATATAGAACAAATTACTTTCCCATCTTAGCTGGTGTACTTTAGTGTGCATTATATGAATGGATATTGGATAATATTGGAGGTGAGTGTTGTCTGTTTAATAATCAAAGCTACATAAATTTTAAAGGGTATTTAGTTTAAAATTCTAATTTTTCATCTTAAAGTTTAGTTGGTTAATTCTGAGCCCCCTAATGTATATGAAGCTTGTTCTTTGCCCCTTGGGCAAAACAATGTGATGCACTCTGCCGGGATCGCATGATGTCTGCTACCCATTTTAGTCCCAGCCTGTGTTAAGAAATCACACATCTGTTTATTTATTAGTATTTGGCATGCTATGAGATTTTGAAAAATATGTGTACTTTAAAAGGTAGTAGTAATATATACACGTTAAAAAATTCCAAGTGTATAAGGGGGTATACAATAATTCTCCATCCCCAAAGGCAACCACTGCTATTGATCTCTTTCAAAGATGGGCATGCTATTGCAGTCTTGTTTTGTTTTTCATGGTGATATTCTAGTGTTAAAGAGGATTTGTTGTCAGGGTCCGGTTTATATTGATTTAGGTATCTTCCTATGTATAAAAGCAGTTGGATATCAGAGGTGGTATAGAATGGTACGGAAGGGAATATGTGAAGAATTATGAAGGTACACCCATGAGGCATAGTTTGAATAAAATATTTCAAAAGGTGATGATACACACAAAGGTTTCTTTAAGAATGTTTTTTCTATTCTCGAGCTGGTGCCTAGACCCTTGTCTTCCATCTTTTCTTGGATTCTTATTCATTACTGCTTGGCAGACTTGCTCCTATTTTCCCTCTTGAGAATAGCTGCAGTCCAAATTGATTTCTTGAAAGAAAGGGCAACTTGGTAACTTACAAGAAATATGAAAGCTTTTGGATCTCTGGGCTCCACCTTCCTGATTCTTGTTATAAGATGTCTGAGCTCGGCTAAGATAAAGAATGAAGTGGTAGCTGTTGGTTACATGCTCATTCTGCTGCCGCAATGAGTTGCACAAGTGGCTAGGACTTTGAGGGAAGATTTGGGAGATGGTATCTGATTCTTTCATGTGCTTTATACACAGAAATACCCACCCAGTGCAACTACACTACACTTTGAATTCTATGCAGACCCTGGGGCCGAGGTCAAAATCGAGAAAAGGGTGAGTCTCAATCAGACTTGTTCTGATAGAGTCTGTAATCTACTGTAACTGGGGTTGACTTTTCTAGAACTCCTCAGTTAAATGAGGGAATGGTTTTAAGCTACACTGCTGCCTTCCCAAGTTAAATATACCTAATAGCTTCTCAGTAATAAGTGTTTATTTATGCCCAGCTCTGATAGGTTTGGATCTTACTTACGTTGGAGCTGCCAAAAGCAAGACTCCCTATATGGAACACTGCTATAACTTGTACATTTTTCTCAGTCTCAGTTCCAACATGCAGTGTAACAATCTAGATAGTGATGACTCAACTTTCTCTACTTAAGCCAGCCTGCAAGAAGTCTAAATATTACTTACAGGGTCCTGCTTCAGTTATCTGGTCATTCCATATTCTTTGAGGAGATAGTAAAGTTCAGTTTGGTTTAGAAGTGGCCTAGTGAATAAGATCTTTTTCTTCTGCCTACAATATATAAACAAAAATAAACTTTCTAGATTAATGGCGCCTTGAAAACAGCTCTAATGCATATTTAAAGAGAAACCATTTTCATGGATTTAATCTTTGCTGTAAATACAGAGGCTGTGGGGATTAAGACAATAAAGGTCAAAAGGACAAGGAAGAATATGAAATGTTTCTGACTGTGTGCATTTTATCTTAGTACTACTGGTTTCAAAGAAGCTTTCCTGAGAATATTCTGTATAAAAAGTGGGTATTTTGGGGAACCCTAAAGTCATCTTGATTTTAAGAACATTGAGTCAGCGTTCCCCCTGAGGTGACATCTTGATTTTCAGACAGCTCTTGCAGTCCTATGACAGGGGAAGCTAAGGTATACAGTGATTCCTAACAACTCTCTTATCTTTTTAATTTCAGACAACTAGTAACACACTACATTATATTCACATAGAACAACTTGACAAGGTAAGAGGAGTCTTTGACTACTATTGACTATTTTCTTAACATTTGGTTCACTTTTTGTTCCTAACTATTTTTTTCTAATGTAGATTTCAGAAAGCCCTTCTGAAATCATGGAATCTCTTACCAAAATGTACAGCATTCCTAAGGATAAGCAGGTATGATATGTCCTAAAAATATCTAAAGGGTGTAGTCATTAGTCATATAGATTGATGATATGTGCTGGGCTGGTAGACACCATAGCAGAAAGAATGGAGCCATACCATGGGCAAGTTAGTTAACCTCTGCAAGCCTTAGTTTCCTTATCTTTTATGAAGCCGACACTTAATAAATTCCTAGGTTTGTGTGAGAGTTTGAAGAAAACATAAGCTGCCTTACTCACCATGAGTATTTAATAAGTGGTGGTAGCTCAACACTTTGGATACCAACAGAGAAAACATTTAGTTGTGTTATTTTTTTCTGCTCATTGTGATGGTGATCAGATATTTCATTTGGTTAATAACAATGAAAACTCTTGCCAAATATCTCCAGTTTGTTACCTATCAGTAGAGTGATAGTTCTTGGCTTATGTTGAAATATTAGGATTCTGTGTCCCTCTGTTTTCATGCTCCTATTTTTGTCAGCTAACTTCAGAGTGGAACTGTTCTTTTGGATAACCTTAACAGATAGCAGCAGTAAACCATTTCACCAAGTAGCTCAACAGGTACAATTTAGCCCTCAGAAAGTATAATCACCTTTTCCATTGATTTCCTAATTTAGGTTTTATGTCTCTACAGATGCTGTTATTTACACACATACGGCTGGCCCATGGCTTTTCTAATCACAGGAAGCGATTGCAAGCTGTTCAGGCCAGGCTGCATGCGATATCTATACTAGGTAAGAGAATAACACTAATTAACAGGCCCTGATTAGGCGATTTAGCCTTGATTTCCTTTGAACTTCATTTGTCTTTGTTGCTCTGAGGCTTATTGTAATTATTAGGCAGCAAGTTAAATTGTAAAATTGTCAGCATTCTTAGTCTTCACTGTGTTCACCATTCCTGAGCTCCTTAATGTTTGATCAGAAACAGGATAGGTTGGTTATCGATATGCTACATGGGTTTATGGTCTTTTTTAGTGAGTCATCTCCCCTGGCGTCCCTGTTCTTCCTCTTGCCATTTCATCTTCCACTTCTGTGCCTTCAGGAGGATAATCTTGACATAAGTCAAGATTACTTGTTAAGTAGTCAGTACTGTGCATTTTACTTGTACTATAGGGTAGTCTAGAGTGGAAAGCACGCTAGTTTTGGAATCAGTCCTGTGCTCTCAACCTGGCTCTGCAGATTAGTAGCCACATGTTTATCCTTTTGACCTCATTTAATATTAGGACAGTACTTACTTTACAGGCTGATATGAGGATTAAACAAAAGCCTGTAAAGCACCTAGTACTGGTCAGGCACATAGAAGGTATAAAATAGTAGCTGCTGTTAATATTGCCAGCTTTCATTATGTTATTACTCATCTGCTTTTTTAAACTATGAGTTCCTTGAAGCGAAGTTCCTACTCTTCTTTTTGTACTCATACTTAGCATAACCTCTGGCATGTTAGTAGGTGCTCAGGAAATGTTTGTTGAAAGCTAAACGTATTTACTCCTAGTAGTCTGCACTTCAGGAGACTGGGGTTCAGTATTACGTATGTGGGGTTCATCAAAAGTGTATTACATCCATTCTCAAGTTTTATTCTAATGTCATACAAGTTTCTGGCTTAGTCTGCAGTAGTCCATAAATCCTCTTCTTTACAATTTATAAGTGTTTCTAGTGAAAACAGAAACATGAAGAAACTAAAATGAAAGTTTATGTCCAAGGCATAATAAAGTTATATCAAGTGGTGATATTGTTGTAGCCGCCAGCCCCCAAAAGACACACGGACCACCAGAATTCAGTGAGTTATAGGAAACACTCTTTATTCAGCCAGCTGGGTCTGCCAAGGGTACGCAGACCCCAAATTAAGCAGCCCTGAAATGTAGAGGTACAGGGTTTTTAAGCCCAAAGTCCCATTCTTCATTCTGTCTAAACACAAAGGGCTATCTTTGTTCTCTTCACTACCTGTCAACTCACAGGTCAGGTACGTAAGCAGGGTTACGGAAGCAGAAAGCTTGTTTCGAATGTTATGTTCCTATACTCAAAGGCCTACATGCCCATAGTGATAGTCAAACAGTAATTTCCAGTAAAAGTCAATTTTTCAGCCACCACATTCCCCACTGGCCTTAGCAGACAGTCAAATCTTTGATTCTTTATACAGAATTTGCTTATAGCCTCTATTCTGTAATACTAAAAGACTTATAGAACTGTTTTTCTTATACATGTATTTATTTGCTCTACTTGGCCCGAACTTTGAGGCCAGTGGGCGCAGTGGAGTTTCTATTGCAAATTTAGGTAGATAACCAATTGCTGTGATGCCTCTGCTATGAAGGCTGGCCCGTCATCTGACCCTAAAGTTCTGGGTAGACCAAATCAAGGGAGGATTTCTTGTAGTAGTTTCTTAGTAACTACTAAGACAGTCTCTTTCCTGGTAGGGAAGTCCTCTACCCATCCTGAAAAGGTGTCTGTAAAAACAAGTAAATATTTGTAGCCCCCCACAGTTGGGGTTACCTCAATGAAATCGACTTTCCAGTGGTCCCCCGGATAAGTTTCTCTTTCTCTATGCCTAGGTTTTTCTATCTTCCTCTTCTTTGGATTAACTTGGGCATAAGCCGGGCATTGTGAGGCAATCTCTTCTGCTGCGGTTCTTCTCCCTTCTGGAGCATCTTAGTCTGCCCTAGGTGTGTGGTCTGGTGTAGCTGATGGAGAGTCCTTCCAAGGGCTCATGAGAGCCCAATTTTTCCATCTGGGGTCATCCACCAACCCTGTTGGTTCCTAGTGGCTCCTTTATCTTGAAAATATATGTTCTCTTCCGCCGTATAGGTCGGAGACAGGCAGTTCTGGGTAAGGGACAACAGTCAGTAGAAGTGGTGGGGGTCCCACTGGCCTTGTGGCCACTGCTCTTGCCTCTTCATTGGCTCTTCGGTTTTCTTTAGCTCAGGACTATTCCCTTTTTGATGCCCTTTACAAAGAACAATAGCCAGAGCCTTAGGCATCTGTATGGCTTCAAGTAAGGCTAAGATCTCCTTGTTCTTAATGTCCTTTCCAGCTGAAGTTAGAAGCCCTCTTTCCTTGTAGATGGCTCCGTGTACATGTGCAGTGGCAAAGGCATATTGGCTGTCAGTGTATGTTGTGACTGCCTTATCCTTCCCCCATCTTAGTGCCTCAGTGAGGGTGATGAGTTCTGCCTTTTGAGCAGAAGTCCTATGGGGAAGAGCTTGTGACCAGATAGCGCCAGTTAGGGTTACGACCCCTGACCCAGCATACCTCCTTCCTTCTTGCATGAAGGTTCTCCTGTCCGTGAACAGAACTTCATCGGCCTCAGGCAGAGGGGAGTCTTTGAGGTCTGGCCACGAGGAATACACAGCATCTGTGAAATCTGTGCAGTCATGAACGGAGGTCTCGGGGTCTTAGTCTGGCAACAGATTGGCTGGGTTGATGACAGTAGCTTTGGATTTCAGCCATACGTTTGGGGTCATCTGGTGCCTCCCTGTTGTTGAACACCTTCTGGGCTATCTCAACAAGTTGACAGGTTCATTCTTGCAAAACCTTCTAATTTTTCAGATATTAGGGGCTGCCTGACTAGCAAAGGCTATATTAATTGCCTGCTGGTTCTCAGGGGCCTCAGGATCAATGGGGGTGTATACCCGGTACGCCTCTTTTAAGAAACGCTCCAGGGGATTTCTGAGGTCCCTTCCTGTATAACTTCAGTTACCTTAGAAAGGTTATTTGGCTGGCAATCAGCCATCCTAATTTCCCCAATTAGAATCTGGTGGTACTGAACTAATGCCGTTCTCCCTGCCTGAGAATTGTGTCTGGGCGGGTGGAGGGAAATTCCTCTTCATTCTGTTCCCCTGCTTCGTCAACTCTCCTCCCTCCCACAGGTATCTTTTGTGTTTCAGTTTGAATGCATCCACGTTCTTCTGAGGGGTCAAGGGGGTAATTAAAAGCTGTTGGCAATTGTCCCAGGTGGGGCAGTGAGTCTGAAAGACACTTTCTAAGAGTCCCATTAATGCCTGGGGTTTCTCAGAGAAAGGCACGTAAACCATAAAGGGCCTGTCAGTGTGCTGCCCCTGGGGTGGTGCTTCTCCCAAGGGGAAGATGGTCAGGGTGGTGGTATCCGCTGATGCCCCACCCGGAGCGGGAAGCCCATACAGGTTACCTGCCCCTGTCTGAGGAGGGGAGGCGGCGCTATTTGGCCTCTGTTGTCCTGGGTTAGAGGGTGGGGGAAAGTCACTGTCTTTCGGTGGAGATTGGAGGACTGAGGGACTGAGGGACTGGGCTGTCTAGGAGATTTAGTTGCTGCATGTTTCAGGGTGCCCACAACTAAAACTTGCACCCCCAGAGACAGGGCACACTGGCGGAGCCAAGGAGGGAGGTTCTGAACAAGGTTTAACCATTGATCAATGTAGGGAAACTGATCGGGATATCCCAGGTCTCCCGTGACAACCTTCCAAACATTCCTCATCAAACCTTTGTCAAAAGAGCCCTCTGGAGGCCAGTTTACATCAAAAGACAGCCACTCAACTTAACACAATGTCCTGAGTCTGCCTGGAGAAAACTTTATACCAAGTTAGCTCCCTCTACAAACCTTCTTTGAAATGTCGCAGGAGACACCCCAAGGGTGTCTTCTGTGAACTCAGGCTTCCCCCTATCGCTTGTGTAGAAAACACAAAACAGAAAACACACACTCAGACAAGAACAATCACTGAGGTGTAGGTGGACCCAGAGAAGTCCACCACCCACAACCTAGGCAGGACCAGAGACAATAAACAGAACCCGACAACAGGGCACAGGAGGCGGCGTCCCGCGGCCTGGCCATGGTCCAGGAGATATGACTGCGTCCAGTCTCTCCACGGACCCCCAATGACCGGTCAACAGAACCAGGAAGGTACCTTTTATCCAGACGCCGAGGCCTCGGAGATTCCAGATTCCCGTCGGGATCGGGAACAAAGAGTGTGTCCTGAAAGTTGCGTCCTTGACGATTGCATTAACCCTATCACGGCATTCAAGGGCCCTGGAACATCTCAGGTTGGCCACCCCTTTGAATCTGTAACAGGGACAGCAATCACTTCGGAGGCTGGTCCGGTCTTAGATCTCAGGGCCCCTCCCTGAGATCTCGCTGGTGCCTCCAAATGTTGTAGCTGCCAGCCCCTGAAAGACACATGGACCACCAGAACTCAGTGAGTTATAGGAAACACTCTCTTCAGCCAGCTGGGTCTTCCAGGGGTACGCAGACCCCAAATTAAGCAGCCCTGAAATGTAGAGGTACGGGGTTTTTAAGCCCAAAGTCCCATTCTTCATTCTGTCTAAACACAAAGGGCTATCTTTGTTCTCTTCACTACCTGTCAACTCACAGGTCAGGTGCGTAAGCAGGGTTACGGAAGCAGAAAGCTTGTTTCGAATGTTATGTTCCTATACTCAAAGGCCTACATGCCCATAGTGATAGTCAAACAGTAATTTCCAATAAGAGTCAATTTTTCAGCCACCACATGTTATTTTAAAAAAAAAAAACAACTATTTTTATACTTCCATTCTCAAAAGTTTTTGCTCAAGAGAACTGATACTATTAATAGGAGAATCTGTCGACTGGGTGGGTATTTAGAGCTTATCATATTTGAGCCAATCCTCTAAAATTAGTGATTCTGCCCTCCAGTGCTGGTTAGATGGGAATCCTTCCCCAGAGCCAGTAGGTGCCAAAAGGTTTATCATTGGGCAGTGGCTTGACCACTGCCTTCTTGCCTAAAGTGTTTATTTCTCCTTTTGCAGTGTATTCCAATGCCTTGCAGGAGTCAGCAAACAGTATCTTGTATAATGGGTTGATAGAGGAGTTGGTAGATGTCCTTCAGATAACAGATAAGCAGCTTATGGTAAGTATTTATTAATGCTGTCTTCTGTATATCAGGCTCATATGTATTTATTTGCCTTTTAGTTTTTCCCAAGAGCTTAGATTGACCCCCAAGAGGGAAGCTTGGGAAGCTTGGCCCTTTTACTTCTTCCTCGTTGGCTGTTTATCTGCAAAGTTAACAAATCCTGGATTTTCAGTAATATTCTCAGTAGGCTTCCATCTCCCCCAACCAGTTACCAGTAGAATAACCTAAATTTTGGAATTTTGGATATTAGCAACTTGGTTTAGGCCTATAATTATTTAAAACACATACTATGCTTGCTTTTTGTTTTTTTAGGAGATTAAAGCTGCTTCTTTACGAACATTAACATCAATTGTCCACTTGGAGAGAACTCCCAAACTCAGCAGTATTATTGACTGTACTGGAACTGCATCCTACCATGGATTTTTGCCTGTACTTGTGCGGAACTGTATCCAGGCCATGATTGGTAAATTTTGATGGTTATTATCCTAGGCAACAATAATGACACCCTTTGCTTATCAGCCTTTGTTTACCGTCCTGCCAGATTAACACCAAATTTTGAGCTAACTTTTTCTCTCCCTCTCCCAACCTTCCTTGTAGATCCTTCCATGGATCCATACCCTCACCAGTTTGCCACTGCTCTTTTCTCTTTTTTATACCATCTGGCCAGCTATGATGCTGGTGGTGAAGCCTTGGTCTCCTGTGGAATGATGGAAGCCTTATTGAAGGTATTCTGCCTTTTTTATTTTTTAATGTATTTGTGGGGGAAATCAACTAAGAGAAGGTGTAGAGTTGCAAGTTTGGAATGATTCACAGTAAGAGCAAATAGCATAAGAAAGCTTACCCAGAAAATGCTTTACTTAATTTTTGTAGTTTGGCCTTGAGGTTATCTCATTAACAACTTTCAAAGAGTAGCTATCTTTAAGAATTGATCATAGTCCAGATAGCGTGAGAGTAGGCCCCATGTACTAGGCAGGGCATTGCCACATCTTATCGTGAGGTTAGGCATGACACCGAAGAAAATATATCTAAAGGTACTTTGTACGTTGTTCTGTTGTGGTAATAGGCTCTACTAGGCATTGGGCACTGGGCATCAATTTTTTTTCTCCCTGAATATTTTGTTTAATCCTGAAAAGTAATTTATGTTCCCATTACCTCAGTGGGTTTAGTCCCAGAAGTGATAGAGCTATCATTTGGCAAGCACTAAAAATCAAACATGTTTTTTTTTCTTGTATCGTGCTACCTCCCTGTGACCCTAGAGTGTGTTTCCAAAAGAGAATACATTATTTACAGCGTTGTTTCTTATTATTTGACTGGTTTTGCCCCTCTCTCTCTGCTAGGTCATAAAATTTCTTGGTGATGAACAAGACCAGATAACATTTGTTACCAGAGCCGTCAGAGTGGTTGACCTCATCACCAACCTGGACATGGCAGCTTTTCAATCTCATAGTGGACTTTCTATCTTCATTTATAGACTTGAGGTATTATTATACAAGGAGCACTTTACGTAGATTTATACTTAATGAGGCCTGAGCCTAGGAACCGTCTTAATAACCCTAAAGAGCCATCTAATTCCTCTTGTTTGTAGAAACTAATGTTGTAATCTGCATACAACATTTTTTCATTATAATTATTTTTAATCCCTTGTGTGTGTGTGTGTGTATATATATGTGTGTGTGTGTAGGGTTTTCTTACTACTTTTCCCTTCATCATAGCATGAAGTAGATTTGTGCCGAAAAGAATGTCCATTTGTGATCAAGCCAAAGATCCAGAGACCCAGTACTACACAAGAAGGAGAAGAAATGGAAACCGATATGGATGGTAATTAACAGTTACTAAGTCAATATTTTTTGTGGTTGACATTTTCTTATCATTTCATTCTCTCTCATAAATTTGCAGCAACATGGATGCAAAATGAGATTATCATGCTAACAAAATCAGACAGAAAAACTAGAGAACTATTTAATTTCACTTGCGTGGGATGTAAAAAACTAAAAGTTTTTTAAGACAAACAGGCTGATAGACACAGACAACAGTTTAGCGGTGACCAGAGGGGAAGATGGGGTAGCTAAGGGTAAAGGGGGTCAAATATATGGTGACAGAAAGAAATTTAACTTTAGGTAGTGGACACATAGTGCAGTATACATACAACATATTAAGTGGTACATTATACACTTGAAACCTTTAATTTTATTAACAAATGTCACCCCAATAAATTAAATTTTTAAAAAAGTACACAACTGACAAGTATATATTTTCAACAACAAAACCGTTTTTTCTATATAAATGATTTGTGTATTGTTTTTCATGTGGTTAATTAGAAAAGGGAGGTACAAATTGTTGGGAACAAAGAAGGAAGATGAAGCAGATGGTAGGGCTGCAGTAGAACCTTATTATAGTCACTCAATGATGATCTGTTTTTATTTCAAGACTTAATAGCTGTTTTCTGAAGTATTGGCTCATTATCTTATTCCCACTAAAATGTAAGCTCCATGAGATCAGGATACTGTTTTGTTCACTGCTGTATCTCCAGCACTGCTGCTATAGCATAGGTGTTTAAATATGTGTTTGGGAAAGAAAAGGACAATGTAGACCCTAAAATGGGACTTACTGAAAGTATCTGGCTATTTTGAGAAGGGAGAGAAGAGGTGAAAAAGTTGTTGGGTAGGGAGCAACTTTTAAATTATTAAATGCGAAAGAACACCAGATATTCTTAATCTTCAACTGATCATGTGTGTAATTTTGTTAAAACCTCCCTGCCCCTACATCCATAGTACCAAAAATAAAAAACTGTTTCCAAAACAACTTTCTTAGAATTTAATCTTGTCTTGGTGACCCAGATTGTCATTACGTGTTTCTGTTATCATACTTATATTAAAGGCATTAGAATGTATAATGCTTTCATTTTTGACACTAAATATCCATATGTTACCATTCCTTTTTTCCTTTTTTCTGAACACAATTATCTGTGTGCATTGCTGTTCCTAGGAACCCCTTTAGCTAATTTATATCTTTAGTCTATTACTGTTGGGGAAGCTGATATTTGAGTTAATGGGTGGGATTCTGGAGTGTTGATTAATATGTGGCATCTATTAAATGGTGTAGTTATCAAACTTAAGTACCCATAGGAGTAAATGAAAGTGCTTGCTGAAGATTTAGATCCCCGTCTGCAGTGCTAAATTCATTAAGTTTGCTAAGTGAAGACCAGGATATCTCGATTTTTAAGCAATCCAGGTGATTTTGATACATTCATAGAGAAAATTTTATATTAAATGGAAAAGCAGGTTACAAAATCATGAGTTTGTGTTTCCCATATATAAGTAGGCACATGGATGTATGTTTGTAAATGTATAAAAAAAGATTAGAAGAAAGTATTTCAGAATGTAAACAGTGGTCTAGTTCTAATGGAGCTTTATTATATTTTATAAATTATGAGAAGTAATTGTGTATTTTATACTTGTATTAATTAAAATTATTCTATTAAAGTGTATAAAGTAAAAATGAATGCTTACTCTCTACCCACCATAGCTGCTATTTTGGTGTAGTATTTTTCCAATCTTTTTTATGCATATTCGAGTACATGTTGACATGAGTACATAGTCTTTAGAATGGGAAGAGGAAATCATGAACATACTGCTCAACCTAACATTGTTCATTCAGTGTATCATAGATATCCATCCTTCCATATCAGTATATTGAGTACTAATATCTTCATATTTTTTTAATTTATTCAGTTACCCTCCCAACAAGCTCTACCTACTCTCTACCACCCACCAGTAGTATATAAAATTGTATATTTTACTTACCCCCTCTTTTCCTCCCAAATCGGGTGGTTGAGAAATATTGAAAGACTTCTTTTGTATGATTGTTTTTAATTTTCATGTCTTGAATAACATTATTATCAAAAACTTTTCTATTTGTGTATGGAAAGCTAACATTTTCATTTTGGATTTCAATATTCTGATCCTTTCCATTTTGATATTCATCTCACCGTAATTGTAAAGCATTTTCTCCATCTTTTTTCTTTTTTAGTGGTACCTTTTATTCTAACTAATTTCTGTATCGTGACTTTTACTTAGTTGCAGATGTGACTATGGAAAGTAGTCCAGGGTCATCCATCCCTGTGGATCATCGGCTGGATGTTGAATTAAGAGCATCAAGTACCAGCAGCAGCAGCAGCACTAGCATCTGCCCTGGCCCCCGCCCTGGTACGTAGATACATAGATTCACAATCTTTCACACTGATTGAATTGCTAGTGCAGACAGGCGCTTTGAGGGGAGCTTAAGGGGTACATTTGAAGCTTGCTTCTTATGACTATACGTGTTACTTTGCCGTTCTGGTGTCCATTTTCTCATATTAACTTTTATTTCAGCATTTTATGGTAACAGCCATGTTGAGGGCATTGAATATCTAAAACAGGGAACTGAGGACCAGAGAGTTGATTTTTTTACTTTGTAATGTTTCTTTTATACTTTAGACTTTTAACTTTAGTATTACTTTTTGTGCAGTCCTTGGTGGTTTATTTGTCCAGTGTTAAAGCTTAGGTAAGTATTCTTCCCAACATCCAGAGATTTCACTTCGAATGTCTGCTAGTGTTGCTATAGTGGATATTGGTCTCTTGAAATTTTGTCTTTATGTGCCTGCTCACCGTGGTCTAATGATGAACCCAGTGTAATCCTGTTTTTCTCTCTTGCCAGGAGTCCAGTGTATTCCACAACGAGCAGCACTTCTCAAATCCATGTTGAATTTCCTCAAGAAGGCCATTCAAGACCCAGCTTTCTCAGATGGCATACGACATGGTATTTGATTCTGGATAACTTCTTGAAGGATGTTTGACTCTCTCAAAGATGATTATTCTTCATACTTTCTGAAGCTATTCTTCTTTTATGCAGCAGGCTTCGGAAAAGGCCATTGCCATTTCGAATAGTTTTTAGTCATTTATTGTCACATTCCCTAAACCTAAGGATCAATTAACAGTTTTCATAATGATTCACCTATATTTTTCCCTTTTTCCAGCTTTTGACTCTGTGCACTTCCAACTTGCTATCCCACACTGTCTCTCTGTTTGTATTATTTTATTCTTTGATTCACTGTTAAAAGGTTATTGCATGGACATGGAATAAATAATAGAATATGGGGAGGAGAGACAAGTAGAAGACATTAGATTGGAATCAGCACAAACTTTGTTTACCACAGTGTGATATATGTAATATATTGTTGCATCATTCCCACCCTTCAGACTACTCTTGGACTGATCACATTCTCCTTAATGTTCACCTTTTTCTTAGTGATGGATGGTTCTCTGCCTACCTCCCTGAAACACATCATCAGCAATGCAGAATATTATGGCCCATCACTTTTCCTCCTAGGTAAGTAGAGTTGATATTTGGTTATAGCAAGCTGGAATAACCTGGCAGAGTTCCCTGTATGTTTTCTATCCTTGCATGATGTTGCTAGCCACATTTATCCACTGTGTGATTATGTTTCTTCCTAGTTGGCGATGAAATATATAGAAAGATCAGATTCAGTTTTAAGTATCCATTTCTTGAATGCCAAATATACCTTCTTTATTGCAGTGTATTGTGAATCATTTGTAATAAGTAATAGTATTGTACATCTGGCTTTTTATGTTATGCTTACACTGAAAATATGATAAGAAAAAATGTCTGTTCAATGGTTAATCCCGAACTTTGTTCTGGAAAATCCAATCAGAATGGTTTTTATTCTCAGAATTGAATGACCCTCAAGCTGTAGTATAGAAAATTGTTCCTCACTGTAGAAAATGCAGTTTTGGAAGCTATGGGTACTTTACTTTGTAGTTATTTGTAAAATGTGTCTTTGCAATTTGACATTGGCACTACTTTGAGTATTGTTGTTGTTAAAACCTCATTTTTATTAATTGGCATTTATTCAGTGCCATACATATTCAGGACAATACATTAGATACATAGGCTTTTAGAATTCTCCTTAAAACGGTAAAGGAATTTAGTGGGAGGTATAGAAATAGCGAAACCTCCTTGTGCCAGTAGTAGGCATATATTAGTACTTTGGGTGTCTGGAGAGAGTAGTGTTGGTTACTACAACTTAGATACTTCTTGCTGAAACAATTTAGGATGTTTATATATTAACTGTGTCCTGTGACCTTGCTGAATTCACTTAGTAATTCTTAAGATACTATACACAGCCTTGTCATCTACAAATACAGTTTTGCATCTTTATACTTTTTGTTTTCTTTTATTATATTACTTACTGCATCGGCAATGATTTCCAATACAGTGCTTAATACAAGTGGTGAGGATGGGCCTCAGCTTTATTCCTAAACTTAAAAGAAAAAGTATTTAGTATTTCATCATTAAGTTTGCGGTTAGCAGGTTTTGTGTTGAAGGTTTTGTGTTTTTTTTATTAGGTTGAGGAAGTATTCTCTTGTGTTAAAGCAACCTCACCTTGACATGGAGAGACTCCCTCCCAAGGTTAGGTTCAGATGGCAAAACTCACAACAGTAGTCCTTTGGTATGATCAAAGAAAGATTTGTTAACACAGGTGAAATTCCAGGTCAAGTGGTAGGGAATGATGACTGTCTGGGAGAAAGCCCTTAAGAGAGAGAGAAAAACCACATATGTAGACCTTTGTTTTTTTGTAAAGAGGGAGTTTAAAAGACGCAACAAGAGGACATTTGTGCTTGTGAGTTAGGGATGGGAGAGCAGAGCAGGTAAGCCCTCTCAGGATGATGCAGGAAGTAGGAAGTGAGACTTAGAGCACTAAAGCAATCTTCAGTGGAGGTCAAGATTTTTTCTCTAGGGTCTTAATTCATCCCTGACATTTGAATTAGTGTAATTACCTCCCAGGTTTCCTATTTTAAAAAAAACTTGAGAGAGAGCAAATTTGCAAAGCCAACTCAAAATAATTAGGTCAGCAATTATTATTTTAGCTTCATTAATAATAATATAGAGCCTTTCACCCCAGGCAGAAGGAGATGGCCAGGAAGAGAAATTAATGGGGGTCGGAGACTTTCTTGGAGTATTTTAGGAATGTAATTGGTTGTTTTGATTTATTATTTTTATTTTTGAACTATCGTGGATACCTTTCCTGTATTGACCCATATGCAGCAGGAGATCCTCTTTAAGGCACAAGCTCCACCTTGAGATACTAGTAGCTAGTTTAATGCCCATCTCTTATCAACTATCATTAGAAGCCCTCATAAAGAACTTCTAAGGCCTGAGCTGTTCGGTTTAAGTGGTTGGCCAGGAGTTATGCCATTGTCTGGATTTCCTCCATGAGTTGAGACAGTGTTACAGGATTGAAAATACCAAAACTTGTGTATTTTGACATTAGAGATGGTGATGAGGCCCTGTATAATAGGTAAAAGATGGCCCAGTGCTCCCTTTTGTGGTAAGATTAGATGAAAGAACTAGACTTTCTAGTTGGGCTTAGGGTGACCAGGGTAATATATATCCATAGGAAACAGGTTAGAGTGTGGAGTTAGGGAGCAGTTGGTGGAGGAGAATGTATGAATGACCTTGCTAAGCAGGAGTTGTGCCACAGGAGAACTAGTAGCCCAAGGGGATTGGAAGGCCAGAGTTTCTAGTAGCCAAATTATATCAGGACAGACATAGTCTCGGTGGCATAATAGTCTCAGCAGGGGGGCATTGTAGTATAGACTCGGTAGGGGAGACTAGGAAGGGCATGTAGGGAAAGTCAGTAAGAAAGCACTTGGTGCGGTTGCAATGTCCTGCTGTAACAATTACATGCTGAAACACACCAAATAAAGATTCTGACTGCTTCCCAATCTTACCGCTGGCTCTTCTACTTCTTTTTTATACCTACTGTATTCCCTTTAACTTCTCATTTGCCTTTTCTTCTCTCTTGTCTCCTATCTTAGCCCTGCCATGTTTTAAACTGTTCAAGTCTGCTTCTATCCGGTTCCCAGCTTAGCTGATGCTAACACTGTCATGGTTATTGTGGACTGCTAAACCAGAGAGAGTGACAAAGTAGTGACTCTGAATATTGAACACCCCCATTGGGGCAGACTATTTGTATAAGTGGTTGTCTGAGCTAGGGCACCTTGTAACATTGCTGGAGGTTTAGCACTTGGGTAATATTTTCTGTTACTGTTGTATAAACATTGTCCATCAGGTTGAGGAAGATAGGAAAGGTGAGCAGTGATGGTGGAATAATAGAAGAGTGAAGTGTGAGACTGTCAGATGAGGGGAAATCAGCTGATGGGGCCATGGAGTTGTGACGATTGATGTGTCAGCAATTATAAGAGCAGTTAACATTTAGGTGTGTCACTATTGAGGCTGGGCCTATCAGTTGTGGTGAAACCATCATTGAGGATGCTGAGTTTGTTGGGAGTCTTGACCGAGCCCAAAACTTAGATGGAAAATTTTACACATTTGATAAATAATTATAAAAGTGACTGAAGATCAGTATTTCTTTGTCTCCAGGAGATATAGAGTAATTTCTTATGGGGAAGTTGTAGACTGATTGAGTGCCCCAAACAAGTGAAGTCACAGCATCAACAAAAAGGACCCCAAGGAGTTTGGCTTTGAGCTGGAGGGGTAGAATCCCAGACCCAGGCAATGAGCCAGATGAGACATTGCCAGGCCAACCAGAGCCAGAATGTTCCATAATGCTTCCAGACCTGTGGTCTATAGGCCTTGTCCTTCTGGAGGTGCCCATTTATTACAGGAGTCACAGGCGTCGTTCTCCCAAATCCTGTAGTGGCTTCCCATTCCACATCTCTGCAATAGGGTGAATTTAGAACTAGTATCCTGTTTAAGAATGTTGGTACTGGGAACTAATTTAAGATCTTTCTTTCTCTTTGGAAGAACCGTACGTGATGTTGTAGGCATAGGACCAGGCAGGCCTCTATTTCTTGCAGAAGGACCTCCAGTCAGCAAACATTTAAAACTATCATATTGAGAGAGGACTTTGATAGAGACCTTTCTTGTGGCATACAGAATAGTCTGTTTGGGAGGGCAAGGGCCCTCAGTTTTGAATCCTGTTCTATTATCCACTATCGACACAGGCTCCATCTAGCATAGATTGCACCAGGATATAAAAGGGGGAGATGTCTTCAAGTGTGGAGGATTTCTATTTGGGCATCATAGATTCACATATGGGAAGTGTCCCCTTTTGTTTCTCAAAAAGAGAATAGAGAGGTCTTAGTTGCATTTCGTTAGGACGTCACATGACTTTAATGGGTTGAGGAGTTCAGGAACTAAAAGTGGACAAAGAGAGACCCATTGGTGGAGATCATATTCCATTTTGTAAGTTTAAAAAAGCATCCTTAAGTACACCATTATGTCTCTCTCTGAGATCTGCCATCTGCAGCCAATAAGACAAATGGGAAGTTCCAAGTGATGCTTCATTTCTACAGCCCATGCCCAGAGCAAATGAACAGTATGATGTAGACCCTGGTCAGAGTCAGTGCTATCTGAAGCCAAAGGGAACTAATAACATTTAGCGAGGCCTATAATAGTGATGTTGGCAATAGCATGGCAAAAAGGATAAATCAAGAGCAGGCCTGTATAACAGTCAGTCTTTTTGAGGGTATAGTAGTTTGCACTAACAGATTGGAGTAGTAGCTCAGTAAAATGAATTTGCCAGTTAGAAAAGGGGCGTTCACCCTTTTGTATGGATTCCTATTGGCTGTGATGCCAGTGGTAGGATGGTGCAAAGATCACATTAAGTTTGGGCTAGGCCCGATTTTTGAGGGTCTGGGGACTGCAGTGGCTGGAGGTTTCATGGACCCATTGATCCAAGGGCAAGGAATAATAGCTTAGTTGAAAACCGTGAGCAATTTAATCATCTATTGCATAAAAATGAGCTTCCTCTGTGGCAACCTTGGCATAAGTTGAGACATTAGAGACTTTAATATGCCAAATCTGAGCAGCAGTATATTTCCCGTGTGGAAACCTCCATAGAACATGATCCTGAATGTGATAACTATTTTGAATCCATTGACCAGAAAACAATGAGGCCATTAGCTGCCACCCAGTAGTCTATAAAAATATGAACAATGGGCATACTTTTATTGAGATGTCCTCCAGTGCCAAATGACTGCAATCTGCTCTCAAGTTGGGCTGACTCTTGAGTCCCATCCTTTATCAGGAGTGACCCGGTCATGGGGTGGAAAGCAGCAACTCTCCAACAGGCTCCATCACATGTGATTGGTGTACTGCCATCTGTAATATAAACAGACTCCCTTTCTACTGGATTTCCTATTCAATGAAGGTATGTCCCTGTGCTTATATGTCCTATTCCAGATACCCTAAATGGTCTTGAAAACCAAGGTCACTTGGTTAGGTAAATTACCCTCAAGACAAAAGCCTGAGGCTCTGAATTCCCACTTTGAACTTAGTTGGGATCTTTAATTTATTTTGCCTGCTTTTCAAATTTTAAAAGATGTTTTAAATATTTAATCCAGCTTTTAGTTGTTTTCACCAGAATGGTTTATTAAAGTATTGTGCCTTAAAGGAGGAACTTTATACATTGACATTTTTTTGTGATCTCCGATGTTTTTCATATTGCTAAAGTCTTGTGTTTTGTGTTAATTTTTTTTCATATTCTCTGACATTAATTTTCTCACTCCTTTTGTTTTTTAATTTTATTATTAGTTTCAAGTATACAGTACATTATTTAGACATTTATATAGTTTATAAAACAATCCCCCTGATTACTCTCTCTCCTCTGCACCTAGCCATCACATTAATGCTAACAGCATTCCCTATGCCGTGCTCCCCATCCCTATAACCATATATCAACTACTGATTTGTACTTCTTTAACCCTTCATTCTGTATAACTGAAATCATATGGTATTTATTTTTTACTTATTTCATTCAGCATAATAACCTAGGTCTATCCGTGCAAATGATAGGATTTTTTTTCCTTACTACTTTTTTGTTTTTTGTTTTGTTTTGTTTTAGCATTTTATTTATTTTTAACATTTTATTAATTTTCCCTTCTCCCTCTTCCCTCGGCAACCACTAGTCCATTGTCCATGTCCATGAGTCTGCTTGTTTGTCCTGCTCATTTGTTGCTTTTAAGTTTATATCCCACATATAAGTGATATGTGATTTTCTGTCTGGCTTATTTCACTTAGTATGATTATCTCGAGGTCCATCTATGTTGAACCAAATGGCAGTATTTCATCTCTTCTTATGGCTGAGTAATATTCCATTGTATACATGTACCACAGCTTCGTTAGCCAGTCGTCTGTTGTAGGACACTTCAGTTGCTTCCATGTTCTGGCCACTGTGAATAATGCTGCTATGAACATTGGTATGCAAATATCTTTTCAGATATGAGTTTTCAAGTCTTTGGGGTAAATACCCAGTAGAGGGATTGCTGGATCATATGGTAGATCAATTCTTAGTTTTTTTGAGGAACCTCCATACTGTTTTCCATAGTGGCTATACCAATTTGCAGTCCCACCAGCAGTGTATGAGGGTTCCTATTTCTCCACATCCTCTCCAACATTTGTTATTCCTTGTCCTATTGATGATAGCCATTCTAACAGGTGCGAGATGGTATCTCGTTGTGGTTTTGATTTACATTTCCCTAATAGCTAGTGATATTGAGCATCTTTTCATGTTTGTTGGCTATTTGTATGCCTTCTTGGGAGAAGTGTCTGTTCAGGTCCTCTGCCCATTTTTTGATTAGATCATTTGTGTTTTTGTTGTTATTGAGTTGTATGAGTTCTTTGTATATTTTGGATATTGGGCCCTTACCGGAGGTGTTGCTTAGAAATATATTTTCCCATTCAGATGGTTGTCTCTTTATCTTGTTGACGGTTTCTTTTGCTGAGCAGAAGCTTTTTAGTTTGAGGTAGTCCCATTCATTTATTTTTGCTTTTACTTCCCTTGCCTTTGAGATCAAATTCTTAAAATCCTCTTTAAGTGCAAGGTTCTTGAGTTTAGTTTCAATGTTTTCTTCTATGCATTTTATTGTTTCAGATCCTGTATTCAGATCCTTGATCCATCTTGAGTTAGTTTTAGTGTGTGGTGATAGAAAACAGTCTGGTTTTATTCTTTTGCAGGTGGCTTTCCAGTTTTCCCAGCAGCATTTATTGAAGAGGCTTTCCTTTCTCCACTGTATGTTTTTGGCTTTTTTGTCAAAAATTATTTGCCCATAAAAATATGGGTTTATTTCTGGACTCTCGATTCTGTTCCACTGATCCGTGTGTCTATTTTTCTGCCAATACCAACCATGCCGTTTTGATTATTGTCGCTTTGTAATATAACTCCTTTTTCTATAGTGATTATCCTTATAACATTTTATTGACATCTAAACTTTTAACTTCACTCCTTTCTTGCCCTTTTTTTTTTTTTTTAGTAACCTTTGACTTTCCTCTCTGATTCAATATTTAATTTTGTTAGAGTACATCTTTGGGTAGTTCTCAACGTGTTATACTTTTCTTTCAGAATTTTGCAGACATTTTTTCATTGTCTTCTAGTAATTACATATTGTAGGTAACCATGCTGTTAAACTGGTTCTTGTTCCGTAGGTAATTTTATCTTGAAATTCACAATTTCACTGGGATGTTTTTAGTTCTAATTCTTCTCAGTGTTCCCTCTTAGCACTTGTCTAGGCCCTTTTAAAAATCTGAATATTTTTTCCTGCTTCAGGAAAATTTTTTTGGTTCCTTTTAACTTATATGTTCTCTCCCAGAAACCCTATTGTATAGCTGGTAATCCTACCATATTGATCTCATGTCATTTACTTTCTGAGATAATTTCTCTGTATGTCTTTCAAAATGCCAGTCGTGCTATTGAAATTTTATTTTTATAAATGATTTTAATTTTCAACTAGTTCCTTATTCTTAAGAGACCCTTCGTATTAACAGATCATTGCTGTTTTATGGGTTTTATAGATTCTAGAACTTTAATCTAGATTCAAAAATTAAGAGTTATCTTTCATTACTTTGAGTAGTCAGTTGCTTAGTTCTTTCTGGAGCTGATTGGTTTTTGCATGTATGCCCTTTTTAAATTTTAATTCTTGGTCATCTGTTAATTTTAAAAGAGCGTTTGAAATATTTCTTAGCATAGTGGCATTACAACATAGACTTCGAGTTAGACTTATGTAAAATAAGATTTGATGTCTTTGTAACCTCTACTAAAAAATAAATTTTAGTTTATGAATACTCAATTTTATAACCCCTTAGAATTCAGACATTTTTACAAATGAAAGTCAGTGGAAGGGTTTGTCATATAACAGGACCCCCAAAAAGGACTTACGTTTTTCACAAGTTTATAACTCATCAGAAATCCCAAAAGCCATTGACAGTCGTTGGTCCCCAATAATTGTTGTCTCTCTACCATTTTCAGTGTCATTTGAAATAGATGAGAGGTGCTCTGTTCACCATCTTGAACTGAAAATCCTTTGGTTTCTTTTAGATCTCAGGCATCAGTGTTTCAAGTTTGTTTTTCATGTGGTTTATGGATATCATATATGTATGTACTGTTTATCAGGTTTTAAAATCGAAGTCTTAAAAATCTCATAAAATGAGTTGGAAAACCTGTCTTAATTGCTCCTAATAAAACTCATCTGAAGCTGTTGGGGTTAGTGCCTTCCAGCTACTTGGTATTTTTTACTTTTTAAAATTCTTGTGGGGATTGATTTAATCTGCTTTGTTGTTATTTCTGAGGAGTCCATTTTTATGACATTTTCTTAGAAACGCATTGCATTTCACTTGTTAACATATAGTTTGTAAAATAATTTTCTTCTGAATCCAGTTAAATCTCCTGTTTTGGTTGCTAGTATGTATCATTCTCTTTGATTACATTTCCCACAAGCTTGTACACTTTCTCAGTTTTTTCAGAGGGCTAGTTATTGGTTTTAATTATTTGTGTTTTTTACTTAAAGTTTGAATAAATTTTGTTTTTTTTTCTTTTAATTCTTTCTAGCTTCTCTTGGTTACTTTTTAATGAATGCATTAATGTTATACTTTTTTTTTCTTGTAGAGTTTTTGGCATGTTCTAGAAAGAAGCATTGACAGTAGTCTTGATGGCACATTTCTAAATACTATATTGCCAGAAATTGGTCAGATAGATACTCAAGGAATCCTAACAGTTCTGATGATATTTTTAAATTGTTGAAAAGGCTTTTTACAAATACATTTTGTCCATTTTCATCAGTTAAGCTTATGTTCACTTTAACCCGGCAAACCACCTCCTGTTTCACCTTAGATTTTTTTTTTTTTTTACTGTGTAAGCTGGCAAAAAGTATATTTTTAGGTTTCTCAATTCTCACGATTGTAGACTGGTGTTTATATACACGGTGGTACATCTATTTAGTGGAATAGTATGCAGCCAGTGCGTTCAAATCAAATGAGAAAAAGGAGATTATACAGTATACATTACAACTGAAACAAAACAAGTTGTATAGCAATATCCCTAGAAAATACATTTTGTTGTTTTTTATTCATATATTTTTAAATAAAATGGTACATATTTAAGGTGTGCAGCATGATCTGATATACATAGTGAAATGATTTCTGCAGTCAAGCTAATTAACATCTCACATAGTTACTTTTTTTGTGATGAGCACCTGAAATCTAATCTCTTAGCATATTTCCAGTATTCAGTACAGTTTTATTAACTGTAGTTGTCATGCCTGTATTGTTGCCCATGAAAATCTTAAAGGGTAGTCACTAAATTATTAATGATTAATCTCTGATGAACAGTATTAGGAACTTTTATTTCATGGTAAGCACAAGCATTTAAATTATTTTACATTTTCTATGTTTTTTTTAAGCCTTTGGAATTTCTCTTTTTATACCTATGAAGAATCTCAGTTTCTCATATTTCTCTCTTTTTTTTAAGCTACTGAAGTGGTGACTGTATTTGTATTTCAAGAACCATCACTGCTCTCCTCACTCCAGGACAATGGATTAACAGATGTCATGCTGCATGCACTGCTTATCAAAGATGTGAGTCCTTTCTGCTTCTCTGTAAAGAATGCTCCCTGCAAAACACACACATACACACATATAGACTTAAAAAGCAGTCTTACAACATGAAAATCCTCTCTTCTGTTCGTAGTATTGAAACTAATTGGCGCCTGTTCAAGATCCTTTATATCTCTGTGTGCTGTACCCTTGGCCAAAGTTTCTTGGCATCTACATCTGAATTCTTTTAGATGTCTTCAAACTCACTTTATCTTTTCTCTAGGTTCCTGCTACCCGTGAAGTCCTTGGTTCCCTCCCTAATGTATTTAGTGCACTCTGCTTGAATGCAAGAGGTCTCCAGTCATTTGTACAGTGTCAGCCTTTTGAACGTCTTTTCAAAGTTCTTCTGTCTCCAGATTACCTTCCAGCTATGCGGAGGAGGAGGAGTTCTGATCCCCTTGGTAAGTCACCAGGATTTATCTTAAAATAAATAGTTGGTTTATGGTTATGCCAAGATTTTTAGATGATTAACCAGCCAAAAATTGGCAAGGAAACCTTTCTTCCTTGATCTCACATCATTTCTCTGGCTAAGCGTGCTAAGCATAATGGGAATTAACACCATACATTAAATTGCATGTAGAAAAGAATACTTCATTCTTAGCCTCTGCTCAGAATATTTCTGTGCTTCTCAACAATTCACTGTTAAATATATTGTCATGGTGCTGGTGAGAAATGGGTATTAGGAGAGCAACAGTAGATTTCCAAATCCACCATCTAGTCTGCAGCAAGACGAGATATGGAGTCCCAAGATGTTGATCCTGATAATCTTAGGTTTTAATATCCAAGTCCCTAAGATAGTCACAAATGAATATGTTTCCTTGGCAATATATTTGAGACTAGATCATTGAATAGAAGGAAAGTAGGGCTCCAAAAAGAATCCAGTTTTCAAAAATGTGCTTCATGCTTTCAGCCACCTCTGTAACATTCTAGTCACTATCATTCTTTAATGGCGCAGCCAGAGGGTTAATGGTTTATGCTTCTTTCTTCTCTTTCACTCTGCAATAGTAGTTCAAATCTCAATAGTAGAGTTTGCCAAGGTAGAATGTAGCATACATAATTACTTTTAAATATTTACTAGGCTGATAAAGTTCCTTCCTACTCCCCAGTGATTTGGTTGCCGAGATTGGTGTGACTTCATTTGAGAAAGCACGGAATTAGAAAATCACAACCACCAGTTCAGTTTCTTCTTTCATTCTTATATTGTCACAGAAAATAGCTCAAGCTCTATTTTCTTCAGTCTTTCTAACAGTTCATTTTTTGCTTTAAGGGGATACTGCATCCAACCTGGGGAGTGCTGTTGATGAGCTTATGAGACATCAGCCCACCCTCAAAACAGATGCAACAACTGCGATCATCAAGGTATGGGAAATGATACAGTTTGGCCATGGGCATGAGAGCAGTGAATGAGGAGTTTTTAGAAACAGGCTTGGCCTTCTGGAGGTCATTTGGATTCTTTGCCTATGCCTATAAGAGGATATATCTGCCTTCTTCTCTCCATGTCCTTGGGCTGGTCCTTTGCCCATCTTCCCAAAAAAAGTTACTTAAATGTTGCTTTCTTATACAGGATATTAACCAGTTGCCAAGGCTTAGCTTAATGTTGATTTTATAAATATAAAATAGCTTATTTCCCTTTCTAGTCTTTGTTTTTTGATTTTTCCCACATTTACTAGCCCTGCCAGTTACATATTAGGATTGTTAAAACTAGTATATGAGTTCCTGGTGCCTGGTGAATTAAGACATGGAGTCAGATCAGTCAGTTACTTAGTAACCATGTGACCCTGAACAAGTTATTTAACTTCACAGAACTTCACTTCCCTTGTTTGTGAAATGGGGTTAATTACTACATTTTAGGAATGGTGTATATAACATGCGTATAGCACATATAAAATGGTCAAGAAATGTTAGTCACCCCCCCATTCCTTAATTACTAATAAGTAATCTTATTTCCTGTTTTCCTGTGCCTTTCAGTTGCTTGAAGAAATCTGTAATCTCGGGAGAGACCCTAAATACATCTGTCAGAAGCCATCAATCCAGAAGGCAGATGGCACTGCCACTGCTCCTCCCCCAAGGTCTAACCATGCTGCAGAAGAGGCCTCTAGTGAGGATGAGGAGGAAGAGGAAGTACAGGCCATGCAGAGCTTTAATTCTACCCAGCAGAATGAAACCGAGCCTAATCAGCAGTAAGTGTTTGCAAGACAGGTTCATTAGCCTTGTGATCTTGGACATGTTATTTTCATCTATAAAAGTAAGAGAATTGGAATAGGTCATTATAAGGTTCTTCTGGCCCAAGAAGTCTATAGATTTTTTTTTCTTTGAATCTCATGTGTCATTTGTGCTTTGGTATTTAATTGTATTGGTTACCTTAGCAAACTCTCTTCAAAGCTGTTCATGAAATTGAATCAAAATTCATTATATCATTATATGTTGGGCTTTTCCTCAGAGGACTTTTTGTTGTTGATTTGGTGTTCCATGTCATTGACCATTTGGTTGTTTCCATAAGTGAGCGCATATGGAATGCATTGCACTTTTGAAGCCTGTCTCCTAAGAAGTCCTTAAGAAGTATGGAGATTTGTTTTTGGTTGGCCCGTGTTTTTGATTACTGTCTGTTCTACGTGTATCAGAAGGCTTTGGAATGTACTATATGACTTTAACCAGAGTAGATTTTTCCTTTATATTTGAGGTTTGTTTTACATAAAAATTTACTATCTGACTGATAGTGGATGACTGTTGTACCTATAACTTTTAGTCACTTTTATGCTAGAAGTGGATGTGATCTCTCCGGACAGTCATGCATTCACTCATTTAATAGTGTTCTTTTTGGTGTATAGATAAGTAGTTCTGAGAGCAGCTTGAGCATTTTAGGTGTGACTATGACTGGGTTTGAGCTTGGGACTTATGAGAAGATTATGGTGGAGTGGACAGCAGAAACAAAGGCCTATACTCCAAAACCGGTGTGCCCTCTTGAAACTCTAGAAAATGTTGAGCCTTTTGGTATGAGTGGTTTTGTTGTTTTGGAAGAGGGACATTAAGTACATTGCTTTGTGGAGCAGATAGCTTAACCTTTTCTGAGAAGGCAACCCTACATTCTAGCTGTGGTGCATCTTTTTTTTGGTTTATGTTTTAAATTAAAATGTTCTCTTTCTGGAAGAAGAAGACACTCTGAAAGAAAGCAAAAATATTTGCAAATGAGTCAGAATCTCAGTGCTTTCTTCCTTGCCTTGCCTTTGATTGTCAGCCACCCTGCCGGGACAGGATTCCCTCTCCTGTTTGCAAACAAGGAAAAGATTTCTTAAACATGAGTGGTGGTGGTGGTGGTGGTGGTGGTGAGTCAAGATGTGTGCATTCATCGGCATATAACTTCTTTTCTACCTGGACATTTTACAGCTGCCTTAGATCTAACATGCCCAGGTTTTAAGCTGTACATGGTATATTGACATTTTCTCAAGCCCTTGTGTTTCTTCACTCTCCATGATTTTCTTGTGATATAATGTGTCCCAAATAGGAAGCTGATCATTTATGTTCTCCCAACAGTTTTATTAAAATTATGTATATATTCTAATAGCTTCTCTTGCTAATCTGTATGCTCCTTCAGGGCAGGGACAATGTCTCATTCAAAAATGTATCCCAATTACTTTGTATATAGTACATAATCAGTCAATAAATGTTTATTTGTGGGTCAATGGAATGAATAAAGAGCATTAGATTAGGGATTCCCTAAGTCTTAAATGCCAAGAGAGCTGGACCTAATGAAACATGACTGAGAATGAAGAAATAGTAAAAATACAGCATTAATTCTCTACCACAGTATTAAATAGTAAATATACTGCATTACTACTCTACCACAGTGTATTTTCTAGGGCTGCAGAGGACTCTAGTAGTTGCTGTTCCACAGTACTGATTTTTTTCTCTGCTCTCCGTGGTCTGGGTGTTCGTCACTACTCCACTAACATAACATACCTAAGAGTTTCACAAATGTTGATACATACACTTTTCCACTCCTGCCACCTTCAGAAGCCTCAATTCGGTCACTACATGAATTATTAAGCCTAGAAGGTGAAGCAAGAGACTGTCTTAAACTCAACCTCTGTTTTGAAAGCTACAGTATATTAAAGGGAAAGTTCTTTTATCTCCTTATTTCAGGCAGTTGTGATGGGAGTCGGTATATATTTTCTGCTTATGTGTGAAGAAGCTTGGAAAAAATTGCAGTGTGTGCCATCTTCTCAAACTGTTGTTCATCCTCACCTCCCCCCCCCCCCCCGAACCGCAAAATTTTTCAGTGGGACTCCAAAAAAAATTACTCTTTCATGCCCTCGTCTGTTTTCCAGTGCCTTAAATACACATATGAGTAACTTTTTTCCAATATTTTTTGTTAAGGTATAACTTCTGTACAATAAACTGTACAGCTTTTAAGTTTTATATTTCCCTATCCTAAGATAAGGTAACTAGTTACTTCTATCATAGGATAAGTTTGCCTGTTCAAGAACATCATATAGAGTTAATGGAGCCTTATATGTGCATCATATCTGGTATATGTACTTACTTGCTTCTGGCTTCTGTTGCTCAACATGTTTTTGAGATCTGTGTTGTTGCATCTATCAGTAGGTGGTTCCTTTTCGTTGTTGGGTAGTATTCCATTATATGAATATACTATAGTGTCTATCTGTTCACCTGTTGATGGACTTTCGAGTTTCCATTTTTTTCCAGGCTCAGACTGTTCTTTTCTCTTATTTTTCCCCAAAGTCCACAGCTAGTATTTGAAAATGATGTTTGTATTCAATCTTGAGATACATGATTTTGTGTTAGAGATCCGAAATAAGGAAACTTAGGTACTATAATCTACCCCACGTACATGTTCAGCATTTCATCACAGGTAGTTCTAAATTCTTGCCTTTTGGCCTCTTCTGCCTTCTACATCATTTGATCTCAGCAAAACTGATATTGCAGGGGATGAATATACTTGCCAGTAAGTAACCAAGGGTTTTAGTTGGGGCGACATAGTTTATTTTGTATTCAGTTCCATTTACTTTGCCTAACTTAACTGCCTATTCTGAACAACTTGAAAGATACGGGTTATATAAATTCATGTGATCTTAGGAACTTGAATAGCATCTGTCTGGGCTTTAAAGGCAGCATATGCAGAGAAGGAGTTATTCCCTGAATCATGGCCCGCTGGGAGGGCTTCTTTACCAAAGGCAGCTATGGTTTCCTCAAGAGCTGGAAGAAAGACCTCATTTCCCTCACCCCCCACCCGAAGAAACCCATGAGATCTGTTGTATTATACACTGTACTATATGATACTCGATTGGAATCTTCCTTCACTTTTGATTAAGGGCTTCAGCACCATAAGTACACATGTAAAATTGACCAGACTAAAATCAAACTTGGAAATGTGTATATGTTTTAGAGAAGGAGGGACAGACAGGACGTTTTTAATTTGAAAGTAAAGGTAAGTTGTTTCATTCATCACAGGATTGCAGTCTTTCATTGTTTGAAAAATGTTGTGGGTCAGAGTTTCATACGAAGTTAATATGAGAATGCCTTTTCTTAAAACCACTTGGTAGGAAGATTTATACTTCAGAGAGCTGGTCATTTTTATTTTTACTATTTCTATATGACATCCTGAACCCGGAAGCCAAAGATGAGAGTAGGGAGAATGGTAGTTATTGAACAAATGTGTTCCTGGAGTTGGATTAAGAACCTCTGTCAGTTTGTTTTCTCTCGTTCTTCTCCCTAACTTCCATTTAGCAAATGAAGGAAGTACCTGGGTCCCATTTCATGGTGTTGCTTTGGCTGTTTGCCATTGTATTTGACTTCTGCACAGGGGCTGGTGTCTCATTGGGCTAGAGCCACACCTTTGCTCCTTAGCTGTAGAGATGAATCTCTGGGTTCTTTCCGAGGAGGTGCAACCCAGCCGGGGTAGATATATTGGTGTAAGTTGCAGGGAATGCTGCAGTGGCTCCCAGGGGGAACTTTATAGTCAAATAAAAGTTTGTGATTATCCCATGGAATCATTTCACTTATGGCTTTTGGGTTCTCCTTTTGTACAAAGTTCTTTCCCAAATTCTTCATTGAGCGTATTCACTGCATCCTACCCAGTCCCTAGCTCTGGATATTTCCTCAGTGGAGCCGTTCGTTATGCCTTGCTACTCTCTTTACCAATCTAGATTTTTCTGCCAAATGTCTTTGTGCCTGCGAACCTTTGTTCACATTTTATCTTGCTCAGAGATGAGAACTATTGGCTTCTTAACAACTTTTCTTACCTCTCCCACTACCTCTTTGCTTCTTCCATCTCTGCTTTTTACCTAAAATATATTCCAGAGCCTTGTATCTAAAGTGCTCCTTATTTGACTCAGGTTTTGTCCCTTTTTGGGGTTTATCTTTGAAGGAGATCGTTTCATTTCAATATACTTTATGGGTTTTTCCCCTCCATTTATTTCTTGTAAATGCCAAGATGTAGCCATTGGGCTAAAGGCTGCATTCTCTGTGGCTGTTGCGTTATTGCAGCCTTTTTCATCTGCAGTACAGCATTGAAGCAACTGAGGCAAAAGACCTGATCAACAGTTTTTGGATACTTCAGAAACTGTTGTGACACAAGCACAGATTGTTAGGGAAGGAGGCCTTGAGTGTTGGCTTCATCTTTGACCGATTTTGTTCAGAATGGTTTGTCAATCTAAGCATGAGATTTTGAGCAAATTAAATTCCATTTTTTGCTCACATTTTTTTGCTTTAAACCTGATGCAAGAAGAACAGGGTAAGATGTTTATGAATTTGTTTCTTTTTCTAGCTCCTTTCTTCAAGCCAATGTTTGAATAGTCTCTTAATTGAACTTACTTTTTTAAAATATTTTTATATTGATGGATTCATCCTGTGGTAGTTTGCCTAAGATAAGGTCATTTCTTTTGAGACATGTACAGATGCTGAGTTTGTGAAGGCTTGATTTTTCCTTTTGTTCTCAACCTTGTCAGGCTAGCTGCAGAATTGATTTCAGCTCTTTTTTGTTCTGTGCTATACCATATATATTTTCTCTATCTCTCAAGGCTATAAGTCTAACTTAGAAAAAGGCCTAGAATTTCATGCTGCTTCCTTTCCTTGCTTTGTTCTCTCGCACTGGTATTTTGAATTTCTGTGTAACTCACTCTTTTCTCCCTTAACAGGGTTGTTGGTACAGAGGAACGTATTCCTATTCCCCTCATGGATTACATCCTTAATGTGGTAAGATTCATGGTGGGGTAAAGGTGTGTGCTTTTCTGGAAAATGTATGGGGTTACCAAATAGTCCAGTGATTTCTGTGTTTTTATTTTCACTAGGGCCCTTAAAGTACAGAGCTGTGGGGAAAGATATGCAAACCTTGTTCTGTGAGACTGGTTTGCTACAAATTAGCCAACGCTCTCCCCTTTTTGAATATTCCCAATTTTCTATTCTTTGAACGTGTCCAACACATTTTTTCCCATGAATTTCTTTTTTAAAAGAAAAATTAATGTGGCCTTTTCTTTTAACTTCCTGTGTGTCTCACAGGAAAAAGTGAAGAGTTCGACCTTTCCCATAATTTTTACTTGTAAAGGAGCCCACTTAGCATTTGTTCTAGCCCATTAAGCACTTCAAAGACTTCGAGAGGTGGTTTCTCTTGTTGGCTATGTGTTTGTTGCCCACATTTTACTTTCTTTATCCTTAAAAACTTTATTTGGTCTGAATCACTCTTTCAGAGTTCTAGGTTTCATTTGCATTATGAGTACATTTGAGGGAAAGTATCAGAGCTGTTTGTTTCCAGGGGAGAGACAATACATTATCATGCAAAGGAGCACTAAATGAGGAAATTAAGAGGTTAGACTTGATTCTGCCACTAATTCATGGTGTGGCCCTCATCAAGTCATTTAACCTCTCTGTGCTCTCAAATTATATGACTTTAGGTGTGGCCGAAAAAGTAGATTGGGAAGAAGTTGTAATTTTTTCTTATTTTCTGGATGTTTAGGGTCCATATCATATATCTATCCCTGTTTACCTGAAGTTTTTTGTATTCTAGAAAATACTGATTTTTGTGACTACAAGGCTACCCCTGTCCTTATTTCAAGCTTTCCTTTTAGTTCCAAGTGTCAGGCTCTAACTTTTTTTAAAAATTTTCATTACCTAGATGAAATTTGTGGAATCTATTCTGAGCAACAATACAACAGATGACCACTGCCAGGAATTTGTGAATCAGAAAGGACTCTTGCCTTTGGTTACCATTTTGGGTCTTCCCAATCTGCCCATTGACTTTCCCACATCTGCAGCCTGTCAGGCTGTTGCAGGTGTCTGCAAATCCATATTGGTAAGAAGCATCTGGCCAAATATTTTCATTTCTTTTTAGAAGTCAATATTGCAATATTTTTGTATACATGTTTTTACTGTGGTCTCCTTTTACCTTCACCAGGAAAATAGTGATGAAATTTGTGGTTGTGTACTACAAGTGAATTTCGTGACTGTCATAGTCTGCCACATTATTTCTCACTGAAAAGTTGAAGTGTTTGTTCTTTGTTTCTGGGTTTAGTTGGTATATAGTTCTAACATTTGATTTTATTGGAAAGGAGTATCTCTGAGAAAGCTTTGAAGCTGGGTTTTATTAGTGTATCGTCCTTTGTCATGGATGCGTTTAACACAATCTGGTATTGTTTAGCCGTTTATTTTTTTTCTTTTTCAAACTTTATAGTCATATATTTTAAGCATAATTGACTGTAGTTTATCAAATTTTGCCAAAATCTGAAGTTCCTTTATTTATATTAAAAGTGGTAAAATGCACATAACATTTTTACCACTTTAACCATTTTTAAGCATACAGTTCAAGTAGTGTTAAGTGTACTCACACTGTTGTGTAACCCATCTCCACAACTCTTCTCATCTTGGAAAACAAATTCTTATACCCATTAAACAACAACTCCCCATCCCCCTCTCCCTCCCTGCTCCTGGTAACTGCCATTCTACTTTACGTCTCTATAAATTTGACTGTTGTAGGTACCTCATGTAAGTGCAATTTATATGGTATTTGTCTTTCTATGATTGGCTTATTTTGCTTAGCATAATGTCTTCAAGATTCATCCATTGCGTAGCATGTCACAATTTTCTTCCTTTTTAAAGCCGTATTAACTCCATTCTGTGTATAAACCACATTTTATTTTCCACTCATTCATCAGTAAACAGTTGGGCTTCCACCTCTTGGCTATTATTGTGAATTAGTGCTGCTGTGAACGTGGGCGTGAATATTTCAAGATTGTTTATGTGTGTGTGTGAGATGCAAATACTTAAGATCTACTCTTAGCAAATTTGAAGTGTATAATAATACAGTATTAACTGTAATCACCATGCTGTACATTAGATCCCCAGAAGTTATTCATCTTAAAACTGAAAGTTTGTAGCCTTTGACCAATATCTCCAGCCCCTGGCAACTGTCATTCTACTCTCTGATTCTACGAGTTTGACTTCTTTAGATGCCACATGTTTGGTGAGATCATACTCAAGACCCTGATTTCCATTCTTTTGGTTATATACCCAGAAGTAGGATTGCTAGATCGTATGTAGTTCTGGTAGTTCTGTTTTTAATTGTTTTGAGGAACTACGATTACTGTTTTCCACAGAAGCTCCACATTTCATATTCCAACCAGCAGTTCACAAGGGTTTCCGATTTGTCCACATCCTCACCAACACTTGTTATTTTCTGGGGTTTTTTGATAGTAGCCAAACCAGTGGGTATGAAGCAAGATCTTGTGGTTTTGATTTACGTCTCCCTGATTGATGATGTTGAGCATCTTTTCATGTGCTTATTGGCTGTTTGAATATCTTCTTTGGAGAAATGTCTATTTGAGTCCTTTGCTCTTTTTTTTTTTTAATTCCCCCCAGACACATACACAACCACCCTTAGTTGCTGTCTCCCCTTAAGAACTGGATCTCTGAAGGTGGAGCGTCTCCTCCCACGTGTTTGCGGTACACACCTGGGGCCTGGTGCACTCGGGGTATAGACCATGGCTCCAGTGGGGCTCAAACCCAAGACCTTCTGCGTGTAAAGCAGACGTGCTAACCACTGCTCTATTGGAACCACCTCCCTTTGCCCATTTTTTAATGGTGTTTTTTTTTTGCTGTTGAGTTATAGCAGTTCTTTATATATTTTTAGATATTAGTCCTTTATCAGATAAGCGATTTACAAATTTTTTTTCCCATACCATGGGTTGCCTTTTCACTCTGTTAATAGTTTTCTTCGGTTCACAAAAGGTTTTTATTTTGAAAAAGTCCAGTGTACCTTTTTTTACTTGTGTGGCCTATGCTTTTGGTGTCATATCTAAGACATCATCGCCAAATCTAGTGTTGTAATGCTTTTAGATTTAGGTCTTTGATCAATTTTCAGTTAATTTTTTACATGGTATAAGGTAAAATCCAACTTTATTCTTTTGCATGTGAATATTTAGTTTTCTCAACACTGTCGAAAAGACTGTCCTTTCCATATTTGTACCCTTGTCAAAAATCATTTGACCATGTATTTGAGGGTTTATTTGGGTGCTTTCTGTTCTCTTCCGTTGGTCTTGATGTCTGTCTGTATGTCAGTACCATGCTTCTGGTTATTGTAACTTTGTGGTGGTAAGTTTGGAAATCAGGACATGTGAGACCTCCAGCTTTATTCTTTTTCAAGATAGTTGTGTCTTATTTGGAGTCGCTTAAGATTATATATGAATTTAAAGGGAGATTTTTCTGTTTCTGTAAGAAAGTCATTAGGATTTTCATAGAGATTGCATTAAATCTATGAAGCTCTTTTATTAGCTGGGTTGTGCAGTAATAAGTAATTTCTGCTAAAAATCTAATCCAGTTGCTTTTAGACATGTCTGTGTTTAGTGTTTCATTTTGCTTTACTCTGAATATTTAACTAAGTGCTGTTCATAACTACAAGGGGGGAAAGGACTGCTCTCTTTATCCTACCTCTAAAATACTGTGTGAGAATAGATAGATTTATTTAAATCTATAGGAAAGGCACATACATTTTCATATCTTTAAACAGCAAATGATAGTGTTTTACTGTCAGATTTTTCTGAAGGCTCAAAAAGAAATTAAAAGGGCCATGTAATACTTGAGCTGTCTCATAAAACAAATTAACTAGCTAATCCCTATCCTAGAATTATCTCTCTTATTGTGGGGAAAAAAGAACATTTGTAATAGTGGTTCACTTCCATGCTTTGGAACCTTGCCTAACATTGCTCCCTGTTGAGCAAAATTTGGGATTCATCTTATAGCATGGAGTCCTGGCTATAACAGTATTACATTTTGACCATCACAAGCTTTTAAATATAACTGGCTTACCATGTTTGAAATCCTCTCATTTGGGAGAAATAATGTGTTGCTTTAAAAGGAGATGTCAGGGATGTCATACATGCATTCATATTTTGGCTCTACAATTTACCAAGTGAGAAAACATGACCAAATCTGAAATTTGCAAGACTTGTCTTCCACTTCTTCTATTGTGACTATTAGACATGATGCATATGGAGTTCACTATTAATTAATGTCTTAATTATTATTCTTGTTTCAGACACTGTCACATGAACCCAAAGTCCTTCAGGAGGGTCTCCTTCAGTTGGACTCCATCCTTTCTTCCTTGGAGCCTTTACACCGCCCAATCGAATCCCCTGGGGGCTCAGTGTTGTTGCGAGAACTGGCTTGTGCTGGCAATGTTGCTGATGCTACCCTCTCAGCTCAGGCCACACCTCTACTGCATGCACTCACTGCTGCCCATGCCTACATCATGATGTTTGTTCATACTTGCAGAGTTGGACAGGTAAGAACTATATTATGGGTGAACATGTTGGTTTAAATCTAGTGGAATACCTAGGGCATATACTTGGCATCTTACTTTTTTTTAGCAGTTCTATGTGGGCTAGCTGCTGAAAGAACAATTTTAAGGTGAGATTTTTTTTTTGGTGAGCAACTCAGTTTTGTGCTTTAAGTTGCTCTCTAGTTTCACTTTTCCTCAGTATTTGTTTCATTAGAAGTTGGGTGACCATATAATTTAGTGAACTGGACCTTCTTGAGAGTATAAATAACAAATAGATCCGTAGCATCCGTATAGCCCAGCTGGAATGTATAGTTAACCATTTTAGCAGGCAAGCCACAACTGGGTGCTCATCTGGCCTGTTACCTCATAATCTTTCTACAAATGCATGAAGGCCTGAAAATAGGGTGGTAAGAAGGAAATTTGACCACAAAACATTTAAATCAATGGTAATAGAGCTTACTCAAGGCTTCCTAAATGTCAAACCCTATGCCTATAATCCATGTGAGATTCCTCTCGTGGTTCCAGAAAGGTGTGTGTGTTCATTTGTTCTCAAATAATAGTTCTAAAGATTAATGGTATAACATTTTAGCAGCCTTGTTTTTTGCTGTTGAGCCACAGGTATGTTCGTCAGATCAAATCAAATGAAAAGCATAGTCATAAACTACTTAGACTACACGACAAAGCTTAAGGTTTTATTTTTATGACTTTATTAAATGAAACAAAAATAAAATAAAAATTTTAATTCAAGAAATTAAATTCAAATATTTTTTGAAATAATGAAATAAAAGGTAAATGCCTCATACCACCCAAATATTAGAAAGCTGTCAGTAAATCTACAAAATTTTGATTTAGAAAAACAAGAGTTGCTTTGCCTATGACTCTTTCATTTTACAAAAAGCAATAAGAATGGATGTTAGAGACATTATAAATATAGTAAGAGAATATCTTGTGGAACCGTCATCTTAAATGTGGAAATTCTGATGAAGTAGACAACTGTGAGAATAACAAAGAAGGAAAAATAGAATCCCTTATCCTTCCTAGATAGCTGAAAGTCGATTTTGTATATATTGCTAGAGGGCATCCCAGAGATCAATTTATTTTTACATTCGGTTGCAGAGTGAAATTCGTTCCATCTCCGTAAACCAGTGGGGCTCTCAGTTGGGTTTGAGTGTTCTGAGCAAATTGAGCCAGCTATATTGTTCCCTGGTATGGGAAAGCACTGTCCTCCTCTCCCTGTGTACCCCAAACAGGTAAGGGAATGGTCATCTCTTATTATCTCTGTTGTCTGTCTTAACACAGAAACTAAGCTTAGCGAGCCTAGAGTATTGCTTTGGTCAAGGACAGAAGAGTATAGTAAAGAGTCTGTTTTAGTCCATTTCAGCTGCTATAACAAAATACCACAGACTGAGACCATATAAACAAATTTATTGCCCACAGTTCTGAAGGCTAGAAGTCTGAGATCATGATGCCAGCCAGCATGGTTGGATGAGGGCCCTCTTCCAGGCCACAGACTTTTTGATGTATCCTCACATGGCAGAAGGAACTAAAGACACTAGTCTCATTTGTGCGGGTTCTACCCTCATGACTTAAGCACCTCACAAAGGCCTTTCCTACTAATACTATCACGTTGGGCATTAGGATTTCAACATGAATTTTGAGGAGGCACAAACGTTCAATCCATAGCATTGTCCTTCCCTCTTACCAGCCTAGGGACTTGCTCATAAAGTGTCATCTTGTGCATGTTTGATATTCCAATGAACATGGTAGGTATTTAAATTTCGGTCCTGTTGTAAGCCAGATCTAAAAAGTTGATTTGGAAACCTTATTGAGTGCTACCTCAGGAATTCAATCGTTGCAGGTGTTCTCTTTGGTTAACTCGCCTACTATAAGAAGGGATAGTATCAACCAAGCAGGTTAGAGACCAAGCACAACATAAAAGTTGAGCTATCCAGGGTTTTTTGCTCATTGTTTCTCTTACTGCAGCTTACCATCTGGGTGTGAATTTGGCCAGGCGGACATGCAGAAACTGGTTCCAAAGGATGAGAAGTCAGGTACGACCCAGGGCGGAAAAAGATCAGGTAACTCCAAGAAACTAAAATCTTAGTCATTCTCTTATGTTCTATCTTAGTCTTTATAGGTCTTTTGTGAAATTTTAGTTAGCTCTATCATCTGTTGTCCTCATTATTTTCTTTTCATTAATTTTTAATTAATTTAGAATTAAACTATTTTTACTCATTTTTTCTATAAAAATGCATTCACATAGTGGTAAAAATTAGAAGATGCAGTAGAAAAAGAATCACCCATATTTGTACCAGAAAAATAATATTTTGGAAGTGTTTATCTAAAGATTAGTGTTTACCTAAACTTTTTCCCTGAGGGTATATTTTATTAACATAGTTGTAATTATCTTAGATATAATATTTTGTAGATTTCTTTTTGCTTAGCATTAATTGCCATGTAAAGATACCATGAATTAATCATTTCCTCTTAAGTTTCTAATGTATTATTTTGAATAATGAATATCTGTGTAAGATTGATTCCTAGAAATTACTATATCAAAGGGTATGGTGAGACTTTAATATTTTGTATGCTTATTTTTCAGAAGCTTAATCTTATAGGTTATAAATGGTAAATGATTGTCGTAAGTGTCTGTGGAACACTTTAGAACCACACTGTCCAGTATGGTAGCCACTAGCTATGTGTGACTGTTGAACACTTTAATGTGGCTAGTACAACTCAGAAACTGAAGTTTTTTTCTTCCTCCTTTATTCTCACCCCTTCCTCCTCCCCTTATTTGCTCTCTTTTTGTCTCTCCTTCTCATTTTCATTCTTTACTCTTGTTAAGGGGTAAGGGTGCTATGAGTTAAAATGTGTCCCCCCCCCCAAAAAAAAATTATATGTCGAAGCACTACCCCCCCCCAGCACCTGAGAATATGACCTTATTTGGAAATAGAGTTGTTGCAAATGTAGTTAAGATGAGGGTTCTAGGTTGGGTGGAGTAAACTGAATGTTTAATTTTTATTAATTTAAATATAACAGCTGTTACCCTGTTCAGTTTTTCGAAGACTTTTAAGTATATTTGGAACAACTTGGGTATGTGAATCTTTTTTTTTTCCAACTAAATTGTATGAAATATAAACATAGATCAGTTATTTTAATGAAAATTTAATGTCTTGTTTGGGATGTGCTGTAAAGTATAATATAGGTACTTGTTTTTTTAAATACTTAGTATAAAAACGTAAAACCTTAAATTTTATATTTGTTTACATGTTGAAATAAATTTTTTTATATTGGGTTAAACTGTAATATTAAAAATTATACCTGTTTCTTTTTGCTTTTTAATGTCGCTACTAGAAAATGTAAAATATATGTGACTTACATCATATTTCTGTTGGATGGTGCTATTTTAGAAAATAGATTTTATGTTATAGCACAATAAAAGTTCGAAATTTCAGTAAGCAGAAATTGTACACAATTTTCTGGCCTTAACACAGCAAACCTAAAATTAATAAAAACAACTTTTCTAGAAAGTTGTTTCTCCTCTTGTATTCTGTATCAGGGAGGAAATATATTCAATAAACTGTTAGAACAATGAAGATGATTTTATGCATAAAAACCTATCAAATATACTTAAAAATTGTAATGAAATTACTAAAGATAGGAAGTAATAAAGCAGACAACTTGTGCAACAACAAGTAAAGATTTATATTACAATTAGTATGGGAGAGGGAACAGATTAATAAAATATATACATGCCTCTGGCAAAGTGAGAAATGAGAACAAAATTAGACTCACTGTCAAAGAATTGCCTTGTTTAACAATCCACATATTATTTTCACTTAGTTTTTCTATAAAATCTGATGTACTTTATAAAGTTTGCTTAAAGCCAATTCTTGGTTATCTAAGAGCGCGCGCGCACGCGCGCACACACACACACTAAAAAATCATTTAAAAAAGACATCTCACATTCATGTACAAAAATCTTAAATGTTAGGAGCTAGGAAATATATTTCCACAGTGATAAATCTGTGATATTCGATTTTGAGTTTATTAATGAGCTATAAAGTTCTAGCTGTACATGCACCTTGACAGCATGGGGACACTGTACACGTCTATGACATGGGTACCAGTCCGTAGCCTGTTAGGAACTGGGCCACACCGCAGGAGGTGAATGGCAGGCAGATGACCAAAGCTTCATCTGTATTTGCAGTCATCACCACTTCAGCTCCACCTCATATCATTAGGCATTAGATTCTCATAGGAGCACCGGTCCCTGGTGCCAAAAAGGTTGGGGACTGACTGCTGGTCTATGTGAGTGGTAATTCATGGGTCACGCAGTACCTGTAGTCTTCCAGAGTAGCCCTGGGTTAAGACTGTTGTTCTGCTCTCATTGGAAAATGTTGTTATTAGCTTAAAAGGGCTCTAAGGAGAAAGCATATCAGTAGAGTTTTGGATTTTTTGTTTTTTCTTTTTAGATTTAGGATGTCACGGACATTTATTTAAAGAATAACAAGCACCACAGGTAGCTCTTTCTTGGGACTCTTTACAAAAATGAACCAGTTAAATGCTGGCTCAACATGGTCTTATTGTTCCCCTCATATGTCTACAGATGGAGAACAGGATGCAGCAGCTGGAAGTATGGATGCTTCTACCCAAGGCTTGTTGGAGGGCATTGGGCTTGATGGTGACACATTGGCTCCTATGGAGACAGATGAACCTACTGCTTCAGACTCTAAGGGCAAATCTAAAATCACACCTGCCATGGCTGCCAGAATCAAGCAAATCAAGCCTTTATTGTCAGGTGAGTGATTCCCTTTTTTCTCCCTTTTCTGGCTTTCAGAGCCTTAACCAATCCTATAACAAATTGAGTTGGTAAGACTGTTATTTCCTATAAGACAATTTTGAACTTTGGTGGTTCTTTTTTAGGTGTACTTTAGTGAGCGTCCGCTCTGTGACATGCTTTGTACTAACTGCTAGGGATACAGAGAGAAGAGAATCTCGCTTTCTGAAAGCCATCTACCCCTCCCTAGCTTTAATTCCTTCCCTCCTATTCATTCTTCAACTACTGCAAATGGCTTCTGCTTCTACCATGTCTTGCCCAAGGTACTTTCCAGTGCCCTATCACTTCTCTGCAGTATGATAGTTGACCTGCCACCTCCTTCTTGAAATGTTCTTTTCTTGATGTGGGTGGGGGGACGGTATTAAGCTCTTCTGCTTTCCAGTTACCTGTCTGGCTATTTCACCATCTCCTCTTCCTTTCTCTGTCCCTTAAGGATAGCTAGCAAGTGACATGGTTTATTTGTGTTTTAATAAATTCACTTTGGAAGCTCTGTGGAGATGACATTAATGTGATGGAAGACCATATTAAAGCTGTACACTCATCTGTCTGCCATCTTCTGCCCCTTAATGTTATATCCATGTTTGAGGACTCTTATTTTGTATATGTTCCTCAATATTTACCAACGTTTGAAACCTTAATGTAGAGAAAAGTTACAACATAACTCCTGGGAATCTGGAGCTCTGCCCAAAAGCAAGAAAAAAAGTTCTTTGGTGTTTCCATTTTATCTTAAATCTCCTTGAATTTTCCATTCTAATTTGTTTATTTCTACTCCTTTTCATATAATTTGAAAGTCAAAAGTGGGGAGGAAGGAGGTAGGCAGGATAAAGGGGGCCAAATATGTGGTGACAGAAAGAAATGTAACTGTGGGAAGTGAACACGCAGTGTTAATATTATTGTGCCTTACTGTTAAAGTATAAGGCTGAAACATACTGGATTTCATTAACCAATGTCATCATTAAATAAATAAACAAATAAACGAAGTAAGTAAATAAGAAAAAAAGGAAGTCAATCACCACTACCCTAAATTGAAGGAAAATCTACCAAGAAGATTGCTCATGTTTACCTCTCCTTTCTTTGTTAGATTCTTGGACTACTATGAATTCGGAACATTCTGGGGTTTCTGTGTGGGTCTAATGCATGCTTTTGATGTCTATACTCTGTGGTTGCTGGCCTTTTATTTTCATCTCTTATCCTTGCTGACTACCTTTGAGCCACTTTGCTGTCTGTTCACCTGAAGGTGATGGTGAAAAAGCACAGACTTAACGTTTGGATGCATTAGGTTTTCAGAGTCTGGGCATAATCAGCCTCTAGCCAGGCAATGCAAGTATCAAGTACAGAGAGCAATTTTAAGAAAAGCAAGTCAACACCCAAATATAATATATTTAGTACTATTTTCTTTCCCTTTTCTATGCATTTACTTTTAACTGTTTATATGTGGATTCTGCTTTTTTGGTTCAATATGTACCATAAAGCATTCTGCAAAAATGAAAACCTAACACCTTAAGAAAACCACTTAAAAATTTTTATACTTTTCCTAGCAATTTTTTTTCCTTTGGGGACCATATATGTAATGTGATCAGACAACAATACGTATATTTGGTGTTCTTTTCTGGCCTGAGTCACTAACTTTTTTGCCATTTCTAAAGTTCTCTGAAGGCATTTTAAGTGATTCCATAATCTGATAAATATCATTTACTTAACTAGTTCTTATTGCTATATTGTTCTCTGCAACGGTGGTTTCAGTTTATACCTCCTCTAACAGTGTGAGTACCTATCTTGTTCGTCTTTCACATTTGTTATATATTAATTGCCAAAATACTTCTCTGTTTTCCTCACTTTAAAAGAGGCATTTATTTCCTATGGAACTTCTTTTTTGGACTGTCATGTGTAGGGACAAGTCCAAGTATTTCCTGGGTATTGTGTGGAAGAGGTAAGTCATAAAAATGGATTAATGGTAATGTGTCTGTTATAAATGAAACTAAGAATGCTGTCAGCCTTATTCTGACTTTTGGATTCCAGCCTCTTCTAGATTAGGCCGAGCACTTGCTGAGCTGTTTGGACTCCTTGTTAAACTTTGCGTGGGGTCTCCTGTCCGTCAGAGAAGGAGCCATCATGCTGCCAGCACCACCACAGCACCGACACCAGCTGCTCGATCAACAGCCTCAGCCCTCACTAAGCTACTCACAAAGGGCTTGTCATGGCAGCCTCCACCATATACACCTACTCCCCGCTTCAGGTGAGGTTCCGCTTAAGGTACAGAATCAAATTGATTCTCTACTTAAATGGAGAGCGAGCCACTGAATTAGAGGACTTGGTGGTTTCTTGTTTACTTTAGATGCGTACCCCAAATACAGTTTCTATTTAGTCTAGAGTATAAAGATTTTTAGAGCGTTTATAATCAAACTACATTTCAATAACCTTGTATTTTTTAGTAGGTGGGAGCCTACTTAAAACCTTAGGAATTTTAATAACCAGACTAGTTACCCACCTGCATTCCAGTCAGTCTGTCAGTCAAATTAGTGCAATGTTAAATTTTACTCTTGGCCTCTACGTGGATTTCCCATTGCTTCTGTGTCTGCCTCAGAGGATGTTAAATTTTTGCTTTTTCCCTTTTTCAGGCTGACATTCTTCATCTGTTCAGTTGGCTTTACATCCCCAATGCTGTTTGATGAGAGGAAGTATCCCTACCACCTCATGCTGCAGAAATTTCTCTGCTCTGGAGGCCACAATGCTCTTTTTGAGTAAGGATCAAGTTGCTTTAGTGAGAAGCATTTCTTAGAGTTTAGTCTTCTCTGTGTGCCTTAGCAGTCCACAACTCTCTTAAGTCACCTATCCTGTGACAGTAGAATACATAGAGACACCCTTTGGTGGTAACTGTTCATGTTCCAGGAACTAGCTATATTTGTCTCCATCTTCCTTGGAGGGTGGGATTCAGCTTGTCTCAGAGGTGTTTATAGGGATCTCTTTTCCTCATTTGGTTTCTTATACCTGGTACATATTTTTCTAATAGACTTGTCTTTTTCTAGTGTTTCTCTGAATATGATACTTTCTCTGTTTCTCTTGGTCAGAATTTTAAGCTAAGTTTCACCTTTTTTGTTTATTTTGACTTGAAAAAGTAATGCTAGAAGTGGTAATCATTTCGCAGTATATATGTGTGTATCAATCACCTTGTACACGTTAAACTGACATGTTACATGTCGTTAATATCTCAATAAAGGTAAAGACCAAAAAAAGGTAAAGCTAATAAATGTTTGACAGATTGAAAGCAGTAGCTCCAAGGAGAGTGGACTTGTACCTCCAATCTACAGATTGGGAACCTGTTGAATGTCCTTTCAACATACTCCCCATCTACAGTACTAATATTTTATCTATATACTTCTCTTATTTGAATTTAGAACTTTCAATTGGGCTCTGTCCATGGGAGGCAAAGTTCCTGTTGCTGAGGGATTAGAACATTCAGACTTACCTGATGGCACAGGAGAATTCCTGGATGCTTGGCTTATGCTGGTGGAGAAGATGGTGAATCCCACCACGGTGCTTGAATCTCCACATTCACTGCCTGCCAAATTACCCGGAGGTGTCCAGAACTTTCCACAATTCAGTGCCCTCCGCTTCCTTGTGGTAACTCAGAAAGTGAGTATTCAGCATTCTAGAACCAAGAGGAATTTCTCATGCTGACTAGGTAGCTCCCACTCTCTTTTACCTTCCTTAATTAAATAACTTGGTGATTGGAGAACCACTGGATCCTATTCCCAGTTAGGGATGCATGACAGATATAGAGACCATGTAAGAATTTTCTGTAATTATAAACATTTGAACTGTAAAACTCAGATTGGTACTCCCAGGTTGAGTTAAATGCCTCCTTCTCTATGCTTTCTTAAGCCCCATCAGTACTGACCTAGGATTTTGTTGTTGGCATGGACTGATTGTGGAAGGACCATCCCATAGTCTTTGACTTATTCCTTCCAGGGTTTTGAATTAAGACAAAGTGATTTTTACACAACTTTTCAAATGACCTACAGGCAGCCTTTACCTGCATCAAAAACCTGTGGAACCGGAAACCCCTGAAGGTCTATGGTGGGCGAATGGCTGAGTCCATGCTGGCCATCCTATGCCACATCCTCCGAGGAGAACCTGTGATTCGAGAGAGACTAAGCAAAGAGAAGGAGGGATCTCGAGGAGAAGAGGATACAGGGCAAGAGGAAGGTGGCTCCCGCCGAGAGCCTCAAGTCAACCAGCAACAACTGCAGCAGGTAGGATCCTGGTCTGATACTTCCAAGGCCCAGACTTTGCACCTAATAGAGTGCAATTCTTGTGTTTTTTTTTTTCTAAATTTACATACCACTTAAATGCCTGGTCCTATTAGCCAGGAGATAGGTTTAAATTTGCTCTTTCTCCTGAGAAAACTAGAGTGTAGTCTCAGTGCTTCTAACGGGCAAAAGATCTGTGTTCTCCCAAGCTTGTTGTTTAGAATTAGAACTCTTTTTAAAAAGTACTGCAGCTTACCAAAAGTACTTTTAGTAAGCTGCAGCGCTGTATCTTGGAAGTAATTTGTTCTCGACTTCTTTGATTAATCTGTAAAGGAAAGGGATATTGTGACCCAAATTTATTCTCCAACAGGAGCTTTCTGAAACCTTATTCACCTACAAACTTTTTTAAAAATTATTTTTAAACATATAAATCACATTTTGAAAATTGGAAGCTAGAAGCAGTAGTGGGTAGCGGGGTAAGGGAAGCACTTATGAACCTGACATTTCGATCTCAAAAGAGCATTTAGCATATTCCTCTGGGAATTTGTGTTTAAGTGTGTGTTCTCTTTGTGTATCTAGAGTCCTGTTCAAATGTATCTTTTATATGTGTGTGTGTGTGTATGCACCAAATTTTTTATTAATAAATAAATGCTCACCTTAAGAAAACTTGGAAATACAGCAAAATATTTTTTAAAGGCATTCATAATTTCACCACATAATTATTGTGTCTTTTATCACTTATACCTAATATTTACCTAGTTAACATATAATATGTAGAATTGTACTGCTGTCATTAAGAAAATGGGTTGTTTTTTTTTTAATTTTATTTTAATGTCTTGGTCATTCTTTTATTGCCAGACCTTAATTTTCTTTACGCTGTGTTATATAGTTTCTTTCTGCTTTTTTGTGTGAATTTCACTTTTTGAATTAGAATAATCCTTTTGAAGATGATAACCACTTAAGCCCCATTTTCTTAGAGGATGGAATTGAGAATCAACTGTCCCATGTGTAGCTCTAATGCTATAGAAGCACCACATAGAAAGGTTCATTTATGTTACCTACCTGCTTTAGCTTATAAATGTCCTCAGTTCACATGAAGTTAGAAAAACTTGTTTCCATCTTGAAAGGGTTCCTTTCTTTTTAAAATGTGTTTGGATTTCTCTTTTACTGTGGTTCTGAGATCCCGCATGCATTCTTTTGGTAGCTCATGGACATGGGCTTTACAAGGGAACATGCCATGGAGGCCCTGTTGAATACCAGCACCATGGAGCAGGCCACAGAGTACCTTCTAACCCACCCTCCCCCAATCATGGGAGGAGTTGTTCGGGTGAGTTGGCTCAGGGGCTCTAATCTTCCAGAACATCGGTTTGGCTGCTCATGTGCTTTTCCTCTCTCATGCTTCCATCACTGGTCTTCCCTTCCCTAAATTACTTCTCATTTTCAGACTTCTCCATATCAATATTTTCTTTTTTGTGATAACTCTCCTAGCTCAAGAATGTAATGAGCAGAAGCTTCCTATCTCCCAGCCCTGCAAATTACTGGACTTTGTTTGCAGAAGAACTCTTAAAGTGTCCACAGTCAGAAAGCAATATGAGGCTTTCTTTTCTGAGATGCAGAATAGTTGGTCACATTGAAGTCCCCTTATACAATTTCATTGTGATTTTCTCTCTCTGTTCTTATAGTGACCAGGTAAGACTAGTTAGTTGTATTTACCTCTAGAGAGCAGTATTTGGAGCCCCTTTTTTTTTCTAAAGCTTGAGCACAGGATGTCAGATTCCTTATGAGTTGGGGTGTGTATAGTTGCTGGATTTTCTATTGTTGCTCTGTAGGATCTGAGTATGTCCGAAGAGGACCAGATGATGAGAGCGATTGCCATGTCTCTGGGACAGGATATCCCGATGGATCAAAGGGCAGAGTCACCTGAGGTAACTAGAATACGGGGCATCCAAAAGGGTATAACACATTCATCTTCGTATTCTGTGAACATTCTGCTACTACTGCAGAGTAATTGGTGGAATTAAAGTCTAACAAAACACATGGGAGAAGGAGAGAAAAAAAATGGCATAGATGATAAGAGGCTTTGTTCATCTCTCTGGCGACTAAATCAGAGTTATGTGACAGAAAGAAGGAGCAAACACCAAGGAAAATCACCTGGGAACTAGATTCACAAGCCCTACAACTAGGAAGGGAAATAAGAAATCACCCTGCAATGGGAGGAGGTAGGACTGGGCGAGGACACAAGGCTGCCAGGTCCCAAGCTGATGAGTGAACAGAGGACATCAGGCAGCAGTAGTCAGCAGCTGCAGATGCCTCATAAAGGGACCGTGTCCGCAAGTGGACTTTAGCAGTGACCGGCTTGCTCTGAGCACCAGCGCCAGGTCAGCTACACAGGGGACACAAGGGATTAGAGTGAGACACTGAGTTATTGGAATGAGGGCCAGAGGCTAGACTTGCTCTGTACAGAAGTGCCAGTGGTGTCCACTGTTCCTCTGTTGAGCCCTCCTAGAGTATGGACACAGCACTGCCATAGCTGCGAAGTCATCAAACTGGATTAACAGAGGTTGCTCTGCCCAAAGGATTCCCTGAAGCTCCACCTCCCTCAACTTGCAGCTCCACCCAAGCCACATCCAGGTGTGTCCTCAGCAAGTCAGGTGCCCCTTGCTGAGCAATGCCTGGACACACTCTGGTGGCAGCTGACCATGGTTCCTGGCATGGCCTCTTGAGGCAAGTATAAGCACAGCATCTGTGGATTGCTTGCTGAATCTTAACAGGTGGCCCTTGAGGGGCATAGGCTGGGACTAAACTTGGTCTGCAGCTGAGCCCCTCTCAGGACTATACCACTGGACACCTACTTTACAAAGCCTCACTAATAAGACCAGGAGATTTAAGAGTTTTGCTTAGTACATAGAAACAGACACAGAAAGGAGGCCAAAATGGGAAGACAGAAGTAGAAACCATATGAGAGAGCAGAACAAAAATCCAGAAGTAATGGAATCAAGCAGTCCTAACAGATGCAGAGTTCAAAACACCGGTTATAAAGCTGTTCGATGAACTTAGGGGAAGTGTGTAGATGGATTCAGTGAGAACTTTAACAAGGAGATTTTTAAAAAAAAAAAAACATTAAAATAGAATTGGAAATTTTAAAAGGGAACCAGTCAGAAATGAAGAACACATTATCTGAGATGAGAAGTATAGTATATGGAATAAACAGAGTGAATAAAGTAGAGGATTGAATGACCTATATAGAGGATGGGGAAGCCAAGGACACTCAATCAGAATGGCAAGAAAAAAGAAGCCAAGACTATAATAATAATTTAAGGATCCTATGAGACTCTTAATTGTAAAAATATTCTTGTCATGGGGATACCGGGAAAAAAGATGTCGAAGAGCTATTTGAAGAAATAATGATGGAAACTTCCCTAAACTGATGAAGGAAATAAAACATAAAACCCCAGGAAGCTCAGAGCGCCCCCAAAAATGGGAACCCAAAGAGAGGCCCACACCAAGACACATCATAATTAAAATGCCAAAGTTTAAATACAAAGAATCTTAAAAGCAGCAAGAGAAAAGCGGTTAGTAACCTACAAGGGAAGACCCATTAAGACTGGCAGATGACTTCTCTAAAGAAACTATGCAGGACAGAAGGACTTGGCACAAAATATTTGACATGATGAAAACCCAGGATCTACAACCAGGAATACTTTATCCAGCAAAGCTTTTTTTTTTTTAGAGTCAAAGGACAGAGAAAGAGCTTCCCAGACAAAAATAAGCTAAGAGAATTTATCAATACCAAGCCAGTATTACTCGTTGGAGAGACTTCTTTAAGAAGAAAAAACATGTCAAAAACGGGACTAAAGAATGGTAATAACTACATTCCTATCAACAAATACCTCAAGTGAAAAAAATTAAGTGCTCCAACCAAAGGATAAGGTGGACGAATGGATAAGAAAATAAGACCTCTGCATATGCTGCCTACAAGAGACTCACTTCAGATTAAAAGACACAGAGACTAAAAGGAAAGGGAAGGAAAAAGATACTGCCTTGATCGGCCTAGAGGGTATTGTGCTGAATCAAATGAGTTGGATAGAGAAAGACAAATATCTCAAGGTTTCATGTACATGTGGAATCTGAAGAACAAAATAAACAACAAAAATGAAATAAACTCGAAGATAGAGAATATTTTCAGGGCTACTAGATGGTGGGGAGGTGGTTGAGGGGGATGAAAAAAGCACAAAAGGATTAAGAGGTACAAATGGGTAGTTGGAGAATAGACATGGAGTTGTGGAGCGTAGCGTGGGGAAGATGGCTAATGTAATAAATATGTAAGGGGGAAGAGGGGTACTAGATTTAGTGGAGTGATCACTTTGAGAGTTACGTGAATCTCTGATCACTATGCTATACAACTATAACTGTTATATTATTGTATGCCAACTATAATTAAAACTCACTGAATTGTACAATGTAAATACAAGCAACTAATTGTCTATTATATTTCAGTAAAGCTGGGAGGGGAAAAAGAAACACATGAGAGTACTCATTCATCCCAACCTGCCATCACTGATCTACACTGTACTGACTTAAAGCTTTAAGTGGGGCAGATGAAGCATTGATCTTTATTGTTAAATAAGTGACCCAAAATGTACTTGGTAGTGTCCATTAGTCCAAACTTGGCTATTTCTAGGTAACAACTGCGTCTGTTTAATATACTGGCAGAGAATGCAGGACAGTGTTTATAAATGGTTTTGTAGGAAATAATTTAGGGATGCTGTGAATAAATTGGCAGTACTTGAGGGTTTGTAAATATCCTTCCTCTCTGCTCTCCTTGTCTTACCTTAGCCTGTGTGGCTGCCCTCATGCTCGTTGCCACACAGTAATGAACATACATCAACCTGCTTTGAGGAGAAAGTAGGGGGTATTCCTATGATAGGGCAAATACATTTTTAGAGTATTCCTCGTCGTCTTTCATGTCTTCCATATGCTGTCACTCTTCCTTCCTTACCTCCAGGAAGTTGCATGCCGGAAAGAGGAGGAAGAACGGAAAGCTCGGGAAAAGCAGGAAGAGGAAGAGGCTAAATGTCTAGAGAAGTTCCAGGATGCTGATCCACTGGAGCAAGATGAGCTCCACACTTTCACAGATACCATGTTGCCAGGTTGCTTCCACCTTCTTGATGAGCTGCCCGACACAGTGTACCGGGTGTGTGATCTGATCATGACAGCAATAAAACGTAATGGAGCAGACTATCGGGATATGATTCTGAAGCAAGTAGTCAATCAGGTAAGCTCTCTGGGTGCCAAAAGAGAGGAGTATGTATTTTCCTGCCATCCATCAAAACCTAATTTCTAAATGTATTTTTACATTTCACCCAGTATGGATGTATTCTCTATTTGAATTCTTTAGGTCTGGTAATCTAGCTTTCTCTTGAGTGTTCCTGCAAAAAGTGAATTAAGTTCTTCACAAAAATATCTTTGAAAGGAAAAAAACAAAGCACTCTTTTTCTAAGCATTTCTTCTTAGGTTCATCTTCAATGTGCAAAATGTGTCTCACTCTTGAACCAAGTTAGGTCCCCTGGATTAACAGTGATAAAAGGTTTTTCCTTCCTCTTCTATGAAGAAACCACTTTGACACATAAGTCCCCATCCTGTTGAATAGCTATAATCTGGTCCTTTTTTTGCTTTTTTTTTAAGCGGTGGTTTTCCTCATTGTGAGGTTAATTTATACTAATTGTAGAAGTTGGGTGAGAACTAAATTACCCTAAATCCCTGCACAAACAGCCAGTTAACATTTCGGTTGTATTTCCTTTACTATTTATGTATTTAAGTCATTGGAATCTTGTTTTATTTGTAAAGTTGAGAAGCAGAGGAAGAAATCAAAAAGTGATGTACACAATCATAGGTAATAATAAACTTTAGTGTTATGGAAACATCACAGAAATACATCACAAAAGTAAAACAAACGATAAACTATTTTTTTATAAAATTTAACCAGGATTCAGTTAACTTTATATTAAGAGCTTATATAAATGATTTTAAGAAAACTAAAACCTTGATTAAAAAAACAGTTATATAAAATTTATTACAGGACATTTAACATGCTTACTAAAGCAACACCAAGAGTTCTAACATTCTCATTGTTTTTAGTGATAATTCTGGGGCAGAATGTTGTGAAAGATTGCTGACAGAAGTGTGAGTTGGTAGAATTTTTGTGAGGTTGACTATATGCACCAGAATTTTTTTTAATATTCATTTCCTTCAACTTAGAATTTAGATTTCTTAATCTAGCCTAAGCAAGTCATCTTTTAGAGATGATCCTGTGGTAGCATACATCTTTTTTTAATTCAGACATTAAATCCCAGTAGTAAATATGTTACTATTTAACTACCCTCCTTTGGCAAGTGTGTTGAGAATGGATTATTTTAGAAGGCTAAGAATGTTTTGACAAACTTTATCATACTCTGTCTACATTTATCTGACTTGGCTACTCTGCTTTTCTAGGTGTGGGAAGCTGCTGATGTATTGATCAAAGCTGCTCTTCCTCTGACAACGAGCGATACAAAAACTGTGTCAGAGTGGATCAGCCAGATGGCCACTCTGCCTCAGGCATCAAATTTGGCTACTAGAATCTTGCTGTTAACACTGCTTTTTGAGGTAAGATTTAGATCTTTTAGTCCCTCTTATTTATCAGAATTATCGAACACCTATCATTGGAGACATTGAATAAGGTTAGAGAGAAACATAAGGCATGATCTCTGCATTTCATGAGCTCACAGATTCTAATAAGCTATAACACATAAGTAAGTACAAAATATAGCATTCTTTACCATGTGAGTGGTATGCACAATTTTGTCTGAGTTCAGGGAGGGAATATGCACAACTTACAGACAATAAGAGACAGGCTTCCCAGAAAAGTTGTAATTGAATTGAGTCTTAAAGTATTTGGAGGTGTTTATTAAAAGTATTCAAAAAGAACTGTTGAAGTTCTGTTGTGGAATACTTTCGGCCTTTCTGAGAAAACCTCTAACTGGCAGCCAAAGAGTGAGGTAGGTGATGAAAATTGATAATAGGCATCGAATAGAATCTGACTCCTTTGTACCTGGTCAGTCAGCACGTTATTTGAGGGAAGAGAGTGTTTTGGCCAGGACATGTTCTTGTTCCAACCAAAACAAGAACTAGGAGGTAGTTGACCTTGAACAAATGGACTTTATTTGTCGTCATGTTTAACAGTAAAACCTGAACTTAATTAAACCCTTTAGGCAACTTGGGAGATAAGTTCAATATATGTGTCAAACTATATATGTCTACAGTCTTCTGGCTTTCCATTATGGTGGAAATCATGGTTCTTATAGCACTTGGAAATAGCTTGCAAAGCGTGAATGATGGGCATACCTGCTTTTTAAAAAATCACAAATAAAAAGTCTCGTATTTGTTTCTAGTCCTTTTTCTATGTGTTTAAACAATTGGGATCAGACTATTTAGAAGGTTTTATATTATTTTCTCTATTATGAATATTTTCCTGTGTCATGTATAATTTCATCTTTTGGACATCCCTAGTTTATTTTAAGTAATTGCCTGTTGTTGGACATTTAAATTAATTCCAGCGATTTCCTATTATAAGTAACACTTTAGTGTAGCCCGCTGAGGGGAACCATTAACTGAGTTTCTGTGTTTAATTATTCCATCTTCCTTGAAAGATTATAAAGGTTCTCTGTAAATCAGAAGCTTTTCAACTTCAACATAGTTAACACTGTATAGCCTAGATGACAATCCTTAATGACATTAATGATGCTAATAACAGTTTCCATATTAAGCACATAGCTAATGTGCCAGGCACTGTGTTGGGCACTTTGAATATATAGCCTCCTTTGTTTATCAGTTACTCTAGAGGAAGAAATTATTCTCTTTGAAACAAAGGCCCAGAGAATTAAAGTAACTCATCTTAGATCACATAGCTGGTGCATGTAGAGGTAGAATTTGGATTCATCCAGTTCCATTAGTATTCACCTCTGTGATCTCCTATGCCATGTTAATCCTTCATACACAGTAGAAGTTGGTATGTTTTAATTTTTTTCCCTTTGATTAATCAATCAGGAATTGAAGCTACCTTGTGCTTGGGTGGTTGAATCTAGTGGCATCCTTAATGTCCTAATCAAACTCTTGGAAGTGGTTCAGCCCTGTCTACAGGCCGCCAAGGAGCAAAAGGAGGTCCAGACCCCAAAGTGAGTGACCCTCTATTTTTCCACTGGTTTCATTCGTATTTCTCTGGGACTTGGGCCCTCAAGCTTAGGGCCTAAATCAGTACCTTTTGTGGTTTTAAAGTTGTAAAGTGCCTGATGAACTCAAGATAAGTTTTCCTATGTTGTGTACAAGCTTCTGGTTTGCCTAGAGTCAATCATTTTTCCTTTTGTAGGTGGATCACCCCAGTGTTGCTCCTGATTGATTTCTATGAAAAAACAGCCATCTCCTCAAAAAGGAGAGCCCAAATGACTAAGGTATATAATATAGTGTATATGATTGGCAGAACTGCTTACCCTTTTGAGGCAAGAGTAGACAAAAAGAGAATACAAGACCATAGTAAAGAATGTCAGGCTCTCTGATCAAGGCATAAAGTCTCTCAAGATTGTTCTTCTGAATGGAGTGTTAGAATTACTTGCTGAAAGACCCAAGAACTTACTGGAAGTAAATGTTAAAGGAGTATGCAGAGGAGGAGTGGCTCTTCTGTTAAGTAAGGTACCGAATATGCCGTAATTCCTCTAAAAGCTAGTGTTCCTTACATATGCCGCATTATCTCAGTATCTTCTCAGAAACAAATTTTGTTCCAGTATATCTAAAATAATGTTCCCCTTTTGTGGAAAACAGTTGGAAATAAAAGGAAAGCAGAGGATTGCAGGACAAGAATGTAGAGGGTTTTATGCCTTTGGAGAGGCTCAGGAATATGAGGATTAATATATACAAAAACTAATCTCTTCTCAAAATATATTAAATATTCCGTATATTTCTTTTTCCTGGGTTAGCTTTAGGAATGAACACTAATGAAATTAATGTTTCTTCTAATAATCAACTGTGTAGGAAATAAAAAGAAACTTTGTGCTCTTATATTTAGTACCTACAGTCCAACAACAACAACTGGCGTTGGTTTGATGACCGGTCTGGACGTTGGTGTAGTTACAGTGCAAGCAACAACAGCACTATTGATTCTGCCTGGAAGTCCGGAGAGACAAGTGTTCGTTTCACTGCAGGCCGAAGAAGATACACTGTCCAGTTCACTACAATGGTTCAGGTACGTGGTCATTCAGTACTGTAAACTTTATTGAAAACAGGGGAAGGTGCCTCAGTATGCCTTTTGGTTTCTTCCTGAACCAGCAGTCCTGACATGTGTTAGTAAAGAAGGGTATTACCATGCTACTATTAAACTGAGTTTTCAGAGTGCTGAGTCTTCATGAAATCATCAGGTGGACCTTGAATCTGTGATAATTTGATACTGTCCCACTTGGAAATGATCTTAAGTGTCGGGTCAAGGATTAAGAAGTGGTTAAGGATGATGTCTGCTCTATTGGAAAGTTTACAATTTGTTATAGGGCCTTCAGTATTTTCCTTCTAGGAACCTTCAGGCTTTCTCTCTCTCTAAATAATAGGGTTTCTTTCTGTTGCAGCGTTTTCCCTAGGAATTCCAATACTCCTCCCCCATGGTTTCTTTTTTGGTAAAGATATTTTTGTCTGCTTGAATTCCTAGGTTAATGAAGAAACAGGGAACCGTCGCCCTGTAATGCTGACTCTCCTGAGGGTACCACGGTTGAATAAAAATTCTAAAAACAGCAATGGGCAGGAACTAGAGAAGACACTGGAAGAAAGCAAAGAAATGGATATCAAGCGTAAAGAAAATAAAGTCAATGGTATGGATTCTTAGTTTTGAATCTTTTGAGAAATGTTTACATGCAGCTAATGTGCCTTTAAGGCTTAAGTTCTGGTTGATTTCATTGAGTGATTTCTTATCCGGTCTTAGAATTTGTGTTTGGCATGTTTCCCTTCATAGGACCCAACTGCTAAACTGGTTACTTAGGAAGGAGAGGTGTGGGCAGGAGTGTCAAGTTAAACTGTCTGAACTCTTACTTCCCCATTTGTAGATACCCCCTTGGCTCTAGAGAGTTCAAATACTGAAAAGGAGACAAGCCTGGAAGAAACAAAAATTGGGGAGATCCTGATCCAGGGCTTGACAGAGGATATGGTGACTGTTTTAATCCGGGCGTGCGTGAGCATGCTAGGAGTCCCTGTGGACCCAGACACTTTGCATGCCACCCTTCGCCTCTGCCTGAGGCTCACCCGAGACCACAAATATGCCATGATGTTTGCAGAGCTGAAGAGTACCCGCATGATCTTGAATTTAACCCAGAGCTCAGGCTTCAATGGGTTTACTCCCCTGGTCACCCTTCTCTTAAGACACATCATTGAGGACCCCTGCACCCTCCGTCATACCATGGAAAAGGTGAGTCTTTTTGGTATGAGGTGCTGGTTTAACTTCACATCATACATCTGTTGTCCTTGGTCTCAGAACAGATAGACATCTGGTTCTTTTTAGAGTCTATAGCCAGATATGTAGACTATTTGCCCTACCCAGCAAAATTTCCCAGCTGTATGCTTAGGTGTTTGCTTAAATATATATGATGGATTATCCGTCCCAGGGAATGACATGAAAAAAGAACTAGAAAATACATTTTCTACCCTTTAAATATATTGTAGTAATAGCTCTTATCTAGTAAGTCCTCTCTGGCAATATAGGTTTCTTGAACCAAAAACGGTTAATAAGGAACTGGGATACCTTCCACCAAGTACCTGTCTTAAAGATCATTCCCTTTTGTAGGAGTACTTCTCATGTGTTCACCCTAGAGCCTGTTTTCTAAACACTGTGTTTTGGGATTACAAAAGTAGTAAAGTTTTTGGAATGTTTATGATAGGCCAGACACTGTGATAGCTCTTTACAGATACGCATTGTGCAGATCAGAAAACTGATGCTTTAACGTTTATTCTAGGAACACATAAGCAGTGGAAGAAATGACAAAGTAACTAGGAAAAATGTTTATAACATTAACATTAAGACATCAGTGGAAGGGTGGGGGGCAAATGTCTTTATAAGGCTTTTCCTCCTTGGTACTTTTTGCAAAATTCTTTCCTCTAGCTAAATCTTTGTCAACAGTCATCACGTGAATGTTACTAGACTTCACTTCCATTTTTCTCTCTTGGGACATTGTTTACCACATTTATAAATAATGCATGCATTTTTGTCCATACCTTTGTAACATTAAGATATCCTAGAAATCGAATCAAAAAGTGTAAATATTTTTTAACTCACCTGCCAGAACAGTGGTACTTTTTCATGCTTCTTTATGTGTATGGGTATACGTCTCACATTCTTCAAATAGTTCTTTTTCACCCAGCATGTTTGATTTCACCTGTCATGCGCAAACAAAAGGCAGGCTATTAAAGGCAGCATGTGCACTGATCCAAGGTGAGGAGACAGTTCAACAAAGAAGAAACAACTATATATAGACAGGATTCTAACTTAAAAACAAAATAGTTCAGATGTTTAATTTATACAACTTAAAAAATGCTAGGAAAGAAATATAGGTTCTTACTGGATAACAGAAAACTTTCTGAGCTTAAAGGAAATGGTATTTGGGGGTGTTGGGAGCAAAAGAAGATCAGTGGCAATTTTAACATACCAAGTTGGCAAAATGTAAATGCTTGATAATATCCATTGCAGGTACGGGTGTGGAGAACCAGGCATACTCTTACTTTTGGTAGGAGTGGAAATTGGTGCAGCCACATTGGAGGGCAATTTGGTACTGTCAGTTTAAGATATCCTTTGACCTAGAAATTCTGTGGCTAAGAACTTAAAACTAAAGTCAAGTATGCCAAGGTACATATACAAAAATGTTCACTAGAATTGTTTGTAATATCAAGAAACTAGAGGTCTAATGTCCAGCAGAGGACTGGATAAATAAAATACCCACATTTTTTATAGTGAAATTACACTTTTCTGTATTTAAAAAATAAATTGTGTAATTACAGCCTGACAAGCAAGATATAGGGATTAATATGCTACACTAAAGAACATGACTACTTGGTAAATAATATTAATAATAATAAGATTCCAAAAGATGTTTATCTTTGTGAACATAGTTCACGAAGGAATAGATAATGGAAAACAAAATAGACTTGTTTTATTTATACCTTCTTGTATTTTCTATGATTGACGAGTCATTTTATGAGAAGAATAAAACCATAACAATGTCTGAGCCATGAGGTATCAAAGTGAGTAATCAGTAAAGTTTGATATCTCCTGTGGCTATCATCTGAAACTGATGATTATCTTTGAAGCATAAAGAAAATGTTTAATTTTGTTCTTATTACACTAAGTAGATATCAGTGTTACATATTTTTAGAGTTTGAACCATTCCGGTTTAAAATTAGGTCAGCATTTGGGAAGGCTAGGAGCTGGCACTTAAATGTGGGAGCCATAATCTAGATGAACGATCAGTGGTCTAGATACATTTTCTAATTTCTCTAAAGATCATATGCCATCTGGTCTAATAATTGATAGTTTGGGGATATGTCGAATGCTGTAACTTTTTTTATAAGCCACATTTTTGAATCGGGAAGGGACATGACTTAAAAGACCAAAAATATAAAGCTGTCATCCACTGTCTTAAGGCAGAGCTTGGTTAGTATTTTAATCTTTAGAAACTCTTCCTTGAATGCAATTGTATTTTTAGAAAGTGGTCTTTAATCAGCAGTGTTTCTCCCTCTCTGTACTAGGTTGTTCGCTCAGCAGCTACAAGTGGAGCTGGTAGTACTACCTCTGGTGTTGTATCAGGCAGCCTCGGCTCTCGGGAGATCAACTACATCCTTCGTGTCCTTGGGCCAGCCGCATGCCGCAATCCAGACATTTTCACAGAAGTGGCCAACTGCTGTATCCGCATTGCCCTTCCAGCCCCTCGAGGCTCAGGGACTGGTGAGTTTCCCCTTTTCCTGGCTTTTGAGACATCGAAGTCTATGGCCTACTGTAACTCTAGAGATTTTCTGTGAAGAGATCCATAACTTGGAAAGCCGCCTTAGGCAAGCATTGGGACATTGGCTGATTGGTCATGTGGGTCAATTCAGAAGTACTTCAATAGCATCTCTAGTCCTTGCCCTGTGGTAATTCCTGTAAGAGATACCAAGAACTCATTCAGTCTATTCCTTGCTTTCAAAGAACTCATTTTAGTGTGGCAACAGGGCTTACATACCGTGAATGGTTTACAAGTAGAGTTATAATTATGGAACAAATGGACATAATGACATGTGATACAATATGAGGTATACAATATCATCTATATATTCTTGAGAAAAATGTTTGGCCTGTGCTCCAAAGTCATCATCCAGTTTCTGACAATGATGGTTAAGCATGGCTACACAGGCGAATTTGAAATCTTTGATGACCAGAGAGCTTGAAAAATTGTTGTGGACCTCACAGGCAGGTTAAACAAGTGTGAAGTGATCAGCCCCAGATGCAATGTGCAACTCATAGTTCTAGAAAAATGGCAGAACAACCTGCTCCTGTCCCGTCAGTTTGGTTTCATTGTACTGACAACTTCAGCAGGCATTATGGACCATGAAGAAGCAAGATGAAAACATACAGGAGGGAAAATCCTGGGATTCTTTTTCTAGAGATTTAATACATATGATCGAATGAAATGCCTCAATGGAGGGAGAAAAAATATTTGACCTATATTTAGTTATTATAATGAAGCAATTAGATAAATTGTAAGATGTTTTTCTGTAAGAGAACTGGCCTAGACACTCAAAAATATCTTAAAAGGATAAAATGCAAGGATCTCCTAGATAAAAGGAGAGTAGAGAGTGATCACCAGGAACAACCTTGATGGGATCCTGGATCCAGATAAATGAGATTTGGAGAAATTTGAATGCTATGTATTAGATAATATGATTATATCCATGTTAAATTCCTTGAGTGTTATGATGATATCGTGGTTATATGGGGTGATATCCTTGCTCTTAGGAGGCGCAGATATACATATTTAGAGGTAGACAAATGGTGATTCTAGATGAAAAGTATATGGATGTTTATTTACTAACCTTTCATTTCTGCATGGGTGGGTGGGTGGGTGTGTGTGTGTAAGTTAAGTAAGTAATTGGGAGGGGATCTAATTATTTTGGGAGTCTCAGCTATGTTCCTGACCCTGTGCTGGGCATGTATGGTCTCATTTAATCCTCAGATTTCAAAAACAAGAAAATTGAGGTTTGTAGGAAATAATTTGACCATGATCTTATAATGGAACTGAATTTTAAAACCAAGTCTCCCCAACCAAAGCCTGTCCTCTTTTTTACCACTGACATAGCTGTATTAAATCCTGTAGGATTTCAGGAAAATAAAAGTCAGATTTTCCTGATAAGCTACTCAAACATTGTTTGGAAATGGCCTCGTGTCCCAACCTTGTATGTTATATGAACGTCCTTCTAATTCTTTATCAGTAACCAAGTATAGGTACTGATTCACTATTGACTGATTTTTCTGTCTCACTTTGGCTTAGCTTCAGATGATGAATTTGAGAATCTTAGAATTAAAGGCCCTAATGCTGTACAGCTGGTGAAGACAACCCCTTTGAAGCCCTCACCTCTGCCTGTCATTCCTGATACTATCAAGGAAGTGATCTATGATATGCTGAATGCCCTGGCTGCATACCATGCTCCAGAGGAAGGTATGTAGCTAGCCCATCTCTGGAAGCTGGGCACTTTGCCTGCATCATTTCAACCAGCTCATGATCTAGAGAGCATCCACTGTGTGCCCATACTGTGGGAATCAGAATGAATAAGACACACAGTGCCCTTCTCTAAAGAAGCTAATAGTCATATAGTATGACAGATGCCAAGTTAGTGGTAAATCTTAGAGCAAGGCACTTGACCTGGTGGGGCTGGGGCCTATAGGGAAGTTTCTTAGATTAAGTCTTTTCTGAAAGAAGTCTTGAATGATAGGATGAGGAGATTGCCAGAGTTCTGTCATACGAAGGAAAGAATGAACAATGATTTAAAAAGGAGATAATAACATTTTGTTAGTAGGTTGAAAATAAAATATCAAGAAATCTCTAATGTTTTCACTCTCAAACAAAACATCTTCATTGCCCAAAGAGCTGGAGACAATATTAAAGGTGTGGTTAGGTTTCTTGGCCTTTGAGACTCTCATCCCCGTCCATCATTATTCATATTTTAAGATGCTACTTGTAAGTACTAGGAAAGTCATGAATAAATTGCTTGGAACCCAAGGTTCCAGTCAGATCTTAGTTTTATTCAGGACATGCTTATTTGCTAGGTCCCACAGGATTGCCAAAAATTGATGAGTACTGCCTTGAATAAGTCAAAAAAATGTGAGTCTTCAATTTGGTGCTTTTTATCTATACAGCACTCTGATACATAGAGCTCCTAGCTTCTACAGTACCTTTATCCCATATCATATACCCCCCAAAAATTAGCTTATATAGCTGTAGCAACCATTGACCTTCCCGCTGCACTAGACATAATACCAGGTGTGTTAATTTAAAATTAGTAGTGACAGCTGAGGAAAGTGAGGCGACTAAGTAAATTGCCTCTAGTCACAAAACTAGTTAGTGATAGAATGAAGCTTTAAACCGTGCTCTGTTATAAAGCAGGTCCTCAAATAATGTCATTTTGTTACGAAGTTAATGAGATGCCTTAGGCACTTCACATTTGTTTATATTAATTAGCTATTAAAGTCGTAGAACCTATTGACAACATTGACTAAGGACTTGCTATAGTACATTTCTTCTCATGCTTAAGTGAAAGTGTAGTAATAGCACTATGTAAATAGTCACAGCAACCTGGAGTACAATTGTCCAAGCTACCAAATAGGCATTAATATTGAAAAATTACAGAAAGAGTTTTGTTTTGTTTTTCAGCAGACAAATCTGATCCTAAACCTGGAGGTATGTCCCAAGAGGTTGGCCAGCTCCTGCAAGACATGGGCGATGATGTCTACCAGCAGTACCGGTCACTTACTCGTCAAAGCAGTGACTTTGATGCACAGTCAGGTTTTTCCATTAATGTAAGTCAATTCTAGCCTCCTATATTCCTTCTCCCTTTCTGATACTTGTATGTTCTCAGTATTTAGGGTTATGCCAGAGAAATTTGAAAGGTATTGATTTTGATGTATCTATACATTATATATTGCCTATAAATGAAGGTAAAATTGGAGTATCCCTGGAATTTTCTTTTCTCTCCTTGGGTTGGAAATGCTTCCTTTTAATACATTTCCATTCTCTTCTTCCCTGTCCCTTCCCACCCAATCTCCCAGTCACTGTTTATAATGATGGCTTCCCACAGATTATAGTATATAGCAGTGGGGAAGGTAGTTAAAAGATCCATGAAAGAGGATCTGTAGCATTCACAACCAGTTCACTGGGAAAGAGTCCTGCCATTTGGAGACAGCTATCTTTGAGATTAATAATGGCTCAGGAGTTTTTTTCTTCCATAGAGTCAGGTCTTTGCTGCAGATGGTGCCTCTGCTGAGACGTCCACATCTGGGGCATCCCAAGGAGAAGGTAATGGTTCACTTTTCTCCCTCTTTTGTTCTAATTTCTTGAGGACAAACTGAGTATCCTGGGCAGGGAATTGAGAAATACAAGCGTATCTGTCAAATTTACTTTTCTTAAGTGAAACTCTCAGGATTGAGCTCAGTGTTAGTAAAGGGTTATTAAACCCGTAAATAAAGGGATTCTGTATGCTAAAGTTAATGGAATTGTAATTTAACTAACCAAGTAATGGTTGCTATGGTTATCCTTTAGTTTTACCCTTTAGACCAGGGGACCTCAAACCCCAGGCCACAGACTGGTACCGGTCCTTGGCCTGTTAGGAACCAGGCTGCACAGTAGGAGGTGAGCAGCTGGCAAGCCAGTGAAGCTTCATCTGTATTTGCACCTGTTCCCCAGTGCGAGCTAGCATCACTGCCTCAACTCCACCTCAGATCATCAGGCATTAGATTCTCATAGAAGCACCAGTCCCTGGTGCCAAAAAGATTGGGGACTGCTGCTTTAAACCACCCCAAATATTTCTTTTGATGGCTTCCATGCTGGCTTATAAAACTTCGGTTCCAATGACACTATTCTCACTATAAGATTTACATGGTGGATTCTTGCCTTCTAGAGCCCATTGACTGCTAACGAAGAATTAGAGAAGTGTCATGTGGGAACAGTTCTAATGAGACCTTTTGAGAGCTGCGTCTCCTGGGATAAAAAAGATCGTTGAGATCTAAGGAGACATTGTTCTTAATATCAGATTAGTTCTTGAAGATAAATCAGAAAGGCTGTTAATTAGTAAAATATTGGTTAATTCATTTTGGTGGACTTACTGTCAATACGTTGTGTATAGTATGTGTGATAACAGTATTACTCAAGGGAAGCATCAGTGCCCGGTATGTGGCAGACAATAGTAGACACCAAAATAAATAAGATTCATTCCTTGCACTTAAAGAATTTTGTCTAGTGAGGGAGACCAGCAACAGTTATAATACAAGATAACTGTTGGAATAAAAGCAAGTTGGGATAAGGTATAGTGGGCGCATGATGTAATAGTATCTCAGTATGCATGGATGAAACAGGAAAACATTTATAGAGGAGGTTTGCGTTGTAGTTGAGCTAGATAAGTCAATGTGTGCCAGGCAGACACGTGGAAAGGGAGAGGTTAGAGAATATATAAGGCATGTTTGGAGAATTACTATTAGTATACATTATTTCTGGAGCATAAAATTATGAGATGAGGGAAGTGGCAGAAGATGTGTGAACAGTTGGGTAAAGCCTTCCTGATGTACTATATCTGCAGACCATGTCTAAGACTTAGGTCATCCTACCCGTCTGTTCTTTCACTGCAATATGAGGAGGGTATTCAATTTGTACCAGTGTTCTGAAGTGGAGAAGTGATATTCTTTCCACCTAAGGCTTGATTTTTGTCAATATTCCAATGAAAAATTGAACCAGTTTTTTCCTCTTTTTCAACAGCTTCAACTCCGGAGGAGTCTCGGGATGGGAAGAAAGATAAAGAAGGGGACCGGGCCTCTGAGGAAGGCAAGCAGAAAGGCAAGGGCAGCAAACCTTTAATGCCCACCTCCACTATTCTTCGTCTTCTGGCAGAGTTGGTGAGGTCCTATGTTGGTATTGCTACCCTGATTGCCAACTACAGCTACACTGTGGGCCAGTCTGAGCTTATCAAAGAGGTAATGTATTCAACTTGTGCTTAAGATTTTATACTGTCATCATTTGGATACCTGCTCCATGTGTTGAACGCTTTGCTAGGAACCCATGTGTGCTAGCCCTGTGATGAGAGAGGCAGAAGCCTTTTAAAACACACTAAATAAAATAGCTGGGCCTTTTTCCCATGGTGTGAAGCCATCAGGCTCATTGCAGGGAGTGAGTCAATACAGTTTGTTAGTTTGTTTTGTAGAAAATCTTTTGGTCTGCAGTGTGGAGATTGCAAAAGGCAAGACTGGAATCAGAGAGTCAGACCAGTTAGGAATCTGATCTAGTAACCTAGGTAATACAGGATCTTGGTGACATGTGGAGGGGGAAAATGGGTTAGTTGAAGAGACATTGTAAAAGTAGAAATGGACAAGAATCGAATTTAGAGGATTAAGGTGACATTAAGGCCTCAGATGTTTTATGGTTTTTTTTTTTATTTTATGTTAGAAGAAGAAACTGAAAAGAAAATGTAGAATTCGGAAGACATCTCTGGTTCACCTAGATAAAGGTGTCTAGGGGACAGTAAAATAAACCAAAAACATAAGAATATCGGTGTTTTCTTCCAGAAGTGGTAACAATATTGGTAATACAGAATATTTAAAAAAAAAAAAAAACTAATGTCTAATAGAGCTATGGGAAAGAACGAAGTCGTATTTTATACGTCCCGAAACAGAGTTATCTTCAGGTTGGATATTTCAAGGGGGGGAGGGCACTTTTAAGAAACTGTATCATGTTCCCACTTATGTAAAAGGGGTGCCCAAAGAGATTTTTTTCGTAAAGGGTACATTGTTTGCTGGGGTGGGGGGAGTTACAATAATTTTATGGTTAGTAAGTAGTAAAAAGTCTGATAATGGAGCAGGGGCAATGATGTTGCAAAGAATATATGAAAAGCAGTTGCCATTTTTAAGCTATTTTAACTTTAATTCAGGTTTTTAAAGCATATAAAAATGCACAACTCCTAAGTGATCTGTCAGTTAATCTTTCTTGGATGACCACCACCCAAATTAAATAAAACATTACAAATTCCACAAAAGCTGCTCTCCTCATATTTTTCCTCCACTTTGTACTTACATAAGGTCACCATTGAGTTCTGTTGTCATAGATTGGTTTTGTACTTTTTATATAAATGGAATCTTACAGTATGCTTTTGTGTCTGGTTTCTTTTGCTTAACATGTTTGCAAGATTCATTTTTGTGTGTAGTTTAGTTTGGTTTCGTTACTGTATAGAATTCCATTGTGTGACTATAACAGTCTTTTTATTTATTCTAGTGTTAATAGACAGTTGGGTGGTTTTTCATTGGAGGTATTAAAGGTAGTGCTGTTACAGTCATTCTTATACATGTCTTGGTGAACATACGCATGTCTTGGTGAGCATTTCTGTTGGGTGATGTATGCCTAGGAGTAGAATTGCTGGGGTCAGTTCAGCTTTAGCAAATGGTGCCAAAAGTTTTCCAGGGTGGTTCTGTCAATTTATATTATTTACCAGCACAGCATGTGGGAGTTCAGATTGTCTCACCTCCTTGCCATCACTCAGCATTTTTCCTATTTTTCATTTTAGCCATTCTAGTGGGTTTGTGGTGATACTGCATTATGGATAAAATTTCCCTGTCTTTATTGGCGATTTGAATACTCTCTTTTGTGACGTGTCCAAGTCTTTTATTCTTGTTTTCTATTGAGTTCTTTAGGTATTCTGGATGTAAGTTATTTGTGGAATATGTGCATTAACTACACATTAGGCATTTATTTCAAAGCTTTTAACTAATTTATACTAGTTGTGGTTGTAATTTATAATATGGAATAAGAACTGCACATTTTTAAGTGTCTGCTTAATATACGTCTAGTGACCCACTGGTACTGGGTACTCATAGGTACTTTCCAAATACTTTTGATAATCCTCACCTCAGCACTGAAAGGTTATTGATGTTGCTCCTTTTACTAGAGAAGAGAAAGCTCAGAGAGGTCAATTACTTGCCCAAGGCCACACTTGAGAAATTAGCAGGACTAGAATTGGAGCCCAGGTTTCTGATTCAAAATCAAAATTCTTTCTATTCAGTCACACTGCTTTCCCAAATTACAAAGCTTTTTTTCCAGTTTTTACTAATGTCATATAACATTATCTACACTTTTATTCAGGAAAATGTTTTAACTTGTATTTTATTCACCACTGGGTAATTTTTAATTCTAATAGTTGTCTTAACAAGGTTACCTTATCTAATTTCCCAGACTCTAAAATCCTTCACTGCATTTTTTATTGAGGTAAAAGTCACATGAAATTAAGCATTTTAAAGTGTAAAGTTTAGTGGCATTTAGTACATTCAGTTGTGCAGCCATCATCAGTGCATTTTGATCCAAAATCTGCTTAAATGTCAGTAGAACTAAGGTTTTCTAAGGAAGTATCGGGGCACAAATCATAGAGAAAAAGTCTGACTTAATTTCCTTCCCTGTTGTTGGGCCTTTTCTGCTATTTTAAGTAACCCTGCATTAAATATTTTTGCATGTCCATATCTATGACTGTGCTGTTCTTATTCAACCTCTGGGTTTTCCAGCCTGGGGTCCTGGGTACATTGTAGATGTCAGTAAATATTATAACTTAATTGAGTACTGAAGGGATTATAGTACTCAATTAGGAATCAAGATTTGAATCCTTGTCATTAACTTCTTTGTGCGAGCCACTTTTGGGGGCCTTGTATTACCTATATGTCAGATGGGGCAAATTATTGAATTGTCTCAACTCTTTTATAAGTTTGCTGTGAACACTTCTATTTAAATCTCACATGTAAAAATGTTTTTTAAAATGACAAGGAACATCTAAGTGAAGTTGTTTAAACTGTATAGTAGGAAATGAATGGGATTTGGAAGCAAAATCTGGATTTGCTACTCACTTAGCTTATACCTTTAAGCCTTTGTTTTCTCATCTATAAAGTGGACCTGATGATTACTGGGTGACTTCAAGGATCAACTCTGTGTGCCTGCACCTTATTGATATGCAAATAATGTGACATAATTGTGTTTGTGAGTAAATGTCATGATTAATGACTTTTCAGGACTGCAGTGTGCTAGCTTTTGTTTTGGACCACCTCCTTCCACATACCCAGAATGCAGAAGACAAGGACACACCTGCTTTGGCCCGCCTATTCCTCGCTAGCCTGGCTGCTGCAGGGAGTGGCACAGATGCCCAAGTGGCCCTTGTGAATGAAGTAAAAGCAGCCTTGGGACGGGCACTGGCTATGGCTGAGAGTACAGAGAAACATGCCAGGTAAAATCCATGCCTGACCTATCGCTGATAACCAAAAGCATCTTCTTACTCCATTGTTGGCCCATTGGATTCCTTGCATTCAAACAAGAGTTTGATTATACCAGCACTGTTCATTCTCTGGCCTTCCCAAATAGTTAAAATACTCAGATGACTGATAATTTTGGAGGAGGTGGGTAAAAACTGATGGAGAGAAAACAAAGGGATATTTTCATTTTATTTCTAAGGTCTTCAAACAAGTTGAGCAGGGTATTCCATCTTATTTTTTAAATTATGTTTAAAGAAAATGAAGAATGTTAACCACCGAAGGAGTGAGTTCTCTACTGTTAGCTGTTACTTCCAGGAGGAAACACAAAGGGCACAGGAGGGTTCTCTGAGGCGAGTTAGTGATAACATGGCCTAAGATTGAGCTGTATTTACATGATAGAGGTGTCAAACTTCTCTCCTCAGGCTTCAGGCAGTGATGTGTATCATCAGTACTATCATGGAGTCCTGCCCCTCCACCTCCAGCTTCTACAGCAGTGCCACAGCCAAGACCCAGCACAATGGCATGAACAATATCATTCGACTCTTCCTGAAGAAGGGATTGGTTAATGACCTGGCTAGAGTGCCTCATAGCCTGGACCTGTCCAGGTAAAATCATTCCCGAGCCCTAGTCTCAGGCTTTTGCCCTCTCTTTAATCATGCAACTTATTTCTCCATTTGCCTCATATTTCATATTTTCTTGAAAGATGAGTAGCGAGCAGCCGGTTTGATGGAAAACATTTGGGTATAGGTGGGAACCTGAGTTCTTAGTATTGTGCCTTTTAAGGAAGGCACTTTTTTTAGGCCTGAGTTTTCTCATTTGCTGCGAACTCAAGAGTTGGACTGTATACTAATTTTTTCCCAAGCTTCCCCTATTTATAAATAATCTTTTGTTATAATATGGGTATCACAAAAATACAGATGAGCAAAAATAAAGTAGACACCATATTCCTACCACCCAGATACCAGTTACTTACTGTATATCTTTCAGTGGTTTTCTTTGCATACATAATGTATTTTTTACTAAAATGATATTATATATACTGTTGTATATCCTGTGGTAGGGTATTTTTTAGGATTTTTTAGGTTGTTTTTGTTATGTTTTCCATTAGTAGTCTCATCCTATCTAATTTTCAAGTCTTTATTCAGAAACTTTTGCCCAAACCAGAATCCAATTACAGACTTTGCATTACAACTGGTTATGTCCTCTACATCTCTATTCTAACACAGTCCTTAAGTTAATTTTTTATATTTTTATTGCTGCTGTTCATGACACTTGTTGAAGCAACCAGGCCTACCTACTGTCCTGCAGAATGTTTTACCTTCTAGATTTGGTCCATTTGGTACCTTGCAGCATAGTTTAACTCTTTACTCCCTTTTTCTGTAAACCTTTGTTAGAGCTAGAGGCTTAATGGAGCTATTTAAACATTATTGGCTGGGATGTACCATAGATGATGTACATCTCATTTTATATCAAAGGGAGCCAGATCTCGAACTAACATTATGAATCATGATAAGATTGACAACTAGAGTGATAATCAGCATTGTACTGTTACAGTTCCCCCCTTCTTACTAGAAAGTAATCTGTATGTATTACTTTGGCACTGTATAAATGTCTGCTTTCCTATCAACCATAGGCCTAATTAATGTTCTTAACATCAGTTGATAATCCTTGTGTGCATTAGTTAATTTCTTTGGGGGTTATCAATGACAACTTTCTAATTTCTTTCATTTCTTCCTACATTATTAGCTGGCAATTTTCTGTGATGTAGCACTAGTTCAAGAGCGAAAGCCTAGTTAACCTGAAATACAGTTCCTACTGAAAAGACAGGATACAAACTCAGTTTTTTCCCTTAAGCCACCAATTTTCAGAGCAAAATCAAAAATAGGTTAAATCACTGCCCAAAATGTGAGTTTTCTCTGGCTTCCTATTTTCTAAGTAGCATTATGGGCTCATGAATTTTCGTTGATTTAAATCAGTGATTGCATTATTTGTATCACCGCAGTCATCCTTTTCATGGTTTTTCATTACATGTTAGCCTGTAATGACTTCTTTGTCCTTTTAATACAACCTCATTAAATTTTTAATCACATTTAAAAATTTTGCGCTCTTAAGAGGTTAATGAGCACCATACACATCTCACCCAGATTAACCAGTGGTTAGTATTCTGTCCTACTTGCTTTAGTCCATGCCACCCCTCCCCATTTCAGGAGGTTAATGGGTGGTGGTTTGAAATTTGTTGCAGACAATGATGTTTAACCTCTGAATACTTCACGTGTCTGCTAAGAATAAGCATTCCCTTACATGGCTAGAATACCATCATCACATCTGAGAAATCTACCATTAATACAATAGTATTCACTATATATTTCATATTCAGTTATTCGAAGTGTGTCTTTATAGCCTGGGAAAGAGTGTTGTAATCCAGGAACCAGTGAATGTCATTCATTACATTTGATAATCATGAGTTTCTTGTTATTTTTTTTATTTTGTTTTCTTTTTGTTTTGGTTTTTGTTTTTAATACTTGACTGTATTTCATACTAGATTGTGTGACCTGGGGTAGGGTATTTTTGAGGAATCCAGAAGGCCAAATGTCTTACAGTAATATCCCATTATCTGGGTTTGTCTAATTGCTTTCTTATGATTAGATTCAGGGTAGAATTTTTTTGGCAAGAATAGTACATATATGAGTGATGTCGCCTTTCTCAGTGCATCACATTAAGAGACATACAATGCCAATTTGCCCTATTATTGGTGATGCTAAGTTTAGTCACATAAAATTTGCTTTCCCCTTTGTATTTAATAAGTTATCTGTGAGGTGATCTTTTTAGTTCATATGAAAATCATGTGACTATCCTTTTTTAACTCATCAGTTTTAAAATTCATTGGTGATCCTTGCCTGGAATACTTATGTTACTGGTTGCAAAGTGATGCTTTTCTAATTCTCTCATTCCTGTGTGTTGGCTGGCATTCTGTTACAATGAAGACCTCCTGTCTGCTTTTGTATCCCTGTGGCTACAGGTTCTGTTTTATTTTAATTTGTTATAATCCATTACCATCATTACGCGAGGGGGGGGGCGGCTAAAGCAAGTAGGACAATGCTTTTGAAAGCATTCTAGCACAACAGTATATCCCAGGCTCACCTTGTACCTTCCCATGCCCCATTTTGGGGATCAGTTGTACTCTGATGAGCCTTGTTTCCTTATAGTGTAGATCTCTGCTCAGTCCATCTCTGTATCTTCCTTTATCTCAGTCCCAACATGGCCAACACAGTCAATGCTGCTCTAAAGCCTTTGGAAACACTTTCCCGGATTGTGAACCAGCCCAGTAGCCTTTTTGGCAGCAAGAGTGCTTCTAATAAGAGCAAGTCTGAGCAGGATGCCCAAGGAGCTGCTCAGGACTCCAATAGCAACCAGCAGGATCCAGGTAGGGAATCAGCCAATGGACTGGAGTGCTGGCTGGGTGGGTGTAGTTATTTTATGGGTATGGCATTGCAACTATTCTGACTTGGTATTGTTTGCCTGGGAACTTGCTGGCCTGTCAGAGATCTGTCATGGCGGTGTGGGAATCTGCCCCACAAAGAATTCCTTAAAATTGCAGCCTTATTTGGCTATCCTCACACGTAGCCTTGTCTTTTCCTTTGTCACCCATTCATTTATTCTCTGAGAACTTGTAAACTTACCCAAGGAAGGGACCTTATTGTCTTCACACTTGCCTCGTGGTGCCCCGCACATAGACACCCTTTGCTTATTTTGCTGGTTGGTTGATTGTTTCAGGCGAGCCTGGGGAAGCAGAAGTGCAGGAGGAGGATCATGATGTCACTCAGACAGAGGTGGCAGATGGGGATATCATGGATGGGGAGGCTGAAAACGACTCAGTGGTGATTGCTGGGCAGCCTGAGGTGCTCAGTTCACAAGAGATGCAGGTAGGGAGGCAGATCACCCAGCATAACCCTGTTGCGACGCTGAACGAAACCCCCAAGTGATGTGGGTGGGTGAGTACTTTAGATCCTTGCCTTGATGCTGTCTGCTTTGCAGAGGAACACGGATGATGTGCTTAGTAGATGCACAGTAAATGTACTTGAATTGTATTAAATGAGGGGTGGGGGCAGGGTTAGGATGCCATGTACTATGAAATGGAATAGATCCCAACAAGAAAACTTAGGCACAGGGGAAATGTTGACATAGAAAGCTTGCTTGAGCCTTTTGGGCCCAGGGTCTTTGATTTACTTGGCTCTGGTCGTTAATGGAAGCTCCTTAACATTACCGTTATGCCTATAGCACCAGCTCTCACTGGGGCATTCAAACAGCAGTCTTCTAACAACCTGAAAGAAAGCATTGTAATTTCTGGAGCTGGTAGCAATGGTAAGAAATAAGGCTTGCAGTCCTAAGCTGCTACCTCTAAGGAGATCTGCATGTATACGTGGATGATATAAAGACTAACCTAGTCTCAGATAACTGGGGTAGACCCATTCGAAGGACAGTCTGAGTGTGGATTGGCAGCACGTGGTCGTTTCTGTGCTCTTAGCACCAAATGTGTGGTATTTATATAATACCTTGTGTCACACATTATCCGAGAAATATATGCTCCCTTGCTGGCTTTTTTTAAGGGTATCCGTGCTAGCACAATGATAGACTTGTATGCATCCATATATATGTTCTATTTCTCTCCAGGTTGAGAATGAGCTGGAGGACCTGATAGATGAGTTGCTTGAGAGGGATGGCGGATCTGGGAACAGTACAATTATAGGTGAGAGCCCCAGAACTGAGTATAGCCTCTTCCTTTGCCTCAGTCTCTCTTGGGAGGACCCTTTTTCTCATCATCTGCTTGCTCAGCTCTGCCTAAGGGCTCATAGCCAGCCTAGGTTGCTGCTTGTCTTGATGTTAACGGTCTTACAAATAAGAAATTTACAAGCCATGTACAGACCTTTCATGGGTCTTAAGTGTTGCCTACGTGGGGGGTGGTGGAGGGGGTGGCCATCAGTCTAGATGATGCATCAGGCACATATTAAGAGTGTTTATTATTCATGGAGGCCTGGAGGAGGCTGTAGAGGCTGTAAGGTGAAAAAACGCTTTCCTTTCACTTCTTCAGTGAAATCCAGGGGTTTTCCACCTCTGAGATTCATTAGTGTAAAAAGAGCTATCTTTCCATAAGGGTGGCCTATTTACAACTTGGGGAAAACGGCAAGTGTACCCTACTGTCACCTGGCTCCGGGGTATATGTGTTACTTGTTTTTATTTTACCGATGATGAAGAAAATCAAAGGATTAACGGAAGTAGACAAGTATTCTTAAATTTGACAAGGCTTTTTCATACCCATTATTCTCTGTGGTTTCACAATTAGTGGAATTGGCAGGGCAGATGTGATCATTCCGTTTTACAGATGAGGAAACTGAGACTCAGACAGGTAAAGTGACTGGCCAAGCTCATCTAGCTAGTCGACAGCAAAGAACCCAGGTCTTCACCCTCATCCAAAAAGGAAAGTGGATATCTGCTGGGTGTACGTAGCTACTTTAGGCGTACCCAATCTGGAAAGGGAAGTCCTCTTGTTCAGTGAAGGCTCTGCTCTGTAACCTTCAGTGAGCAGAAGTGGAGAGGATGAATCACAAGAGGACGTGCTGATGGATGAAGCTCCTTCCAACCTCAGCCAAGCTTCCACCTTGCAGGCCAACCGAGAAGGTGAGAGTGCCGAGGCCAGAAAGGCCTCCCTTCTTGCCCTGCACGTCTGACAGACACTACATTAGGGTTTTCCTGGAGGCAGCTGCCCACATGTGCAGAATAAGGAAGCATCTGTCTGCATGCGCTGACATATACCATCCACTTTATCCTCAGCCAATTTTTCAAATAACATGTTACTACTGCTTGCCCAAAAGTTTGTCACTTCTTACTTGGTTCGCTTTCTTACTCACCTGCTGTCATCGCTCCAGATTCCCTCTTAACCAACAGGATGCAGTCAGTAGCAAAGTAGAGCTGGAAAGGCAAGGGGGCACCAGCAGACTTGGCCAAGTCCTAGACCATGGCTCCTCAAGCACCACCCTATAGCCAGCCTCCACATTCAGCCACCCTGCTCAGCGTGTTGATGCATTGATTAGCACTTTCAGGATATTGGGGCTGGCTCACTAAGTCTGTACGTCACCCCAGATCTGGTTCTTCCTCTCCTAGAGTCAGATACCCCATTGCCTTCCCCCTCAATCTGCCGGTCTGCACAGTAGCCTGTTTTCTAGCTACTCAGTATAGTCCTCCAATGTGCTCCCTTTGTTTTAGATTCCATGAATATCCTGGACCCTGAGGATGAGGAGGAGCACACTCAGGAAGAGGACAGCAGTGGCAGTAACGAGGATGAGGATGATAGTCAGGATGAAGAGGAGGAGGAGGAGGAAGATGAGGAAGATGATCAGGTGAGGGGGGACTGTGTTTGGGTTCATTCAGACAACCTCTTCTATGGGAACACAGAGCTGGAGAAAACCAACAGTCTGGGTTGCTAGCCTCCGCGCCTCCCTCCCTCATGTGCAAATGTGGCCATGACACCAGACTTCAGAAAATCCTTATCTCCAGCAATTCTCCATCTCCTATTTTCCCCTTAAGGAGGATGATGAAGGTGAAGAGGGAGATGAAGATGATGACGACGATGGCTCTGAAATGGAATTGGATGAGGATTACCCTGATATGAACGCTTCTCCCTTGGTCCGATTTGAGCGCTTTGACCGGGAGGATGATCTCATCATTGAGTTTGACAACATGTTCTCCAGTGCTAGTAAGATACAGGGGCCCAGCTGGGTTTTATCTCTTGATTCTTATACCCTTCTCTAGGGTAAGCCAAGCAGTGAACCAAAGCAGCTATCAATCTGAAACAGACAGCACTTCTTTTCCTATGCCGACTTCCTGGGGCAAAGGATATCTGACTCCATCTCTCTCAATAATTGTACACTTAGAAGAAAGAAATATGAGAGGCTGCTCTTGTTCTCTCCACCTCAGTAAACAGGCAGCCATTTTAGAGCCTGGACAACTTGATGATTTGCTTGAAATTTTAAAAAATGGGAGACCAAAGCTGACTGCATCAGGCATCCATGTGCACGCTACAGTGACAGGGCAATCAATAATCCTTAAGTCTGTAACACTGGATCTTGAGAGTTTGGATGGACACCTTTGAGCTTGGCATTGGGGAGTAGATTTGAGCACATTCACTCTGTTCATCAAGGATGCATCTTTTCGGAGGAGAGAGTGAATCTCTTCCCTCCTCTCCCATCAACGTCAAAGTGCCGCCCTAGCGTCGAGTTCTTAAAATCAAGCTGCTGTCTCGAGAAAGCAGGTCTTGACCCCAAATCACAAGCATGATGTAGCAGAAAACACTGAACTGTTTTGGTCTGTTGTCTTGGCCAAATAGTCTCTTACCTCTTTGAGCCTCAGTTTGTCACCTGTAAATGAAAAGTTTGAAAAGAAAAAAAAAATGGGTTGGATTACATAATTTTCAAGATACCGTCTATTCTGTGAATTTCTTTGCAATTTTTGCGATTTCCATCATTCTTCCTTACGTTGAGCCTCTGTCCATTCAACAAATTGAACAAATGAGGAGTACCTACTGTGTCCTAGGTACCAGGAATATAGAAGTAAAAAAGGAAACAATTTTTTTTCTCTCATAAGAGCTTATGATCTATTAGGAATTATAAATACGCAGGCACTACATTGTAGTGTGGTAAGAAAGCACAAAGTTAAAGGTTATTAAGCCAATCCATAGAATCAGAGGAAGTGACATCTAAACCAACAACAAAAGAACAGGTGAAGAAGAGAGGAGTCTCCAAAGTGGAACAGCATGTTTCTTGAGGAGCCTAGAAGCATCACTGTGGCTATAGTGTGGAAATGGATTGGGAGAAGGTACTATTTAGGAGACTGTTGCAGTATCCAGGTGAGAGATGATGGCATAAGCTATGGTAGTATCAGTGATTGTAAATGAGGTGTGGGAATGAGGGAGAAAGGACAAAGCTCAGGTTTCCGTGTGAGGAAGTAAGTCCCAGGAGACATGGTTCTGCTTAAACAACCATGGAGAAATTTCTTTTTCAGCACTGACCCCTTTGCATATTGTCCTTGCAGCAGACATCCCCCCATCCCCAGGAAATATCCCTACCACCCACCCACTGATGGTACGCCATGCAGATCATAGTTCCCTGACGCTGGGCAGTGGCTCCTCTACAACACGTCTCACCCAGGGAATTGGGCGCAGTCAGAGGACCCTAAGGCAGCTGACAGCCAATACAGGCCACACCATTCATGTTCACTACCCTGGGAATCGCCAGCCCAACCCTCCTCTCATACTCCAGAGGTGAGTTTAAAAGATTATTGGTCTCACTAGGCTTCAGCATTGTCTTGAACCAGGGGAAGCAGTCCATTACTTAACACTTTTGTCACACACACAAACAACATATTTGTGGACTGTATGTGCAACCTTTCAGGGACTACCAAATTATATAACATGTTCTTGTGCTTAAGTGCCCTACGTATACATTCAGCCATCATTAAGCATCTCATGCCAAGCACTTAACACTTTAGGTATAGACAGGACAGGATCCATGCCCCAGGGCTTAGAAGTTAGTGGGAGAAGTAATTTTAGAAGTAAAAGGGACATAGGTGTCACAGTGGTCAGTGTACAAACTACAGTAGGTGTACAAGAGAGGTATTATACCCTAACACAGTATCTGGCATTATTAGTGACACTCACTCTGTGCCAGGAACTGTGGAATAATATGCAACCTGAGCCCAAAAAAGTTCACAAACTGATGGAGTAGTAAAAAAAAAATAACAAGACCTATATGTAGTGGGATCAGTCCATGATAGTGTCATGCATTTCATAGAGGATGCAGAAAGGATCTCATAGTAACAGGTTGCAGGACCACTGCGGATGTACAGTGACCACAGCACCTCCACCATTACCCTGCAGGTTGCTTGGTCCCTCTGCCGCTGCTGACATCCTTCAGCTGAGCAGCAGCCTTCCCTTACAAAGCCGGGGCCGGGCCCGCCTCCTAGTGGGCAATGATGACGTCCACATTATTGCCCGATCTGACGATGAACTGCTGGATGACTTTTTCCATGACCAGAGCACAGCTACCAGCCAAGCAGGCAAGTTTGTCTACCTTTTCCCTGATGAAGGAAAGCAGAACAGTATCTGCCATTCCTGGAGAAACCTTATTTTATAATAGAAACCAGAACCACTCAATTGACTTAGCCAGAGGCAACAGAAACATTATCTCTGGGCACCTGTGATATACCAAACCTTGTGATAGACATTGGGTCCTGTTAGGGAAATACTGCATTGTGTGGATCAGTTGACATATGACAAGGGTCAGAAGCCTCACTCTCCTTTATTCCCCTACAGGGACCCTGTCCAGCATCCCTACAGCCCTGACCCGCTGGACAGAGGAGTGCAAAGTTCTCGATGCCGAAAGTATGCACGACTGTGTTTCAGGTGTGTGGCAGCTTGGTTATCAGGGCGGTAGTCAGCCCTCCAGTGCTGGGACCAGTATATGAAAAGTTGTTTCCCTGGTTCTCTGGCCATGAGTTCTGCCTCTTGGATTCATCCCCCACCTCCCTTAAGCAGCCTCTGATCATTCCTCCTTTGATCCAGTTGTTAAAGTACCCATTGTCAATCACCTGGAATTCCTGAGGGATGAGGAGCTGGAAGAAAGGCGGGAGAAACGCAGGAAACAACTGGCTGAGGAAGAAGCAAAAATAACTGACAAAGGCAAAGAAGATAAGGAGAACAGGGATCAGAGTGCACAGGTGATTCCCAGGGGCTGGGAGGATTCGTCTTTGGGTATATCTGCTATAACTTTCAGGTAGTTTTGGCATACATGTGGCACCAATCCTCAGATGTTCACAGTGAACCTGAAAAATAATCCATTCCAAATCTGCTGGACACTCACATGATTTTAGGGGAAAGAATTCAAACCCAGGGCGGGGAATCATTTCTCTGGTTTCTCAATGGGAAAAACTAGAACCAGAACCAGAGCGGCTTCTGACTCACTAGTCACACTTGTAGTCACTACCTTATTGTTTTATCAAATGTGGGGAGGGGAACCTTACCAAGATAACCCCATTTATTCATCTGAATAAGTTATGCTTCAGATCAAAGAAAATGTTCCCACCCTGAACTCCATCACCACATTTTCCAGGGCTCAAAATATCTACCATGATTTTGGTTTAGAAAGAAGCTACCTAGCTTTTTCTGAAACTTCAGAGATCTCAAGCAGTATAGCTTCAAGATATATGAAATAAAAGCTAATAGAAATACAAAGAAATTAAAAGACTTTAGTGAAAGAATTTAATTATATCCCACTTAGCAGTTAGGGTATCCGATATTTTCAAAATAAGGATATTGAAATGTTCAGTTATGTTAATAAACTTGATCTAACAAATAACTTTGTATAGAACTTTTACCTAATGAACAATAACACATGAAAAGTGATAGAAAATGAACAAGCCTGGCATGTGATTGAAAAAGTAGAATACACAAAATGACCCCAAGGAAGGGAAACTATAGATAAATCTTTAAGAAAGAAATTCTTGCAGGTCTCACGATTGTGTTCAGGTCATGTCCCATGCCCAGCTCTAAGGTGGTTTTTATTATCCTTTCCTCTCAGTGCTCAGTCAGCCCCCTGGCAGTTTCCTCCTTGTCCCCAAGCCTTCCTTGAATGCAAGTATGTATGAGAGAAACTGGATATGGTATTTGCACACTAAACTGCATCTCTCATCCAGGTCATAGAACTCCTAGATGGCATATGTGGGAGATGGCGATGATTACAGTTGACCTCTCTCTTAGGTGCTTGCAAAGCCCCACATTAGTCTGTTCCTTCTCTTTGCAGTGTACTGCTTCTAAGACAAATGACTCCACTGAACAGAACCTCTCAGGTAACTCTCTCTCCTTTTTCCCCTTTTTACTAATTGGTTGGTTTTTTCTCCTGTCCCTTCAGAGTAGCTGGCCCAAGTGGGCTGAAGATGAACACTGGTGCTCCGTGGGATGAGGTAGTAGATTGTATAGTTTTAGGGTCATACCCCATCTTGGAGATAACTATACAGTCTACTGTCTTTCCCACGGTGGTACATTGCCTACCGACGTGCTCTGCTCAGCTGCTCGTTCTGATTATGCTGTGCTGCCTTCAGGCATGTGTAGTGAGGCCATATGTCTTGTCCCCTTCGGTGTCTAACATGGCGTGGTGCTTCATGAGAACACCCGATGGCAGTGGTTCCCAAATGCTATTCTTCTGTGGAAATGAACAAAATAAGGGAAGTTTAATGAGTTTTTCAGAAATCTGAATTTATTCAACTTAAAGGACTTTTTTATAGAGATCATGTCCTTTCTAGTTCTTTGGTGTCAATTTTTTTTTTTTTTTAGTGATATCGATACAATTTTTTTTTCTTGCTTGGCTAAATTAAAAGTTGGTAACCCTATGTTAGTCTCTTTACTTTTTACTTTCTATATAAATTTTATTGGTCTGTAGAATCTAAAAGTCTAGGAATATTATCTTGAGCAATCTGCTTAATGTCAGTAGTCATTTTGTGATTGTAATAACTGCTCCATGTGGTATTATATGTCTCCCCCCACCCACCCTATTTCCTCAGAACATTCCTTCTGCTTCCCTATACCTTCTGTCTCCTTTGGCACTTGAGTTGGGAAATGATTGTACCAAAGCCTACACAATATTTTTTAAAGCAGTGAACGAGGGTAGGTGTCCTGGTGCCCTCAATCTAGCAAAAGGTCTTTGAAAGTGTCTGTCATCAGGTAAAATGGCCTCTTGCCTGCTGCCCTTGCCAGAGGATTTTGCTCATGCCAGGGTGAGGTAGTAAGTTGTATTGTTGTGGGGTAGGGATTTTAAGCCCCAATTAGAAGATAACTATACAACTTACTACTTTCCCTGGTGTGTGGCATATTCAAACAATCTTGGCACATTTGCTCCCATCAGACACAATTGTAGATGTTCCTTGGATAATCAGGACTGGAAGAAAAGGGAGGTGGAAGGGGGTAGGTGATACTTAGGGTGACCTAAACTCTTCCCCTTCTTCCTGGGGTGCAGAAAAGACAATTTTTAGGGTCTACAAAGAGATCTCCAATTCTTAAGACTAAGATAGCACTATGCCTTACCCTTATCCTGGGTATACCAGACAAGCCACAAGCTGTTCTAGGAGCAGTTGATGGTGGAGGGGGGAATCATACATCACTGGTTGGTTAGGATACTTATCAAGCGACATGTGCTGATTGAGTGGTTCCCTGAGTCCTTGGCTGATTGCCCCTTAACACACCCATTGTCATTCTTTCCGAGAAAGATGGGACTCCAATGCCTGACAGCTACCCAACAACCCCATCTTCAAATGATGCAGCTACATCTGAGTCCAAGGAGACCCTTGTCACTCTGCAGTCCTCACAACAGACACCAACAATCCCACCCCCACCAGCCTTGGGAGAGATTTCTCAAGAGCTACGGTCCCCAGCTGGGGAAGGGGGGAGCTCTACACAGCTATTGATGCCTGTGGAGCCAGAGGAATTGGGTCCCACAAGGCCAAGTGGAGAAACAGAAACAACTCAAATGGAGTTATCTCCAGCTCCCACTATAAGTGAGTAGAGTTTCAAGGTTTTGGGGGGAAGGAGTAGAATAGGAGGGGAAAATGGACATCTTTGTAGTTTCTCTTTCCACTCTTACTTTAGAGAAATAGTAGCTCAAGTAGTCAAATAGTAGGATCTCAATCTGCATATTAGTTTTCTTAGCTAAGGTTGAGATTTCGTCTCTGTGTTCTCAAGTGATTTTCATCTGAGTGTCTAATGACACTAGTGATGATGCCAACAATTTATCCAGGTAATCACTCTGTTCCTGGGCTATCCTGCTGAGCTCTTTTATTTAACTTCTTTATAAACAACCCTCCAGAGTAGGCAGGTGGTGTTATATCCAGGAATAAATTAAAACTTAGAAGTGAAATAATTAGCCCAAGGTCACTCAGTAAATAGTTGAGCTATGTAACTCTAGATCTTAAAATCCAGATCTATGTGACTAAAGCTTGATCTCCTTCAGCAGCTCCAGGGATGGCAAGCACATGACCCCACACATAAAGTTCTCCCTTCCTGGTAGACACCATTTATCTCATGTACCTATTTCCCATTGATCTGAAATGGGGCCCTCAAAATTCTCAGCAGTGTTTCAACAGGGTAAATTGAAACCTGTTTGCCATCACTGCTCTATACCATGCTGCCTATGATGTGCTCTGGAGAAGCCTTAATGTGTAGGGTGTTTTTCCTTCAAGAAACTTTATTTAGGTTCACAGAACCAACATGCATGTGTAAATGGTGTCTACGGGGAATCTTCAAGTGACAGGATCCCTTACCTGGGGAGCCTAGGGAATATGTTTCAAAAGCATGCCTGGAACACTATAAATGTTTAACACAAGATAGAAAGGACTTGAACTGAACCTTTTAACGCAAATTAAATTGAGGGGGAACATCAGACTAGCGTGGAATGAAGGTGGCGAAAGTGAGACGTCTAATCTGGCTGCTTCTTAATTCCAGGCAGAGATCTAACCTCTCCATGTGACTTCCTCCTAGCCTCTCTTTCCCCAGAGAGAGCTGAAGATTCTGATGCACTGACAGCTGTCAGCAGTCAATTGGAAGGCTCTCCCATGGACACCAGTAGCCTGGCTTCCTGTACCCTGGAGGAGGCTGTGGGTGACACCTCAGCAGCTGGCAGTTCTGAGCAGCCCACAGCAGGCATCTCTACTCCTGGGGATGCCCCACCAGTTGTGACAGAAGTGCAAGGCAGGGGTGATAGGTCAGGGGAACCTGCCCGGGCCCCTGAGGACCGGTAAGCACTTTGTGAGCAAGAGGAGGGCAGGATGTGTTGGCGGGTATTTCGAGCCACATTCATATTTGTTAACTAACGAACATCTTTGGTTCACTGGGGAAATCAACCTGGCTTCTGTGAGAAAGGGGTACTATAGAAGTATTTTTATAAATGGGAAAATATAACACACTTAACAACCTGAAAATGATTTCCTTCAGCTCTCCCCCTGCATCCTCTGAGAGTTCTTCCACCAGAGATTCCGCTGCAGCCATTTCTGGAGCAGATTCCCGGGGAATCCTAGAAGAGCCACTGCCTTCAACAAGCAGTGAAGAAGAAGATCCCCTTGCAGGTAAGCTACACGTGTGCTTGTGCCTTCCTAGGATTGTTCAGGCGTCTTGTACCTAGCCCTTGTGGCTTCTCATATGGTTCTATCCAGGTGGAGGGCAGCATATACATGGGAGGAGGACCGACAGAAAGAGCATGCTGACACGACATAGTGGAATGAGCCCAGGCTTTGGAGTCAAACTGATCTTGGCTCAAATCCTCCCCTCTGCTACCTCTTGCCTTTAGGACCTACGGCCATTTCTTAACTCCTCTGATTCTCATTGATACTGAGGGAGTGATAATAGCTACATGATGGTTTCTTGATTAAGGTTAAGTGACAGTGTACACAACAGAACCTGACACGTAAGAGCTATTCTGAGCCTGGGGAAGATGGGTAGGCCTTCTCTGTCCTGTGTCCTTTGTGTGCAGTGAGGACAGACAAAGCTGATTTCCTCAAGCAAGGCTATGGGATTCTTTCCTTCTTAGGCATCAATAGAGGTGTGAGTCCCTTCACATCTTGCATCTCCCCTCAGGTATCAGTCTCCCTGAAGGTGTAGATCCTTCTTTTCTGGCTGCTCTGCCTGATGACATCCGCCGGGAAGTCCTGCAGAACCAGCTGGGCATCCGTCCACCAACCCGGACTGCCCCCTCAACAAATAGCTCAGCTCCTGCAGTGGTAGGAAATCCTGGTGTGACTGAAGTGAGCCCTGAGTTCCTGGCTGCCCTGCCTCCAGCCATCCAGGAGGAAGTATGTGAGCAGGGAGCTGGTGGGAGCAGGTTGTCTGGCCAAAAGTATTCCCCTGCTGACTTCTTCTGCTTCGTAGGTGCTGGCACAGCAGAGAGCTGAGCAACAGCGACGTGAACTGGCACAGAATGCCAGCTCAGACACCCCAATGGACCCTGTGACCTTCATCCAGACTCTGCCCTCAGACTTGCGCCGTAGTGTCCTGGAGGACATGGAGGACAGTGTGCTGGCCGTGATGCCACCTGACATTGCAGCTGAGGCTCAAGCCCTGAGACGAGAGCAGGAAGCCCGGCAGCGGCAGCTCATGCACGAGCGGCTCTTTGGGCACAGCAGCACTTCTGCACTGTCTGCCATTCTTCGAAGTCCAGGTATGGAGGGAGACAGTGGGAGGACTCTGAAATGTTGAGCTTTAGCTAGCTACATGAGGCTCTGTTCCCCTTTGTATTGTGTGGACCTAATTCACCACCACCTTCCCCAATTTTAGTCTTTTTTTTTTTTCTTTTCAGCTTTCACCAGCCGCCTGAGCGGCAACCGTGGGGTCCAATATACCCGCCTTGCTGTGCAGAGAGGTGGCACCTTCCAGATGGGGGGTAGCAGCAGCCATAACAGGTGTGTTTATCTGTTTTTCATCTTGTCATTCCACTTCTCACATCTACAATTAGTCCAGCTTCCTTAATTTATAGGTGGAGAGGATGGATGTTCTCTCTAGGGTGTTTCCTTGAATGAGTGGAAAAGCCAGATCTTTGGCATTCCCCTTCAGAAAGCCACACTTTTTAGTGTAGCTGCTGTAGACCATAGTCACAAAGTAAGGCAGGCTAGCAGCAGGCGCTAGCTGTGGTTGTAGCAAGGAAAGCCACTCGCCTCCCATGCAAATAGTAAAACATTGAGCCACTTACCTTGAAATTATAGAAGTAGAGATGAGTTAATTATTAACTAGACTGAAACAGTGGAGTCAAACTGTGAAGGGAATGATCAGTTCCTATATATGGCAGGCAGGCCCTCGTCCCCGCCCCTCACCCCACCCCCTACCATTAGTCCAGAGAAGGCAGAAATAAGCATTGTCTCCTAGGCAGTCTTGTTTTACTAATTGATACACACATCTGGGCTGGAATCTCTGCTCTCTTTTCAGTCATTGTGTGATGTAGGGCAAGTCACTTAACCTGTTTGAGCCTCTCGTTCATCTCAAAAATGAATGATTCTCTAGTCTTTACAGGCAGCCCCTTGAAGAAGCCGTTACAGACATTGTAGAGTGCCTGGTATATAGTAGGCACTCAAGAGGACAGCTCTTGTTACTATTAAGAGCCCTTAGGCTAGACAATCTCCATTCTCTAACCTCCTTGTTAGAGGTAGCCAATTCATTCCCCTCCCCTAGGCCTATATGCCTGATCCCAGAGCTCTAGCTGAAATATTACCCAGAAACTGCTCTGTTCCAGGCCTTCTGGCAGTAATGTGGACACTCTCCTTCGCCTCCGAGGACGGCTTCTTCTCGACCATGAAGCCCTGTCTTGTCTGCTGGTCCTACTTTTCGTGGATGAACCAAAGCTCAATACTAGCCGTCTGCATCGAGTACTGAGAAATCTCTGCTACCATGCCCAGACCCGCCACTGGGTCATCCGCAGCCTACTGTCTATCTTGCAGCGCAGCAGTGAGAGTGAGCTATGCATTGAAACACCCAAGCTGTCCTCAAGTGAGGAAAAGGGCAAAAAGTCAAGCAAGAGCTGTGGTTCAAGCAGCCATGAGAACCGGCCCCTGGACCTGCTGCACAAGATGGAGTCTAAGAGCTCTAACCAGCTTTCCTGGCTCTCAGTATCCATGGATGCGGCCCTAGGCTGCAGGACTAATATATTCCAGATCCAGCGTTCAGGTGGGCGCAAACATACTGAGAAGCATGCAAGCAGTGGCTCCACTGTCCACATCCACCCCCAGGCTGCTCCTGTTGTCTGCAGACACGTTCTGGACACACTCATTCAATTGGCCAAGGTGAGGAGCCTGAAGGAACCCAACTCCTGGAGATGGAAGAGGGGTGGCAGCCACAGTCTAAATGAAATCTGAACTCTAAGGCAGCTAGCAGGTCTTCCTTAACTGTTATTGTCGAAGTCTATATTGTTTCTAGGAAATTGTGCAGTAAATAACTTTGTGGGATTTTTATCTTTACAGTTTTTATGCATTATCTTACACAGTCATCAAAACCTTCCGTGATCTATATTATTCCCATTTTACAGATGAAGAAGCTGAGTTATAGAAATTTTTAGTGGCTCTGTCACGTGGCTAGTAAGTAATAGAGCTGAGTAGACCTAGAATTTGGTTTGGTCGCCTTTATAGTAAGCATTGCTGCCATTTGTTAAGGGCCTGCTTTGTGCAGGGAACCATGAAACATACATATCTCCTTTAATCTCCCCCATTGTATAAGTACAGAGACTGATGCTCAGTAAAGTTTGCTAATTGTCTATTTCCCTACAAAGCTCTCATTTCTTTCTCTAGGCTGCTTTGCCATCAGTTGGATAAATTCCTGTGTTACTTTACCAAAGCTGTCCAAAGGAGTGACGAGCCTAGGAACCAGTTGTCTTTTCTTGTCAGGAAAATGTACTTTCTACACAGACCCCATAGACCAAGCTTGTCCTTCTTTTCCTATCAGGTGTTTCCCAGCCATTTCACACAGCAGCGGACCAAAGAAACAAACTGTGAGAGTGATCGGGAAAAGGGCAGTAAGCAGGCCTGCAACCCATGCTCTTCACAGTCCAACAGCAGTGGCATTTGCACAGACTTCTGGGACTTACTAGTAAAACTGGACAACATGAATGTCAGCCGGAAAGGCAAGAACTCCGTGAAGTCAGTGCCAGTGAGCACTGGTAGTGAGGGGGAAACCTCCCCATACAGCCTCGAGGCCTCTCCACTGGGGCAGCTCATGAACATGTTGTCACACCCAGTCATCCGCCGGAGCTCTCTCTTAACTGAGAAACTCCTCAGACTCCTTTCTCTCATCTCAATTGCTCTCCCAGAGAACAAAGTGTCGGAAACACAGGCTAATTCTGGCAGCAGTGCTTCTTCCACCAGTGTTGCCACCTCAACCACATCTACCACCACTACCACTGCTGCCTCCAGCACGCCCACTCCCCCTGCTGCAACCACCCCTGTCACTTCTGCTCCGGCCCTGATTGCTGCCACGGCTATATCCACCATTGCCGTAGCTGCTTCGACCACAGTGACTACCCCCACGACTGCTACCACTACTGTTTCAAGTAAGTGTGGATGTAGGCTGGGAGCTGTGGGATTTGTACACCAATCTCACCCCTGACTCGCCCATCCAGGTATTCCTCCGTAAATGATCTGTTCGGTTTTTGTTTGTGAGAGCCAAATATGTTCATTCTCATCCTCATCAGCCCCAGTTCTCTCTCTTCCCTCCCTCCCTCCCTTCCTCCCTCCATCTCCCCCCCCAACCTCTCTCTCCCCCACTCCTTCTCCTTCCCTCTCTCTCCATCTTTCTCCCCCTCCCTTTCTCCCTCTTCTCTCCTGGTCCCCCACCTCTCACACACACACACACACACTCCTGTGAAAACCAAGCATTCACTGAATATGGCTAAGCACCAAAAGGAGAAATAGATGGCCCTTGTCATCAAAGAACTCCCAGCCTTTCCAGCCTGGTCGAGGAAGCCAGCTCTCAGAGGAAGAGTTCAAGAGTAGGCAGGATACAATGTGAATCGGGGTAGAATAGAGTAACCAGGCCATCCCAGGAAGTGAAGAAAATGAGCCCTCCAGCAGACCAGTAAGAATTATTAAAGAAGTAGGTTTTGGAGAGGGGACCTTTAGAAGGGACTCTGATAGTAAAGCATTAGTTGAGAGAAATGTCCAGTATTCTTTGTCACTTTAGAAGTTACAATCATAAGAGTCCTTGGCACCCCAAGTCATTTGGATTTGACTTCTGTGGTTGAATCTCTATTTTCACTACTTTGCCATTTTGAAGCCCTGGACAGTTTAGTGATCCTTGGTTCTGCCATTTAAGTCTTTGGCGTGTGATTTTCAGAGGCTTACAATGTTTCATCTGTTTCCTCAAAGCTTCTACTACTAAGACTAGCAAATCTCCAGCAAAGGTGGGTGATGGGGGCAGCAGCAGTACAGACTTTAAGATGGTATCCTCGGGCCTCACTGAAAACCAGCTACAGCTCTCTGTGGAGGTGAGTCCAAGCTCTTATGACCTCCCAGTGTTGGGGGAGAAGGGGGGTGGATAATGTTTTAGTTCTCAAGTTGGGGCTTACTCCTTCTCCTTTTTCTCAGGTGTTGACATCCCATTCTTGTTCTGAAGAAGGCCTAGAGGATGCAGCTAATGTGTTACTCCAGCTCTCTCGGGGGGACCCTGGGACGCGGGACACTGTTCTCAAGCTGCTATTGAATGGAGCCCGCCATCTGGGTTATACCCTTTGTAAACAGATAGGTAATAATAGGAATAATGCAACATGTATTTCTGAAACCTTCCACTGAGGTGTCACCTCTTTTTGGAAGCCTTCCCTGAACCCCCAACCTAAGTCAAACTCCTATATGCTTCTGTAGTCATAGGCCCCATGCTCTCTTCTGTCACAGCACTGATAATACTGGGTTGTCATCGAATTTCCTCTGCTCAGTTGTTCTAAAAGAGCAAGGATGGGCTCCTCTACCCCACCAATGTCTGGCAAACGGCAGGTAATTGGTGCTTAGTGAAGGCAAATGGGCACTTGTAAGAGTCCTATAATGAGCCTGCTGTGGCAGCTTTGCCATCTCAGAGAGGAGCCTGCACTACATTCAGGCTCAGGAATTGAGAGTCAGATAATACTCCCTGTCTTTATGCAGTCTCAAGGGTACAAAAATTCTAACACTTGCAGATCGTCTAGTCACAGTCTTCCTGTTTTACCAAGAAAACAAAAACCCTGTGATACTGCTATCGAATCAAGGAATAGAGCCAGATTTTCTTTCCACATAAGAGTCTTTTGCCCACCCCCATCCCAATGATGGGTCTTCCTAGATCTCAGCTACTTGCTTAATTATCACCTTCTCATAAGGGTCCCTGGAGCTACGGTGATAGGAGATTAATGGGATTGTGTGACCCAGGGCATTTTTTGCAGCATGACAATTGTATGATTCTTCCAGAAGATGTCTCTAACCTTTGTTGACTACTACCATGTGGGCCAGGCAGTGTCCTAGGCACTCTACTACACAGTAACCTTCTAATTCTCAAAGCAACCTTGTAATGTTAGGCAGTATCGGTTCCATTATTAAGGTGGGTCAGCAATTTGCCTAAGGTCACCACAAAAACCTCTGAAGTTCAGGAGGCATACAGTCTCCAAAACAGATAACTTCTCCCCTCATTGAGCTGCATTTTGTATAGATTCAAGAGTTTCTTGAGGCCAGGCAAATTGATAGTCCCTGAGTAGTTGATCAATCCATGAGCACACATAGCAAGATGACCAAAGCAAAATTCCTAGTCATTCCATGTTCTCTGTAGCTAAGCAAAGAAGATGGCCTGGGCAGGTTTCTTGGAAAGGTTTGGCTTTCAGCTGCTTCACTGGAGAAGTCTCTGAACACTTGCTCCTCTACCTGCCCAGGTACCCTCCTGGCCGAGCTACGGGAATACAACCTGGAACAGCAGCGGCGAGCCCAGTGTGAGACCCTGTCTCCTGATGGCCTTCCTGAGGAGCAGCCACAGACCACCAAGCTGAAAGGCAAAATGCAGAGCAGGTGGGTGGTAGCTGTCCATTTGACTGTGGAACTGGAATCTGGGACATTCTGAAAGGTTGCTCTTGCTGGTTTTCTGGTGGTGGGTTTTTTCCCCTCTCTGGGCAGATTTTCTTTATCTGTCCTGTACACATTCGACCCTGTTTTTTTCCTACGTGTGAGATTTCCTTGTGAGATTTCTTACTCCTCTGGTTGACACCAGAAGGCCCCGCTTGCTCCAAGTATCTATGCTTTGATGCTGTCAATATACGCAAGCCACCTCTACACTATCCAGGTTTGACATGGCTGAGAATGTGGTAATTGTGGCATCTCAGAAGCGACCTCTGGGTGGCCGGGAACTCCAGCTGCCTTCTATGTCCATGTTGACATCCAAGACATCTACCCAGAAGTTCTTCTTGAGGGTACTACAGGTCATCATCCAGCTCCGGGACGACACACGCCGAGCTAACAAGAAAGCCAAGCAGACAGGCAGGCTAGGTATGAAACTGGAGTGTCCAGTTGAGGGGCAGGGTTGGTGGTGGAGAACCCAGAGTCCCTGAAGGGCAAGACTTAATGTCATGTCTCCTTCCTGTTTGACCTTTCCAAAAGGAAGTGATGATCCTTTCTTAAAATGTTGATGGCTGCATTCTGTATGTCACTCAAGCTGCCTGCATAAGAAATCCATTAGTGCAAGTAGGAATTATGGGGAGTGGAAATCTGGCAAGGAAATTGAGGGCGGATCTTTTGCTGAACAAGATTTAACTCACTGAGTATGCCTCCTTTCTGCTTCCTTGATCACTCCTGACTAAAACATGGCAGCCATGTTGCCTCAGTCGTGGCCTGCCAAATCCTACCTCTTTTCTTCCTATCCCACAGAACCCTCTCACCTGTCACCATCCATCTGCTTAGCACCATGTCCCCTACCCTTGTCTGTAATGGTAGCTCTTAGTGCGTGATGATGAGCACTTTGAAGCTGCCTGATCTAAACCTCAAAGACCTCAACAAGATGGCCTGTGGCGGCCCAGGAGATGGGAAGAGAGAATATTGGACACTCCTTCTTTTTACATTTTATATCTTGCCGTCTTCTTTCTTTCTCCCAGGTTCCTCCGGTTTAGGCTCAGCTAGCAGCATCCAGGCAGCTGTTCGGCAGCTGGAGGCTGAGGCTGATGCCATTATACAAATGGTACGTGAGGGTCAAAGGGCGCGGAGACAGCAACAAGCAGCAACGGTTAGCATGATGCCTGTGGCCCCTCATTCATTTTGTCTCTCCCCCCTCCTCCACCACATCATCAGTGGGGTTTCAGTGCCCTTACCTTGTATGCTTTTGCATTAAGTTTACTATATGAATGCTCTGAACAACAGGGTTACTTTCTGTTGGTGGTGTTTTTGTTTTTACTGTTTGTTCACCAGTTTGTTGGTTTGGTTTTATTTGATTTTAAAGCTTGGCCATCATACCCCACTCCCAGCTATCCCGTCAACAGTGGCGCTTTTGCAAACTGCATAATGCTAAGTGTCTGGGTTCTGAGGGGATGTGGGATGAAGATTTTTCAATCTCAAGGAACAATGAAGGTACATCAGAGACCTCTCAGGAATCCCGCCCTTCCCTTTAAAGTCCCCTAAACTTGGTACACATCCCACGCAGCCTCTTCTGTTCTTCATAATCCCTTGGCACCTAGGCATTCAGACATTTTTAAAAGGAAACCTTCAGGTTCCTAGGTAGCCAACTCATTGGGATCCCAGCACAGAGTGGCTGCAGGAAAGGCCTGGCATCATATTATGTATGCTGTGGCGTGCTCTCATTGTTTTCCTGTCCTTGCAACATGCAAGTCACCTTTCCAAGATCCAGGATAAAAGGTATCCTGAGGCCTGGTTTTTCTTTTTGTATAATTACTGTTATACGGTATTATTTCATTGAGAATCCCAGTAACAGCCTAGAATTTAAAGGCCATGACCTTAGCAGGGTAAGAAAGGGAAAATAGCTATTAATTCTGGAGTATTTTTTCTGCCCGGTCTCTTTCTCACACCTGATAGGACAGATGTTGGCTTTTGAAATAACCCCACCTACCAAAGGTTGCACTGATTCCCCTATTTCCCCTTTTGTGAGCAAACAGAAACAAAGAGCAAACCTACCTTCTCTCCATCTGAGCTTTATATTTGTATACACGTGTAAACTGTCCCCAGACTTCAAAAAAATTTGAAGTCTGTCCAAGAGGCAGGTGTATGAGTGGGCATAGGTTTGGAGTAGAGTGGAGGCAATTCCAGAATCCAGGGAGCTCTTTGGAAAAACTTGCTAGCCCAAGGTGGAGGACAGCGAAGGAGGTGGGAAAGCCATTCTTTTGTCTTAGAGAGCTACAGAGTTTCCTGACCAAATGTCGGAAGCTGCTTTCCAAGCCCGAGATCTGTGAGACGTGGTAGAGCCAGCCTCTAGCCTGTCCCTGAGGAAAGCAGAGTTGCACCCTTTATGTGACTTTGTCTCCCTTTTATCCAGTCGGAGTCAAGCCAGTCAGAGTCATCTGTCCGGAGGGAGGAGTCACCAATGGATGTGGACCAGCCATCTCCCAGTGCTCAAGATACTCAGTCCATTGGTCAGTACTGCTTCCCGTTTCCAGCCCAGCAAAAGAGAGAGCCAGTCTTCACGGAATGTCTGCTGGAGCCCTTGCTCTCAACCTGAATAAGCTCAGTGTTTTCCAATTTGTTCAAGCAAACGTTGGTTTCTATAAATGCTAATAGACATTTATCAGCCAAGGTCACTAATCATCATCACCTTTTCCTCGTTGCAGATTCGTAGCACACACTGTGATTCCTGTAGCAAAGAAACTATGATATATGCGTGGAAACGGCATGTGTTTGAATCTTGGCTCCCCTGTTTACTAGCTCTGGGATCTGAGGCAAACCTCTTTTTGCTTCAGTTTCCTCCTTTAAATTAGGGATGTTCGTAGTTAGGATTGAATGAGTTAACATATGTATGTAGTGCTTAAAAGCAGTATCTGGCACACAGTGGATGCTGCTATTAGCAGCATTTCTCAAAGGTAATTGCACAAAGAATACTTTTTGGCACCCTTTTAACACATTCCTATTGAGTAATGTCATTGGACATCCATTTTCAAACTAATTTGGTAATCCACAAGTGCTCTGGGAGTTAATGAGGCAGTGAATAGACTAGCACACTCTGGTAGAACTTTCCTGTAGTAGCCACATTTCAAGTGCTCGGCAGCTTGCACTTGAAATGTGGCTAGTACAACTGAAGATTGTATTAATCTTAATTAATTTGAATGTAAATATAAATGTTGTTTAGTGCAGGACTAGAGCTTGCCTTCAGATGTCACTCAGTGTTATTCAGTGGACCAGTCTACTTGATCTGTCTAATGGCCTGTGCATTTGGCCTGGGAGAAATCTAAATGAAGAGGAAACCTCAGAGGATTTCTTACTCTCTTCATGTATCCTGTAGGCTCAGATGGGACCCCACAGGGGGAGAAGGAAAAGGAGGAGAGGCCACCTGAGTTACCCCTGCTCAGTGAGCAGCTAAGCTTGGATGAGCTGTGGGACATGCTTGGGGAGTGTCTAAAGGAACTGGAGGAATCCCATGACCAGCATGCGGTGCTAGGTGAGTTGTGGCCTGATGGCCCAGGCCCCAACCCACTGATCTACTCTGGGGCCCTTCGTGCCAGCTTAATTTTATTCCTTCCAGGTCACTTCTCTCTCTCAGTGTGTCTATAATGAGGATTCAAAGGAGAGAGAGAGAGAGAGAGAGAGTGTGTGTGTGTGTGTGTGTGTTTTCTTTGACTCGTGTCAGAAGGAAGATTTGCCTTCTTTTTTTATAGTTGGTGTCTTTTACTTTTTAGACTAGGGGAATCTTTATACAACTGGTTGCCTATCTCATTTTTCATTGGCTTCAAGGAAGCTCTGGCCTCCTCTTTGGCTTCATTTTTCTATGCTACTGTTATATTTTTCCTACAAGTTTCCATTATGTCTTCTGTATTGTACTTTGGTAATTTGATCATGAAGGAGAAGAGCTTTGTGTGTTGCAGTTTGTAAAATGTCACCTCCCTATCATTCCTACCCTCAGTGCTACAGCCTGCCGTCGAGGCCTTCTTTCTGGTCCATGCCACAGAGAGGGAGAGCAAGCCTCCTGTCCGAGACACCCGTGAGAGCCAGCTGGCACACATCAAGGACGAGCCTCCTCCACTCTCCCCGGCCCCCTTAACCCCAGCCACTCCTTCCTCCCTTGACCCATTCTTCTCCCGGGAACCCTCATCTATGCACATCTCCTCAAGCCTGCCCCCTGACACGCAGAAGTTTCTTCGCTTTGCAGGTACAGGGGACTCTCAGGCCCCCAAATATAGAAGGCTTTGTTTTTTACTGGGTCATTGCATACATTTTATCCTTAGCTGATTGGGGGTTGTGCATTGAAAAGTGAGGCTAGTGAGGTACGGACCATGTCTGGAAGCCCTTGTGTTCCGCTTGACCTTTTTTCCCTAAAACAAGGAAAAGAGAGTAGCTGGCTGGATGGCTGTCTTTTGGTCTTCTGGGACCCATGATGTGCTGATTCCTGCTGTACTTTCTCTCCTCAGAGACTCATCGCACTGTGTTAAACCAGATCCTGCGGCAGTCCACCACCCACCTCGCTGATGGGCCTTTTGCTGTCCTGGTAGACTACATTCGTGTCCTCGACTTTGATGTCAAGCGCAAGTATGTACTCTGAATGTTGGGGAGGGAAGAATTCTCAAAATGGTACCTTTCCTCCTGGAAAGGAGCCAAAGTTCTTCCTGGGGCAGTACTTCCAAGGAAAGAAGTTTCCCCTAATTAGTGGCAGCCCTTGGAAAGGTATTGGGCAGAAGGATAGAAACTCATCTGTGCCACAGCCATTGTATTTAAATACTCAACTGGCCTTCTCCGTCCCAGTCTCCATTCTTCATCAGAGAAATGCAAGCCTTTGTTTAACCACATGGTTTTCTAAAGTCCAAGTCCATCCTTTGGGGCAGAGGCCCCAACCCCTGGGCTATGGACCAATACCAGTCCGTGGCCTGTTAGGAACCGGACTACACAGCAGGAAATGAGCAGCGGGCAAGTGAGCGAAGCTTCATCTGTATTTGCAGCCTCTCCCCAGCGCTAGCATCACCGCCTCAGCTCCACCTCAGATCATCAGGCGTTAGATTCTCATAGGAGCACTGGTCCCTGGTGCCAAAATGTTGGGGACCACTGCTTTGGAGTAATACAGGAGGTGCAGGTAGCCATAGTACACTCATAGCAGGGCTCAGGGTTCTACAACACTTCCCTCTTCCCAGCCCTTCTCTTCCTTACCTGCACATACTTACCTGCTTATTGCAGAAATTCCATGCTGCAATCCCTGTGGGTCCTTACTTGGTGGAGATGGGGAAAATTGAGAGTCGGTAGTAAATTACCTATCTCTCCCAACTACTGGATATTTGCCCAGGGGAATCCAAGTGGGGAGTAGGAATCAAAGTGTTTGGAGGATGGGGGAAGCATCATTGTGAGTCTTCATCCTAATCAGGCAAAACAAATTTCTCTGCCTCCCCTAATCTTGTTTTCCTTCCTTTCCTACCTCCCAAGATATTTCCGCCAAGAGCTGGAGCGTTTGGACGAGGGGCTCCGGAAAGAAGACATGGCTGTGCACGTCCGCCGTGACCATGTGTTTGAAGACTCCTACCGTGAGCTGCACCGGAAATCCCCTGAAGAAATGAAGAATCGATTGTAAGAGCCTAGAGCAGAAAACAGACAGGATGGGAGGGTGTAGGATGAGGGCCCTTCCTACAAGGTAGTGAAGGCTTACTCAGGCCCCAGATGTACAGGTGAACTCAGGAAGGTGCTGCACTCTCTAGTTGGAATTCCCAGTTGGAGTCTAGCTTAGATCATCTGACTGAGCTGCCTCCCAATTTCTCAGCCTGATATCATAAGATTGTTCCTCTGCTCATTGGCTGGCTCCTGGGCTGAGCTACCCAACAATTCCAGGCAGACAGAAGAGTGTTTGGCATTTACAAAGATACACCTGATGGCTTTGCAGAGAGAGCTTTTTTTCATTGTTAAACTAGGAATGAGAAGCCTGCTGAGCAGATAGTACCTTGGGTTGGGAGAAACCACCCTTGTATGAGTGGGACCGCACCAAATTGGCAACCACTCACTGTGATTCTGAAGCCACCTAAAGGAGATGAGATGATAGACCTATTGAAGCAGATTATATGCTACTAAACTCAGGAACTTGATTCCTCCCCTCCCTCGTCACATGGTCTTGCCATCTATGTTAAACACACAGGAAGTCAGAGAGGCTTCTGAGACACACTGGGCCCTGCTTCTCCACATCCGAATCCTTATGGACATTAGACTCTGGGCTCGGTGTTCTCTGACACCACTTGATTCCTCCTCTTCCTCCTTTCCCTAAGTTAGGCCTCATTTAGGTGTCTACAACATTTCCTATTGGTGTTTTCTGGAATATTGATCAGCCTTTACTGGTATTTGAAGATATTTCTTCTATTGATGGTGCCCTTTTTTGTCCCAGAGCCCTCCCCTGGGCTCTCCTGGCACTCTGCATTCAGCTCTGTCTTTGCACTACCCGGGGCTTTCTGCACCTTACTGTTTCTGCTCTCTTGTGCAGGTATATAGTGTTTGAAGGAGAAGAAGGGCAGGATGCTGGAGGGCTCCTGCGGGAGTGGTATATGATCATCTCTCGGGAGATGTTTAACCCTATGTATGCCTTGTTCCGTACCTCACCCGGTGATCGGGTCACCTACACCATCAATCCATCTTCCCACTGCAACCCCAACCACCTCAGTTACTTCAAGTTTGTTGGACGCATTGTGGCCAAAGCTGTATATGACAACCGCCTCTTAGAGTGCTATTTTACTCGGTCCTTCTACAAACACATCTTGGGCAAGTCTGTCAGGTAAGGATGTGGCACAGTCCCAGGGCTGTCATCAGCACTGGGAATCAGGTTCTTTTCCTGCGCCCCACCCCTATGCTGCCTCTCCTCCACTCCAACCCATGAATGACCCTGTCTAATTTTATTTTCCTAGATATACAGATATGGAGAGCGAAGATTACCACTTCTACCAGGGCCTGGTTTATCTGCTGGAAAATGATGTCTCTACTCTAGGCTATGACCTCACCTTCAGCACTGAGGTGGGTCAGGAAACCCCTTGATTCCAGGATCCCTCTTGAACTGGCATTGGATAACCTCGTGGTTTTAGAGAAGCATCTCAACTTCCTAAAGTTCCATGCCCTGTTTCCCATCTGGCAGAGAGCAATGGGTATTTGAGACATCACAAACAAAAAGCAGAATTTGTAAAACAATCCAGGCTCTTTCCTCGTTTCCCCTTTATAAAAAAATAATGCTTCGGTACATGCTCCAGTACATTATTTTACATTCCCAAAGGTAATTCATTATAGAAAAATTATATAGATAAATGAAAAACAAACGTTTTAAGATTATTCTTCCCCCAAATTGTTTTCTATAAAGACTGTGTTGTTACATTGCATATGTTAGCCATGCCTTTTCCCCTTTCACCCTTAACCTTTCTTTATTAGGGAGTTATGAGCTTATGAGAAACGTCACTGTTTTTCATGGCTTGCTTCAACTCTCTGCCTAGGACATGGAAGAGAGTTTAGGGTTTGTTCCCAGGTATCTATGTAAGCTCCATCCTGGACCAAGCCTGATACGTGTGATTGGTGTTTTGGGTGTTCTAGGTCCAAGAGTTTGGAGTCTGTGAAGTTCGTGACCTCAAACCCAATGGGGCCAACATCTTGGTAACAGAGGAGAATAAGAAGGAGTATGTACACTTGGTGTGCCAGATGAGAATGACAGGTAGGAGAAATGTCCCTTAGACCCTTTGCTGTTCCATATGGGAAGAGGTCAGACCTCACTTCATTTCACAGACATCATTTCCTCTCTTCCCCTGTGCCAGCCACAAATGCCTTGCACAAGAGGAATCTAAAAACTTAACCAAAAATACTTCCCTTCATCCTCCTCATATGGGGGCCTAGAAACAGAGCGGCAGGTGAGGCAAGCAAACCAGTCAGCATCCCAGCAGCAACAGGAGCCAGATTGGAAATCTCTGACCTATAACAGTTGGGTGAGTTCAGATGCCACATCGCTTGATTCTCTCCCCAGGAGCCATCCGCAAACAACTGGCAGCTTTCTTAGAAGGCTTCTATGAGATCATTCCAAAGCGCCTCATTTCCATCTTCACCGAGCAGGAGTTAGAGCTACTAATATCAGGACTGCCCACAATCGACATTGACGATTTGAAATCCAACACTGAATACCACAAGTACCAGTCCAACTCTATTCAGGTGAGCTGCTGCTGGCATTCCCCACTCCTGTATCCCTAAGCAGTGCTAATTTGTGTGATGCCAAATAAACCAGTACTCTTAAGGGAAGGGGTTTTGTAGATGACTGCTTTACCTACATATAACTCTTCTTCTGGAGCATGTTTTCAGGTGATGTTCTTTCTCATCTTATAAATGAACTGAATTTGATCTCACAGAAGGGACTCATCTAAGATTCCAGATCCCATCCCCTCTTTTTCCAGGAGCTTTCTACCTAACCCTGGATTCTTATGTCCCTTCCTGCAGATTCAGTGGTTCTGGAGAGCACTGCGTTCTTTTGACCAAGCTGACCGTGCCAAGTTTCTCCAGTTTGTCACGGGTACTTCCAAGGTGCCCCTGCAAGGCTTTGCTGCCCTTGAAGGCATGAATGGCATTCAGAAGTTTCAGATCCATCGAGATGACAGGTCCACCGATCGCCTTCCTTCGGCTCACACATGGTAAGAGGAAGAAGGGTTTGTTCTCCACGCATTCAGATTGAGCTCGCATATATGCTGCTTCTAAGGCCTCTCTACCCAAGGTCAGGAACTCGAATCTGACCCTGACTACCCTGGTCTTGGGGTAACTCAGAATTTAGTGGTTTTGTGGAGAAGCTGATATCTGACATGGGAAGTCAGCCCAGACTCACCGTGGGACTGGGGAGACATTGCAGGTGAACACTGCCACATGAGACCACAGTCTATACCAGGGCTCAGCGTGGCTGGAGCAAGCAGTTGTGGAGTTGCGGGGAACACAAAGCTGAAGAACAGCAGAGTTTTTTCCATCAGGGGTCAAATCACCAGTGACCCTGATTCCTTCTTGGAGCTTGCATGTCAGCCCAAGGCCATGGTGTTTAAAGAGAAGTGACAGTCAGATTTATGTTTTAGGTGCCTGATGACCAGTATTGGGGCCAGATTAGAGGAGGACATACTGGACTAGGACAAGATTGGGAGTCCGCAAGAAGCAAGGAGTAATAGGTTCCCTCAGCGAAAGATCAAGTGGCCACCATGGGAACACAGGGACTTAGTTATCGTCTTATTATAAACCAATCTTTCTTCTCTCCCTAGTTTTAATCAGCTGGACTTGCCTGCCTATGAGAGCTTTGAGAAGCTCCGCCACATGCTACTATTGGCCATCCAGGAGTGCTCTGAAGGCTTTGGGCTGGCCTAATGAGGCCCTCCCCACCGCTATGAGGTTTTTCTACCATTGTTGGACTTGGGAAGGGGGGAAATAAAAACAAAATGAACCAGAAAGAAAATGTCAAAAACCAATAAATGAAATCCACCAACTCACCATGTGTGTGTCCCAGCTGCCCCATCTTCTTCAGTGCATACCTGTTCCTTCTCTCCTGCTCATTTTTTCTCCCCCTCTCCTTCTCCCTCTCCCTCACCTTTCCCCATTCCATGCCGTCCATGGTCCCCACCCCATGTGTTAAAAAGGCAGTAGCCTTTGCAGGGACCTGTTCGTCCCAACTGTTTGAACAGTGTGCTCCTCAGAGTCTGTGTTCAGAAGGATTTGCTGCATTGAGACTTGAAACCTTTGGATAGGGGAAAAAATTATATATATATATATTTTTTTGTTCTGTTTGCATTTCTTAATTTGTGCTTGGAATGTGTTGATGTGCACAGCTAATGATTCAGTGCGAGACAAGATTGGCGTCTGTGTTGTGGAGGTTTCAAATAAAGAGCACTCTTCATAACTCACTTTTCACAATGGCATTTTTTTCCAAGCTTAACAAAAATTCCAAGCACATGATAGACAGACGTCTGGAGAAAAGAAACATGGATTCTCCAGAAAACCATTTCTGCCACCACCACTGGTGCATCTGCCTCCTTCAAAGTTGGTTTCCACATAGTCAGGAAAGACCAGTAGCCACCAAGAATTGGGGGAAACTGTTTTTTAGAATGGCATCTGCATTTTGGGGCAGTAATGGTATTGAGATTGTAGCCAAGGACAAAGCATCATCTTCCTTGAGGGGAACGAACCAGTAGTAGGTTGTAAGAAATATTCTGAGAACTCGTTCAACCCAACCCACTGTTCTATTTGGCGAACCTTCATAACAGTCTCAAGTTTGAGGCTCAGTTTAAGTTTTTGATTTCATTTATTAATGTTTTCATTTCTAACAGATTTTAATAAGCAAATAATTTGACAAGCTCTCCAGAAAAAAAAAGTCTTAACCACCCTTCTGGTTTTGTTTTGTTGTCTGCCTGTCTGCCAGTCTGTTCACAGGTCACTCAGTAGTCTCTTGTGGTTTTTACTCCACCCTGCACTAAAGGCTGATTTAAGGACTTTGATGGTTCCACTTCTAAAGAAAAAATAAATAAAAGTTTAGTTAGAAAAATAATTGCAAGTGGTGCTTGCTTTGTGTGGTTTCTCTCATTCTCTGAAGCTCTGCTTCTTAAAGATATTTCCCATGACCATTCCCTGAAGTGTGGATCTAGGAAAGCAGTGGTGTGTCCTCAACCTGATCCCTTGGTCCTGATGCAAATAACTGCTGGACATTTTCTTTTTTCCAAAATTCAAACTTGTCTGTGCCTGGCCCTGCTGAATGACAGGTGAGTCAACCCTGTCCCTGCTATGGAGCGTCTAGTCAAGAGGAGGAGACTGCTCAGTTCTGTGACAGGTGTAGGAAGGGAGTCTTTAGGTGCCCAGAGCAGAAGTACCTGATCTAGCCCAGAAGATCAGGGAAGACTACATTGTCAGCAGCACTTGGGCTAAACTATAAGGCTGTGTGGGAGTTAAGATTAAGGAGTGTAATCTAGGTCAAGACAGCAAGAGGCCAGTTACCTGATATGGCAAGGCTTGAACAAAGGGTGATGGCCTGAGATGAGGCTGGGAGTCCAGCAGGGCTTAAAATGACTAAGCAAAAATACAGTAGAATTAACCAATAAGTTTGAGAACTGCTTCTTTGAAAACTCATAAAGCTCTGACATCATTTAAACCTGGAAGGTGTGTAAGAATTGGGTGTGGAAGGGGGAAGTGCAGGTGGAATAACCCTGAAAGAAAGAAAAGCAAATCTAAATGGCATGGAACAAAAACCTAAAATGACTGACCAAGTATAATTTGCCTTTGTGATATGTATATGGTGTAATATGTCAACAGCAAATGGGAAAAATCTCGTCAGTAGATGGAAAGCATTTGCTAACTCTCAGTAACTATTCCTGGTAACTTCTAAAGGTAAAGACACTACTTTGACCAATAACCAATAACCAACATCACACAGTATAAGGTGAACGATAATCTCCATTAGCACTGTTTTGCCTATTGTAACCATTTCAGTAAAGCAGGAAACAAGTACAACTGTTGACTGCTAAATCAAGAGAATCAGGTTATTAGAACTTAAAACTGAGTCCCCAAGAGGCCTGGTTATAATAAACAAGTAAACATTTACTGTCCAACAAGTATAAATTGTAATAAATTCATATGGTAGACTCCTATACAGCAGTAAAAATGTACCCATTGTGTATGTCAACATGCATAATCTCAATGGTAAGCAAAAAGCATGAGCTCTGTTTAAAAATACTACATGGGTATGTACCAAGAACGTGAAAAACCACAAAACCACATCCAAAATCATCTCCGTATGGTATGAAGAGTGGGGGACATGAGGATACAGCTAGGAAGAGGTAATTAAGCAGAGGGCTTCAACTACAATGTATTTCTTAACCTAGGTGGTGGTGGGTATAAAGCTGTTCCTTATATTACATCCTGTAATACTCTGTAACTTTTATATACCTGAAGTGGTTCATAATAAATCTTTTGAGATAGGCTATTAAACTTCACAATGCATTTGAGGAAGGTAGCAGGTAGTTGATAACAGGCCAAATTCTACATGAAGGTTAATAGCTGCAATGATGAAATTAAACATGTCACTTTTGTCCCCTAATAATTCCCTCCACTGATCTGTCTGCACATATTACCACAGATTATCTCCTTATTAAATAGTCCCCTTACCATTAGGGTGGTAAAAATGGTGCTATTAATAATTATGCTGGACCACAGATACAAACAAACCAGATAAACTGGGATGGATGACTCTATACTTATGATACATACCTGTCTTGTCCGGGACAAGTTATAACCCATCCTAAACATAAACCATTTTATTGAGCACTTACCATGTACTGACCACTGAGAAGTCTGCTTTCTAGAAGTTCACTTGAAGAGAAGGAGGCAGGTAGTAAAGTGCAGGGAGCAATGAGACTTAATAAGCAGGAGTAACAGGATTAAACACTGTCTCATATACAAGCACTAACCAGTTAGAAAACATAACAGGAAATAAATTTCCTTCACAACAATAACAAAATACTTAAGAATAACCTTAAGAGTGGGACTTGTGAAGAAAACTGCAACTCAGGAGAAGCCTAAAAAGAGGCAAATGAAGAGACTACATTTGCATAAAAATACAAGGATAGCTGGCCTTGAGACTGGGGAACAAACTGATATGTTAAATAAGCAAGGTGGGAGCTGAAATCAGCACACCTGACAGGATGGCTTCAGCCATGAATATTGGGAGTGCTGTGGTCTTCTGTAAAGAGAAAAGGAAACAGTAAGAGCCAGTTGGGGAAGGAATAGCTTTGTCAATGTTAAGGCCAGCACTGGGAGGGGAAAACATATAAAGTTTGTGCTTCATACTAAATAAATTCCAAGTGGAAGATTCAAGTGTAAAAAACATGAACTTTTAAGCACAAAATGAGAATATGGACAAATAATAACTGATCTGGGATATGGAAAAACTCTCCAAGGCTAGAAACTACAAAAGACATCATAATAGAAAAGACCGATATATTTACTACTAAACTGTTGGCAACACCATAAACAATTAAAAAGCAATGACAATCTAGGAAAAAATACATCTCTAACAGGCAATAGGTTAATCCTTGAATATATATATATATATATATATATATATATGTAATATTTATGTTTTAACTAACAAATCATTGAGACAAACCCCCAACAAAAACATGCAAGGATATGAAAAGACAATTCACAAAAGAAATATACATGAGCAATAAGCATATAAATGCTTACTTCTGTGATAATTACTACCTCTGTAATAAAGGTCCATTCCATTAAAAACACAATGAAAACCACTTACCAAACTGAAATATATGTGTGTGTGTGTGTGTGTGTGTGTATTAACATGGGTGGGAAAGAACATGAAGAAACAGGCACCGTTATACACTGCTGAGAAATTGATACCACCTCTACGATGAGTAATTTTGTAATATCTACTGACAGAGAAAAGCACCCTCTGACTTCTGGGAGCTGGCCTGGCATTCAGAGTTAGACCTTGATGTTCTCCTGTTGAACATAAATACTTCACAGAACGTCTATATCTGACGAGGCCACTCAGTGACCATGATAGATTAAGACAAAATTGAAACGACTCCATAATCATGTTTAAACACAAACAGAATGTAAACATCCAAATTACAAAATAAAAATTAACCAAACATCTCCTATCTTGATAAATATGAGGGGCTGCTTTTTCTTTTAACCAATTACAGCTTTAGCATCTCTCTAGTCTGTTCTCTCTTATAGAGAAGATGCATTAGCATACTCAATCATAAAATTACCCCCACTACTGGAAAGTATTTATAAGAAAACTTCACTTCCTTAAACTGTCCCTAAATCACCTAACACAAGCCCAGATCTGCCTGTAGTTGCCCATGCTGTGGGTTCTCCGTCACTCCCAACCTGCTCAACTCAAGGCAGGTTCTTGCTCCTGGCCTTTAGCTGCAGGGGCAGACACTAGGAAAAACCTTCAAACAAATGTAGTAAGGTATTAAATGGTATGTATCCTCTTCTGTTTAATGCTTTCTAATATTCACAAATTTAGATGGAAACTGGCAGCCCAAACTTTTTGGCTTGCAGACACAACGTATGGGGGGCGGGGCGGCTTGGAGTGGACGCATTCTCTCCAGGTCTCACAGTCCTCACCAATCATTATTGAGTATGTACTTCTGCTTTGTTCACTCATTCATTCAACAAATATTTATTGAGCACCTATTTATTGTGTGCCAGGCATAAATTCCTGCCATCACAAAGCTGACATTCTAATGGGGAAGGCAGACAACGTGTCAGAGAGTAAATAAGATAGTTTCTTCTATGAAGAAAAATAAAGCAAAGTAAAGAGATAGCAAGTTGAGGGGAGTATTCTATGGGGTGGTCTGAAGAAGGCCTCTTCAAGGGGGTGATACTGGGGCTTAGCAAACCTGCTTGGAAGAAGCAAGGATATTAGTCATTGTGGGATCTCAAGGAAGAGGGTTCCAGGCAGAGAACAGCCAGTATAAAGGCTTCTACATACATGGCATCTAGAAGGAAAACCCGTGGGGTTCTAGGGAGGTGAGTGATGGGAAGTATCATAGGAGTTTAGGTCAGAGAGGTAAACAGGGGCCAAATCCAGGGCTTTTACTCTGAGCAGGGAACTACCACAGGCTACTGCGCAAAGGGGATATGATCCGTGACCTCTGTAGCTGCTCAGCAGAGAGTGGGTGGGAGGGGTCAGCATGGATACCTGAAAGCCTAAGGAGGCTACTGCTGCCTTCTTCCAAGTGGGACACAAGTTACCTGCCAGGACTTCCAAAAGGGTCCTAAATCGGCTTATATATGCATGGGCCATACAAGGCATTGTTAAAGGGATAGGGTACTGGGTGCCTCAGGTGAGCCAGAGTCTCAACCTTGATGCTTGAGATTTTTGTCTGGATGATGATGATGTGATGGTTTCGTTGTCTGTTTTTCACAGTGGGCATGTATTTCTACAACTAAAAATAGTCTAGTTTCAGTGGGCATGCCTTGCCCCTCTCGCCTCCTAGATGCAACCTTCAGGAACTGGAGGCATTCCGCCCAGCCCTCCAGTCCTGCGGCAGTGTAGCCTCGCCCAATTCCTCCCGGTTTGCCCGGGCCTCCCCAGTTTTAATAATGAAAGTACCGTGTCCCAGAAGAACCGTCCTCCTCCGTGAGCCGACTTGCTCCTCAGTGGCTGGCAGAGAACAGGGAGCCAGGCCTTCCAAGGGAGCAAGACCTCCGGCCAATGGCCGATCACGAAGTGGCGCCCAGGCGCGCTCTTCCCGGCAACCCCAGCGCAGGACTCAGCGCCGCTGCCCAGAGCAGCTCAGTTTGAGGCCCTTACCCGAGACCGACCGCCGTTCCCAGCCCCGCCTCCTCCTTGAAAATCAGTGGGTGTGATTCTTTGTGTAACTGGATAACTTGGGGGCATTATAGCTGTCAGGAAGGTGGTATATACATCTAACTGCACGTGATTGTATGACTGGGTGTGACTGTGTACAGATTGTGTGTAACAGGATGGGCTTGTGGGGGCTGTTGCTGTGTGTCTGTGGTTTCCAGAGTGGATATGTGTCTGTGTGACTATGACCATGCGTGCACTGGGTCTGGTGCCTTGAGTTATGGTGATTGTGCGAATGTCAGTCAATACTTGACAGGAAAGAGTGGCCATCATTGAATGTGTCCGTGTTTCCAGGACAAGATGTGTATAGTGTATGTGCGTGTGTGCGTGCGCACGCGTGCACGCGTGCGGGTTGTAATTGTGTGAGCACGCGTCCACATGGCATTGCTTCTGTGTTTTCTAGCGGCCAAAAATCATCCCTGTATGTCCTTGAGTCTCTCTGGACTTGTGTATGTCTTGTATAGTAGCGGAGACCTATAGGTTCTAAAGTCGGCCAAACCAGCCTGGGTGCAAATCCTGCTTCTACCACTTACTGGATAGGTAACTTTGGACAAAGTACTGAACCTCTCTGTTTCTCAGTTTCCTCATCTGAAAAACACAAATCTTAATCATTTCTACCTGGTAGATCATAAAACGAAGCCATGCTTATCCGGTGCTCAGCACAGTATCCACAGGAAGCACTGGGTAAATATCAGCTCATATTAACATGTGGCTATATCTGCACCTGTGATTCTGCCTGCACTTCAGGGATCGTGCATCTCTGTGTGGCTCTCATGGGTTTCATTAAATCAAAAAATGTTAATTTGGCACCTACTAGACACCAGGCACTGCACTAGATACTGCATAAGCAAGTATGAAAATCTGCCTTCAATCAAGTGCCACCTTTAGGATCTGACCACATGGACCACCTTTAACACTACAGATGTACTTGTTGATGTGCAAAATGTCATGGACACAAAAGTATTGCAGAAAAGGGTTGGCGATTATTTAAATAAATGACAAGTCGCACTTGTTATAGTCCATCCTCATAATGCCTCTTGCTCTCTGTAAACTCTCACTCTTCCTCTATTTCTTGATTATTCTATTCCAATGATCTATCTTGGTGCCAACATCATGCTGTTTTGATTACTGTAGTTTTATAATAAGCCCTGAAATCAAGTAGTGTTAAGACCTCCAACTTTGTTCTTTTATTACAACACTGTTTAGATAGTCTAGGTCCTTTGAATGTCTGTTTTTACCCCTCCCCCAAAGCCTCCTTGCCTTTTGATTGGGATTTTATTGCATCTATAGATTAATTTGAGGAGAACTGACATCGTAGCTATATTGAGTATTTTAATCCATGAACATGGTATATGTCTTCATTTATGTAGATCTTAAATTTCTCTCAGTGATATTTAGTGCTTTTCAGTGTAAAGGAGTTGGAAGTCTGTTTTGTATTTGGCTCAGCCTATCAATAATGAATGTGAGTCTGGACCGGCCTTTGTGGTTCTTGTTATGATTGCATGATTCCCTTCAACAATAACCATGAGGAAACTTTGAGAAGATAAAGGTTTGTTACTTACAACTCACTTAAGACTACAAAGCAAGGTTGTGTTTCTATGCGGGGGCAGATGGGGTGGGGAGAGAGAGACAGACAGACACAGACACAGAGACATAGACACAGAGAGGGAGAGAGAGCGAATGAGGAAGGAAGGAAGGAAGGAAGGAAGGAAGGAAGGAAGGAAGGAAGGAAGGAAGGAAGGAAGGAAGAAAAGGAGAGAGGGAGGGAGAGAGGTAGGAAAGGAGAGAGGTAGGAAGGGAGGAAGAGACAAGTCCCCGGGCTCTGCTTTTATTGGGGTCAAGGGTAGGGGGCCTAGGGTTTTGCCAGCTCACTCATTATCAATGAATTTAAAACGTGGTAAGAGAAAACAAGTAGCCTAAATGGTCAGTTATTGAAATCAACCAAAATCTGTAAAACAAAGGATCCTCAGTGAGGGTGTTTGGCAGCATGTTTATTGGAAATAAGCCCTCTTTGAAGTGGATGCCTCTTTCAAATGGATGCCTTCTTGAGACTGATGATTCAGCAACCAAAGCTTAAGTCATGCATTTGCATTACAAAAAAACCTGTCAGGGCTTACATTACAAAGTCTTCTGCTAAATTTTTCCCTAAATATTCTGCTTTTTATGGTATATTTTTTATTTCGACTTCTTACTATTCACTGATAGTATATAGAAATACAATTGCTTTTTTCCATTAAACATATATCCTGCAATCTAAATAAACTCATTAGTTCTAGTAGCTTTTTTTGTAGATTTCATAAGATTTTCTACATAGACAATCGTGTTTTGTGCAAGACAGTTTTGCTTCTTCCTTTCCAATCAGTCTGCCCCTTATTTCTTTTTCTTGCCCTATTGCCCTGGATAGACCCTCCAGGGCAATGTTTAACAGAAATGGTAGGAGTAGGCATCCTTGCTTTTTTTCTGATCTTAGGGTAAAAACACTCTGTCTTTTTCCTTTAAGAATAAAATAAGCACCTCGCAGTCTCCTCTACAAATGGGCTCCCTGGCCCAGCACCCCTCCCCCCGTTTCCGCCACCATGATTGCGCAACGAGGCTCAGGTTTTCACCAGCCCACAAGCAAGAGCATGGCAGTCGTCCCCTCCAGCGGCTAGCTCATGGCCACCCATGACTACTACTGACGCCGCCTGGGTTCCACTTCCAGTAACAGCTCCTGTGGAAGTGCCGAGTGCCCTGGGGAAGTCATCCCCCACCACCCTGGTCTCCCCAAGGCTGACCCCGCTCACTGGTGGGTGAGCTTCTTTTTCCAGAAGTCTACTCTCCCCTTCATAGCCACAGTGCTGGAGTCCCCAGAGCACTCACAATCTCCCCAGGCCTCCAGCAGTGTGATCACTTGTGCCCTGGCTGGGAAAGCCGCAAGGAAGCAGCCTGGTGGCCAGCCCAGCAAAAGCAACACTGGGGCTCCCCTCCTCAATAGCTACCACCAGCCACCAGACTTCCAGATGCACTAGGCTCTTTTGAGCCCCTTTCCCCTCACCCCACCCATAGACTAGACAGGCTGCAGCAAGCAGAAGCAGTTGAGTTCTTTAATATCAAAATAGCAAAATACCAAAAAAAAACCTGAGTCTCGCTCTTTACTATCCTAGCCATACGCGAGCCTTCCTGACACCCATAACCGTGCCTTGCACCAAGCGGAAAATAAACAAGCAGCCAGAAAAAAATAAAAATAAAATAAAATAAGCTGTAGTTTTATGTAAGTGCCCTTTATCAGGTTGAAAAAGCTCCAAATTTTCTAATTTTCTAAGAGATTTTTTGTTTCTTTTTCTTTCATCAGAAATGGATGTTGGATTTTGTCAAATGCTTTACTGACGTCCATTGAGATGATCATATTTTTTTTTTCGTTAGTTATGGTGAATTACAATGATTCATTTGCAAGTGTTAAACCAACTTTGTATTCTTGATATTAAATTCCACTGGGTCATGATGTATTATTATCTTTTTTATATATTATGTTGGGTTTGATTTGCTCAAAGTTTATTAAAAACTCTTGTATTTATGTTTATGATGAATATTTGTTCTCTAGTTGTAAAGTCTTTCTCTGTTTTTTAAAAAGACTTTTTAAGAGCAGTTTTAGATTTATACCAAAATTGAGCAGAAGGTACAGAGATTTCTCACATGCATTCTGCCTCCACATGCATAGCCTCCTCCATTGTCAACATCCTGCACCATAGTGGTACATTTGTTACAATTAATGAACCTACATTGAGACAGCATAATCACCCAAAGTCCACAGTTAACATTTGAGTTCACTTTTGGTGTTGTACATTCTATGGGTTTGGACAAATGCGTAATAAATGACATGTATCCATTTCAGTATCATACAGAATAGTTTCACTGCCCTAAAAATCCTCTATGCTCAGCCTAAATATCCCTCTTTTCCTCTCCCTAGCCCCTGGTAACCACTTATCTTTTTACTGTCTCCATAGTTTTACCTTTTCCAGAATGTCATATAGTTTGAATCAAACAATGTGTAGCCTTTTCAGGTCAGCTTACTTAATAATATGCATTTAAATTTCCTCATGTATTTTCATGGCTTCATAGCTCATTTCTATTTAGCACTGAATAATATACCATTGCCTGAATATTCCACAATTTATATATATATTCGGTACTGAAGGACATCTTGGTTGCTTCCAAGTTTGGGCAATTATGAATAAAGCTACTACAAACATCCATGAGCAGATTTTTCTGTGGACATGGTTTTCAAATCCTTTGGGTAAATACTAAAGAGTGCAATTGCTGGATGGTATGTTAAGAGTATGTTTAGTTTTGTAAAAAACTGCCAAACTGTCTCCTAAACTGTTTATACCATTTTGCATTCCCACCAGCAATGAATGAGAGTTTCTGTTGCTCCACATTCTAGCCAGCATTGTCGACATCCTGTATTTTGACCATTCAAAAAAGTATGTAATGGCATCTTATTGTTGTTTTCATTTGCATTTCCCTAATGACATAGGATGTGGAGCATTTTTTCAAATGCTCATCTGTTATCTGTTTATCTTCCGTAGTGAGCTATCTAAGATTTTTGCCCACTTTTAGTTGAATGGTTCATTTTCTATTCTTAAGTTTTAACAATTCTTTGTAATTTTGGATACCAGTCTTTTATGAGATATGTCTTCCTCAAATATTTTCTTCCAGTTTGTAGCTAGTCTTTTTATTCTGACAGTGTCTTTTACAGAGAAGAAAATTTTAATTTTAATGAAGTCCATCTTATCAATTCTTTCTTTCATGGATCATGTCTTTGGTATTTCATCTAAAAAGTCATTGCCAAACACAAAGTCACTTAGATTTTCTCTTTTTGTATCTTTTAGAAGTTTTATAGTTTTGCATTTTGCATTTAGTCTTGTCATCCATGCTGAGGTAATTTTTGTAAAGGATATAATGTCTGTGTTTAGATTCTTTTTTTGACATGTAGACATCCAGTTCCTTCTGCACCATTTATTTTATTGTGATAGAAACACTTAACAAGAGAGAGATTGTGAGAAACATGGCAGAGTGAGAGATGTCCCCAGATTTCTCCCTTTGAAACAACCATAAGCTGAACAACTAAAACTCAACAGAAAACACCCAAACAGCACACCAGCATGTCTGAGCATGGGATCTGCGCAGAAGAGCTACCAAAGCTCAAAACCCTGGGTGTCAGGCAGTGGACTGGGAGAAATAAGGAAGCTGCCTCTCTCAGCTTCTGGAGCTCCCTGCAGGAGGAGGGAGAGGGCAGAAGGAGTGGCAAGTTCCCTGAACAGCCCGACCTGGGAAAGCTTTGAGCTCCCCATGGCCGGCAGCAGGGCCCAGTCATCAGGGCAGAAAGCAGAGAAGCGGCTGGCAGAGAAACAACAGTTGATTTTTACTGGCCACAACTGCAAAACCAAGGCTTAGCTGAGCCCCTAATCTACAAACAAGAGGGCCCATCCTCCCATATCCTCTGAGACTGAACACCAGGGAGCCCCAGGGGAATCTGAACAAATGCTACTGAAACTGTTGCTAATACTGACAGGAACTGAAACTGAGGGTAGTGAGCATAATTAAATATGTACAAGAAAATAAAAAGGCATTTTTAAAGCTTTATATAAAGCAGGGATCCAAGAGGCTTAGATGTCACCTACTGGAAACCAAAAGAAAAGCACCTTCTTTGCAGCAGGCTAAAAAGTGACCTTTATATAATAAATCTTCTTTCTGGAAAAACAGCAGAATACACTTACATTAGTGCCCAGGTGGAGAAATAGTTCATTAAACACCACGAACATCCAAAGTGATAAGGCATCTCAAAAGAGAGAAAGAGAGAGAGAGAGAGAGAGAGAGACAGAGACAGAGAGAGACAGAGAGAGGGAGAGAGAAATCTCCAGAAAATAAGCTTACAGACATAGAAATAAATGACAGAGAATTCAGGATGGTACTTCTGAAACAAACTCAGTGAGTTCAAAATGAGCCATATAACAATTTCAGGAACTGCAAAAACAACTAGATGAGCAGAGCAAGGAGATTGAAACCCTCAAAAAGAACAGAATAGATCTTCTGGAGATTAAAACACACACACACACACATTGGAAGAGTTAAAAAAATAAATAGCAAGCTTGGTAAATGGAGTTGACCAAATGGAGGAAAGAATCAGTGATATCGAAGACAAAAATCTAGAAATAAATCAAAAGGAAGAAGAGAGAAACCGAAGAATGAAAAATAGTGAAAGAGAAATACAAGAACTAACTGATACCATCAGGAGAGGAAACATAAGAACAATGGGCATTCTCAAAGGGTAGGAAAAGGAGCAGGGATTAGAAAGCATTTTCAGACAAATAGTTGACAAGAATTTCCCAAATCTGAGCAATGAGCTAGAGCTTGGAATTCAAGAAGTCGACAGAACACCCAATTATCTCAACTTAAAAAGGCCTTCTCCAAGACATATTGTATTAAAATTATCAATAATCAATGACAAAGAAAGAATTCTCAGGGCAGCCAGAGAAAAAAAGACAGTAACCTATAAAGAAAACCCCATTAGATCATCATTGGACTTCTCACCATAAATATTACAAGCCAGAAAGAAGTGGAATCAAATATTCAAACTATTAAATGAAAGGAACTACTAGCCAAGAATAATGTATCCAGCAAAGCTCTACTTTAATATAAAGGAGAAATGAAGATCTTTCCAGACATATAAAAATTGAGGGAATTCACTACAAGGCCTGCATTACAGAAAATACTGAAAGGGGTTAGCTCACCTAAAATAAAATGACCAAAAAAAAAAAAAAACATAATTAGGAGTAAGGCGACTAGTAGGCAGACAAAAGCAGAGGATTGCAACACTTACGAAGAACAGGGCATTATAAGCTTAAATGATAAGAAGAGATGTACTATAGCAAATAGTATTGAATGTTCAGCACACATAGAGACAAACTGAGACAACAATGACTGAAAAGGGGAAGATTCAAAGATTCAAATTCACAAAGGAAAATGGAGATACGGCTCACACAGAAGAAAATGGATGACTGTATATATATACACCTATACTTTACATATTCTTAATGGTACACACATGCCAAAGATTCAGAACTAAAGTATACAACATAAAACAAGAAGGACCAGAGGAAAAACTCACAAAATCCAACCAGAAAAAAAAAACCAAACAAACACAAAACAGACACACAAAGACAAAGAAACAATGGAAACACTGAGCTATCAGAGAGCAAAACACATAGAATGGTTATAGGAAAACCTCACACTTCAACAATCACCTTAAATGTAAATGGACTGAACTCACCAATAAAAAGGCACAGTAGCAGATTGGATCAAAAACAAAAAATAAAAAAAACCCAACCATACACTGCCTCCAGGAGATACATCTTAATTCCAAAGACAAATGTAGACTCAAAGTAAAAGGGTAGAAAATGATATTTCAAGCAAATGGTATTCAGAGAAAAGCAGGAATAGTGGTACTAATATCAGACAAAATAGATTTCAAAATGAAAAAGGTAAAGAAAGACACTGAGGGACACTTCATAATGATAAAGGGAATCATACGCTAAGAAGATATAACACTTATTAACATCTATGCTCCCAATCAGGGAGCCTCAAAATGTATTTTAAAAATTACTAACAGAACTGAAGGGAGAAACTGACCAAAACACTATCATAGTGGAGGACATGAATACCCCACTGTTGGATATGGACAGATCATCCAAATAGAAAATCAAAAAGGAAATAACACCCTTAAACAACACATTAAACCAACTGGATATAATTGACATTTACCAAGCCTTTCATCCCAAAACAGCAGCTTAAACACTCTTCTTTAGTCCACATGGAACATTCTCAAGGATTGACCACATACTGGGACACAGAGATAGCCTCAACAAATATAAGAGGATTGAAATCATACCAACCATATTCTCTGATCATAATGCTTTGCGTCTAGAGATCAACTACAAAAAGAAACTGGGAAAACCACAAATACATGGAGATTAAACAACATGCTACTGAAGAACGACTGGGCCAGAGAATAAATAAAAAGAGATCAAGAGATACGTAGAAATAAATAATGATGACAGTACAACATATCGAAACTTTTGGGCCATGGCAAAAGTGGTCATAAGAGGAAAGTTCATATCATTACAGGCCTGCCTCCAAAAAAAAGAATGAGCCCAAATAAAAAACCTAATGCTTCATCTTTAAAAACTAGAAAAGGAAGAACAAATGAAGCCTAAAGTCAGCAGAAGGAAAGAAAAATCAAAATTACAACAGAAATAAATAAAATTGAAAACAACAACAACAGCAAAAAAAAAAAACAATAGAAAAAATAAATGCAACAAAGAGCTGGTTCTTTGAGAAGGTAAATAAAAATGACAACCCCCTGGCTAGACTCACTAAAGAAAAAAGAGAAAGGACACAAATAAACAAAATCAGGGATGAAAGAGGGGAAATGATGACAGACAATGCAGATATACAAAGGATCATACGAGAATACTATGAAAAAGTATATAACACCAAATGTATTAAACTAGAAGAAATGGACCAGTACTTAGAAAAATACAACCTTCCTAGACTGAATCAAGAAGAACTGAAAAATCCGAATAGACTGATCAGCAGTATGCAAACTGAAACAATCATCAAAAACCTACAAAAAAGTAAAAGTCTAGGACCAGATGGCTTCACCAGTGAATTCTACCAAACATTCAAAGAAGATTTAACACCTACTCTCCTCAAACTCTTACAAAAAAAAAAAAATCAAAGAGGAGGCAACACTTCACAACTCATTTTATGAGGCCGATATCACCCTGATACCAAAACCTGGTAAAGACAACACAAAAAAGAAAACTACAGACCAATATCTCTCATGAACACAGAACCAAAAATCTTAAATAAGATACTAGCAAACCGATACAGGAACATATTAAAAAGATTATACATCACGATCAAGTGGACTTCACCCCAGGGGCACAAGAATGGTTCAACACATGCAAATTGAATAATGTGATACACCACATAAACAAATGAAAAAATAAGAATCATATGATCATATCAATAGATGCAGAAAAAGCCTTCGACCAAATACAGCATCCATTTATGATCAAAACACTTAACAAATCGGTATAGAAGGAAAGTACCTTAACATAATAAAGGCCATCTATGACAAACCCTCAGCCAACATTATACTTAACGGTGAAAAACTAAAACCCTTTCCTCTAAGATCAGGATCAAAGCAAGGCTGTCCACTATTGCCACTGTTATTCACTAGGAAATAGGAAATGAAGACGTCAAACTGTCACAATTTGTGGATGACATGATTCTCTATATAGAAAACCCTAAAGACTCCACAAGAACACTACTAGAAACAATAAGCAAATACAGTAAAGTCTCTGGATACAAAATCAACGTTCAAAAATCCATAGCATTCCTAAACTCTAACAACAAAGTGTCAGAAAAAGTAGTGGAAAAAATAATTCCTTTTGTAATTGCAACAAAAAGAATAAAATACCTAGGAATAAATCTAATGAAAATGTGAAGGGCCTATATAATGAAAATTATAAGACCCTATTAAAAGAAATAGAAGAATATACAAAGATATGAAAAGATATTCCATGTTCTTGGATTAGAAGAATCAATATAGATAAAATGGCCACATTATCACACATTATTACACAGATTTAATGCCGTCCCCACCAAAATTCCATCAGCATTTTTTTAAGAAATGGAACAAAAAATTATCGGGTTTGTATGGAAGCACAAAAGACTCTGAATTGCCAAAGCCATCCTAAGAAAATGATCAAGGCTGGAGGCATCACTCTGCTTGACTTCGAATTATACTACAAAGTGACCATAATCAAACGGCATGGTATTGGCAGCAAAATAGACACAGAGATCAGTGGAACAGAGTTGAGAGTCCAGAAGTAAACCCATGTTTATATAGGCAAACAATTCTCGACAAAAAAAGCCAAAAGCACAGTGGAGTTAGGAAAGCCTGTTCAATAAATGGTGCTGGGAAAACTGGAAAGCCATCTGCAAAAGAATGAAACTAGACTGTTGTCTATCACCACACACCAAAATTAACTCAAAATCGATTAAGGACCTGAATATAAGTCCTGAAACAATAAAATGCATAGAACGAAACATAGGAACGAAACTCAAGGACCTTGGACTTAAATATGATTTTATGAATTTGACCTCAAAGGCAAGAGAAGTAAAAGCAAAAATAAATGAATGGGACTACATCAAACTAAAAAGCTTCTGCTCAGCAAAAGAAACCATCAACAAGGTAGAGAGACAACCATCTGAATGGGAAAAGATATTTTCAAGGAATGCTTCTGATAAGGGTGTCATATCCGAAATATACAAAGAATGCATACAACTCTATAACAACAAAAAAACAAATGATCCAATCAAAAAATGGGCAGAAGACCTGAAAAGACACTTCTCTCAAGAAGGCATACAAATAGCCTACAAACATATGCAAAGATGCTCAACATCGCTAGCTATTAGGGAAATGCAAATCAAAACAACTATGAGATACCTTCTTACACCTGTTAGAATAGCTGTAATCAACAGGACAAGTAATAACAAATGTTGGAGAGGATGCAGAGAAAAAGGGACCCACATACACTGCTGGTGGGACTGTAAATTGGTACAGCCGCTATGGAGAGCAGTATGGAGGTTCCTCAAAAAACTATGAATTGATCTACCATATGATCCAGCAATCCCTCTATTGGGTATTTACCCCAAAGACTTAGAAAATCATATCCATAAAGATATTTGCACACCAATATTCACAGCAGCATTATTCACGGTGGCCAAGACATGAAAGCAACTGAAATGTCCTACGATAGATGATTGGATAAAGAAGCTGTGATACATATATACAATGGATTATTACTCAAGCTTAAGAAGAGATGAAATACTGCCATTTGTGACAACATGGATGGACCTCAAGATAATCATGCTAACTAAGCGAAATAAGCCAGACAGACAAAGTTGAAAATCACATGGTATCACTTATATGTGGGATATAAACCTAAAAGAAGAAATGAGCAAGACAAACAAACAGAGACTCATGGACATGGACTATAGAGTAGTGGTTACCAGAGAGGAGGAGGAGGGAGAAGTAGGGCGGTCGGGGTAAAAAGGGTCAAATATGTGGTGACAGAAAGAAATCTAACTGTGATAAGTGAACACACAGTGTAAATATATATATATGCCTTACTGTTAAAGTGTACAGATAAAACTTACTGGATTTTGTTAACCAATGTCACCATAAAAATCAATTAATTAATTTAAAAAATATGTGGTGACAGAAAGAAATCTAACTATGGGAGGTGAACACAAAATGTAAATATATATATGTGCCTTACTATTAAAATGTTCAGCTGAAACTTACTGGATTTCGTTAACCAATGTCACCATAAAAAAAAATTAATTAATTAATTAAAAAAATACAACATGAAATCTAATCTCTGATCAAATTTCTAAGTGTACAATACATTATTGTTGACTATAAAGCAGCATTGTACAGCTGACTTCTGAGGCTTGTTCATCCTGTTTGACTAAAACTTTATGCCTATTGATTAGTAGCTCTCCTTTGACAATCACTCTTTAATTTTATGAATTTGAATATTTTAGATACCTCAAATGAGTGTAATAATGCAGTATTTCTCTTTCTGTGACTGAAAAATTTCACTTAGCATAATGTCCTCAAGGTGCCTCCATATTGTTGCATGTTGCAGAATTTCTTTCTTTTTAAAGACTGAATAGAATCAGCTTACCTAACACATTAACTCTGCCCTAGTGATTCCCTGAGACCCTGCCCCGCACAACTTGTGTTTCCACCCAAGCCACTTCCAGTAGCTTTTCCATAGAAATGGCCTGTCTTGACTCATACTGCTGACCTCTCTAAAATCCCTCAAAGATTAGCAAATCTCAAATAAGCAGCATCTAGCCTCGGCGTGCCTTGTACCTCTTGCTAACCAGACCCAAGCCCGGCACTAGCAGCAGCCGACCTTGGTTCACTGCTTAGCCTCTCCCAGGAACCTCCAAGCCCAGCACAAGTGGCAACTATCTGCAGACCACTGTGTTGCTCATACCAAGTGGCCCTGGGCAGGAAACAGGCAGGAGCTGACCTTGGCTGCACTAGAAACACTCCCAAAAGGCCCCAGAACCAACATACCCAGTGGCCAACTTTAGACCACACCAGAGCACCACCCATCCACCTCCACAAATGGCACACCCAAAGGGAAGGCTCAGCAGGCACCAGAGCCCCACTGAAATGAATCTTGTGCCATAGGGTCAACCCCTGCACAACAGCGCCTCCACTGTAGTAATGCCCAGTCCTCACAAACAATCAGTTTGAAGGTCAATCGTTCCCATTGATGTACAAACAGCAAACAAGGCTCAACTACAATCAAGGGGCATATAAAACCCACACAAGAGACACACCTGGAGCACCTGGCTCAGGTAACCAGGGAGACTATGCCACTGGGCCCCCCAGGACATCTACTACATAAGTCCACCCTACTAAGACCAGGAGACATAGCAGCTCTATCTAATACATAGAGACAAACACATAGAGGCAACAAAAATGAGAATACAAAGAAATATGTCCCAAATGAAGGAACGGGACAAAAGTCCAGAAAAAGAACTAAGCAAAATGGAGACAAGCAATCAATCTGATACAGAGTACAAAACACTAATTATAAGGATGCTCAATGATCTCAATGAGAGCTTCAACAAAGACATAGAAAATATTAAAAACAGTCAGAAATGAAGAATATAATAACTGAAACAAATAATACATTAGAGAAAATCAACAGTAGATTAGATAGTGCAGAAGGTCAAATCAGTGATTTGGAAGATAAGGTATCAGAAAATACCCAATCAGAACAGCAACAAGAAAAAAGAACCCAAAAAGCATGGGGATAGTTTAAGGGGCTTCTGGGGCAACATCAAGTGTACTAACATTCACAGCACAGGGGTTCCAGAAGGAGAAGAGAGAGAACAAGGAATCAAAAACCTATTTCAAGAAAAAAGTGACTGAAAATTTCCCTAACCTGGCAAAAGAAATAGACATACAAGACAGGAAACTCAGAGAGTCTCAAACAAGATGAACCCAAAGATCCCCACACCAAGACACATCATCATTAAAATGCCAAAGGTTAAAAACAGAAATAATCTTAAAAGAAGCAAAAGAAAAGCAATTCGTTACTACAAGGGAGCTCCCATAAGTCTGTCAGCTGATTTCTTAGCAGAAACTTTGCAGGCCAGAAGGGATTGGCAGGAAATAATCAAAGTGCTGAAAAGCAAGGACCTACAACCAAGGTTACCTTACCCAGCAGAGCTATCATTTAGAATAGAAGGGCAGATAAAGTGCTTCCCAGACAGGAGAATGCTAAAGGAGTTCATCACCATCAAAGCTGTATAACAAGAAATGTTAGAGGGACTTCTTTAAAAAGATAAAAGACGATAAAAAATATGAATAATAAAATAGCAGTAACTACATATCTGTTAACAATTGCTTTGAATGTGAATAGATTGAATGCTCCAATCAAAATGAGAAAACAAGATCCTTATATACACTGCCTACAAGAGAATCACTTCAAATTAAAAGACACACACACACTGGGGGTGAGGGGATGGAAAAGGATATTTCATGAAAATGAAAACAAAAAAAGGCTGAGGTGGAAATACTTGTATCATACAAAATAGGCTTTAAAACAAAGGCTATAACAAGAGACAAAGACCTAGTAATTCCACTTCTGGGTTTTTTTTCTGAAGAAACCCAAAACACTACTTCAAAGGGACAGTACACCCATATGTCCATTGCAGCATGATTTACAATAGCCAAGATATGGAGGCAACCTGGGTATCCATCAATGAATGAATGGATAAAGAAGAGGTGGTACATATATAAAGTAGAATATTACTCAGCCACAATAAAAAGAAGAAATCTTGCTATCTGCAATGACATGGATAGACCTAGAGGGTATTGTGCTGAGTGGAGTAAATCAGACAGAGAAAGGCAAATGCTGTATAATTTCACTTATATGCGGGATCTAAGAACAAAATAAACAAATGAACAAAATAGACATAGGATGTAAAATATAGCATAGGAAATATGGTCAATAATATTGTGATAACTATGTACGGTGTCAGATGGGTACTAGATTTATTCAGTTGATCACTTTGTAAGTTATAGAAATGTCTAATCACTATGATGCATACCTAAAACTAAAATAATATTGTATGTTAACTATAATTGAAAAATTAAAAACTATTTTTCAAAGATTTGAAGGTAGCATAAATAACAACAAAAACAAAGGTAAATAGTATTCCATTTCATATATATATTTTCTTTATTCCTTCATCTGTTGATAGACATTTAGTTTGTTTCCACATCTTGGCTATTGTAAATAGTGCTGCAATGAACATAAGAGTGCTAATATCTCTTTGAGATACCGATTTCTATTCTTCTGGTTAAATAACTAGAAATGGGATTGATGGATTGGGATAGTTCTATTTTTAAAAATTTTAAGAATCTCCATACCGTTTTCTCTAGTGACTGCACCATTTTTCATTCCCAATAACAGTGTACAAGGGTTCTAATTTCTCCATATTTTTGCAACTGTTGTCTTTTGTTGTTTTGATAAGTCATTCTGACAGGTGTCAATACCTGTTGGAAAGACTACCTTTGCTCCATTGTATTACCTTTGCTCTTTTGTCAAAAATTAGTTGATTATATTTATAGAGGTCTATTTTAGGGCTCTCTCTTTTGTTCCATTAATTTATTTGTCTTTTCTTTTGCCAGTGCCATGCTGTCTTAATTACTGTAGCTTTACAGTGAGTCTTAAAGTCGGGAAGTGTCAGTCCTCTAACTCTATGTTTCTCCTTCAATGTTGTATTGGCTATTCAGGATCTTTTGCTTCTCCATTATGTATTTTAGAATCAGTTTGTTGATTTTTACAAAGTAACTTGCTGTGATTTCTTTGCCTGATTTTGATATCAGGTTCAGGGTAATGCTGAACTCATAGATTATATTGGGAAGTGTTCCCTCTTTGTGGTAGGCAGAATTCTAAGATGACCTCCAAGATTCCCAGCACCTGGTGTTCACATACCTTCTTCTAGTTGTTTAATTAAACATGAATCTAATTACTGCTGTGAAGAGATTCTTCAGATGTAATTAAGGTCCAAAATCAGAAGTACAAGAAGTATTTGACATGTCGCTGGCTTGCAGACAGAGTGGGGGCACATGGCAAAGAATGTGGTTGGCCTCTAAGAGATGAGATCAGCCCCAGCTGATAGCCAGCAAGGAGGTGGTATCCTCATCCTACAACTGCAAGGAACTGAATTTTGCCAATAATGAGAATGAGCTTGTAAGCATATTTTTCCCCGGAGCCTTCAGACAAGAAGTTAGCCTAGCCAACACCTTGATTTCAGCCTTATTATACCCTGAACAGAGAACTCAGTCATTCCGTGCTGGACTTCTGACCTACAAGAACTGACATAATAAAATGGATATCGATTTAAGCCACTAAGTTTGTAGTAGTTTGTTAAGCAGCAATAAAAATATAATATGTTCCTCTTTTATCTCCTGGAAGAGTTTGTGTATTACTGCTATTATTTCTTCCATAACTGTTTGGTCAAATTCACCAGTGAAGCCATGTGGACATGGGGTTTTCTTTGTGGGAAAGTTTTAAACTATGAAATAAATTTCTTTAAAAACATATGACTATTCAGGTTGTCTTTTTTTCTAGAGTACAGTTGGTAGCTTGTGTCTTTTAAGGAATGTGTCTATTTTTATCTAAATTGTCAAATTTATGAGCATAAAGCTATTTATAACATCCCTTTATTGTTATTTTAATTTCTGTAGGATAAAAGTGTTAACCTATATCTCATTCTCGATATTAATTATTTGAGTGTGTTTTCTTTTTTCCCTTATCAATCTGGCTAGAAGTTTATCAATTTTATTGATCTTCCCAAAGAGCCCGCTGTTGGTTTTTAAAATTTTCTCTATTGTTTTGTTTTCTACTTTGGTGATTTCTGCTCTTATCTTTATTTCTATTTTCTGCTAATTTTGGGTTTAATTCCCACTTTTTATTATAATTTCTTTTTCTTTTTTTAAGGCGAGGCAACCCTTGGTTGACCTCACAGATTGCAAGGACCTTGTCAGTTTACAATCTCTTTTTTAAAATTTTTTAACACCTACAGCATCTGGTCTTCCTAGATGGTCTCCCATTCAAGTACTAGCCAAGCCCGACCCAGCTTAGCTTTTGAGATCAGGGCTTTTTCAGGGTGGTGTGGCCGTAGACTATCATAATTTCTTAAGACGGAAGTTGAGGTCATCGATATGAGACAATTCTTCTTTTCTAATATAAGCATTTTTCTCACAAGAAGCCTTAATTTTACTAATTATTAGCGATAGAAACAGTACAAATTTCAAACCTAGCTGTAGTTACTGTTTTTAAACACCCCAAAAGGTCCTTGTTTTTAGATAGTTACATTGTTAATTCCATAATAGCATTTACAGTATCATTACTGTTGTTCTTCAGGGCTTGGATTGCCTTCACTCTGCACACATTTGCTTGTGACATGACCAATTTTGTGTTCTTAAGTTCCATATGTTTTTTAATTAACCTCTTTCTTGTCACTCTCCTCTTGTATAATTGGAGTCTGTGTGTTTTCTTGAATGATTGAGTCAGCTTCACCTTGAACTTTTCATTTCTCAGCAGCTGCTAGCTGTGTTTGCGGAGATAAATCCTTGATCTTGGCTTCCCCCCAATCTATGCAGATATGTGAGGCTGGGCTCTTGCAGATGTCTGTTTTTTTGATGACAAAGAGGATATTCTTAGATTTCCGGATAGTGACCCTAGTCACCCCTGTAACCAACCTCTCGAAGACCCAGATTTGACATAGACTTTCGTGCTTTCTTTTCACTCCAGCTCTGTTTTGCTTTACTGACTGATTCTTCATCCATTTCAGCTGCCAGCTGGACTTGTGTTGCTTGCCTGTGTGGAATCTTATTCCTAGAGCTCTGGCACTAATTCATCATTGTTAGATTCTATTCTAGACCCTGTCTCAGCCTAGGGCTATGGGAACTCCTGCTCTGTGACAGAGACGGTTTCTGTGGTTCACTGGGCATTTTGTACAGGAAACACAGAACCAAGATGGCGGCAAAAAGAGAGCAAGTGAGAACCTAATATACATGTTTCATGCTACAATTTCCTTCCAAGCTCTACTTTTGCTGCATTCCATAAATCTTGATACATTGTGTTTTCATTTTGTGACCTATGGTGTGCTGGCTATCGAGTGGTTGCCTCTCAACTTCAAATTCATCCTTTCTGCCTGCTCTATGGTAATGGAACATATTTTAACTATTTTTTCTTTGCCAACTGGCATTGAAGCTTTCTTAGTAGATGTGCCGGAGAGATGCTGCAAGAAGAAAAGAGGTTTCCTTCCTGATTCCTTTGTGCTTGCTTAGCAGACTCCTTCTGCATGGCTTTTTCTACCATACGACTCCTGCAGTGCTTGCAGTGCAGGTCAGCCAGTGACACTCAGTAACCAGCAGCTTTCTCCTCCCCCAAGCTCTCACCCTTAGGCAGCTTGGTAGCAAGCAGAGTGCCTCTGGATGCTGCAGCACTCACAGCTTCCCCAAGGCCTGGCTCCTATTGGGCACAGAAACCAGCAGCCCTCAATGAACAGCTTACTCCCTCCATCCAGCAGGCAGATTTCTGGCAAGTTCCATCAGTGTAGCACCATGACTTCTCTGTCATTCAGTGAACTACAGTCATACCTCTCCAACAAAATTTAGATCTCATCTCCAGGGTCATTCTATCTTAACCTAGAGGTAGTGACCACTTCTTAATTCTTTATCTTTAGAGTTCTCTTTACATCTTACTAGACAATCCCTCATTATTCCAATCCCCTGTTATATGTAATTCCTTACATCAACTTCCCCTGTTCAAATCACAGCATCATTCCTCTCTTCAGATAGAATACAGACTGACACAGAATTGTTACCAGGAGTGATCCCAAGAAATAGAACTGCAGAGATGAGTTTTGGGAATTGGTTTATTCATACCTCTGGGATTGAGCACAGTGCTTGTCAGTGCGAAATGGATGCTAGTAATCAATGGCAAGCAGCGGTATCACAATTAATCAACCTATGGTTAATTGTAATGAAGGGCCAACTGAAGTACATGCCTTGAAAGCCTCAAATGGCTGCTGCATGTCACCATTACGACAGTAATCGTAGCTCTAAAGACTGCACTTGAATGCACTTGAATACTTACAAAGAGAAAATGACAAGCTTAGGTCTATTAACATCTCAGCTCAAGTCACAGTCTAAGAAATAGAGAGCTTTCATGATGCCTAAAAGAAGCTCTTATTTTTTTTGTAGCTGCAGAGCTAATATTGCTCAAAATCAAATACAATATTTAATTGTATAGATTGTTGAATTGCAATGACAGTTGAATTCATAGTCTTAACAAGATTCTCATGTGAAATTTAGGGCACTGACTGGTAAAGAAACTTGGAATGGGGACATCTGTTTGGTCCCAGATAAAACTGACAATCTTGAACCACCAAGTTACTCTGAGTCTCCCTTACTAGTAGAAGTAGCTAGCCCTTTAGTGTCTGAGACTAACCTTTCTCTCCTTGAAAGTCCTGTGATAAAGGCACATGGTCCAGATGTCTTGAAAGGGGAATGCCCCTTCTCCTCAAGACCCGCCACAACCACTCCTATTGCCAATGGATCCAAAATTGAAGTCAAACCTCAGCATGTTCCAGGGGAACAAATGCACTCTATGACCAAGGAGGAAAGAGCTTATACACCAAAAGAATTGTAAGACTTTGCTGATATATATTGGCAGAAACAGATTCTAAGGGTGTTAGGTAAGGAGGGCAGAATATAACACTAAATTGTGCGGATTCATTGATATGGGTATACTTACTAGAGATTCTAGATTTAATGTGTCAGCACATGCAGCTGGAGGTGGCTCTAAGAGCTTATCTGGTTAGCAGGCTGAAACTGGAACTCAGTTGTGACCTACAGTTAAAGAGGCTGAGACGCCAAAGGTGTCCTAGCATGATAGGGAGGAGGGAATCCAAAGGCTTAGGATGATAGGAACATTGGAGAGGATTTATCATGTATTACCTACATACAACCCCCAACTATTTTCTATGAAAAAGCTCAGGAGACACTCCTTTTACAAAAACATTGAGAAATCCTTCAGTGAGAAGCATTTGTGGCTTTTGAGGCCCTCTGTAGCTGCCCTCCTTTATCCTTTATAGATCAGGTACAACTTAAGGAAAGAATGACTTTAAGGGGCAATTTACAGATCATCAGGGCTGCCCTTTTGATCACAAGCTCAGAGTGCAAGGGCCCTGGGCAGCGCAGTTTCAAAGGAGAGGCTACAGTCAAACTGCCTGGTGCTGCCTCACCTCGTGGGTTCTACTTTGCATCCTGCTCTGCAGCTGCCCCAGGTGCAGCTCTGGAGGGCTCTGAATGCCTCCACCTACATTTCAAAGGGCTTCTGAGCTACAGGCTCAGGACCCCAACCAGAGAGCCATGGGGCCCTAACAAAGAATCACCTGAGGGCTGGCTGAACAAAGCTTGGGGGCCTAACTCCTGTCCAGCAAAGATGTGGGGCAGGCCCATCACCCCAGTGCACTTTGTCCCAGTGTGTCCAGAAGGCAGGACCTCTGCCCCAATGGGTCTGAAGGGCAGAGCACTCAGCCAAAGATAATTATTCTTAAGCCTTAAGATTTAATGGAATTTATCCCTTGGATTTTGGACTTGCTCTGAACCTGTCACTCCTTTTTCTCCTATTTCTCTATTTTGGAATGGGAATGTCTACCCTATGCCTTCTCAGCCTTGTACTTTGAAAGCACATAACTTGCTGGAGAAAAATTTGCCTCAGGATAAATTGTACCTTGAGTCTCACACATACCTGATTGAGATGATATTTAGATGAGACTTTGGACTTTAGACTTTAGAGTTGACTTTTGGGGCTGTTAGGATGGAATGAATATATTTTGCATTTGAGAAAGACATGAATGGGGGGAGCAGGGCAGAAATACTATAGACTGAATGTGTCCTACCCAAATTTATATATTGAAACCTAATCCCCAATGTGATGGTATTTGGAGCTGGGGCCTTGGAAAGTAATTAGGTCATAAGAGTGGAGCCCTCATGAAGGAGAGTAGTGCCTTTATTTAAAAAAAAAAAAAGACTAGAGAGCTCTCTTGCCCATTCCTACATGTGAGTACACAGCTAACTACAAATGAGGAAGTGACTCCTTACCAGACACTGAATCTGTCAGTGCCTTGATCTTGGACTTTCCAGACTCTAGAACTATGAGAAATAGATGTCTGTTGTTCATAAGCCACCCAGTCTAAGATTTTCTTTTATAGTGGCCCCAACAGAGTAAGACAGGTTCCCTAGTTTCAACGAGGATGCTAGAATCCCAGAGAAGCAAAGGCCAAGTGACATCACTTAACTGCCAAAGACAAAGTGGGCACATCTAACATAAAAGGCAGCATGGATGTACAGACAAAATAGATCACGATGCCCCTAGGAATAAAATAGATAAATAGCCGACTAGAATATTGCTCAATCTATATGATAGGAAAAATTCTACATCTAGCAGCCAAAAATCTGACTCAAATTGTAACATTGGAAAGTCAGCCTCTCACTGTTTCCAGACTGATGTAAATTCACAGACCCAGAGCCCCTTGATTGAAGAGGAGCCCAGGTCCCCTTGAGAGAAAGGAGCCTGCACCATTGCCATAAATACATGCCATAAATCTTCCGTCAAGCCTTCCCTCAAAGGGACCTGTGGCCATTTAGCAGTGAGTGCACATTGGGAAAAAGGAAATACCCAGACTTTATGAGGACTACTAGATACTGGCTCTGAATTGACACTAATTCCTGGGAGCCCAAATTCTACCGCGGCCCAGCAGTAAAAAAGTCAGCGCTTTACAGTGGTCAGGTGGTAGAGTCTTAGCTCAGATCCGATTCCCATTGAGCCCAGTTGGTCTAGTAACCCACCTTGCAGTTATTTCCCCAGTTCTTGAATTTACCATTGGAATAAACATACTTAGAAACTGGCATAATCCCCACATCAGCTTGCTAATAATGATAAGGGCCGGCATGGTAAGAAGAGCTAAGTAGAAGTGAACTTCTACTCCCTTCAAAGTAAGTAAACCAAAAGTGATGACCCATCCCTAGGGAAATGCAGAGATTAATAGACCATAAAAGACTTTAAAGAAGCTGGAGTTGGTGACACTTATCGCATCTCCGTTTAACTCACCAGTTTAGCCTATGCAGAAGTCAAATGCGTTTTGGATAATGTCTATGAACTATTAAAAATTTAATCAGCTGGTAACTCCAATTGTAGCTGCTCTTCCAGATAAAGTATCTTTACTGAAACAAGTCAATATAACCCTCGGAACTTAGTATGCAGGTATTGGCCTGGCTCATGACTTTTTCTCCACACCAATTTTCAAGGACTACCAGAAACCATTGGTTTTTATCTGGCAAGAACAGCAGTATATCCTCGAACTGTTGCCTCAGGGCTATGTCAAATCTACTGGTCTCTGCTGTAATACAGTCTGCAAATATTGTGAACATGTTGACACTCAACCAAACATCACACTGGGCTACTACATTGATGACATGCTGATTGGATCTGGTAAGCAGGAAGTAGTAAGTACTTTAGATGAGTTAGAATGAAAGGGTTGATGTGATGGTTAATTTTATGTGTCACCTTGGCTTGGTTGGTGCCCAGATATTTGGTCAAACATTAATCTAGATGTTTCTCTGAAGGTGTTTTTTGGGATGAGGTTAACATTTAAATCTGAGGACTTTGAGGAAAGCATACAACTTCCATAATGTGTGGGCCTCGTCCAATCAACTGAAGGCTTTCAGAGAACAAAGACTAACCTCCCCTGAGCAAGAAGGAATTCTGCCAGCAGATGGCGTTCAAACTTGACTTTCAACATCAGCTCCACCCTGGGCCCCCAGCCTGTCAGCCCACCTTGCAGATTTCAGACTTGCTAGCTTCCATAATCATGTGAGTCAATTACTTAAAATAAATCTTTCTCTATTTTTTTCTATCTTATTCATTCTGTTTCTCTGGGGAACCTTGACAAATACAGTTGGATATAAACCCCACAAAAATTCAGAGGCCTACCAGCTCAATGAAGTTTCTAGGAGTTAAACAGTCTAGAACATGTTAAAATATTCCCTCCAAGGTGAAAGATAAGTTGCTACACTTCACACTTCCTAGCAAAAGCAAAGAGGTATAACCCATTGTGCTATGGCCTGAATGTTTGTGTCCCCCACCCCCCGCCACAATTCATATGTTAAAATCTTAATGCCCAATGTATTAGGAGGTGCTTTGTAATGCACTCAGGTCATGATCCCTCATGAATGGGATTGGTGCTCTTATAAACGAGACCCCACAGAGCTCCCTAATCCCTTCCAGAGGTGAGGACAAAGAGAAAACGGGACCAATCAATTAGGAAGTGGGCCCTCGCTAGACACCAAAATCTGACAGCACTGTGATCTTGGATTTCCAGCCTCCAAAACTGTGAGAAATAGTTATTTGTTGTTTATAAGTTGCCCAGTCTGTGCTATTTTATATAGCAGCCCCAACAGACTAAGACAATTTGATAGACTTCTTTGGATTTTGGAAACAACATTCAAGTGTACTACTTTGAAACCATCTATAGAGTTGCCCACAAGGTTTCCACTTTGTTGAAACTCTGCCATTCAGACTGCAGTAAAAGTTGCTTTTGAACTTAGACCTTAAAATCCAGCGTATCTATGCAAAGTGTCTATGACAAATAAGAATGCTGTGTTAAGTTTCTGACAAGAACCAATGAGAGAATCATAGTGTCAGCCTCTAGGATTTTAGAGCAAGTCTGCATCTTCTTTTGCAGATAACTATTCTTTTTTTAAAAAAAAAATTATTGAGATATAACTGACACACAATATTATATTAGCAGCAGGTTGTAGTGTAAGCCCTGACAGTTGGGGTCTTTTCCTCTTTTGTAATGCAGGTGCCTGATTTAAGATTTGATTGCCAAGGCATCCATTTCAAAGAGGGATCCACTTCAAAGACAGCTATCTCCAATAAACACAATGCCAGTCACAGGACTAAATAAAGAGCCAGGTGCCTCCCTCCGCCCCCCACTGAGGCTCCTTTGTTTTACAGATCTTGGTTGATTTCAATAGCTGACCATTTGAGCGACTTGTTTGTTTTCTCTTACTGCGTTTTAAATGTCTGCTTATGTTTTAAATTCCCCAATAAAGAGTGAGTCCACAAAACCCTGGGGCCTCACAGCAACCCCAATACAAAGAGAACCTCAGCACCAGTATGCTTCTTCTCTCCCTCTCCCCTCTTCTCCTCCTTCCCCGCCAGATAGTGCCGTGTGGTCTCAGGTGTGCTGTGTCATTTCCAGGTCTTCTGAGTGACAAACCTGCATCTTTTCAGTTTCCTGACGGCTACTGCTGAAGAGCATTTTGCAATCATAATAAGAACCACAAAAGTCTGTCCAGACAAAATATTGGTTACTTATAGGCTGAGACCAGTACAAAACACTAGTGTACAACAATGTTTGTACATGTACTGAAATAATCACCACAATTGGTCTAGTTAACATCATCACCATCGTTACCGAATTTTTTTCTTATGATGAAGAGTTCGTTAAGGTCTACTTTCTTAGCAACTGTCATATATACAATACAACATTATTAACTATAGTCACCATGTTGTACTTTACATCCCCATGACTTATTTATTTCATAACTGGAAGTTTGTACCTTTCGACCACCTTCGCCCATTTTGCCTACACCTCATCACCTCCTGCCTCTGGAGACCGCCAATACTATTTTCCTTTTGAGAAACAGCTTCTGCCTTCCTACTGGGCCTTGGCAGAGACCAAATACCTAATCATACGGCCTGAAATTTCCATCATCTTGTCAGACCCCCATAACCACAAGATTAGGCACACATAGCAGCAATCTATTATCAAATGAAAATGACAAAGAAGAGACCAAGTTGGGTAGGTCTGGGAGGTACAGTAAGTTACATGAGCAGGTGGATCAGACTCTTTGCTGCAGGACAGGGCAAATTCCCCCAAGTGAAGGAACTCGAGCACTGCACCAAGAGAGTTTTTGCTGAGCCCAAGAAAGAATTCAAATGCTCACCAAAGTTAAAGTCAAAAGGAATAGAGAAGGGAAAAAGCAAAGACAAGAGAAAGCAAACACAAAAATCCGAAAGACAAGAAAAAAAGCTCCTATGGGGAATCCAGTTTCTATAACATTCTTAGCTTCTATGAATTACAACTTAAAGACTTTGTTTACTCATTTCCTTTGATATGGGCATACAGTGAGAAACGATAAGAGTATGTAGCTTTAAAAGTAAGAATATGTAGCATGAAAGGCCTGCTGGCAATTCCCAGCCTTTGATCTATAGGTTCCCCATGATTTTAGCCACAAGGAATGAATGGTTTTATTTTGAGTAGGGCGGTAACTTAAAGACTCTGTTTTCCCTTCACGGTGTGAGGAAATGGTTTGTTAGCAAATCCCAGCAGAAATCTTCCTCTGTTCCGCAGGTGTCCTGTGTGGTCTGGCTGTGGGCTGATTAGCATATCGCAGTCTCTGAATATAGCTTGATTTAACACTTTAGTTCCCTGCCTTCTCCCCACATTACTTCCCTCTCAGAGATTTTATTTCCTTATTCTAAGGGGATGTTGAGAGACAAAGGTCTGTCTTCTATAACTTCTTCAAAACTGATGTAGAGCTGTAGTCCCTGCCTGCGGGGAATCAAAATCTCTGGAAAGCCTATTCTAAGGGCCCTGGAGGCAGAGAACGTGGGGTTGTTACAACATTCATAAATGGAAGGAAGCCTTGCAGCCTAGAAGATAGAAATTTAGCAAAAAGATTGAAAAGACAAAGATCAAAAATTAATAGTAGTGGTAATTGACAATTGAAGTTATTTTCCCATGGCAGTTTGTTAATTTAATTTAAGGTAAAGATATATAGTGAAATGCAATTGCATTGTTTTGAAGAGAGAGTAGTGGCATAGACACCAGGCTAAAAGAATAATAACCAGGAAAGTCCCCTGACCCTGGGTACATGTGGATTTATCTATTTTCCAGAATAAGAGCTTAAGATCTTCTTCCATGGATTCATGAGAGTAGGTCGCAATTCCTGTTCCGTTTTCTGGTGGAACCTGTGGGGACTCATAAAAAACAAGTTTAATTAGGCACAGACGTACTCTGCTGTTGATTCCTTGTAATTTGACAGCAGTCGGGGAACTTAATAATACTTGGTAGAGTCCTTTCCCTTTGGGTCGAAGTTGGCTCTCTGGGGACCCTTCATTCCCAGTTTTTAATAAGACATGATCTCCTAGTTGTATTGGAGAGGACGAAATAAAATGTTATTACCATATTTTTGAAGCGCCTTTTGAACTTGACCTAGATTAGTAATATGAGATACCATCTATTGAACTTCTTCATTAAAATATAGGTCTGAAGTTAAGAAGGGCTTTCCATAAGCCCTTCAAAAGAGCTTAGCCTCAGCGGGTCCTTTGGGGCTATCGGAACTCTTAGCAGTGCAATACTTAAAACAGTTACCCATATCTCAGGGTTTTTTTTGTTTTGTTTTGTTTTGTTTTGTTTTGGCAAAGTTTTTGGCTAGTGTTTTCTTAAGGACATGGTTAGCTTCTTCTATTTTGCCTGAGGATTGGGACCTCCAGGAAGATTGAAGGCTATACTTAACCCCTAAAGCAGAAGCTACCTGCTGGGTTATTTTAGCAGTGAAAAGAAAGAAGGCCCATCGTCACTTTGTAGGCTCCTGAATAGCCCAAATCTAGGGATGAATTTAAGAATTTAGAAACTTCTAAAGCTTTTTCTGTCCAGACAGGGCAAGCTTCTATCCATCTAGTAAAAATATTAACTAATACTAATAAGTATTTCAACCCTTTGCAAGTCAGCATTTGAGTGAAATTCATTTGGCAGTCCTCCCCAGGGAATGATCCCCTGTGCTGTACCAGCTTTAACAAAGGAGGAGGGATGGGATGGCTCCCTGGGTCGTTGCGAGCACAGACTTTACAAACTTGTATCTTCTTTAGTGGTTTGAAATAATCCCTTTCCAATGAAGATTCGGGAAACTAGCTTATATAAGGAGTCTCAGCCTAAATGAGAAGATTCATGTAAATGTTTAATGACTTTCCATTGTTCAGCTTTTGTCCTGTAAACCATCCCAATAGGTAGAGAATGAGGTTTCTCTGTTTTTCCCATGTGTCTTCTTTCCAAAGTATAATTAGGTATGTAGTTGGGGCTTGGGTCTCTGGTATGAGGACTGCTTGGATAGAGGGATTCGTTTTTGCTGCAGTTTTGGCTGTTCTATCTGCTAGATTGTTCCCTTGATTATATCTGAATCCCCCTTTTGGTGTCCCCTACAGTGAATGACTGCTATTTCTCGAGGTTCATTCACTGCTTCTAAGAGCCGTAGAATTTTAATTTTGTGTTGAATCGGGGAGTTCTTTGCAGTAAGGAGGCCTCATTCTTTCCAAACAGCAGCACGTGCATGGAGTACCATAAATCTATATTTCGAGTGTAAATATTCAACCCGAATCCCTTTCCCAATTGTAATGCCCTAATTAAGCCTATAAATTCTGCTTTTTGAGCAGAGGTATTAGCTAGTAGAGATTAGCCTCAATGACATCAGATAAGCTTACAATTTGCATGTCCAGCCTTCCTGAGCCCTTTATCTATAAAACTACTAATATCTGTGAACCAATCAGTATCTGGATCGAGTTCATCTTTTCATCAAGTCTGCTTGAGTAAGTTCGTTCTATAGTCTCAACGCAGTGGTGGAGAGGGGGTCTTTAAATCAGGATCAGGCATCAGAGTGGCGGGGTTTAGCATTTGACAGACTTTGAGAATGACGTTAGGAGTATCTAAGTAGAGGGCTTGATATTTTAATAGGCGCCCTCGCATTAACCATTGATAGCCCTTTGTCTCTAAGACACTTTGTACTTGATAGGGGGTTAACACCTCAAGATGCTGTCCTAAAGTAAGTTTAGAAACTTCTACTAACAGGGCAGCAGTGGCTGCCACAACCCATAAGCAACTGGACCAGCCTAAAGTTACTGGATCTAATTGTTTTGAAAAATAGGCAATTGGTCTTGTAATGTCCCCCAGCTTTTGAGTTAGTAGTCCCAAAGCTATCCCTTGTTTTTCGGCTATATAAAGAGTAAATGACTTTTCTAAATTGGGAACCCCTAATGCAGGAGCTGTTCCCAACTTTTATTTTAGGGTGTTGAAAACGGCTTCACATGACCCGTTCCAAAGTAGGAGCTCAGTATAAGGACCTTTTATGGCTTCATATAAATTTTTAGCTATAAGATATCCAATTATCTTAAAATCGAGTATCCATATTCTGCAAAACCCAGCCATACCTAAAAAGGTTCTTAACTGTTTGGTCGTCTGGGGGTGATTTTATTGCTAATATAGCTTCCTTTCATTTGGGAGCCAAAGCCCAGTCTCCCAGTGTTAAAATATACCCCAGGTATTTAACTTTCTGGAGGGAAGTTTGTGCCTTTTGCTGAGATATCTGGTATTCCTGTTTTCTTAAGAAATTTAAAACTTGGATAGTATTAGAATCATAACTTTCTTTTGCTGGGCTTGTTATTAAGAAATCGTCTACATATTGAAGAAGAGAAGCATCTGTTGATTTTAAATTCCTAAGTTCCTGGGCCAGAGCATTCCCAAACAAATGGGGGCTACCCTAGAAACCTTGGGGTAGGACTGTCCAAGTGTATTAAGAGCTTTATGCATGTCGAGATTAGTCCATTCAAATGGAAATAAATTTTGGCTATCAGGGTGTACAGGGATGCAGAAAAAAAAAAGCATCTTTAAGATCTAAAACTGTAAACCTATGGGCATTGTCTGGAAATTGAGTCAGAAGGGTGTAGGGACTGAGTTTGATCGGATGAATTGAGACTACAGCCTCGTTTATTGCCCTCAAATCTTGGACAAGTCTGTATTCCCTGTCAGGCTTTTTTATTGGCAGAATAGGGGTATTACAAGGTGACTGGCAAGGCTTTAGCAGTCCATATGTTAAGAATTTTTCCACTACTAGTTGTAAACCCTGTTGTGCCTAGATCGTGAGTGGATACTGTTTTTTTTTGTGTGGATAATTAATATTAGGTTTTAGTTTTATTTTAATAAGAATGACATTAATAGCTCTTCCAGGGACTTCTGTGGCCCAGACTCTAAGATCAACTTGTGAACTAATATTGGAGGGTATCGATTGTACAGGAATAAGCATCCTGAAATGTGGACTAATAAATTCGGTTGAGGAGTGCCAAAGTGAATAGTGGCATGCATTAGTAATGTCATTCTAATAGAAGGATTGGACATTGAGGTATAAATAAAAATTGGTGGGCAAGCACAAGGTCCCCTAGTAGGCAATTTATGGGGTTGTAAACCTTTTGATTTGGGGATGGCCATCAACTCCAGTAATTAAATATGTTTGTGAGGACAATGGCCAAGAAAATCTTGGGTTAGAACATAGTAAGGGGCCCCTGTATCAAGTAAGAATTCAACATTCTTACCTGCCACAGCAAGGGTCACCTGAGGCTCGTCAGTGGAGATGGAAAGTTGTTCTACAGGAGCTGGTGAATGCCTCTGTTAGTCACTGCTCCTTTCTGCCATTATTGGCTTGGGAGTCCCCAGCTCCTTTCGGAGTTGAGGACAGTTCCTCCACCAGTAGCCCTCCTGTTTGCACAGGGGAAAAGGCCCAGGGGATCCTCTTTGGTGTCGTAGCTGAGGGCAGTCCTTTCTCCAGTGCCTTTCCAGCCCACACTGGTTGCAGCCGTTATTACCGCAAGCCTTATGAGTGAGGGGTGCTGATTGTCCCTTCATGTTATAATCGGATGTTTTATATCCAAGATGAGGGTTTCCCTGAGGTGGCAGGGGACTCATAGCTTCAGCTATCATATGAGCCTTTGTCTATTTTTTTGGCTCTTTTCCACTTCCTTTGCTCTATCCCAATTATTATCGACAGCAAAAGCTATGTCCAAAAGTTGGTTCATAGGGGTTTGGGGTCCTAGAGCAGACTTTCGTAATTTTCTCCTTGCATCAGGAGCCTAGTGGGAGATAAAATGGACCCCTAATAATATTTGTCACTCCAGTGTTGTGGGTTCTGCGTTGGTATGTTTTCTAAGGGCTTCCATTAGACAGGCAGGGTTTTCATCATTCCCTTAGATGACCTCTCAGATTTTCTCATATTTAACAGGCTTAATAATACATTTTTTCATTTCCTCTATGATGCATGTTATCATATGGTTTCTGCATTCTAGATCCTGAGTCCTCTACTGGTAATTCCACTGAGGGTCCTGGTCCGGGACCGCATTCCCTCCTGTTTGGTAAGCATCATGGTCCTCATTGCAGGTAGCAATGCTGTCGGCATGACCCCTAGCTGTTCCAATAATTCTGGTTCTCTTCTACAGTACAACATATGGATAATAAAATGTGTAAATCTTACCAGATTAAGTCACAAGTTATAGTAAGTTTTTCAATTCATCAGTAAATTTGCTAGGATCTTCAGAGAATCTGCCAAATTTTTCTTTCTGTAAAGCTAAGTCTGGTACAGAAAATGGAAAATGTACTCTTGTTATTCCCCCCTTGGCATTTACAACTTCCATGAGGGGGCATATCGTATCATGGGAAGGCTGATATGGGGCATCATTTCATTTTTTTTTACACTTAAATACATATAAACTGTATTAAAAATAGGTTACAAGTGAAATACAGTAGAAATGGAAAACTACAGCAGTTTTGATGTTTTTTTCCCCATAGTAATTCACAGCTGTGAAAAGCACTGTCACACTATTCACATTTCACCTACCATCCCAGGATGGCCAAATCCACTTGTTGATGAGTTTGACAACCATACATACAAATATCCCTGTCCGTAGATATTTACATGTCTTTGCATGTACTTATGCGTATTTTTTTCCTATATATTAACAGAATAGTAGTTCATCTGCATCGTTTTCTTTAAAGAAAAGTGTATGGGGCACCATTTCAGAGGGTGCTAGCAGGGGTGGTTTCGGTAGAGTAGGTGGGGTCTCTGAGGAACTCGGCCCACCTCGGAAATGCGAATGTGAAAAAGGAGGAGTTGATTCCTGATCTGGGGGTCTTTGGGGGAAGGGATCTTATTATTGGGTCATCTAAAAAGTCTGAATCTTGAAGGCATTCCAGTGATTTAGTCTCAATACGGACTAGGCACATTCTACAACTGTTTCGGAGGTCTGGGTCTTGGTGAAGGAGCATAAAGGCCTGTACATGAAGGATTTCTCCCCACTTTTCCTGTCTCTTGCAAGGAAGCTCTAATTGTAGGATAGTATTAAAGTTTAGAGCCAAGGTCCCCAAACCCCTGGGCACAGCAGGAGGTTAGCAGCAGGCAAGCGAGCAAAGCTTCATTTGTCATTGCAGCTACTCCCGGGCGCTAGCATCACCACCTCAGATCATCAGGCATTAGATCCTCGTAGGAGCACCAGTCCCTGGTGCCCAAAAGGTTGGGGACCACTGGTTTACAGAACTGTTTACAGGCCAAACTTCTTGGTTCCCAAGTCTATATTGTGGCTAAACAGAATAGCAGAAAAATATGAGTTTTATCCTTTTAAGATTACCTAATTTGAATTGCTTCCAATTATTTAAGCTGCACCCTAATGGCGAGTCCTTTGGCATGCTTGGTCCCCCTCCCGTGCTTAGTTAGCAGAGTATGAAAACACAGTTTTGTTTTGTTTTTTTGAAATGAGCAGAATGTAGATTCTTTGACTTGTTGTCTTCCTAGGCACGCTGTCATTTCAAAAAGGAAAGATGGGCAGCTGTATCAAGAGACTGGAAAGTAGGAGAGCAGGACGGTGAACGAGAAGTTTCTAGCAAACAAGTAATGTAAAAGTGGTGGCTAGGAAGTTCAAGGGAGAGATTGCAAAATGGGTGTTTAAGAAAGCATCGTTGGGACCTGTAGTGTCAGCCTAAATCCTTTTCTTCCAACAAATGTCACAAAAGCTCAATATGTGATTCAGGACGTACAATACGGACAAGCCAAAGAAAAAATTGCTGCTGCTCCCAAAACCTTTGGGAAGAAAATGGGACTAGTGGTTGGTGAAAAACAAATCAAGAATAGTGAGCTATTCAGGTTGCTCTCCTAAAGAGATAGAGGTCTGAAACTTTAAATCTCTCCTCTACAAATTGATACGGTGACAATAATAGAGAAGGAGGAGATGGAGGTGATCTAACCTTTTCCAATAGGAGCAGTTTAAACAATGGAAGATAAGCCCCCCTACCAGACGATAATCTTGGGACTCCTCAGGGAAAATAAAATACTGAATATTTGGTCTAATAAACTTTGGAGAATGATAACAGTAGTTTGTGCATAGCAGAATGAAAATTGACAATTAGTACAAGGAAGACAGTAACGCGGAAAAAAAATAAAAACAAGAAAATCAGATCTAAAGGCTAAGTTAAGAATTCTGGGGTCAAATATGTGGCGACCCAAAGAAATCCAACTATGGGAGGTGAATACACAGTGTAAATATATATCTATATGTCTGTATATCTATATCTATAACGGCCTTACTGTTAAAGTGCACAATTGAAACTTACTGGATTTCGTTAACCAATGTCACCATAAAATTAATTAATTAATTAATTGATTAAAAAGAGAATTGTGGGAGAGTCCAGGGCGAAGGTGGGCTGCCAAGGAGGCAGGAGAATTGCTTTCCTGGTTGGAAATTGAACCTGGGATCGTGGGTGAAAATGCTGAACCTTAACCCCGAGACTACTAGGGTCGAATTGCTGGTTCTGCTGGCTGAATCTGAAAGCCGTTCCTGCACCGTCGGAGAGGCCTACGCGCACCACTGCATCTGAGGCGGCACCTGAAACTGGGCACGTCTCCATCCCTCTTGTCGGGTTCCTTCCGGCATGAGCTGGCAAGTTTGTGCACCCCCCAGGAAAGTGAAAGGGACGGGGAGAGGGAGCACCATCGGGTCCGCCAGCGGGGGGAGCCCGCGCTTGCCATAGACTTGAAGCGGCCTCGGATCCGCTGATGAAGAGGTGGATGTGCCAGTTCTGCGGGTGCGTAAGCTCAACTTCTGTGGGCTCACTCGATCCGCTAGAAAAAAAACGTGCCCATGGCGGTCGGTTTTTTGCCAGCTGGGCAGAGGGAAATGTATGCGCGGCACGGGTCCGGACCCACCGCCGCCACAGGGAGGGGAAATGCAGCACGGGTCTGGGCCCATTACTGCCTCAAGTGTGCGTGAGGTCTACCACTACCGCAGAGCGAGAGAGCGAGAGAGCAAGAGCGAGAGAGAGAGAGAGAGAGAGAGAGAGAGAGAGAGAGCGAGAGCGAGAGAGCGAGAGAGCGAGAGCGCGAGAGCGCGCTCTAATTCCTGGGGGAAGAACTACTTTGGAGTCCCGCACTCCTGGGGATGAAGGACAGGGACCCAACCTGGGACTGGCCAGCCCAGTGCTCAGTTCTGACAGTTCTGAGCAGTTCGTGCTGTCTCTGAGGTTCCTCCAGCGTGTTGGAACCAATCTAGAAAACGAGGACAGGCCAGACAGGGAAGGAAGTTGGAGAGTTAAGAAGGAGGGGCTGCCGTAACCCCACCTCCTTCATGTCGAGCTCCTGCTAGAGAGGGAAGGGAGCTAGGAAAAGGCTAAGGGGCAAGATCCGGGAGTTGACTTGGGCAAGCTTCCGTAGTCCACTGCTTTCTTGGTTGCGAGCCCCCGGCGAAAATGAAAGCAAGGGGCGAGAGGAAGGAACAGAAGACTCCCATGGTGCTTATCCATCCTGTTGCTGCGGAAAGGTGCTGTGCAGTCTTTTAATTTGGAGTTCCAACGGTTCCTTCAGCGGATCTTCTCTGCAATCCTGATGGAGATGCCGAGTTTCAAGGAAGTTAAAGGAAGCAAAATAGGAAAAGCAGACAGGACCAACGGATTCCTGCTTGTTAGAGGACTTAGCTTCTACCAGATCCTTGGAAACAGTGTCAATCATCTGCCCAAAGCCAACTGATCTGTATGGCTCAGGACAGCATCCCAGCCACTCTCTAAGAATTAGAGAGGAGCTTTGGTGATTGGGTGGATCGAGTTTATGTCCTTTGAGTCCTTAGTGGTCACCAGAAAAAGATGATGCAGAACAGGGTAAATTCTCCCAAATGGGAGAACTCAAGTCCTGCACTGAGAGTTCTTTGCTGAACTCAAGAAAGAATTCAAATGCTTGTGAAAGTTAGAGCCAAAAAAAAAAAGTTTATTAGAGAAGGGAAAAAGCAAAGACATGACAAAGTAAAGAAAAAAGGCCGAAACAAGGAAAAATGCTCTTGGTGTTGTGAAATCCAGTTTATATATCATATCATTCTTAGTTTCTGTGAATTACAGTTTAAAAACTTTGTTTACTCATTTTCCTTTGACACGGGCATACAATGAGAAAGAATAAGAGTATACAGCTTTAAAAGTAAGACTATATAGCGTGAAAGGCCTGCTGGCAGTTTCCTTTGATCCAGAGGTTCCCCATGATTTTAGCCATAAGGAATGAATGGTTTTATTTTGAGTAGACTCTGTTTTCCCTTCACAGTGGGAAGAAATGGTTTGTTAGCAATCCCAGCAGAAATCTTCCTTTGTTCTACAGGTGTCCTGTGTGGTCTGGCTGTGGGCTGATCAGCATATTGCAGTCTCTGAACATAGCTTGATTTAACACTTTAGTTCTCTTAACCTCTTCCCTACACTATTTTGACACCAACTCCTGTTGTACTGCCTCCGTTCCTTCAAACCACGTCTATGGTGTCATGAGGTATTCCTTATGAACAGTTGGCTGAAGAAAAAACTCAAGCTTGTCATGTATAGATCTGCATGAAATGCTGATACCATCCAAATGTAGACAAATGCACATTATAGTTCTACTCGGGTGACCCTGAATGACAATGGTGAAGGAAAATCCCCTCCAGTGAACAGAACATAGAGCAGCATATTTCATTGTCCCCTGTGTCTAGAGTGAGAGGTGGCCAGAAGTATAGATCTATGTTGATGTATGGTCAGGGACTTGGGAAGAACAGGACTGGAATATTAGTGACAAGGAAGTCTGGAGAAGAGAGAGGTGGATGGACCTCTGAATGGACTGAAACAATGAAGGTATTTGTGTCCCATGTGAATGCTCACCAAAAGGCATACACTGCAGAAGAAACTCTTAATAATCACGTGGTCAAAATGATGTGCTCTGAGCTTATCAGTCGGCCTCCTTTATCAGACACACCAGTGTTTGGTAAAAGAAACAATGGGCCCATGTATTAGTCAGCTTGGGCTGCACCAACAAAATACCATAGACTGGGTGGCTTAAACAACATAAATTTATTTCTCACAGTTCTAGGGGCTGGGAAGTTCCATAATGTGGGTGCAGGCAAATTCTGTTTCTAATGAGATCCCTTTTCCTGCCTTGCAGACAGCCATCTTCTTGCTGTGTCTTCATATGCTGAAAAGAGAGAGATCTCTTTCATGTCTCTTCGTATAAAGGCACTAAATCCATCATTAGGGCTTGATTTTCATGACCTAATTACCTTCCAAAGACCCAATCTCCAAATATCATCACATTCGGAGTTAAAGCTTCAATATATTTATTTTGAGGGACACAATTCAGTCCATGAACAAAGTGGCAGGGATGGAAACTGCCTGGGCTCAACAACGTGAACCTCCTCTTACTGAAGATGGCATGGTTAATGCTAATGCAATGCCTAATCTGCCATCAGCAGAGACCAAAACCGAATCCTTGATATGGCACTATTCTCTCTGAGGACCAGCCAGCCAACCTCTGGTGGCAGGCCAATTATATTGGACCCCATGGATGGGGACAGAGATTCATCTTCACAGGAACAGACACATTTTCTGGATATGGTTTTCCCTTCCCTGCCCATAACGCCTGTGTCAGCATGACCATCTATGCATTCTTCTACACAGCATTGCATCTGATCCAGAAGCTCATTTCACAGTAAAGGAAGTGTAGTGATTGGTCTATGCCTATGGAATTAACTGGTTTTACTACATGACACCATCTGGGAGCAGCTAGCCTAGTTGAAAGGTTCAATGGCTTTGAAGACTTAGTTATGATGCTAATTGGGAAACAACACCCTGAAAGGGTGGGCTTCTGGTTTATCGGATGTAGTATATACTTTGAATCAGAGAGCATTATATGGTGCCATCTCCCCCTACAGCTAGTATACATGGGTCCTAAAATCAAGGAGTAGAAGTAGGAGTGGCTGTTCTTACTATCACACCTAATAACCCATTCACATTTTACTTCCCATTTTAGCAACTTCCGATCTCTGCTTGTTTGGAAATCTAAGTCCCTCTAATGGTTAATTTTATGTGCCAACTTGACTGGGCCACGGGAGCCCAGATATTTGGTTAAATGCTATTCTGGGTGTGCCTGTGAGAGTGTTTCTGGATGAGATTAACATTTGAATTGATAGACTGAGGAAAGCAGATGCTGCCCAATGTAAGTGGGGCTCATGCAATCCATTGAAGGCCTGAATAGAATAAAAAGGCCAAGTAACAGAATTCATTCTCTCTCTGCCTGCCTGCCTGTCTTTGAGCTGGGACATCAGTCTTCTCCTGCTTTCAGACTTGGATGTGGACTTGGACTGGAACTATACCATCAGCTCTCTTGGGTCTCCAGCTTGCTGACTGCAGATCTTGAGACTTCTCACGCTCCATAATCACATGAACCAATTCCTTGTAATAAATCTCTTTATATATAAATATATCCTTTTGGTTCTGTTTCTTTGGAGAATCCTGATTAATACAGATTTTGGTACTAGGATTGGAGTTAGAGGAACAGAATGTTAAGGATGAGTTTTCTGAATTGGTTCTGAGGTTTCTGGAATTGGCTCTCTAATGTGATTAAATTTAAAAACACTAATGACTATTTCTAGTAGTAAATAGAACACTGATAGTCCATGGCACGGCCTATGGAGATACTCAAAATATCTCCATTGGATATTCATAATCAACCCCTTGTAAGAAGCAAGGATCTGAATGACTGTGTATATGATACTTTGGAATGGTTTTGGAAAACTAAGGAATATAATGAGATTGGCTGGTTGCTCCTAATCTCTCTAGAAAAGGATGAGCTCCAGGGTTAGAATTCCCAGCTCAAGGGCCACGTAAATGACATGAAAACTGTGCCCTGAAGGAGAGCCTGATCTCATGTAGCTGGAAAGCTGAGATTGCTGAAAACCAAACCCAGAATCTAATCCTGCAACTGGCTGAATTATAATGCAAGTTAAGCTCCCAGCCTCACAATGTCTATTGTCAAAGTGAGGGTATTGATGGGGAAGGAATAGGATCCTAAAAGTTGGAATGGCTATGTTTGGGAAGACTCTGATTATCTTAGAGACACTGTGCCCTAAATTCTGATGAGTCCTCTTTGCACTGGGAGAGGCTTCTACCAGGGTGCATAAAATGACAGGGGGCATAAAATAGTTCCACTGAGTTGGAAAATGAGAAATGAAATTTTAGACATTTTTGGCTCCTATGCCAGAGAAACTACAGTCAAAAAAAGGAGGGGGCAAGAGAAGTAGTTATTTTACTAGCTAGAGTGATTAATATTCATTACCAAAGGGAAATGGGTTGCTGTTACACAATGGAAACAAGGACGATTATGTCTGCAACCCAGAGGAGTATCTGAGGCATCTCTTACTACTTCCATGCCCAATAGTAAAAGAACAACAGCAACCAAAAACAGGCAGGATAATTGAGGACTCAGACTCAAACCCTTCAGGAATGAAAGTTTGGGGGATTCTATCAGGTAAAAGAGAGCATTCGAGGTTCTGGAGGAAGGCACAGGAAATATGGAATGGATAGTGAATGAAGAAAGCCAAAGATGACAATTATAGCATCGTGATCAATTACAGAAATGAATACTATTGTAGCTTTGCTTATTTTTTCTTGCTTGGTATACTTACATGTTTATTTGTATATGCTAGCCATTTTTTCTCTCTCCTTCCCATTTTTAATTTATATGTAAATAGTTGTTGGAAATTCATTGTATAGTCTTTAGATACTAGAATATCAGTGGGACTGTGACTAAATTTGAGTAATAATATAGACAGACAACAATGGAAACAATGACACTTGGGATTGCGTATCTCCTCATTTTGGTGAAAGAGTGATAACTTCCTCTCTTGTGAGGATAGCTATATCTTGTTAGATATATCTTGTACAGTTATTTTATTGTACAAAAATTCAACATTGTGTGCGGAAGGGTGCACACGTAATCTGAGTAATCAAAGGGGTGGACTGTGCCACTTATTGATTTTTGTCTCTTGGCTTTGAATTCATTCTTTATGCCTGTTCTGTGAAAATAGATCTGGTCCATTTAAATAATTTTCCTTTGCCAGCTGGCACTGGAGCTTTGCCAGTGGAGGGCACTGGAAAGACATTGCCAGAAGGAAAATGGATTTGCTTCCTGATTCTGTTATGCCCATTCAGCAGGTTCCTGCGGCACAAACAGCTTTCTCCAGCACCAAGTGCCCGAAGTACTCACAGATTCTCCTGCAGTACATGGTGATCACCAGCACCCAGTGGCCAGCAGCTTCTCCCTGCACTCTTCCATTAGACAGTTTAGTAGTAAGATGCTTCCAGCTTCTGAAGCACTCACAGCTTCTCCATTTTCCAATTCTTACAATGCACAGCAGCCAGCATTGTCTAGTGGCCAGCAACTTCCCCTGACACCCTCTCTCAGGTAGTTTTGTAGCAGAGTGCCTCTGATGAATCATGTTTCCATGAGCACCCTAGATGGTGCATTTCTGGAAAGTTCCAGGAAGCAGATTTCCAGCAAGTTCTACCATTCAGTGAGTCACAACCATATTTTCTCCAAAAGGGACTGGATCTCAGCTCTTAGTTTGGGAGAGGGGGCAGATTAGGAACTTCCTTGGGTGCTTTTTTCATCCATGCTCATGCTTTTCATTACCTTCTTGAACATATGGATTATATTTATAACTCTGTTTTAAAGTCCTTTGTCTATTGGATTGATCATCTGGGTCATTTTCTATGGATTATTTTTCCCCGCGTTATGGGTCATATTCTCCTACTTCGCATACCTGGTGATTTTTTATTGGATACCAGACATTGTAAAATTTACCTTGCTGAGCGGTGATTTTTTTTTTATTGTACATAAAAAATTTGAGGGTAAGGGGCTTTGTTCTGGGACATAGTTAATCAACTTAATCCTTTTTAAGATTGCTTTTTAGGTTTTTTTTTTTTTTTTTTTAAGGCAAGATCTGAATAGCCTTTAGTCCAGGGATAATTTGACTAATAATCTTGAGCTAATCTGGTACTGGGGCAATACCCTCCGGGTTCTCTATTTAATGCCTCATGTGTTAGTAGATTTTTCCACTCCGGCTGGTGAAGGGATGAACTATTCCTGCCTCTGAAGATTGTTCTCCCTGATTTGTTTCAGTGGCTTTTCCTAGGTCTCAGGCAGCTTTCTTAGTATGTGTGCTGATCAGTACCGGTTGAAGTCTTGAAGGGAACCCTCGGTAGATCTCTAGAGCTTTCTTTCTCTGTGAAGCTTGCTCTTCCATAGCATTCTGCCCTGTCCTGTGAATTCTAGCTACTGTGACCTCCACAAACTCTTAACTAGGTCTTCTAAACCCAGGGAGACCACAAGGCTCTTTTTGAGTTCCCCACTTCCCATACCACACCTGAAAGTTCTCTCCAAGCAATTATATGGTTTATTCATTTGTTTCTCTTCTCTCAGGGATCATGGTCCCAAGTTTCCTGTTGTATAATATGTGAAAACCATTGTTCCATGTATTTTATCTGTTTTATTAGTTGTTTAAGGCAAGAGAATAAATCTAGTCTTCGTTACTCCATCTCGATTGGTAACCGAAGTCCCCAAATTCTCTTTCCTCACCCATCTCCCTAGACGTTGCCTTCTGGACCTCACACTTAATCATCAGCAGAATCCCTCCGTACTCAACTTCACCGAAGGTTGAGTTCACCTACATGCACCAATAACAATGCGGATCTTCCTGGACAATACTGAAGCTCTCTCAAGCAGTGAATTCTCTCCCACAGCTCTCATACCTGTGATTGAGAGGCATAGGTGTCCTCCTTGCACTTTATGCACAACCCCCAGACCACTCTCCCTCCTTCCTCAGAAAGTGCCCCAGCTCTATAGAGGCACAAACATCAGACTACACTGGCCTTCTACGCATCTTTGTTGTAGTCATTGATCAAGCCCCCTCATCATTCCCCTTTGTGTTTGGAGAGTTTTTTGTTTCCTGGCACTCTGTTACCCTCTCCAATACCGCTCTTGTCCAGAATCTTGGTGACTTAAAAATCCACATTGGTGGTATGTTCAAAATACACATTTCAACCCTCTGGCCTCTCTGTTCCCTGAGCTCTTCTTACTCGTTGATCTTGCCCATCCCGCCTCAGTGACCTACTCCCACCATTATACCCTAACCCTTGTGGATAACATTAACTGCAGCCTCCCTACAATCTCAATTTCAAGGTGTTCACTCTTTGATCACCACCTCCTCTTCCAGCTCACCTTTCCTTTGTATTCGTTAGTATTCTCCAGAGAAACAAAACCAATAGATATATAGATTTATTATAAAGAATTGGCTCATGCAATTATGGAAGCTGACAAGTCCCAAAATCTGCAGGGTGATTTGGCAAGCTTGAGAGCCAGGGAAGCCAATAGTGTAGTTTCAGTGCAGATCTAAAGCCCTGATAAAAAGGAGAGTTGATGGCATAGTTCCACTTTGAAGGCCAGCATACTCAAGACCCAGGAAGAATTGATATTTCAGTTCATAGCCCAAGGTAGAAAAGGGCTAATGGTCAAAAGCAGTCAAGAAGGAGGCATTATTTCCTAACCAGAGGGAAGATCATCCTTTTTGTTCTTTTTAGGATCTCAACACACTGGATGAGGCCCACCCACATTATGAAAGGAAAACGCTTTACTCAGTCTACTGGTTTAAATGTTAATCTTATCGGAAAAAAAAAAACACCCTCACAGAAATACCCAGAATATTTGACCAAATATCTGGATACTCCATGGTCCAGTTGAGTTATCACATAAAATTAACCATTGCAAGTCCAACTCTTGTCAAGCTGTCACCCATATGTACCTCCTCAAACCATACTTGAATCTCAAAATTAGGATAATAACAAGGTCATAACTCCACCTAGCATGATGCAACTATCCTGTGTACTACAGAAAATGCACTAATGCCTTCCCCAGAGGAAGAGGTAAAGTCCTTGAGTGATGTTTCCTCTTCTTGATATTCTGTAACTTAAAATACTATGACATAAAGACAACACATGTTATGTTACATAATAAGGAGATAAGAGAGGGAAGAAAATAAAGACATTTGATACATGTACAAATATATTCATAACAAAATATCTTAGTCCATTTGGGCTGCTATAACAAAAATACTATAGCTTTGTAAACAATAGATATGTATTTTTCACAGTTCTGGAGGCTAGGAAGTCCAAGATCAAGGTGCTGGCAGATTCAGTGTCTGATGAGGGCCCACTCCCTGGTTTACATACAGCAGTCTTCTCACTGTGCCTTTACATGATGGAAAGTGTGAGGGAGCTCCCTGTAGCCTCTTCTGTAAGGACGCTAATCCCCTTCTTGAAGGCTCTATCCTCAGGACCTAATCACTTCCCAAAGTCTCCACATCTAAACACCAACACGTTGGGGGTTAGAATTTTGTATAGGAAAAACCTACAGTTTTCCTGTGTGGGGAAAACCCAGTTCTTTCCACATTCTGTGAGTCTCCCTCACTATTTGCACAACACACTTTCACCTCTGACACTCCTGCTCACCAAATGTGTGGAGGGTTTTCCACCACCAGGCAATTCTCTGTGACACCAGCTGGGTGTCTTACAATTCACCTCAATTCTAACACTATCTTCCTGGAGTTGCAAGTCCACATTGTCACCTGTGCTTCTGACTGACAGGCTATACATGAGAAGTTCCAGTGACTCTCTCCTTGGGTTTGATTAATTTGCTAGAGCAGCTCACAAAACTCAGGGAAACATTTACTTATGTCAACTTTATTATAAAAGGATATGATAAAGGATACAGATGAACATCCAAATGAAAGAGATGCATAGGGTGAGGTATGTGGGAAAGGGTGTGGAGTTTCCATGCCCTCTGTGGATACACTACTCTACCAGCACCTACACATGTTCATCAATCCAGAAGCTCCCCAAACCCCATACTTTTGGGATTTTATGGAGGCTTCATTGCACATGCATGATTGATCATTAACTTCATTTTAAGCCCTTCTCCCTTCTCAAGAGAAATAGGGGTTGGAGCTGAAAATTCCAAGTTTCTAGTCATCCTTTGGTCTTTCCAATGATCTCCAGGAGCTATCCAGAAACCCACCCAGAACCACCTCATTAGGAAAAAGACGCTCTTATCACCAAGGAAATGACAGGGGTTTCAGAAGCCCTTTGTCTGGAGCTGTGGGCAGAGACCAATATATATTTTCTATTATCTCATAGATTTCAAAATGTGAATTTTGAAGGGAGACAAAAATTCAGTCTGTAGCACAAAATAAAGAGGAAGTACAATTACGGTCCCTGTTTCTGTAATTAGGACATGCTCATAGCTGGTATTTACAACCACCTTTGTCCACTACCCATTCCATATTCCCTTTGCCTTCAGCAAACAACTCAGCTGACTGTAGTTCTTTACCTGATAGGGTGGCCCAAACTTTTGTTCCTGAAGGGTCAGGGCCATTAGTAGTCCTGCCTGGATTGAGTTGTTGTAGTTTTCCATATCTTTAACCACAGGGCACAGTAATACTAAGAGATGCCTAAGGGATGGCCTGTATTCCGGACATACTCCTCCTCACCTCCAGTGTGGAGTAGCCATCCAGTTTCCTCTTGGTGGTCAGGATCAGTCACCCTAGCCCACACAGTACCTCCCTTCTTTGCCTATTGATTCAGAGGCATGAGGAGCCCCAAGCATCCAGGTGGTAGTCTTAACTTCCAATTCAATAGAATTGTTGTTGTGTCTCCTGAAGGAAGAAGCAATCTTCCCTTTGGAACTAAGACTTCTAGGCCAGCAGGGCATAAGGTCATGGGAACAGGAAGCACACCATGGCCCAGTCCTGTTGACACATAAAATTAGCCATCACATCCTTCAACCCCTTTAAGGCCTAGAATTTATTGACCTTACTACCTTTTCACTGTTTCATACCTCTCTCATGTCTTCACTTCCTTACTTAACCAGCTTAAATTCTATCTTGCATAATTGTTATTCCTCTGTTTGATTGTCCCTGTCTTACTTCATTTAATTAACTACAGCCCAGCTCCTAATGAAATCATCAATCCAGGAAGCAATCGCCAGTTGTAACCACACACCAAAAGAAGACACATTGGATGTCACCAGATGTACATGACCATACCCCCTTCTGTGTGATTGTGTCTGACACTATGTTTTGGTAGAATTTCTGTGGCTCGTTCTGGGTATGTGTGATCCTGGTCTGCACACCCCTTTGTGTTTTAGTACCTTCCCTTGTGTACCTCTGTGGCTATGTCTGCACAGATCTAGTTTGTTATCACTGTGTGTTAGCCTGTGTGGGCTCTGCCATGTCTATGCTCATGGGCTGTGTGTCTCTGCATGGCATGTGGATCTTTATGTGACAGGCAGTCACTATACTTGGTGTCTCTGGGTGACTGTGTCTGTATGTGTCTCTACTTGCTATTGCTATATGTCAAAGTTTATGTCTATATGTGTGAGAGAGTAATGTATGGTCATTATATATGGGTGTCTCTTGGTGATTAAGGAGCTGTGTCTGTCTGGCTCCTTTCTATGTGTTTGTGCATCTGATTGAAAAGAGAGAGGGAGTGAGAAGACTCTGATCTAGAATCTTTTCCCCACCCATTCGCATTGGCCAAGGCCACCATTGTGCAGCCTCAGGCTTGCACAACAGAAGTCCAGTGACCTACTGGGTGGGAAGCACCTGCCATCTCCACCCAGGGATCTCCCTAGATTCAGGGCTTTCCCCAAGGAGAGAGAGAAGAAAGGAAGGAATGAGGGAGAGTGAAGGAGGAAAACGAGGTGGCCCTTTGGGGCCCTTCCAAAGGCCCAAGAATACCCCTACTCTCTTTATCTACCTCCCCTACCCAAATTCTAACCCTGACTTACCCAGCCTTCAAAGATTAACTCTATGTTGGCCTCACCCCCAGCAGAGTCATCCAAATGCCATACACCCATATTTACCTCCTGTGCTTATGGCCCTTTCCATCACCATCTGCACCTGCTCTGCTCCAGGAGAACCTATCTTCTACCTCTTTTCCCCTTCCTCCTTCTTTCCTTTGTGCCAGCAAATTGAGCCAAGCTGGAGTGTGTGCCTGGGAAAATCTGAGCCCCAAGTATTTCTGCTCTTATTGGATCCTTGTCACTAGCTAAGCTTATTCCCGACTCAGGACCTTTACACTGTCCTCTGCCTAGAACAGCCATCTCCTAGACTGATGCACAGCTGGCTCCTTCAGATCATCGTTCCAGTCTCAGTTCAAGTGTCACCTCAGAGCTGCCTTCCCTAACCACCATTGGTATGTGCCCACCCACCTCAGTCTTCTCTTCCTTACCTCCCTGCTTCATTTTCTTTAGGGTGTTTATTACCACCTGACATAATATACTGATTCATTTGTTCACTGTTTGCTGTTCCTACCAGAGGGCAGCTTCTTGATGCAGGGGTTTATGTCTGTTTTGTTCATCATGGTATCCCCAGCACCTAGGACAGTGTAGGTGCTCAAAAAAGGAATTGGATAAATTAAAAGGACTTCCAATATTAAAAGTGGGCCTCTATCTCCATCATCCCTGGCTGTTGGCTTCACTGCTCATGGCCCTGAATAAAGGCAGAATGGACAAGGCTAAGGGTGAAGTCACAAAACCAATAAGGTAAAGGCATTGGGCCTGCTTGCACCTGGCAATTCCTTTGCTGGGTAAACTACCTGCACCCACTTTCAGCTCCTAGGAACCTCACATCCAGGACTGGGTATGTACTTTACTCTAAATGTGCCTGCCCAGAACAACAACATGGAGGTACTGTCAAGCTGAGAGGAGCCTCTGGTGGCCTGGGGTGGGGGCAGGCCCAGGGAGGGTTCCCCTGCCTCCCCCTAGGCCTTGAAAGTGGCAGAAATGGAGAGGCTCTCAGAGTTCCCAGATGTCCACCTGGCCCCGGGGTGAACAATTACATTAATCTATGGTTTATCTTTCCTGTGTTTCTTTTTGCAAAAATAAGCAGATACATCTCTATATTCTTATTTCTTCTTCTTTATTATCAAAAGATAACTCTTTCTTTTTTAAAATGCAGTAGACTAAACTGCCAATTCACCAAACCATAAAATCTCTTAGAACTCAACTGACAAAAGCTAATTTGCTGAAAAATCAATGTGTTGAATTCTTGAGGTTTTAGAGATGATTTGAGTTTTTCTCTAGACCTGGGTGGTACTAAAACATTCAATCAAGTCTAGGTCTATTTACTGCCACTGTTTTTTTGCCAGAGGTAGCAAGCAGCATGGATGAAAGTAAAGCAAACTCTTGGGGGAAAGAAATCCCTAGGCATGGACTGACTTGGTTACTTAGCAGTTGGGCATACAGAGGAGGATCCTGGGCAGCAGAGTGACCTTTCCACTGGGGCTTGTGGCCAGGATTAGGGAGGGATCAGAAAGTGAAGATGAAGGGTAGCAATGTTCATCTTAAAGTGGAGTTTTTGCAAGATACCAAGAGCCATGAGTTGAAGCTACCTTAAGAAGAGGCTCTAGTAAATCATCATGACCTTGGGTCTGACAATGGATTCTTAGGTATGACACCAAAAGTATAAACAAAAGAAAAAATAGATAAATTGGGTTTCATCAAAATTAAAATTTTCTGTGCATCTAACAACATTCTCAAAGTGAAAAGACAACCTACAGAATAGGAGAAAGTATTTACAAATATATCTGATAAGAGTCTGGTATTCAGGATATTAAAACTCTTATAACTCAACAACAATGAAAAGAAAAACAATTTGATTTTTTAAATGAGCAAAGGGTTTAAATAAATATTTCTCCAAAGAAGACATACAAATGGCTAAGAAGCACATGAAAAGATGCTCAACATCATTCATTATTAGGGAAATACAAATCAAAACCACAATGAGATACCATCCCTGCTAGGATGGCTATAATAAAATAAAATAAATATTGGCAAGAATGTGGAGAAATTGGACCCCTCATATACTGCTGATGGAAATGTAAAATGCTTCAGCCACTGTGGAAACAGGTTGGCAGTTCCTCAGAAAGGTAAACATAGACTTACAAACTGATCTGGCAATTCTATTCCTAGGTAGATTCCCCAAAGAACTGAAAAGTGATACTTAACAAATACATGTAAACACATGTTCACAACATCACTATAACAGCCAAAAGGTGGAAACAGCCCATATATCCATCAACAGATAAATGGATAAACAAAATGTGGTATATACATGCAATGGAATGTTATTCAGTCATAAAAAGGTATGAAGCATATGTTATATGCTACGATGCAGTTGAATCTTGAAAACATTTTGAAGCCAGACACAAAAGGCCACATATTGTATGATTTCACAATAGTTCTATCCATAGAGACAGAGCACAGATTGGGATTGCAAGGGACTGGGAGGTGAGAATGGGAGGCAACTGATTAATGGGTAACGAGGTTTTGGTTTGGAGTGATGAAAACATTTTGGAACTAGATAGCGGTGCCGGCTGCACAATAGTGTAAATATACTAATTGCCACCGAATTGCTCACTTTATAATAGTTAATTTTATGTTATGTGAATTTCACCTCAATGGGAAAAAAAGGAGAAGGAGAAGGAGAGGGAGAGGAGAGAGGAAGTGGAAGAAGACCTAACTCTCTTATGGGGTGTGGGCAAGTGGGTTTTCCTCGAAATATTTTTCTCCACTTTTATTGAGGTATAATTGACATATAACGTTGCTCAAGTTTAAGGTGTAGAATGTGGTGATTTGATACATGTGGAATTACCAGATCAATTGGTAATATTGATAAATGTTTACCACAATAAGGTTAGTTAAAACATCCTTCACCTCACATTATTACCATTTTGTTATTGTTATAGTGAGAGCATTAAAGCTCTTCTCTTATAACAACTTTCAAGTGTACAATACAGTATTGTTAACTATATTCACCATGCTGTACCTTAGATCGCTGAAATGTATTCATCTTATAACTGAAAGTTTGTACCCTTTGACTTTCAGACATTTTTATCACAGTAATTCATGAGCATGGGAATAAGTCCCACAGCCCTGAGGGGCTTTTGCTGAAAAGCAAGGCTTCTGCCTGCCCCTTCCCACCCCAAATCACAACCCCAGAGACAATTATTTTTTAAAATTTATTTATTTAAATTAGTTTCAAGTATACAATACATTGGTTAGACATATATATATATATACTTCATAAAACGATCCCTCCAATTGCTCACTCCCTCCCCTGACCCTCCACTTAGCCATCATATTAATGCTAACTGCATTCCCTCTGTCATGCTCCCATCAACTATTAACTTGTACTTCTTTAACCCTTCACCCCTTCCCCCAGCCCCTCAAACCCCCTCCCCTCTGTCCATCACCAAATTGTCCACTGTATTTGTGAGTCTGTTTTTGTAGTTTGTTCTTTTTATTCCTTATATTCTGCATATAAATGAAATCATATGGTATTTATCTTTCTCTGTCTGACTTATTTCATTCTGCATAATAACCTCTAGGTCCATCCATGTTGTTGCAAATGGTAGGATTTCATTTTTTTAATGGCTGAGTTAGATTCCATTGTATATATGAACCATAATTTCTTTATCTTTTATCTAATCTCTGTTGATGAGCATTGAAGTTGCTCCCATATCTTGGCTATTGTAAATTGTGCTGCCATGAATGTTAGAATGCATAAATCTTTAAAATTATTGTTTTGGTTTTCTTTGGATAAATACCCAGAACTGCAATTGCTGGTTCAAAAGGTATATCCATTTTTAATTTTTTGAGAAACCTCCAGACTTTTTTCCATAGTGGCTGTACCAATTTGCAATCCCACCAACAATGTATGAGGGTTCCCTTTTCTCCGCATCCTCACCCACACTTGTTGTTTTTTGATTTACTGATGATAGCCATTCTGAAAGGTGTGAGGAGATATCTCATTGTGGTTTTAATTTGCCTTTCTCTGATGCTTAGCGACTTTGAGCAACTTTTCATATGTCTATTAGCCATCTGTATTTCCTCTTTAGAGAAGTATCTGTTCAGGTCTTCTGCCCATTTTTTAATCAGATTGTTTTTTGTTGTTGTTGAGTTGTATAAGTTTTTTATATATTTTGAATATTAACCCCTTATCAGATGTATCATTAGCAAACATCTTCTCCCAAACAGTCAACCATTTTTACATCTTCAATTTCTTTCTGATTTTCCAGCACTTTCTGCCATAACTCTAGACCAGCACTCTCCAATAAAGCATTCTGAATAACAGAAATATTCTATATTTACACTGTCCAATATGGTAGCCACTAACCTCATATGATTATTGAGCACTTAAAATGTGGCAAGTGTAACTGAGGAACTGATTTTTTACTTTATTTAATTTTTTATTGTGGTAAAATATACAAAATATAAAATTTACCATCTTAACCATTTTTAAGATGACAGTTCAGTAGTATTAAGTACATTCACATTGTTGTGCAACCATCACCACCATCCATCTCCAGAGCTCTTTTTCTCTATCAGAACTGAAAATCCGTACCCATTAAACCATCACTCCCCATTACTTCTTCCCCCAGCCCCTGGCATCCACCATTCTACTTTCTGCCCCTATGAATTTAACTTTTCTAGAAACTATGTATAAGTGAAATCATACAGTATTTGCCCTTTGTGACTGGCTTATTTCACTTAGCATAATGTTCTGAAGACCCATCCATGTTATAGCGTGTGTCAGATACTTTATTTAATTTCAATCAATTTAAATGTAAATAGACACATGTAGCTAGTGGTTACCATGCTGGACAGTGTAGCTCTAGATAATAGACTTCTATCGCTTTGTCTCAATTCATCAGCCTGATATAAACTGTTCCAGAGTAGAGAAAAAGGAAATTCCCCAAATGACTTTTTGCGGCTCAAGTAACTCTATGTACTGGGAATTCACTTAGAGACTGTTGGGAGTATTTTATTCCCCCCACTTCCTCTTACTTAGGGAAAAAATAAGAAGAAGTCATATTTATTGTGTTTAGGATTGAGGGCATATGCTTTGTGATAAAATGTGCAATAGCCTTTGAAGATGAGCCATGAGACCCACTTCCGCCTTAACGTCCTTGAAACGGGATGGGGCTTGGAAATAAGGTGTTCATCTGCCTCTGATGGACAGAAAGCTGGTGGGAGAATTATCAGGAGGTCTAAGCTGAAACTACTGCTCTGATGCTCTGCCAGATCCATTCATTTGTGCATGCATATGCTCTGCGGATGTTTATGTATTGCTTAACTCTGTACCAGGCCATGGTCTAGCTGCTGGGGACACAGTAACAGACAAACCAGAAAAAAAACCTCTGCCTTCACATACGTTACTTTCACACAGGACAGAAACAAATAATAAACAAGTAATAAAAAGAAGAAACTCAGATAATGACATTGAGTACAAAGTAGAACAATGAGATAGGGAGTGCCGGTGGTTGGGAATGGAGAGGGCTTACTATTTTATATGAGATGGTCAAGGCAGACCTCACTGAGGAGGCGACATTCAAGCAGAGACCTGAAGGAAGGATGATTATTAGGCTATTTATTTCCCATGGTCACACTTACTTCCCATGGACATATTCCCCTGTTGCCTAGATTTCTATAAATCAGTAGTTGGATCTAGAAGTTGATCTGCTACAGGTTCAATTTTGGGGCAAGAATCCTTCATAGATGGTGCTGTTAGATCTTGCATCAGGAGGCATGTATGTCTGGCTCTCTCTTATGACTTTGTGGTCCTAGATAGCCATTGCTTGGATCTTTTATTTCATTAGGGGTTTGCAAAGTGATGACAGTCGATCATTTCTTCTTCAATATAAGAGTTCTTTTTAAACTCCTTGGTGCAGAAAGAATGCTTTTAGATAATTCTCCCTAAAATTCTTCAGTTTTAATGCTCATGTTATGAGCATCCCAATTTATTGAAGTCATCTACCCACCCTCATTTGTCTAGAATTTTTGCTCTTTATATTGCTATCACTCTATCCAATACTACCCCCTCCCTTGAACTTTGGTGATTTAATTTCCACTTAAATGACCCTTCCACTTCCACACAGAGACCTGACCTCTCACTTCCTTGACCTCCTCTCCTTCAGTGATCTTCTCGGCCACTCACTTCCTGAGAAATACCCTTGACATTGTTACTCATACTGGAACAAGTACATTGTTAAGTTCATGTGTCCTACTCTCAGACAACTTCTTATTGTTTCGGCTCATTCTCTCTAACACCCCAACTATAATAATTACCAGAGCCTGCTGGCCAAGTCGATCAGTGCCTGAAATGGGGAGTGAGGATTAAGAAAAAGGACAGAGACAAAAGAAATGATCGGGAGGGCTAACAGTCAATACTGCAGCCTCGAGTTTATTTAGCCCTGCCTGTTTATATCTAAGCACAGAGAGATAAGCTTAGCTCTGAGCATGCTACCGTTTACTAAACACTGCATCATCCTAGTTCCCATAAACTCCTGTGGTAAACAGAGCAGCATTATTGCATATAATGTCAAAGCACGGTCAGCAACTCCTTTAGGGCAAAGCACACTTCTATGTGCGTAAATCACTTGAGCTAAGTGACACCTTCAGTGCCTCATAATGGCTCCTGACAAAAAATTTCATCACTGAAATTATCTTAGAGACTTCACACCCATGGACACAGACACCAAGACATATCAGTGACAACCATGGAAATATCTCCTCAATTGTTCTAACTTCATATCCTGACACAGATCCATGAAAACCTGAGAAACCTCCCACCATGGACAGCCCTCTCCCCAAACTTAGGTACCTCACATACTGGACACAAATCCTCCAAAATATCATAGACTTTACACTTGAGACACAGACCCACCAAAAGTACAGGGATTTCACAGCCTGGGATACAGATCCCCGATAGCACAGACCTCATTCCCTGGAACATGCCTGCAAAGAATTTAGATAACTCTTGCATTAGATACATACCCCTTCAAAAGTTCTGAGATCTCAAACCCTGACACAAACCTACCCAAATCTCAGAGACCTCAAAACCTAGAAAGAGAAATCCCAGTCACCTCAGACACCTCACGCACCAGATACAAATCCTCAAAGAACTCAGAGGTATCACACACCAGATTTCAAACACCTTAGAAACATAGACCCACAAAAAGCTCATAGACCCCATAGGGTGAGCACAGACCCTCAAAAGCCTACACATCTCCTACCGTGGACTCAGAATACCAAACAGATTTGAGACCTTCCACCATGAAACACTGAAATCCTGAAAGAATGCAAATCCCTAGAACAGAAAACTTAAATCAGCTCAAAGATTTTCATTCCATGGCTCATCTCCACAAAAGGATTGTAGAGAACTTAACACCTAGAGACACAGCCCTAGAAAGAGTTCAGAGACAGCACATCCTGGAAACAGATCCCAAACAGAGTAAAAGCATCTCATTCTGTGATGAAATGCCCCACAAAAAAACATTAGATGTCACACATCTAGGGATACAGACCCACAAAGTGCTTAGGCACTATCATATTAGACAGAAACTCAGAGAACTGAGTGACCTCACATTCTGGATCTAGGTACTAAATCAGCTCAGAGGCCTGAAACTTACCTTCAAACAGTAACCAGGAATGAAAAGCTTAAAATTCCAGAGCCTCCATGCTGAGAGACACAGACCCTCAGCATAATAAAAGCTGACCATCAGGGAGTCTCACAAAGATTGGCAGTCCCTGCAACCCAGGGAGCGGAAGCACAGAGGCTCAAGACCTCAGACCCAGGTAGGAAATAAATCAGCTTGGAGAATTCACAACTTACAAAACAGGGCACCAAAGAGCTTAGAGACCTGGGACACAGATCCTTAAAAAGCTCAGAGACCTCCCACCATGGGACACAGGCATAGAAGAGCTCTGAGATTTCACACCATGGAAGAAAGACCTAAGTAACTCTGATACCACACACCATGGTATAAAGATTCTATAGGTTGAAGATATCACAACCTGAACAAAGGCCCTCAAGCAGCCCAAACACATTGCACTCTGGGACACAGAACCTCTAAGCAGCTATTACCACCATATGATAAAATGCCTGCATCAGCCTTTGAGATTTCACAACTCAGAAGACAGACTCCCAAAATTACTTGCACATTTAACATCCTGCAAAGAGACACTAAAAAGCTCATTGACCTCACATTTTGGATATAGTTACTAAATGAGCTCATAAACCTGGCACATAGCTAAACACACTCTGAAATAGCAACATGGCCTCAAATTCAAAGAAAGAACCTCAAAATTTCTGAGATATTTACAGTCAGAGATATCATCCCCCAAAATATCAAACACCTTACAACCATGGAAATGAACTCCCGAAGACTTCAGAGAATTCATGCCATGGTCAAAAATAAACCAGTTCAGAGCATGTTAGGAAGTGTGAGAAGTCACACATTGAGAAGTAGAACCCCAAGGGGTTCAGAAGCCCCACAGCTTGAGATACAGCCTAGTGACCTCACAAAGTGAAACTCAGACCCCCAAACAACCAAAGGATTTCAAAGCCTGGGACAGAGATACGCAAATGTCTCAGTGACGTCATGTCCTGTGACCCAGACTCCCAAATACCTCAGGACCTCATACTGTGAGTCATCGACCTACAAATACCTCAGAGGGCTCATACCCCACAAACATAGACTTACAGTTCTCAACATCGTCTTATACTGGGAAGCAGACCCAAAACTGTTCATAGATCCTATACCCTAGGACACAGATCCCCAAAGAACTAAGAGATCTCACACCTGGGGCAGACCTCAAATAGCCCAGAAGCCCTACACTGCCACTGTCAATAAGGGAGATAGTCTAGGTACTCTGGCATTGTGACTGCCATCTCTCTTCTCCAACCACAGGGGCAGTGAGGGAGCTTTCTACAGATTCTCTCTTATCCTTCTTGTGTGTCTGGAGGGGTTCCTGGAGTAAAACCTGCACCACACTCCCTAAAAGCTTCATACTTGCTCCCTAGCTTGCACTTAGTCTCTAGCAACTTATCAGAATTTCTGCATCTAGTGACTTCTTCACCAGGTGAGCAAATGTTCTGGTCCTGTGTCTCCCTGCAGGTATTTGATTCTCTCCAGATTTCTGGATGGCCATGTGTCCTGTAATGTCAGTTCTCCAATGAGTTCACACAGTTATTCATTTGCTCACTGTAAAACTCCTTTCTTGTTGTAAGGATAGAAGTTTCTTCAGTTTTTTACATGTCCAACTTGAAACCAGAGGTCTTTTTATTTATTTTTGATCTTAACAACTTTCCTCTTTTTCATCTATTTCTCTTAAGCTGTTTTATCTGTTGTGTTTATTTGTTCTTATGTTTCCTCAAGGTTAATCTTCATTTCTGAAAAGACATTTTGTGTTATTTCTAATTCTTTCTTGAATTCTATAACTTCATTCTTGAATTTTTCTCATTCTGATTTATGCTGTTCTTTCTGATTTTGTTTCGCTTCTTAATCTCTTAACTCATTCAGAAATACTAGGATGGATCTTTTCATCTGTTTTGTAGGCATTCTCTCATTGTCTACAGAGGTGTTATTCTGCTTCTTATCCTCTTTTTTCTTACAATAACTTTATGTGGGATTTGACCACCATTCTTTTATATCAGATTAATTTTCTTGAATGTTTAGAAGGGAGGCATGGTTCAGGATCACTTTTCTAACTTCATGATTCTATAGCTCTCTCTTCTGTTTCTGTGAAGAGCTCAAAACTATAGGAGCTTGCTTTGGGAGATAATCAGATTTCTGTTCTCCTCCCTTGCTTTTACCTTCTTTTTCCTTCAATTCCATTGTTTGAAAAGTTCCATTAATAAGTTATTTTCTACTTTATTTTTATTTATTTATTTTACCATTTTATTTAAAAAAATTTCCCCCTCTCCCTCCCCCCTCCCCTCTGGTAACCAGTACATTAATAAGCTTTTTAAAAATCTCTATGAGAGAGAACGAGAGAGAGAGAGAGAGAGAGAGAGAGAGAGAGAGAGAGAGAGAGAGATGGGAGAGGAGAGAATGTGAAAACACTAGAAGAGTATACAATAAATGAATAGTAATGGTTCATGTGTGGGAACAGTGGACACTGGGTGGGTGGACAATGATGGCAGGAAGATTTCCACCGCACACCTTTTCATCATCATTTTTGAAGTATACACATATACCTATTCAAAAATTAAGTACATCTTTAAAGAGTGCCTACAAAAAAATGACATCAACCCAGAAGGACAAAAAGTATTGGAGCAGAAAATTCTGAAATGTTTTTTGGTATGTGGAAAGCATATAGATGAGTAGTAATGGATATAGCAGACCATTGAAAACTACATCACATATTAGCAGTTGGGAGGATAAAAATCAGCATGATATTAACATTTTGAGGAGCCTCCATCTGAGCCAAGGTGCTCAATTTGAAAGCAGGGAAATGATTGGAAAGTGCTGATAAGGCTTTGACTTCACTGTCATGGTTGAGACATTCACAGACACTGGATGTCATCAGAAAACTTTGAGGAATGAAGATTGACCTTGGAAGCCAATAAAACCCCTTGGAAAAGTATACTGGTACCTTGCTCACAGGATTCACAGCAGTCTTTCCATGTAAGGAACTCAGGTTGTGTTCCTGAGAGATAGCAAAGGAAGAACCTTAACACATTTTTGGGGACCTCGAGAACCTGAGGAATTCACCCAAATCTATAGGTATTGCAGGCAAAATCTGATGGCAAGGATGTGTCTTGGCTTCTTGGCCTTGACGGGCTAACTGAAGTTCAATCTGGAGATTTCTTATGAGATTCCAGCAAATCATATTTAAAGGAGCCTATATGATCAGTTGCTATTCTTGTACTTAAAAACAACAGGCCAAATTTACTGAAGCTAGACTTATGAAATATATTAGTCTTAATTTGGTTATCTTTGATAAAAATGAGTGTGATTTTAGAGAGAAAAATTGTTTCAGTAGAGACCATACTACACAATTGTGGATATTAGATTCTAGTTCAGTCAATTGTCTTTAAAGGGTTTTTTTCCCCCCATTGGTGAAATGGACTGAATCTGAATTTTTCTAGTAAAAGTATTTGGTTGCAACCTTCTGAACCAATGTTTCATTTTTCTCCCATCTTTCCCTTGGAATTATTGAGAACTAAAACTTTTTTTTTTTTTTTGAGCTGTGCAATTGCAGACCGTAGCTGGACGACACGATATAAAAAATCTTCGAAGAAATCTTCACAACAGTTCATGCTTGATGGTCTCAATGACTGATGTTGTGTAAGCTGCATAGAGGGTTTATCTGACACCTGATGACATCATCAGAGACGGCTGGACTGTGGACCAGGAGAATCTGTTGGATTGTCACTGCCTGCCTTCATTCGTTTTCATTCTTCGTCTCATATTAGGGTATAGGTATCCTAACCTACTGTTTCTTCTACTGTTGCTGTCGTCACTGCTTGTAAATTGAACACCCAGAATTCCCCCTCTAAGGCTCAGGGCCATCAAAGAAAGAGGTTGGTGTGTGAGATTGTAGGAGCAAGATAAAAGGTGCACAGTGGGTAGACAAATCTGATTCCATCATATAAGCCAATCCTCTCTCTTGATTAAACCTGGGCCCAATTAACCTATTTCCCTCAAGATTGAGGGATGAATAAAAAAGGGGAATTGTAACAGAGTGAAATGCTGTCTCTCTCTGACTCAGGCTAGTGGCTCTTACTATGGATATACTAATTAACTAATTCTGCTTGAGACTTGAGTATTTTGCTTGAGTATTTTGTGGGAACAGCCCTTTTTCAGAAGGGACTGAGGAAGTGGAAAGTGTGTACAGAACACTGACTGTTTCCAAAAATTTATAGGCAACTCAGGGCTGTATTCAGATGGGGAAGGGGGATCAACTGACTGACCCGGAACAAAGAGATTTTTGTAGATTTTGTGTTCTTCCTTGGTGCCTTGCTATCTAGAGTCCTTACTCAACTTTCGCCCCATTCTTCTCCCTTCCCTGTACATATAGAATGCTTGAATTTGAGGGGTTCTTAAGATGGATTTGAGGAACTATTAAAAGCTTCCATCTTCTCAGCTGGCATCCTTTCAATCAATAAACCTTCCCTTACTCCAAAAAAAAAAAAAAATCAGCGTAATATTGTGTAGTGTAAACACTGACATTTATTTTTTGTTCTCCTTTGTAATGCAAGTGCCTGACTTAAGCTTTGATTGCCAAAGCATTTATTTCAAAGAAGCATCCACTTCAAAGACAACTATCTCCAGTAAACACATTGCCAGTCACAGGACTAGATAAAGAGCAAGGCGCCTCCCCCCACTGAGGCTCCTTTGTTTTACAGATCTTGGTTGATTTCAATAGCTGACCATTTGAGCAACTTGTTTGTTTTCTCTTACTGCGTGTTAAATGTCTGCTTATGTTTTAAATTCACCAATAAAGAGTGAGCACACAAAACTCTGAGCCTCCCACCTTTAATCCCAATGAAAGGAAACCCAGGACCATTCTCTTTCTCACTCTTTCCCCTTTGCCTCCCCACCCCCAACCTCGCCGTGTAGCCCCAGGTGTGTTCTGTCATTTCCAGGTCTTGTAAGTAATAAACCCGTTCCTTTTCAAAATTTCCTGAGCGGTTATTGCTTAAAGGTATCTTGCAATCATAATTAAGAACCACAAGGACCAGTCCAGTCACAACATTGGCTATTAATAGGGTGAGACTAGTACAAAACATACTGAAAGCGGAATCCCCAAAGGAATCTGAAATTAACAACACCAGGTACCTCTGGAAGTAAGAGTGCATCTAAAAATAAAGATGGATTGATTGAAAGTTTATTTAAGAAGAACTTAGACCCAAACATTTCCTGTCAGATTCCATGAATCTGGAAGGATATGAAAGATATGAACAATTAACAATTAACATATATAGGACACCACAGCTGATGACAAAAGAATAAACTTTTTTTTGAAATGCATGTACAGCATTTACCAAAATTAATCATATCGATAACTCTGGAGTAAGCTTAATAAGTTTCAAAAGATTGAAATAATTCAAAGCATATCCTCCGATCATAGTGGAAATACATGATATCATAAATAACAATATAATTAGAAGATCCAGGACTGCTGGGAAACTAAGCAGTATATCACTAAATAACAGAAGAGTCAATGTAGAAGTCAAACTAAAAAATATTTCAAATTGAATGGTAATGCGCATAAAATATATCAAAACTAGGGGGCACAGCTAAAGCAGTCCTGAAAGAAACTTTATAATCTTGAGTGTATATCTTGGAAGAAGAAAAGCCTGAAATTCAATAAACTTAGATTTTATTTTAAGGAACTAGAAAAAGAAGAACAAATAAAAACCAATGTAGCAGGAAAAAGGGGGAAAAGGAAGTACAGAAAAGAAACATACGCATCTGTCAGAATGGCTATCATCAATAAATCAAAAAACAACAATGTTGGTGAGGATGTGGAGAAAAGAGAACTGTCGAGCACTGTTGGTGAGATTCCAAATTGGTACAGACACTATGGAAAACAGTTTGGAGGTTCCTGAAAAAATTAAAAATAAAACTACCTTATGACCCAACAATCCCACTTCTGGGTATTTATCTGAAAAAATCCAAAACACTAATTCGAAAAAATATACACACCCCTATGCTTGCTGCAGCACTATTTACAATAGCCCAGATATGGAAGCAACCTAAGTGTCCATCAACAGACAATTGGATAAGGAAAAAGTGGCATATATATACAATGAAATATAACTTGGCCATAAAAAATAAAATCTTACCGTTTGCAACAACATGGATGGGCTTGGAAGGCATTATGCTAAGTAAGTAGGTCAGACAGAGAAAGACAAATGCTATATGATTTCACTTATATGTGGGATCTAAAGAACACAATAAACAACCAAAACAGAAACAGACTCGTAGATACAGAAAACAAACCGATGATTGCCAGATGGGCAGAGGTTTGGGGTATGTGTGAAAAAGGTGAAGAGATTAAAAAGTACAAATTGGTAGTTACAGAATAGTCATGGGGATGTGAATTACAACATAGGGAAGATGGTCAATAATATTGTAATAACTATGTATAATGCCAAGCAGGTACTAGACTAAGGGAGAGGGATCTCTTCATAAATTATATAAATGTTTAACCACTATGCTGTACACCTGAAACTAGTATTAAGTAATATTGAATGTCAATCCTAGTTGAAAAATAAAAATTAAAAAAATCTTAAACAACAAAAAAAGAAACACAGAGAACAAATACTCTACAAAAAAAATCAACAACCAAGAACTTGTTGTTAGAAAAAATTATTTTAAAAATTAATAAACACCTCAAAAAATTAATCAAGAATAGAGAAGAAACTGATAACAAATATCAAGAATAAAAAGGACTTCACTACATATCTTATAGATATTGCAAATATAAAAATAGGGTTATGAACAACATGCCAATAAATTTCACAATTTAGATTAAAATGGGCCAATTTCTTGAAAAACACAACTCTCCAAATGAACATAAGAAGATATAACCAATCAGCACTTGGTCACAGTAAGCCGACATCATAAAATTAGGTGAGAAATATCCCTCATTCTCTCTTTTCTGTAAATGACCATGTAGGACGAATATTATTTCTTCCTTAAATGTTAAATTGGATTCACTGGTGAAGCCATCCAGGCCTGGAGATTTTTGTGGGGGAATGTTGAATAAAATTTCTTTAATAGTTATGGAGCAATTAAGAGTTTCTATTTCTCCTGATGTCAATCTCAGTAATTTCATTTTTAGGGAACTTGCTTATTTTATGTAAGATATCAAATTGTTCAAGCTGTTTATAGTATTTACTTATTATTCTTCATATACCTATATGCTGTGTAGTGACATCCTAATTTTTATTTCTGTGGTTTTAATTTGAATCCTCACTCCCCCCAACCTTGATCAGTCTGTTAGGAGTTTTTCAATTTCACTGATCTTTAAAATCATTAATAAAACTTGGTTCATAAAAAAAAAGTTCCTACAGGGGGCTGACCAGCAGGCCCCATCTAGCAGCTGCCCAGACCTGTTGCCTTGGAGACTAAGGCCAGGCAGCGATCCCTGACTAGGCACCATTGATCTGAGGCACTATTATTTGCAGCATAAGAGACAAGGACTTGAAAAGGTTTGAATTTGGAATTTGTTTTGGTTCTGGAAATTGAAGACGTCTTCTGACCCTTAGTGACTTAAAAAAACCGAATCTCCACAATAGTAAAAAACATAATTGGAAACTGGTTTTTATTACCAAGTATTTGACTGGAATGTCATATTTGAGAGAGAAATGTATAAACTTGATTATGGCCAGACAGATTTAAGGAATTTAGATTGACTTACGTAAGTCAATAAAAACCCTTGGAAATATTGGCCTAGTACCTTGCTTACTTGGTTCCCAGCAGCCTTACCATACATATCTCTTATTAAATGCCTGTATTATGGAATTTAACCTACACAGTCAGCTGTTTGTCCCGTTCTACTGCTCAAGCTCTAAGACTTCAACAGACCGCATTAGAGTCCTTGTTGAATAAAAATGATGATAATGGAAAGTTTTGTCTTATTTTTGACTTTAAAAGAAATCACTTAAGGGGAGTCTGGGTAAAAAGGTGTAGATGATAGAGGCTTTGTTCATCTCTTGTGATCAAGTCAAAGTTGACAAAAACACGGAGCAAACAACAAACAGATTCATGGGGTCTGGATGAACAGGAGCCCTACAACTAGGGAGAGAAATATGAAATCACCATGCAATGGTAAGAGGTACAGGGGCAAAGACAATAGGTTGCCAGATCCCCAGCATCTGAGTGGGACAGAAGTTACAAGCAAATGCAAATATTCCTCTTAAAGGTGATGTGTCCACAACTGGACTTTCGCAGTGAAGGACTCCTTTGCTCTGAGCAACAGTGCCAGGTTGGCTGCTCACAGGTCACCAGGGACTTACAGGGGACACTGAGTTGTCAGAGTGAGGGCCGCAGATGAGGCTTTCTCTCATGCTGGTGATGTCCATTTTTCCTCTGTTGAGCCTTACCCACTCCCAGTGTGCGGACACAGCGCCACTGTAGCTGAGACATGATCAAACTGGATAACAGAGGTCTTCCGCCCAGAGGATTCCCTGAAACATCACCCAACTTGTGGCCCCACCATAGCCACATCCAGTTATCTCCTCGGTGAGTTTGGTGCTCCTTGCCGAGCAGCTCCAAAGCCCACACTTTTGTCAGTTGGCCTCAGTTTCTGGCATGGCCCTTTGAGGCAACTATAAGCACAGCATCTGTGGATTGATTGCTGAATCTTAACAGGTGGCCCCAGAGGGACACAGGCTGGAGCTAAACTTGGCCTACAGCTGAGCCCCTCCCAGGACTGTGCCACTGGACACCTACTACACAAACACGTGCTATTAAGACCAAGAAACTTAGGAGCTTTGCTTAGTATATGGAAACAGACACAGAAAGGCAGCCAAAATGGGAAGACAAGGAAGCAGAAACCATATGAGAGAACAGAACAGGGATCCTGGAAAAATGGAGTCAAGTAATCTAACAAATGCAGAGTTCAAAACACTGGTTATAAAGATGCTCAATGAACTTAGGGGAAGAGTATATAAACTCAGCAAGAATTTTAATAAAGAGATTTAAAAAAACAAAAATGGAAATGTAAATTATAAAAGCGAACCAGTCAGAAATGAAGAAAACATTATCAGAGTTGAAGAATATATTAGAGGGAATCAACAGAGTGGATGAAGAAGAGGATCAAACCACCAATATAGAGGATGGGGACGCCAAGGACACCAAATAAGAATGGCAAGAAAAAAGAAGCCAAGACTATACTAACAATTTAAGGAGCCTACGGGACAAAATTAAATAAAAAACATCTGGGTCTTAGGGACACCTGAAGGAAAAGGAGAACAAGAAGTTGAAAAGTTATTTGAAGAAATAATTATGGAAAACATCCCTCACCTGGTGAAGGAACTAGACATACAACCCCAGGAAGCTAAGAGAGTCCCAAAAGAGATGAACCCAAAGAGGGCCACAGCAAGAAACAGTATGATTAGAATGCCAAAGGTTAAACATAAAGAGAAAATCTTAAAATGAGCAAGAGAAAAAGCAGTTGGTTACCTACAAGAGAGCACCCATAAGATTACTAGCTGATTTCTCAACAGAAACTTTGCAGGACAAAAGCGTTTGGCACAAAATTGATGAAAACCTAGAATCTATAACCAAAAATACTTTATCCAGCAAAGCTATCATTTAGAGTCAAAGGACACATACAAAGGTTTCCAGACAAAAATAAGCTAAATCAATTTATCAACACCAAGCCAGTATTAAATGAAATATTGGAGGGACTTCTTTAAGAAGAAAATAAATGTATCAAAAACATGACTAAAGAATGATAATAACTACATACCTATCATCAAGTACCTAAAATGGAAAAGAATTAAGTGAATTAAGTGCTCACACCAAAAGATAAGATGGCTGAATAGATAAGAAAACAAGCTCCCTACAAATGCTGCCTACAAGAGACTTACTTCAGATTAAAAGACACACACAAACTAAAAGGAAGGGGATGGAATAAGATACTGCCTTGATGGATCTAGAGGATATTGCAATGAATTAAGTTAGTCAGATAAAGACAATATCACATGATTTTATGTGCATATGGAATCTAAAGAACAAAATAAACAACAACAACAACAAAAACAGAAAATATTTTGAGGGTTACTAGAATATTTTGAGGGTTACTAGATTGGAGGGGTATAGGGAGGATGGTGGAAAGGGGCAAAGGGATTAAGAAGTACCAATAGTTCCAAATAGACATGAAGATATAAAATATAGCATAAGGAAAATAGTTAACAATGTTGTAATAAATATGTAAGGGGAAGTGGGGTATTAGATTTAGTGGGGTGATCTCTTTGGGTGTTATGTAGATCTCTAATCACTATACTGTACAACTGAAACTGATATATTATATGCCAACTATAATTTTAAAAACTCATTGAATCATACAGTGTAAATATGAGCATCTGTTTATTATATTTCAGAAAAGCCTGGGGGAAAAAAGAAATCACTTTTAAAAAAAGTACCCACATACTGTCATTCACTGCAGGTAGTAACACAAAATAGAAAAAGACCAATGGATGACAATTTGGCAATATCTATTGAAATTACAAATATGCATATTCCCCTTGATCCAGCAATTCCATCTCTGGGACTGTACCAAGATTATTTATTACTGTATTTAGAAAATAATTTTTATTTTTAAATTACAGCTGGTATACAATATTATATTAGTTTCAGGTATACAAAATAGTGATTAGACATTTATATAACTTACAAATTGATCACCTCGATAAATCTAATGCTCATCTGACACTATACATAGTTATTACTGACTATATGCCTTATGCTATACTTTACATCCCCATGATTATTTTGTAACTACTCTCAACCTTCCTCCCATCTGGCAACCATCAAATATTTTCTGTATCTCTGAGTTTGTTTTATTTAGTTCATTTTGTTCTTTAGAATCTACATGTAAGTGAAATCATATGACATTTGTCTTTCTCTGTCTGACTTATGCACTCAGCACAATACCCTCTAAGTCCATTTATGTTGTTGCAGATGTCAAGATTTCATTCTTTTTTATGGCCGACTAACATTCCATTGTATATATGTACCACCACTTCTTTATCCATTCATCCATTGACGGACACTCAGGTCGACTACATCTATAGCTTGGCTATTGTAAATAACGCTGCAATGAACATACAGATTCACATGTTCCTCTGAAGTAGTGTTTGGGTTTCTACAGATAAATACACAGAAATGGAATTACTGGGTCCTTCTTTGTCTCTTGGTGTAGGCTTCTTTAAGCCTTCGCTTTAAAGTCTATTTTGTCTGGTATAAATATTGCAACCTCAGCCTTTTTTTGGGTTTCCATTTTCATGAAATCTTTTTCCATACCCTCACCCTAAGTCTGTATGTGTCTTTAAGTTTGAAGTGAGTCTCTTGTAGGCAATACATATAAGAATCTTGTTTTCTTATCCATTCAGTCATCCTGTCTTTTGATTGGAGCATTCAATCTATTCACATTCTAAACAGTTGTTGATAGATATGTAATTATTGCCATTTTATTATTCATAATTTTTAATCTTTTTTCTTCTTTTTAAAGAAGTCCCTCTAACATTTCTTGAAATACTGTTTTGGTGGTGAGGAACTCTTAGCTTTTTCTTGTCTGTCCTTGGATTCTAAATGATAGCTTTTCTGGGTAGAGTAATCTTGGTTGTGGGTCCTTGTTTTAATCACTTAAAATATTTCCTGTCAATCTCTTCTGACCTGCAAAGTTTCTGTTGAGAAATCAGCTGACGGTATGATGTTGGCTCCCTTGTAGGTAATTAATTGCTTTTGTCTTGCTGTTTTTAAGATTGTGTCTTTGTCTTTAACCTTTGGCACTTTAATGATGATGTGTCTTGGTGTAGGCCTCTTGTTTGGGACTCTCTAAGCTTCTTGAGCTTGTATGTCTATTTCCTTTGCCAGATTAGAGAAGTTTTCTGTCATTATTTTTCCAAATAGGTTTTCAATTCCTTGCTCTTTCTTTTCTCCTTCTGATACCTCCATGATGCAAATGTCGGTATGCTTGACGTTGTCCCAGAAGCCCCTTATACTCTCCTCATTGGGGGGGGTGGTTCTTTTTTTCTTGTTACTGTTCTGACTGGATATTTTCTACTACCCTATCTTCTACATTGCTGATTCAATCCTCTGCTTCATTGAATCTATCGTTGATTTTCTCTAATGAATTCTTCATTTCAGTTATTATATTCTTCATTTCTGACTGGTTCTTTTTTGTGTTTTCTATCTTCATTTTTATGTTTCATATCTCTTTGCTAAAGTTTATCTACTCTTCATTGAGCAGCTTTATAATCAATGATTTGAACTCTGCATCTGGCAGATTGCTTGTCTCAATTTTACTTAGTTATTTTTCTGGAGCTTTGTTCTGTTCTTTCATTTGGACATGTTTCTTTGTCTCCCCATTTTGGCTAGTTCCCTGTGTTTGTATCTATATATTAAGGAGGATTGCTATGTCTTCTGGTCTTAGTAGAGTGGCTTTATGTAGTAGGGCCCAGTGGCAAAGTCTTCCCTGGTCACCTCAGACGGTTTCTCCAGGTGTGTCCCTTGAATGGGTTGTATGTACCCACCTTTTGCAGATGAGCCTTGGTTGCTGTTTGCTCATTAATGGGAGGGATTGAATCTCTGGTTCATTGGTTGTGAAGACTGGCCAGTGAAGGGCTGACACTATGGAGTAGGATTCAGATTCACTTTAGCAGGGCTCTGATGCCTGCCCAGTCTGCCTTTTTGGTGTATCATCCTAATGTAGCTTTGGGTGGTACCCCAGCTTGGTTAGAAGCCAGCCACCACATGTACTGGCCCCAGAGCCTTCTGGAGGGGCCCCGCTGCAGGCCAAGTTCAGCTGCAACCTGTGCACTGCCTGAGGCCACCTGTCAAGAGTCACCAGGCAATCTTCAGATGGCCACCACCCACACTGGGCTTTGAGGTGCCCGGAGAGGCCAAGCCATGAACTGAGGCTGTCTGCTGCTAGTACCGGGCTCAGGCTGCTTAGCAAGAGGTATGGGGCACACCAAGGCCAGGTGCTGCTTGTTAGGGTTTTGTGAACCTTTGAGAGATTTTAGGAGGGTCCTCAGCATGAGCCAAGACAGGCTATTTGTATGGAAAATCCAGTGAAAGCGGCTTGGGTGGGCTTGCACATTAGGGAAAGGTCTCAAAGAATCTCCAGCATGGGATAAACAATGTTAGCCAGGCTGATGGAGACTCAGATATGGTGCCCACCTGAGTCCGCAAGCCAAGTGGGGGAGGGCTCAACAAAGGAACAATGGCCTCTGCTGGCACTTCTGAAAGCTGCTCCTTCAGCCCTCACCCTGAAGCCAGACCATTCAGTTCCTCCTGGTATGTCCCTGGTACCTTTAAAGCTGCTGCCCCAGCACTGGAGCTTAGAGCGAGAATCTGTCAGCAAGTAAGTCCACACGTGGGCCCGTTAAGAGGAACGTCTATGGGGTGGCTCCATAGTGTAGTGGTTAGCACATCTGCTTTACACGGAGGTCCTGGGTTCATGCCCCAGGTCGAGCCACAGACCAGGCCCCCCGAGTGCACACCACAAGCGTGCGGGAGATGCCCCGCCTTCAGAGATCCAGTTCTTAAGGGGAAATGGCAACATCTATAGGTCAGGGGTGGAAAGGGGGGATTAAAGAGGGGGAGAAAAGAGGAACGTCTATGACTTTAGCTACCCTCAGTCTCACTGGCTACAATCTCTGTTGGTTTTCACAGCTAGAAGTTGTGAGGACTTCTCTTCCAAGCACTGGAGCCCTGGACTGGGGATCCTGGTGTCAGGCTGGGACTCCTCGCTCCTCTAGGGGGATCTCCGCAGCCGAGATATCCCTCCTGATACTCAGCCACCATAGGCGGGTATGGGGACCAGTTCTTTCCATGTTTCTGCCCCTCCTATCGGTCTCAAGGTGGCCTCTTCTATGTGTCCCCAATTGTAGTACTTCTGTTCAGCTAGACTTCAGGCAATTCTCAATAATGGTTGTTTTGTAGGTTAGTTGTAATTTTGATGTGGTCGTGAGAGGAGCAAGCACAACATTTATTTCACTATCTTGATTGGAACTCTATTACAGGATTATGATAGAAACTAGAACAATATGAGATTAAATATTATGGTACACGAACACAATAAATATCAATGAACTGTAAAAAAGGAATGAAGAAGCTATGTATGTATTTATTTGTAAAGATGCCAGGATCTTTTGTTAATAAAGGAAGATGCAAGAGAGTGTATTTAGTATGCTACCTTTAGTATAAGAAATAGGGGGAAATACATATTTATATTTGTTTGTATATGCACAAAGAAATTCTGGACAGATACACACGCTAAACTAATAAAGATGATTACAGAAGCAAATCCAAGCTCTTTGGGTTGGAATATAAGTCTGTCTAGGATCTGTGTGGAAGCCAGGCTGCCTGTCATTTACTTTGGCATACAACTTTGGTCAAATTACTGTTTCTCATCTGCCACACAGGAATAAAATGCCTATCCTCACAGGGTGGTGAGGATTAAATAGATCGATAAAATGTCTGTCATGTAGTTAACATTCAATAAACATTAGCTAATTTATAACCACTGTTATTTGGCTCTAGCCTACCATTCCACCCATGTCCTCACCAGCTCCCCCGTAGCTGTGGTTTTCAAGCCCAGCTGCATATTAGGATCACCTGGGAAACTTTTTTAAAATACTGAAAAAAATACCAAATCCTGGCCCCACCCCCAGACCATAAAAATCAGAATCTCTATGGGAGGAGGAGCAGTGGGGCCCAGTCAGTGATATTTTCAAAAGGAATCCCAAATGGTTTTGATCATTCCTACCAGATTGTTGGTTCCCTATCTTCACCTGACACACTGTCAGGCTCATCCTGCGTCCACACCTTTGCTCACACTGTTCCCCCTTCTCCCACCACTGCCTCCTGGGAAGTTGCCTTCTCTGTCCCACATCCCTGCCTGGTAAATTTCTCTTCATCTGCCAAGCCCTACATTAGATGTCCTCTCTTCCATTAGGATGTCACTGTTCTCTGCACACTCTTCCCTTTGATGATTGCCTGCTGCCTGCAGGGTGAAGCCTGGACCCCAGCACGACACACAGGTCCACCTTTCCAGCCTTGTCATTTGCTTCTTTCCCACTACATATTTAGCCCCTATGCTTCTACCACACCAAACTATTTGCCCTTCTGCAGGCACATTTACACCTGAGCCTTTTCACATGCTCTTCTAAACTCCCAGCCTCAACCATGCTCTTAACCAACTCCTATTGGTTTTTCAAGACCCAGTTCATGCAGCATTTTTGTGAAGCCCATTCTGAGTCCCTCTGCTAGTCTCCCCAAGGTAGAGTTAGGTGTTATCTGCCCTCTGTTCCCTCGCGCTTTGGACTTATCTCCAGCACTAAGCACATTGTGTTTATTGTTAGATGTTGGCTGGGTTGCCCATTAGTCTGAGCTTCATGAGGGCAGGGATTGTGATTTTTCCATCTCTCTTACTTCTGTATAGCACAGACCCTGCATAAAGGAAGTACTTAGAGAATGTTTGCTGAATTCTATTACTCTATGAGAGTTTACTGGTATTCATTGTGAAAATTGCTGCTCTCCCCTTTAAGTAAAATAACTGAACACAACAGTCTAAGACTAGTATGAATAGCACTGAGGAAACTGGATTATCACCTCTCCTTTAAGCCCATTTACGTCCATAGACTCTAAGGCTAAGATCACAATACCTTATTTATATTGCATTATCAAGCCAGGCTTTGAGGTCTAAGATCTTATTAATGTTAACAAGCCAGGTTTTGAGTACCACCCCCTCAACCAATTCACTGCTTGACAAATAGCTTTGCTTCTCAATGGTTTTCATCCGAAATCCACTGGGGAGTTTTTTTAACATCCTGCTGTTCAGGCCGCCCAGCAGACCAAATACATTAGAATCTCTGGAGGTGGGTCCCAGGCATCGATGTTTTCTGAAGCTGCCCAGGCAATTCCAAAGAGGCCAAGGTCAAGAGTAACTGGTAGATTTAAAGCAATACAGCTCGCTCTGCTGGCTCTTTTTATTTTTTTCTCCCTTGTGTGCCCTTCCTTCCTACCCTCAGGTCCATGCTCCTTTCCTCACCCTCCCAATTGCCTGCTCTCCAGTTACTCACAACTTGTTGTCTTGATACAGCTCACAGTATCACTCAGATGGCAACTAAGTAGTGGGAATTGCACTGAACTGAGAGTTAGTCAGCCTAGGCCTCTTTCCCTTTGTGATCTTGGGGCCAGTCCCTTCACTCTCTGGATCTTCAGTCCTTCCTGAGTCAAATGCAGATCATAACATTTGTTCTGCCACTTAAGAGGCATGTGTGAGGATCGCAGGAAATACTGGGCCTTGAAGTCTTTTGAGTGCTAAAGAGCATCATGTAAATATAGGGGATATCTAAAGCTGCACTACCTGCATAGGGGCCATGCATGTTGATAAAATACTATGAAACATTTATGGATATGTTCATATAAAGTTGAAGAACAAAACATCATCATCGGTCTTGCTCAACATGTTACCTGAGTCAAATTGCTTCATTGCTTCTATTGGCCATGATAAACTCCAAATTCAGGACAATGGTAACTGGAGGAAGAAAAGGGAATGCACCTGGGAAGGGTGCCGAGGGGAATTCAAATTTATCATTCCTGTTTTCTTTTTTAAAAAACCAAATCTTAAGAAATGTGAAGATTTGATAAAACTGGGGGTGTTTTATAGTATTCTCTAATTTTCTACACACTTGAAAAAAGGTAAAATAACTATAAACAACACAAAAATATAACACAAAAATTCTAAGCAAAATAAAGACAAAGAATTCTTACTATCATTTTGCCCTAGTTTAGTTCCATTGTCCGCCCTGGTATAATGGCAGGAAACAATAAATCTTGGAATTGATGGCAACTTTAAATCCATTTCATAAGATAAAGATGTATAAATCAATAACTAAATAAAATTTTCAAAAAACTTGTCTGTTTCCTCTACCTGATTTTGGAGATGTCACTGGGGACATTTTTGCATGCACTGCACTGAGTAATGAATGCTCAATAAGTGTTCTGTTCAAGGAAACAAGAAGTGGGAGAGAGAGACCCAGGAAAAGCCTGAAGAGGGAGAGGGAAGGGGATGCAGGAGGAGGGGGAAGAGGGGTTCATTCACTTGGATGAAATCATGCTCAAGTACCAGTGACTAGCTGATGTATCGTACTCTCCTTTGTTTAATTGTCACTGCAGTTTCTCCATGGAGGGGTCGAACATACTTACCGCCCCTCCCTTATGGCCCCTGTAATAAGGTAACATAAATTCATTGTTCATGGTGTTCTTTTTTAAGACAGCTGCTCAGCTTTTTCAATAATTTCATAACTAATCTGCTACTCTGGCAACCACTAGCTTAGCACCTGGCACACAAATCACAGCGCACCCGTCTAGCACCTTCATTCTATTTAGACAAAGGTGGCCTTCTGGGCTGAGGCAGCCCCTCAGGCTCACAGTGCAGCTAGCTTGTGGTCAATAGAAAAAGGCACCCCCTCCTCCTGGCCAATGCAGCCCTGCACCAGAATGCACAGCACTGCTGGGTGAACACAGGAAAGGCTGACTTTTAGGTTTCCCATTCTTACTGCTTCAGCCCAAGGTGTGCTATACGGTGAAAACTTGCACAATCTAATGAGGCAGTCCTGTTGGCACATAATAAGTACTTGTGATTTGGCCCTTGACTGTCCCCAAGACCTCAGATTTCTATTGTCCTAGCTCCACTCTCATTCACGGCTTTCACTGTGTGTTATGTACACATCAGAACACTGGTCTTCACTCTTGCCCTAGTGGAAGACAAATCCAGTCCTGCTTCAGATCTTTTCATTTGCTCTTCCCTCTGGACTGCTCTTCCTTCCAGACCTTTGCATATCTGGATTCTCAGTTCACCAATAGGGTCAATCCCTCTACAGATCTCCCCAATCTTCGGTATTATGGAATTTACATGTTTATCCTTGGTTCCACCTCCCTTGAGGAAGGCAAAAATTCTCCTCTCGAATATTTCGTTCAAACACCCACCCTACCCCTACACTAAGGAATTCGGCCAAACTTTAGCATGGCTTCTAGCAGCCTAAGGCCCAGTCCCTGGGATGACCCAGTTTCCTCCTGGAAAATCTCAGGGCTTTCAAAAGAATTTACCCTTTGTTCTGGCTGACACCTGAAGATAGGCCCCTGACCTCCCTTTCAGACAGCATTTACAGAAAAGGGCTTACAACTGTGAATTCTTCCCCTGTCCTTTCAGATGTAGATGTTTCTCCTACAACTCAGAAATGTCTTTCTCAAGGACCTGACAGCCATTCCTTTGAAATGGAATCATCAGGAAGCCTAGGGCCTGTCTCCCAGTCACTGTGGGAGGATAGACTCCTAACTTCATTAATTACCAGCCGGCAGACACAGGTGTCCTAACCACTTTAATCCTCTTTCTCACTTTCTGTAGTTTTTTATTTCCCTGAATCTATTGAGCCCCTGCTTACTCTTCTCCTCCTTTGAAATGCCCAGTCACCTCTACACAAATGGAAATGGGGCTCAGCTCTTTCTGCTATTATCAATAGTAACTGAATAAAATCTGTTTTCACTACTTTACTATCCGGCTTTGTTTATCTTTGACACCCTCCACCCTCACCCTCCCTTAGAGACTCGAGGACAGGGACTAAGTTTGTTTTGTTCACTACCAAATCCTAAGTGCCTCCAAGAATGCCTGGCACAACAAACATTCACTGAATGAACAAATAAATGTTTGTTAAAATTCACATAGAAAAAAGGCCTCAAGATTCAGAGATAGGAGATCTAGATTTTAGTCTCATCATCGGTCTTGCTTAACATGTTACCTGAGTCAAATTGCTTCATCATCATGGTCCAACTACTATCTGTGTGAGCTGGGGCAAGATATGGAACTTCTCTTTATCTCAGTTTCCTCAGCTAGCAATTCCTTCCTCACTGGGTTGTTGGGGAAGATTTGGAAGTGCGAGAGAAACACAATAGTGTGGGAGTAGGTGCTCAGGAGATGAGTTTTAATCTTGACTTTTTACTTGGTCTCTCTTATCTGATCTCTTACCCAGAGCAGCAGAGTTTGTGCTCATAAGGATACAGACTCTGTAGCCAGATTGCCAGAGTTTGAAGTCCCGCTTTGCTCCTTACTAGTCATGTGACTTTGGAAAGTGGCTTAACTTTTCAACACTCACTTTCTTCATCTGTAAACCAGAGAGAATTGTAATCATAGGGTTGTGGTGAGGATTAAGAGTAAATACACTCACGGCAGAGCCCGATGTGTCATATATCAGTGTTAAACCATATAGTTGGCCCTCAGAATCCTCATTCATAAGAAGCTCTAGGCTTTAAAGTCCCTGAAGCCTCTATGACGTCTCATCTGCAGCTGGAGCAGCCAACAACTCCCCTTCCTTTCTTTAAAAAATTTTGTATTATAGTCGGCATACAATGGTATATTAGTTTCAGGTATACAACACAGTGATTCAACTTTTATATAACTTACTATGTAATCACCACACTAAGTCTATTAACCATCTGTCACTGTACAAAGTTATCACGATATTATTGACTATATTCCCTGTGCTGTACGACACATCCCCATGGTTTATTTTATAACTGGAAGTTTGTACCTCTGTTTCCTTCACCTTTTTCACCCATCCCCCCACACTCTTCTTCTCCAGCAACCACCAGTTTGTTCTCTGCTTTCATGAGTCTATTTTTGTTTTGCTCTGTTTTTTAGATTCCAAATACAGATGAAACCATAAGGTATTTGTCTTTCTCTGACTTATTTTATTTAGCATAATACCCTCTAGGTCCATCCATGTTGTCTTTTTCATTGCTGGGTTCTGGGGTCAGAGTTTTAAACCACCTCACACTGGGCAGCTTCGCACATCTTTCAGGCTTCACTTTCTGATCCATGGTCTGAAGTCACTCTTCCAGGTCTATTTGGGGTCTTCTTGCACCTCCGATGAGGAAAACGGAGGTTCTCCCAAGCCATAGAGGCGGCGCCACAGTAGGTCTTTGAACCCTACCCCGCCCCGGCCTGCGGGACCGCCTTTTTGGCTCAGAGTTCCGCAGTGTGGGGTGGGACCCTGGAACTGACTGGAAGACTGGGGGTAGGGTGCCATTACTTTCCAAATTTAGCCTCTCTTGGGGAGGATGATCTGGGGGCAACGGAGACCTCAGCTTGAGTCCCTTGTAGGGCATGGAGTTGTGAGGACGGGGCTGAGAGCAGTTTCCTCTGAGTCAAACACACCCACTTCCTTCATTTCTCTGGTTTTCGGTCTCCCCAGGGCACCGCAAACTGCAGTCCAGGCGAAAAGAGCAATCACAGCTGCCTGTCTCCCTCTGAGGCCTCTGCGCCCGCCTAAACCGCCCATGGCGGCCACACTTATCCTCCTCCTCCTCCCTCTGACCTGTCACTGTCAGACACCGCTTTGTCAACATCCCCTAACAGCCACCCCCTAAGGGCCGGGCCAGAAGGCACCGCCAGCATCCCAGGAGCAAGAGGTGAGCAGGACACGCATGCGCGGACAGGACCTCCACCGAGAGCAGGACAAACTCGCCAGAGGGCCCAGTTGGTGGCGGAGAACACATGCGCAGATGCTGCGCGCCGCTCCAGCAGAGAAGATACCGGGAGTGGATGCGGACGCGAAGCTGGACTTGTGCGTCTTCGTGCTCCATGCCGCCCTCCTTCCTGTCCCTGGGTCTCGTTTTCCCACACTCAGTCAGGTCTATAGGACAGACCCGTATTCAAGTCAGCCTGAATCTTTCCGTTTAGCTGACAGTCCCTCTAATAAAGAAAATAAAAGTGAGTCTAAAGTGCCTTTGCTTAGAGTGGGTGCAGCCTGTATATCGATTGCCATTCTACCCTTGGTTTCAGAGTGAGCGACTTTTCTTCCCCACCTGGAAGCGGCAGAAATAAAACAGGAACTTGCCTCCTGCCCAAGCCCCTTCGCCAGACATTTTGGGTTCCTGAGGGCCAGAGCCACCTTTGGGCTCCTAGTGATGACGGGATCAGAGTCTCCCCACTGCACTCCACACCCTCGCTATTAGGACAGCCTAACCTGGTGCAAGTGGCATAGGGCAGAATGCACAGAGCTAAGATGGACCGCCTTTTATAGCAGATATGAGGAAATTGAAACTGGGAGATTAAGACGACGTGACCCAGGTCTCACAGCTGCCCCTTCAGTAGGTGTGTGGTCAAGACTAATTACAGACACTGCCTCTAAAGCCTCGCACCCGGAAGAGGCACCCTCCCACCCCGTGGGCACCCCACCTCTAGGTACTGTCGGATCACACTGGCAGGGGTTACACTGGCAAGGGTTTCTTTGGCAGCTGCCGCCCCGCCCGGTGTGACTCATTCCCCACCCCCACCCCGTTTATTCTGTTGCAAGGTCTTGCCTAACTCGACCTGGGCGGGGGCGGAAGGGAAGGGATTATCAGAATCTCTCCCTGGCCTTTCCGATTTGGGGGGTTGTTGAAACCAGTCTAATTCCAGGGCTGGAGAGCTGGGAACCCCAGAAGGGCCAAGGCCCTGTGTCTACCGCTGATGACAGCAGGGTAGCAGGGCGGGGTCCTCCAAGACGCCTCGGTTAGGAGGAGGGGTGTTGAGGAGTCCCGGAGAGAGAAGAATGGTGCATTGTGGGAGCCTCCCTCCTTTGGGCTGTAGCTCCCTGCCGACAGCGGCTGTCATTCCTTGCTCTGATGCCAGCTGGTTCCCAGTTCCCTGCATTCATTCCTACCTGTTTGCTTTCCTGACTTCCTTGGGCTGTCCACAACCCCTTCCTTTCCTCCCCCACTGCCTCCCTGGCTCCTGGCCTCTTTGCCTTCCTCGACCTCCATATTGCTAGAATAGGTCGTCTCCCTCCCACTTGTCAGCCTCGCCGAAAAAACAAAAACAAACAAACAAACAAAAACAAAAAACAACAACAAAAAAAACAAAAGAAAACAAAAACAAAACAAAAAGAAAAAAAACAGCTTGTACTCTAGTGGTTTCACTATGTCTGCAGATGACTCCCAGCTTTGTAGCCCTTCTGCTAGGTGGATGTGTAAACCATGAGGTAATTCTTCCAAGGCTGTGAAGGGAAGGCAAGGTGGATATAAGTAGAACTGACATTGTGCACTGATCACAACACTTACTGATTCCACAAAATGATGTAGGTTTATTGCGATGTCACACACATGCATTCATTCACTCAATAAACACTGCCATCTGTTCTGCGCTGGGCCATGTATGGCATACCAAAAATCAGAAATCAGAATAGATCCTTGATCTCTCAGGAGGTAAGTGTTGGTTCAGAGCTGGGCATACAGAGCTGTGGGAGTCTGAGGAGGGGCATCTCATTGTGCTGGTGTTATCCGTGGGTACGTTTGGCAGATTTAGCAAATAAAAATACAGAATGCTCACTGAGATATGAATTTAGATAAGTAACAATTTTAGTTAATAAATAATTTTTGTAGTAGTATGTTCTAAATATGGCATGGATGATACTCATACTGAAAGTTATTTGTTGTTTATCTGAAATTCAATTTAATTACTGAGCATTCTGTATCTCATCTGGCAGCACTACTGTGCATTGTTGCTGGGAAGTACAGTGTTATACAAGCTAATGTCAGACAGCAGCCACAGATTATGGAGAGCCCTAAAAGTGAAAAAGAACCACTGAAAGGGTTTAAAGCAAGGAGGGTAATATAACAAAATTTGAGTTTTGGGAAGAGGCTTCTGCTGGCTTCTTGGACGGTCCTTTTAGGAGGGACAACAATGGGATCTGACCACTTACAATAGTACAGACAAGAAATTTTGGGTGGTGATAATAGGGAGATAGGAGAGAGCACATGCTGGATTCAAGAAGTATGAGTTAAATCAACAGGTTTTGGCAATTAATTAGATGGAGTAAAGAGGGCGTCAGCCGCAGCGTCTGGCCTGGAGTCTGGGAAGATGGTATTGCTACCAGCTGAGATAGAGCAGGTTTAGGGGCTGATAATTGAGTTTAGTTTAGCACATGTGTTGGAGGTGCCTAAGGGCCATCTGGTATAGGGGGCTAGCAAATGATTGGCTATCTCATTCTGAAGTTCAGTGGAGAGGTGAGGTGGAAGTAGAGAGTGAGAGGTCCTCAGCAGAGAGGCAGTGTTGAAACCAGGAGATGGATGAGCTCCCCAGAGAGGGGGCAGAAGAAAAGGGACCCAGAGGAGACTAAGAAGGAACAGTTAGGGAAGTAAGAGGAACCAGGAAAGTGAGGTGTCATGGTTACCAAGGGGGTTTCTAGGAGGAGAAAGTGATCAACCATGTCAAATGTAGCCAGAAAGTTCTGATTACACAAAGCCTGAACAATGCCTATCTATTTGGGCAATGCTAATGTCATCATGACTTTAGGCTGGCATCACACAGGCTCATTCAGACGTCAGCCTCATTAGTTCAAATGGTAAACACTCAGCTAGCATATGTCCTCAGAGGCTCTTTCTCATGCCCTGCACACTGCTTTGGAGCCTAAGCCATTAATTTTAATTGTGTCTCAACTCACTTTGAAATTATAGGCACACATTCAGATGCTCTCCATAATTCATCATTTGATGACTATCCAAAGTGTGCAAAAGTTGAGTTCAATTTCCTATTTTCTAATGATCTTGAGACAGGTGCAAACAATAAAGAGTGGGCTGCTCAGTGGCAAAAATCCCTAAGGAAGTGGGAGGGGCTGGGACCCAGAGCCCAGTGGGAAGGGCAAACCCCAAACAGGACCTCTCTTCTCTAAGACCCAAGGAAAGGATAGTGTGGTTAGAGAGAATGTTGGAGGTGACAAGAGAGAAAGCATTCACTTGACGGCCTTCATTTGCTCTAAACACAGGGTGTGAACCCCTTTGGAGTCTGTAGAGAGAATTTTAAGAGCCCATGGACTTGGATGGGGGAGGGTAAAATTGCATCTTTATTTTCACTATCACTAACAGAAATGCAGCATGTCCTTCTGGGGGATGTGAGTAACAAACTAACGTAGTATTAGCAGTACCTGTGGTTTTCTCACCAATGGAAATGAGATTTTCATAGCTTATGGTTGTTGCAGATCTTTCAAAATAACACCACCACCTTGAAATCATGGTAGACACTAGACCTGTTGATAGAGCTTGGTATTTAATGTATTAATAAAGAAGCACATATATTACTACATGACAGACGCGTTTCTTATTTTGGTAATTGCATTTCTATTGTAATTCTATTTATCTTATGTCTGCATTATTCTGGCAAGGGGTTCTTTAAACCAGTGGTCCTTAATCCCTGGCCGTGGATGGGTACTGGTCTGTGGCCTGTTAGGAACCAGGCTGCACAGCAGGAGGTGAGCGGTGGGCAAGTGAGCAAAGCTTCATCTGTATTTGCACTCGCTCCCCAGTGCTAACATCACCACTTCAGCTCCATCTCAGATCATCAGGCATTAGATTCCCATAGCAGCACTGGTCCCTGGTGCCAAAAAGTTGGGGACTGCTGCTTTAGATGTCACCAGACTGCCAGAAGTGTTCACAGCATCAAAAAGGCTAAAAGCACTGCTTCGAAGGGTAACAGTACCTAACATTTACATAGCTCTGGCTAAAGGCCAGAGGTGAATCAGTAGAAGAAAACTCTGTTGCCATTTGTTTACCTTCAAGCGGGGGAAGAACTATACAAACAAGGCCAGGTTAGACAGGGCTCAAAAGCCTTTAGGCACAGTTCCACAGTTCAAAGGGCCTCTTTTTCTTACACAGTTGTTAACTCATTTATTCCTAACCCTATAAGGTAGGGCCTTTGATTATACCCATTTTGCAGAAGAGGAAAGTGATGCACAACAGTCAAGTAACTTGCCCAAGGTCATTCAGCTAGTAAATGATGAAGCTGAGATTCAAACCCAGGCCTCCTAGCTTCAGAGTCTGGGCTGAAAAATCAAGGACTTAAATTGATAGAATGTCAAGGGCAAATGGGTTGAGAGTATGGCGAGAATAGTTAAGGAGAGAAGGGGAATGAGAGAGGGTCTACTCTGGCTAGAAGATAAGTGGGAAGAGGCTGCTAGGCTGGAAAAAACGTGGAAAGGCTCACAGAACAGAGTTCGAAGAGATAAAAAAAAAAAAGGTAGACCTGAGTTGACTGGGAGAACATTGTCAAAGTGAGACAGTGGTGTGTAGAAGCAGGAGAGGTAGGGGAGTCATTCCAGGGCATGACAAGATTAATAATGTTGCCTAGATGAGGTAATTAAAGTAGGGTGGAGGTGAAGGTGCCTGAAGTTGAGTAGATGAAGAAATCATGAAGCTGGGCTTATAAATTTTCCCAAGATTGATTGGTTAATTGACTCATTCATTCATTCATTCATTCATTCATGTATTTTTATTGACTGTCTAGTCTAGTACATGCCAGGCAGTGTCCCTGGCTTTGGGTAGCTGAGAGGTGAACCAGTGGAACAAAACCCTGTTACCATTGGCGTACCTTCCAGCAGGGAAAATACTACACGAACATGCACACAAACAAGGCCAGGTTAGACGAGGCTCAAAAGCCCTTAGACAGAGTTCCACGATGCCAAAATTTATTAAGAGCATAAGGTTGTTTTTTCATACTTTGGAGCTCAAACTCATTAGGTGGCCAAACCTGACCTGAAGTAGCGTGAGGCTATTTATAATCTCGATTCACACTTAGTGTGAATTTTCATACTTTTCACTCTAGAAATATTTTTTGAGAGTGTTTATTATATATAATTACAAAAGCAGAACATGCTGCATTAAGTCAAACTCTATAGATAAGGAGTTGAAATAACTGAAAACACCATTGCACTGATTATAATTTGCTTCCGCTCATGAGGAGCCCAGAGCCCAGTAGTAAGTATAGAGAATTAGGAAGTAATGAAAACACTGTTGTAAGTTTTTAAAAATGTTTGTTTTTTAAATTGGTTTCAAGTATACAGTACATCGATTAGACATTTATATGGTTTATAAAACTGCCTCTAATTGCTCCTTCTTGTCTCTGTTTTTTCACTTAGCCAGTATATTAATGCTAACTGCATTCTCTATGCAGTGTCACTCTAGAAATATTAATATTTAATTATAAGTGATGCTCCAGACCTTTCTCAGTAGTTATGTAATATAGAGGATATGTAGTATATAGAGTTATGTAATATTGAATATATGTCTTCTTTTCTAAAATTGAAAAAAAATTCTGAATTCCAAAACACATGTGGCCCCAAGGTTGGAAAAAAGATTATAGTAAGTGCTATGCAGAGAATTCAAATATGCAGTGTGTTGGTTTGCACACTGGCTCCCATACACAGAGGGCAAGGAGAGAAGGAAGAAAGAGGCAGACCACTCCAGATTGGTAGGTGACAGGTTTAATAAGCAAGGCTTGTCTTGGGCGGCCACAAGATGAATAGATCTCTGCAACCACCTGTCAGAATCTTAAAAGTTTATATAGAGGCCTTACCTGCTTTAGTCACATATACTATCCCCAGATGGTCTCGACAACACTTTACTCTCTCAAGGTCATGTCCTTGAAAGAGCTCTGGCTGTGGGAATGGTGGACAGAGCGTACACTCTAAGGGGTGGGGGGAGGCCTTGTTTACCAGCTGGTAGATCAACTGGCAGTCATATCCTCTTGATGACCTCCTCCAACACAATGAGATAATAACTAGCTGGCTACAACTTGAGTGGTCAGGGAGGGGAGGGGACCTTTACACTTAGTTCTGAATAACGTACATAAATACATACATACATACATACATACATACATACATTTAAACATAAATGGCGGTCATGTAATGATCAGGAGGAGAGAATTCCAAGCAGAGGGAACAGCCAATGCAAAGGTGAACACAAAGCCACTGTGGCTGTAACATATTGGGACTGGTGAGGAGTGCTATAAATTGCTGGAAGGACTTCATGTAGTCAGAAAGATTGTGAATCTGGTACTAACCCTCTGATGCATATGATATAGTGCCCATGAGTGTGGTGACTGTTAACCAGGAGACATAGAGGGAAGTCTGCCTGGGTGGGAAAGCACATGGGGAGATACTTCAGACAGAGGGAATGGAAAGTTGAATGGGGCTAAAAAGATAGAGTGAGATGTATGGCCTAAAGATCTTGGTTTGGGGAAAAGAATAGAAAGAAATCGGATTAGGTAGATTAGGTGGGCTCAAGATTCTAACTGGGATGCTGGTTGAAAGATGTTCAAGGATGATCAAAGACCTGGGTTTTAAATGACAGCCTCTAGTTGAGGTCCAATATGCAATGTGTGATCTGGGCTTTTCGGTTTAAAATACATTAGACACAGAGGACAGTAGCAAATATTGAACTGATTAAAGATGTTTTGCTCCTCTGTTTATGCCTCTCCAGGCTAGTGTTTCTCAGCAGCTGTCTCCAAACGTATGTCTCCTAGCTTCTTAGTGGCTTTCCACATCCATATCTCTGTGATCCGGTCTGGCCTCTGTTCCTCTCAATCTATTCCTTAGCATACATAATTCCCTCCACGAGGCTTTCAGAATTTCCATCTTTGCATATCCATGTTTGTGTCCCAGAATTTGGTTCTCTGTCCCCTCCTTTGTCTGTGTCTGTGCTGTAATTAATTATTTTCCAACTGAACTGTGCCTCCTGGAAGGCATGAACCCTTTATTATCCCTCTGGATATTCCTAGTGTCCTGCGCAAAGCTTAGCATGTAAAAATCTCTCAGATGTTTACACTTAAATGAAGGCTTTTTCTGAGGAGTAAGGGACACTATCTCAATCTCCTGTCTCTCCCCAACCGCCGCCCCCGCGAAGCTAGCCTTCTGTCCCCGGACCAGCTAGAGAGTCGGGCGGAAGGTGTGGCGGTATTGTGCTGCTGTTCTTGGGTTCTTTTCCCAGGTGAAACAACTCTCTGCAGGTACCTTGCCGTAACCTAGCCCTCTAGGACCCAGGAAGTCGGTACCTGCCCTGACGTCCAGCGCGGCACAACGCCCTCCTCTCCGGCCCCGCCCTGCGGCTTCGCATTGGCCAACCAGCGACGCCGGCGGCCCCGCCCGTTGGGAAGCCTGTGCAAGATGGCTGCGGTGTGTAGACGTGTAAAGGTATCAAGGTCCTTCCCCCTGCCGTTTGCCCTGATATACCAGCGTGGCCATTGAACTAGTGTAAAGAGAGCGGTGCTAGGAGATAGGCTTTGTATTGCGGTGGTGGGGCACGGGAGGTGAAAGTCAGTTCTCTGCCTCACGTGTATGTGGGGCGAGTGGATGGGATGTCTGGGGATGAGAAACCTAGAGCTCCCGGTAGTAAGGAGAGAGGCACACCTGGGTAACAAACGCAGAGGTGACCAGGATCCTCCCCACAGAAGCCTCGAGAACGGCCAGATAAAAGGGTCTGCACAGTGTAGCTGCTGACTGCCCTCTTCACAGGACCTGGTCGCTGTAATAACCGGAGGAGCCTCGGGCTTGGGCCTGGCCACAGCAGAGCGACTAGTGGGGCAGGGGGCCGCTGCTGTACTTCTGGACCTGCCCAGCTCGGACGGGGAGGCCCAGGCCAAGAAGTTAGGGAAGAACTGCGCCTTCGCCCCAGCCGATGTAAGTGAGGTCACCTCCCCTCCCCCAAGGTGTTTATGATATCACGGGGACACCGGCCTGGGATCCCATGAGGTCATCTCCAACAGGGTGCTGTCCATGTGAGCAGTGTACCCATTAACCTTCACAAAGTGGGGATGGGAATTGGACATAATAGAATCTGGAGAGGTTATGTAGTTTGAGAATCCTTATGGAGCTCTGTGATTTTATATTTACAAAGTCGAAAAATTTCATGAAACAAACTATGGACAGTAAAGGGGTACAAAAAAGGTAGCTTATTTTGATATCAATAATTCTTAAAACAGTGCTCTCATCCACAGCAATTGAGAATGTCCACAAGTATGTGAATTTATCAAAAGAGGATATAAATTTGAAAAATGTTTTGAAACACTGTTCTGTACTACCTATCATTTTCAACTTTATCCCACCTTCGGGTTTTCTCATGGCCTCTACTTTGCTTACATAATTCTCCCCTCCCCCCATAGGTTTAGTGGTGTGTGTGTGTCTGTGTGTTTGTGCTGGGAGATGAATACTTTCTTCACTTTTCCCTTTGAAGGTGAGCTCAGAGAAGGATGTGCAAGCAGCCCTGACTCTAGCAAAAGAAAAGTTCGGCCGTGTGGATGTGGCAGTCAATTGTGCTGGCATTGCAGTGGCCATCAAGACATACAACTTAAAGAAGAACCAGGCCCATTCCTTGGAGGAGTTCCAGCGAGTTCTTAATGTAAAGCCTTGGAGGTTCTCTAGGGGTGGGAGTAAGAGGTGTCTGGCTGTGGGTGTCCCCAAAGCTTTTAGGGGACAAAAGGCTGCCTTTACCTCAGGTCCTAACCATGTCTCTACTGGTCTTCTAGGTGAATCTCCTAGGTACCTTCAATGTGATCCGCCTTGTGGCTGGTGAGATGGGCCAGAATGAGCCAGATCAGGGAGGCCAACGTGGGGTCATCATCAATACCGCCAGCGTGGCTGCCTTTGAAGGCCAGGTGTATAGACAGGGGTAAGGCCTGTGCCTCTTTAGTGTCTTGTTGAGGCCCTCCCACCTATGACCTCCATTCCTCCTCCAGGTTGGACAAGCTGCATATTCTGCTTCCAAGGGGGGCATCGTTGGCATGACACTGCCCATTGCTCGGGATCTGGCTCCCATGGGCATCCGGGTGATGACCATTGCTCCAGGTAGACATACCCTTCCTGCCACACCTGGGAATGGGTGAGATCCATGGGTTACTGAGAGGGGAAAGTATCCACCACCTAAGCAGCAGCAGCCTTCCCTCTCCAAGCATAGGGAAGTACCACCGGTAGGGCTAAGGTGAGGGAGGACTCTGTAGACATGAAAGCGAGGGGTGGTCTCTGACTCTGACTCTGTCTTGTCTAGGCATATTTGGCACCCCGCTGCTGACCAGCCTCCCAGAGAAAGTGCGCAACTTCCTGGCCAGTCAGGTTCCCTTCCCCAGCCGACTGGGTGACCCTGCTGAGTATGCTCATCTGGTACAGGCCATCATTGAGAACCCATTCATCAATGGAGAGGTCATCCGGCTGGATGGGGCCATCCGCATGCAGGCATGAAGGGAGAGGGCAGAGAAAACACATACTTGTCCACCCTTTCTTTCCCTGGCATACTATATTATAGCCTGGGAAATAACGCTGGTAGCCATTTTGTAACTACCCACTTGTCACCTTCTGTGCCTAATAAAGTCCCTGTTTCTCAGAGGGAGTGGGTAGCACTGTGTGCTGGGGGAACTGGCATTGGAAAAAAAAAAAAGTGAATGGGTGAAGATTGACAAGGCTGGGTGCTCAGATCCCAGGGGTGGTGTGGGAAAGGCAGTACCTCATACCTTTTGTGTCCTATTACAACACATGGCCTTGATTTTAGCGGACAGCTTTATTTCATAGGGTTGAAGGTAGGGGTACTTGCTCAACTCCCTCCCACTGGGGAATGAATGGGGAGGAGGTCTGCAGCATTTTCCTCTCTGACTCCTCGCCTCTGAGCTTGATGGGGGAGAAGGGAGAGAGAACCATCCTGAGCTCAGCGGCTGCTGGTGTTGAACTGTAGGTAATACTGGGCTGTAGGCTCATTGGTGTAGATTATTGAATTTAGATAATTCTGCCTGTGAAGGAAGTCCAGAGGCTTCAGCTGATGGGCTTTCCCCATCTTCCTGGCCCTCACCATTCCTCCCCACTTCCTTTGTCATTCATCCCCGCTGCCTCCCCCTTGAACTCACTGGGCTTTTTGCTCCTTAGCCAGCTGCTGGTTGAATGAGCCCAACCCCCTCCGGAATTCAGCACCCAGTTGCCTCTCCTGCTCTTCCAGTTCCATGGTTGCTTGGGCCAGGCACACGGCCTGGCCTTCCCATTCCGCATTGTGTGCTCTTTCGGCCTCGCGCTGTGCCTCCTTTTCCTGACGTTGCACCTCCTGAGCTTTCTTGATGGCAGCTCGCTGCTCTGGAGTTATGCCCTTCCAGCAATGGGGCTGGACCCGCTGGGGAGCCACAGAGTGTTGGGCAATGGGGTGTTTCTTAGTTAGGTCACTCGAGATCTGGTTTTGGATCTCCATGAAGTTGGCGTCCTGTTTGCGCTTATGCTCACGGCGCTGCTGCTCAGCCAGCTCAGCTGCCTGGTGGGGTCCCCGAATGTGAGCCCAACCTCAGGGGACTCTCAGATACAGGGGAGGGAGAGACATGGCCCTACTTTCCTCCAACTCAGAGAGAGCAGGAACAGAGATATTGCATGGCTCTTGAATGACCTAAGGTTGATGAGGGGTGTGGAATGGGCAGGGACCTTCCCTGCCCTCTGGAAGTCTAGACTGAGGCTGGGGAAGGGAGGTCAGTGTGTTTTGTTCTCAAGTCATCCTGACTCTGGAGGTGGAGAACAGCATCTTCTGACCTAAGAGGGCCCCTGGGTAAAGGGGGGAAGTCCTCAGGAAGATGAAAGGGCTGGTGTTGATTTGAGAAAGGTTGTGAGGAGAAAGGTATTGCTAAGGTTCCCTGGAACTTTGCTCAAGGGATTGGGGAGAGCCCAGATCACTGGATGGCTCAGGTCATACCTGGGCTTTGTTGGCTTTGGCCATGGCAGACATCATGGCTATGCGACAGGATTCCTCCAACTTGGCCAGCTGGGCGGCCCTCGTGTCCATGGCTAGGCGCAGCTGGTCATTGAGCATTTCTACACAGAGAAATAGGGTCATGGCACTATATTGGCTTACTCCATTCCTGGTTCACTCATTCAGCCATTTATTCAACAAGCATTGTGGACGTGTGTGTATGTATGTTTGGGAGTGGGGGTAATGTCCTAATTGTAGAGATGTGGAAGGAGCTACTCAGTGGGGCTAGGGATAGCCAAAGTGGCAGTACAAGGATTTCTCAAGTGCCTATCTGAAAGATACCTCCAATGGACTTGAGTTCCAATGCCCGCTCTGTTGCTTCTGAGCTGTGTGACTTTGGGGAAATCATTTCATCTCTCTGAGCCTCAGTTTAAGGCCCATGTGTTGGGTTCTGAGGACACCATGGAATTCGATCCTATCCTAAGCTCCTTGGCTAATGTGTGTGTGTGGGGGGGGACAAATCAAACATAGATCACCATACTATAATGTGGTAAGGTCAATGAGATGTGTACAGGGCATTATGAGAGCTTTAGGTGGTGGGTGAGAGGAAGGCTTCCAGGAGGAGGTGATCCTTGAAATACTTGTGGTACATAGGCAGAAAGAGCAAAGGGCATTCCAAGCCATAGGAATGACATGAGCAAAGGTATTGACACTTTTAATCCAGCTACACTGGTTTTGCTTTCTAGAATATGCCAGACACTGCTGTCTCAGGAATTTGTAATAGATGTTACTCTTGGCCCATCTCACTTGCCCCCCTCTGGTGTTTGCTCAAACGTTACCACTTCAGTGAGGCTTTGTCCCTCTCCTATCTAAAATTGCAAACTGCCTGTCTCCAACATTTATCCCCCTTCCTTGATTTTTCTTCCTAGCATTTGTCACTATCCAATATACTCTGCATTTTCAATTATTTTGTCTATTGCTTTCTCCTCACTAGAAAATAACCTTCACGAGGGCAAAGTTTTTGTCTGTTTTATTCACTACCATGCGCTAGCACCTAGATCAGAGCCTGTCACAAGTAGGTGCTCAATGAATTCATCTGACAAATATTTATTGAGCACCTACTGTAGAGTGTAAAATGCAAGTGGCTAGAGAGCTTTGCAGGGTCTAGACTAAGGGCCAGAAACTTCACCTGGGGGTGGTGGGGAACATGGGAGAATTTTAAGCATAGCAGTAACATGGTTAGATTCCTATTTTGAAAGCTCCTTCTGGTGGGAGACAATGGAGGTAGGGAAGTCATCTTGGAGGTTACTGCAGTAGGCCAGTTGGGAGGGCTCAAACTAGGCCAGTGGTGGAAAGGATGAGGGGGAAATATATAGGTGATTACACATCAATAGTACTTGATGGATTGGATGAGGGGCTAAAGGAGAAAGAAGACTCAGGGATGCTTCCCCGGGTCCTCGCCTAGATGACTAGGTGTATGGTGTAGCCACTACTGGAAGCAGAAGATACAGAATGAAGAGAAGGTTAGGGGGCATTGATGAATTCTGTTTAGGAAGCTGAGCTGGAGGTGGTCAGCAGGCATTTGGATATCTGATTCTGCAGGTATAGTCTCAGCACAGAGGTGGTGACATGGAAGCTAAAACTAGAATGAGGGCTGAGGGCACTTCAGGTAAATATGTAGGGCAGGGAGAGCAGTGGTGTGCTAGGGATAGTCTCAAGAAGGAAGGAGTAGACAGAAGAGGAGCCCACAAAGGGCAGACAGAGGATGGTCAGAAAGCTACAAGCAGAATGTGCTGTCACAGAAGCCAAGGAAGAGAAGGGTTCAAGAAGGAAGATGTAACCAGAGTCAAGTGTAGCAAGAAAGGTCCAGTCGAGGAGGAAAGAGTAAACAGAGCCTCTTATACCTGATAACACCAAGGGCATTGGTGATTTTTGTAAGAGTAGTGGCAGCGAAGTTGTGTGGTGAGAAATGAGATCTCAGGGGGTTGAGGTGTGACTGGAAAATTAGGAAGAAAAGACAGCAAGTGGAAGCAGATTTTTCAAAAAGTATGATAGCAAAGGGAAACAGCTCACAGCATCTAGAGGAATCACAGGGTGGAAGGAGGCTTTTGTTTCTTTAAGATGGGTTAGATGTAAGCATGTTTACCACACAGAAGGGGCCAGTGGGAGGGGAAGTGCTGAAAACTCAGGGGAGGGGATACCTGAGGGAGCACAGCCTGGGGGCAGAGGCCAGAGCAGAAAGAATGGGGTCCAGAGCAGAGGCTAAAAGCTTGGCTTTGAAGAGGCACAGGGACAGGACTTCAGAGACTGGAGGGCTTGGGAAAGGGGGGCATCGGCGGGCAGAGATAAGGGTGTGCTGTTTCATTTCACTCTTCACAGCAATCTGGAAAGGATCAGACCCACTTTTCAGATGAGGCTACTGAGAGAGAGTTCAGAGGTAAAGTGAAATACCCAAAGTTACACAGCTGGCAAGAAGCAGGTTGGGATTTGAATCCAGGTCTCTGGAGGAATCAGCCCATGCTCCTTCCATCACACCACATGGACTCTCAGTGTAGTTCTGTCCCTGTGCCTCGCTCTGCCTTCTTATACCCCTCCCTGCTGCCACTGGGCAGCTGGCCCCATGCTGTCACTGGGCAGCTGGCCCCATGCTGTCACTGGGCAGCTGGCCCCATGCTGTCACTGCAACTGCTCTGACAAAAATCACCAACTACTCCTCATTTCCAAATCCAATACACAGATCTCTTTTCCTGTCTGAACTGCTCGAGGTCATTTGACATTAATGACTCCCTCTCTGAAATTCCTCTTGGCCTCTGAGTCCCCACTTTCTCATGGAGACTGAGGGAAAGTAAGTATGGCATAGTAGTCAAGAGCACTGTCTCTGCAGCCAGCCTGCCTGAGTTTACTTACCACTTTTCTATCACCCATGAGCTTTATGACTTTGGGTAAGTTATTTAACATCTCAGTTCTTCAGTTTCCTCTACTGGAAGTGGGGATAATACTAGTACTTGCCTCATAGGGTTGTGTGATAATTAAATCAATTAAATGGTAGAAAGCTTAGCATAGTATCTGGTACAGAGTAAGTGCTCAATAAAGGTTTGGTATTAGTATTAGTTATTATTTTATGCATCTTTTTCTTACCTCCCTTATCCCCTCTCAGTCTTTATTATGGGCTCTTTTTCCTTTACTCATTCATTCACTCAAGGTACATTTACTGAGCATCTACTATGTACTAGGCCCTGTGTAAGTCACTGGGATTGTAGTGGTCAATAAGAGCTTTGGTCTTTGTCTTCACAGAATGTACCATTTGCTCACCCCTTTCCCAGGCTCCAGGCTTGGCATTCTGTTCATTTGCACACACCCCCCACCATGGCTCCCAGATCTCTCCTTGCAGCCCAGACTGGCCCTGGAATGTCATATAGATACATAGCTGCCTGTCAGTCATCTCCTCTTGGCTGCAAGATTTCTTTGCCTCTAGGCTTCCCATTTTAATCTAACTTCCACATTGGCTGACAGTTATCTGTCTAAAACACAGATCATGTGACCCCAATGCTCAAAACTGCAGTGGCTCCTACCTCACTCAAAGCTGATATCTTTGCTATGGCCCATTAGGCCTACTTGATCTGGCCCCTATCACCTCTGACCTCACTTCCGACCACTCTTCCTCATATTCACTCTGGCCCCACTGCTATTCCTCAAACATTCCAGACATCCTCTCTCCTGTCTTAAGGCCTTTGTATAGCTATTTCTTCTACCTAGAATAGCTCTTCCCTCATAGTTGCACTGCTCACTCCCTCATCTTCAGATCTGTATTCAAATGTTATCCCAGTGAGATTTTCCTTATTTAAAATTACCACTGTGCACCTTTCTTCAAAAGTTCCTATATACCCTTTTGTGCTTTATTTTTTCCCCTAGCACTTATCTTAATCACTTTATATATTTCTCTATTTTATCTTGTTTATTGTTTGTCCTCATTAGAGTGTGAGCTCCATGACAGCAAAGATTTTTCTGATTTGTTCACTGTGCCAGGCACAAAGTAGGTAGCTTAATATTTGTTGAATATTGAAATGGTCTTGTCACTCCTCTGCTTCAAACCCTTAAGTGGCTACCCACTGCCTACACAATAAAGTCACAATTCCTTAGTTTGGTGTAGAAAGTTCTTGGCCCATTTTCTCTTCCTCCAAGCCCTCAACCCTGGGCTGTACTAACATTAAACTGTTCGTGCATCCTAAACCCCCAGACCGTTCACAGCCCTGATGCTCTTTCTCTTGCTGCCACCTCTGCCTAGAAGGGCCTTTCTTGTTCCCTTTTCCCATTCTGGCAAAACTGTAACCAACTTTCCAAAACTGGTTCTTGATCGCTGACCTGTACCACCCTCCTACCCTGCTTCCCTTTCCACTCCCATGTTGATGTTCCCTCCACGTCCAAATGCACTTCTATCACAGTACCTGTCAGAGTACCTAACGAAACGTTAAAACATAAATATTTACTGATGAATAAACTTCTACATGTATCTTTTCCTTTTACTCTAAACTGATTTTCTGGAAGGCATAGTTCTGTGGGCTCCTGGAGGGCAGGGCCCCTTTCTTGTTTACTTTGGTCTTCAACTGTTCATTCAACAATGATTTATTGAATTTCTGACGCTGTGGCAGGCACTGTACTAGGTAACTGGGATACAAGTGTTTGTTACATCTTTGATAAGTGGTACAGCAGAAAAGGATGCTATAATAGGGAAGAGGAGGACATGGCCACAGATAATGCCATAGTAATAGTAGCTGCTGGTTATTGAGCACTGACACTTGTGCTTCACATACAGAATCTCATTTCATTCTTATATGAGCTCTATGTGGTATGGATTATTGTCGCCATTTTAAAGTTGAGGAAACTGAAGTACAGAGAGGAAAATTCATTTGCCCAAACCAGTCAGTAAATGGCAGAGCTATTAGGTTTGGCTTCATTGTGCTGCCTCCAGGTAATGGAATAACAGGCTGGTCTGGGACCAATGGCTATCCTGTCAGTTACTGAAGGAAGTCAGGGAAGTTGGGGTCTGCTCAGTCTTTCAGCAGCAACCCTGTGGGTAATTGGACCTCCCTCCACAGTTCTGGTCTCTCCTGGGTGCTGTACCTGACTCAGGACAACTCCCTGCCAGGCTTCAAGTCTCAGCCTGGAGGGCCCAGCTGCTTACCTATACGCTGTTCTTCAATCCTGGCTAGTTGTTGCTCGTGAAGCTGCTTCTCCAGGCTGGACCTAAACTGCTCCTGCTGCATTCTCAGGCACGCAGCCCTGTCCAGGTCTTCCCCAGACAAGTACTGCAGGCTGGTTAGGCCACAGTAGGGACCACTGTCATTGTGGCAGGCTGGAAACTCATTCCAGAATCGGTCTGGATCTAAAGGGTCAAATTCACACCTATTTCTGAGCTGCTGCTTCTGCTCCCGAAAGTCCTGGACTTTTTTGGCCAGCCGACGTGTCCGTTCTGCCTCTTCCTTCTCTAACATCTGGGCTACCAGATCATACTGCACCTGGTTGGTACCTGTGGGTGGTAAGTGGGGACATGGAGAATGTCCTGTGGGAGGGACAGAGCCCACTCAGCATGGCCTCTGCTCCCAAGCCATCTGGTTTATTCTATCACACACAGGCCTCAGGCCTGGCTCCAGGGTAGAACTGCCATACCTCACCCTACTCAGGCCCTTACATTATCCTCTTTGGCTGGCCTTTGGCTGGCCTTTGGCCTTGGGATTTTACCATAAGCTGCATCCTTGCTCCGCTCTGCTGCCTCCTGAAGCCTCCGCTCTTCCACCTGGCTATTCAGGGCTTCGACATCCACCTGATCCCAAAGAAATGAGCTAAATCAGGGTAGCGGCCTAGCAGAAAACTGCTCAAAATTTACTGGCTTTGAAATCCTCCTATAGATCCCTAATACCTACTGAATAATGTTCCACCATCTCAGCATGGTTTTTAAGCCCCTCAGTGGTCTGGCTTCTGCTTCATTCTCCAACCTCATCTCATACCCTCTTCCCCTGTCCCACCCTCAGAAGCTCTGTGCTTATAATTCCATGAACAACTCAGGCAGTTTTGAACCAACAGCCTTTGTTCCAGCTGCTCCCTCCACTTGGAACACTCTTTCCTCCCTCTCTTTACTCAAATTCATTTCATTCCTGAAGACCAGCTCAGGCTTCACTTACCTGACCCCTCTGACAGGTGCTATTCCCACAGGATCTAGGATCCATTGGGCACATTATGTTGAAGGTGGCCTTAATCAATGATATCCCCCAGAGACTGGGCCCTAGCATTGCACAACGCAGAGCTTGGCACAGAGATGGCCCTAGGAGGTGCTTGCCAATTGGATCGCAACTATACAATTCATCCCTCAGTCAACTTGTGTCGGGCACTAGGCTCTGGTTTTCAGTGCTGCCACCATATGTTAATACTCACCTCAACATTTCCTTTACCTTCATTTTACTGAGGAAGAGCCTGAAGCTCAGAGGAGACAGGTGACTCATCCAAAGCCACATATCTAGTAAACAGTAGACCTGGCCCTTGAGAACAGTTATGGGGTCTTTTCCAGAATACCATGCTGTATCCTCCCTCTATCCACCTACTCGGCAATCTATTTTTTCTTAAACTATCAATATTTTCTCTTTATTTTGATAATGATTCATTTAAAACATTTCAAAATAGTGCAAAACGGAATATAGTTTAGTGAAAAGTCAGTGTCCCTCTCATCTCTGTCCCTCAGCCTATGAACAGTTTCTTATGTAGTCTTCCAGAGAGAGTTTAGGCAGATGCAATACCAAATATCCTGTAGACTCCTTCTGGCTCCATGTTGCTTGTCTCTTGAGAACCAGGCCACCTGGCTGAAGAGTCAGCTGTCACTGGCTCCTCTTCCCCCAGTCTCTTCCCTTGCAGCTCCACACTCCTTCCCAGGCCCTTCCCACACCCAGGGGTGAGTGCCTTCTCCTCCTCTCTTTCCTTTACAGCCCTACGGCCTGCTTGAATTAGGGAGGAGTTGTACAAGGCACTGCTCCATTCCCCTCCAGATGCAAGAGTGAGGTGAGGTGGCTCCTGGTCCCAAGAAAGTCCCTGTTGGCCACTCACTCACCCCTATGACTCGGGTCCGCGCATTGAAGATCCGGCTCTGTCGCTCCTTTTCTCGATTTCTTCTAGCCTCAATGGCTGCCACCTCCTTGGGATCTGGTGGCAGGTCTAGCTTAAACATCTAGAGTAAGGGGGAGATGGGATGGCCCATAATGCCACACCCCCCACCCTCATTCCTTTCTCCCCACAGTATCTCACCAGTTATTGATTCTTACTGATTTTACTTCTTCATATATTTCGTATGTGTCCTCCATCTTTGCTGTCACTACCCTAATTTAGGCCTCACAATCTGGTGCTGGACAATATTCCCAGGAGCCTCAGCAGCCTCCCTAGTGTTACCTTCTTTATTTCTTCCTCTGCACTGGCTACTCCCTTGCTTACAGTGCTCCAGGCACACTGGCCTCCCATCAAGTCCTCCAATAAAACAACTGTTCCCACCTCAGGGCCTTTATACACAGCCATTCTTTTGTTTGGAACACCATTCCTCAACTCCTCTTATAGCTAGTTCCGGTTTTGTTTTGTTTTTTTAAAAAGACCATTTTGAACTGAAATATTAGATACATACAGGAGAATATATATAATCCATATGCATGTCCATAAGCATGTATGATAAAATAAAGAACCGTGAACCAACTCTCCAACTTAAGAAATAGAACATGATCACTACTATTACATGTCTCGTGCCTTCTCTATCATCCTTACACTGAGATAACCACAATCCAAAATGTTAATATTCCTTCACTAATATGTATTAATATACTATACGTACCATTCCCCGAACAATATTTTAAATATTTTCTTGTTTTGGAACTTTATAAAATATCATGAAGAATGTAGTGTTCTGCATCTTGCTTTTTACACTCATGTTTATTCTATCATTTAATAAATTTTTATGGAGTGCTTACTGTCAGATACTCCTTTAAGCATCGGAAGACATCAAGGAGCATAAGCAATAAAAATCAGTCCTTGTGGAGGTTACTTTCTAGTGGAGGCAGACTTATAATAGAGAGTACATTAAATAGTTTGTAAGAAGGTAAGTGCTATGAGAAAAAGTCTAGAGGGAATTGGAAGTGCCAAGGAAATGGTTTTGTTTTGTTTTGTTTTTTTGCAATTTTAAATATGGAAGTCAGGGGAGGCATAACTGAGAATGTAATATTTGAGCTAATACTTGAAGAAGGTAAGTGAGGGAGTCACCTATGCGGATATATAGGAGGAGAGCACTCCAAGCAGAGGAAACAGCAAGTGCAAAGGCCTTAAGGTGGACATGAGAGGCACACATTCAAGGGAACAGCAGGAGGCAAGTGTATCAGTGAAAGAGAGGTAGGTAGGAAATGACATTAGAGAGATAATGGAGGCACCAGAGCATGCAGGACTTTGCAGATCATTGTAAAGGCTGTGGCTTTTACTCTGGGAGAAACTGGCAGCCATTGGAGGGTTTTGAGCAGTGGGAGTGATGTGTGCTGTCTTTGATTTTTAAAAGATCACTTTGGCTACTGTGTTAAGAATAGACCGGGGCAGGAGAGGCAAGGCTAGGAGCAAGTACACCAGACAGGAACCTGTAGCAGTTGTCCAGACAAAAAATGGTGACTCATACTAGGTTGGTAACAGTAGAGGTGGTGAGAAGTGGTCAGTTTCTGGATATATTTTGAAGGGAGAGCCAACAGGACTTCCTGATGGATTGGATGTGTGGTGTGAGAGCCACATCAAGAACAAGGATGTGAGCCTCGGCACTCAGAGGGATGGACTATCAACTGAACACTGTGTAGGAAGGAGGGATGTATGGGATGGGGGTGAATCAGATCAGTTTGGGACTATTGAGATTGACAGGTCTATTAGATATCCATTGATAGCATACAAACGGTATGGTAAATTTTATTATTGTACAGAAAGATCTGCTGCTCCGCTCTATAGAAGGATTATACATCCTTATCTTATTGCCCTCAAGGTTAGCGGTGTGATTTGCTTTGCCTTCCCCAAGCAGAATCAAGAGCCATTAGGTGACACCCACCTTTTCTCTTCACTCTGCCGAGACTGGTAATGTCTCGCTGCTCCTTCAGCCTGGGTCCTGGAATGATGACATAGAGCAGAGATGCAGCCAACCCACAATGAACAAGCAGCAGGAGTAAAATTTGTTTTTATAAGCTGCTGAGATTTGGGGGTTGTTTGTAACCCCAGCATAGTTTAGCCTAACCTGATACAAAGGAATTTAAAACTATAAAGCTATAAGAGATCTCTAAGGGAGTGAGTGTAGATGGATTAAGAGTGTCCCAGGGGTGACAGGGAGAAGAGGAGCCAGCATTGGAAGCTAAGGAGGAGTGGCTGGTGAGGTGGGAGAAAAACCAGAAGTGTGATATCGGAGAAGCCAAGTGAAGAAAGTGTTTTTGGGAGAGACTGAGCAACTGATGATGGGTTAAGAGGAGGACTGAGAACTAAGTAACATGAAGGTTGCTGGTGATTTTGACAAGAACATTTTTGGTGAAGATGTGGGACCAAAAGCCTGATGGAAGCAGGTTCAATAAAGAATAAGACTCTGGCACAAACAACCCAGTTTATTTTTTTAACTGCAAGAGAAAAAGAGGGAGGAGGAACCTGTAGATTAAAAGAGACATATAAAGGTGGGAAAGTTTCTCTAGCATATACCTGGAGTGGAAGTGCAGGATCATTGTATTTAAAGCATTATTTAACATTACAAGATAAATGAATGCTAACTTGTTTTCCAAGGAGAGTGTACTAATTTACACTTTTGTTATAGTGTATAAAAACTTCAGTCACTCATTTTCACTAACATTTGGTATTGCAGATGTTTTGATTTTTGCCAATTTGTGGGTATAAAATTATAATTATCAATTTTAATTGGAATTTTCCTTATTGCTAATGAGGTTGCACATCTTTTCATGTGTGTTTTGGCCATTTTTGTTTGATTTTCATGAAGTGTCTATTCATTTTTTAAAAATCAGGTTGTTTATCCTTTTCTTACTAATTTTAGGAGTTCCTTATGTATTCTGCACACTAAACATTCCTCAATTTATATGTGGCAAACATCTCCAATTTGTGGCTACTCTTTTCACTTTATTATTATTTTATAATAATTTTTATTAAAGAAATCCCCTGAGATCATATATTCTCCTGTATATTCTAAAATTTTACCTTCCTTAAGTTTTTAATCCATTTGGAATTGCATTTTGTATATGATATGAGAGGTGGAGAATCAATTTGATTTTTTCCCTCAAGCCCCATCTCATCTTTTAAAATGTAACAATAGTTCCTGTCAGATTGCTGTCCTTTGGTCATTTTATCCCCTCAGCCTGATTGCGATTGTTTCTTCCAGTTGAACTTCATTTATGGTTCCTTTACTAGATTCCATCATCCAAGCTTTCTCACTTTCCTGGACTTGTCCTAAGACTTTAAGATTCTTTTCAGCCTCCAGAAATAATTTTTAAAACAGTTACAGGAATGGCTATGGCAACCACCAGACCCTTTCCATATCTAAGTCTAAGCACCAACCCCAGCCTACTAATTCCATCTGCCACCACAGCATCAGGTCACTGAAAGGGAAGATTTGACAAAATTTTAAGCTTCTTGGACTAAGTCCATGGCCTTAGTAATAAAAAGGTATAAGGTGATAGGGGGATGAAGGTGGAGGAGAGAGAGCAGAGAGAGAAGAGGAAGAGGAAAACAAGAGATGGGGCAGAAGGGAATGGAGAGGAGGGAATGGGATGGGGGTGAGGCACAGAGAGAGATGAAGGGGAAAGGATAAAATAAAGATGGAGAACACTGGCTTAGGGGCTCTAACTCCTAAGGGTTCACACAAAATACCTTTCTCAGTAAGGAGTTCCAATTTTCAAGCTCCTAGGTGGGATCTAGATTCAAGTAGCCAACAAGTGTCTCAGGTCCAAGACTGTTCTTGGCCTAGTGTCAGTCTTTGCTTGGAGGAACAGGAGGGAGGCAGGGAATAGGGGCAGTACCTCTGGCCATAGCTTTCCCCAGCTTGTACCCTTGTTCCAGAGTACCCTCACCTCCCCTCACACCCCATCCTATCTCTAACCCCACGCCATTCCGCCTCCAAACCCCCAACCACAGCAAGGTCTGAGCTCACCTAACACCGAAACCTCCCGCTGGCCCCTCCTTCCCGTAAAGCCCTCCGCTCCCCCGGGTCCTTCCAATTCTGGGTCCCGTTCTTGTTTGAGCCTTCCGGCCGGCCAGGTTAAAACCACAGCCGATCCCTCACCTTCTCCTGCCCTAAAGGGCATAGCCCTGCTGTGACTTTTGATTCGTCTCGGCAAGCGTGAGCTCTGATCCCGTCTGCTGCCCGGCAGCCTAAAAGCGGCGGAGTCTCTTCCTCCTAGCACTGCTGCTTTCACGACTCTGTCGGTAGTGGCGGCGGCCGCGGTCTGCGTTGCCATGCAACAAGAAAGGGGGGCGGGGCCTAAACGCCTGTCGTAAACTCGCGCCCTGGCAACGGATCAACAAAACCTCACCCGCCTGAAGGCCCCCGCCCCTGGCTTCCGCCCGCTCCGGAAGCCGGAAGTCCCGTTCGCCTTGGACTTACTCTCGCGAGGTTTGTGGTCCGCCCGGCCTGCACTGCGGACTTTCCCGCGCAGGCTACCCCAGTTCTCCGGCGTACGGCGCGGCCATTCGTACAAGCGCCGCTGCCGCCGTCATGGGGTTCCTGAAACTGATTGAGATCGAGAACTTCAAGTCGTACAAGGGTCGACAGATTATCGGACCATTTCAGAGGTTCACCGCCATCATTGGACCCAATGGCTCTGGTGAGATAAGCCCTGCTGTGGCCCTGCACACGTCCCAGCCTGGACCCCCAATCCGGCAGCAGAGTAGTTCAACCCAGCCCGTGCCACCTGGAATGTCGCGAACCCTAACAGGTTCCTTGCTCCTCCTTAAGGGATTCGGCCTAAACCTGCTTTCCCCGTTCGGGAGCTCTGATTCAAACCTCTTCCCCAGGTGTCAGGTGCCCGCTCTTTGCGTGTCCCCCTGCTCCCGCCGGAGTGGTACGCGCCAGACTGTACGTTCACCCGCCCTCTGCCCCCTCCCGCCAAAAGTGGCTGTCCGGAGTCTACTGCCAGCCAGCTGGCTTCTCTGTCTTGTATGAATCCTCCGGAAGATGTGGGACCGCTGGTAGCCCTCCCATGGTCTCTGTCCGCAAACGATACGCTTACGCGTCCCTCCTCGCATTGGTACGCTCCAATTTCTCCTTTTTTAAAACTCTCTTTTGGAGGCGGCACTTTTGAATTTGAGACCCAGCGCTCGCGTCTCCAAAATGCTTGGGGTCTCGACTCTCCACCCCACCCCATCCCCCATCTCAGAGGTGGGGAAGCCTCAAACTCGCCCCTTTGCTACCATTGAATCCGTTAAAAGTCAGAACGTACTCGTTCACCAAATTTATTGAATACTTACTGTCTTATAAGGAGATATTCAAGGTGCTATGGAAACAGTGGAGACTAGAATAAGCCAGTCTTCCAGGGAACTTACATTCCAGAGGGGAAAGACGGTAATAAAGGAGAAAAGATAATTCTCGACTGTGATAAGTGCTGTGCAGGAAGTGAGACAGGTTGATGTAATCGAGTGACTTGGGTGGTGTCTTTAGAAAGGTGGTCAGTAGTTAACAGTACTGTATTGTATATTTGAAAGTTGCTAAGAGAGTAGATCTTTAGAGTTCTCATCACAAGAAAAAAATTGTAACTGAGGTGATGATATTAACTAAAAGTTATTGTGATCATTTTGCAGTACATACAAATATGGAATTATGTTGTACACCCAAAACTAATATGATATGTCAGTTATATCAGTGAAACTAGGAAAAAAGAAAAGGTGGTAGAGTAAGGGTTTGTTTGGAACCCTGCTGTGCACCTCCTCCAGAGTTATTCTTGTTAAGTCATTTCCTAGCATTAGGGGCTGCCCTTGCCGAAGTAGCTCTGACAGCTTTGCTGGCTTTAGCTCTCTATGGAGAGCAGGGTTTCTCAACAGCAGCACTATTGACATTTCCAGCGAGATAATTCTTTGCTATGAGGTCTCTCCTGTGTATTGATGTTTAGTGGCTTCTCTACCCAGTAGATGACAGCAGTATCCCCACCCCCCAGGTGTGACAACCAAAAATGTTTCCAGACATTACCAAATTCTCTCCCCTGGGGCAGTGGGCAAAATTACTCCCCCTCTCAACCTCATTTGAGAACCACTGGCCTAAAGGCTAATGCTTGGGGTACCACTCCAGTTTCTTAGGATTTTGGTGTGGTTTAAAGAGCCAGGATGTACCTCTTAGTAGTCCCCTCAACATGGGTAGATTTATATACCTAGCTGTTTCGAAAAGACCTTTGGTCTGTCTGACTGCCTCTCTTTCCCCCATTCTTCAATGCCCACCTCCACAAGGCATTCCTTGATTCCCCTCAGTGAATTGTATATCAAGTGTCTACTCTTAGACACTTGATATATGTTAACATTTATTTTCTTCTGTCTTGTGTCTTCATCACTGGTCTGAGTGCCTTTAAAACATATTATTTCCTGTCAACTTGAAGGGAGGTCTAAAGGCTTGTTTTAATTTAAACTCAGGTTAAATATTTTTGGCAAGATCATAGATGATGCTGTGTCCTTCATATTGTAATACAATAGGACTATATCTTATTAAAAATTGTGGTAAAATACACATAACATAAAATTTATCATTTTCACCACTTTTAAGTGTCCAGTTCAGTAGTGTTAAGTATATTCACATTGCTGTGCAACCGATCTCCTGAACTTTTTCATCTTGCAAAACTGAAACTCTATACCCATTAAACAACAACTCCCTATTTCCTCCCTTCCTTCAGCCCTGTTGTTTATTTTAAACTTGGTTGAAATCAAAGTATATTGGATTTTGTATCTTGCTTGTTTATCCTATCATGGGTTTTTTCCTCATGTCATTAAAGGTTGTAGAACAATCTTCTATTCTGTGAATACACCATTTCCTTAGATGGAGTTCTAGTTTTTGACTGCTATAAGTAATAACTGCAAAAGGACTGTTTTTCTAAGCCTTTGATTCTGGGCTTTGTTTGGGCCCAGGTTTTATGGAGGTAGAGCAATATTTTCACCTCCTGTGAGTCTGAGCACTGAGTGGTTAGGGGACATTTCTGTTCCTCTCAATGTCTCTTTTATTCCTTTTCTTCTCCCCTTCTTCTTGAATTCTCCTCCTCTACTTTTTCCCCTCCTCCCTTAGGTAAGTCAAATCTCATGGATGCCATCAGCTTTGTGTTGGGTGAAAAAACCAGCAACCTGCGGGTAAAGACCCTGAGGGACCTGATCCATGGAGCTCCTGTGGGCAAGCCAGCTGCCAACCGGGCCTTCGTCAGCATGGTCTACTCCGAGGAGGGTGCTGAGGACCGCACCTTTGCCCGTGTCATTGTTGGTGGGTGAGGCTGGCCAGAAGGCGCTCCTTGGTTCCTGAGAGGTGGGCTAGACTAGCTGGCTGGGGTGGGAGGGAGACCTGACCCTTGGCTGACTCATGTATTATCTTGTAGGAGGTTCCTCTGAGTACAAGATCAACAACAAAGTGGTCCAGCTACATGAGTACAGTGAGGAATTAGAGAAGTTGGGCATTCTCATCAAAGCTCGTAACTTCCTTGTTTTCCAGGTGGGCATTTTTAACAATTATTGGCTCTCTGCATTTTGCCAGCCCTTGGGCCTGTTCTATCTCCAGCTCCAGCTCCTCTGAACTAATGTAGCAGCTTCCTTACTGGGCTTTCTGACTCCAGTCTGGCCTCTTCCAGTTCTTCTCCTAGGCCAGATTCATCTTATGAGTGCAGAAATCTATTTCTCTCCCTTCTCTCCTTAAAATATTTCAGTGATTTCTCATTGCCTAATGATTGGTGTATTTTAAATTGTAGTCTTCATATCAGCATCAACTGGGGACATGTTAGAAATGCACATTCTCGGGCCCCCATCCCAGACCTACAGACTTAGAGACTATGGGGTGGAGCCCAACAATTTGTGTTAGACCAAGCTCTCCAGGTAATAATGATGTATGGTAAAGTTTGAGAACCATTGTCTTTGCATGAAATCCAAACAACTGTCATCTAGGAAACACCATCCTTTGGTTCTTGCCCACCTCATTAGCCTCATCTGTCAATACTCTCCCCCTCTAGTCCTGTGCTCCAGCCTAATTAAACCATTTACAATTCCCCAAATTGACCTGCTTTCTTTGGCTTCATCTCTCTTTATTGGTTCTTACCCATCTTCCAAACTCAGTTTAGATGTCACCTTTGGGAATCTTTTCCATATAGACACCTCTACCAGTTTCCTGCTTCTAAGCTTCATTTAGTCCTTTTTTCTGCTACTTCTGTCATTGCACATAACACACAGTGTTGGCTTTGTTTCTGTGTCCTGCTCTGCATGCACTTCAAAAGGCCAGGAATGTGTCCTCAAAGCCCAGTGCAAAATGTGGCACCCAGTGTGGGAGGGTGTTTGAACTTTTTCTGAATGACAGAGTAGTTAGGAGAACAGGGCTGGCTAGGGTCTAAGTTGGGAGAGTGTTTTGAACTTTACTAGGGCGCTGTGGAATCTATTGCCATGAAGAACCCCAAAGAAAGGACAGCTCTATTTGAAGAAATCAGTCGCTCTGGGGAGCTAGCTCAGGAGTATGACAAGCGAAAGAAGGAAATGGTGAAAGCTGAAGAGGACACACAATTTAATTACCATCGTAAGAAAAACATCGCGGCGGAACGCAAGGAAGCCAAACAGGAGAAAGAAGAGGTAGGTGGCCAGGCTACCTCTGGGCCCTGAGGGGCCAGCATGGGGAGCCAGTGCCTTACTGATGCGCCCCTGCCTCCATGCCCGTATTTGCACAGGCTGACCGCTACCAGCGCCTGAAGGATGAGGTGGTGCGAGCTCAGGTACAGCTTCAGCTCTTTAAGCTTTATCATAATGAAGTAGAAATCGAGAAGCTCAATAAGGAACTGGCTTCTAAGAACAAGGAGATTGAAAAGGACAAGAAGCGTATGGACAAGGTAGAGGATGAACTAAAGGAGAAGAAGAAGGAGCTGGGCAAAATGATGCGGGAACAGCAGCAGATTGAAAAGGAAATCAAGTAAGAGGCAGGCCCTGGCCTGCTACTTGTGGGAAACCAAAAGACTATCCTCTAGGGCTTCCCTGAACCTAGAGTCCAGTGCCCATAGTACTTTCTCTGTTTTCCCCTTGAATTACTTTGGCCAGAACCAGGCACATTTCTTGACTTTCATTTTAGACAAATAGAGTATCTAATTACTCAGGCTCTGGGTAGATATGCACTCAGAAGAGGGAGAACTTGAAAGTTCCCAAGTGAGAGGAAGCGATGAGAGGTTCAAATACTAGAGTGGCTGGGAATGCCTTCCTAGAAGAGGAAAACTGGAGCTAGAAGTTTAAAGGACAGGACTTTGGAAAGGTTAGATCAGATAGGGGACAGCTAAGCAAAGATAGGGTGTTCTTGGGAGTTGTTACTGAGGGGTCTGGCCTGGCTGGTTGAGGCTGAGATGGTAGCTTTATCTTATGGAGTGGCTGGAATGCCAGGCTGAAGGTTCCAGGGAGTAGTGAGACTTCCCCTTTTTTGAGGATCTGTGGGGCCTCTGGCTGTTGTTCTTTTAGGCAGTTCCTTGAGGCTAGCTGGTGTGGGAACTCTCCCTTCTCCAACAGTATTAACTGGTTTCCCCCTCCCCTCTGGCAAAAGGGAAAAGGATTCAGAACTGAACCAGAAGCGGCCTCAGTACATCAAAGCCAAGGAGAATACCTCCCACAAAATCAAGAAGTTAGAAGCAGCCAAGAAATCCCTACAGAATGCTCAGAAGCATTACAAGAAGCGTAAAGGTGACATGGATGAGCTGGAAAAGGAGATGCTGTCAGTGGAAAAGGCCCGGCAGGAGTTTGAGGAACGGATGGAAGAGGAGAGTCAGAGTCAGGGCAGAGACTTGACTCTGGAGGAGAATCAGGTAAGCTCTAGGAGGCTTGGGGGGATAGGGAGATCACTGGGCTGACATGGACTGACTGGTCATCCGTGTCCTCCTTTCCTGTTTCTAACACAGGTGAAGAAATACCACCGGTTGAAAGAAGAAGCCAGCAAGAGAGCAGCTACCCTGGCTCAGGAGCTGGAGAAATTCAATCGAGACCAGAAAGCTGACCAGGACCGGCTGGATTTGGAAGAGCGGAAGAAAGTAGAAACAGAGGTGGGTGTGGGTTACAAGACTAGAAATGATGGTCCAGAGGAAAGGCAATAATGATAGTCTTAACAGTAGTGACAATAGCTAACATTCAGCAAGCACTTATTGTGTGCTAGGCACTATACTTTATATATGTGTTCACTAATGTAAGTCTTCTTTTTCCAAATGAGGACACTATCACAGAGGTGAAGTAATTCGCCTAAGGTCACCTCATTATTAAGTGACAAAACTAGGATATGAACCTGGGCAGTCTAGCTCTAAAGCCCACACTCATGAGTATACTTCACTTACTGCCTTCCTAATAACAATAATAGTACAATAACAATAGAAACTTGTTAGAGTATCCTAAAGCCTACAGTGCTCCAGGTATTCTGCTAAGCACTTCTTTGGCAGTAGGCATTAGTATTAATAGTTATCCTATATTAGGCACTTAACATGTGTTTGTTTTCTTTTTTAAATTTGTTAGTCATTCTTTACTTTAAAACTTTTTCATTTTTCAGTGACACTTGACACATAATATTAGTTTCATGTGTACAACACAGTGATTAGACATTTATATAACTTACAAAGTAATCACCCTAATCTGGTACCTATCTGATACTATATATAGTTATTGCAATATTACTATATTCCCCATGCTATACTCTATATCTCCATGACTATATTGTAACTACCAGTTTGTATCTCCTAATCTCTTCCCCCCTCACCCATCCCTCCAATCCACCTCCAGTCTGGCATCCATCAAAATGCTCTCTGTATGTATGAGTTTGTTTCTGTTGTTTATCCTGTTCTCTAAATTCCACATATAAGTAAAATCATATAACGTTTGTCTTCCTCTGTCTGATTTACTCTACTCAGTACGATACCCTTTAGATCTGTCCATGTTGTTACAGATGGCAAAATTTCATTCTTTTTTGTGGCTGAGCAGTATTCCGTTATACGTGTGTACCACTCTTTCTTTATCTATTCATCCACTAATGGACACCCTGGTTGCCTCCGTATCTTAACTATTGTAAATAATGCAATAAACATGGATGTATGTGTCCTTTCGAAGTGTTTTGGATTTCTTTGAATAAATACCCAAAAGTGAGATTACTGGGTCTTTGTCTCTTGTTACAGCCTTTGTTTTAAAGTCTATTTTGTCTGCTATAAATATTGCTACCCCAGCTTTTTTTTATTTCCATGAAGTTTTTTTTTCCATCCCTTTACTTTTAATCTGTGTATGTTTTTGATCTGAAATGAGTCTCTTGTAGGCAGCATATGTAAGGGTTTTGTTTTCTTATTCAGCCACCCGATGTCTTTTTTTTTTTTAGGCGAGGCAACCCTTCGTTGACCTCACAGATTGCAAGGACCTTGTCAGCTTACAATCCTTATTTTTTAATTTTATTTTTATTACACCTAGAGCACCTGGTCTTCCTAGGTGGTCTCCTTTCTAAGTACTAACCAGGCCCGACCCTGCTTAGCTTCCGAGATCAGACGGGATCAGGCTTGTTCAGGGTAGCATGGCTGTAGACCACCCTATGTCTTTTGATTGGAGCATTTAATCCATTTACATTTAAGTAATTGTTGGTAGATATGTAGTTATTGCCATTTTATTATTCATTTTTAAAAAATTTTTTAAGTCCTAACATGTTGTAATACTGATCTGGTGGTGATGAGCTCCTTTAGCTTTTTCTTGTCTGGGAAGCTTTTTATCTGTCCTTCAATTTTAAATGATGGTTTTGTTGGGTAATATTGGTTATAGCCCCTTTTTTCATCACTTTGAATATTTCATGCCAATCCTTCTGGCCTACTAAGTTTCTGTTGAGAAATCAGCTGAGTTTTATGGGAGTGCTTTTGTAGGTAACTAACTGCTTTTCTCTTGCTGCTTTTAGGATGGTCTCTTTGTCTTTAACCTTTGGCATTTTAATTATGATGTGTCTTGTGTGGACCTCTTTGGGTTCATCTTGTTTGAGACTGTCTGAGCTTCCTGGACTTGTATGTCTATTTCTTTTGCCAGGTTAGGGAAGTTTTCTGTCATTATTTCTTCAAATAGGTTTTTAGTTTCTTGCTCTTTCTCTTCTGGTACCCCTGTGATGTAAATGTTGATATACACGGTGTTGCCCCGAGTGCCCCTTAAACTGTCCTCATTTTTTTGGATTCTTTTTCTTGTTGCTGCTCTGATTGATTATTTTCTGCTACCTTATCTTCTACGTCACTGATTCATTTCTCTGTTTCATTTAATCTACTGTCGATTTTCTCTATCCTTCATTCAGCTATTGTATTCTTCATTCTTCATTTCTGACTGGTTCTTTTTTATGTTTTCTGCCTCCATTTTTGTTTTCTGTCTGTTTGTTTAAGTTCTCACTGAGTTCATCTACTCTTCCCCTAAGTTTATTGAACATTCTTAATAACCAGTGATTTGAGCTCTGCATCTGGTATGTTACTTGTCTCCATTTTGCTTAGATATTTTTCTGGAGCTTTGTTCTGTTCTTTCACTTCGATATGTTTCTTTGTCTTCACATTTTGGCTGCCTCCCTGTGTTTGTTTCTATGTATTAGGTAGAGTTGCTGTGTCTCCCAGTCTTGGTAGAGTGAGCTTATATGGTAGGTGCCCTGTGGGCCCCAGTGGCACAGTCTCCCCGGTCACCTGAGCTGGGTGCTCAGGGTGTGTCCCTTGTGTGGGTTGTGTGTACCCTCCTGTGTAGTTGAGCCTTGGTTGCTATTTTAACATTAATAGGAGGGATTGATTCTCAGCCGATTGGTTGTGAGGACTGGCTGTGACTACAGGGGCTGACCATATGGAGTGAGATTTGCTTTAGTGGGGCTCTGGTGCCTGCCGAGTCTGACCTTTGGGTGTGTGCTTTTGGAGGTGGTTGGGTGATGCCCTGTATGCTCCGAAGCTGTCCACTGGGTGTGTTAGTTCTGGGACCTTTTGGGGTGGGCACTGTTGCAGGCCAAGGTCTGCCACTGCCTGTTCCCTACCCGAGGTCTCTTTGTGTAAGCTACAAAGTGATCTGCAGATGATTGCTACTTGTGCTGGGCTTAGAGATACCTGGGAGAGGCTGAGCTGCAAACCAAGGTGGCTACCCCTAGTGCCAGGCTTGGGGCCAGTTAGCAAGAGGCATGGGGCACGCTGAGGCCAGATGCCTCTTGTTCAAAGTTTGTGGACCTTTGAGAGAAATTAGGAAAGTCCACAGCACAAGCCAAGACAGGCCATTTGTATGGAAAATCCACTGGAAGTGGCTTGGGCGATCCTGCACGTTGGGTGGGGTGGGGTCTCAGTCACCAGGGCAGGGTGAATAATGTTAGCCAGGCTGATGGAGACTCAGATATGGCAGCTGACTGCCTCTGTGTGCTGGGTGGGGGAGGGCTCAACAAAGGAACAATGGACTATGCCAGTGCTTTCGGGAGAAAGCTGCTTTTCTAGCCCCTGACCTGAAGGCAGACAGTTCAGTTCCTCCCCGTATGTCCTTTTTGAGCTGCTGCCCCAGCACTGGAGCTCAAAGATAGTGAGTCCATCAGCAAGTAGGTCCATGCATGGGCCCTTTAGAGGAGTGCCTGGAACTCTAGCCACTCTCCTCACTCAGCCACAGTCTCCGCTTGTTTTCACAGTCAGAAGTTATGGGGACTTCCCTTCCCTTGGAGCCCTGGGCTGCGGAGCCCAGGGTGGGCCTAGGACCCCTTGCTCCTCAGGGGGGACCTCTGCAGCAGAGATACCCTTCCCTGTTTTTAAGCGCCACCGATGGGTGTGGGATCAGCCTGTTTTGCATCTTCTCCCGTCCTAACAATCTTGAGGAGGTGTCTTTTGTATATCCTTAGTTATAGGAATTATGTTCAGCTAGATTCTCAATGATGGTTGTTCCGTAGTTCAGTTGTAATTTTGAGGTGAGAGGAGGCCAGGACAACATTTACCTACTCCAGCATCTTGACTGGATCTCAAGCACTTAATGTGTATTTCTGAAGTGGAGGTTATCTGTTTTATAGATGAAAAAACAGAGGTGTAGAAAGGCCCCAAAAGCTTTACTTGGCCTTGGTTTGAGCCTTCCTGAGTGGTAATGAAGATAGTCTAGACTGGGTAGAAGACTATGAAAGGATCTCAGTGGGCCCTGGGAGGCCCCATCGGTTAGCAGAGCCACCCCGAGCACTGTCTGTATGTCTGCTTTTTAGTAGGCTTTCTGCATTAGTAAGAGATTGTCTTGGACTTTTGGGCTCTTGGACGAGTGGGCACATAGGGGCTGTAAGCCCAGGCCGTATGGTCTTGGAGTTTATTTGCTTAGCCCCTGGTGATGGAGTATATTTGTTTCTCGCTCAGGCCAAGATCAAGCAAAAGCTGCGGGAGATTGAAGAGAATCAAAAGCGGATTGAGAAACTGGAGGAGTACATCACGACTAGCAAGTATGTGGCTCTTTGCCTTCCCTCTTAACTTCCAGGCCAGTTCTTGTTAACCCTACATGTCCTGTCCCTCCCTAGGCAGGACCCCCAGAGACCCTCTCAGCCAGGAGTATTTCTTGAACAGCCAAAGTAATCCCTGTCTCCTTACTTTGTAGGCAGTCTTTAGAGGAGCAGAAGAAGCTAGAAGGGGAGCTGACAGAGGAGGTGGAAATGGCCAAGCGGCGTATCGATGAGATCAACAAGGAGCTGAACCAGGTGATGGAGCAGCTTGGGGATGCCCGTATTGACCGCCAGGAGAGCAGCCGCCAACAGCGAAAGGCAGAGATTATGGAAAGCATCAAGCGCCTGTACCCTGGCTCTGTGGTAAGAGTGTAGAGAGAACTCATTTCCTGAGCATTTACTTTCACACTTACTGTCAGGTCATTTTCCCAGCAATTCTGTAAGGACAGGATTGCTAATTCCATTTTTACAGCTGGGAAAGCTGAGTCTCAGGTTAAATGACTTGTGTGAAAGAGCACAGCTTATGAGTGGAAGAACTGCAGTTCAAACCCAATTTGTTCTGACTTTTAACCTCATGTTTGTTTTTTTTTAATCACACCAATTGCATCTTCCTGAAGGTTTTGCCTTGCCATGTCTACTTGTGGGAGGTGGGAAAACTGGAGAGGCCCTTGGAAGTGGGAGGGGCCATGGGGCAGGAATTGGTTTTTCAGAAAGGAACTCTGTGCAGGTTTCTATATGAGCTCCCTCTGCGTGTGCCATCTGGCTCATTCACCAGGTCTTATCAGGTCTCTTGGCCTCTTGAATCAAATTCTGACTTTCCAGGTTTCCCGAATATTATCCCTCTATTGCTATAATCCCATTTCTGGGTTCAACTTAATTGGGTTCCATAAATATTTCCTGATCTCTCCTCTGGACACTGCTGGGGAGTTTATAAGGGTGAATTAGGCTCAGTCCCTGTCCTTAAAGATCTTTCCCTTTTTATGATAGCTCTTGGGTTACTATGGTTGGTTTTGGGGGCATGGAGGAAGTGAATTGGGAAAAGAGATTTCTTTTGCTGGGTGCTTGTGAGAATTTGTGATAATGTATGTAGGGTATCTTGGCATAGTACTTGGGGTTGCAGTGGTCTGTGAAATGGTAAAAATGAGATTTAGAAAGATGATTTTGGGTTCAGACATGACTGTCTATAGTTGTTGCTTTGAGGCTACAGAGTAGGCTTTTCCTTCATAGCCTGAGGGCTATGTTCCTGATACAGATTCTGGTCCATCCCCTTTCCAAGTTGGGAATTGGGGTTTCTGAGCCAGCTCCTAGAAGCCTCATGCTTCAATTTTCTCTTCTGACTTCCTTAGTATGGCCGCCTCATTGACCTGTGCCAGCCCACACAAAAGAAGTATCAGATTGCTGTAACCAAAGTTTTGGGTAAGAACATGGATGCCATTATTGTGGACTCAGAGAAGACAGGCCGGGATTGTATTCAGTATATCAAGGAGCAGCGTGGGGAGCCTGAGACCTTCTTGCCTCTTGACTACCTAGAGGTAAGGCTGGTTGGGATAGGGCCAGGAGTGTGTGTGGAGGCCCCTCCTCCAAGCCCTCCATGTTCTGCCATCTACTGAGCTTCTTCTCTTAGGTGAAGCCTACAGATGAGAAACTCCGAGAGCTTAAGGGGGCCAAGCTTGTGATTGATGTGATTCGATATGAGCCACCTCACATCAAAAAGGCCCTGCAGTATGCTTGTGGCAATGCCCTTGTCTGTGACAACGTGGAGGATGCCCGTCGCATTGCCTTTGGAGGCCACCAGCGCCACAAGGTATGGATGCCCTTGCCCAGATTGGAACTGGACAGGCTTAGTGTTGGAGATTCCTCTATTCAGCTCTTTCTCTCTTCTCTCTACTGTGTGTAGACAGTGGCACTGGATGGGACTCTGTTCCAGAAGTCAGGAGTGATCTCTGGTGGGGCCAGTGACCTGAAGGCCAAGGCGCGGCGCTGGGATGAGAAAGCGGTAGACAAGCTAAAAGAGAAGAAGGAGCGGTTGACAGAGGAGCTTAAGGTAAGCAGCATTGTCCCTAGGAGGAGGGTATCCTAACCCCAGGCTAGCCACCTTCTTAACACCTCACCCATTTTTCTTGTCCACTTCAGGAGCAGATGAAAGCAAAGCGGAAAGAGGCAGAGCTACGTCAAGTGCAGTCTCAGGCCCACGGACTACAGATGCGGCTCAAATACTCACAGAGTGATCTAGAACAGACCAAGACACGACATCTAGCCCTGAATCTGCAGGTGGGATCTGGCCTTTAACTTTGTTTTCTAAAGGCCATCCTCCCATTCCTGGCCTGGATTTCTCTAGGGAACTTGTCCCATTTCCCTCTCTCCTCCCAGACCACTCCAGGGAACCAAGCATAGTATAGAGTCAGACAGCCAGGGGTTCAGATCTTGGCTCTGTGTGATATTAGGCAAGTTACTTAACCTCTCAGTGTTAGTTTTTCATCATTATCTGTAAAATGGGAGTTAGAATGTTAACATAGGGTCGTTGTAAAGATTGAATGCGTTAATACAGGTTAAGTGTTTAGATTTATTCCTCATACCCAAATACTTGGTAAATATTAGGAGCTGTTATTAGCATGATTCGTTCATTTAATAAATGTTTGAACTTCATCTAAAAATGATTTGAAAGTGAGCTATAGGCATTTCAGTCCCTGTGGGTGGGGGCACCCTTCTAGGTATATTAATGTGTTTGATCATGAGGTACTTCCCCAGACCACCCTGGGGATGTTATGTTATGTTATGTGTAGTGTGTGTGTGTGTGTGTGTGTGTGTGTGTGTGTGTTATTTTGGCTTTTTCTAAAATCAAAAAATCTGAATTCCAAAACACATCTGGCTGCAAGGGTTATAGTTAAGGGCACATGGAACTGTAAGTAATCATGGTTATTATACCCAGCCCTGTGGATTGAACCTGGCCGACTGGAGGCCAGGGAGGAAGCTATGCAGTGGCTCAAGTGAGAGATGATGGAGCCTTGAATGGTGCTTAAGTCACATTCTCTCAGAGTATAGGAAGCTACTTCTTCCTGTCCATGGGGCCAGAGTGCTCAGGGTGGCTCTTTTCCTCCAAGGACCCTGGTCTCTTTGCCCTCTCAATCCTGTTTCCTACAGGAAAAGTCTAAGCTGGAGAGTGAGCTAGCCAACTTTGGGCCTCGCATCAATGATATCAAGAGGATCATCCAGAGCCGGGAGAGGGAAATGAAAGACTTAAAGGAGAAGATGAACCAGGTTGGTAGAGGATGAGCCATGCTAGCATGTGCATCAGGGCAGGACTGGGGTTGGAAGCAACATTCTGACCTAAAGGGCCTTTATCCTCCTTTGCTTCTCTCAGGTAGAGGATGAAGTGTTTGAAGAATTTTGTCGGGAGATCGGTGTACGCAACATCCGGGAGTTTGAGGAAGAGAAGGTGAAGCGGCAGAATGAAATTGCCAAGAAGCGGTAGGTGGAAGTGTGGGTCAAAGAGGAAACTGAGATGCCTTTGAGCCCCCAGCCTGATATCCTGGAAAGTCAAATGCCATCATCATAAGGCAGAGAGCAGCTCTTAGAACGATGGGCATTTATTATAGATCAGCCTTAGAGAACATTAGTGAGGCAATGTTGCATAGTCTAGTGGTTGAGAGTGCCAGCTTTAAACGTGGTTTACCTGAGTTAAAATCCCAGCTCCACAATTCATTATTTTGGGCAGTGACTTGATCTCTGAGCCGCAGTTTCCTCATCTATAAAATGGGATAATAATGACATCTGTCTCATGGCATCGTTGGACAGATCATATGAAATAATCTTGATAAAGTATTTAGCATAATGCTTAGCACCTAATAAAAGCAATAAATATTAGCTTTAATTATTATCCTGATGAGCAATGAAGGGGAGAAAGAGCAAAGTTCTAGGTTGGAAAAATAGTAAGAACAAACAACAGTGTTTCTTCTCTTCCTCGCTTTAGTTCAGTCATTTTTTCAACAAACCTTTCTTGAGTACCTATGTTGCACTTGGTATTGGAAAGGCCAGGAGATGGGGATAAGACAGAATAACACAACATAGTCTCCCTAAAAGAGCTCCTCCCCTGGACCCTATGCCTCGGTCAGTTTATCCAGCCCATCTTCCATACAGTAAATATTCATTGCTCTTTTACCCCTAAGCCAAGCTCAAAGGATATAGAATTGCATCAGAGACTGTCCCTACCCACAGGGAGTTGAGTTTTGGAGTAGTGGGGGAAACAAACAAGTAGATCAGCGATTTCAGAACAATATGATGCTGTACTTGAGGTAGATACAAAGTACAGAGGAAATGGTTAAGGAACTGTAAATCAACAAGAGGAAAAATAAAAAACTGGAGACAATAGAAAACTGGACAGAAGATATAGTTAGCATTTCACTGAAAAAGATGCTTGAACAGCTGATTATGAATTGATGTTCAGTCTCATTCCTAATCAGAGAAACGCAAATTAAAACAATCTAGTGGTATTTGGTGAAAATAAGTCTCTGTAAGCCCTACGACTTAGCAAAGCCACTGCTGGATATATCCCAGTGAGAGTCTTGCCACAGGGTCACAAAGGGGCACATTCCGGATTGTTCATCTTGACATAATTTACGGTGGTAGGATGTTGGCAGTGTAGACGGCCATCAGTGGGGGAAAGTACAAGTTAAATGTGATGAACATCTAGGCTATGGAATACCTGTAGGAGTTCAAAGGAAGGACTAGATTTACAGGCAGTACCATGGATAAATTTATAACACCGTACATTTGTGTAAATTTAAAAAACAAAGTGACATTTTACAAGGATATGCATTTTGAAGGCTCTATACATATATGTATATGTGTGTGTGTATGTGTATACATGTATGTGTGTCACTTTGGAGTACATGCTCACTGTAAGGAAAATAATGGGAGTGAAAATTAGGGATTGAACCAGAGAAGACAAAGGAAGGGTCTTGCACAGACAGCAATCATAAGGGTGTTATGAACTATAGGATGTGATTAACTTAACAGGACCAAAAAGGGAATAACCCAACACAGTGTAATAGAAACTAAGAACCTGCTCACAGCCTTCAGGAAAGGTTTTACAGAACAAGGAATGATGAACTGAAGACCTGTAGAGTGAGTAGGATTTAGCCAGCCGGGCAGCAGACAGAAGAAGAGAGTTCCCAGCAGTGAGAACAGCATGCTCAGAGGTGTGGGAGACCATGCCTTGTTCTGGAAACTAAATAGTTTTGAATGTCTGGAGCATAAAAATGGGGTCAGATGGAAGGCGGAGGTGGTGGAGAGGTCTGCAGGGGCCAGATCACAGAGGGCTTTATGAATCATGCTTAGGAGATTGGACTTAAAATTGCATAGCTCAAAATTATAGAGTTAATTACATTCCATTTGGATTATAGTGACTAATAGGTTTAAACTGCTAACGTGTCATCTGGCAGCATCTGTCACACTATATTGGGCAGGTGGAAGTTAGCCCTGCCTGGCCTGCTAGTATCTATGTGCCGGTTACATACTCTTTGAGTTTCTGAAGAGATGGGGAAGAGAACAATAATAGGAATCTAGTATCTTCTCCATGGTTTTTATTATCCAAGCTCTGTCAATTAGAGGTTCTGGAACCTTGGGGTGGAAGTGTAAATGTGGGAGTGGTAGTTGGAAAGAATAAATATGTGCTGTATACCTGGCAATAATGATGGTAACTAAAACTTATTGAGTACTTACTGTGTGCCAGTCATAGTTCTAAGTTATACATACTAACTCATTAAAGAAATCTTCCAATAGTTCCAAGGTAAGTACTATTATTTACATTTTACAGATGAGGAAACAGAGGTAGAGAGGATAAGTAACTTGCCTGAGAGTACACTACTAGAAAATGGCAGATTTGGGATACTAATCCTCTTATCCCACCACATTATATTGCACTGATGCTATAGAAGGAGCCTGGGTTTAGGGTTATACCTGGGTTTCAATGTCACATTTGCCGTTTACAAGCTCTGTGGCCTTGGGCAAAGTCTTTTACCTCTTGGCCCAAGTTTCCTCATTATTGCCAACTTCTGGAGCCATTGACTAAAAGATTAGAGGTACTGTATGTAAAGTGCACAGAAGCTTAGTAAGTAGAAATTATAGCTGGTGGGTTCAGGTGGGCCTTTTTGTGCTTCCATCTAGGAAGCTGGTGGGGAGGTCTGGAGTCCTCCAGTGTTTAAAGACAGTGTTAAAGAATTTTGGTCCAATCTCCCCTGCCTTGTGCCATTTCCTAGCCTTTTCCACAAGGCTAGGCTGAGGAACTTAGTTCTCCAACTTTAGGGGACAGTTTTATTGTGGGTGTGGGTGGATGAGCTGAGTGGTGACTGAAATTCAGCAGTAACCCTGGGTTCTTGTACCCTGGGCCTAGTTCTCCTTTCTCCCCACAGTTTGGAATTTGAGAATCAGAAGACTCGCTTGGGTATCCAGCTGGATTTTGAAAAGAACCAACTGAAGGAAGATCAGGATAAAGTACACATGTGGGAGCAGACAGTGAAAAAGGATGAAAATGAGATAGAAAAGCTCAAGAAGGTAAGGAAGGAGAGCATGAAAAGACAGACCAACTACTGGGAGAAAAATTGGAAGAGATTTAGTAAAAGGATAACATCCATAATTTATAAAGCTGTAATCGAAATAAAAACACCAAGACCAAAATAGGAAAAAAAGGGGTATGTGGTACAAACAGTTCACAAACAGATTCAAATAGCCCATAAACATACACATAATTTAGATACTAGAAATCAGAGAAATGCAAATTAAAGCAACAATCAGATGTAATTTATTTCTTATCACATTACCCAAGATTTTTTTTCAAAGGATAATGCTTAATACTGCTGGCCATGGCACGTGAAACTAGCATCCTTATACCATATGGCACCATTCATCAGGAGTCTTCAGAACATATACTCTCTGTAACTCAGTAATACCTGAGGAAATCCAAAAGGCTGGCACAGCTTTGTGCACACAGTTTGATGTTTATTACAGGCATTAATAGTTTCTTAGGGGAAACTATTCAGTGTCCTCTGAGAATTAGGAATTTAGCAAATTATGCTACATTTATACAAATATTTGTGTAGTTTAATTGTCTTCAGATTTCAGTAATACGTGGACCCCATTTAAAGGGAAAATATTCCCAAGATCTCTAGTGTTGACTTAAAAAATCCGTAATGTTGTTTAAATATATATAAACAAATATACTTGGAACACTTAACTAGAAAGCTAAGACAGTTACAAATTGAATTTTATAATTAACCCCGTTAATTCAGTGCAACAGTGTTTTGCTGATAATCAAGTCCCTTTTCACAGTGCGCCTGTGCCGCTAACTGCCATGGCTGAGTTCCTTTGAGTCGAGCATGTCTGTGCCACACCAGTTGTGGTCTGATGGCTCCCTTTTCCCACACCCCTTCTCTTTAAACTCTGAGAAATCTTTGTTCCTCACAGCATCCCCTCCTGGGGTGTTTTGATCCTCACTTGGTTTGAACATATCATGACATCTTTGTCTACCTATGTTGTTGGTGATTTGTGTGTGTGTGTGTGTGTGTGTGTGTGTGTGTTTTTCCATTATACCATTATACAGTTGTCTTCTTTGGCATCCCCAAAAACTTAAATGCAAATGCAGATTGGGCAATAAAATTCTGGAGCAGGACAAGGTAGACATCTAGATGATCCAGAGTCATGTATTTCTATGACTTTTTGACTTTTTGTTTTGAAATCATTTTAAACTTACAAGAAAATTGCAAGAATGGTACAAAGAATTTCCAACTACCTGTCACCAAGCTTCACCGGTCATTAACATGTTGCCATATTTGCTTTTGCATTCTCTGTATATGCATATTATTTTTATGAGCCATTTGAGAGTAAATTGCTAATACGTCCCCTTCATGTGACTTTAAGATCAAAAGGAAAACTAAACATTCTCCTTTGAACAGTCAGAACATTATAAGTAAGACTACACTTCTCTGACCACTCTCAATCCCAGTCCCCTTATTCTTCCCCAGGGCTAACCCCATGGAATATGTATATTTACTTAAATACTTGCACATTCATATACATGTACTCATAGAAAATACACTATATTAGTTTCTGTTCTTTTAAAAACATTAATGTTGTGTAGCTCGTGGCAGTAGTTTTGATGTGGAAAATATGGTCAAATATAACATTAAGTCAGAATACCAAATTTTGATTACAGTCTAGTCTCGACTATATAGAGCTATCTATAAGTGAGGCTGGGAGGAAATAGGCTAATATGTTAATTGATTATCTCTGCCTGGTGGGATTATGAGTGATTTTTTTCCTGCCCCTGCTTAATACTGTCTCTGTACTTTGAACTTTTCTACAGCAGACAACTAGTAAAATGGGTTGTGTCGGGGAGGGCAACCAGATAATTTGGAATAAGATTGAAAGAAGCTCGAGGGGTGATGGGGGTTTGTTAAAGCAGGGCTCATTGAAGAGAGGCTCTATCAAACTGCCTGGTGGAAAGGGTGGGGGCAAGGAGAGAAGATCCTAAGGTGAGATAATGAAAGCCTTCACTTCTTGTCCTGTCCCCCTTGCTGGGACCAGGAGGAACAAAGACACATGAAGATCATAGATGAGACCATGGCCCAGCTACAAGATCTGAAGAATCAGCACCTGGCCAAAAAGTCAGAGGTGAATGACAAGAATCATGAGATGGAGGAGATTCGTAAGAAACTGGGGGGCGCCAACAAGTGAGTGGGTTCAGGCCTGGGGTTGGGGCAAGTAGGTAGAGCAGACAGCCTGCTGGATTTGGGTCTCACCTATCTCCCTGGATCTTCTTAGGGAAATGACCCATTTGCAGAAGGAGGTAACAGCCATTGAGACCAAGCTTGAACAGAAGCGCAGTGACCGCCACAATCTGCTACAGGCCTGCAAGATGCAGGACATCAAGTTGCCACTCTCTAAGGGCACCATGGATGATATTAGTCAGGAAGAGGTGAGTATCATGGCTGATGGTAGGAGTGGGCTGTGAGCAACATTAACCAGGGAAGGAGGATGAAAGTGTGAAAGTGGCCAGGGAGGGCAGGGGAGAGAGAGAAGGATGGTGGGCAGGAGTTTTGAGGGACATAAAGAGGGATGGCAGGGCAAGGCTGTGAAGGCAGGTGAGGTGAAAGGTGGTAGCCTTGGTGTGAGAGGAAAGTTATATTGGAGGTAGAGCTGTATCTCTGTAGGTGATGAGGGAGGTAAGCCAGGAGATGAAATCATTTACTAACCTTTGGAACTTGAGCTAAGTTAGCTCCAGTAGGTGATGGATATTGATAAGAGTGGGAATTGAGGGACATTAGTCAAGAGCAAAGGAAGACGGAAGCTGGAAGATCTGAGGGACAGTAGCTTAGCTGCAGTGAGGGAGATTGGCCAGGAGAGGGTTGGGTAAGGGACATCAGCAATGCAGAGGTGACGAAGCTCAGTTATAGGAAAGAGAGGGACACTAGCCAATAGAGGAGCCAAGGCACTTTATCCAGTGGAAGTGAAGGTTGGTAGCAAGGGGTGGAGAATGTCAACTGAGGAGGTTTGCGTGGATCTTGTCTTCAACCTGGACACGTATCTAAGTTCTACTTATTTTTCTCCTTCCCCTCTCCCCAAATAGTATTTCAGTTTAATTCAGCAAAAATATTTTGAACACCAGAACTGTGCCAGGCCTCATGGTAGCACATGACATAATTACTCCTAATCCAAACCACAACTCTGCCAGACTGGCACCGTCCTACATTACAGATGAGGGAACTTGGATCTGACAGCGTGACTTGCCCAGGATCACACCCTCAGGCAGTGGTAGAGCCCAGTTTTGAACTCAGATCTTTCTGCCTTCAAAGCTGCTGTCCTTCTGCCACAAGTGCTTTCTGGCAAGGTGCTTTCTCAGTCATTGAAGTCTGCAAAGGAACCCCCAGTCCCCTCTAGAGGGGTTCTCTCATGGCCAGTATGCTTCATTCTATTCCCTCTTATCATTGCAGGGTAGCTCCCAGGGGGAAGATTCGGTGAGTGGTTCCCAGCGAACTTCCAGTATCTATGCACGAGAGGCCCTCATCGAGATTGACTACGGTGACCTGTGTGAGGATCTGAAGGTGAGGATGTGCCTAAGGGTGGGGGCAAGGGTGTGAGGAACATCTTCCCAACTCTCCAGAGAGAAGGTCAGCTCATCTGGGGTCCCCCTCTGGAGACCAGGGCTGGAAAGAGGGCCAAGCTGGCCAGAGAGGTAGGGTGGAATTGTAATCCAGGGTCTCCCCCTACATATATACAGAGACATTTCCACATCTTCCCCACCCGCAGGTTTCTGTCCCTGCCCGCTGCCCATTTCGCCCTTCCACAAATGTACACATTTCAGCCCAGATATACACAGAGAAAAAAGGTACCTGTACAGTGAACAGCTAGGCCTCGAGGTTTCCTCCGTGCTCTGTCCTAGGCACTCTTTCCTTCTCACTTGGCTTTCTCTTATCCTGGGTCTTTCTTTCACTACCCTGCCGTTAGCAGTCATCTCTATGCTAGGTCCCACAGGTACCTCAGACACCCCAGCCCTCCTCCCCAAATCTGCCACGTCTCCTTTGTGCCAGCTATAGGTTCAGATCAGAAATCTGAGCCTCATCCTTGACTTTTACTTTGCCTATTCAGTGCATTATCAAGCCCTATCCTTCTACCTCCCAAGTATCTGCTGCTGCATTCTCCTTTTTTCTGTTTCCTTTGTCTCTCTAGTGTAGGCCACTTTCACCACTCACATGGACTACTGCAGGAGCCTCCTAAATTGTTTCCAATGCTTTGCAATCCATCATTATAGCAAGGGGAACTTGATTTAAAAAAAAAAAAAAAACAACAACTTTCTATTACGAGAAATTTTAAACATAGACAAAGGAAGAGAGTATGCTATAATGAACCCCAGGTACCTATTACTCAGCTTCAACAATTAGCAACATATGGTCAATCTCATTTTTTAATACCTTTCCCCCTCCACATTCGCCTGTCATAAATCAAATTCTAGATATTATTCCATTCATAGGACTCTTTAAAAATGTAATCACAGTATCATACCAAAAATAATTTTAACCACAGTTCTAATATCTAATACTCAGTAAATGTTGAGATGTCCATGAACGTCCCATAAATATCTTTTTTTTCCCCCACAGTTTGTGTGTTTAAATCAGGATTCAAGTGAGGTCCATATGTTAAAATTGGTCTCTTCTAGTCTATAACATTTTCTTATCCCTTTTTATTTTTTTCTTCCTATTTATGGAAGAAACTGGGTCATTGGACCTGCACAATTTTCTACATTCTGGATTTGGCTGATTATGTCCCATGATGTTATTTAACATGTTCTTCCATCCTCTGTATTTTCTGAAAACTGGTAGTTAAATCTAAGGTTTGATTGGATTGGATTCGGGTTTATTTTTTATTTTTGGCAAGGATATATCGTAGACGGTGCTGTGTACTTGTGAACTTCCCTTTGCATCGCATCAGTAAACACTGAATGTCAGTTCTCCCTATCTTTATATCTACCAATTATGTGAAGCATTAGTGTTAGAGGTACATGTTAAATAAAAGCTCAGGGATGCATTTAGTCAAATCCAGAGTGTGGGAAACTAAAGGACAAAAGACCCAGTCTCTTTCACAAATAAATGGGAAGAAAGAAAATAAATAGGGAGAAATTTTATAGACTTGAAGAGACAAATGAACCAATCAGAATATGTGGCCCTCCCTTGAATCCATTGCAAAGAAAAGAGAGGAAGGGGAATTTAAAGGTGAAATGAGATTTAAAAGACGTAGATGAAATGAGATTCAAGAGACATTTCAGCCAGTTGCATTGTGTATACCTTATTTGGAACTTGCTTTGAAACCCTGTAGAAATTTTTTTTATGAAACAGGATGGTTTTGAATACTGATCAGATAATTCATGATGTTCATGAATTGCTGTTAATATTTTTTAGGTGAATTAATGGCATTGGGTTTTATTTCTTTTTTTTTGAATTTTTTAAATTTGTTTTTCAGTTAGAATTGACATTCAGTATTATTTTATATTAGTTTCATTTGTACAGCATAGTGGTTAGACATTTAAATAATTTATGAAGCAATCCCCTTAATTAGTCTTGTACCCACCTAGCACTATACATAGTTATTACAATATTATTTACTATATTATGCTGTACTTCACATCCCTGTGACTGTTTTCTAGCTACCAATTTGTACTTAATCTCTCCACCTTTTTCACCCATCTGGCAATCACCAGTTTGTTCTCTGTATCTATGAGTCTGTTTCCATTTTGTAAGGTTTTATTTTTAAATCATCCTATCTTTTACAACTGTGGTTCTCAGTGAGGGTAGGGTGGGATGGATTTTGTATCCCTAGGGGACATTCGGTAATGTCTGGAGATATTCTTGTCACACCCACTTGTCACAACTGGGGCGAAGGCTACTACTGGCATCTAGTGGGTAGACACCATGGATGCTGCTAAACATCCTGCAGTGCTTAGGACAGCCCCCACAACAAAGAATCATCTCCTCAAAATATTAATAATAGTGCTGAGATTCAGAAACCCTGTTTTAAAGATACATACTGAAGTATTTATGGATGAAATATGTCTGAGATTTGCCTTAAAATAATTAAATATAGAAAGGAATTGGGTATAGAATGCAGAGTGTTTGCCATGAGCTGATAATGATTGAAGATGGGAAAGAGGTACATAGGGGTTCATTAAATTCTCTGCATTTTTGTGTATTTTTGAAAATTTACATAATATAAAGTTAATACAATCATGATCAGTAGGTTCAGGTGTTGGTTAGCCCCATCAATTTTTATGAAGTTCCCTATCAGCCTTTCATAGTTAGTTTTAGCAGCTCTTAATGATCATTGCCTGGCTACCTTAATGGTTTCAAAATGGAAATTTTCTAATTCTTTCATTCCTCCTCTACTTATTAATTGGAGATCTAAAAAGAACTTTCTCACATCAACTGTGTAGTTCCCTTTAAATATAGTTAGTGTAGAAAAGGTAGGATAAATACTTAATTATTTTCCTTAATTTACCAGCATTTAGAATGAGTTGGTTGCCTTTGTAACCTTTAAAGGTGACCAATGAGGTTTTTACATTTGTATTTCTTATACACATGAGTGTTTAAATGTATTTTGATTTGTTTTGGTCTATTGGAATCATTTTCCTTTTTGTTGTTCAAATCGTCCCATCCTTGGCTAGTGGGAGCCACTTCAAGTTGATTTTTGTTTTTTGTTCTTATTTTTAGATTTTTATTATGGAAAATTTCATATGCTGAAGTAAAATAGTACAATGCTACCTCATGTTGCTGTCACCAGTTTCAATAGTTATCAGCTCATGACCAAACTTGTTTCACGTGCACCCGCAGACACTCCATCCTCCCTTTCCACCCCTAGGTTATTTAAAAATAAATTCTCGACATCATGTCATTTCTTTGTAAGTATTTCAGAACGTATCACCAGAAGAGATAATTCTTAAAAATATGTGGAATCATTTTCATACCAAAAAAATAATTCTTTAATATTGGAATTATTTCATTATGTATTATATAATAATTTATTAATATTATGATTAGTATTCACATTTCCATGATTGTTATACACAAACTCGTCACAGTTTACTCGTTGGAATTGGGCATTAAATGAGTTGTTATAGATGGATGCATGATTGAAGTAGCGATCGGTTGATATCTGCCTTAAGTCTCACTTAATCTATAAGGTGTCCTTCTTTCTGTTTTTATTTTTCTTTGGAATATTTTTTGTTGTTGAAGAACTTGGCTCATTTCTCCTGGAGGATTTTCTACATTCTGTGCTTTGTTGATTGTATCCTGTGATTTTTAAAATGTTTCCCCAGAACAAAGCAAAAAAAGAGTTCTGCTATCCCCCATAGTTCCTGTAAATGGGTAGTTAGATATAGATCAGTGCTCTTCAATAGAGACATAATACGATCCACATGTGTAAATTTTAAAATGTGAGATTAATTTTAATACTACATTTTGTTTAACTCAGTATATCCAAAAGGGTTTTTGTTTCAGTGTGTAAGCAATATAAAAATTATCGATGAGATATTTGACAATCTGTTTTTGTACTAAGTCTTCAAATTCAGTATATATTTGACACTTATAGCACATCTCAATTTGGATACTAAAATTTCCTCAGAAATACTTGATCTGTATTTAGATATCCTAAAATTTACACCTGAAAAAAGAGAACCACATATTCAAGTTGTTCCAAATATACTTAAAAGTTTTCCAGTAATTTGAATTAAGTATCAGTTTTGAAAGTTAACCAACATTCAGTAAAATTAAAACTAGCTCCTCATTTGCACTAGCTGCATTTTTCGTGCATGATAGTTAAATGTGGCTAGTGGCTGCCTTATTTGGACAGTTCATTTCTAGAGATTTGATTAGATTCAAGTTTTGAGGTTTGTTTTGGTGAAGACTGCTTCCTCAGCATTGTTAGTTCCATCGGGAGGTTTATAAAATCTGGTCGTGGCTTTTTTCATGCAGTTTACAATTATGATGATCATTACCTAGATCTATTGAATTCATCTGGGGTTGCAAAATGGTGATCTTAGTCTATCGTTTCTTCCTTATTTATTAGCTGGAATACTGTAAAGAGAGATTTCCTCTCATCAGTTATTTGGTTACCCTGAGATACAGTTTACATAGGAAAGGCAGGATATATATGCTTGATTCTTACCCTTTATTTACCATTTTATAAAGTAATGAGTTGTTCCTTTGGTGTTCTCAAGATTTGTCCACTGAGTTGTTTTTCTTATCATTATGAACTTATGGGTTTAAACACGTTTGGTGTGTTATACTCTGTTGTGGTTATTATCCTTCTTATTGATCAAGTCGTCGCATCTTTGGCCAGTGGGAACTCATTCGGGTTGGCTTCTGAATCATTTTGACACAACTCTTATAGTCTTTCATGTCTTCCATGCTTTCTGGTATGTCCAGGCTCATCCTCTACATTTCCTACCCCAAACCTGGAATTATCCATTTCTCTGAGAAGCTCTGACTTCTTTTAGTGGGGAATGCTGTCATTTAGGTAACTACCATACTGTCTGGACACTCATGACTGCTGGGTGGTTCTGTGCTTCCAGAACGTTTCAGTAGACTGGGCTAGGAAATGCATTTTTCATTTTGAAGGAAAATTTATCATGAGTTTATATTGATACTTTTAATCGAAATTGTAATTCTCAGTTTAATATCATTGATTTTATTGAGTCTCCAGTTATTCTTGCTAAAAATGTTGGTTACTAGCAACACTAACATAGTAACATATTTACTTTGTCCTATTCTGCATATAACAGTTTGAAAATCACGAGATATTAGTAACAATTTAATTAATGCCGTTTAAGATTTTCTTGAGGTTTCATCATTAAGCTAATGGCTCATTGAGCATGCACAGCTCTGAGTGTTTAGCTTAATATATAGTCAGATTTCTTTGTTTAGTTTTCAGTTTTTAAGGGATTGCTCTCTTTAACATTTTGATTTTTTTTCCATCTTAACTTTGAATATGTTTAAACCTATAGAAAAATTGAAAGAATAGTATAGTGAACAACTACATGCCTTTCACCAATGACTATTTTTCCAGTGTGCTTTCTCTTTCATCTCAATTCTGTCCCTCCGCACTATACTTTTTTTTTTGCTTGTGCTGAATCATTTGAAGGAAGTTGCAGACTTCAACTCCAAATACTTCAGCATGCTGAGAACAAGGGATTCTCCTCCACAGCCACAATTCTGTATTACACTAAGGAAATTAATAATAATTTCACATCTAATATCCTGCCCATATTAAAATTTCCCTAGTTGTTCCAAAAGTGTCTTTAAAGTTTTTTTTTAAAACAATGATCCAGTTAAGATTCATATATTGCTTTTGGTTGTTCTGTCTCTTTAGTTTCTCTTAATGTGGAGCAGTCTGCTCACCTTTTTTCATAATATTGATCTTTTGAGAATCCACATGTTGTCTTGAAGAAGGATACGTTATGGATACGTTACGGATATGTTAGTTTCCTTTTATTATTGCTAGACTTGTTCTTCCTATAAATTGGAAGCTCAATCTAGTCTGGAGGCTTGATGAATTTAGGTCAAGTAATTTTTTGGTAAGAACTTTTCATTGGTGATGCTGCGTACTTTTTATTGCATTATGCCAGGAGGCACGTGATGTTAGAATGTCCCATATTTGTGATGCCGTTTGATCCTCAGTTAAGGTATCAATTGCCAGTTGTCTCAACACTAAACATACACTTTCGCCTTTATAAGTACTTAGTAATTTTTAGGGTCATTCTTGGGCATCTTGTGAATATCTTGTTCCCCCATAATTTTTTATCCGGTGTTTTTCACATTTTGATTTAATTTATAATTATGGAAGATCTTCATATGGTTCTAAAACCAAAAGTATACTACAAGGTACACGAAGAGAAGTTTAGGCTTCTTTTCCTGTCCCCTTCACCACCCTTCCTCTATGTATAACCATTTTAATTAGTTTTTGGATTATACTTTTTTTTTGCTATTGTACTTTTAAAAATACAAATATATTTGTATGCAAATATATTCATATTCCCTGTCTCAGATAAAACAAAACATTGTATTGTATACTTTTCGTATTTTCTTATAACATATCCTGGAGACCACTTTATAGCAGTATATAGATATCTTCAGAAGGGCTTTTCTAAAAAATATATATGTATATATTTCATATCCTTCCTATGCTTGAAGTCATATTGTGGTATTTTACTTCCCTTGGGATAAAGTCAAACCTCTTGCGAGACCTAAAAGGCCCTACATCATTGGGCTTCCATGTGTGCCTCCAGCCTTGTCTCTTCCGTGAGCATGCATGCATGTGTGTACACAGACATGCACACACAGTTGCTACTATTGCCATATTGAATTGCCTTTTGGGGGAGTGGCTTTTGAAGTTTATTAAAGTTGATTACTCTTTCAAATTTATTTAGATTCCTTGAATGAAGCATGGCAAACCCCTGGTTTTGCATATGATGCCTAGAAGACTGTTCCTTCTCTCTGTCCTCACCATTCTTCCTGTAGGCCTGAGCTTAAAAGTATCCCTAGAAGCCTTCCCTAGCCCCAGAACCTGAATTAGGTGCCTTTCTTGTCATTGTTTTGGTGTCACCATACAGTGTTCTAATTGTTTATTTACGTGCATTCCTGTTAGTCATGAGCTCTGTGAGCACAGGAACTGTGGCTCACAGGATCTGAGGGCCCCAGTGCCTAGCACTTGGAAGACATTCAGTAAATATTTATTGACTAAAAGTGGCAGAAAGTCACAAGCCTAGACATGCATTGCAATATCCATAATACCTAAAACCAAACTCAGGTGGAATTTGCTCAGACGTAGTGATCTGGGCAGCAAACATGAGTTCCATATTCATTTTGGAGTCCAGACCAGCCTGTGTAGGAGCTCTAGGTCACCCTGGAATGGTGCTGGCTCATGGCCTGGGCTGAGAGCCAGAGAGGGGCACCAGCAGCTGCTCCTCCTGAGAGATGGAGAGGTTGACAGAGCCTGGGGGAAGGGCTAGAGATGAGAAAGCATTGTCAGCCTATAATTTCCAGGGATGGCGGGAATGGTTACTATGAGAAGAACCGAGCTGGGGAAGAACCTGCCTTCTACACGGGAGCAGGCCCCTACACGGTTAGGCATCTCTGTGGGGGCCTGGGCTTGGGGGCCTGTTCCTTGATGTTGCTGGGCCTGGGGTTTACAGGATGCCCAGGCCGAGGAGGAGATCAAGCAGGAGATGAACACACTGCAGCAGAAGCTAAATGAGCAGCAGAGTGTGCTACAGCGTATTGCTGCCCCCAACATGAAGGCCATGGAAAAACTGGAAAGTGTCCGAGACAAGTTCCAGGAGACCTCAGATGGTAGGATTTCACCCTTTTACTTGGGCCTGAGACAAAGACAGGAGGCCAGAGATGTGGCTAGGGCCTGTCATATATCACAGCAGCTCTTGTTTTTACATGCCTTTTTACTTGAAACTGCCAAGCAGCCTAAACAGTAGGGATTATCGTACCTGTTTTATAGACTGGAAAACTGCTGAGGATCAGAGAGGGTGAATAACCTGCCCAATGTCACGCAGCTGGTTGCTGGTAGAGACCAGAGGAGAATCATGTTTATGTGGCTCCAAGCCTGTGTTTCTTCCTTTGCACTATGTGCCTGGCCCACTGGATACAGGTGGTTGTGGAACCAGCCATCTTCCTGGGACCCTCCCCAGGCGTTCCTCTCCCTCCGCAGGATGTCCCTGCTCTGTGCAGTCATTTGTAGGTCATTCTTGCCAGAGCATGGTCCTCAGCCTTGGCAGAGCCCAGGCACTGAGGGCTCACCAGTCTTTCCCTCGTGGCAGAGTTTGAAGCGGCCCGAAAGCGAGCCAAGAAGGCCAAGCAGGCGTTTGAACAGATCAAGAAGGAGCGCTTTGACCGCTTCAATGCTTGTTTTGAATCTGTGGCCACCAACATTGATGAGATCTACAAGGCCCTGTCCCGCAACAGCAGTGCCCAGGTAGGCTGGAGCCCCTTACCCAACCATCCTTTACCATCCTTAGTTGCCTTTCCCTCTAGGCTTCCTGTCCCCATCCCCATCCAGACACAGACCGAGATCCTGACCCATCTGCCTCCCCCTCCCCACTAGGCATTCCTGGGCCCTGAAAACCCTGAAGAGCCCTACTTGGATGGCATCAACTACAACTGTGTGGCCCCTGGCAAACGTTTCCGGCCTATGGACAATTTGTCAGGGGGAGAGAAAACAGTGGCAGCTCTGGCTCTGCTCTTTGCCATCCACAGGTAAGGCTGTGTCCACCAGAGGCTCTGGGGCTCAAGGATATGCAGAGATCTGCAGAGGTGAAGATGTTCTGGTGGAATCTGGGTTGTGTCCCTGTTTCCCTGCCTACTACAATATATCTGGCTTTGGTTTCCTAGACCTGACCTTCCTATCCACACTCATTCACTCAGCATGCCCTCACTGGCTCTGCATGTATTCAGTTCTACCACCAGGTTTTTGCTCACATGGTTGCTTGCTAATCAGCTCTTACCATGCGAATCTAGCTTGACCGTCACCTACCACCCCTTCACGTCTCATTGTCCTCCTGCTCCTCTAGCAAACCTGCTTTGACCACTGTGACCTTCCCCTCCCAAACGCCAGTAGTACTGACTGAGTCTGATCCCCACAACTGAGTGCTTGATTGTTTCTTGAGGACTGCTCTGTACCAGACCATGTTGGGGGATTAGGAACACAGATGAGTCAGACATGGTGTCTGTCCTTAAGGAGCTCATGGTCTAGCGGAAGCTAGATGTGTAAACAGGCAGTGAGCTAAGTGTTATAACTGCATGAGCATGTATGCTGTGGAATCACAGAGGAAGGACACTAGCCCAATCTGGAGGAGGGTATGGGTGGCCAGGGAAGGCTTTCAAAGGTAGGAAAGGTAATACTTGAGCAGGAAATACAAAGAATGAGTAGAAGTGGGCCAAGGAGACCAGTAGGCATTCCAGGTGGAGGGTACAGCATGTGTACAGGCGGGAGACATGACAGCATGGTGCAGGTGGGTGGAACCGACCTCCAGGTAGCTTGGTTGCTATGGCCAGAGCCTAGGATGGCTTTATCTCCCCAACTAGTCTGGAAGCTCTGGAGAGGACCACGTCTTCTGGTCCTGCAGTATCTAGGAATACAGGGCTGGATGGAGAGGAGGGCTCAGCTGGTCTCTTGGCCTTTAGGAGCTCAGGGATCATTAAGGCCTGGGTTTTTTAGTCTCCGAAGAAGCTAAAGGGAAGCAGGACTGTGCGATGGGCCCCGGGGCTGTCCCGCCCCACCTCCACCCCATCAGTGTCAGCTCACCTACTGGTTCCCTCTCAGCTACAAGCCAGCCCCCTTCTTCGTCCTGGATGAGATTGACGCTGCCCTGGATAACACCAACATTGGCAAGGTGGGTGCAAGGAAAGCGAAGCCCAGGAGGGAGGCCTCTAGGTTGGGGCTGGGTTTTGGGGAGCAGCTCCTGAATGGAGTGTGCCTGGGAGGCTGGGCCCATGATCACCCACACCATGCTAGTCCGTGGTTGCCTCTCAGTAGCTCTTTCCCCTACCCTTCAACCCTTTCCCCACCCCTCCGCCTCTAATTCTGACTGGAAGACACAAGGCAGTGTTTGGGCATCAGCCTTGCTAAGTGCCTGGTGGCCCCTCCCACAGGTTGCCAATTACATTAAGGAGCAGTCGACTTGCAACTTCCAGGCCATCGTCATCTCTCTCAAGGAGGAGTTCTACACAAAGGCTGAGAGCCTCATTGGAGTCTACCCCGAGGTAGGGCGGGCCTGGCTCAGAAGCCAGCCCCACTCCCTGCCCGACTCCCCAGGGCAGGAAGGGAAGGCCTCAGTGGAGGGGAATGGGGGCCAGGGAGCATAGAGACTCAGATCTTGAACAGCCATCTGGGCTTGTTGGAGCCCTGGCTTGGAGGCTTAGCCAGCTCAGATGGGCAGGGCTGTTGCATTTGGGGACAGGTGGAAAGGCCAGGCAGAGGCAGCCAGACAGCAGAGGAGGAGGAGAGTACAGAGGTAGGCAGGAAGCAAAGGCACATGAGATGGAGCACATCCTCTCTTACCCAGGGAGAAGCATTGCCTGGGCTTTCAGCAGGTATGTAGGGAGGAGGGTTCTGAGGCCCCCGTTCCTGTGGTGGTAGACCCCTCTTAATTCTCTCCTTATAATTTCATTTTTCTTTTTTCTCCCTCCTTCAGCAAGGGGACTGTGTGATCAGCAAAGTCCTGACCTTTGATCTCACCAAGTATCCAGATGCCAACCCCAACCCCAATGAGCAGTAGCAGTTCTGCCCTCCTGCCCAGTCTGGGTCCCTAAGCTGTCCCTCTCTTAATCTCTGGATGTGTGGCTCCCAACCTTCCCCTGTTTGCTATAGTCATGGGATTTAGGCACTGCTATCAAGCATGAAGAGGAACATAGGTGATGTTAGGTCTGGAGCAAAAACTCCTGAGCTACAGGGAGCATCCTGGCCTCTGGAAGAAGGTGCTGAGCTGGACAGGGCCATCTGTCCATCCCTGTCTTCTTGCCTCCCAGAACCCCTGCCCCCATCACCCGTAATCATGAGTTTATGGGGCTTCTTGCATTTTGCTTGTGTGTGGATATGTGTGTATGTGTGTGTCCCTGTGTGCATGTGGGTATGTTTGCAAAATAATAAAGATATCGGAGACCCATTTTAGAAGAAGCCTAGGCTGAATTTGACTGCAAGAGAGCTTAGTGTGACAGCACCCCAGAGCTGGGCAAAGATATTCAGGACTTAATAGGAGTCAGGCAGTCACATGAAACTGTCTTCTTTTATCCATTTGTATTTTTATTTATTCATATATTCATCGGAGACATATGAACAACCTCTGTCAGGCTCTTTCCTAGGAATACAGAGCTGAATCTGACATGATCCCTCCTATTAAGGAGATGCTATGGGTTCATGAGTTCCCGTGGTTGACTGAACCACGTCTATAGGCACTTAGAATTTGAGAAGAGGACGGTCACCTCCAGGCTTCCTGGAGGTCACATTTGAGCCGTACCTTGATAACTCAATAGGTTTTGATTAGGCACTAGGAGCAGAGCCTGGGCTCTGGGGATAGTTGCAGGTTTTAATCCTTTTTTTTTTTTTTTTTTTTTTTTTTGATCACTCACTAGTTTGACGTTGGGCAAGTCATTTGACCTTTCTGTGCCTCAGTTTCCTCATCTGTAAAATGAGGTTAACATTATTACCTACCTCATAGGATTTAATGATGTCAGGCTCCTCACTGGAGGCCTTATCCTTGCTTGGAGCCCACTAGGTGCCAACCCCTCAGAATAAAGCCTTCTCATGCCTGGACCCCTGAGTGCTTCTGATCCCAGTTGTTAGGGACATAAGGAGTCTCCAAATCTTGGAGATACTGAATGCCCTGGTTACTGGGAAAGTTTCAGGGCACTGATGGGGTTTACCTGGTAAGTAGAAGGCCTAAGGAAATCTATAGCTCCAATCATCTATGATAACTGGGTGCTCAAGCCCCAACCTGAGTTGTGAGGAAGTGGGGGAGAGGTAGCATGGCCCACACCCCAGCCAAATCCATGTGACGTTCCTTTTGGGAACTAACCACATTAGCGGCAGGGACCATGTAGAGGCAGCAGAGCCTGCTGCCATGAGGTCAGCCTTTGCTCATTCATATGTACCGTCAGACTATTACCTTGTCCCAACCTGTATACTGCATCTTTGTTTTTTAAAAGTTAAATGAGTTCTGATTACCCAAGAGTGCATGAAGTCATTCTCTTTTTAAGAAATTAGGTTGTTACAAGTAAAGCTAGGCTTATTCAACTACCACTCCCCCCTCTTTAACTGCTGTTCTCTTTGTTGTACATCTATCTAGACTTTAAGACTTACATATATGAAATCATTGGAAATTTTATTGTGTTTAATGCAAATGGTATATGGAGTCATTCTGCAATTTGCTTTCTTTGCTTAATGTTCCTGAGATCTATGCATGTTGCCAGTAGATTCAGGTCACTGTTGTAATTGTATAGATTGCCATTATGACTACCACATTTTACTTACCCATTTATCTTGTGATAGTAAGACTATTTTGCTATTACAAAATATTACATAGGAGTAATGTGTGTGTGTGTGTATGTGTGTGTGTGTGTATATGAAAATTTACCTATGATTGATTCCTAAAAGTTGAATTGCAGAGTCATAGGCTATTTATATTTTTGTTTTTAATAGACACTTCCAAATTGCCCTTCTGTACTATATACTCAATATTTTTCTTGAGATTGTCTTAGGTGTAACATCATTATCTACTTCAATTTCATCTTGAGTAGTGATATCCGTGAAATCATGGGTTTGATGTGCTGTTGTTTTTTTCTAATGCATATTAAAAGGTGTAACTATCAAAACAAAATAAATTTGTGTTCAATCAAAGATCTCCCATACCAGCAGTGGTATGTGTGCCGCAGCTTGGGAAGTACTGGCATATCTGGAAGAGCACAATTTGGAAATCACCCTAGTTCAACTGGCAGCTGTAGAAACTTGAGTTCATCACTTCACCTCCCTGAGTCCCGGTTTCCTTGTGTAGCAAAGGAGATAATAGAGGCCTACCTTGTAGCCATGTAGGGAAGATGAAATACGTTTGAAGCAATTTGGCAACTAGATTATCACATGCCTTTAAAGGTAGTGATTGCTATTCTCCTCATTTACAGGTAAGGAAACTGAGGCCCAGGAAGGTTAAGTGACTCAGTTACTAGATAACAGGGTTTGAACCCAGGCCCTCCAATTCATTCATGGGCTTTCTCCACTGTGAAGGTGGTTATCAACTTTGGCTGTGTATTGGAATCACTTGTGAAGCTTTTTTCTTAAAAAAAAAAAAAAAATATATATATATATATATACAATGGTTAGAAAATAAAATAGTACAGAACTTACAATGAAAAGCAGCAGAGAACTCCTCTGTCTCTACATCCAAAGGATATGGAGCGCTTTGCTTTGGTCCCACCCCTGGAAATCTAATTTAGGTGTGGATAATGATCTGGATAACTAGTTCCTACCTCACAGGGTGGATAGGATTACATGAGATGCCTTGGGCTAAGGCCCTGGCGCACAGGAACGCAAGTGCTGAAATGGACTTAAATCCTGAGGATCAGAGAGGTGAAGATGACTTGTCTGAAATCCGAGTGTTTCAGTGGCAGTCTAGACTTCAGGTCGAATCTTCTCTGTGTGTGGCCAGTGCTTTCCTGTAGTGCCACACTGCCTCAATCATCTCAAGGCAACACGTGCTCAGTGAAGGCTGTGCTCAGTGGAGAGCAGAATCCCCGGTATGTTTCCATGAGAAAGCTGGGTCTGAGTGGCATCCTTAGGGTTCGTTGGAGGACACTAGGCTGAATCCCTTGTGCTCTGGACCCAGTAGAAGAGTACTCCACAACAGTGTCTACCTTTTGTTGGGCACTTCACTCTGGGAATCACAGTGTTGCGTGTCAAGGACACAAACGTGAGTCAAATCTATCTCGCCTTCGAGGAGCTCACTCTCTAGTTGGGTAGGCAATTCATAAGACAACCATACAGTATGATCAGTGTCCTGACAGGAACAGAAAAGGAAGGGGGCAGGGAGAGGATCTCACGTAGAGGTTCAAGGAAGGCATCCCCTAGTCTAGGAGGTGACACCTGAGCTGAGTCTTGAAGGACAGGCAGGAATTAGCCAGTTTAGGAAGTGGAAGGAATTTCCAGGTAGTGGGAATGGTATGCACAAAGACCTAAAGTCAAGAAACAGCAAAGTGATTCAGAAGTACTGGAGCATAGGGTTTCCCATGGTGAGGAAGAGCAGCAGGAAATGAAACTGGAGAGGAAGTCAGGAACCAGATTGGAAGAGGGTCCTAAGAGTCTGGTTACAGAGATCAGATTTATCTCATGGGTCAATGTGGGTATCCTGGCCCCAACCTCTAAAAGTTCAATTTCACTAAATGGGGTGAGGCCTAAGAATCTTGAGTGCAATAAAGGTCAGCACATGACTTTAGGGTACAGCCAGATTTGAGAACAGTAGCATGAAGGCAGTAGGGGAGTCGTTAAATGGTTTTAAGCAGGGGAGACTGGATCAGATGTCAATTTAACGAATTCTGGCTAGCCAGTGTAGAAATGGATCAAATTAGATGTTTATGCTGCATGCTCCCATGTTTGTAGTTTCCCTGTTGTTCATTTCTCAAAGTGTACTATATTTGTTTATTTTGTCTCCCTGAGTAAGCAGTAAGCACAAGGATGGGTCCAGGGTTATCTTGCTACTGGCATGTTTTGAGCAAAAAACACAGTGTCTGACCCCGAAACAGACACCCAGTAGTTTTTAATGAGTGAATGTATCAATGAATCCATTTCTGAGGGAAGAGAAGATAGAGATTATTTAGGAAGCTATTGAAAATACCAGGAGGTCTACTCAAGGGCAAGGGCAGTGGGAATGGATGGGAGGCAATAAGGTATGAGCTGTTAAGGGACAATGATGAACTAGGCTTGGTGACTGATTACTGGACAGAGGGTAACTGAAAGGATAGAATGAGTATCCACCCATTAATAGCCAAGATTCCTGCCCTATCCCATTCTCATTCATCTGAATCAGAATCTCCTTCCAGCCGCACCAACTACAATTCTTCAAGTTAGTTAAACATTCTCTGTGTGCTTTGTGGTCTTTCCCTCAACCCCAGCCATTGATTCATTCGTCCAGTTCAATAAATCTTGGCTGAGTACCACCTGTGCAGTGAGACTTTTCCAAGCCAGGACTCTGACTTGTCTTTCCTACCTCAAGAGGCGTTTTTCCGGGTTTCCCCAAGTAAAACATCCCTTATACAGTAACCTAAAGTGAGATGCCCAGATGTCAGATCTGTAAAGAAACTTACAGACTTTGTCCATGCCCCTTCTGAGATTCTCAGAGGGGAAGGAACTTGCCCAAGGAACTACTACTAGGAAGTATTAGAGCCAAAACTGGAACCTAATTTCCCTTTCCACATTGGCCCTAGAGGCTTGATCTTCCCCCATTGCAGATTAGGACAAGCAGAGGTGGCCAGAGCTGGGAAGGTAGGGCTTATGTTGGCCTTGAAATTCAATATACTGAACAGGCTAAACAAGAAGCTTGCGATTACACTGCCCCCTTCTGGAAACCGTCAGCAAACCGGCCATGCCCACAGTTTCTTCGAGGGCATTTCTTAAGTCTGGGCTGCCGTGCTCTGTACTGTGTGACTTCACAGTCCTGGCCACAGATGGTTAGGTTGGGATAGTATCTGACTCGAGGACAGCCATTCTCTAGGCTGGCTGGCAGCCTATTAGGTGGACCGATGTAAGAACTGTGCCTCATAGAGATGGCCTGTATCGAATGACAAATGTATGAAACAATCATCCTTTTTCAGCGAGACTGTGAGACATTCAGAAGAAGTAAACTTAGATTTTAGTGAAGCAGAAGTGGAGATGAGGGGTGCCAGAAACCAAAGAGCAAAAGCAAGGAGAAAGTTGAAGAAACCATGAGATGTATGTACCATGAGAATGTGGGGCCACAATGTAGCAGAAGCCGCGAAGCAATAGGAACCATGATGTACCAGGAGCCATGAGGCACAAAAACCATGTGACAAAACCCTGCATCTGTGAGATCCATACAGTCGCAGACAAGATCCATGAGGTAGCAGAAGCAATGATGTTGCAAGAACCACAAGGCAACAGGAATTGAAGAAGTAGCAGGAATTACAAGGCAAGCAGAAGTTGCAAAACAGAGAAGCCCCGGACTATTTGGACCTGAAGCCCCAGAAGCCAGGATGCTTGCAGGTGCCAGGAAGGCCAGAAGTTGCCTGGTCCTGAAGGCGCCGGGATAGTGAAGAAGGGAGCAGAGAGAAGGTAGTCAGTAGCAGCAGGAATATAAATACAGCCAGAAAGAAGTTGAGTCACCATTTTGGGAAGCACTAGAGAAGGGAGCAACAGATGCCTGCAGCTGAGGGAATGACAAGATAAGCTAGGCTCTAGAGCTGCTTTGGATCATGAACCATTTTCAAGTTGTTTTTCCGTGAGGCTGCCTGTGTAGCAGTTTTTGTCTTTCTTATTTCCCAGTGATTGCTTCAATAAATCTCTATCTCTAACTTGAGTGTGTCTGTTTCTTGTAATCTACAAGAGGTTAACACTGTGCTATGCACTTTATATGAGTGGAGAGCAGGGTAGAAGGTCTTCCAGGTGGGTTTGAACCAAGACGGATGTGGGGATTCTTTCTCTCATACCTTCACTGGTACAGGCACTTTTCATTTACTTATTGGCTTATTTTTTTTCATTCATTCCTCTACTCATCATGCATTTATTCACTTATTCATGTATAACTCATTCATTCACTTACACTTCCATGCATTAATATAAGTACTTATTCATTTGTTCATTTATTCTTTTCTGTATCCACTCAATCATCACTTTCCCATCCATTTGTTTAGCAAGCATACATTGAGTGTATCAGGCCTTGTACTAGGTTCTGGGAATAAGATATACTCCATGAAATCCAGGAATTCACATTTTATTTGGGACTCAGATCTTAGTAAGCAGATAAGTGCACCAAGTGTGGCAGATGAAATACAGAAGTCTAGATGAGGCAGAGTGAGAGAACATAGGACCATTGGATGGTTCTTCCTGGGATTGGGCAGGATGGAGGGAGTACTCAGGAAAGCCTACTTATAGAGAAGGGGAGAGCTGACTGAGTCTTGAAGAGTTGTTTACCACACGGAAAGGGGAGAAGAAATTTTGAAGCAGAGAAGCTACTTAAGTAAATTTATGTGAAGAGTATGAAAGCGCATGGGTTTGGAAGAGAGCCAGCATTGTCCCATGCAGTAGAAGAAGTGCAGGAAGCCAGGCAATCAAGCTTAGCTTTGATCCTATGGGCAATGGGAAGCCATAGAATGGGTTGAAAGAGGAGAGTGGCAGAGTCAGAAGGAAGATCATCCTGGTAGATAGTTGGGGACATCAAGCACTGACTTAAATAATGTACTTAAAGAAAGAACATGTAAGTGTTCTTAGAGGCATGAATGAAGACTCCGGAGGCCCGGAGGAGGGAGAAAGTTCTACCAGGGGACTAAGGAAGACTTTGGAGGAGGTGGAATTTGAGCTGAGCCTTGAAGAATTCAGGATTCCAGCTGGTAGAGATAAGGAGTAAGGGCTTCCCAGGCCTGGGAGGCATGAAAACAAGCAAGGAGGTGGGTATAAATATGGCAAGTTTGGGCGAATAAATATTTCAGTTTGACCACAGAAGCGCTGCATTTAAAGGAGAGGCAGGAAGGGAAACCAAAGGTTTCCCAAAGTTTTCTATATTCTGCTGTCATTAGGTCTGCAGGGACAAGGTAGTTTGGCAGGAGGAGGTAAGTAGTGGACAAGAGTGTCCTTCCTCTGTGTTTTGAAAAATAAATTTTAAATACATGTTCATTTAAAAATAGAAATAATGCATTCATGTTATTTAGAAAACAAATCAAAATCAGTACAAAAGGATATTATGAAAGCAAGTGCCTACTGCCCCATACATCCACACCCCGCCACTCTACCACTTTAATTATTAGCAACAACTTTTACTTATTTCTTATGACTGTTATATCCATATCTAAATATTATGCTATGTGGGTATTTGTCTTTTATCAATTTCAGATATTACCCATTGGTGTCCTGCTATGACAGATGAGGATTTAAGTTATTTACACGAAGTTCAACTCTTGTCCTTCCTGCTTCTAATATAATTTCGTTTCTCCATTAGAAACTAAATTAAAAACTTTATGAACTTAAGTAACACCTTTATTTCTTATTTCATGAACTAGAGACAATATTTCCTTTTTTTTTTTTTTTCTGGCCAGGCTGCCTTTATTTTTAAGTTTTTTTACATTGTAAAATTCAGAGTTTTTTTTTTCAAATTATAGTTGGTATACAATATTATATTAGTTTCAGTTTCACTACAACATAGTGATTAGAAATCTATATAGCTCACAAAGTAATCAACCCGCTAAATCTAGTACCTTTTTACCCCCTACATATTACAACATCAATTATTTCCTTATGCTACACTTTAAATCTCCATGTCTATTTTGTAACTATACATTTGTACTTCATAATCCCTCCGCTTTTTTTCACCATTCCCCCAAGTCCCTTCCCATCTAGTAGCCCTCAAGATATTCTGTGTATCTATGAGTTCATTTCAGTCTTTTTAGATTCCATATTTATGTGAATTCATGTGATATTATCTTTATCTAATTCAGTGCAATACCTGCTAGGTCCATCAAGGCAATATCTTTTTCGATCCCCTTCCATTTAGTCTGTGTGTGTCTTTTAACCTGAAGTGAGTCTCTTGTAGGCAGCATATGTAATGGTCTTGTTTTCTTATCCATTCAGCCATTCTTTCTTTTGGTTGGAACACTTAATTCTTTTCCATTTGAGGTACTTGTTGATAGGAATGTAGTTTTTACCATTCGTTATTCATGTTTTTTGATACATGATTTTTCTTCTTAAAGAAGTTCCTCCAATATTTCCTGTAATACTGACTTGATGTTGATAAATTTCTTTACCTTATTTTTGTCTAGGAAGCTCTTTATCTGTCCTTCAACTCTAAATGATAGCTTTACTGGATAAAGTATTCTTGGTTGTAGATTCTGGATTTTCATGACTTCAAATGTTTTCTGCTAAGCCCTTCTGTAGTTTCTCTTGAGCTGCAAGTCTTATGGGTGCTCCCTTGTAGGTAACTAGCTGTTTTTATCTTGCTGCTTTTAAGATTTTTTCTTTGTCTTTAACATTTGGCACTTTAATTATGATGTGTCTTGGGGTGGGCATCTTTGGGTTCATCTTTTTGGGGGCTCTCTGAGCTTCCTGGGGTATTTCTATTTCCTTCACCAGGTGAGGGAAGTTTTTCATCATTATTTCTTTAAATAGCTCTTCAGCATTTTGTTTTCCTTCAGGTACCCTTATAACATGAATATCTTTACCTTTAATAGTGTTCCATAGGCTCCTTAAATTATTATTATAGTCTTGGCTTCTTTTTTCTTGCCATTCTGATAGGGTGCCCTTGGCTTCCCCATCCTCTATTATTGGTGGTTTGATCCTCTTCTTTATTTGCTTTGTTTATTCCATTTAATATACTCTTCATCTCAGAGGTGTTCTTCATTTCTGACTGGTTCCCTTTTATAATTTCCATTTTCATTTTTATGTTTTTTAATCTTTATTAAAGTTCTCAATGAATTCATCTCCATTTCCCCTAAATTAATTGAGCATCTTTATAACCAGTGTTTTGAACTCTGCACTTGTTCGATTGCTTGACTCTATTATTCCTGGATCTTTGTTCTGTTCTCTCATATGGTTTTTGCTTCCTTGTCTTCCCATTTTGGCTGCTCTTCTGTGTCTGTTTCAATGTACTAAGCAAAGCTCCAAAGTCTTCTGGTCTTAATAGCATGGGTTTGTGTAGTAGGTATCCAGTGCATATTCCTGAGAGGAGTTCAGCTGCAGACCAAGTTTAACTCCAGCCTGTGCCTCTCCGGGGCCACCTGTTAAGAGTCAGCAATCAATGCACAGATGCTGTGCTTATAGTTGCCTCAAGAGGCCACACCAGAAACCAAGGCATGTTGCCAAAAGTGTGGGTCTCGGGGTTGGCTCACTAAGGAGCACCAGACTCACCGAGGATTCACCTGGATGTGGATTGGGTGGGGCTACAAATTGGGAAAGGCAGAGTTTCAGGGACTCCTCTGGGTGGAGCGACCTCTGTTAACCAGGTTGATGATGTCTCAGCTATGGTGGCACTGAGTCTGCACAATAGGAGAGGGGAGGGCTCAACAATTGAACAAGGGGTACCACTGGCACTTCTGCCTGTAAGTCCCTGGTGCCCCCTGAGCAGCTGACCCGGTGCTGATCCTCAGGGCAAGCAAATCTGTCACCATGAAAGTCCATTAGTGGGCAGGGTCCCTTTAAGAGGCATCTGCAGCTGCCAGCTGCTGCTGCTATGGCCTCAGCTGCTCAAGACCGGGCAGCCTCATGTCTTTGCCCCTTCCTACCTTCTACCATTACAGACTGATTAATTATTTCTCTCCCTAGTTGTAGTGCTTCTGTTCATGTAGATCCCAGGTGACTTTGCTTGCTGTTTGCTCCGTGTTTCCATCCCAACTTTGATGTGGTTGCAAGAGGGCTGAACAAAGCCTCTATCATCTATGCCATTTTAGGTGCCTCTAGAAACAATATTTCTTGATCAGAACTTCGTTAGATGATATCTTTTCCTTTTACCATCTTCCCCACCATCGTCCTCCCAACTTCTGTCATCTGGTCTTTTATATTGTCAAAGTTGATAACATCAAATTCTGTTCCGTAATCATGATTAATTTTTCATGTGTTTTGTCTATAGTTTGATTTTAAAACTTGAAAAGCAATAAACGGTTATTATATTAATATGACTATACATATTGTTCATTGCAGAGCCAATTAATATGCTTTTATAAGTTTTTCCTTGTAGCAGTTTTTTATTTTTTCTCAAATTTGTAATTCTTTTTTCTTTTACTACTTTATCATATATTTCATTCTTTTTCTTTTAAAAATTCTCTATTACATTAATTATTCCATCAAGCGCACTTTTTCTCCCCAAGAGATCTTCTTTCTGGAGCACTCCATCTCCTTTTTCAAATATGGACTCAGTTGCTCTCTAGGCCTGATGCATTGCTATCATTTTGCAAATTTCCTTCACTGCTTTCCTTGGTTGTATCCACTATTTACTGTCCCCATGATTTTTGTTTTGTTTATTTTTTTCATTTTTTTTTAGAATTTTAATATATTTTTTTAATTTTTAAATTATAGTTGGCATACGATGTTATATTAGTTGCAAGTGTACAACACAGTGAATAGGCATTTATATAACTTACAAAGTGATCACCTTGATAAATCTAGTACCCATCTGACACTGTACATAGTTATTACAATATGATTGACTATAGTCCTTATGCTATACTTTAAATCCCCATAACTATTTTGTAACTATCAATTTCTATTTCTTAATCCCTTCCTCTTTTTCACCTACCTTCACCTCCCCTCCCATCTGGCAGCTATCAAAATGTTCTCTGTATCTATGAGTTTGTTTCTGTTTTGTTCGTTTATTTTGTTCTTTAGATTCCACATGTAAGTGAAATCATATGGCATTTGTCTTTCTCTGTCTTCGCTCAGCACAATATCCTCTAGGTCCATCTATGTTGTTGCAGATGGCAAGATTTCATTCTTTTTTATGGCTGAGTAACATTCCATTGTGTGTGTGTGTGTGTGTGTGTGTGTGTGTGTGTATCACCTCTTCTTTAACCCTTCATCCATCGACAGACACCCAGGTAGCCTCCATATCTTGACTATTGTAAATAATGCTTCAATGGATATATGCATTCTCATATCCCTTCAAAGTAGTGTTTTGGATTTCGTCAGATAAATACCTGGAAGTGGGATTACTAGGTCCTTCTTTGTCATTTCTTATAGCCTTTGTTTCAAAATCTATTTGGTCTGGTATAAGTATTGCTACCCCTTGGGGTTTTTTGTTTGTTCATTTGTTTCCATTTTCATGAAACATCCATGATTGTTTTTGAGAACTGGCTGGTGACTACAGTGGAGGAGATGTTGTATAGAGGCTGATCCTACAGAGCAGGGTTCACTTTATCAGGGCTCTGGTGCCTGCCCAGTCTGCCCTTGGGGTGTGTCATCCTCGGATGTGGCCCTGAGTAAGTGCTGTGACTCGGACCAAAGCTGGCCACTGGGCTTGCAGGCTAGGGTCTCCTGGGAGGGGCCCTGCCACAGGCCAAGTTCAGCTGCAGCCTGTGGCCTGCCTGGGACCACCTGGCATGAGCCACCAAGCTATCCGCAGATAGCTGCCACCCATGCTGTGTTTGGATGTGCCTTAAGAGGCAAAGTCATAAACCGAGACCAGCTGCCACTAGTGCTGGGCTTGAGGTTGCGCAGCAAGTGGTACAGGGCACACTGAGGCCAGATGCTGCTTGCATGTTCACAAATGTTTTGTGAACATTTGAGAAATTTTAAAGTCTGCAGCATGAGCCAAGACAGGACATTTGTATGGAAAATCCACTAGAAGTGGCTTGGATGGGCCAGCAAGTTGGTTGGGGAGGGGTCTCAGGGAATCACCAGGGTTGGGTAGCCAGGTTGGTGGAGAAACAGATATGACAACCACCTGTGTCTGCATTCTGGGCAAGAGTAGGCTCAACAAACAATGCCCTCTGCCAGCAATTCTGTCTGGAAGAAATCTGCCCCTCCAGCCCTCACCCTGAAGCCAGACAACTCAGTTCCTCCCTGTAGGTCCTGGGCACTTTTCAAGCTGCAACCTCAGTGCAGGATCTCAGAGTGAGTGAGTCCATTACCAAGTAAGTCTGTGTGTGGGCCCCTTACGAGGAATGTCTGTGACTCAAGCAGCCCTCTGTCTCACTCGGCCACAATCTCTGCTGGTTTTCATAGCCGGAAGTTGTGGGGACTTCTCTTCCTGGCCTTGGAACCCCGGACTGGGGAGCTCATTATGGGGCCGGGTCCCTTCGTTCCTCCATGAGTATCTCTGCAGCCAATATATCTCTCCCAATTCTCAACCACCGCAGATGGGTATAGGGGTCAGCCCATTCCATGTCTCCATCCCTCCTATCAGTCTCGAGGTGGCCTCTTCTGTGTGTCCCCAGCTGTGGGACTTCTGTTTAGCTAGACGTCAGGCGACTCCCAATGATAGCTATTCTGTAGTTTAGTTGTAATTTTGATGTGGTTGTGAGAGGAGGCAAGCACATCATTTACCTACTTGACAGGAAGCCATTGTTTTGAAAGTGAACATCTTCAAGTAACTTTCTCAGAAAGCTGTGTAGGAGGTAGACTTCCTGAGTCTTTGCATGTCTGAAAATATCTATTCCATCTTTATACTTGGCTATAAAGTTTGAGGTTCAATATCATTTTCCCACAGGACTTACATAAGGCATTACTCCATTTCCTTCTCGCACCCAATTTTCATCATAAGAAGTCTGATATCAGTGTGAGTCTCACTGCTTTATAGGTAACCCTCCCCATCTCTTTTTCTTCTCTCCTGGGACCCCTGTGACATGAATGTTAGATATTTTGTTATAGTCTCATAGGTCCCTAAGACTCTGTTCACTTTTTTTCCAGTCTATTTTCTCTCTGTTCTCCAGACTGAGTAATTTCTATTGTTCTATCTTCAAGTTCACTGATTCTTTCCTCTGCCTTCTCTGTTTTGTTATTAGCTTGTTCATTGAGTTTTTTATTTTAGTTATTTTATTTTTCAGTTCTAAAATTTCCATTTGGTTCTTCTTTATATCTCATATTTCTTTACTGACAGTTTCTACTTTTTTCATTTGTTTTAAGCATGTTCTTAACTGTACATCGAGGCATTTTTATTATGGATCCTTAAAACCTTTTGTCAGATAATTTTTAACATCTCTGTCATTTTACTGTTGGAGTCTATTGAGTGTCTTTTCTCATTCAGGTTGAGATTTTCTTGTTTCTTGGTGTGATGAGTGATTTTCTATTGAAATCTGGGAACTTTTAGTATTGTGTTTTGAGATTCTGGATCCAATTTAAACTTTTTGCTTTAGCTTGCCTTCTCAGACACTGTTCTGGCAGCAAAAGAGGGGATATGCATTGTTATTGCCAGGTAGGCATGGAAGTTCAGGATTCCTGCTTATTTCTGTTAACACCCTAGGGGGAGGTTTTCCTCATCACTCTTGGATGGGGGATGGGTGTTCTGGCTTCCCACTCAACATTCTATGACATTACCCCAGTGGGAAGGTGTAGGGGTGACTCTTAATAGCCATGGAGGGAGGAAGTCTAGGCTCCCCATTTTGCCTTTGCTAGCGGGGCCATGGTTTTTTTTTTCCCCCCTGGTGTTTGGCTGGAGTAGAGTGGTTACTATCTAATTGCTACCTTCTCCAGCACCAAGTCTGGGTTATATGAGGTGAAAAGCAAACCCAGGGAACTCACCACCATGTCACCCCTCTGTTACTGATGTCCCCAGCAGGTTTGCCTTCTTCTCTCCACCTCTCAGAGTTTTCTTATGTTTGTATATAATGTCCCAGAATTTAAGCTGTACTTGGGGAGACGAATAGGGAGCAGCACTTCTACTCTATCCACCCTCCTCTTTAAGTAGTTATTTTCTAAAAAATGTATCTTGGTATTCTGAAATTTCATAATTATGAATTCAGGTTTGGTGATTTGTCATTCATTGTGCTGGTCATTGATTAGGCCCATTCAATTTGAAGTTCTTTAACTCTAGAACTTTCTCTTGTTTCTTTGATACGTTCCTCTCTTCTATGTTCTTTGTTGTCTCCTAGAGATCCTTAAAGTTGGATGTTAGACCTTCTGAATTGATCTTTTATAGTTTTTATCTGTTCTCTCTTTCCCTCTTTTTTCCCCCCTCCCTCCCTCACATTTAACTTTCTAGCTCTTTCTGGGGGAAGATTTAATTTTATCTTCCAATTCTTCTATTGAATTTCTTTTCATTTTGACAATCCCATTTTAAAATTTCCAAACATCCATCCATGTTCTCTTTTCTTTTCTTATAGTATCCTATTATTGTTAAATGAATGAACTATTATCTTGAATCTCTCTGAGAATAATAGAGGTATTTTTATATTTCCTTCTTTTCTTTGAAATATTTATTTCCTTTGAGATTTGCTTTTTTTTCCTTCTTATTTTGGTCCCTTTGAATTTGCAGTCTTTTCTCGAATGCTTGGTGGTCCATGGTTGTTTACTCTTATTTAAGAATATAGCAATAAAAATCTGATTAGAAGCTCTGTGTAGGGGGGACTGGGCTAGATGACTAGTGGCTTTCCTTTAGGTTCATTGAAGGAGAACTGACTGCTGTTCTGCAGAATCCCTGAATACCAGAACACGAAGATTTTTTTCTGAGGTTACTCAGTTTTCTTAGATAAGAACTGTCTGGTTTTTGCCTAAGGGGTAGACTTCTAGCTGCTATGAGTTGTACAGGTGGTGAGTTAACAGTTTGATATACAGCCTTCCAATTCATGTTTGGTTATATGAGGCACTATATTAGATGAAAGTATGTTTTTAGAGTTAGTATGGGAATAAGGGTGTATGTGAATATTGGACACCCAAAGTAGTTAACTCTAGTGGCTGCTTAGTATATAAATCCCTATCTTGTTTGTGGGGGATTCCCCTCAAGTGTGAATCTCATTGAGAGGCAGGTCCACACTTCTGACTATGGAAACTGAAGTTGGTTAAATACTTTTCCCCCTGCCCATCATGTAGCAAGAGCTGAATACTCTTTCATGGCTTTGAATCCAGAGTCAACAACACAAGGAGGCAGGAATGTAGAAAATTAACAGATTGATAATAGATGAGGAGAATGTAGTTGCAATGTGCAAAACTGACAAAAGATTAATAACTAGAAAAAGAAGACAGTAAACCCAATAGGAAAATGGACAAAGGATATGAGGAATGATTAAAAGAAGGGAAACATGAATTTACACAGGGGGAAACTTGAGTATATTAAGAGATTTTTAACTCTGCTAATAATTAGAAAAACAAAAATCAAAATAACAGTGAATCACAGTAAGAATGGCAACATGCAGAAAGTCAGATATTATTAAGTACTGATGAGGATGTGAAGGAAAGGAAAACTGGATAAGGGTATAAACTGGTATACATATTCCAGAGTAATTTGACAGTACTATCTAAAAGTAAGTAGAAATGGTCCTCAAACAACATTATTTTGTATAATGTTGATGAGATGTCATAGGAACTTAACTCTTGTTTATATCAACTAGCCTATGGTAAAATTGGTTTTGTTATATGTCATTTTACTTAAAGTCTCCCAAACTGTTAAAGATGTTAAGTGAGGATTTACTGTCTACGTATATCCTAGAAACCAGCAACAGTGTCCCTGGCTATGTATTCCAGAGGAATTCTCACAACAGGTCCTTATGGAATTATAGTTGAGGTTGTTTGTTTTAGCATTATTTGTGGTAGTGAAGAATTGGAAGCAACCTAGGTGTCCACCACCATGGGACTGGATAAGCAAATCGTGGTGTATTTACATAATGGAAAATATAAAACAATAAAAAGAAAGGAGCAAAAATTACTATAGCCACATATTTAGGTCTCTAAAACTTAATGTTGAGTGAAAAAGGTACAAACCAGAATGAGATTTATATGCAATACTGTTTACGTGAATGTAAAACAACACTATATTTTCATGGGTATGCATATATCTAAATAAACATATGGAAGGTGGATTGGAGAAAGTGTTTATACATGAAATACACCAGAGCAGCTCACTAAGATGGGTGGAAGAATGGGAGTGTAGACAGAGATTGACAAGGAAAAGTAATAATACAATGAAATAAAACAAAAGCAGAGACTCAAATAGACTGAGGAAAATAACAGGCCATGGATTGAAGAGCATGAGTTCACAATCCCGAAGCTGACCACAAATAAACACAAACAGAAAGGAGGATGGGTGGCATTCAAATGCAGTGGCATGTGATGGTAGGATGACATCCAGGCGTCACAGCAGTGGGGGTAGCAGTTCCAGTAGCAGCATTCTAACTTAGTTTTTTCCAGTGTGGCCATAGATGGCTTCTCCTGCCAGATTCTCCAAACTTCTGTGAGCTACGTGACAGCCTTGAAATTAATCCCTTTTCTGCTTAAGTTAGCTAGAGTCGATTTCTGTTACTTGCATCCAGAACCCTGACTGATACATCACGCATTTCATTGGAAAACATCCTCAAGTGACTTATTAAGAAATGTAAATTTGGGGGTCTTTCCATGTCTGAAAATGTAGCATTATTTTACTTTCATTTTTGAATATTAATTTGTCTTTAGAATTATATGTTTAAAATACTTTCCACTGAATTTTGGTATTGCTTTTAGTATATAGTCTTACTAATTAGAAGTCAGAGGCTGATATTATTCTCATTCCTTTGTTGGCAACCTGTTTTCCCCACCTGTGGAAGCTTAAATTTTTTTTCCTTCATACTTAGTGTTTTGAAATATCACAATGATGAGCCCAGAAGTACGTTTTTCCTCATCTGTTTTGCTGGGCACCTGGTAATAGGATCCTTTCAATCTGAAGAGTCATGTCCCTCTTTTCTGAGAAATCAGTATTTTATTTCTTTGCTAATTTTTTCTCCTTTATTTTCTGTTCTCTCTCTAGATATCTAATTGGATTTTGAATCTCCTGGATGAATGTCTTTGTCTTTTTATTTTTCTCTCATATTGCCCATGTCTTTTTTTTTATTATTATTCTGCATTCTGGGACACTTCTTTCACTTTATTATCTATTGAACTTTTTTATTTTGGAAGTCATTTTTAATTTCTAAGCACTCTTTCTTATTCTCCAAAGGTGCCTTTTTCATAGCATCCTTTTTTTTAATGGCGCGATATCTTCTGTGTACGTGTGCTTAATAGAACTTTACTGTAGTCTTGGGGATAACAGATGATAATTACTAGGACAGAAAGGAAAATTGTAAATGGATATCAGGTATTAATTCTCCAAGAGAATGTCACCCATGCCCCTCTGAAGGGGGCTGCCTACTGGCTGTCTCTCTCCTTAGCTTCCTAACCTAATAGCATGTGTGGGAAAGATGATTGTCCACCAACGGGACAGTTTTGGGCCATGTGCTCCCTACCTGGATTCCAAATCATCAGCTCTCACCTTTACCTTAGAGAGAGGAGGTTATTGTTTTGTTCCACACTCCCAGGCCAACTATATTTTCTGCTGCAGCATAACATTCTGCATAACCATTTTCTTCCTCAGACATTCTCATAACTGCCTCCCATAGTACTGTCCTGGTCCCCATGGCCCAATGAAGGCAATCACAATACTCAGCAGCACATTTTTCACAGAGTGGATTGTTTTTAATGTTAAATAACAACATATGTAGTGGACAGACAATCCAGTCTAGTTCTTTTTTTATTATTATTGTTAGTTTCAAGTATACAGTACATCAACACTTATATAGTTTATGAAACAATCCCCCTGATTGTTTAATCTTCCCTCTGGTTCTACATTACTGCTGTCTGCATCCCTTATGCTTTGTTCCCCTTCCCCATGACCCTCTATCAACTACTATTTTCAGTCTAGTTATTTTTCACAGTCTTTCCTCCAACAGAAGTCAATGGCAATCCAAGCCTACATACCTCTTGATGTCCAAACTGAGTATCTCTGTGAGCAAAGGCCTGGGCAAAAATATGCACACACATCTCTCAGGAACGAATAATTTTTCAGGGATGGTCCGGTTTGGACTTATGTGTAGGATTACAAAATGAACTCAGCGGAAGCACAATACTTTTGAAGTACACTGAAATTGTGTCACTGCTTAGAACATTTAACATTTTATTCAGAGTGGATAGCATTTGCTGAGTGCTTGCTCTGTACAAGGCACTTGAATTACCTTCATTTCATAATGAAGAAAAGTGAGGCTCCCAGGTGTCTCTCGCCCAGGGTCACAGAGCTAATAATTGGCAGACAGGAAATTGCAACAGGACTGTCAAAACACAGCCAACTCAACCCATGTAACTGCTACAAAGTGCTGAACTGGTTTCCACCAGCCATATTCAGGTTAATGGTGATAGCACAATCTTCTCTAAGATCAGTGGGTGGATACATGAGATACCTTAGTCTAAGTAAACAGAGAATTGACATCTTTTCCTCTGGAGACAGAAAACTGCCACCAGCTTTTATTTTTTAAATGTTTATTGTCATCGATACCATAACACTTTATTTCTAAATTTTAATTTTTCACCAAAGTAATACTTGCACATATTTAAAAATTAAAATAGCACTAAAGAACTCATAATAAAATTCAGCAATATCCTGTCTCACTCCAGCTGCAAGTCCTGCTCTCTAGAGGCAACTACTTTAAGCTATTTTACCAGTCTTTGGCTGTTTTTCTGGCATTTACCACTCCCAGCCCCTTCTCCCTGGCCATGTCCCATTCAGAGGCTGAAGAGCCACGTATGTTCTTAGCCTCCCTTGCAGCTAGAGATGGCTATGTGTCGCAGTTATGGCCATGAGATGTTTGCCGGGGGCCTTCTGAGAAAGAGACTCGTAGCTGACGTTGTCCCCTTCCTTAGTTCCATTTTGAATGTAGCCACGTTATCTAGAACTGTGACCAATCCAATCTTGTGAGGGCATGAGCACGAAGATGAAAACAAAACATTAAGGGAAAAAAACAAAGAGCCTGGTTCCTTAATGGTTCCACTGAGGGCCTGAACCCATGCTACACTTTTGTTAATAAATTAACTTCTTGAAGAATAAATACATAAAGCCACAGGTGGTTCAGCCACTGTCAGTTCATTTTTTGTTTTGTTTTGTTTTGTTTTTGTTACTTGTAGCTGAAAGGATTTTTACCTGAAGGACCACCATGTTTCTGTAAAATATGCTTATGGTACTATTTCTTAACTTAGCTATTTGAGACATTATCTCTTGAAATCTCATTATAATTGAAGAGAAATTTATCACCCTCCGCACACACACACATCCCTATTTTCCTTCCCTTTACTCTTCCAATATGTTTATATTCCAATTCCTAGTATATTAGTAGTTGCTATAGAGTTAGGAAATGGACTATAACTACCTGGATTTTTTTTTTGCCTTTTTTGTGTGTGTGTTCCTGAATTTAATAATTGCTTGGTTTCCCCCCTTAAAATGTGCCCAGCCTTAGTTTTTCCCATTTACTTCATCAGTTTGTTCATAAATCTATTAGCATATATATATTTTTTCCACAAACATTCAAACCTTTCACCTCATTGATTTAAGAAGAAACTAATAAAAAGTTGATTGGTTGGGAGCCTGTGTAAGGGGCAGGGGTTTGTCCAGTGCACTACTAGACTTCCCTTTAAGGTGACTGGTTTGTTTGGGGGGGAACTCACAGTCTGCTGGAGGACTCCTAAATCCAGAAAGTGGAGGCTTTGCTCTAGGACCATTTGATATTTTGGGGACTCACTCTGTTTTTTACTAGAGTTTAGGTGCTTGGCTCTTGTGATTTCAACCCCCAAGAAAGGGGAAGGGCAGAGGGAGGGTGTATAACTGTTCTGATACATATTTTCAATTCTCCCCCTGTCAGGGTCTCTACATCTCACTTCCACAGTCAGGACATCTTTCTTGCACCAGAGCCTCAACGGAATTTTGCAAAACAGACCAAAGTTCTTCACATGAATCCCCTCCCACGTGTGGACTGTACTTCTACCTTTCCTAGCCCCTTTCTGCCTACCAGACAGTTGTTGAAATCTCTTCCCTATTGATGGGACCTCCCCCAGTTTATACACTTGATTCTTTTATTTTATGGGGTGTCAGGAGTTATAGGGGACAGATGCATTCCGCCTTCTTGAATGGAAGTCAGAATCTGAATCTTTAACTGCCCCAGACAGTCTGGATATTCCCCAAGTGTGTGGACCAACATTTGTAAACCATTGACAATGGGAAAAGCCTGGGTTTGGGAGTCTGATGGTTTCCAGTTTGAATTCTGACTTTCTGACTTCCTTTCTCAAGTCACATTGATGAGCCTCTATTTTCTCGTCTGCAAAATAGGAATAATAATGTCTAACTGATAGAGTTCTGGGAAGATTTCCTTAGCTACTATAGGCAAAGCATGCAGCAGAGGGCTTGGCAGACAGTAGGTGCTTAAAATAGGAGTGATCACTTTTTAATGGGAGCAAGTGGGAAATGTGATTGGAAAGATTCGAATCAGGTTTGAAGAGGCCCTCGGATGCCAGGACTTAGTCTTGTGACACTGAGGAACCTGGCAGGCTTGCAAGCAGGGGAGTAACTTGATCTCAAAAAATTTGTCAGATCGTTCCCTCAGTCTGGTGTGGAGAAAGGAGGAAGAAACTCTTGGCCTAGCAGCTCTTGGGTTAAAATCGGCTGCATCTGAGTTATTTGTAACCGTTGTCATAGCAACAAGTTTGGCAAGTGAGCCAGTACTGCAAGCTCCTGACAGTAGGGAGAGGAGGGCAGTGGGAGAAGACAGATTTGGAAAGGGGGGGGGGTCGTCTGTGACCAGCGCCTCACTTTCCTCTGATTTGTCTGAAGCGTTCAGCTGGAGATGAGGGTGAGCATTCTCCAGGGAGAATCACTGGACGTTGGAGACTCTCCTGCCCAATCTCCTGATATTCCAGATGTGAAAATAGATCCAGAGAGGTATAGCAGCTGGCTCAAGGCCACACAGGAAGTCAGAGGCAGAGACAGAACTAGATGTTTTTAAAAAGGACTCAGGGTTATAAAACCTGGAGAGGATCTATGGAAACATTTCATCCACCTCTCCACCAACATACATATGCTTTTATTGTTGCCGGTGTTCACATGGCAAACCTGGGACACAGAGTGGGTTAGAACTGACTCAGGGTCACACCGCGACTCGGGTGTTGCCTTGAGAACAGAACCCAGAGGCCTCAGGCCTCCTGTGGCCTGGGTACTTCCTGAGGAAGTAACAGTCTAGAGCTCATGGTTCAGAGAAGCCCCTCACTGCCAGCTTCCAAGGAAGAGTCTCCCAGGGTAAAACCGATTTGACCGTCTTGGACTTTGACCCCTTCCAAGCCAATGGGCATGTGTTCAGATCACATCTCCCCTCCCCACACACCTCTTCCTTCTGCAAGTATGTGTGTCCCCCTGCCAATGTCAATGCTGTTGCACAAATGGCAGTCCAGCCTCACTCTGCCCTGGGCCAAGCGCAGCTGCCACTGCTCTCCCTCTCTAAATCAAACACAGGACTAAGCGCTTCTTGGACATTCTTTTGTGTGATCCTTCCTCACAATTAGCACTCTTTGTCTCCCAATTTATCAGGCGGAAAGGTAAAGTGACTGGCCCGAGGTCACATGGTAAGTCTTAGCCTGAACCCCTCTCCTCCAAAATAGTGTTTTTGCCCTTTCTATCCCACAGTGATCTCTCAGCCCTCAGAGTTCCTCCCGCCATCATCTTTGCCTTAATCACCGCCCCCTGCCAAGTCCGGCTGATTCTCCTTTCTGTCTATCAAATCCACCTTTTTTCCTCATCCTCAGCCACTGCCCTGCTCCAGCCTCAACACTCCTCATGTGAAGGACCCCAAGTCCTCTTCCTGTCTCTCTGCTTCCAGACTCGTCATCTTCAACCTACCCTTCTGCACACCAGCAGTGAGAGGGCATTTGTGCAGAAATCAACACATCACTTCCTTCTATGACACCCCGACCCCTATAATGATAAAGTTCTAGCTCCTTGTTTGGCAAGTAAGCCACTCACAGACTGGCCTCATCAAACCTCTTGAGACTCATCTCTTGTCACTCTTGGTCTCACACATTGTACTCTGACCACTGAACTAACTACAAGTGGTTTCTACGATGTACCCAGCTCTCTCCTGTCTAGGTGTCTTCGTAATGTCTTCTGCATGGAGGACCCTTCACACCCACTCCCCAAACCTGAGGAACTCACCTTGAATGTCACTTCATCCAAGTAGGCTACCATGATTTCCAAGCAGAACTGGATCCTGTCCTCTGGGCTCCCACAGCCCCAGAGCTCCCCTCTGCCCCTGCCCTATGTGGAATTGATATCTGGGGTTCTCTGTCCTATCAGATCGGAAGCTTCCTGAAGGCAGGTACTCTGTCTCTAGCAAAGTCCAAAGCCTGGCTAGTCCCAGAGGAAGGGTCAGCGAATATTCATTGCATGGATTCAGGTGTATGAATGTTTGAATGAAGAATGAAATTTGGGTTGAGCTCTGTTCTTGCACACTCCTACCCAAAAGGGCTTGCATGAAATCACATGTTTCCTAGCAGGTACCTTCCCTCTCTGAGATGTGGTTCCTTTTGGAGGGGGCATACCTTGGATCAGGTGACACAGGGTGCAGCCCAACCAGCCAAGTTGTGAGTTGGGAGGTGGAGGGAGGTGGAAGAGCAGAGGTGATATGAAAGATAGAAAATGAATGTGCACACTGAGGTAGGTGCTATTATTTCCCCTCCCCTTTCTAGGTAAGTGAACTGAGGCACAGGGAGACTTAGGTAACTTGTCAAAACACACAGTTAAGTACAGTTGTGGTGGGACTCCAATTTTGACCAAATCCAAGTCACTTTCCAGGTTGTCTCAGCTTCTCCTGACATTCCTTTTGAACAGCTTTGTAGTAGTTAATGGTGGAATCATGCTTCACACTAGGGTCTTAGAGTGACAATTGTCAAAGCAGAAGAGAGAGAAGAAATCGTAGCCTGAACACCAACTGTGACTTTGTGCTGTGAGAACACCAAGAAGATGGGGAGGGTGGGGGGTGGAGCCTAAACATTTAATAAGTTTCTATTACTTACTCGAGTCTCTTGATACATAACCTCTTAATGCTCAAAGCCACTCCTTAGTCTGTACAGTATTAATATAATGTTTCATCTCTTAAAAACTGAGGCTCTTAGAGAGGAAGTGATTTATGTAAGTTTAGGCACCTAGTAAGCCGTAGGTGTGTCTGGCTCCACATGAAAGGTGGGGAGCAAAGGCTCAAATGCAAGTTGGATTTTGACTTCTGCAAGGGGTAGGACAAGAATGGCTGTGGTGAGAGTGGCCTGGCTGGAGGAAGGACTGGTGGAGGGTTTGCTTTGAAATAAAAAGTGGAGTTTGGCTATGGAGGGCCAGGAGCTAGAATGGCAGGCCCAGACAGTACACTCTTTGTTAAAAATAAACATATAAGTATATAATATAATATATATTACACATAAACATATATATTTTCTCTATATCACATATAGAGAGCACATACAGTCATGCACCGCTTAACAACGAGGATACTTTCTGAGAAATATGCTGTTAGGTGATTTAGTCCTTGTGTGAATATCATGGAGTAGTACACTTACACAAACCTGGATGGTATAGCCCACTACACACTAGGCTATATGGTATAGCCTATTGTCCCTAGGCGACAAGCCTATACAGCATGTTACTATATAAAACAACATGAGATTAAATCAAACACAAGAGAAAATGATGCAATCAAGAGATGTGGTAAACATGAGATGTATGAGGGTGCTGCCTATGTAACAGGCATACTGCTTTACAGGAAATTTTTTTTGATAGGTAGAAAGAGTACACTCTATATCCTTATTATGTACTGTACATGATGTACATTTATTTTGTAATGTACATTTATTATGTACTGTCCATAACTGTATGCGTTATACTTTTATACAACTGGCAGCGTGGTAGAATTGTTTACACCAACATCAAAACAAACACATGAGTAATGTATTGTGCTACGACCTTATGATAGCTACAACATCACCAGGTAGAAGGAATTTTTCAGCTCCACTATAATCTTAGGGGACCACCATTGTATATGTAGTCTATTGTTGACTGAAACATCATTATGTGGTGCCTGATTGTATATTTATGCATAATTATATTTTATTTTATTATGTAGAGATTATGTATGATATCATATATTAACATATAATAATATATTAATACATAATACATAGAGGGAGTCAAAGTTTTCTGATGCTAAATATAAAACTCACTAAATACATTTAAAAATTTGTCTTTGGGGGGAATGGATTTGAGAGTGAGGTGTGGGAATTCTGGAAAATAAATAAAATGAACAAACAAAGGAATCAAGAGAGGAGACTGGAAGGAACCAGTGATAATAATGTGCCCGATTGGAGGTCATGCGTAGCCTCACCGTCTGCCCAGAAGTCCCCAAACAACGAAATAAATGCCCCTCCCTCCAAAATTAATACGTGTTAATTGATCAAAATTTGGGGAAAAAAAACACATCCTACTGCCCAAACATAACCAATGTTAGCATCTTGGCGAGTTTAGGCTTTATTCTAGGCCTGAAAATACATATTTGAGTTCATGCTGTATATCAATTATATACCGCCATTTTAACACATTTTCCCATTAAAATTCTTTGCAAAGATCATTTAATGGCTGCAAAATATTCCATTGAGTGGATATACTTATGGAATTCCATTTTGTATTGGTTTTGGCATGCTTTTTATTATCTATCTTTCTTTCTTTCTTTAGACTTGTTGGCCAGGTTTTAGGTTAGATTTTCTCTGTGTCCTATTTTGGGAATTAGCATTGTAGTTTGAGAGAAGCTGGGGAGAGCAGGGTAAGGTTGTTGGAAGCAGTAGTATTTGAGGGGAACTTTGGAGTATGTTAAACATGCACAAGATAAAACTTTCAAATGATACAAGAACATACACAGTAAAAGATAAATTTTTCTCACCCCTCATCCTCAGCTCCCCAGTTTTCTACTGGGGAACTCCACTGTTAGCACTTCCTTGTATGTCCTTTGTGTGGATATTCTAAGCCTATACTAGTGTGCGTATAGCTATGTTTTTATTATTTTTAAAGCTGCTTTATTCTATAGCCATGTCACCCTGAAAGTGTCTGATCTCATCTGATCTCAGAAGCTAAGCAGGGTCGGGCCTGGTTAGTACTTGGATGAGAGACCACCTAGGAAGACCGGGTGCTGTAGACATTAAAAAAAAACACCCACTTTAATGAGATATAATTCACATACTATACAATACACCCATTTATAATGTAGAACTCAATGCTTTTTGATATATCCATAGTTGTACAAACATCGCGATCAACTTTAGAATGTTTTCATTACCCCCAAAGAAACCCTGTTCCCTTTTGCTGTCACCCCATCCCTAGGCAACCACTAATCTACTTTTTGTCTCTATAGATTTGCCTATTCTTAAGATTTTATATAAATGGGAACATACAATATGTGGCCTTCTGCAACTGACTTCTTTCACTCAGCATAGTGTTTTCAACGTTCATCCATGTTGTAGCAAGTATCAGTTCTTCATTCCTTTTTTAAAATGTAGACTTTATTTTTGGTGGTGGTTTTAGAGTTACAAAAAAACTGGGTGGACCCCTACATGCTGCTTACAAGAGACTCACTTCAGATTAAAAGACACACACAGACTAAAAGTTAGGGGGTGGAAAAAGATATTGCCTTGATGGACCTAGAAAGTATTTAAGTCAGACAGAGAAAGATAAATACCATATGATTTCACTTATATGTGGAATCTAAGGAATAAAAAGAACAAACTAATCAAAAACAGACTCACAAATATAGTGGACAATTTGGTGATGGACAGAGGGAAGAGCAGGTTAGGGGCCTGGGAGAATAAGGTGAAGGGTTAAAGAAGTGCAAATTTGTAGTGGATGGATGGTCATAGGGATGGGGAGCACGACAGAGGGGACGCAGTGAGCATTAATATGATGGCCAAGTCAGGGGAGGGAGGGAGCATTTGAGGGATTGTTTTATGAACTATATGGATGTCTAACCAATGTACTATATACTTGAAACTAATTTTAAAAAACTGTGTGGAAAGTACAGAGAGTTCTCATATACCCACTCACCTAACCCAGTTTTTCCTATTATTTATATCTTATATTAATGTGGTACATTTGTTACAATTGATGAGCCAATATTCATACATTATTATTTTTTCTTCTCTCCCCAGCTTTATTGATATGTAATTAACTGATACATTATTATTAACTAAAGCCCATAGTCTATAACCCTTTGTGTCGTACATTCTATGGGTTTCGACAAATGAATAATGTCGTATCCACCATTATGATATCGTACAGAGTAGTTTCACTGCCCTAAAGATCCCCTGTGTTCCAGTTCACCCCTGTCTCCCTCTCCCGGAACCCTGGGTAACCACTGCTCTGTTTACTGTCTCCATACTTTTTCCTTTTCCAAAATGTCATATAGTTAGAACCATACATTATGTAGTCTTTTCAGATTGGCTTCCTTCACTTAATATGCATTTATACTTCTTCCATGTCTTTTCATAGCTTGATAGCTCACTTCATTTTAGCCCTGAGTAATATTCAATTGTCTGGACGTACCATAGTTTGTTTATTCACTCACATACTGAAGGATACTGTGGTTGCTTCCAAGTTTTGACAAATATGAATAAAGTTGCTATAAACATTTGTGTACGGGTTTTCGTGTGGACATAATTTTTAAATTCATTTGGGTAAATATCGAGGAACATGATTGCTGGATCATATGATAAAATATGTTTAGCTTTGTAAGAAAGTGCCTGTCTTCCAAAGTGGTTATACCATTTTGCATTTCCACCAACAATAAATGAGAGAGTTCATATTATTCTACCTCCTTGCCAGCATTTGATGTTATCAGTGCTTTTGGATTTTAGCCTTTGAATAGGTATGTAGTGGTATCTAATTTGAATTTGCCATTCCTTAATGACATAGATGTTGAACATCTTTTCATATGCTTATTTGTCACCTGTGTATCTTTGGCGAGGTGTCCATTAAGATCTTTTGCCCATTTTTAAATTGGATTGTTTGTTTCTTTATTGTTGAATTTTAAGAGTTCTTTGTATATTTTGGATATCAGTATTTTATCAGATACGTTTTGCAAATATTTTGACACATTCATTCTTTTAACAGTGTCTTCAACAGAGCAGATGTTTTTAATTTTAATGAAGCCCAACATATTGATTTTTTCTTTCATGGATTGTGTTTTTGGTGGTGTTTCTAGTCATTGCCAAACCCAAGATCACATAGATTTTCCCCTATGTTATTTTTTAGGAATTTTATAGTCTTACATTTTACACTTAGGCTTATGATCCTTTCTGTGTTAATTTTTGTGAAGGGCATAGGTCTGTGTCTTGATTAATGTTTTTGCATGTGGATGTCCAGTTGTTCCAGTACCATTTGTTGAACAGACTTCTTTTTTCATTGAATTAATTGCTTTTGCTCCTTTGTCAAATATCAGTTGATTCTATTTGTGTGGATCTATTTCTGGACTCTCTATTGTGTTCCATTGATCTGTTTACCTATTCCTTCACCAATATCACATGATTTGGATTACCGTAGCTTTATAGTAAGTTTCAAAGTTGAGTAGTGTCAGTCCTCAGACTCTATTTTTCTCCTTCAATATGGTGTTGATTATTTTGAGTATTTTGCATTTACAGATAAACAGTTTGATGATATATACAAAATAACTTGGTAGGATTTTTATTGGGATTGTATTGAATCTATAGATTAAGTTGGGAAGAACTGACATCTTGACAATATTGAGTCTTCCTGTCCATGTGAATGTAATATGTCTCCATTTATCTTCTTTGATCCTCTATTAGAGTCTTATAGTTTTCCCTATATAGCTCTTGTACATATTTTGTTAGATTTCTACCTAAGTATTTCATTTTTTGCTGCTAATGTAAATGGTATTATGTTTTTAATTTAAAACTTTAATTTTTAATTGCTGTTGTATAGGAAAGTGATTGATTTTGTGTATTAACCTTGTATACAGCAACTTTGCTATAATTATTTACTAGTTTCAGCAGTTTTTTGTTGATTCTTTGGAACTTTCTACATAGACATTTATGTCATCTGTGAACAAAGAAAGTTTTATTTCTTCCTTCCCAATCTGTATACCTTTTATTTCCTATTTTTGTGTTATTGCATTAGCTAGGACTTCCACTTCAATGTTGAATATGAATGGTGAGAGTGGCATCCTTGCCTTATTCCTCATTTAGTGACAAAGCATCTAGTTTCTCATCATTAAGCATGATACTAGCTATAGATTTTTTTTTTGTAGAATTTTTTTGAGAATTTTAATGAATTTATTTGAGCCAAACTGATGACAATTGCCAAGAAGCAAAATCTCAATGGATCGAGAAAATGTTCTGGAAAATGGCAATTCTGCAGCTTAGTTTGTATATTAGAATCAAAAGAGGAGATGTAGGGAGGACATGAAATCCACTGGTGGTAAATTAAAGGGGCAGGAGAAAGCAAAGCAGGGAAATCTCTGAAACTGGATAAAAAATTGTAGATGTTCTTTAGCTATGTTTTTTTGTTGGTTTGTTTGTTTAATGAGGATGTTTTCTTTTCCATAAAAAGAATGGAATCTGGCTGTTTGCAACAGTATGGATGAAACTTGAGGGTATAATGCTATGTGAAATAAGTCAGGCAGAGAAAGACAAATACCTTACATAAAATAATAATAATAATAATAATAATAATAATAATAATAATATAAATGGAGCCACTTTAAAATGGACACAGAGTCTATGGCCATGCTACCCTGAACAAGCCCGACCCTGTCTGATCTCAGAAGCTAAACAGGGTCGGGCCTGGTTAGTACTTGGATGGGAGACCACCTAGGAAGATCAGGTGCTGTAGGCATAAAAAAACTAAAAATAAGGGATCGTAAGTTGACAAGGTCCTTGCAATCTGTGAGGTCAACGAAGGGTTGCCTCGCCTAAAAAAAAAATTAAAATGGATACAGAACTGCCACCCCAGAGGAACTGCCTTGCATGTTTTATGCTTCAAACCTTTGGAATGTTAAAAACTGGGCAAAATAACCTTTAGACTGGGCCTAAAGCAGCATTTATTCCAAAAAACTGTTTGTGTAGATAACAAGAAAGCAGATATTATGACTACTGGACTAAAAATTTAAAACATTCTTTAGAATTAATGTTACTATGTTACTTTACCTGCACCTATGAAATTCCTTCCTTTAATAGATATAATTGTTACTCCCCTTCCTCATAAATACTACTTGCCTTTTCCTTTGAATCGGAACATTTGGGTTTCTGCCTGAATCAGGGCTTCTCGAATAACTATTCTTTTGGATCTCAAATAAATGCTTATTACCTCTCACTTTGGCCTTTTAGTTTTAAGTTAAACCATATAATTTCACTCATATGTGGACTCTAAACACACAACCATATAAGCAAACAAAACAAAACAAAAACAAACTCATAGACACAGAGAACAGATAGGTAGTTACCAGAGGGGAAGGAGGTTGGGGGGTGGGTGAAAACGGGGATGGAAGTCAATCCTATGGTGATAAATAGAAACTAGATTTCTGGGTTTGATCACTTTGTAGTATATACAGATGTTGTACACCTGGAACATGTAATAATAATTTTATTTAGACAATTTCAAAATTACAAAAAAGTTCCAAGAATAGTACAAAGAACTGATATATAATATACTCTTCACCCAAATTCCTTAAATGTTAACGTTTTACCACATTTATTTATCCTATTCATTTCTTCCTCTGTCTCATATATATCTTTTTTCTCCTGAACAAATTCATAGTCAGTTGCAGACATGATACTTCCTAAAACAAGAAATTATCTTACACAAACAAAGAACAATTATCAAAATCACATTGATACAATACTATTATAAATATAATTTACAGAAATTATTCATAACTCATCAGTTTCCTTAACAATGCCCTTTAGAGCAAAAGAAAACTCTGAATCATGTGCATTCAGTTATCATATCTTTTCAGCCCCCTTTAATAGGGAAGAATTCCTTAGTCTTTTTTTGTGTGTCTTCTGACACTGACATTTTTATTTAAAAAGTGCAGGCTAGCTATTTTTAGACTATTCCTCAGTTTGATTTTGTATAATGTTTCCTCATGATTAGATTCAAGTTATGCATTTTGGTAGGAATATCACCTGACCAATCCTTGCTCTTTCCCTCCTGTCACAGTGGAAGAGGTGGCTCTTTTCTTGTTGACTAATCCTTCCAGTTGGCGCTCCATGTCCCAGGAAACTTGATCTATCAGTTTCCTCTCTCTTGTATCTTCAATCTCTCCTTTCTACTGACTCAGACTTTAAACATATTAAAGTCTCTTGCATCTTAAAAAATCTTTATTACCTTATTTACAATAGCATCTAAAAGAGTAAAATACTTAGGAATAAATTTAACCAAGGAGAGAAAAGATTTGTATACTGAAAACTATAAAACATTACAGAAATAAATTAAGAAGACCTAAATAAACAGACAGGCATCCCATGTTTATGAATTGAAAGATTTAACATTGTTAAGATAGCAATACTACCGAGAGCTGTCTACAGATTGAATGCAATCCCTATAAAAATTCCAATGATCTTTTTTTGCAGAAATGGAACTGTTAAACCTAATACACATATGGTATTGTAAGTGACCCCACATAGCCAAAACAATCTTGAAAGAGGAAAATAAAGTTGGAGAATTCGCACTTCCCAGTTTCAAAACATACTACAAAGCTACGGGAATCAAAACAGTGTGGTACCGGCATAAGAGTAAACACATAGATCAATAGACTATAACTTAGAGTCCAAAATAAATCAAAACATCTATGGTCAGTTGATTTTCAACAAAGGTTCCAAGACCATTCATGGGGGGAAAAATTGCCTCTTTGACAATGGTGCTGGGGCACCTGGATAGCTACTTGCAAAAGAATGAAGTTGAAATCTTTACCTCACACCATATACACAAATTAACTCAAAAATGGATAAATCACTTAATGTAAGAGCTAAAACAATAAAATTTTTGGTAGAAAACATAGGGGGTAAATCTTCATGACCTTGAATTTGACAACGGATTCTTGTATATGACACAGAAAGCACAAACAACAAAAGAAAAATGATACATTGGACTTAATTAAAAAAAACTTTTATGCATTAAGGGATACTATCAAGAAAGTGAAAACAACCTACAGAATAAGAAAAAATACTTGTAAATCATATATCTGATAAGAGACTTGTATCTAGAATATATAAAGAATTTCTACAATTCAACAACAAAAAGACAAATAACCCAACTGAAAAATGGGCAAAGGACTTGAATAAAAATTTTTTGAAGGAAGATACACAAATTACCTTAAAGCACATGAAATAATGCTCAATACTATCAGTGATATGCAAGTCAAAACCACAATGAGATGCCTCTTTATATATTCTAGGATTGCTATAATAGACAAGGGAAAATAAATGTTGACAAAGATATGGAGAAATTGAAACCTGTGTACATAGCTGATAGGAGTGTAAAAGGGTATAGCCACTGTGGAAATTACTTTGGCATTTGCTCAAAAAGATAAACGCAGAATTGCCGTACAACACAGCATTTCCACTTTTAGGTATATACTCAAAAGAATTGAAAATAGATATTTAAACAAATACTATACTTGTACGCAAATGTTCATAATAATACTATTCACAATAACCCAAAGGTAAAAACAACCCAAATGCCCATCAACTGATGAATGGATAAACAATAGGTGGTATATTCATACAATGGAATATTATTCAGCCACAAAAAGGAATGAAGTACTGATACAAGTTACAATGTAGAAGAACCTTGAAAACATTATGCTAAGTGAAAGAAGCCAGACTCAATAGCCCACATATTTTATGATTCCGCTTGCATGAAATGTCCAGAAGAATAAATTCACATGGATAGAAAGCAGATTATTTGCTTCTAGGGATTGGCCACAGGAGGGGAATGGGGAGTGACTGTTTAATGGGTACAAGGTTTCCTTTTTGAATGATGAAAGAATTTTGTAACTAGATAAAAGTGATGTTTGGATAACATTATGTATGTACTGAATGCTACTGCATTCTACACTCAACAGTGGTTATTTTTGTTTTACGAACTTTACCTCAATTAAAAAAAACATTATTTTTCATTTCTTAAAAAGTTAAAACAATTATTAACCACATGACCCAGAAATTCCACAGCTAGATATTTGCTCAAGATAAATGAAAACATATGTCTGCATAAAAAAAAAAAATCGTGCTTGGGTGTTCATAGCAGCATTACTCATAATAACCAAAAGGTGGAAACAACGCAAATGTCCATCAACGAGTGAATGCATAAAAAAATGTGACATAGCCATACTATTTGGCAATAAAAAACAATGGAGTACCAATACATGTTACACCATTTTAAAACCTCAAAAACATTTTGCTCAATTAAAGAAACTAGACACACAAAAACACATACTATGTGACCACTTACATGAAATTTCAGAAAATTGTGTCTATAGAGATAGAAAGTAGATCAGTGATTGCTTGGGGTTTGGGGATGGCAGTGGAGAGTGAGTAGAAATGAGTACAAGGACTCTTTTGGGGGTGATGAAAATGTCCTTCAAGTGGACTGTGGTGATAGTTGCACAGTTCTATAAATATACTAAAATTAATTGAATTGTATACTTAAAGCAGGTGAATTTTATGCTATGTAATTCTACCTCAATAAAGCTGTTTTTTAAAAGAAAAACCGTTGTTTCATCTTTTTGTTTTATTCGGCTCACTCCAAGGGCAAAATCAATAGCAATAGGGATCACAAACATTATTTTGATTGGCTCACAAGCCTGATCAGAAAAACCTGAAAAATGGATTATGTTACATAAGTTGTAAGAAAGTATTCCTGGAATTCACTAACATGAAAGAAAGTAGAAATAATATAAATGCAACAGGCATTAACATTTAGAACAGTATTTGTAAACTGCTCCTTTCTAGACAACTTTGGGACTCTGTTGCAAATCCTTCATGTATTACTGCTGATTTCTTTTGATATGAAATAGAACATTCCATTCAACAGCAGCCGAATACACATTTTTCTCAAGCACACATAGAATATACTCCAGGATAAATCATATGTTAGGCTACAAAACAAGTCTAAATAAATTTAAGAAGATTAAAGTCATATCAAACATCTTTCCAACCTCAATTGTATGAACTAGAAAGCGATTAGAGAAATAAAATTGGAAAATTCACAAATATGTGGGGATTAAACAACATGCTATTAAACAACCAATGGGTCAAACAAGAAATCAAAACAAATAAAAAAAAACCTTAGACAAATGAAAATGGAAATGCAATGTACTAAAACTTATGGGATACAACAAAAGCAGGTCTAAAAAGAAAGTTCATAGCAATAAATAGCTACATTAAGATAAAAGAAAAATCTCAAATAATCAATCTAACTTTAAACCTCAAGAAAACTACCTAAAAGTCCATAAATTAATGAATGAGTAAAAAAGATGTGGTGTATATACAATGGAATATTATTCAACCACGGCAAAGAAGGAAATCCTGACATTTGTAACAAGGGTGGACCTTGAAGGAAGAGAAAGACAAGTGTCGTATGATATCAGTTATATGTAGAATCTAAAAAATGATTCAAATTCATGGAAACAGAGAGTAAAAAAGCGGTTGCCAAGGTCTGGTGGGGGAAGGGGGAAATGGGGGAGAGGTTGGTAAAAGGGTACACACTTTCAGCTGTAAGATAAAGAAGGTCTGAGGACCTAATGTATAAAAATGGTGACTAGAGGTGATAACATCATATTGTATAATTGAAATTAGCTTATTGTTGCTTTGTAGTGTAATTTGAAGTCAGGCGATATGATGTCTCCAGCCTTTTCTTTTTGCTCAGGATGGCTTTGGCTATTCGGGGTCTTTCATGTGCTTCCATACAAATCTGATGATTTTTTTGTTCTAATTCTTTGAAAAATGCCATTGGGATTTTGATGAGAATTGCATTAATCCTATATATTGCTTTGGGTCATATAGCCATTTTAACTATGTTGATTCTTCCAATCCGTGAACACAGAATACCTTTCTATTTCTTTGCATCTTTTTCAATTTCTTTTAATAATGTCCTATAGTTTTCAGTGTATAGGTTCTTCACATGCTTCACAGGTTTATTCTTAGGTATTTTATTCTTTTTGTTGCAATTGCAAAAGGAATTTTTTCCCATTTTTTTCTGAAATCTCATTGTTAATATCTTGGAACACAATGAATTTTTGTACATTGATTTTGTATCCTGCAACTTTAATGTATTTGTTTATTGTTTCTAATGGGTTTTTTTATATATAGTCTTTAGGGTTTTCTACATAAAGAATCATGTTGTCTGCAGAAAGTAACTATTTGACTTCTTCATTCCAAATTTGGATGTCTTTTATTTCTCTTTCTTGTCTGATTGCTGTAACTAGGACTTCTAATGCTATATTGAATAAGAATGGTGAGTGAGAATGGCCATCCTTGTCCTGTTCCTGATCTTAGAGGAAAAGCTTTCAATCTTTCATCATTAAGTACGATATTAGCTGAGGGTTGTCATATATGGCCTTTGTTACTATTGAGGTATTTTACTTCTGTACCCATTTTATTGAATGTTTCAATCATAAATAGATGCCGTGTCTTGTCAAAGACTTTCTCTGCATCTATTGATATGATCATATTAATTTTATCCTTTATTTTGTTTATGTGGTGTATCATGTTGATCAGTTTGCATATGTTGAACCATCTTTGCATCCCTGGAATGAACCCCACTTGATTGTACTATATAATTTGCTAGTATTTTGTTTAGGATTTTTTGCATCTGTATTTATTAGAGATGGTGGTCTGTAGTTTTCTTTTTTTGTTATTCTTACCAGGTTTTGATATCGGGGTAATGTTGGTCTCATAAAATGTGTTAGGAAGTATTGCCTCTTCTTCAATATTTTTTGTAAGAGTTTGAAAAGAACAGGTATTAAATCATTTTTGAATGTTTGATAGAATTCACTAGTGAAGCTATCTTGATTTTTACCTCTTCTTCAGAGATTCTGCACATGTGTTCATGGACCCTGGAGGCTTTCAGAGGATCCATGAACATGCTGAGTTGTAGGCAAAATTTTGGTAAAATTGTGTGTTTAGCATTTTTCTGGGGAGAGTGTGTAGACCACAGCTTTACCACATTCTCAGACAGGTCTGTGACTCAACAAAAAGTAAGCACCATTGCTCTAACTCCATCCATTTCTCTTCATCCGTCCTTCCATTCTGACTAGATGTACTTACCACAGAGGCCTATTTCTCCATATAATGCTCTCTCAGCTCTCTCAGAGCCACAAATAAGGAGGAATCTTGCAGAGGACATGAGCTGAGGCTCGCAGGGCTGCATGCACTCTGCCTCAGGGTTTCCTATGCACCATCAGGCCTGCTCCTCTCCCCTTTTCTGCAAACAGATAATTTATTCTTTCCCTTTTCTTACCTATTCCATATCTCCTTCTTCATCTTCTCCTTTTCTCTTTTCCTCATTCTCCTTCCCTTCCTCTTTCCCTTCCCCAGTTTCTCCCTAGGGCTTCATTAACACACTAATTATAGGGTGATGAGATATTTGATACACATTACTTGAAGCTTCTTACAACCAAGACTAGAGGCAGCATTCACAAGGCTCAGTGGCTTTCACTTGCAGAGAGTCCCCCAACACCCCCTCCACAGAATAGTGGCGAGGGGGCAGGGGAGGCCCAAGCTTGAGGTGTGAGGTCAGAAAGTAGGGAGACCTCAGCTCCAAGTATAGCTGTCGTGAGTTAGGAGAAATATGTGTGGCAGGTCAAAGAATCATAGACCTTACAATTTTTTATTAAAGTTTACATTTGGAAGAAATTTAAAGAGGCATCTAACTCGATCTTCCTCCCATCTCATACAGGTGATCCTTTTTGATCCCTTTACCCCATACATCTATCAATAAGTCATTTGGTTTTATTTCAAAATATATTCCATTCTATTCCATTGATCTATGTGTCTATTCTTTCTTCAATACCACTCTCTTGTGTACTGTAGCTTTATGGTACCATGGCTATCTTGAAATCAGGTGGTATGAATCCTCCGACTTTGTTCTTCCATATCATTTTGGTTGTGTTAGGTCTTTTGCTTTTCTACTTAAACTTTAGAATCACTTTGTCTGTGTATACAAAACAGCTTGGTAGGATTTTGACTGAAATTATGTTGAATGTATAGATTAAGTTGTAAAGAAATGAGATTTTTGCAATATTGAGTCTACTTGTTCATGAAGACGGAATATCTATCCATTTGTTTAGATCTGCTTTGAATTCTTTCATTAGTGTTTTGTAGTTTTCCATATTCAGATCCTGTACATATTTTGTTATATTTATACCTAAGTATTTCATTGTTTTGCAGCTATTGTAAGTAGTACTACTTTTTTTTTTAATTTTTAAGTTCTAATTATTCACTGCTGATATACAGAAAAACAATTGATTTTTGTGTATTGACCATGAATTCTGTGACCTTGCTATCTATATGTTCTCATTAGTTCCAGGAGTTTTTTTTTTTCTGGTAGATTGGGATTTTCTACAATCTCATCAATTTTGATAAATTGTATTTTTATTTCTATTTAACTCAAAATATTTAAAAATTTCTCTTGAGACTTCTTCTTTGACTCACATGTTGTTTAGAATTGTATTGTTTAATTTCTAAATATTTAGGGATCTCCCAGCAAATTTTCTCTTACCGATTTCTAATTTAATTCCATTGTGATCTGAGTGCACACTTTGTGTGATTCTTATTCTTTTAAATTTGTTAGGATGTGTTCTATGGCCCAGAATGTGGTCTATCTTAGTGAGTGTTCTAATGCAAACATGAGAAGAATGTGCACTCTGCTCTTGTTAGATGGAATAGTGTATAAATACTAATGAGATCAAGTTGATTGATAGTGCTATTCAGGTAAAAATATACCCCAAATCTGTCCACTTATCTTTCTAAGATGGTTGACATGGCCCAACACAGTCTTGCTCCAGAACTTCTTTCCTGCCTCATCTAGTTATAATCTACCCCCTCACTCTCTTCTGTCAGATTTCTTCCTGAAGTCCCTTGAATATATCAAGTTCATTCTTACCCTAGGCCCTTTGCCCTTTTGTTTCACCCTGTGTGAAATGCTATGACTCTGAATCTTCATGAAATGATGCCTTTTTGTAATTCAATCTCACCTCAGCTGTCACCCTCTTGGAGAGACCTTCCCTGGCTACTGTTTGATCTTAATCCCCATCCTCACCTAGTCACACTACCTTTGCACTTTTTTTTTCATTTGCTTTCAAAGCACTTTTGACTTTGAAATAATCTTGCTCATATGTCTGTTGGTTGTCTGTGTCTGTCATCCTTTCTCTAAAATGTGAGCTCCAGGACAATAGGGACCCTCTTCACCAATGAGTCATCAGCACCTAGAACAGAGCCTGGCACCTGTATATTTATTGAATGACTATACTTCTGCTTAAACATTTCCAGTGATTTGGAACTGCCTATTTTGATCCATGAGGTGGCCAATGTCTCTTTGGATGGTTCTGTATGTTAGAAATTTTATCTTTCTCTTGAGCCAAATACTGCATTCCTGACCATATAAAGATATTAGAAGAGAAAAACACCTTATGATGATTATAAAAGATGCTGAGGAAGCATTTAAAATTTAACCTCTGTTTGTGACCAAAAAAAAGCACATTCTTATCACACTAGGAATAAGAGGGAATTTCCTTAAACTAATAAAAAGCATCCTCCAAAATCCTACAGAAAACAAATATAATGGTGAAATAATGAACCTTTTCCTTTTAAGGTGAGTAACAAAACAGGTTTGCCCTTTATTGTCCCTTTTGTTCAGCATTGCACTGGAGATCCTGCATTGTAAGTCAAGGAAATGAAATAACAGGAATAAGGATTTGGAAGGAAGTAACAAAACTGTCATTGAAGTCTACTTTCTCATATCTTTCACTTACTGGTCCTTCTTCTATTCTCTGGAGGCCCACAGACCAAAGCTGTCCACCCCCCCCCCCGCCCCCCCCCCCGCTCTGTGTGACAGTCTGGGTCCTCTTCCTTCTCTGGGCATCAGTCACCTCATCTGTGAAATGAAGGGGTGAACACAGTTATCCTAAAAGCTCCTGTGGTTCCATCCTTCTATGGTTCTATGAGTTCATATCCTCTCTCCTGCAAGCTAAATATCTCAATTTTTCTCAACAGTTCCATCGATAGTGATGATCTCCAGAAGAGAGATCTCCTTTCCTATCGACGCCCTCCATTTTAAAAAAATACGTAGTGCCCAGAACTGGGGCAGAAAGTGAAGAAAGAACAGGGCACAAAAAAGATTGGAGTAGAGAGAGTTAGACTGAAAACAGCTTAAAAATGATATGGTAGAGAGAGGCAGCAGAGGGAACGGGCTAGGTGCAGGGAGAAGGCAGGGGACAACATCTGAGGGAGAAGTTGCCTGGTGTGGGAGAGCTCCTTGACTTTTTTCCCTGGGATGGGAGGAGGGTTCCCTGCATGGTTTTGGGGACAGTGATAGGAACTGAATTTGTGGTTGGTCACAAACACCTGGCAAATCTCTCAGTCCTTCACTCCAGCTTCCTTACCTCTGGGCTCCAGAATTTTCCCTCCCATAGCTGAGGTGGGAGGAGGGGTATTGACAAAAGCCAGTTGAGGATGAGAAAGGATTCTGCACAGAGCCAGGTCCCTGTCCAGGAGGCAGGAGCAGCCGCCACAGTGGGAGGGAGCAGCAAGCCAACAGCTGAGTGAGACAAGGCCTGGGTTATTTTTTTTCCAGTTTGTTGGCATGTGGGTGGATTTTTCTCCTTTTTTTCTTCTCTCCTGCTCTCTGCTGTTTCCACAGAGATGTGGGAGTTTGCAAATTTGTCTCAGTGGAAGGGAGAGGAAAAGCTGATTTCGGGGGTCCTTGTCAGAGACCAGGGGAGCAGAAAAGGACACTGCAATTCTGGTAGCAAGAAAACTAGGACCCATTCCCCGATGATATCACTGGGGAGAGGAAGGTTCTCTCTCTCCTTTCCTCTTGAGGCTGCAGGGGTGCCTTCTCGCCTCTGCTAAGTTCTTGGCTCTCAAATTTATCCCACCTGGTGATTGCAAAAACCTCTCCTCTGCTTTTTTCTTTGCTCTGCAATGCCAAATGTCCTTTCCTCAGGGCCCTGGACAAACTATGGACACACCTGAGACTCTTGTGCCCAGAGACTGCTCTCCTTCTCAGTATTTCTTGGATTGGGAATGGGAGACTGAGGAGCTTTGTTTTTTTCCTACTTATACATTTAAATGATAAAAAATCCAGTACCTATAGCACATGCAAAGTGCCAAATGAGTGTTTCAAGCTTTCAGAGGGGGGAAGCTTTCTGAAAGGGTTAAGGAGTAGGTAGTTTAGGGAAGACTTTTTGGAGGGCATGGGACCTAGACAAACTGAGGAAGTAGGCAAGGGCATGTCAGGCAGAGGCAAAGAGCACCAGGCTATGGGTCTGGATGCCTGGATCCTAGTTCTGCATCAATTTGCAATGTGATGTTGAACAAGGAAGTTACTTCCCTTCTCCTGGGCTTTCTTTCCTCATCTGGAAAAAGGGCTGGATTTCTAAAGCTCTACAGATCTGAGGAGTCTGAGTCCTGACTCCTGGTCTTGGGGGTTATGAACCACCAAATGAAATTATACAATTGCAGAGTGCATTGAACACCATCAAGGGGTAGGATGACCAATTGTCCTAGCTTTCCTGGGACTCAGAGGTTCCCTGAGAAGTGGAGCTTCAGTGCTGAAATAGTCCCGGGCAGAAGGTGATAGTTGGTCACCCTAGCAAGGGCCACATCCACTCCTCGTTAGCATCATCATCATCACCACTAGAGGGCAACACTCTCTCATGCCTGGGAGTAGGTCTAACCTCACCCAAAAGATACAGAAATGCCCCCCTGTTTCAGGACCAACCAATCCTCTCAATCTTCCTCCTGTAGAGGAGAACCCTGAAAAACAGACCCATAGATCTCGAATCTCAGATGCTTCTTTTTGGCCTTACCAGTCTCACGTGGTCTGATTTTTCCAGTTGTGCCCAAACCGCAATCAGCATTCAGCTATCTAGTCTGTCCCACTGTAGCAGAACTGCCCTGCCTTTTAGGGGACTGGGGACATAGAAGGATGCTGACACATAGCTTTTGTTTGTCTGAACACAATGGACACTTTCACAAGGCTATGTTGTTCGGCCCATACTTTGATTGTCTGGCAATGTACACATTCTACAAGGCCAGCTCCATCGATAAAGAAGCTGACTTCCTCCTTCTTAAAGAACTGATTTCTACATTGCCTTTTACCCCTTATCACATTGAATTGTAGTTGTAATTTATCTCAGTATAGACCCCATTAGGTTGTTGATTCATGCATTCAACAAACATGGATAGCTATTGCTTACCTACCATGTCTCAGGCTTTTTGCCAGACTTGTGGTATGGTGGAGAGCAAGAGATGGAGTATCTGTCCTTGTAGAGCTAACAGTCTAGTGAGGGAGGCAAGAGGGAAACAAACAAAGAACCACACAAATCAATATATAATTACACACTTGCTAAGATCAAGGAAGAAGAAAGACTCACTGAGAGCATATATCAGAGAGATCTGCCTTGTCTGAGAGTGAGAGAAGGTGCCGCTGATGAACTGACATTTGAACTGAGATCTGAAGGATGAATAGGCGGTAAGTAGGCCGCGAAAAGAGCTTTCCATGCCAAAAGAACAGCGGGTGTACAGGGCCTGAGAGGAGAAGAGCCCATATCCCAGGAGGAGCCGTTTCCTCTTTAAGGGCACTGCCTGCCTCTTGTTCATCTCTTGCTATAGCTCCAGGCTTGGCACACAGGGATGCCAAATAAATGTCTGTTGAATTGAATTGGATGAAATTTTATTATGGAAAGGTTCATAGGCTGAGGGTGTAAAGGCCTAGCTTCTAGTTCCAGCTCTTCTGGGCAATTCGATTCAATTTTCCAACTGCTTACTGGGCACCCACTATGTGCAAGGACCTGGAGCCGGACCCAGATGGGGGATTGAAAGGTAAATAAAACTGTCTCTGTTCTTCAGCAGCACGTGTTCAGGTGAGGTGGCTGACAGGTAGACAGGCCCCTTCCACTCTGACTTCTTTCTCTCTAGTTCTAAAATAAGGGATTAGGATTACAGGATCTCTAAGGACCATTCCAGCTCTAACAGTCTTGACCTGCTCTTCTTTGAATAATGGCTGGTTAGATGGCAGTGGGAGCAGTGGAGCTAATTCTTTGATTTCTCCTGTTTGTTAGGAGTCACATGGACTAGGACTGGGGAAATGCGGGCCTGGGTTCTGTTTATGGACCATTCTTCCTTTTACAAGAGTCTCAGGAGCAGTTAGGGTTCATTGCTTTGGGCTAGAATATTCCCGAATTCAATAAACCTTTTTTTTCTTTCCTGTCTCCTCTCCCCACTCCACCTCCAAGTCTTTTTTTTCTGCATCTATAACTGTGTTTTGCATATATCAGGGAGAGCCCTTAAAATCATCTTATCCAACCTCTTCATCCAATGTTTACATTCTCTATGCAACAGATCCTCAAAATGAGGCCATCCAGCCACCATTTAAAGGTCTCCAGTGATGGGGAGCTCACCGACTTCACTTCGCCTGTGAGAGGTTTCTTCCCTCCAGGAAACTGTCTCCCTGTAATTTTCACCCATTACTTCTGACTGTGCCCTTTGGAGCTAAGTAGAATAATTTCACTACATTGCCCCTGACAGCCTATTGGAATTTGAAGCCAGTAATCATGTCTTCATAAGCCAGCTCTCTTCTAGGCCAAATATCATCTGTTCCTTCCAATGTTCTTTATTGATTCAAATCCCTTTAGCATCTGTAGATATAGTTTAATTTATGTAAGATTCATATCCTGCCTACTTTAAAGAGGATATTAGGCAACTCATCAGTTACAACATGAAAGAAAGACAATTAGGAATAAAAATGTGGAAGAAAACAGAGCAGAGACCATGTAAAGGAAGCATGAATAGATGTTGCCAGGTACCTAAAATGAACTGGATTATAATTGGACTCTGAATTTGGCTCAAAGTTTTATGGCAGCTAGGACAAAATTGGAAACACATTGGGTTATGTGGTTTTATGTTCTGACAGGATTAAACTTACAAATCATCTTCAGAGAGAAAATTTTTCCTAAAATGAAACTTCAGACTAGCCTATTAGGATGGCTTTCTGTGAGACGGTTCAAGATCGACAGGTACTTTGGCTATGTCTTGGCCCTTCCCCCACTAGGGGGAAAGGGGCTGGAAGGATAATTAATTAATTAGCCAAATGCTGTCTCAGTTTTAAGCACTGCTGTCTCCTTAGGGATCCCCACATGAGAGTCTTCCTTTTCTCTTCTCTTTTCCTTCTTCGATGTTCCTCACAGATGGTCACTTTCTTACCATTCTGCTCTTTAAAGTCTGCAATCTTAAGACTTTTTGGAACGCCAGGCCTCAGTGAATAGCCCCAGTGAGAAATGGTAGCCTAGTGGTCACACAGCAATTCTCTGCAAGACATTTCTCTCTGGTCCTCATTGTCCTCATTTGGAAAATGAGCTCATCTTTAAGGTCACTTCAGCTCTGATATTCTGGACTGTAAACTCTTTGAGGGAAAGACCAATTTTTTTTTTTAATTTGATTTTCCTGTCTCGTGTCTGGCAGCTAACAGGTAGAGAAGAAGATCTACTTATGAATAGAGCTGTGAGAATTCAATAGGAAAAACTGATTTGAACAGATGCCACTTTTGCATCTGAGGAAAATACTTAATGGCTCTCATTATCGTGAGGAATTCTTGTTGACTGGATACTGGCAGTGGTGATATGGGGTTTTGGGGGTTCTTTCCTGCTCTAGCTCTGCATTCCTTGGCAAAGCTGACCCTATGGCAAGGCGGATTGAAGCAATCACACCAGGGACCGAGGCTTCTGGAAAATGCCTCTGGGAGGCATCAGGAAGGAAAAGAAGGTAGAACCAGTCCCTGCTGAATAACAAGGAATCAATATAAGACTCACTTCAGAGTGTGTAATATCCAGTACATACACTATCTATGTGGATCCTCTCCCTTCCTACCATGTTACTTTCTTGCTGAAAAACTTTCCATGACTTTTCATTGCCTATAGGAGTAGGTACAGATGATCCGGTTTAGCAATGGAGTCTTCTCTAAGCTGAATTAAGCCATGTTTCCCTATCTCCTCCTTTCCCTTACAACATGCACTCACGTGCACGCGTGCACGCACACACATACCTCTTCAACCAAACTACATGTGGTTCCCTAAATATACACTCTCTTCCTGACTGTTCCTTTCTTCCCACTGGACTTGGCTCCCTTCAGCATGTATTTCTCAGCCCTGCCACTTGTACCTATAGAAATCTTAAGCTCAGCTCTAATACCTTCACATCCATAAAGACCTCCCAGCATCCCAGGCCTGGTGCTTCCACTCTAGCGCCTTGCACATTCTGTCTCGTTAGTCTTGTTTGTGACTTATGGTTGTAGCACTCTAACTAGACTAGGAGCTCCCTGAGGGCACAGGCTATGTCTGATTCACCCATAGCTCTCCATCATCCTTCCCTGTTTTATTTTTCTCCAGAGCGCCTATCGCCATCTGTGTTAGTTTCCTAGGGCTGCTATAACAAAGTACCATAAACAGGGTGGGTTAAAACAACAGACATTTATTCTCTCTCAGTTCCTGGGGCTAGAAGTCTGAAATCAAGGTGTCGGCAGGGCCCTGCTCTCTTTGACGGCTCTAGGGAAAAATCCTTCCTTCCTCGTCTCTTCCATCTTCAGGTGGTTGCCAGCAATCCTTGGTGTTCCTTGGCTTGTAGACTCCTATTTCTGCTTCCATCTTCACATGGCATTTGTATGTGTGTGTGTGTGTGTGTGTGTGTGTGTGTGTGTGTGTGTGTATCCAAATTTCTCTCTTATAAGGACACTGGTCGTTGGATTAAGACCCATACCAATAGAGCCTTAACTTGATTACATCTGCAAAGACCTTTCTTTCCAAATAAGATTACATTTATAGGGTGGACATCAAGTTTTTGGAGGATATTATTCAACCCAGTACACCATTCAACATACTCTATATATTCTATTTGTTTATCGTGTCTCTCCCACACTAGAATATCTCCTCTATGAGGTTAGGGATTGCTGTCTATTTTGTTCATTGCTATATTCTCAGTGTCTAGAGCAGTGCTAGATGCATAGTAGACGCTCAGTAAATATTTTGTGAATGAATCTTTGTACACATCTGTCCCCTTCCCCATGGAAAATCTGAATGAGAGAAGAAGGGATAAGGATGGAATGAAGTATTGCCTAGAATATAATAAATGCTCTGTAAGTGTTTGCTGGATGAATGAAAGTATTTGATGGATATATTAATTTAACACTTATGGAGCACCTATTTTATAGAAGGTATGAGAAGGAAACATCTGATTTTCCTGGCTATGCCTTTGTGTGTCCTTGGCCAAGTCATTCAAACTCTTGGTTTTACTTTCTCATCTCTAAGATGGAGGTAATAACAGTACCCACCTCACAGGATTGTCATGAGGATTAAGTCAGTTTGTACATGTAAAGAGCTTAGCACAGTGTCTGGCACATGGTTAGCACCATATACATGTTAGTTATTATTATTGTGTTTGCTGTTATATGCTAGGGTCTGTGCAAGCCCTTTTTGTTTAAAGCCAGCTTTATAGAAATAAAATTCACATACCATAAAATTCTCCTTTTAAAAATGTACAACTCAGGGATTTTTAATTAATGAGGTTGTGCAACTATCACCACACTCTAATTTTAGAACATTTTCAATCTCCTTCTACCCCCCAAAACCCATACACGTTAGCGGTCACTTCTCTTTCCCCAATCCATGCCCTGACAACCACTACTTTACCTTTCGTCTCTTTGGATTTGCCTTTTCTGGAATTTTATATAAGAGAATCATACAGTATATGGTCTTTTGTGTCTCTTTTAGCATAATGTTTTCAAGGTTCATCCATGTTTCAGCATACACCAGTACTTCATTTCTTTTTATGGCTGAATAATGTTCCGTTGTGTAGATGTACCACATTTTGTTTACCCATTCATCAACAGATGAACATTTGATTGTTCCCACTTTTTGGTGATTATGAATAATACTGCTATAAACATTCATGTACAAGTTTTTGTGTGGACATACATTTTTATTTCTCTTGGGTATATACCTAGAAGTGGAATTCCTGGGTCATACGGTAACTCTATGTTTAACATTTTGAGATACTTACAAACCATTTTCCAAAGCTACCGCACCATTTTGGATTCCTACCAGCAATGAATGACGGTTCTAATTTCTTCGTATGCTCGCTGATACTTCTTCTTGTCTGCTCTTTTTATTTTAGCTATCATAGTGGGTGTGAAGTGGTATCTCAGTGTGTGCATGTGTGTGTGTCTGTGTTTTAAGAAACTGATGTTTATTTTTTAACTACCTTATTTCCATATTCTGTTTAAGAGACTGTGGAAGAACAGCTTAAAACCACTTAGCGGTTGTTCCTACCCATTCGGTGACCTCAGATTGAGTAGCAGTAAATTTGGGAGCAGTCCATTCACCCTGAAATTCCTCCTTGGTCACAGTCTTTTTCAGTAGCGGCCTGCTCTTCCTTTTCGATCTCTTCAGAATCTGTGTAGAAATAGAGATCAGGTAGACCTTCCACGGATGCTCACAGGAGACGGTCCCGAACATGCATAGAACTTCCTGGGCCCACATCCACCACATCGGACCCACTGAGTGAGCTCCCTCGTTGTTGCAAGGGATGGCAATGTCCACATGGTGCAGAGGAGACTGTTACACAGGGCAATGGCAGGCAGGTTAACATAAGACACTTCTGTGAGAGGCTGGTGGTCAGCTCTGGGATCAGTAACCACAGGAAGTCATGGCTCTCAGAAGGCTCCCTGGATCTGGCTAGTGAAGGTTTCAAGAATGAAGCTGCCAGCAATAGAAGTGGCCCCAGTGGCAGCGGCAAACTTCAGTACAGCTCGTTGGCCAGTATTTCTGGATGATATGATACTGACACCAGCAGGGTTTTCAATGTCAATAAAGGCACAAGCCACTAGCAGAAGCTTCTTCTGGATTCTCTTCAGATTTATGATGAAGATGTCATTGCTTTTCCTTTTGTAGATGTGCCGTTCCATTTGGAAGTCAAGGTTGATGTCACCTAAGTGGGTTCCTGCTGTAAGGAATTTAAAGACATCGTGCTACTTCATCCGCAGGACAGCAAGGCCTTCAGACATTGTGAAAGTTTCCCTTTCAGTTGTAACAGGAACCCAGAAAAACACCTTATGGGTAGCATAGAAAACTCGTTGTGATTTTGATCTGCATTTCTCTGATGGCTAATGATGTCGAACATCTTTTCATGTACTTACCGGTCATTTGTACATCTTCTTTGGAGAAATGTCTATTCAAATCCTTTGCCCATTTTAAAAAACAAACAAATGTGTTTTGTCGTTGTTGACCTGTAATCCTTCTTTACATATGTGGTGCGCAAGGACGCGCACCGGGCTCTAGGCTTTGTGGATACAAAGCCTTTCTCAGATATATTATGTGCCCATATTTTCTCCCATTCTGTGGGTTGCCTTTTCTGTGCCAAATGTTTTTGCATGCTTTTTTCAAAGACTACCTCTGTAGGATAGGTGTTATTGATAGGGAAATAAAAATTCAGGAAGGAGAAGATGGAATTTAAATACAGTTTCGTTCGACTGTAAAACCCACACTTTCTCCTCTAACTCAACCTGCTCACAAAGATGAAGACATGTTTCTGGCTTTAAGGGGCTCAGTCTGTCAGAGGACGAAAAACAAAAACACAAACGAATGTACTATAAAGCTGTGTTCCACTTGGCCCACAAATACCACAAAAGAAGTGCAGAGGAAGGTCAAGAGGAGAGAAAAAGCAAGCATTTCTGGCTGGGGACATCAGGGTTGACTTCAGGAAGGTGACATTTAAGTCTTGAAGGATGGGTACAGTTTCACTGGGTGGGGATGATGGACAGAATGGAGGAGAACATTTTCAAAGGACAGCAGAAAATGAGAATTGAAGGAATGAACAGAGCTTTGATCCTAAGACTGGCTGCAATGGGGAGTCCTAGCGCTTTTGGAGATGGGAGATCCTGTGATTGCCTTGGTTGGAGGACCCAGGCACTGGCTAACTGAGGGATCCTGGGGTTGGCTGGGTTAGGGGATCTGGGTACTGGCTTGGATGAAGAGTTTAGGGGCTGGCTGGAGTGGAGGATGCCTGTGATGTTGCTTGTGTTGGGGCGGCGGGAGCAGGAGCTGCCTGGAATGTGGGGAGTTGTGGTCTGGCTGGTCTGGAGAAAGACAGCGCTGGTGGGGATGGGGGTGCATAGTCTAGGGACCAGCCAGGATGAGAGGTCCAGGGGCTGCCTGTAATGAGGGCTGGATGCAGGGACGTCGCCTGAGGTAAGAGGTCCAAGGGTTGGATGGGATGGGAAATCGGCCACTTGGGATTGGCAGACCCAAAGGGGATGGAGAGTCCATGGGATGCCTGGACCTGGGGGCTGCCTGGGATGGGGGTTCCTGATATGTCTTTGGTGAGGATCTTGAGCCTGGTGGACCCGGGGAACATTGGAACATACTGGGACAGAGGGCTTTGTTAGGCAGCATTAGGCGAGGCCCCCAGAACTGGTGGAAGGGAGCCATCTACAGAAGTCTGTGATGGAGCTGGGCTGGGTGACTCGGACGGGGTCCGGCTTCGCGTGGCGGTGGAAGAGGCAGGTGGGGCGCGCGGGGGCGGGCCAAGCGAGCGGGATGGGGGCAGGGGCGGGGGGCGGGCCGGCGGTCGGGGCGGTCCCGCGCGGCCGCGCTGCGCAGTGACTCCGCAGCGGGCGGAGCGCCGTGGGCCGCGTCCTCCCCAGCCGTGGCGGTGGCGGTGGCGGCGGCGGCAGCAGCGGTAGCCTCAGCTCCTGCTCCCCGTGCCACCGGTCCCAGCGCTGTCTCCCGGGCCCCCCAGGGCCCCCGGGCCCTCGAGCCCGGTGCGCGCCCTTGCGCACCGCCGGCCCCCTCCCCCGGCTGGGCCCGGGGGAGGGTGGCGCCGTGAGCGAGCGAGGACCGGGCTCTCCTGCCCCTTCCCCTGCCCCTGGGCCGCCAGGATGGAGGCGGGGTCGGCGCCCCCGGGCGGCCCCGGATCCGAGAGCCCCAACCGGGCGGTGGAGTACCTGCTGGAGCTGAACAACATCATCGAGAGCCAGCAGCAGCTGCTGGAGACCCAGCGGCGGCGCATCGAGGAGCTGGAGGGCCAGCTGGACCAGCTCACCCAAGAGAACCGCGACCTGAGGGAGGAGAGCCAGCTGCACCGCGGGGAGCTGCACCGGGACCCCCACGGCGCGCGGGACAGCCCCGGCCGCGAGAGCCAGTACCAGAACCTGCGCGACACCCAGTTCCACCACCGCGAGTTGCGGGAGAGCCAGTTCCACCAGGCGGCCCGGGACGTAGGATACCCGAACCGGGACGGCGCCTACCAGAACCGGGAGTCGATGTATCGGGACAAGGAGCGGGACGCCTCCTACCCGCTCCAGGACACTACCGGTTACCCAGCCCGCGAGCGCGACGTGGCCCAGTGCCACCTGCACCACGAGAACCCAGCTCTGGGTCGCGAGCGGGGCGGGCGGGAAGCCGGGCCAGCGCACCCTGGCCGCGACAAGGAAGCCAGCTACTCAGCAGCGGTGGGCGTGGGACCCCGGCCACCGCGGGAGCGGGGCCAGCTGAGCCGTGGTGCATCCAGGAGCTCCAGTCCGGGGGCCGGCGGGGGCCACAGCACCAGTACCAGCACCAGCCCGGCCACAACCCTCCAGAGAAAGTAAGGAATGTGTGTTTGTACCTACGCCCGTCTCCCTCCCCCCTTTCTCCTCTAGTTCCTTCTCCAACTTGTCCGGCCAGTAAAGTAAAAAGCTGGTACCTGATTCCATGTCTTCTTCTCCTGTCCCAACCTGTCAGGAGAAGCAACCCCCCCTCCCCATACAGCTGACACCCCAAACGGGGTTGGCTTGATGAGAGCAGGTGTCTCTTCTTAGAACCGTGGCCAGTGAGGGCCTAGAGCAGTCATCACCCGCTCCACTTCTTCATCCCCTGGCTGTATCCTTGCCAGAGGATGGCTTTCCATTTTATTTATTTATTTATTTATTTATTTATTTATTTATTTATTTATTTATTTGCGTTTATTGTCTGCGATGGTGTCAACTTGGAGCCCCAGGGAAAAGAAAATACCCCCCCTTTTTTTTTTTTTGCCTGTTGGGGTCTCCACTGCAGGTTCTGAGTGCAGGCCTGATCTTATCTCCTCTGGTGGCCTCAGCTCCATCCTTTCCCAAAGAGGCAGGTGGAGACCAGAATGGCTGCTGGAGGCCGAGACATCCATATGAAGGGAACTGCAGTACATCCTGGCCGGGGGTGTAAAGATAGGGGAGCAAAGATGGAGGCCTGGCTCCTGGCTAGTTCATCAAAGACCACCCCCTCTCCATCCTCAAGAAATATACCACCCAAATTAAAGAGAGTACCAGGAAGGGAAGTCTACAGAGCTTCCCTCTTGTTGGATCAGTGCCAATGTCTGAGCTGGGGTCAATGTGTCTGCCTATTTGGGACACCTTGGCACTATCTCTTGGGTTGGTGGGAAATGGGCTGGGTTCACTATTTCCGTGCAGATACCACAATGAGCTGTTGGGGATAAATGTCAGGCTAAGAGAGTCAAGGGCATACAGGCTCACAGGGCTTCCCTAAAGGCTCCCTGATTTTTTTTCTGCTGGATTGGAAAGAACACTGAACTGGGAGTTAGGAGACTCAGGTTCCCCTTCCACCTCTGCTACAGATTGGCTTTGTGACCTTGACTGAGTCTCTTCCTCTCTCGGGCTATCGGTTCCCCTGTCTCTTTTTCAAAGGGAAGGTCTGCCTTGAATGCTCTTTAAGGGTCCCTCCAGCTTAAATTTGATGGTTATGTGACTAATCCAGCCACACTACAGAGCAAGTCTGAAGTCCTCTAGCGAATGGACAGCCTTCCCCCCTCCTCTCGCTGCTCAGCTGGTCCTACCATGTGCCACAACCAGTGGAGTGTCTCTTATAGGCTGGGCTGGGGGTGGGGAAGCCTTCTGCCTCAGGAAATCTGCCGGGAGACAGCTCTCTGCAACTCCCCCGTGGTGAGGCAGCAGGCTGGGGTGCTGGGTTGAGATGGCTGGGCCCCAGGAGCAGCAGCTGCAGTTCCAGGGCCCGGCTGGGCTCCACTGCAGTGCACCTTCAGCTGAGTTTTGGTGTGGACTGCTTGAGGGAGTAGGGAGATGGGCCCTCCTGCCCAGGCAGGGCTGCTGGGAGCCCATTCCTAAAGGACTGACTGTGTGCAGCTCGAGGCCCTGCACCGAAGGAAGAGTCTGGACCAACCAAGCACGGTCTTGGTCTCCTTTCAGGAGACGCCCATGGTAGGGTGAAGGCAGAGAGAGACTGGATGGCATTGAGGTCCTCGAGTCTGGCTGCAGACTTTTCTAGAGTGGTCAGGCCTGTGACAGAAAAGGGAGCCTCATTATGTGTGGCTCCAGAGAGCAGAACCAGGAACAGTGGGAAAATTTGGGATAAATCAGGAAGGAGTTTCCAACCAGGCTTTCTGGTGATGCAGTGGACTGCCTCAAGAGGTGGGGGTGGAGGCTGGTAGACATGTCCAGCAGAGGCCTGGTGGGGGTCAGGGAGAGCTGGGGAAAGCACATTTCATAAATCGAGTGTAAAGCCCGATGAAAATGACTTGGGCCTCCCCCAATTCCAGGATTCCATGACACTCAGATTCTCCATCCTGTAGACATAGGTCCGAATCCCTTGGCTGGCTAGCGGGCAGCCCATTTGCTCTTTAGCTCTGTGCTTCTGCTGTCCACACAGGCCTGCCTCTTGATATTTCCCTCTTGTGCACCTTCCAGGCTGTTTGTTGGATTTCCTGGCTTCCCATTTCCTACTTGATTAATAAGGGGGTTTAGATAGTACTTTGAATTTCTCCTAACCCCATATTAAATATTTGCACATCCATTACTTCCTCTTTTGGTCCTCACAACAGGCCTTGTGCAGTGAGCACTAGCAACTCCATTTTAGAGATGAGGAAACGGAGCCTGCAAGATCAAGGGACCTTGCTCAAGGTTATATTGATAGTTCCCAATGGAGCTGTGACTAGAACCCAAGTCCACCTTGTTTTTCCACTGAGCTTTTCATCTCACAGGAGTCTCTTGGCCTCAAGACTTGGCTGGGTCGTGAACTGGGAGAGGCCAGGAGAGCCTTAGGTAACTAGAGGACATGTCCAGGAGGAGATGACTCTGGGATGAGTGGGGGATTCGACAGGGGAGGGCAGAAGGCTGTGTCTCCCTTTTTCCCACTCTCCTACCCCACCAGGCGTCTATGGCAGTAGCCACTGCTGCCACCACAACTGTTGCAAGCGACTCCACCGCCTGGTCTGTTCTGGGTTTGTAGAGTGGGTGAGAAGGCTGCTGCTGGAAGCCAGGGAAGGCAGGGTGGGAGTTTAGCAGCAGAGGCTGCAGCATTGGGGGAGGATAGGTAGAGCTGGTACAGGCTGGGAGCGCCTGGTCCCCAGGCTCCCTCTGGTGGAGGAAGAGGGGAGAGAGGGGCCTGGGCCCAGCTGCTGCTTTTTGAGGGGCCCCTCTGCCTAGGGATTTATTGAATCCTCCCAAGAACCCTATGCGTCTGTCACCACAACCCACATTTTGTAGCTGAAGTAACTGAGGGTTCAGAGAAGTGAAGCGGCACAGCGGGTCATACTACCCATAAGACAGACTCCCAATCCTGTGAACTTTCCCTCTACTGCAGTTGATAGCAGCTGTCACATCCACCCCCACCTATGTCATCCCCCCAGGATTCCCACATCCTCCCGCACTGTCTCTTCTGGACAGGTTCCCGGATGCCAGTATGCTTCCTGCTGTGCCCTGAGTGTGGCCTTTCTAGTGCAGCAGAGAGCGAGATGAGGCCCGACCTCCTTCTGGCGGTTGGTCCTCTGTACGTGAGGGCTTTGCTTGCTTATTCATTTGTTTTTTAGTAGCTACTGGTCACTACCAATGCTTAGGTCTTTTCCCCTGCAATTGTTGCCCCCCTCCCCCACAGATGACTAGAAAAGAGCCCTGATTTCATTGTTGATCTTGCCCTGGCCCACCTTGCAGATCAGGCACCTGGAGTGATTTACAGGCTTGCTGGGGGCCACTGCTGAGCCATTCCATGCTGAAGAGAGCCGCATCCCCCAAGCTTTGTGCATGGGCCCAGCTCTGGCTCTGCTGTAGGTGGTGGTGGGCTGAAGCTGGTAACTCTCCATCCTCTGCCTCCACCCCCTGCCCACCCCACAAGCTAGCTCATATTGGGGGAAAACAACCAGAGGGCTGGCCTGGTGTTCTTGACAGCCAGAGCAATGTCTGGTCTACCACACAGTTGTCTCCCACATACGGTGGGGTGTCAGAGTGCTCTCTGCAGGGGCTGAGGGCTCTGGGAGGGAGAGAGGGAGTGAACCTAGGGAGGAGCCTTGTGGAAGTCTGTCCCCTGTGGGGTCTTGGGTGCTTTTTCCCGGGGTGGGGGGGGTCTCTCCTTCTTTTCAGGAGGGGAAACCATTTATCTTCCCCCCACTGTGTTGGGAGCATTATACTCGTGTGGGAGGAAATGATAATGTCGAGTTGAATGAGAATTAGAGGAGTCTTGCTTCTCTGTCTAGATCTGGGGCAAGAATGGAGTTGTTGTCATCCACAAACATTTCTTAGCTGTGTGCACAAAGCAGGAGGGGCCACCAGGCTGAACCAACACCATGCTCAAGGAAGGCCTGGCTGCTGTCAAGGATCCAGGTGGGGGGCTTTGAAGTGAGTGGGTGTCTCCTGGTGTCAGATGGAGGGAGAGGTGGAAAGAAGACTGCACCCAGGTTCGCCCTCTGCTACTCTTCTTTCTGTCCCACCCCTGCCTGCTGTGGCCTCCGAATTTGCTGGGAGCACAGTAAAGGCCTCGAGCATGGAGAGAGGGCCACATGTATGCTGAGTCTGTATGCCAGGCGCCTCCTTATGTGACTTTATGTAATAATAGCTAACATTTTTTTTTACTGCATTTAGTGTGTGCCAAGCACTATTCGTTCTAAGTGCTTTCCATGTATGAATTCATTCAATATTCACCTGAATCCTTTAATGTAGGTATTGTTATTAAATCCATTTTATAGATGAGGAAATTGAGGCCCAGAAAAAGTTGGACAACTTACCCAAGGTCACTCAAGGAATAAGCAGTAGACCTGAGAAGGAGCCCAGGTGGTCGGGCTCTAGAGTCCGCCTTCAGTGTTCTTACCCATCAGGCAGTAATGCCTCTTGTCTCATTTGCAGAGTCCCTGCCAAGTGGGTGTTAGTATTATCCTCATTTTTCAGACAAGGTAAGGATGATCAGACAGGTCTGATTACCTGCCTGAGGTTACACAACTGCAGGGAGCCCAGAACCTTCTGACTCTTGAGCCTATGGTACTCTGTTGCCTCCCACAGGCAGGAGGGATGTAAAGCCATAGAGACATTCCAGGCATGGCTCCGGGCTTCCCCCCGCAGAACTCCAGGGACCACTGCTTCTCCTGATTGCCTCCTGGATTTTTGTTGTGGTCTCCTAATAGATGCTCCTCCTGCTCTTGCTTTGCCAAGCCTCTGATAAAGTGCTGCCAGGCCAAGCTTTATGCAGGGCTCCGGTGGTTTCACTCCCTCTTCAGCCTGCAGGAGAATGTTCACACTTTTCTGCCTGCTGTGCATGGTCCTCTTAAGATCTGTCCCCAACTTACCTCTCTCTTCTCATCTTTTTCAGTCCCCTTCACACACATCGCGCTCCAGCCAGACTGGACTGTGTACCCCATTGTTAGCCCACTGAGCTTTCCGATAGCCTCTGGGTCTTTGCTCATGCTGTTCCCTTCTCCTAGCCTGCTCCATCCAGCTTCCAGGCTCAGCTCTGCTCTCACCTCTCATGTTTGTTCACCGGTCCTTCCTGGTGCTTAGTCTATTCCTGATCCTTGAAATGCGCACTTTTAGACCTTGATGGTTATTTATTTGCATCTCGTATCCTCTCTACTAGATTAAGAGCCCCTTCAGATTGGGATTTAACTCAACCGTATTGAGCTCATGTTGTGTCAGACTCTATGCTGGTTGCCGTGGGTATGAGATAAGGAGCTAGAAGCTTGGAAACACATAGTGTAGCACATAGTAGCTGCTCAATAAATGTTAAGTAGACAGATGAATGTCAGATTAAGTCCTGGTGTGCTAATGGCCATGGGTGCCTAAATTTTTCTTCATTCCAGGACTCCCGTGGAGCGAGGTAACTCAACTTCAGAATTCTCTTGGCTTTTGTGCAGCTTTTATCTCATGCTCCCTGGAACTATTTGGCCTCTGCTTTCTGTTCTCACACTTAGTCTTCCAGTTCATAGAATGGCAGGGGAGCAGAAATGGACAATACTTTGGACACATTTAAGCCACCCTGCTCATAGTTACCTCTCCCTCCCATGCCATGGCCATGTCATACCATGGTCTTGACCCTCACTCAGCACAAGATACTCTGTTCTGAAAGGAGCAAAGAGGTCTGCATAGGACCTCTGTGCAGTCTGTCCAGTCTAGTGGGAAGTTACATATTTATCCACCAAATCGTTACTGGGCTCAGACCCTGGGCCGGCACAGTGTCTTAGAGTCAGAGTAAGACATAACCTTTCTAGTTCATTCCCTGCTGTATTTCCTGGCAGAATAATAAATACTGGTCACAAGGAAGAATGATGAATAAATGACTTATTTCCTCTTTCGAGGTAACTCATTTAGGGCAAGATCATTTGCTTGTCACTCTCACTTCCTCGTGGCATTTGGTCTCTCGCCAAGCATCCATGTTGAAAGCATTTACATGAGGAAGCCTGTTCTCAAGTGTGTAGGAGCTAAGGCTCTCTGGGACCTTAGCATTCTGAGAAAGTGTGGTGCCGGGGAAGGAGGACTTTGTGTGACTTTAGGCAAGTCACTTAACTTTTACTGCCTCATTTTTCTCAAGAAGAAAACAAGGATAAAACTGTGTGTTCTGATATGTAAGATTCATGTTGCCCCCCCCCCCCAAAAAAAATGTATCAGAAGATTTCCTGGCTACCTAGCACACCCATCAAGCTCCTTCCTGATCTGGATGGAAAACTGAGGGACAAGGATGGAAAATAATAGGTGAGGCTGCCCTGCCCCCTAGAGGTGGAGCATAGCGATCAAAACAACCCAGCCAAGATCTTCACATCATAGCCTTTTCAAAACAAAGATGACAAGCCAAAGCTACACGGTGGTAAGGGTGATTCCTCTAACATTTTAGAAGGAAATCTATCACAATTATTATTTGATGTGTACCATTTCACTATTTTCAAATGCATTTCTTTGTAGTTATGTGATATTTATGCCTTTTGAAAGGGATAATATAATTGCATATCAGGGCTTTGTGATTTCCTACTGGATTCCAGAGTGCAATATACTGAATAAAACCAGTATTTTTCTCTATATAACCACTTTAGAATTATTGTCAATATATCTGTAATAAAAATTGCCTAATTTCTTCCTTCTCCCAAATTTCTTTATAAATCCGGGAAGCATCTCACACAACTGTACACATCTGATATGCTAGCCAATTCATAAATAACTCGTCCTATGATGGTAATTATCGAGAGAATTAAATAAGATGACGCATATGAAGTATTTGGCGTATAGTGTGTGCTTACTCGGTTATAGGCATTTTTATTATTAATAATACCTTTGTAAAACTAAGTGCCATGGAAGGGCAGCAGGAAGAAGCCATGTGGGAGCTTACCACATTTCTGAGAGAAAGGTCAGTCCAGTGACTATTGTGCCTAGTATGTGGCACACCTTGTGCTACCGTAGGCAGGGAGTTCTGTGATTAATATTACATAGTTTCTGGCATCAGGGTGCTCACATTTGGGCGGAGAAGATGGTCATGAAAACAGATGATTCTAATGTGGTATCTTGTGTGCTATGCCAAAGGGGAACTAAGGGGCCATGGGTACCCAAAGGAGGGACATCTAACCTGACCGTCAGGGAGGGCCTCCTGGAAGAGGTGATGCCTGAACTGTGGCTTGGAAGATGACTAGGAGTTAGCTAGGTGAAGAACGATGGCATGTGAGTGGGTAGGAATTGGGGGACAAGAGAGGCTAAGGCTGAGGGGATAGCATGAGCAAAAGTATGGAGGCGTGGAAGTAGCAGGGTACAAAGAGGGAAGGAACACTTAACAGGGAGTCAGGGAGCATCTGGAGAAGAGTCTGAAGAGTTGGCCAGCCCAGATCATGAGGACACTAAAATAGCAGGATAAAGAGCTTTATTCTGTTGGGAATTGGGAGCCAGCGTAGGGTTTTAAGCTGATGGAAGTGGTGTGCATTGTAGAGTATGGAATGACCTGTTGAGAGCCATGTTTTGGAGAGAACCCACTAGAGGGCAGTTTGGAAGATAGATGGGAAGGCTTCCAGCGAGGAGGCTGGTGGGACAGTCTAGGTGAGACATGATAGGCTTGAGCTTGGGCATTAGGAGTTGAGATAATCTATTGGAGAAAAGACAGTGACAACACAATGACAAATGCTGTGATGGAGGGGAGTGTAGCCTATCATGAGAGCTCAGAGGAGTGGCATGAGCAGTAGGATTTCAATAATATAAAAGTCAATAGTATAAAAGTCAAAAAGCTTCGAGCTGAAAGGACCCTTGAAAATTATCCAGCTCAGGCTGGATAATTCTCATTTTATAGATGAGAAGACTGAGGCCCAGAGAGAGAAAGGACTTGTATAAGGCCACGCTCAGCGTGCAAGAAGAGAAGCTATGATTAGAAGAGCCACTCTCATATTAATTCCAGTATTCAAAGCATCGTTCCTTAAATGTGCTATATTATGCCTTGAAATCCCGTGACGGTTGCAGGGATTATTATCTTTGTGTGCTACAGATGAGAAAACTGAGGCTCAAGGACTCTGGATGACTTGACAGGGAGGAAGCGATGAAGAGGAGGTGTCACCTAAATAAAGGGTCTTTTCCTTCAATGGCAGACAGACCCTCTGCCCTGGTTCAGCCCCTCGGAAATCAGATCTGCTAGATTCATAGCTGGGGTCTCTAGTCTCCTTTCTTCAAGCCAGGCCCAGCCTTCTTTCTGCTGCTTCCTGCCTTAAAGGTCCTCATTTAATGTAACTAAGGCAGCTTAGAGGCAGCTTCTGGCCCAACAGCTAGGGCTGTCATTCCCCTTTTGTTTTGTTTTCATGGAAGAGGGTGGACCTGTATCTGTCATCACTGTGTCCCCACTCCCTTGGGCAGGGTGCCTCTGGCCTGAGTGCCTTTGGTTTGAGGCCCCATGATGTGATACATAAGGAATGAGCTTTGGAGACTGCCATACCTAAATTTGAATCTAACCCACTGGATGATCTCAGCTAGGTCATTTTACCTTCTCTGTGCCTTACTTCCCTCATCTGTGAAATGGGATGACAATGCCTAATTTTCAGGATTAGCCAAGATCACTTGAATGGCACTCTCTGGTACTTGTGAGTACTCAATCGTCATTTCTGGGGGAAGAAAACCAATGAAATAACCCGTGATTGTGCCAAAGCATATGCTCTTATATCTCATTTCATAATCATGATATTACCAGAGATTCTTTAGTTTTCATAGGAGATAACTCATCCAAATATTTAAATAGCATATCATTAAAATAAGACAAAGTGGGGGAAAAGCAAAACAAAACAAAAACAGTCATTTCCTTCTCCTCCATGAAATCTCCTATGGACAATAACTTGAATAATTCAGTGCTCGGCTAAGATTTGCTTCCCCCGAAAAACTGGTATATTTCCTCCTTCCTAATATGAGGCTGTCATGGCTCATTGTATCTTGCTTTCTGCCTCAGTTACCAGTTAATTTGAAGTATAGCGCTAGCTAGCATCTTTGTTGATCTCTTTTTCCAAGTTTTTATTTTCTAGTTCAATTTTTATTCTTTCCTTATCTGTGTTATTGGAGTAAGCTACCTCAAATCCTTTATGACTCAGGCGGGTATAAATAACTAATGGGTGTAAATAGTTGAATGAATGGAACTCGGAAAAGGCTGGACTGGTGATGGTGGGGTTTGAAGAGGACCAGAGGGTGGTGCAGGCTGGAGCAGCCAAGAGGACTACATCTGCATGGATGACTGTGGTCCTATGAGTTGAAGGGTTAGTCAGGGAGGAGTCTATCCTTCACTCGGCTGTCTTGCTCCTGCTCTGAAAAGAAGCATGGATTGGAGAACAGGACCTCATGTCACCTCCCCCTAGAATCATCAGTCTCCTCCTTTCGTATGTACTGTGTGGGAGGCTAAGGTCCAAAGAAAGAGGAGGAACTTATTTTTTAAAATTAAAGCAAAGCAGTACTTTATACAATTTTAAAAAGTCAAATAGTACACAAGGACATATATAGTAAAAAGCCAATGTCTCTCTGGCCCCCACTTCCCAGCCCCCAGAAGGACCACTTTTACCTTTTAGGTTTTCTGGTTGTAACTTCCTATCTCTAAATAACACACTTCAATTGTTATTTCTTCACCTATCAACTTCAAACATTATCTATTGACTTCTTCCTACTATGACAAATGAGAATTTAGCTTATTTATAACACCTGACTCTATCCCCCTCCCAAATCTTGATAATTATATTACCATTTGGTTCCTGTATTAGTTACCTTTGTAATTTTATTAAATACTGTTTTAAACTGTGATTTCTTATTCCATCAAATTTTCAGTATCTCTTGACCACTCAGTTTATATGGCATAGTTACTAGTGCCCCATCCTTCCCTCCATCTTTCTTCTGCCCTTTCACCTCCTATTTTTCTGTGTTCAGTACTTTTGTATCCTGCGAGGACGGTTACACATGTATTCTGTTCTGTAACAATAAGTAGGTCTCTAGTGCTTTATCTATACAAATTGATTTTTTTTTATGCCTACAGCACCCGGTCTTCCTAGGTGGTCTCCCATCCAAGTACTAACCAAGCCCAACCCTGCTTAGCTTCTGAGATCAGACGGAATCGGGCATGTTCAGGGTGCATGGCCATGGTATACAAATTGATTTTAAAAGTTGACCACCAATACACTGTATTTATGTGATGATGACTATGTCAATATTTTCATTGCAGGGCCAAATAGTGTACTATAATTGCACCTCACTTCCTACAGGTCCTAGTCACGACCTCTGTACTTCTTGGAAAATGTTCCTAGCATCAAGGTCGAATAAATTTTCTTTATGCTCTATAAATTGCTAAAAGTCATGCCCCTTTTTGTTTTGTTTTATATTTGGACCAGGACTTTCTGCCTGCCTGCCTCCCTCCCTCCGCCCACTTTCCCTCCCCCTACCTATCTCCGTCCCTCCCTCCTTCCCTTCCTTCTTTCCTTCCTATTTATTTGCTTGCTTGCTTACTGTTGCGTGTAGTTCCTCAAAACCACAAGATAATCATAACACATCTTCCAGGGACATTTTACTTGGAGATGTTTAGGAGAGGGGCTTTTTTTTTTTGCATTTTAGTAAGATATTTTGCTTTATTATTTGTCTAAATAAATAAATAAATAAATAGTTCAAAATAGTTCAGAGTTAATTTGTGTTGTTGTTGTTGTTGTTGTTTAATCCCTATCTTTGTGTGGAATTGAAAATAGAGACTTAACATGTCTGAACACTGAAGTTTGAGTTTTGGCCTAGGTGAGTTGGAGAGATGGTTGCTTGCTTGTTTGGAAGTATCACCTGGGAGATAGACTATGTATAAACAGCACCAACCCAAGGGTTGCAGTAAGAATTAAATGAGACGATGTGTACAATGTGCCCTGAACATGGTGGACAATTTACAACCTTAACTTAGTTTCTTCTCTGTTTTTCTTCATACTGTTATAAGATGATTAGAAGAGGGACTTTTTAAAACTTCACACTGAAATGTATGCATACAGAAAAAAAGTGCTCATGATCACAAATGAAAAGCTTGGTCAATTTTTACAAACCAAACACACCTTATGTAACCAGCGCTTAGTTCAAGGTCTGTCTGTCATCCACCCCACCTGGTACTCAGTGAGCCCTTGCCATTTGATGTACTTTGTCTTTTCTTGCATAATTTCTTTGATAGTTTCCTCCCCTTAATTTTCTCTATTTCCTCTTTTTAGAATGTCTGTTAGTTGGATGTTGAATTTCTCAGATTGATCCTCTAGGCCACTTAACTTTCTCTCATATTTCCATCTTATAGTTTATGAATGAGTTAATAGAAGGTCTGACTGAAATGTCTGTCTATCCAGGCTGGCTAGTTCACTTACTGGTTTTATTTTAGGTGAACCACCAGGGAGCTGGCTGTTAAAATGGGTGCCCTCCAAATGCCAGTATGAAAGGCACTTCATTTTGGGGGTACTAGCATGTCACTAGGTACACTAATTCATCCAAGATAGTTTAATTTATTTAGCCCAAAGCCCTATATTTTACCCAGGGGTGAATACCAGGTATCTTGTGTTCTAGGCCTTGGAGTTGGGGGCCAGGGGAGGATTTCATGTATTTACCTTCATGTATTTACCTTCAATTTATCCCCATGTTTTCAGCCCTGCCTTCCCTCACACCTACCATCTCCAAGTCTGGAGTCTCTCTGGGCCTCTGGTGGCCTGACTGGCTCTCTCGCTGGCTGCATCCCCCTGAGTGGTGTTCCTGGCTCTCCTTCCACTGCCAACACCATTCTCTTTGTTTTTGCTTCCAGAATTTGTCAAAATTCCTCATGTATTGGTATCACCCTCTCGCATTCTCTTCATTGTTATGAGTTCATACCTTATTTTATTTTTTCACTTTCATGTTAATGGGGTCCTGGAAAAGAGGGGAGATATAAACATTTATGCTCTTGAGGTCCACACTAAGGCTAAATCTACTTTTGTTTTCTTAATCCAGATTGAGAATGGAAATTGTTAGTAGACCCCCAAAAGCCCAACCTTGGATGGCCTCATTTTGGCAGGTGTTGCTTCTGACTCCAGCTCAGTCACAAGCACTCCTGTGGCAGCCTCTGGAACACCCCTTTTCCTCACCTCTGCCATCAAGAGCATGCAGTCAAGAGAGCCCTCAGCTGAGGAACTGGAGACCTGTGTTCTGACCCTGCTCTGCCACTGCCTCCCTCTGGATCTCTGGGCAACCTCTCAGGGTGCCCTTACTGTGACTCAAGAGGGTCTGCGTCTGCTGTGCGCTATGCTTTGACAGGATTTGGGTGGGTGCTTGGAGAGCAGCCAAACCTCTTTTGCTTAGGCAATGGGGAGCAGGTGGGCCAGAGATGGGTCCCAAGCTCACAGGAGGGGGCTTTGAGGCTGAGCTGAGGCTTCTGCAACAGCAGGCTGCTCTAGCTGCTCCCTCTTCCGCCCACTCCTTCCTATCATGGCTGAACATCCATCCCTCTGCTGGAGGAAGAGGGAAGCAAGAAGGGAGGGCTGGAGAGCCAGTTCCATCTGTCTGTCTGTCTGTCTCTCTCTCTCTCTGCTGATCTGGGCTGCAATACCTGTGCCTAACCCCAACTTTTCTTTCTGGTGCTCGCACCTTCCATTCTTGAATGATTATCTCTTTCAGAAGCACTCCCTGAATGCTCATGTTGTGGGGGACCTTGGGCTGCACTGTGTGGATGGGAGATCATAGCCAGGGGAGGGAGAAAGGCCACATTAAGTTCATGGGCTGGTATGGGAGATGAAGTGCTGCTTAGCTCTGGCATGACAGAAAAGCTGCAGCTGTAGTAGTTAAAAGCATGGGTTTTGGAGTCAGACAAACCCAGACTTGAATTTCACCTGCATTACTTATTAGCTGTATGATACTAGGTAAATCACATTGCTACTCTGAGCCTCAGTTTCCACATCTATACAATGAGAAGAATAATAACTACCTTGCACAGCTGCGAGGACAATAACACAAGTCTTGGATTATTGTAGGTGCTTAATAAGTAGTCGCTTTATTGTTTTTGGATTATTAGAAGGCAGAATATACTAAGGATCAAATAAACCCTTCTTTAGTGATTAAAAGGAGAGAGAGGTTAGGGAAGACAGCATTTGACCTCATCACTTCTTGGGTTGAGCCCCTCCAGAGGCTCCCCAGCAATTTCAGGATGGAGTTCACACTCTTGCCTGGTGTTCAAGGCTTTCTTTGTTGTTGTCTCTGCCTTTCTTCTCTTCAAAATAAGAATGTGAAGTGATACTTGCCTCTATTTCCTGAACAAGAAATTTAAAAATTGACAGACAAATATTTCCTTTGAAGTATGCAGTAATCTTTATCATTGTCATCACCATTCTTACCGTCCCAGAACTTGGCTAATGGTAATGAGCACTGGTAACAAGGACTATATGAAGAGTAATCAGCAACACAAAGATAACCAGCAGCCGAAATCACCATGTCCTGCATTGTGCATCCCCGCCACCATCTTGGCCTTGATGTTGCATGGATCCATTGCTGAAAACGGTTACACTATCCAACAAGCTTTCTGATTTGTTCTGTGGTTCTTCTAGTTGTTCTCTTTTAATAACCTTTATATGATTTTCTTGCATGTCACCATTGCCTCATTCAATTGACTTCTATACCTGCGTATTCGTCATTTCTAGGTCTGATTCTTGGTTCAAATGGGCCCCTTAGAAAGGGATCTTCCTCTTCTTATATTTCAAAAGGTTTTTACTTTCACCTTTCACATGATCATGATTTAGGTAGCACTTGAACTTGGGAGGCATCTTTGCCTCTCCCTTCCTACTTTTCTACTTCCTGGCCATCACAAGTAGGTCTTCTTACCTCTGTGGTCTAGGAGAGCTCTTGTCTGTACCTGGGCCAGACCACAGCCCCACTCATCTTTCTAGGCACTCTGTTCCCTTCCTGACTTTGCACTCAAGTTGTACTGAACTGTCTAGGGTTCCCTCAGCATAGTGGACTTCTTTATGTTTCCATGCCTATGTTCTGGCTGTTCTCCTGGCTAGGAATGCCTTTTTACACATGTGTACGTGGCAGATATCTACTCAATTGGTGAAGAACATCTTCACACTCCCACCGTTCCAGGCACTCAGAAATAGTGAACAAAACAGGCAAAACCTCTTCCTTGCAGAGCAGACATTCTAGTGTGTGAATGTGGGGAGCAGGGATAGAAAAGAAACAAACAAGAAGATACAGAATACGTCAAATAGTGCTGAGTGCTATGGTGAAAAATAAGGCTGGGCAGGGGAACGGGGAGTGCAGAGGCCCAGTCAATTTTTCCATAGCCAATATTTACACGACCATTATTAAGCAGACTTTTCTCATTTAATTAAGCATTCTCCGATGTCATTATATATTCATTACAATCATAATACTTCCAACAACTTTGTCAGGTTAGTGGTATTGTTATCTCCATTGTGTTGATGAGCAACCTGTGCCTTAGAGATATAAGTCACATAGTTAGGAGGAGCAGAACTGAGATTTAAATCTAGGCCTGTCTGACCCAAAGCCTGCGCTCACAACAACTAAGCCATTGTGCCCCCAGCAAGCCTCACAACACCTCTCTGAAGTTGAAATTATTAAGCCTATTTTATAGTCAGGGAAACTGAGATTCAGCGAGGGGAATAGACTCATCCATGGTTGCACAGCAAATAAATGGATTTGCACCCAGATCTGTTGAACACTCAAGACTAGGCTCTTCTGCAAACCCTGAGGCCTAGGACAGACCTATAGACTTGCCTTCCTCTGTATTCGTGGGGGCCCAGGCAAGGTACCAGACGAAGCCCTTGGCCCTCCTCTCTTCTCTCCCCACCTGTGGCTCATACGCAACTTTGAGATGTATATGGAAACCCCAGCCCACATCCGAGCTCCATCTATTTCCCCTTTGAAACCTTTGGCCTAGAAGATGGACCTGGATAATAAGACCACACAGTTCCTACAAGTATGCTCAAGAACTATAGGCAGGGAGTTCTGGAGTCTTGGGTTCCTGGAATGCAGTCTGGAAAAGAGAGGGCCAAAGATCCTGGTGGGCATATTCCCTTAACCCAGCAGACTCTTTACCTCATGGAAAGGGCCTGTAAATGTTGGGCTCAGTGTAGGGGCCTCTTTTTGCCAACACAGCCTGTGACATTGTGATTTGTAATAGACTGGCCTCCATGAGCTTCCTCCTTTGGCGTCCTTGGCTAGGTCCTGCTTTGCAGTGAGGGCAGGCAGTGTTCCATGGACCTGGGCCTTCAGGGTCTCCAGCCAGTGAAGAACAGAGCCTTCCTATCAAGTGCTGCTGGATGTGCACACAGACCCTTAGGTTCCCTTCATAGCATTTTATTCCTAGTACTCTTGGGTGCTTATCATCCTTTCTTAGGTGCTTTTTAAAAATTATACATTTAATGCATTTCCATTAAAATTTTAGAAAACCTTGGAAAAGTCAGGAGAGAAACATTACCCATCATTATAGCACACAAAGGTAGCCACTCTGAACATTTAGTGCATTTCCGTCATTCTATATATTCTTTTCATATAGTTGAAGTGATACAGCACATACGATTTCTTTCTTTCTTTCTTTCTTTCTTTCTTTCTTTCTTTCTTTCTTTCTTTCTTTCTTTCTTTCTTTCTTTCTTTCTTGTTTCAAGCATTTTCTCATGTCACTGCATATTCTTCATAAGCATCATTTTTAATGGTAAGGATGTACCATAATGTACTTAACCATCCTCTGAATTTCAGGTGTAGGAGCTGGGCCCATTTTTTCACTGGTTTAAATCATGCTGCAGTGGGCATCCTCGCATATATAGCTTATAGGGAACTTACGACTTTTGGGGAACTGGCCTTGTACAGGAACAATTGTATTCAGCTTATTTCCCTTTCTAGATGGTCCCTATGGCTGGTCTGATTCATTCTTATAGTCATTCATTCCTTCACCACATATTTCCTCTGTACCTCTGTGGACCAGACCCTAGGAACTGGGGGTATAGACATGGCTAAGACACAGCCCCAGACTGCCAGGAGTTCCCATTCTGCAGGGAGAGTCAGGCATGGAAATGGACATTAGCAGAACAGTTTGGTGAGGGCTTGATAGAGGCAAGAAAAGGATCCTGTGGGAGAACGGAGGAAAGGTTCCTCATCCAGCCTAGGAACATTAAGACAAGCTTCCTGGAGAAGATCTTGCATAAATGAGTCATGGAGGATGAATAGGAGTTAGCTGGAAGAAGGTGAACTTCCTATTAAACACAACAAATTGAATAAACTTATTTATCTCTGTTGCTTCCCCAAATCCCACTGAAATATGAGCAAAGAAATAAAAAAAGGTAGAAATGCTTAAGGTTAGGGATGCTCATCAGAAGTAAACTAGTCCATCCAGAGACCCCATAAATGCTCAGGATTCAGAGGTGCTATGAACCACAGAAGGCAGGATGAGGTGTGGAACTAAAAACAGGGAGAATATTGAAAGTCTGTTAACAGACCCTCATGGCCCCTCTCTAACCACATCCAGTCAGGGACTACCCCAACTTTGCTCCTGCCAGTCCCATCTCTGCAGATGGAGGTTGATTCTTTGCAGAAGTTGAAGTTAAGAGGCTCTGGGCTTGGGGACACCAGGCATAATGGAGGGCAGGGTAAAACAGGGCTGCAAGCAAAGGGATCTGCATCCTAAAATAGTAGGACCCCAACTTCTTCCACTCCCCTGCTTCCAGAACACCAAAGTCAGCACCATATGAGAGAGCAAAGGATTCTGGCCCGGGAAAACTGAAAGGTCCCAGAAAAAGGCCTCCAAAAGATGACATTTGGGAGTCCCCCAACAAAAGAACAGGCTTGTAGCTCAGTAACTACAAGTGAAGCCCACCACCTGACAAGCACCATCTATACACAGAGCTTCCCATCAGCTTATTAGTGTCATGGGAACAGATCTCTGAGGGTCACCAGCCAAGAACCTTTAAAATAGGTATATGTCATTTTATGTAAACTAAGCCTCAGTTAAACTGACATTTAAACCCAAGCCTTAGGTAGCCAGAGATGATTAGAAAATACAAGGCTACTTGAGGAAGACGATCGATTAACCTGCAAGAATGACCAAAAAAGCAAGCAAGCAAACAAATATGAGAAACAAACTTGGAAGGGAGAAGAAACCTGGGACATTAAAGATAGTGAGAGCCAAAATAAAGACTTCAGCAAAAGGATTAGAAAATAAAGGGTGAGGAAATGTTCTAGGAAGCAGGATAACAAGACAAAGAGATGGGCAACAAAAGATGAGAATTAGAGGATCAGTGGAGGAACTCCAATATCCAACAATAGGAGTTTCAGAAATAGAGAATGGAGGAAATAGCAGGAAGGAAATGATCAAAGACATAATCCCGGAACATGTCCCAGAACCAAAGGAATGAAAATCCCACTGAGTAACTAGCAAAATAAATGATAAAAACACCTATACCAAGATATGCCCTTGTGACATACTAGGGAGAAAGGGAAGGTCCTAAAAGCTTCCAGAGAAAACCATGTCATATACAAAAAAATCAAGAAAAAAAGAATGGCATTGCAAACAAATGCTGGAGAGGATGCGGAGAAAAAGGAACCCTCATACACTGCTGGTGGGACTGCAAATTGGTATAGCCGCTATGGAAAACTGTATGGAGGTTTCTCAAAAAACTGAAAATCGCTCTACCATGTGATCCAGCAATTCCTCTACTGGGTATTTAACCCAAAGACTTGAAAACTCATATCCGAAAAGATATTTGCACACCAATGTTCATAGCAGCATTATTCACAGTGGCCAGGACATGGAAGTAACTGAAGTGTCTTACAATAGATGACTGGCTAAAGAAGCTGTGGCACATTATATACAATGGAATATTACTCAGCCATAAGAAGAGATGAAATACAGCCATTTGTGACAACATGGATGGAACTCAAGAATTCATGCTAAGTGAAATCAGCCAGAAGAAAAAGTTGAAAATCACATGATATCACTTATATGTGGGAAATAACCCTAAAAGTACCAAATGAACAGGACAAACAAACAGAGACTCATGAACATGGACTGTACAGACTAGTGGTTACAAGAGGGTAAGGGGTGGGGGAGGAGAGGGGACGTAAATGGGGTAAAGGGGGTCAAATATAGGGGGGTAAGGGGAGGATGAAGTGGGTAAAGGGGATCAAATATATGGTAGCTGAAGGAAACTGGACTTTGGGTAGTAAACACACAACAGAATATACAGATGTCAAATTATAATGTGCACCTGAAAATTATATAATTGTATTAGCCAATGTTACCCCAATAAACGATTAAAAAAAAACCCAAAGGCTTTGTTACCAGGCCTTTTGAACCACACTTCTCTCACTCAGGCCCACTTTCACTTCTGGAAGTGTCCTTTCCCTTCTAATAAAATTTTTCTTTTCTACTGTAAAAAAAATAAAAATAAAGAATGACATTGCACTTCTCAACAGCAAAACTGAAAGCTAGGAGACAATGGAGTATTTTTTCTCAAAATTCCAAGGGGACATAGTTTTCAACCTAGAAGTCTATACTCAGTTGATGTCAATCAAGGGTGAGGGCAAATAAAGACATTCTTAGACATGTAAGATCTAAAGATTTCATATCCCATGCCTCCTTTCTCAGGAAGCACTAGAAAAGGTGCTCCAGCAAAATGCAAACATAAGCCAGAAAAAAAGACCAGGGAATCTAGGAAACAGGAAATCTAACACAGAATCCTAGGGTGATGGAGAAAGGAGAAGATTTTAGGGCAACCTCGTGCGAGCCTAGAGATCAACCAGTCTGGATTTCAGCAGGAATGGATGTCTTGAAGAAAAAAAAAATCTGACGGATTACCTGATATGTCAAAACATTGAGAGGAAAATCGCACTTGTGACAGAGTTGAAGGAGAAGTAATCATATACAGGAAAAACACGAAGCAAGAAAATTAATAATAATGATGATAATAATAATAACAATAATCAACACCAGGGAGAGGGGAAGTTACGTGGAAAAGGAAATGTAATAATAGCACATGATATAATTTATCCATTATTAATATCAAGGCAGTCATGTAATATAAACCACTAATATTGGTTTAACCAAAATTTTGTGATACGACTATAGTGGTGGAGTGAGAGAAATAGACATGTGCTTGAGAAGTGGGGACTGGAGGTGGAAGTGTATATAAGAGACCTGTGTCCTCTCCCTGCACAGCAGGAATTCCATACAGAATACATAAAATTTTGTAAAATCCAAATAGAAGTGTGCGTGTTCTTTAAAATGAGGAGATAATTCTCCAAAAAGCAGTTAAAATACTTGAAAAGAGTTTGTCTCGGAGAGTGAAGTTGGGGGGTGAAGAGAGGTAGAGTGGGGAATTTATGTTATTTTGTTATAATCCTTCTAGTACGTTATGACTTAAAAATCTATATACATGTATTACGTTAGTAAAAAAATTGACATTTAAAAAAGACACATAAAAGTTTCAAACACAGATTAGCCAACATGAGCATATATTTTAGAAATATGAACATGAACTCAGAAAAAAAATAAATTGACAAGGAGACTGTTATATTTGTTAAGATGCTTTTATAATTTGACTTTTTAAACTGTTTCACCTATCACTTTAATAAAATTTAAAATAATTTAAAAACCATAAAGAAGGGAAAAAATGTTCCAGGTAGCAAATGCCAGATGTGCTAAAAAAGCAGATGGAAGGGCGGGGTGAGATTTAGAGCTTTGCAGAGCTTGGGCTTGACAGGCAGGAAGGTTGGTGGGGATTGACGGAAGCAGGAGAACCACGTCAGCTTTTTTGCCCTTTAGAGAGGTTCCTTTGTCAAGCAGTGTGAGAAGAGAGTTGTCCATTGAAGAGACTTGCAGTTAGACAAAATAATGTTTGGGAGTAGAGGTGCCTGGCTGCCCCAGGACTGGTTCTCAGCTTTTGGAGAGACCTATTTTTGCTCGGGACACTTCTGGAAGGAGTCCTGTTCACAGTTGCCCTTCAAGTCTCCTTTAAAAAAAATTACCTTCATTGGTGTCCGATGTCCTGTCTGTTGGACATCTGATTTTTTAGATATGTTACTCAAATCCTAGCTTGAGGACCAGTCTGTTTTTTTCAGGTAGCTTTGTGTATCTCGTTTCTGATGCATTTTGTGTTTGTTTTATTAGTTTAGCTCTCAGAGGACAACTTTATCTAATTCCTGGTTCTTGGTGACAGGTACCTTATAGTTTGCCCAGGTACTCTTTATAGATTGCTTAGAGGATCAAAACCAGAGGCAAGGGATCTAGTCAGGAAGTGAAGGCAGAAACCCTATTATGGCTGCTCAAGGGCCTACACTCTTTTCAATTATTCTACCCTGGTGTCCCCATAAGTCTCCAAAAGGTTCGGGAACTTTCCATATTTTGCCATTTATTCTCCCCATCAGCAAGATTGTTCCTTTTATCTGGAAGCAGCAATGTCACAATCCTTGGTCAGATTACATGCTTGAGTTTTTGGTTCAGAAAATATGGTCACTATACTCATAGGCTTCAATAGGTTACTGTTTAGTGAACATTACCCCTGAGGATGGGAATTGACAGAACTTAGCCTTTGAGAAGTCTGGGGTCCTAAGTGGCCTTTATTAGGAGAAGAAGGGTGGGGGACTAGCAGGAGAAATCCATCTCTTTTCCTGATATGGATTTATAAAGGGAGGCCTGCTACCCTGGGTCTTTGCTTCTTCACATAGACAGCTGAACCCAGTTGATAAAAGAGAGAACTTTGGGAGTCTGAAGAAACTAAATGTTTTAGGGACTGAAGATTGTTTGAAACTCAACTAACATAGCCCTGTTGTTTCATAGATGAGGAACCAAGGTCCAGAGAGCGGTGACTTGTCAAAATCTATGCTGCCGGTTAGGGAATGAGCCATAATAGAACACAGCATTCTACCAGTCTGTGCTGTCCTCAAAAAGAATGGCGGCCCAGCTTCCTGGAGTAGGAGGTGGATTGGCCACTGGGCAGGGCATTAGTCCAGAAGAGATATAGGATAGCACAGCATTAATGGTAATTGTTATCTATACATAATTAATAATATACTAAATGCACAAGGAGCTACAAACCCTTGCAGCTCCTGTGGAGGTGGTTGCTCACCCACATTGAAGGTCATGTGATCATGTTTACCCTCAAAGTAGTAAGAATCAGTCCACAATGAGGAAAACTACCTAATTCACTCTGCATTATGGCTTAGAGTTCTTTTGCTCCTCTTAGCTGCCATCTCGAGGACTATAAGTAACATCATCTAGAAATGCTCTTGGAGCAGAGGTACATCTCTGGTAACCTTTTAGAAAAAAAGGGCCCCGGAGAGGAAGGGTCTGTCTTGACAATGGGGAGCCAGGATAAGGAAAGTTGCCTTAACTGTGCTCAAGTATCCAGCACCAAGCTACTGGTACAGTGGAGCCTGGTGGTAAGAACACGAGCTTTGGGGTTCACACTAAGATTCCCTTTCTTGTGTGATATGGGGCAAATTATTTTAACTTCTTTTGAGTTTCAGTTTGTTTAATCATCTTAAAATCGGATGGGTAATTCCCACTTTGCAGGATCAAAGGAGATAATGTACAAAAAGAGCCTCACACCTTGTCCAGTATATAGTAGGTGCTTAGTGATTGTTCACATAATGATGGAGATGAGTATATATGTAGCTCTAAAGAGCCTGCATTCTGTTCATCTCTGTCTCCTCTGCAGTCAGTTATGGTTCGGGGCAGTGCAGGGAGTGGGAGTGGGGGGGGGCAGGTAAAGAAAGAGAAAGAAGATGACAGGGGTTGAGGAAGGCAAGTCCCGTACTCTTAAACTTCTTCCAAGTTCTCTAGTCCTCCTTCCTGCCCTTCCCCACCCCCAACACACTAGCTCCAGTTTAGAACGACATACATACTCATCTCCACTCATCATCTCCATGAGCTCCTTGAGGGTTTGTATTCCTGGGTTGGGGCCTGGTATACAGTAGACTGCATAAATGTATGATTGGGTTTCGGGGTGGGGTGTGGTGGCAAGGAGACCAGCCTACCTGGAGTAGAGGGTTAATGTTAGGGAGAGATGCTGAGGGGCTTGGCTTTTGTTCTGTCAGTAGACAGGGAGTCATTGAAGTTAGGACCCTCTGACTTGGTACCTGCGAATAACCGGGCCAGGCCTCAGAACCAATCTTGTTGCTGTAGAGTCAGATGGAAAGTTTTAATAAATGTGAAAAGGTACCCTGTGGCACTGGTCCTCCGTCCCTTTGGGAGGCTGTGAAGGCTAAAAGTTGGATCCACTGTGGTTGTCTGAGCATGCACCGTGTGCCAGGCACTATGCTAGGCTGAGGCTCGGAGCCCCCCGACAATGAGAGGGATTCTCACCATCCTGCCCCCATTTTACAAGTGAAAAAGCTGAGTCTGGACAGAGCAGAATGCATTCCCTGAGATTACATGGCTAGTAGTAGAACTGGAAGTACTGTATTCACCCACTGTCTGAGCTCCAGCACTGTGATGCTTGCCTGCCCACTTCGCTGGTGGGTGCCCCATTCACTCTCCCAGCAAATACTCTCTTCTGCAGTCCATCCCCCTTCCTGTGTGTCCCTCTTTCATTTTGCACTCTGCATAGATGACGCTCCCCTCACTTAAGGTTGCATCATGGTTCTTTCACCTGAAGACAGAGCCTGCAATGTGTTCATCTCTGCAGTCAGTTATGGTTGAGGATGGTGAGGGGCAGGCAGGTAAAGAAGGAGAAAGAAGATGACAGGGGATGAGGAAGGCACTTCCCACACTCTTACACTTCTTTCAAGTTTCCTGGTCCTTCTTCCTGCCTTTCCCCACTCCCAACACACACCACTTCCTGCCATTCCTAACTCCCCTGTGTGTGTGTGTGTGTGTGTACTTATTGGGAAGGAGCAGTGGAGGGGTGTGGTACAGATTTCACTGTTCCCTTGGTTCCCTCAAAGCTATCCCCTACTCCATTCTCTTTTGTCGCCCTTCCTTTGCCTCTGAGGGGGCCTCACAATGAAGAAGGCAGATCAGTGTAGTAGAAAGGAGCTCCGCAGCTGACTCACTCACCCTCTCTGCCTCATTCTCTTCATCTGGAAAATAAGCAGGTTGGACCAGGCAATTGGCAAAATCTCTTCTATGTTGTTAATAATACCTGGCATTTGTCTGCTGGGTTCCAAAGGGATTAATCATCCCAACAGCCCTGTGAGAATTGGCCTCATGTTACAAGTGGGGAAACTGAGGCTCAGATTCTGAGAGGGGCAGTGACTTACCCAGGTCCCAGGGCAGGTAAGTGGCAGAGCGTATATCTGAGGTTCAGTCTATGTTCACAGCTCAGGCATTGCCCCTGCTCACAGCCGAAAGCTGCCTCTCAGCCACCTCAAGGAAGGTCTCACTCCTCACTATGACCACCAGGCCCACATGGTTTGTTTCTGGCATCTCTTTGATTTCACCTTCAACCACTCTTTTTCATTCCACCCCAGCCACACTGTCCTCTTCCCTGTCCTGACAACTAGCCAGGTCCTTTACCATCTTACAGCCTTTGCACTGGCTCTTTGCTCTGCATGAAATGCCCTACCCCTAATGTGTGTTAGGCCTCAAGGTCACTGCATAGGGCAGAAGAAGATGAGAGAGCATATGCTAACTGTTGTTTTTTTTCTGTTTCCCTTTCAGATCTGATGGTGAAAATTCCAGAACAGTCAGGTCAGTACCTCCTTTCTTTAGTAGCAGTTGGGAGACAGGGCAGGGACTGGGATGGGGGCCTCTGGTTTGTTACTTCAAGATCCATTGGCAAGGGTGGGGGCCATCTCCAGGGGGTTTGTCCCGTTGGTATTAGGTATAGAGTGGGGTGGGAGAGCTGGGGTGAATGTGGCAGGTGTGGGGAGGGGGTTGAAACTGTTCTTCAGTCTTTCTGACCCTAGCTGACTTGGGTGCTGGGATGAACCCCAGAGGGGCTCATGGGAGCTGCCCAGATGGGAAAGCCGATCTGCGGACAGGTCAGTTCTGGCCCTGGAACCTTCTACGCCTCCTCCCAGGAGAAGAGGGCACAATAGACATGGAGCTTCCCTGGTCTGGCTTTTGTGCTCCACCCTGAACTGCGCTAGCCCTGAGTAGTGGAATTTGGATGGACTTTTGATGTGATACTTTCTACATATCAGAAATATACATTATGGTGACAAGTGCACTTATTTTTTGCATGCTTGGTAAAAAAAAAAGGTTTGTAAGCTTCAGTAAGTTTTCAGGGTGTGATCAATCTGCCACTTGAGGAGGTGGGAGTAAAAGTGTGTTAGAGACAGGGGCTATCTGTGCATTTCCCATGCCTATAACCATCAGAAGCTTAGTGAAGACATAAGTGTCAAATATAGGGACTACATGAAAATGATGGCGGTCTCAGAATAGGGCCCATCAGTCTTAGCATCAGGCCAGGGGTGATGGAGTAAGCCTCTGAGATGAGATGGGCCCAGGCAATAGAGGCATGGGATGAGTGCACTCAGCCAGAGCTGCGACTAGCCTATGCAGCACCTTTATGAAGAGTAGAATCCACTGAGTGGATCAGTTGGAAGAATGTTCCTATTCCACTGGGCTTCTGTGGCTGCTACCAGGGTTCCCGGCTCAGTGAGCAGAGCACAGGCTAGATTCAGCCCCCGTTCACGCCCTCTTGGCTGTGAACTCTTGTGCAGGGCACAGCTTGCTCAACCATACCAGGCCCAGGTCCTGTTATCCAGGCAGTGGGTATGAGAGGGGGCAGAGGAGCTCAGCATACAGACAGAGAAGCATAATAAGACACACCTTGCCCTAGCATCCCAGCCAGGGGGTATGGAGTGAGCACAGTGATGCCCAGGCCCAAGCTATAGGCTATGGGATGAGAGCACACTTAGGCCAGCAGGAAATCAAGGGGAATGTGATGGCTGCAGTCAGGTCCAGTGTATATGAGAAGAAAACATTAGTCCCAACATGCAGCCAAGGAATATGGCATGGGCATAGCCTGGCCTAGCATTTAGGAAGGCACTAGTTTAGCAAAGGACATGGAACCCACTGTCCCACTGTGGGTTTAGAGAAAGGCAATTTGGGCTGACTCCCAACACAGGCACCCAGGCATCCCTGTCCATATGTCTGCTACTTGTCAAGGGACCCATTAAAGTCTCTCTAGCTCTGAGCTCTTTCCAGCAGGGGAGTTCCTGGGACCTGCAGCTCAGGGTATTTAGTAATTATCATAATCATAAGTCATTTGATGATATAAGTTGGGACTTGACAACTTACTGAAGTTGTCAGTGACTTTCTTTTGTTTGATCCTCCCAGTTACACTGTATGCGGAACCTGGGCTGGCCTTATCATCATTGTTTTACAGTTGAGGAAACTGAGGCTTGGCCTGGTTATGGGCTTTCCCACAGCCACACTCTTAATATTTGGCTGAGCCAAGATTCAAACATGGATCTGCCTGGCAGTAAGCCCGGAGCCCTGCCCACACTGATAATAATAATCATCTTCATCCTCATCCTAATATTTTTAATAATAGCAGGTATCATTTGCTCCTCACATGCTAAGAACTCTGAACACGATTTTAGTGCTCACAACAACCCTATTAGACATGGATTGGGATCCCTGACTAACAGATGAGGAATACAAGGTTCCCGAGAGGGTTAGTGCCTTGCCCAAGGAAAGAAGAGCAATGGGGCCGGCCAGGTGGCATCACTCTGACTCATACCCTTGGCTGTCTGGTTACAAAGCCAGTGCTTGTGGTTCTAACACATGCTTCTCAACATCCGTCCTGGGCTCATAGTCAAGGAGGCTACAGGGGCCTTGAGGACACAGCAATTGGAGAAGCAAGGGTCAAACTTGGACTGTGGAAGGGAACTAAAACATAGCACTTGTGAGGCAAACTCTTGCAAACAGGGCGGGAAGACTCTTTAACTGGGAAGCAGAGCCAGATGGGACTGTCTGAGAATGCTCCAGGATCCACATGTAAATTCTTGAGCTCACTTCAGTTAAGGGTCGGGGAAGGCTTCCTAGAGAAGGCAGCATCTGAGCTGGGCTGTGGAGGACTGATACACAAACTCTGCATATGGAAGGCATTGCTGGAAGTGGAACCAGCATGCCTAGGAGGTGAGGGTGGGGTTAGAGATGGGGACAGTCAGCTGGGCAAACACAGATCTGGGCAGGAAAGGCACAAAGAGGAGCACACTGGTCAGGGCTGGGTCACAGACACCTTGTGTCATCAGTGAGGAGCTAGGGAAGTTGGGAAGAGAGGCTGGCCTCTGCGGCGTAGCAAGGGCAACAAAGAGCTCCATTTATAGCTAGGTCGCTTTCTAGGTATGTGACTTTGGACAAATCTGTTCATCCCTTGGAGCCCCAGTGTCCTCTAATAAACTTTGTGTGTACGTGTGCGTGAATGAGAAAGGGTAGGAGGGTAGGAGAAACAGCAAGGAGAGGGGCTAGGCGTTGGCTGTGTTGGAAGCGGAACAGCAAGAAGTGAGCAGAACTGGTGGGTTGAACCCATAGCTCCCATCCGTGGCAAGACGCAGGCCTTAAGGCTTCGAAGTGTGGGGCGCTAGAGGAAGTATGGAGTCTAATTAGAACTGAACAGCTGGTATTGTGAGAGGGCTGTGGGCAGAGGAAGGTGCCTGGACCTCCTGTAAGTGTGTGAAAAGTCATCAAACCTAAAGGCGCCTTAAGTCAGGGTCCAGAGAGGGACCGGCAATGGCTCAAGGTCATGAAGCTAGCTAGCCTTTAGCAGAGCCTGCTTTCTACCTGTGTGCTCTTTGTGGAGTCACTTAACTTCTCTAATCCTTTTTAGTTTCCTCATTAGTAAAATGGAGACAATAATTCTGACGTCTGTGGGTTGGTGAGAGAATTTATAGTAAAGTAATGCTCAGCACAAAATAGTGGCTCAACACATTGGAGTGCCCTCTACCGTCTCTTAACCCAACCCAGTGTCATATACTGGATAGTCAAGCTTGACAAATGTGGAGAAGAGGAGAACTTGAAAACAGAGGGGCAGGGAGGACCAATACCTCTGTCACCAGAAGTAGAGGGAGCCCAGGCCTAGAGAGTCAGAATAGAAAGGAATTGGGGGGCGGGTAGAGGGGCAGGGGACCAGGCTAGGGTTGCGAGGCATGCAGGGATGAGAGCTGGAGGAGGTGGCCTGTTGCTAGAGAAGGAGGGAAGGAGTGGGGAGCCGCTGATACTCAGCTGAGCCGGAGATGTCCCCATGGCAACAGGAGCTGCTGCAATCTCGGAAGGAGAAGTAGGAGGAGCCGCCACTGCTGGCTCTGCTCCCAGAGGAGGCCTCCCACTCTGGGCCTCAGTGCCTCCATCTGTCCAACAGGAGTTTGGATTAGATAATCTTTAAGATTCTTGTTTTTACCTGGTAATCTGGGGTGGCTGAGACCTCGTGGACTTTCTGTGGTTCCCCCATCCACATGTCCAAAACACCACCAATCCCCAGAGCCTCCCTAGCTGCATCCTACTCTTTCTTCCCAAGCTGCCTCCTGTTTCTTACAGCTTGATTGCGCACCCCATGTACCTCTCTGTTCCCACCACTTCCTTTGCCTGGAACCTTGTCACTTATTACTTGCTCAGTGCTCTCTGGCTCTAGGGAGCCCAACTCCAGTCCTACTCACTTTGTGAAGTCTTCCCTGCCTGCTTCCTCCCTCATGGGCTTCTTTGGCCCAAAGCTCTGAGCTCCTCCTCAGGAATCACTATTGCAATTTATCAAATCACTTCTAAGAGCTGGGCTCCACACAGGACACTTGACAGGCTTAAATCTTTACAGTAAATCTATGGTGTCATATTGCGAATCCCCATCTTATATAAGAGACAGTTCTCTGAGAGCTTACATGACTTGTCTGCAGTCCCTTGGGCACGATGTGGTAGAGCCAGGCCTGGAACTTGGCTCTGTGTAAGTGCTGCCCCAGGTCGGAGGTGGGTGTTAGCAGTAGCAGTTGTTGGGTGCTGTACCGGACACTTTCCTATATTCTCTCATTTAATCCTCACAATAATCCTATAGGGTATATATTCTTGTCATTTTACACATGAGGAAACTGAGGCTCAGAGAGCTAGAATAATTCTGTGGTAGAACTAGGACAGGAATCCAGACCCTCAGAGTCGCAGAATCCAAGCCGTGCTGTGCCAGGGTTAACACAGTCATATTCCAGAAGCACACACAGAGCATTCCCTATGTACCAGGCCTGTGTTGGGTGGTCCTTTAGAGGGAGGATGGAAGTGGGGTACAGACACAGATGAGCCAGTTCTGGCAAGCTCAGATGGGAGTGTGCTGCCAAGGAGAAGCCAGTTGTAAGGATGAGTCTGGAGGGGGTGGAGCTGGAATCTGACAGTGGGACAGAGGAGGAGGGAGGCGGGGGCAGTTTGGTAATTTTCCCAAAGGAGGTGCCTTTCCAGGAAGCTCAAGATGGACAAGAGGGGTGAGAGAGTCCTCCCTCCCCCCATCCTGTTTGTGTTTCCTTGCCTCTACCTGGCCCAGCCCCAGGAAGCCAGTGACCCCTAAGCTGGCTCTGTGCCTGGTTGGCACCAAAATAAACTTGCCTGCTCTCTCTTCCCCTCCCCTTGCCTCTGTCCCCTCTGTCCTGGCTTTAATTAGCAGCCCCGGGGATGAGTCACTTGGCAGCTGGGAAGGGAGGCAGCGCAGCACCCAGTCAAGCCTCCACTCCTGGCCCAAGCCTTGCGGGCAGCGCCAGTGTGTTCATGCATGTGAATGGGCTCCTGAGGGCTGGCCAGCCGTGTCCATGCAGGTGTGAAGAGCCCAGGGGCAGCACTGCATACTGGCATGTGTCCGTGCGTGTCATGGTGTCCACACAGGAGCATATCTCGTTGCTGCTGCCTTTGTTTCTCTGTGCCACCGAATGTCAGTGTGTGTGCGTGTGTGGCTGTATTGTATGTCTGTGGTAGCAAGTGTCAGGAAATGAGAGAGCATTTGAGTGAACAAACACAAACGCTTTATAATTGTATTCACCCCTCCCTACATAAGTACTCTTTATGTGTTTTTTGCTTATGCAAGCCCTGCACTTATATCCCCAATTTTCCCTTGTCTTAGTCTGGGTACATTTTGTTGCAGGGAACAGAAACCCACTCAAACTCACTTACGAATAAAGGGTGGGGGGAACTATTGTGAGGCTACATCTCGCAGAATCTAAGAACAGTAAATGAAGTATAGCCAGGCCTCATACCAACTGGAAGTGAGACTGAGAAATCAAGGACCAAGGGACAAAGATTGCTCACTCTCGTTCACATTCTCTCTCTCTCTCTCTCTCTCTCTCTCTCTCTCTCTCTCTCTCTCTCTCTCAGTCTCTCTCTCTCTCTCTCTCTCTCTCTCTCTCTCTCTCTCTCTCTCTCTCTCCCTTTCTCTCTTATCTATCCCTCTTTCTCTGCAACTCCGGGGCCCTTATTTCAGCTCTCACCTCTCATGGCTTGCCTGGTCCCTGTCATCTTTGTCACTGACTCCTCTCTCTGGACCAGCTCCCTCTGCTTTCACGCGGCCTGATGTAGCCGCCAACCTGGAAGCTACATGACCTTCCAGCTTCAGGGTCCATCCCCATATGACTGCAGCATTCCTGTTCAGCCTATGGTAACACAAGGCGGCAAGGGGCTGTAGATGGGAGTTGAAGTGGGTGAGGGTAGAGAGGTCCCCATTCGCTGAGCCCCTCTCGTTTCTGTCTCATTTAAGTTTTAAAGACCCATATGTGAATGTAGTCTGTCAGCTGCAAGAGCAGGGAAGAAAATGGTGAGCTATGGAAAATATGTACACATGCAGAGGGTGTCGTTCTGCCTTGGCTCAGCCCTTGGAACAGCAGAGAACATAGGCGGTGGTTTGATCAGCTCCCATGTGTCAGGTATGCCATGAGTGAACTTAGAACAGTCACAGTATGAAGAACACCTGTCAGAGTGGGTTTCCTGAGAATAATTTATTATTTCTAAAAACAGAAATAATAATAAATAAGAAAATAAGAAAAAATACTTGGTACTTGGTCTTCTATGATGACCACAGTTTTTATGTGTCCGCAGTGAGGTCAGAGCCTAAGGGGGAGTCTGCTCGGAGACCCTCCATTATAAGATTGCTCATTCTTCAAGGTTTTTTGGTTCCTACTCTAATGCAAATTGACTTTGCTCACTATGCTTTCATATTTCATGCTCTTGCATCAAAACGCCCTGTTTTATCTAAAAATTTCCCCTTATAAATGCCAAAACAGCTTTAAGTGCACAGTGAATATTACTAGTGCTCCTGGTGTGTGGTAATTTTCATAGCCTCGGAACAACTGGCATAATGCTACTCATGGTACAGCTGCTACCAAGTTCTTGGTTGCTTCAGGAATTTTTACATTTTATTAGTGCAGTGACTGAATTTATAGTTATCTGCAGTGTATAATTACAAGCACACATTATCAATATTATCAGCTTGACGCTTGAGCTTACTTTTCCATTAATACAAACCCTGCAGTTTTTACATTAATTACAGAGGGAATTAATGACCCCTTAGACATTTTTTCACCTATGAGTAAAGAGTTTGGAACCAGCCATGGCCATAATGACTGTTCTCCAGACGCAGGGGCAATGCCCAGGGCTCTGACCTTGGCCCTGGCTTCGAATCCTTTGGCTGAGACGAGAGGCTGCCCACCACCTCCTTGGGGACCTCCTGTTTCTGGTCAGGGACTTAGCAGATGCAATCATTATTTCTAATAAAAATGATAGTTTTCTTAATATTTTCAAAGCCATCTTCCACATTAAATGGTAAACCTGAGTGGGAGAGATCATCCCAGGCTCAGGGCAGAGTCTCTCTCAATTCCTCCCCTCCCCTTTTTTCACTATTCCAAATAGTAATAATTGCTTTGATTCCAAAAATGTCTGTTATGTACTAGGTAATTTTAGCAAGCACTCGATACGTATTATATTTATTCTTTCTGGCCGCCCTGCCAAGTAGGGGTAATCGTATCCACTTTACCAATGGGGAACAAACCTAGAGAGATAAAGTGACTTGTCCGAGGTCCTCCATCCATCCATTTACTCATTCATTCACTCACTCAAAATGATTGATTGAGTACCTACATGTGCTAGGCACTAATGTGCTAAATTAAATGCCGTTGATAACAATGATGAGTAATAACAGAGTCCTGCTCTGAGGAAACTCACAGTCTGATAGGGAAACAGGTGAGGAAACAATTACAGATAATTACATGGGAAGTGTAGGGTGCTGTGGGAGCACCCTGGAAGTATATCCGACCCAGCCTGAGGGTTAGGGAGGTTTCTGCAAGCTGACATGTAAGGTGAGAATTGAAGGATGACTTGAACTTAGCCAGGCAAGGGGTGGGGGTGGGGTGAAGTGAGGTGAAGTGGAGAGTACTGCAGGCAGAGCAAAAAATATATGCCAGGGCCGTGGGAGGGGTGTTTGGTACCTGCGTTTGTGAAGAACGAAAGCCATGTGAGCAGTAGGATGATGCTGTCACGACAAATGGTCTGGAAAGAGGATAAATTGGGAGGCTGGAACGGGGACCCTGGTCAATTAGGCCCAGAGCTGAGGAGCTGCAGGACCCAGGAGCAGAGTTTCCATGTTTCCAGGCTCCAGAGATGGTCCCATTTGTGTTTCAGGTCCTGGGGCCCAGCCTGGGTCAGCCCGGCTGGCATCAGGCTGGGATTCCAGTGGCCACAGTGCCCTCTAGTGTCCACCAGCACATCTTGCAGCCTCCGCCTCAGTGTGGATTGTCTCTCACCAATACTTACTGACCTGTGTGACTAGGTGTCTAGTGCTGGGTGCTGGGCACACTGGGATGAATAAGACATGGCTCCTTTCCCACAGAGCTCCTGGCCCAAAAGAGGCAACAGACAGTGCTGAAAAAAGCAGAGGGTGCAAAGGACACAGGGCAGGGGAGGGGTCAGGACAGATTCCCAGAGGATACAACCTCTGAGCTGACTTGTGAAGAACAAAGGGGAGCTATAGAGATGGGGACGTGGCCATGGCGCGGGGTGGTGGGGCAGGGCCTTTTGAGCAGAGAGACAGCACAGGCAAAGATAAGCGTGGACAGCAGAGCACAAAGAATTACAAGCACTTCTGTCTGGGTAGGATGAAAATGGGGGAGGCTGACACTCGCTGGAAGTGGGGATTAGAGGCCAGTTCACAGAAGGTTCTGGGATGCCTATCACTAGCTCAGAGTAGGCACTTAGTGAATGGACTCATAATAGGAGCTTCCCTTTTCTTTTGGGGTCACAGACCCATCTAAGGATCTGATGAAATCTGTGTTCTCCCCAGAAACATGCTGTTACTCATTAATATTTGTCCTAGAACTTCACTACCTTCAGAGACACCCCCCATGCCTGTGAACGAACCACTAGCTGTCAAATTGTTCTTAGTATAAATACTAAAGCTTTATTGCAGCCTCCAAGGCTCTACAGGCTCAGACGCCTGCCTACATCTCCAGTCTCACCTCTCTCCCCCTTGCTTTTTCCACTCAGCCCCTTTGGCCTCTTTGCAGTTCCTGAAAATACCACCTCAGGTCCTTTGAAACAGACGGTTGTTTCCTCTGCCTAGAACATTCTCCTCAGCTACCTCTACTTTTTGCCCAACTTAATTCCATTAGTTGTTGAATGTCTGTTTCCTCACCCTTAATCACTGCTGTATCCAGACCCCGGCCCAATGCCTGGTCTGCAGGATCTGTTGAATAAATGGATGAAGAGCTTGCTAGTGCCCTGTGGCTGGGTCAAGCTCCTCACCTGTAAATACTTCTTCCCTTCAGCCACTGGTTAGTCATCACATGAGTCTACCCAACATACTCAGATATCTCTGAATTCTAAGAGTGGTTCAGATTAAGAGACGTTTTCCTGGAAATCTTCCCATCCCTGAAATGAACAGCCTTCCCATGGGTCTGCCCTGCCTCCCTGGGAAAAGATTCAGACTCTCTCAGGCTCGAGCTGAGACACTTCATCATATGTACATTCATCTCACTCAATCCTCAGAAGAACCCGTGAGGTAGGGATTGCCACTAATCTCTTAGAGATGAGTAAACGGAACCTAAGAGGGGTTACCAGCTGAAAAGTGATTGAGATGGAATTTGTACTTGGCTCTACCAGGCACCAAAGTGTAGGCTCTTTGCCTCACCAAAGAGAGGAAGGGGCTTGTCCAAGGTCACAGAGCATCAGCCTTAGGGCCAGGACTAGAATTTCTGTTTCTCAACTCCTGCCAGGCCAAGAGGAAGGTTTTGGCCAGAGGTACAGCTCTTAGTGCAATAACTGTAAATGGGCACCCGGTTCAGCTGCAGCAGGAACTAGGAGAGTTTCTGGAGAGAGAGAAGAGCAGAAGCTGAGGCCAAAGCCCTGAGGACCAGGGGGCTTTAGGCGTGGGCAGAGAGAGGGGAGGCCACGAAGAGCCCACAGATGCTACCTTTGTGGTGGTCCGGAGGCCCTCTCTCTCTCTCAGCAGCTTTGGCTTTCTTGGGAGGAACCAGCTGCCCCAGCAGGGAGGCAGGAAGGCTGGCCTGTTGCCTGTCAGCTCCTATTACTTGTAGATCACTGGCCCCCTGGCCCCTCCCAGGGCTGCCTTCTGCTCAGAACAGCCAGGGGCCTGGGCTCTGGGGCCATAAAAGGACAGGAACGCTCTGAGCTGGATCTGGAAACCCTTCAGGAGCCCCCACATCCTTCAAATACTCCACATTTTCTCCTTTTTGCCAGCCCCACCCATGTGGAGGAGATATTACTGTAGGTGGAGAGTCAGGGCACCTGGATTCTAGTCTGACTGGCTGTATGAACTTCAGTAAGACTCTTCCCCTCTCCAGGCCTCAATTTCCCCATTCATAAAATCAGGTGGGGCAATTTCCTTAGAAGAACAGCCTCTTGATTGTGAATGGCATTTCTTCTGATTTTGCTCTTCTCTTCAGGCCAGTCTAGAAAGCAACTCAGAAGAAAGTGAGAACTTATTGCAGTGCTCAAGAATATTGGCCGGAGCCTCCTCTTGATTTCCCAAAATGGGTGATTTGAATCCTAGAGCAATAAGCAAACAGTCTCTTTAGCTGTGCTGGAGATGAGGATGTTTGCAGAAAGCTTCTATGGGAAGATTTCTGTGTTCACAAGGCAGTGATAAATATGGGTGAGGGGACAGATTCCAGATTCAGGAATGGCCAAACCAGGTCCTTATCTTGAGGTTCCACCACTTACTGGCTATGTTACTTGTGCCTAGTTACTTAGCATCTCTCCATCTCAATTTTCTCTTCAGTAGAATAGGGCTAGTGACACATACTTGACGGGGTGCTGGGGAGGTTCCCGCGGAGGTGTACTTAGGGAGTCCAGCCTGGGGTTTGGCCCAGAGGAATCACTGTGAGCTCTCAAAGCTGCTTCCTCTTACCAGCAGTTCCCAGCCCTCCTGGGGGATCAGGGGAAGGAGCAGTTTCCAATTGCAGTCTGGCCTACAGCCCAGCTGGCCTGGCCACGCCTCCTTGGTTCCTCCTTCTAGGGAAGGGCTGGGGAGGAGGGGTTGGTGACACGGTTGAGGCACCGCCCGGGCCAGGGGGCCTGCCCTCTGGACAGGTCCAGACCCATGGAGACCCCTGGGAGGAGTAACAGGTAGGAACCTGGGTCCCCTCCTCAAACCCTGCAGCCTGACCTCCTCCCTTCCTGTCCAGGCCTGGACCCGATCCCCGATCCCCGGGCTGCTGATTCAGCAGCCTCCTGGCTTCCTGGTTCCTGGCTCCCCACTTGGACTCTTGGAGGCTTGGGGGAGGGAACCAGCTCAAGTGGGCGAGCCCATGGGCATTCGGGTGTCCAACAGTGTAAGGGCCCTGGAGCCCTGAGGAGCGCAGTCCATGGCCTGGGAGGGGTGTGATTGGTGGCTGCCTGGCATGCTAGTCTGACCTGGCACTGCAGAGCTCCCTGTAGCTGCTGAGATTTTCTGATACCAACATTCCAGCAGCCTTGGGGTCTCTGAATCTCAGATTTAATGACATAATGAGTCAAGGACTTGGGTTGGTGACTGGTACATAGATGGCACTTGAGAAATAGTCGTTCTGATGATGATGATGATTTCAGAGTCTCTTATAAGAAGAGTCTCAGATTCCAAGATTTTGTAAGGTTCTGAGATTTGGGCATCCTCAAATTTGCAGCAAATGAGATAGTGGGCAGCTGGCCTGGCCTGCAGCCACATCTCTGGGTCTCTACTTGGGCTCTTGAATGGCTAGGCCCTGACCACAACCTGCCTTCAGGGGCTTGTGGAGCACAGGGGCTGGCTGACCTGGAAGAACCAGCTCCGCTCCCAGCATCTGCCCTGTGCTGGGTAGGTCAGGGACCTCGGCCTCGCTGCCCTACTGTCCCTCCTCTCCCTTTCCATTCTCTGGACTTTGATCACGGGAAACAGGAGGCATATGGGCCTTTGGACCCTGAATTAGGGGTGGGGACACAGCACTGGGGGGTGGAGCATGGGCCCTGCCCTGGGCTGGGGGCGCAGCAGCACTGGCCTTGGAAGCAAAGACCCCTGCTCCTCTGAACCACCCTGTCTTCTGGCTCCCTGGGCCCCACCTGCCCACTCACCCCACCCACTCACCCCCTAGTCCCATTCTGTCACCAAGACTACTGAAACCTTGTCAGCTCTCCTCCGCCCTCACTTCTCCTCTCTTTTGCTTTAGCACTCTCTGCCTCTCCCTGTCTTCTCTCTGTGTCCTTTGTCTTGCCCTTTCTCTGTCTTCCTCTTTCTGTCTTTCTCCTTTACTGTGTCATCCTTTCCTTGTCTTTCAGTTTCTTGCTGTCTCTCTCCCTCTTCTCCAACAGTGTTTCCTCTACCCACCTGGCTTGGGTTCTTCCCACTCTTCAGACCCAGAGCCTCTCCTCTCTCCATCCCTCCCTCACTTCGTGTGAGGGGTCTTCTATAAAGGGGAGCCCCCCCATACATTTTTTGCCCTTCTCTCTCACCCCCCCTTCCTGCTCCCCTCTTCCCTACCCTTGTGGCGTCTGGTGTGAGGAGGGCTCCCTTCCCCTTTCCTTGCTATGGTGTCCCAGTGTCTCCGTGGCCAGGGTCCCCACGGAGTCACCTGGGACACAGGAGGCCCAGCCCAACTCTTTTGTCTCTGCTGCCCCCTGTTGTCGTTGTGTTCTGTTTGTGGTTCGAGTGCCGTCCTCTCTTTCTTGACTTTGTGGTTTTTTTCTTTTTTTCTTCCTTTTTTCCTTCCTTCCTTCCTTCCTTCCTTCCTTCCTTCCTTCCTTCCTTCCTTCCTCCCCTCCTTCCTTCTTCCCTTCCTTCCTTCCTTCCCTGTCTCCCTTTCTTCCCTCCCTTCCCTCCTTCTTGCCTCCCTGACTCCCACCCCTCCCTATCCTCCACCACCCATTCCTTCCAGTCTTCCCACCCCCTCCACTCACTCTCGCCTCTTTGTCCCCTTTCCCCACCCTGCCTCTCCCCTCCCTCCCTGTCTCTCTCTCTGTCTCTCTCTTTCTCTCTCTGTCTCTCACTGTCTCTCAGGTCCACAGCGTCTCATACTCTACACCAGTATTGCTGTCCTACTCAGGTCCTTGACTCCATGAAGCTTACCCCCTCAGGCAGGCTGGCAGAGAGCAGGTAAGAGCTAGACCCATCCCTCCCCCAATCCTTCACCCTTCCACACAAGTATACAATATCATTGCCAGATCCCCACCCCACCTCCCTCTAGCCCCTGGAGTGATTGTGGAATGGGTGTCTGTGTGTGTAAGAAGAGTGACAAGGGGACCAGGTCAGGAGACCAAAGAGGACATTCAGAATCTGTTTGTAGTTTGTCCTTCCTAAAAAATCCTTCCCTAGACACCTGTTCCCCAAAATGGGAGTGGTTGGTCCTAGAATATGTAACATTTGAGCTGTTTTGAAGGATGAGTAGGAGTTTGCCAGTTGGATAGGATGGAGAAGGGTGTTTAGCCAGAGGGAACAATCTATTAACACCTTTGAAGAACAATATTATTTTCAAGTTAATTAAAAAACACATTTTATAGTTTCTACAATGCAATAAAATGAAATATTAATAATAATGGCAAAAAGACTAGGCCTATTTGAAAGTTTTAAAATATTTGTGTTAAAGAGGAAAAAAGAATGGAATTTATGGAAGATTTAGAATAAATGTCAATGAGAATACGATGTATCAAAACCTACGGGATATGACCATGTGGGTTCCCAGGGGGAAATGCTTTTACTAGAGAATAAGACAGTTTAAATTAAATGAAGTAGTTACTCAAGACAGTTTAAATTAAATGAACTAGATTCTTACTCAAGAATCTAGAGTAAGAACAACCAAAAGAAATCAGAATAAAGTACTTACTATAGATAAGACAAGAAATTAATTAAATAGAAAACAAAAGATTTGATAAACCAAGAGGTAGTTTTTGAAAAGGACAGTAAAGTGGACAGACCGTCCTTTGGCAGAAATGTCTGAGAAAAAGGCAAGAAAACATAAATAAAATAAGGTATGATGAAGAGATTTAACCACAGATTCTGAGGAGAAGGAAGAAGTCATAAGAAAATGCTTTGTATAATTTTATACCAATAAATGTGAAAATCTAGATGAAATGGATGGTTTTCTAGGAAAATATAAATTACCAAATGACTTAAGGAGTGGCAAAAAACCTAAACATAATAGAAAAATATAGAAGAAATTTAAAAGATGGCCCAAGTTTTCTCCTTAGAAATGGTACCAGGCCCAGTTATTATGGAAGTGCTGATATGATGTGAGTGCTATTAAATCTTGAAAGATCAAATACTAGGAAAAGATTGACAGCTTTTTAGTTCATTCCGGGAGGAGTAGTATAACTGGACGGGTTTAGGCAGAAAAAGAAAAGAAAAAGGAAAACTATAGCCTAATGCCACATATTAATATAGTAATAGATATGTTAATTATCAGATTGAATCCATCAATGTATTAAAAGAAGAATGTATCATGACGAGTGATTTGTCCCAGGAGTGTAGGGATTGTTTAACATTAGGAAAGATGTCATTGTAATTAGTTATATTAATAGATTAAAGAGAAATGATCATATAACTGTCTCCATAAATGCTGAAAAAAATAATCTGACAAAATAACATATTCATTCTTGATTTAAAAACTCTTATTAAGCGTCTTAGTTATCTCTTGTTGCATTGGGTAATTTGTTACACAGCAATAGATAACTAGTACAGTAAGCTAGGAATCAACGAAAACTTTCTTAACTTGGTAAAGATTTTTTGTAAAAAACCAAACATAATCATCAAATGTAACAGAGGAGTACGAGATAAATTTCCATTAAATCCAGGAACAAAACAAGGATGACTGCTATCACTGTCACTAACTATTGTTTTTCTGGAAGTTTAACCAATGGGATTGAAAAAAGAAATAAGTGGTATAAATATTAGAAAAAAAGAATCGGCATTAGCATGATTCAAAGATGACATGGTTGTCTACTTAGATAATTAAAGAGAATAAAAGGAAAAATTATTAGAACTAATAAGAAAATTTGGTGAGATGGGTAGATACAAGATAAATAAATATCCAACCAAACTATTAGCTTCTCTGAATACCAGCAATAACTAAGTAGAAAACATAATAGAAAAAATTCTATTCACAATAGCAAAACAAATTATAAAATTTCTAAGAATTTACAAGAAATGTGAAGTAGTTTTAAAGATTTCATCAAAGACTGTAAGAAGACTTGAATAAATCAAGAATCCTATTCTGTTACTGGATAGGAAGTTCAATATGGTAAAAATGACAATTTCCCCTCAATTGGTCAAAAGATTCAATGCATTTCTCATTAAAATGTCAGTGGTATTTCCCTTGCGAATTGGGCTATTGGTTTTGAGGTTCATTTGGAAAAGTAAATGCCCAGGAATAACTAAGAAAAATTTTAAAAAGAACAATGGGGGGGGGGACTTGCCCTATAAGATACAATAAACTTACCATAAAGCTGCAGTAGTTAGAAATATTATATCATCACAGAAATAGAGGAATACACAAATGGAACAAAGTAGAGAGTATAGAAAGAAATCCATATATTCATAGGGGAATTTAATTTATGATAAAGAACACATTTCAAATCATTGGGGAGTCAGTAAATGGGATGGGACTGTTAGCTACCGTTTTAGAAAAAAATAAGTCATACCGCTATCTCATACAAAACCAATACAAAAAAATAAAACTGGAAACATGCCAAAGGAAAGTCTAGAATATTTTTATAATATTAGACTAGAGAAGCTTTTCTGAGCATGTCTTAAAAACCCATAAGCCATAAAGTGAAGAGCAATAATTTTGACTACATTAAAATTAAGAACTTCTGTGTGGAGAAAGTATACTATATACAAAGTTAAAACATAAACAAGCAGATAGAAGAAAGTATTTGTTACATGGATATCAGGCAAATGTTAGTGTCTCTGTGTATATCTATATGGTATCCAGGAAGACAGTAAGAAAAAGGTGTGCAACCCATTTAAAATGGAGAAATGACATAGTTTGACAATTCAGAGAAGAAACAGATAATTAGCTAATGAATGAAAAAAAAGATATTCAAGCTTACTAATAGGTAAAGAAATGTAACTAAAACAACAATGAAGTACCAATTTTAAAGTACCAGAAATTAAAAGATGGAAAGGGTTGTGAGGAAACAGAACTTCTCACATACCTTGATTGCAGTGCAAACCGGTACCTTTTTTTTTTTAATGGGACAGTTAGTTGCCACCAGAATCTTAAGTGTCATATACGTCCAAGCCAGGAACCAAGTCTTGAAGGTAGATTTCTCTAAGGTTTTACTACTTAGATGGACCTCAATTTGGCCAGCCAGAGGCCTTTTCTAAAACACCTCAATCCTTGCTGTAAACATAAGCCATACTGTGCAACTCTTTATCACATACCCTCAAGGATAGCATTCTCAACCAACCCTTAATGAACAATGACAGCATGTTATATGCACCCTTTCACAATTTCAAAGCATGATATATTCTTCTCAAAACAAAGACAGGATTACAAGTAGGAATGCTCTTTTATTTTTAACCAGTCTGCAAAAATGTTAAAGCAACAGGAATAACTTTTATCCACATTTTAAATAAAATATGCATTCCTTTAGCCCAGCAATTCAACTTTTAGGGATCTGTCCTTCAAAACTACTTCCAGACATATGCAAAGATATTCATTGCAGCATTGTTTGTAATGGAAAAAAGTTAAGACAACCTAAATGTCCATCAGTAAGAAACAGCTTTTCCTTCATGATCTACCCATAATATGGATTACTCTGTAGAAGATCAAAAGAAAAAGATATATCTCCATATACAGGCATGGAAAGATCTTCAAGACTTATTGTTGCATGAAAAAAGCAGAACAGCGCTTATGGTATGATCCCATCACAAGATGATCCCATCTTGTGAGGAAAACAAAACTCCTATAACAATAATGACAATACATTATACCCATCCTGTCACGATTTCAAAAGTACTGGATTTTTTTTTTTTTTGGTCACATTTCCTTACTTTTACTAACTCATTTCCCTCCTTCTCTACATCTTTTTCCTGTATCCAACTGTTCAGATATTGCTTTTCCTTTTAATAAGTAGCTTGAATTCTGCCCCCCACACACACCCCAATTCATTTAGCAAGCATTTGTCCTGCCTGCTCTCGGTTAGGCCTTGTGCTGAACCTTGGTGGGATATAGAAATGAACTGTATCTGGTTCTACCGTTAGCTCAAGTCTGGAAGGGAGAAAGACACATAGACAATGGCAGCACAGTATGATTTGGAATGGGACAGAAGTAGGCTCAGGGAGCTGCCAGAGGAGGGGCACCTCACCCTATCTGTCCCCTATAGGAGGGGACATATGTATTGTGCCTTGAAAGAGTAATAACTTTCCTTCTTCCCCCAACCCTGCCAGAAATGGATGCCCACTTTTTGGCTTTTCCAAGTGGGATGACCTAATGGGGGGAAATGGTTGAGTCAGTATCTTTCAAGTTCAAGTGTGGGCACTTGCCAACTCTCTGACTTTGGGCAAGCCATTTAACCTCTGAGACTTCTGTCTCCTCATCTGTGTAATGAGGATAATGCCTACTTACCTTTCAGAGCTGATTTTAGGATTAGAGATGATACATGTAAAATTCCTGAGTGACTCTCAGCTCTTGAAGGGTAGAGACTACCCATGTCTTGTTTTCCTCACGACCAAGCATGTAGCATTAGATTGGATCTAAAAGCTGTACATGTCTGGGGTTGGTTCTGGAGCAAATGATGGGCCTGACCATAGTGGGGCTTTGGGATGAAGAGGCTCAGAGTAGTCCATGGGATGGAGGGGGTCTCTTCAAAAGTAAAGAGAGCCAGGTGCCTGGTATTGGCATGAAGATGACACAGGAGGGAAAATAAAAGCAAGTGGCCCTGGGAAATGGAGCCTAGGCAGGACATTCTGGCCTTGGTTCGTGGTCCTGTTCTTTTGGGGATACCATCTCTCAATTTCATAGTCCAGAGCAGGGAAGCACGGTGGACCAATATTTGTGTTGGTGCCAACATGTCTCAATTTCAGTGCCAACCCTGTCACTCACTAGCTGGGTGATCTTAAACAACTCACTTCACATCTCTGAACCTAACTCCTTAACTGTTAAAAAGGACACAATACCACGAATGTCATGGGGTTTATTTATTGAGGAGTGGATGAGATCATAAATAGAATTCACCTCCCTGAGTGCCTGGTACATGATGAATACTCAGAAAAGAGTATAGCATTTATTAGTATGCATTTCAGTAGACACTAATGGAGTTCTGCTGTGGTAGAACTCCCAGGGCCTATGCTGGGTAATGGTTCTTGCCTTCCACAAGCTCGCAGTCAGTTGGGGAGACTAAGAAGAGATATTACAGAGAAGAGCACAGGGGGCTGTGGAAATCCAGAGGAGGGGATCTGGCCCTGTCTAGGCTGGTGCAGTCAACTCAGCCTGAGAACTAAATCTTAGAGGGTGAGTAAGAGTTAGCCAGGGACAGAGGGTGAAGTGTTGTAAAACATCCCAGTCAAATGGAACAGCATATGCAAAAGAGCCTAGATGTAATTGGGTAGGGCCAGAGTTCCTTAACCTTGAGTGCGTGAAATTTAATACAAAATGTGTATTTTTTGTCAAGGAGATGTTTAATGGATTTCATTAAATGCATAAAGGGTTTGTGTTGCCCCCGAACAGTTAAGAACCAGTGTTGCTGGTGACAAAGCATCATGTGAATGAATTCTGAATAGGAGAGAAATTTTGTAAAATTTATGATTTAGAAACATCACATTAGGAATATGAAAAATGGATTGTATGCATGGATGCCAGCTGGAAGGAGCAAACTGGAGTATTGGCATAGAAGAAATGGATTTGAGCAGGGCTACCGTGTTGCACTACTCCAGTGGGCACCATTCACACAGAAGCATTTTAATTTCGAATTGTGGAATCTAAATTCTTTGAGAGTTATTAATGAGATAGATGCCAATAGAAGATGAGAGAAAGGGAGGAGGCAAGGATGAGTCAGCATTAGCAGAGGGCCAGAGGGACATGAGTCCAGGGTAATAAGGAGGAAAAGAGAACCACTATTAGTGTTCACCCAGCACCCAAAGTCTTTGGTCCCAGTCATAATTACTACCTTTCATCCTATTCTTAATAGTCAGAGATCCTGAGGGACATTGAAGACACTTATTTCTCTATGGATTTTGGAGAGGAATCGTTTCTGGTTTATGAGTTTTCTGAAAAAAAGTAGTGTTTCAGCCAGTCATTCCAAGTCCATAAGGACTTTGAGAGATAGAAGTGGGAGAGGATGTTCTGAGAGTGTACACAAAGGCCTGGAGGTGAGAAATGCTGAAACTGAACATTGGGGGAGGGGGGTGAAAAAGTTAGACATGCTTTCAACAGTTGTCTGGGGAGTTCAGGCTTCTTTCATTTGTGGTAGGCAGGTGGAGAGCCATGAGCAATTTTTGACTGGGGAAAAATGGCATGATCAGATTAGCACTTTAGAAGGAAAGGAAACTAGGGAGGCAGTTAGGAGGAAGAGAGGACTGGAGTTAGAGACTGAATACATAATGGAGTGTGGGGTGGGGTTAGAGATACCAGGGTGGAATTCACAGTGAGTTGCAGTGTTCAAGCCTGGCAGTACATTTATTCATTCAACAAATATTTATTGAGTGCCAGGCACTGTGCAGGGGATTAGGGCTATAGCACTGAACAAAACAGATGTCTGTCTTGATACATCTCACAGTGGGTGAGACAGATAAATAATAAACAAACAACTAAATATACAGACTGTGTCTGGTGCCACACCTATCTGGGGACAATGTTCCAAATAGAAGGAACATCAGTGCAAAGACCCTGAGGCAAGGGAGACCAGTAAAACTGGAAAGTGGACAAGGGGCAAGAGGTGTAGAAAATAACACATCAGGGGCCAAATGATGTATATATAGCCTTCAGGAACTATTTAGAAGGTATAATCAGCAGGATTTGGTGACTGGAATTGCTAAGGGAGCAGGAAGAATCCAGCATGACTCCCAGGTGCGTCTAGATGGATGGTGGTGCCTTTCACTAAGTTGCAAAATGCAGGCGGATGGGTTTGCAGTGGTAAGACGCTAAGTTAGAGGTCCCTGTGAGCTCTGAAGGCCGTAAAGGCCATCTTGGTGGAGCTTCCAGCAAGCATTAGGCTTGATGGGTCTGGGACCCAGGAGGGAGGCCATGCTAGAGGGAGAGCTGCAGGCGTCCTCAGCCATACCTGAAGTTATGGAATGGAATGAGATCAGTGACAGCGAGTGTGGAATGAAAGAGAAGAGGATGGGAGCAGAACTGGGGAAGAAGTACCAACACATAAGGAATGGGGAGAGGAAGAGGAGCTGGGGGTGGGCAGAGAAGTGGGAGGAAAATCAGCAGGGAGTGGGCTCACTGAAGCAGAGGAAGGAAAGAGCCCTCTGTGCCCAGGAGGGGCTTGTTAAGAGTGGCAAATGTTACAGCTGGGGGAAGTAAAATGAGGGTGGGAGAGAGTCTATTGGCTTTAACCACTAGGAGGTCCTGGGAGACCTTACCAAGAACAGTTTCCGTGGTGTGGTGGGCGCATGAGGCAGATTGCAGTGGGTTGAAGAGCTCGTGGGAGGTACCGAAATGGAGATGGCCAGTGTAGACAAATTTCTCAAGAAGCTTAGCTGTGAAGAGGAGAGAGGGGCAGTGATTGCTAGAGGGAGATGTGGGGGCAGATAGAGGGTTTTTATCCCAGATGGGAGATACTTGAGCTTCTATAAATGTTGGTAGGAAGGAGGCACAGAGAGGGAGAGGTTGAAATACAAGAGGGAGAGGGGATGATTGCTGTGGAGGAGGCAGCAGAGGTGGGCTCCAGAGCCCAGGCAGAGAGACTGGCCTTAAATAGCATAGGGGCCCTCTCTTTCTTACAGGGAAGGAAAGCAGAGGTGGTGGTTGTAGTTGTCGGGGGTAGGATACAGGGCACTGAGGGCATTGGTGAAAGAAATGTTCAGGAAAGTTCAACAAATGGAGATATCTAACCCAGGACATGGATGCCGGAGCCAGGAGGAAGCAAAGAATACTTCTGGTTGAGAGTTAGGGAGGACTTCCTGCAGGAAGCAGCATTTGAGCTGGGCCATGAAGTTCAAACAGGATTTCAATAAACAAAGATCTGTGCAGAAGGAAGAAACAGAATCAGCAAAGGGATAGCAGTGTGAACATACTGGACATGCTGATGGAATCATGAACAAACTAGTCTGACGAAGGCTGGGCATAAATGAGCAGGATAACGTTGATGCCACTGATAATGTCAGATAATAACAGTTACCATGTGTGAAGCACCAAACCTACCCTGTGGCAGGTGCTTTACATGCTTGAATTTATTTAACCATGCCATGCCCTGTGGAAGAGGTATTTCCTCATTTTACAAATAAGGAAAATAAGCCCTAGCAAAATGAAGAAATGGACCCAAGTTTACTCAGCTAGTAGGCGATAGGGCTGATAATTCACACCCTGCCTCTCTGACTCTAAAACTCGTGCTTTTTCCAGCAAACAGGAAAGGCCAGGTGAGGCCATATGGTGGGGGAGCCTCGAATGCCAAATTGAGTAGTCCGAACTTTATCCAGGAAGCAATGGGGAGCCAAGGTGGGTGTCTGAGCAAAGGAGATTTATGTTCGAAGGTGAGCTTTAGGAAGGCTAATGTGGTCCAAGAGAGTAGGGAGAAGAAATCAGGAAATGGCTGCAGTGTCAGGGTGGAGGGTAGCAGAGGCCTGGCCTGGATACGAGGGGAGTGAGCAGTGGGCCTAGAACATTATTTGTTCCTCATGACAGCTTTGAGAGTTGTGAAGCTTTCTTCTCCTTTTATAGATGAGGAATGGGAGACTCACGAAGGGTGAGTTACTTGCTCAGGACTTGAGCCCTGGTTCATGTGGTTTTGCTGACTCAGTGACTCTGTGGAACAGTGTTTCAAAGGGAACTCTGAGTAGAGGAGGGTGTGCATGCATGGATGTGTGTGTGTGTGTGTATATGTGCGTGCACACGTGCATGAGTGCATGCTTGTCTGTCAGATGGACAGCATTGCCTTCCCTTGCCTATCCTCTTTCCTTCCCATCTTTTCCCAATCCTCTAGTTTCCTGGATTCCATACTTACTGCCTCCCCCAGCCAAGGGGTCTGGGAGTGGGCACCTGGTCACACCTCCCTACCCGCACCCCATCACTATTGTCTGTCCACCCCATCACTATTGTCTGTCCATCCACCCCACTAAACTGGCCCAGCTCCAGTGAGTGCCACATGCAGACTGGCCCCTGGAACCGTTCCTCTTGTTCCTACAATGACTCCTCCCCACCTCTGTGGTGCTTATGTGTGGGCGCAAACAGTCACCTTGAGGGCTAGATTCAGCTCACAAGCAGTAAACAATCACCACCATGTTCCCCTTGCTCTTCTCTGCCAGGCATTTGATGTATGTTCCAGTCCTTGCAACAATCCTGTGGGGTTGACATATGAGCCCCACCTTTGCAGGTGAGAAAACTGAAGGTCCAAGAGGGGCAATAATATGCCTGGGCAATATAGCCTGGAAGCACTTGTAGAGCTGGCATTGGAACCCAGCTCTGTTTGCTTCCTGAGCTGTGGGCTTTCCACACTCCATTTCTAAGCATCTTCGATTTTCCCAACTTTGAGCCTTCAGGAAATACAAATTTTTGTCCTTCAAAGGCAGGGTGGATTTCTAGAGCTAGCGCCAAGTTCACCCAAAGATCCTGGTGGGATGAGTCAGAGACTGGGAGCTCCAGGAACTCCGAGTTTAAATCCTGATTCTACTGCCCATCCAGCTATGTGACCTGGGGCAGGTTATCCACCATAACTCCAAACTGCAATTCTCTCACCTCTTAAATGTTGAAGAGTTGTTGAGGAGGGTTAAATGAGATGATGTATGCAAAGTGCCCCAGAAAGCAGATTGCTACTATTTAAATTCAAATGAAGGCTGGGCCCCTATAAGGTCGGAAGTGGAGTTCACATACTCTAAGCAGGACCTAAGAGGGAGCCCAGCCTGGGTGTCAGGAGGGATGTCCCAGGAGAGGACCAGCAACAGGCTCTTCGGACACTGAGTTAGGTGTGGCCCTGGATAATCCATCACACTCGCCTCCCCATTCGGACCCCCATCCTAGTCCCGCCTCCCTGGTTCCAGCCCTTCATGTATCTCCCCTGCTCTGCAAACTAATGCCTCTGCCTCTCTCTGTCACCCGCCGCCTGTGGCCTCTACCCTGCCCTTCCTGGCCCCAGGGAAGAGGAGGAGGAGGAGACTGAGGAAGAGGAAGAGGAAGACGCTCATCAGTTCTGCTGTCCAGCCTCCGAGTGCAGCAGCCCCTCCTCTCGGTAACTGAGAGGACAAGGGTCATTTTCTATGCAGAAGCAAAAGCCTTAACCAGCTCCCCTCCACTGCCCCCACCGCCTCCCCACCCCCGGGATCCCCCATGGGACCCTGTCCCTGCTTCAAGAATCAGATGGACAAGCATCGTGTCCCTTCCTCCCCCAACTTCTTGGAATTCCCATCCCCACTGCTGTTTCCCCTGGACTCCAGCCCCCAAATTATAAAGGCTGGAGCCCTAGGTCTGACTAAAATATGGGAACAGCAGAGTTTGGAGCTTGGAGCTTGGAACGTGAACCGTCCTGCAACCACACCCCACTCCCCGCTCCCCAGGCACCCTGGAGCCTGCCACTCCTGGAGAGGTCTCCAAATGACATCCCAAGGACCTACCTCTGTCCTCTTTGAGCACAAACAGAGATGCAGGGTGCCTAGGGCTCAGAGGACCAGAGAGGGCGGGACCCAGCCTGCCTAGTTCCTCGTTGCTCGTTTCTTCGCTGTGGCCATCGCTGCCATCATCTCCACTGCTTGAAGGCCTTGTCCCATGCCCCTGGCCACTCCCATAGTGCTCTGTAAATATGATCAGGAAGAAAAGACCTTTCAGAGTACGTGTTACTGTGTACAAAGGAATTTCCATCAATAAAAGCTGATCTCTTCTCTCTGTCTGATGTATGTTCCACCCCACCCCTGTTTTCCTCTTCCTGTCCCCACTAGGGCCTTACCTGCTTTCCTATCCAGGGCTGGGAACAGGGGCTGGGAGAGAGTAGGGTTTGATTTGCAGTACTGTCAACACCCAAAAAGCACTCAATAACTAAATGAGTGGTGTGGCACTCTCACCATAGGCAAGCCTGTTGCCTTCTGCAGCCCATCAATCTGAGGCGGCATGAACTGGCCAACTCAGACATGTCAGTTGGCTTCTTTGCTACCTGATTTCCCCATGTAGAAAAGAAGGAGAGAGGCTTGACCAGAGGATCTCCAAGGGCTCCTCCAGCTCTGACATGCTACAATTTTAAGAAACTATGAATTTAAAATATGAGAATTCAGTGACACATGCCATGCAATCCTGTGGTTTCTATTTCTGCAATGATTTTTGGATTCTCCAATCCTATAGTTTGAAGATTTCATGATTCTACCATTAAAAAAAATTCTGATGGTGTAATTTTGATATTCTGAGATGTTAAGAGTCCTTGATAATATACATTCAAGATTCTGATTCTACAGCTTTAGGGATCTCTGAATCTGAGGGGAAGTGTTTTTCCCCAGATGCAGTGACCCTAAATATTTTCTGTACCTGCCAGAAGCTGTTCCTAAGAATCCTTAGAAGCTGTTGACAGGAGAGTGAAAGATGTCCTTGTAGGCTGTAGGATGCACGTGTTCTATGATGTATCTGTGTTAGGAGCAAAGCCAGGAGACCCCCAAGGGGGTTCATACCCTGATTTTCTCTTTCCGAGCCATTGACATTAGACAAATCTGAGTTTACCTCTGGTTCTTCTGCTTACTTTCTACATAAACTGGAGCAGGGATTTTCTTCTCCTTGAGCTTCGTTTACCTCCTGAGTACTTGGTTAGGTATCTCCATTTATTGCTCTGGGCCGTCATGAAGATTAGCAAGAAAACACAGGGAGCCCAGCGTAGGGTCTGATGTACGGTTAGGTAAGTGTGCTGTGATTGGTGGCTCTTGTTTTGATTAAGGCCCAGGTGAGAGTCCCTCATTTCTTTTCTTTCTTCCCTCCCTTCAGCATCCCCATTGTATTGATCTCATAGTTGTTCCAGAGGCTCACCTCATTTCCTCACTCACTGTTTCACTCAGTTGCTCAACTTATCTACTTATTCACTCATTCGAACTCTCATTTATTTCTTCCTTCCTCTGTTCCTCTGTCCTTCCCTCTCTTCCTCTCTCTCTTATTTACTCTTCCAGAAGGCATTGCTTTAGCACTTATTGTGTGCAAGGCTTCAAGCTAAATACTGTGAGGGATCAAAATTAAGATAGTGGCTGTGTTCTCCATCAGTTCTCCATTTCCCAGGCAAGATGAGAAATCCTTTGAAGGAGTAAGCAAGGTGTGAAGAGCTGAAATGATTGAGCAGATATGACTTCTGTGATGAGCAAAGTATGTTCCCAGCCCAAAGAGGAAGGAGATGTCAAGGTGGACTATGGGGTGACGTTCAGGACAGCTTTCTGGAGGAGGAGGGGCAAGAGTGGAAGGCTGGGAAGGGTTCGAATAGGTGATGAGAGGTGAGGAGGCATTACAGGAGACAGAGCACGGACAAAAACTTGAGGAGAGCTCCAGGGCCGTGTTCAGGAATGGTGCATAGATTGCTCTGTTTGACTGGCTCTACAGGGCATGTGGGTCTAGGTGCCCTGTGGCTAGGGAGTGGGAGAACATTCTATCCTTCATTTGATTGGAGATAGAAGGAAGTAGGGTGTAGGTGTTCAACTCAATGGAGGGACAGGGCAAGTCAAAGTCAGATGGCCATGGCTGGAGCCATGGCATAGGCAACCGAATTGGCTGAGGGTCTGTGCTGTGGGAAGTGGGAAGGGTTCTATCAGTTGTAAGGGAAAAGTTTATGCCTGTGCATATACGTGCATGTCTTTACATGAGGCCGACAGGTCTAATAGGAGTGAGAGACTGTGCAGTGGTATGTTTCTGAGGGGATATGATTGTATGAGGCTGGGTGTGAGGAATTTTGAGTGTGTGAGGTCGATTGAGTGAGGTGGCAACTTTCTGTGCCTGTTAGGCTCTCTGAGTGTGCCCAGTAGAAATAATCACAAGACTGCGTGTGGGTGGCTTTGGAGCGCGTGGGGCTGTGGCTTCTAGGGTGACATTCGTCAGCCAAGATGGTCACGCAGACACGCATTACTGCTACCTGTGCTCTTAGGGGACCAAGGTGGCTTCTGAGTGCTTACTGTGTGCTGGGCCTTGGCCTGGGCTCAGAGGGTTCACAGAGGTGAATCACACCAGCCACTGCCCTTGGGAAACAAGAGCAGGATGAGAGATGGACACTTCAATAGAGAATCACAATTTAACTGGACATAAGTGCATGTGCCGTGAGTGTGCACAGGACACAAAGGAGGGAATAGTCGACCCTGTCAGGTTTGGGGTGGGGGTTGAGTGAGTCAGAATCAACTTCCCAGGAGGCCTTGCCTACCTAGGGTGCTGCAAAATACAGATGAGCTTACCCAGACTGAAGGAGCGTGTGGGTGAAGCAGAGATGGAGGGCATCCTGGGCGTGAGCACAGGCATGGTGATGCAGATCAGCTCACAATAGCCTAAGAAGTGGAAGGAGTCTGCTGTTCCTGATGTCTAGGAGCTTAAAGGTTGGGAAGAGGAGGTTGGACAGATTCAGCGAAAAAGTTAAAAATGGGACACTGGCCTGGAAGGTAGGGGACTTGGGTTCTCATCCTGTGCAACCCAGGGCAAGTCACTTTGACTGTTGGGGTCTCATTTTGCACCTGTGTGGTTGGAGGGTTCATAAAGTTCGTCACAGTTCTGTGGATCTTCTACCCTCAGCCAGCCAAACATTGCTCTCATAGTCAGGCAGTTCTGCCTACTCACCTCAGGCTTTCCTGCTCCCTCCTGGGTTGCTTCCTCATGCACACACTCCGCAAATATTGACCCAGCCTCTGGCCCTCTGTGTTCCACTGTGGGAAGGCATGGGGACCTGGAGAATTCAGGGATTCAACCTTGAAGGAACTGCTCAGTACAGGGCAGTGGGTAAGATCAGGAGCTTTGATTTGACTCTTGGTTCCGTCACTGCTGAGCTTTGAGACTATGGGCAAATTGCTTCATCCCTCAGCACCTCAGTTTTACTCATCTGTGTTATCCCCCTCAGGTAGAACAACCCAGACCTTGCAGGGTTGCTAGCCTTAGCAAAAAGTAGGTATTCGGTAAATGACAGCTATTATTTTTAGGGCCGCAATGAAGCAGGGCTGGGATTCAAACCCAGTGCTGTGTGCCCACCAGCCTGTGTTTGTCCATTATCTACCCGGTCAGGCCTTCTCCCCTGCCAGCCCCTGTGCCAAGCTGGGCTGGCCTCAGGTTTGGAATCTCCATGGCACTGAGATTGGGCAGCAGAAATCTCTTGCAGAAGAGCTGTCAAAGGAGAGGGAGGTGACTGGAACCCCACCACCACCACCACCACCACCACCACCACTAGGTCTGGTCTCTTTGTCCGGTCTTCCTCCAGAATTCACAGCCCCTGGCCTTGTCTAAGTGCGCTGACCTCCTCATTTTGTTTTCTTGTCTCTCATTTCCGTTCTCCACTTCCAGCCCAAGTTGTCATGGGGATAGTCCTCAGCATCCCTAGCTTCCTCTTGCCCTCATCTTATGGTATCTATAGCAACAGCCCCCACTTATTTCCATGGCAACTTCATCCGATCCCATCCCCTGCTGGCTGCCTGGATCTGGGCAGCACCAATAAAAGAAATGAGGGAGAGATACCTCTCATTAGGAGCAGGAGCCGGGAGAGTTGGTGCCCCTGCCATGAACAGGCTACCCTGAATCCCTACAAAACGTCCTGCCCTGCTTCTCCCCATCTTAGTATCTTGGCTCTCAAGGCCCTTCACTCCTTATCTCTATCAGTTCCTCTTGGGCAAGGCTCCATTCAAAAGCTTCCTCCCCCAGGAAGCCTTCAGGCAGCAGGGGAACTAGCACAAGCTCTGGGCTTTGAGTCCCTGTTCTGCCACTTCCTAGCTCTGAGACCTTTGGCAGTCACTTCGCCCCTCAGAGCCCTTTCCCTCACCTGCAGAACAGGAATCCTAATTCTTCCTTTGCGTTTGCCACGCAGATTAAATAATATGCAGAAAATGCCTGATACAGGGAAAGTGCACTTTAAGTGCGAATTTATTTTTGTTCTGCTCAGCCACCCCCAAGCAGAAGGAATCTCTCTCCTGAGCAACCCCAGCACTTCCTCTGTTCCCTAGCCCTGAGAACTTTCAGCTTTTTACTGTGGTTATTTGTGTTACATGGTTTATTTCTCTGCTACAGAAGACACTCTCAGTTCCCCCACAGAATAGCCCAGCAGAGCATGCACATAGGTGTGTGTGTGTGTGTGTATGTGTGTGTGTGTGTGTGTGTGTGAGAGAAAGAGAAGGGGAGAGAAGAGAGTGAGAGCACTAGAGAGCGCACTCTGAGTTAAGGGATTCATGTCTCCAAGTCTCTTTTCTTCAGCAGTATGTGGGTCATGAGGAGCAATGCCCCCAAGCCTGATCCTTTTGACAGGCCCTATAGGGAGCTTGTGTTTACAGTCTGACCTCCCTACTACTCCCTTTGCAACCAAATCGGGTAGTGAGCTCTCAGGGGGTGAATTGCCAGAGTGGAGAGCCAGAGGCAGTATGCAGCCAGAAGTGGGGAGAGGCAGTGAGATGTCTTGAAAAGACAGCCCGAGCCCTGGGTTTGCATCCTGACTTTCTTACTTAATAGCTGTGTGACCTTGAGCCAGTTCACATCACCTCCCTGAGCCTCAGTGTCCTCATCTGTAAAATGGGACTAATGATGCCTGCTTCAACAAGTTGCAAGACTTCAAAGAGCTAATTAATGTCCTTGTCCTGGGGATGGAAGTAACTATAGGGTCCTATGGCAGCATAGAGGAGGGGCCTGTAAACCAACGTGTGTGGAAGGGGCAGGCAGGCATGGAAAGGCACACCTGAGAGAAATGTTGAAGGATGAGCAGGAGGTAGCAAGGTTGGGGTGATGGAGCAGAGGGTATATGAGGTAGAGGTTGGGTCAGGAGAGCCATCCATGGCTATGGTGAAGAAGTTGGAGGTTATCCTGTGGATGATAATACCTGCAAAACCTGTTAGATCTCAGCCCTCCTTTGCTCATCTTGATCAGGGCAAAAGCCAGTCTTTATTGTGGGCCGAATGCCCTTCATGATTTGGCCCCTATTACCTCTCTTATCTTATCTTCTATCACTTTCCCTTCTGTTCCTCAAACATGCGGGCACAGTCCTACCTTGAGGCTTTTGCACTGGCTCTACCCTCTATCTGCACTGCTCTTGGCTCAGATAACTGCACAGATCACTCACTCCTTTCCATCAGGGCTCTGCTTACATGCCATTTCCTCAAAAAGACCTACTTCGACCACTACATCTAAAACAGTACCTTTCATTATATTCTGTATTTTCCTTCCTAGCACTGATCTCTACCTAAAATGAGAGTGTATAGTTATAGTCTGCTTCTTTCACTAGAACGTCACATCCTTGATGGAATAAATCTTAAGCATCTCGTTCACTGTTATACTCCAGCACCCAGCACTATGCCTGGCACAGAGAAAGTGCTTAATTATCTTCTGAACAAGTCATGAGGAGCCATGGAAGGGTTTCAGTGAGAGAAATGGTCAGACTTGGACTTTGGAAAGCTCTGGCCACAGGATAGAGAATGGGTTGGAAAAGGAGATTGGAGGCTGTGGTCAAAGTTTAGATGAGAGAATTTATTAGCACAGCCTACCAAAGCTCATTCATTCATTGACTTCCTTACTCCAGAAGCTTTTATTGAGCACCTATTCTGCTCTAGGCCCTGTGCTCTGTGTTAGCTAGGAGATTACCAAATTTTCTTCCTATGCTGGGATTCTGGGAGTCATGAACACAAATAGCTGTCACACTTTGCCAAAGCAAACCTGTTCCATAAAAAGGATAGACATGTGCTGTGTGTGGGAGCTCTAAACAGGATCAGCCATCATTTCTGGCCGGAAATGGGCTTCAGGAAGGCTTTTAGCAGTGGCATATGACCTGAATCTTGATGGAACTAGGGGTGGGGGGATTTCTCAGATTGCAGATGGTAGAGATGATAGGGACTATATTCCAGATGGAAGGTACTGTATGAGCAGCTTTGGAGGTGGAAAGCAGAGGAATATTGGGGAGAAACAGGACAAGGCCAGGGTGGAGGGAATGGCGGTTGGGGTGGGGGATTGGCAGCCACCCCTGCATCATGGCTTAATGTTTAAGAGCATGAGCTATGGAGTCAGACTGTCTGAATTTTGATCCTGGCTCTACCATTAATAGCTGTGCGTGATCATAGATATGTTACCTAGCCTCTCTGGGCCTCAGTTTATGTGTAAGGGAAGATAAATAACAATACCTGTCTCATAGGCTTCTTTTAAAGAATAAAGTTATTAAATGTGAAGTGGTAAGAACAATGCCTAACCATGTTAAGTGTTCCCTAAGCATTAGCTATTGTTACCTTGGAGATGCCTCAAATGCCACAATAAGGAACTTGGGCTATCTCTTGTGGGCAGTGGGAGCTATGGATGGTTCGTGAACGAAGATAGCAGTTGATCAGAATTGAGCTGGAACAGTGTCCTGGGAGGGGAGAGATTTGAGAGGTGGTGGTGGGCAGGATCCTGCAGTCCTCTCAGGAGAAGAGCAGCTTAGATGCCTGGCATGGGGGCAGGGGGAAGCTGAACCGGGTCCGACTCCTGGAGGGGGACTTCACAGGCCCCTGAGGGCCAGGAGAAGAGAGAGATTGGGATAGAGGGCAGCCCCCCAAGTCTGTTTTTGCCTGGCTCCTGACACTGTTGCAGACTAAGGCTTGGGAGTATGGAAGATGAACAGTGGACGGGAGCTCCCACCATGGTGGAGCCCAGCTCCAACCCTGCAGCCCAGGACCCAGCCTCCTGGGTACAGCTTTGCCACCATGCCCAGCACTCAGCCCAGAATGCTCTTCTGCAATGCTGGCAGGCCTGTTGCAGCTCAAGCTCCTGCACTGATAGGGAGTCCCCTCACACCCATCCCAGCTCTACTCTGCCCTGAACCCTGGCCTTTGCCAAATAGGTGCCAGGGAGTGGCTGCTTAACCCTTTAACCAGCCAAGAGTCCCCTAGACCATTATCTGGGCCCCAGCTACACCCATTCCTCCTACACCACAACCCCCTCTGGGCCTCACCTGCCTGTCCCTCCCGTCCCGCCTCTCTCTTCTGTTCTCCTGCTTCTGTAGCTCCTCACCATGCCCTCTTGGCTCAGGGCGTTGGCGTCTGGGCTCTGTCGCCACCTGGGTTCCCTGGCAGCCTGGTTGCCATGGCACCATGGGAGCAGGTCTAGAAGAACAACAGCTCTGAGTAACCAGGGCGGCAAGGCCCAGTGCCCAGCTCCTGCCACTCTTCAACCTCAAGACCCCTGCCCTCCTCCCCCAGCTGAGCAGAGGAGGCCATGAGGAGAAAAAGGAAGCTGCCCCGCAGGGCAGCTCTTTACCTGTGAGGATGCTGGATGAGAGGCCACTCCCACTGTTGCTGAGCCCTGTGACCTAGCTGCCAGGGAACCCTGGGAACTGGCCAGGCCCATGTCCAGGCAGCTGAGGGCAGGGGCAGGGCTGCAGAGGGCAGGGATGGGCAGGGAGGGGAAAGCCTGGATGCCAGAGATGCAGGAGTGGACTTCGGGCCTGGGGACAGGGATGATCTGGGGTGGTGCTGGGGATCAGGCAGGAAGGAAAACCATAGCACAAGATGCGCTGGGGACAGAGCCGTGAGGGAATGGATCTGTGAGGGGAAGAGGTCTGGAAAGGGAGGGCTGGAGCCGTAAGGGAACTGGTCCATCAAGGGAAGGAGGATTTTGAGATGGAGCTGTTTGGGGACAAGACTATTAGAAAAAAAAAAGGTTGAGAGGACAAGACTAAGTGGAAACTAGACTGGGGGATAAGGCTGCGAGGAGCTATGGCCATGGGGCGACCAGTCAGTGAGGGGCGAGTAGGACTGGGGACAGGACTGAGAAGATTAAGCCTTGAGGAAAAGGAGTCTAGAGGATGGAGCTGTCAGGGGACAGGGTCTGTGAGAGGGAAAAGGGCAGTTGAGGATGGGGCTGTGAGAGATGGGGCTGAAGGGGAATGAGGATAGAGCTGTGAAGGCAAGGGGATCTAAAAGGAAGGGATCATGAGGGCAATGAGGAGATAACGTGGGGGTTATGACTCCCTTTTGGCCTTTAAGTATAGGGGTACCTGTATCTGGGAAGAAGCTGGGGGGAATGATGTTGCGGGAAGGAATCTGGTCCACCCACTCTCAATCTGGCCCAGCAGGTCCGTCCTTTGTTCCTACATCCTGGCTCATCTTATCTCATCCCCACAGTGTGGAGGGTGATGCCCCAGGCAGTGACCTGAGCACAGCGGTTGATAGTCCTGGGAGCCAACCCCCCTACCGGCTGAGCCAGCTGCCCCCTACCAGCAGCCACATGGGGGGCCCACCTACTGGGGTGGGCCTTCCCTGGGCTCAGCGGGCTCGCCTCCAGCCAGCCAGTGTCGCCCTGAGGAAGCAGGAGGAGGAGGAGATAAAGCGCTCCAAGGCCCTATCGGACAGCTATGAACTCTCCACGGATCTGCAGGACAAGAAGGTGCAGAGGAGATGACTCTGGCTGGGAATGGGAGTGGGAATGGAGTTGAGATAGAACCGAGGGAGAAATTGGGATATGGCACTTGAGGGTGGTATCCGGAGAGGGGTATTAACACCAGAATGGGAGGAGACTGGCTCCAGGACCCTTCACCCTTTTGAGGACTCATTCACTACCTATCCACCAAGTTTCAATTCCTTCAGCAAACATTGATTGAGTTCCATGCTGGGCACTGGAGATGTAAAAACGGATGAGACCTGGACCCAGTTCTCAGAAATCTTTGTCTAGTGGGAGAATTTTGCACATAGGTTGACAATTTCAGAAGACTATGCTACAATGTATTACACAAGATATTGTTCAGCTAAGTGAGGGACACAAAATACTATGTATAGAAAAAAACCTGGAAGGACATATATCAAAATGTTAATTGTGGTTACGTCTAGGTATTAGGACTTTAGGGCCCAACCAACCTTCCTTCCTTCCTTCCTTCCTTCCTTCCTTCCTTCCTTCCTTCCTTCCTTCCTTCCTTCCTCCCTTCCCTCCCTCCGTCCCTCTCTCTCTCTCTCTCTCCTCCAGCTCTCCCTCTCTCTCTTTTCTTCCTCTCCTCCTCTTGCTCTCAGTTTCATCTTCCTTCCTTCCTTCCTTCCTTCCTTCCTTCCTTCCTTCCTTCCTTCCTTCCTTCCTTCCTTCCTTCTTTCCTTCCTTCCTTCCCTCCCTCCCTCCCTCCCTCCCTCCTTTTCTGGCCTCTTTGTTTTTTCCTAACTTTTTTGGAATACTGAAAAACTAATTCTTACAAATCAAAAAAGAAAATCACAATACAGTCCTGGGTGACAGGTGCTATTTGAGATTTGATCGAGAAGACAACACTGAGAGCACAGCTTGGCACATTAAGGCTGTTGTAAGCAGCTAGCTGTGACTTGGTGACAGTATGGTTGAGCCCCAGGGAGACGAAGCTGCAGTGAGATTCTGACCTTGTTTCCCTCGACCCTCCCCTGCTAGGTGGAAATGCTAGAGAGGAAATATGGGGGCTCCTTCCTGAGCCGCAGAGCTGCCAGGACCATCCAGACGGCCTTCCGCCAGTACCGCATGAACAAGAACTTTGAGCGGCTCCGGAGCTCAGCTTCAGAGAGCCGCATGTCCCGGCGCATCATCCTTTCCAACATGCGAATGCAATTCTCCTTTGAGGAGTACGAGAAGGCACAGAATCCCGCGTACTTCGAGGGCAAGCCTGCCTCGCTGGACGAGGGTGCCATGGCTGGTGCCCGGAGCCACCGGCTTGAACGGGGGCTCCCATATGGAGGCTCCTGTGGAGGGGGCATCGATGGTGGGGGAAGCTCTGTCACCACATCCGGAGAGTTTTCTAATGACATCACAGAGCTCGAGGATTCCTTCTCCAAACAGGTCAGCACCCCTGAAAAGGGCCTTTCCTCCCTATCCCCATACTCTGACTACTCCTATGATTTTTTACCTATACTTCAAACTGAAAGATGTTGCCTGACAAACATTTAAGAATGATAACTAGCTACCATGAGTAGGGACTGTGAATTGGCAAGACAAAAATGTATATAGTTAAAATAAGCAAGTCCAAAATCTGGGTGTATAGAACACATGAGAAGATTAAAGTTCTCCTTCTTTGGAACTTGATCCACTATCAAACTAAGGCCCAACTAACAGGTGATGAGCACCTACTCTGTGCCAAGTGCTGTGCGTGCCTCATAATGACCTGTAAGATGGAGACGGGTTACCCCAATTTTACAGAGGAAGAGACTGAAGCTCTGAGGCCCTGACAGGTGAAGTGACTTTTCTAAACTAGATTGGAACTCAGCTCTGTCTGTTTCCAAAGCCCATGCATGCCCTTTCGCTTTTACCACATTACCATGGACAAGGCTCTGGCCTGGGCACTGTGGGGGAGACAGATGAACCACGAAGGTCCCTGCTCTTAAGGATCTCCCAAGTCAGTGGTTCTCAAGGATTTAATGGCTGATATATGTGCACATGACTGTCATGAAATAGAGTGTGCTCAGAACCATGAGAAAGGATCACATATAATCCTGTGGGAACCCAAAAGAAGAAGAAACTTTCTTCTGGGAGGACCAGAAAAGACTTCTTTGAGAAAACAGCATTGGAGCTGGGCCTTACCAGACAGATAAGATTTCCCAGGTTAGAGATAAGTTGGCAGGGTGTTGTTTGCATAGGCATAGCATCAGCAAAAGCATGGAAAGGTAGGAATGCAGCAGGCACTGATGGTGGTGAGAAATCATTCTAGGCTTGGGTGTGTCTACACAGCTGCTCTGTGTAAATCCCAGCTCTGCCAGTTCCCAGCTGTGTGACCTTGGACAAACTGTTTAATCTCGCTGAACCATGATCAATGAAGTGGAGATAAGATCTTGTTTTTAGAATTGCTTTGGAGATTCAGTTCAGCTAATATATACAAAACCCCCTAGTATGGTATCTGCTAAGTATATGTTAGTTTCCTTCCTAAAATGGAGGAGGTATTTGCTTGAAATTGTCGAATGAATGAATGAATGAATGAATGAAGCTTTATAAGAGAAGAAATCACTCTGCTCTAACCTCTGTGATCTGACCCTACCATCAGCCTGGGCATGCCTCCCTGGAGCTAGTGAAGGGGTGTGTGGGGTGGGGGGTAAAGTGAAGAAAAGAAGTATTAAAGGAAAATCTAAATCACTCCCCTATTCATTCATACAACAAACACTTAATTGAACCTCTTTTCTGTGTCAAGCAATGTGTTGATCTGAGATAGAGAGAAACTTCCTCAAGGGGGAGTGGGGGAAAGGGGCTCACAGTCTAATGCAGAGATCAAGTAACCAGGTCTGGGTCCTGTTCTCAGTGCTATCCAAGTCTGATGGGAAGTGTGTTAGTTATCTACTGCTGTGTGACAAATCACCCCCAAATTTAGTAGCTTAAAACCGAATTTAAAGACTGAGTTTAAACAACAGACATTTATTATCTCATACACTTTCTGAGGGCCGGGGATCTAGAAATGGCTTGGCTTCTGGTTCTGGGTCTCTCATGAGGCTGCAATCAAGCCGTAGGGTGGAACCACAATCTCTGTAGATGGGTCTGCTTCCAAGCTCACTCACTTGGCTGGCGGCAGGAGGATTCCGGTTCTTACCACATAGGCTTCTCCATAGGACTTCCCATGGTGTGACTTCCCCTAGAGCACTGTCACAGAGAGAAAGCATAAGCAAGCGAGAGTGCTCAAGACAGAAGCTTCAGTCTTTCATAACCTGATCTTGGAAGTGACATTCCATCACTTCTGCCATAGGCTATCAGTCCCACAGACCAACCCTGGGACAATGTGATACTCAACGGTGTTAATACCAGGAGGCAAAGATCACCACGGACCAGTTTAGGGGCTAGATACTATGAAGAGGCAGAGCTACCAGCCACGGTTCAGATTCTCAAGGCTAAATCATATGGGTTTCCTAAGAAAGAACCAGATAGAGGGCTCTGGGAGCCCAGAGGAAGCTGGAATTTTGATTCACCCAGGGGATGGCAGAGGCAGGAATGTAGATTAAATCAGGGAGGAGGTGGCATTTGGCTTGGGTCTATGTGAACATCAGGGAGCTACTGGGATATCTGGGAAGAGAACTTATGGGCATTACTCCCGGCTCCTGTGAGCTCACAATGGCTCCCTAGGAGTTATTTTATACACTGCAGAGAACCTGTGGAGGTGGGGGAGGGGCCTTTTCTTGGTTGACCCACCAGGAAGTTTTCCCCCATTTTCTTCCCTTCCTCCCTCATTCCCACCCTTCTACCATCCCACCATCTTTCCCTTCATCTTCCCTTCCTTTCTCTCCCTTTCCTTCCTCCCCTTTCTGCTCCCCCCAACACACAGGTAAAGTCTCTGGCTGAATCCATCGACGAGGCCCTGAATTGCCACCCATCGGGGCCCATGTCCGAGGAGCCAGGGTCAGCCCAACTGGAGAAGCGAGAGTCAAAGGAACAACAAGAGGACAGCTCAGCCACATCCTTCAGTGATCTTCCCCTCTACTTGGATGACCCAGTTCCCCCACCATCCCCTGAACGACTGCCCAGTACAGAGCCCCCACCCCAGGGCCGGTCCGAGTTCTGGGCACCAGCCCCTCTCCCACCAGTTCCTCCACCAGTGCCACCAGGGACCCGGGAAGATGGTAGCCGGGAGGAAGGCACTCGAAGAGGGCCTGGGTGCTTGGAGTGTCGAGACTTCCGGCTGCGAGCTGCCCACCTTCCCCTGCTTACCATTGAGCCTCCTAGTGACAGCTCCGTGGACCTGAGCGACCGCTCAGATCGCGGCTCTGTCCACCGCCAGCTGGTGTATGAGGCTGATGGTTGTAGCCCCCATGGGACCCTGAAGCACAAGGGGCCACCAGGCAGGGCTCCGATCCCACACCGCCACTACCCAGCCCCAGAGGGCCCAGCCCCAGCCCCACCAGGGCCTCTGCCACCAGCCCCCAACAGTGGTACTGGGCCCAGTGGTGTGGCTGGGGGTCGGAGGTTGGGGAAGTGTGAGGCAGCAGGCGAGAACTCTGATGGTGGAGATAATGAGAGCCTTGAGAGCTCCAGCAATTCCAATGAGACCATCAACTGCAGCTCTGGCTCTTCTTCACGGGACAGCTTGAGGGAGCCTCCAGCCACTGGCCTGTGCAAGCAGACTTACCAGCGGGAGACGAGGCACAGCTGGGACTCGCCAGCCTTCAACAATGATGTGGTGCAGAGGCGCCATTACCGAATCGGCCTCAACCTCTTCAATAAGTACGTGCTCCCCATTCCTGCCCCCTTGCCCCTTCCTGCCCTTCTACCAGGTACTTTGACCCCTGGGGCCAAACTTTAAGCAGTGATCTGCTACTGCCATCCTCTTATTTTGTGGATGGGATTTCTCTGCAGCTATTTAGGGAAGTAGGTTGGCAACAGGATGGCAGAGTTGAAAGCTCCCCCAACACACCTATTAGAGGCACTTCTAGTCCGAATACTGCCTCTGGCTGGCTGTGTGATCTTGGATGAGATGCTTTCCTCTCTGGGCCCCAGTTTGCTGTCTGTAGGCTGGATTCTGAACCTGGGCCCCCCACTTCCTGTTTTTGGTGGGGAGCTGATGTAGTATGTAAAGAGCTCTGCTCTGAGGAACGGGAGACCTGGACTCCTAGCCTGACTTCCACAAGACTCACTGTGTAGCCCTGGGCAAGGTGGGTTTCTCCCTTGAGTGTCAGTGTTTCCATCTATCAACCAGCAGGGCGCGTATATTTGATGTGTCGCGGGCAGGGTCGAATGCCGGACTAGTCAGTGACCAGGACTGAGCTCTTTCTAGGTGGCTGGTCTTGTATCAGATGCTTAGGAATGGGGTGGGAGTATGACACGTGATTCGAAAATAGTTAGAAAAGTAAATGCCTTGCATCCATAGCCTCTTAGATACTGCCACCTATATTTAGTTCTCAGAAAAACTCAGCAAGGTGGGTAGTTGTGTCCTATTTTATAGAGAAGGAACTGAGGCTTGGAGAAGTAAAGGGAATTGTCCCATGTCACGCATGGTAAGTGATGGGTCTGAGACTCCTGTTGCACTAAAGTTTCTTCCAAATTCTAGTCTCATGGGGTCCTAAGGCTCTGGGCTTCTGATAGGGGTAACTCAGACCCAGATACGGCCTAGTGGAAGGTGGGTGGCACCTCGTCTATGAAAACACTCAGAAGCTGGGTGATACCTGTTTGGGTAGGTGGGAGATGTGGGTGTGATATGGGATAAGGAGCAAAGTAACCTCTTCACCTCTTTCCTACTTGGAGGGTCTGGGACTCGGAGAGAAGGGCTTAGCCTAGAGCTCAGGCTCTCTCCCAGGATTCCTCAGTGCCCGCTGGGAATATCAAAGCTCCTGGCATAGAGCAGGCTCTCACTAGATCTTAATTTCTTTCAGTTATAGAGTGGTTCCAGTGAAGGAGGAAGTTGTGTTGAGGATACCTTGAAATTTTGAAGCTCTGTGACATGGCAAAGTGCCTTTCTCTCCTTGGGCCTCAGTTTTCTTACCTGTACCACGAAGGGATTGAACCAAATTATATATTTGATTTCTTTGGTTCTCTGAGGCCATGGTTGAGCACAAAATTAGTTCAAGAAATGGGACAGAGGGCAGAGTTCCAGGAGGACAGTCATCTCATCCACCTCCTCTTTTTCTGCAGGAAGCCAGAGAAGGGTATCCAGTATCTGATTGAGCGGGGCTTCCTGTCAGACACACCGGTGGGAGTGGCTCACTTCATCCTGGAACGGAAAGGCCTGAGCCGGCAAATGATAGGGGAATTCCTAGGGAACCGGCAGAAGCAGTTCAACAGAGATGTGTTGGAGTGAGGACCCCAGGATGGGGCAGGCTGGGCCAGGGATTCCTGGAAAAGGAGGGCAAACGGGAGGAGTGGGGAAGCCTATCCCTTCTGCTCAGATAAACTTGTAAGACAGAGTAAATAACCCTTTAGCTCCCATACCCTTCTGCCCCAAAGAGGTCTGACTTCTCTTAGCCCTGTTTCTAAAGTCTTCTGGGTGGCACCAGGCAAGGCATGCTTAGCCTATGGCCTGCTTTGGGCCTCACTTTTCTCATCTCTGAAATGAGCAGGTAGATGGAAAAGGCTCTTAGTAATCATGTGTCTGACCTTGATTTTCTGGGATGGATTCAATTTCAGATGTTCCATCCTCACATATACTTACTTGGACCATGGGTCCAGATTTTGTGGAAGTCTATCAGTGGGGGTATTTGTCCATTTGAGCAGGTCAGGGTGGGTCAGAAGTTTTCTGTAGAGGAATTGAGAATGTCACTCCCCCTTTTTTGCCGCTCAGCTGTGTGGTAGATGAGATGGACTTCTCCTCCATGGATTTGGATGATGCACTCCGGAAGTTCCAGTCCCATATCCGGGTTCAGGGTGAGGCACAGAAAGTGGAGCGACTCATCGAAGCCTTCAGGTGTGCCTACTTCCCACTACTGAAGCTGTCCTTCCCTATGTTGGGGGCGGGGGCAGCATGTGTCTGCAGATCACCTCTCTGAGCCTCAGACTTTCCTCATCAGAAAATAGCAATTGTAAATCTTAGCTTGCAGGGCAGTTAAGTTGTGAAGATCACAGGTAATGTGATAAAGTGTCTAGCTCAGCACATAGGTCATGGGCCTCCAATAAGTGATGACAACATCAGCAGCAATAGCTAATATTTGTTGAGCACTTACCAGGTATCAGGTGCTGAGCTGGGCACTTTATGTGATCATTTCGCCAAGTACTCACAGCAACCCTATGAGGGAGGCGCTGCTATTATTATTCCCGTTTTGTAGATGAGAAATCAGAAATTTGGAGAGGTTAAGTAACTTTCCCAGAGCCATACAGTGAGTAAGCAGTAGAACCAGGATTTGAACTCAAGTGTGTCTGACTCCATGACTCGTGCCCTTAATTCTTATCTTCTGCTATGGATGCTGTGGGGATCAGGCAGACCTGGGTATAAATTCTGGCCCCACCACTTTGGGGGTATTTAGAGGAGGAACAGAAAAGTTGCTGAGAACTTTTTCCCATAATGGGAGAAGAAGTTGCTCTGCAGTCAGAAAGATCTAGATTTTCATCCTGGCTTCCCCATTTACCAGCTCTATTATCTTGAGCAAGTTACCTTGCCACTTGGTGTCCCAGTCACTTCATCTGTAAAATGGGGCTGCTAATAGCTACCTTGAAGGAATGTGATAGGATTACATGAGACAATATACATAAATCCCCCAGCAGAGCTCAGTAAAAGGTAGTGATTGTGATTTTTACATGCTAGTCTTAGAGAAACCGAAGGAAGATGACAGACCCAAAGGGCTTGGGAGTACTTCTCAAAGGAAAGGGTTGGTGGTGCCAGACTGGGAGGTTGGTGGGCAGGTGGAGATTGCTGGTGTGTGACCCTGGCCCTGACGCCTCCTGCCCTGCAGCCAGCGGTACTGTGTGTGTAACCCAGCCCTCGTGCGCCAGTTCCGGAACCCAGACACCATCTTCATCCTTGCTTTTGCCATCATCCTCCTCAATACTGACATGTACAGTCCCAGCGTCAAGGCTGAACGCAAGATGAAACTAGATGACTTCATCAAGAACCTGAGAGGTGACCCCAGACCTCCCTATCAGCTTTTTCTGTCCTTCACCTGGGAAGGGAAAGTGGGCAGGGTAAGGGCGGGCTGGGGAAGGACGAGGAGATCACCTCTGCTCCCTGGAAATTAACCTGTGATGCTCTCACTTTCTGCCAAGGCTGGATGTTCCCAGGGCACTCACTTATTAATTCACTCAGTTGTTTGTCCATCTACTTGCTCCTGCACTGAATATTGACTGAGCAGGTCATGAACAAGAGAGATAAAAGCCCTGACTCTTACAGAATTTACACTATTTCACACATTCACACGTCCGTTCACTCGTTCACTCCCTCCTTTTCTCTCTTCTTTATTCATGCCGTAAAAACTTAATTATTTTAGTACCGTTTTCTCTCTTTATGCATTCATTTTTTTTTGCTCATTTTTTCATTCATTTTTTTCAACACCCAGCCAGCCGGTCAATACTAACTGAGTGTCCTTAGAGCCCTATGATGGGCTCTAAGGACAGTGGAGAGGCACTTGCCATAGTCCCTGTACCAAGAGAGCTAGCGCCCTCATTGTGGGAGAGACTGACTTATAGTACCAGAGACCCAACGCAAGACAGAAAGCAAACCATGAGGTCAGACCATGATGTCAGGCAGGCCAAAAGTGCAGTCAGAGTTCAGAGGAGGGAGAGCCCACCCCAACACGATTCTTGGAGGAAGCAGTATTTTCATTTTAAGGTGGGCCTTGAAGGCACAGATAACGTAGCAGAATGGTGATAGAGGAGGGTTTACCTAGCAGTAAGAATAACAAAGGCACAGAAGTAGGAAAATGTACAGTTGTCTGGAGAACAATCAAGATGGCTTAGACGATTCGGTTGGGAAGGTCAGTTGGAAACAATACATGAGGGCCCTGAATGCCAGATTAAAGGTGTCACCTCGACCTTTCTTCTTGGTTTATTTTATTGATGTCAGGCCATACCTCTCACCAAAGAGCAGCCTGCTGAAAATGGCACAGATGTTGGGATTATTGAAACAGAAATGAAAGAGGGAAATAGAATTGTGGAAAAACAAACAGACAAGGCAAATTTGCTGACCAGCAGGGTTTGCACAGTTGATGTGCTTAAACTCTCTGGCAGCCGAGGTCAAAAGGCAATGAGATGAAGGATGTTCTTTTAGCACCTGTCCAAGGAGGAGGTGCAGTATTTCAAAAGAGGAAAACATTTTCTCTAGCAGAAGGTTTACAGACAAGAGTGAGTGGGCTTCACTTAGCAGACAATCAGGAGTAGAGAAGGATGGTAGACAGGAGGAAGGAGTTAGGCAGATCAGAGGCCATCTGGAACTGTCTCCCAGAATCCTGCCATTAGTCATTCATTCGTTCATTTATTCCATTCATTCCCTTTCTCTCCTCTCTTCTCTCTCCTCTTCCTCTCCCTCTTCCCCTCTCTCTCCCTCCCTCCCTCTCTCTTCCTCTCTGTATGTATGTATACGTGCGTGTATATATATATAGATACTTTCCCCCCTCCAATTATCAAACAAATGAAATGAATAACTGCTCATTCCAGAACTTTGGAGAATATAGAAAATTAGAAAATAATCCAAAATTCTACTTCATAGAGGCCACCATGGTTGATATTTTAGTGTATTTTAGTCTTTTTTCCTATGTTCATGTAACTTTTTATAAAATAAACACCATACATGCAATTTATTATTCCACTCTTTTCACTTAACTTGCGACAGGAATTTTCTCATGCTCTTTGTAAATGTCAGGTTTTTAATAGCTGTAAATTATTTTATTACACATACTCACCTTAACTGTTCTTCTGTTGTTAGAACTTAAGTTGTTTCAAAAATTTCCCCTAAGTAGCACTTGTACATATGTCTTTGCCCATATTTCTGAGTAATTCCTTAGGGTAGATTCCTAGAAGAGGAATCACTGAATATTTAGGCTCTTTTCAAATTACCTTCCGAAATAGTTGTTAATACACATGCCTGCTTCCCTGCACTCTTACTAACACCAGATATTATCATCTAACTATTTTTGCTAGTAAGAAAGGCAAACAAAAGTATCTCATTGTTTTAATCACAGTGTGCTCTGAGTTATTTAGACAAAATCTCCATGCTGGGGAGGAAAGCAACTGGCTCTCTGATTGAAGGGCACCTGTCCTTGCCCGATCGTGACCAAGGCTGCCCACTCCTTCTAGTCCTGGCCATTGTTATGGCCCATGCCTGGGTATGGGGTATTGTAGAGAACCCTTGCCACCCACTCTCCACATTTATGGGATATATCCCTTTGTTACTCCCCACTCCCATACTCAGGGGTGGACAATGGTGAAGACATCCCTCGAGATCTCCTGGTGGGCATCTACCAGCGTATCCAGGGGCGTGAACTGCGGACCAATGATGACCATGTGTCCCAGGTGCAGGCTGTGGAGCGCATGATTGTGGGCAAGAAGCCGGTAAGTGACTTGGGAGGCTTCAGATTGGATGGGGTTTGGCTCTCGCTCTGCCTCTGCCACCAAGTAGTAAGTCAGTGCCTCTCTCTGAGCTCCAGGGCCCCCTCACTTGCCAAATGGAGTGGGTGATAATGCATTCTTCAAGGGGTTATTGTGTAGGCTGAGTGAGATGCTCTATGGGAAGACATCTAGCACACTTCAAGGCACACAGTAGGTGCTATATAAATATTAGCATCTTTCCCACCTCTGATTTTGCCTGTCCATGCAAGCAAGGAGCCAGGCTACTAGTTAGTTATCAAACCAAAGTCAAGAACACACTCTAGTCTTCTTGTCAATAAACATTGACAGATGCTTTTCCACTGAGCCCAGAATTTCACTGGGCACCAGGGATGCAGATACGAATCAGACATAGTCTCTGCCCTTAGGGGCACTCACAGACCAGGGGAGTGTCAGACAAAGACACCATAATTCTGCCTTACAGATAGTTTAATGGAGCACAAAGGCGGGAGAGGTCATTTATACCCAAAGAGATTAGAAACAGCTTCTTAGAAGAGATAACACTGGAACTGGGGTTCAGAGGAAGGGTGGACTATGGCCATATGAAGCTGGGCAAGAAAGGCATTCCAGACAGAGAGCTCCTGGGAGAAAGGCAAGGCAGCAGAAAAGCCCAAGCCTTAGTTTCTTAGGCTCCTTGTGTCTGAGTGACAGTGACATATATCAGAGATAAATGTCCTCTTTCAGTTGATGTTAAGGTGTCTGAAGCTGCCATGCTGGCCTTCCTGACACCTATTTCTTCATGCCTATCTAGGTCCTGTCTCTTCCTCATCGTCGACTGGTTTGCTGCTGCCAGCTCTATGAGGTGCCAGATCCAAACCGCCCCCAGAGGCTAGGGTTGCATCAGCGTGAGGTCTTCCTCTTCAATGACCTCCTTGTGGTACGTGCATTGTAGGGGAGGAGATGGAGGGGAGGTAGTAAGCTGGGCCTCTGGGTCTGGTGTGAACCATTGTAAACATGGGTGGTGGAGGCATGGTAAGTGAGGTGCTCTGCCATGTGATCTGTGCAGTCTTATACAAGGCATAGGCCACCCTTGCCACTCGTTTACCTCCTGGATCCATTTGGAGGTAGTGACAGCCACACCACACAGAGGTAGAAAATGTGAGGACCAGAGAAGATGATAGACTTACAACCTGGGAAGTGGTAGGAAATGTCCCTGTCTACCTCAATAGCCCAGAGGGTTGGGTGGACTGAGGTGAACCTGTGACCCCGGAGTCAGTCTGAAACCTTTGGGTGGTCAGCAGGCTTGAAGTGATTCTTAAAACCGAGCTCATCACCAGTGTGCCCATGAGTCCTTCAGAGCTGGAACTCTTATGACTCTGCAGGGAGGAAGGAAATTTCAGGGTCTCCTGTTCAACCTCTTATACAGGGTAAGAACCAGCTTGGCCCCCTGCCTGCATGATTGCGAGGACAGAAGGCTGCTTTCCTCCAAGGCAGCCAGTTTTCCTGTCAGAGGGCTCTGACTGCTAGAATCTGTATCTCCATGGTTTTCCTCCAATGATTGTCACTCAACCCTTGGGATCACAGAGAACAAGTTTTTTCCCTCTGCTCAGGAATTTGAGGACGGTGACTTGTACTCTCTTGATCTTCTCTCCTTTAGAGCAGAGTCTATCAACCTTGCCACTATTGACATTTGGGACCAGATAATTCTTTGTAGTGGAGACTATTCTGCACATTGTAGGATGTTTATGAGCACAGTCTGGTCTCTAGCACTCCCTCAACCAAAAACGTCTCCAGACATTGCTAAATATCCCCTGGGGGGCAAAGTCACTCCCAGTTGAGAATCGCTGCTTTAGATGAAGCCCCTCCAGTGCTCCCTCTGATCCTTAATTTCCTCCTCTGTGAAATAGGGCTACTCCCTATCTTATAGGGTTGTTCTAAAGTTGAAATAAGAGGTCAGATGTGGAATAGCCTATCCAAGAGGAATGTTTGGCTCACACAGGTGTTGAGTCAATGTTTCAATATCTGTCACCGACAGCTGTGTGTCCAGCCTCATGCTAGGCACTGAGTTCACAGAGATGACTGAGATTCAGTCCTTGTTCTTGGAGAGCTCACAGTCTGAAGGACAAAAAAATGTTTTGCTTAACTGCACTGTAACCATTCTGAAATTGAATAATTTGCTTTTAGATGCAAATTGCAGACTGCTCTACTTGCAGACTGTTTGAGGTGTTCACAACTTATGTGAGTTGAGTCCAGAGTGCCCAAGTACTTGATAAAGACCTTGGGTTGTTGAGAGGAAGACTTGTTAACTGTAACATTGGTTCAGCGGAGATTACCATTGTGTGCTGGGGCCTGCAGGGGTGGGCAAGATACATGAAAACCAGACTCCAGACCTCGATGCTCCTGGCCCAGCAAGGGGCAATCACACACTTGGAGAGCTGTCCTCAAGCCTGTTGGTGAAAGGCACTGAACCAGCACTCTGGTGTCAGGGTATCTGTGTGGGGTGTTAGAACATGCTTCCTGGAGGGAGCAGCATTCAGTTACTTCCTATGAAAATTGTAAACACCTGTTTGTGCATTGTCATTGCATCAGGAATTTGCATTTTTTCCTGTCTCTCCTGTTCTGCTCCTCAAACTTCAGTTCTTTCCAACTCGTGGGTACATGTGTTTGTGTGTACATGTCTGTTAGTGGCGGTGGGAGGGAGGGAGGTGACCAGAAATAGGTGTCATGTAGAAATTCCCCACCTCAAACCCAGTATCTTTTTCCCACCCTTGCTCAAGGTTACCAAAATTTTCCAGAAGAAGAAGATCTTGGTGACGTACAGCTTCCGTCAATCCTTTCCCCTCGTGGAAATGCACATGCAGCTCTTCCAGAATTCATGTGAGTCCCTTCTTGGATCCCATCATCCTGAGAGTCTGTGCCATGGCCCCATGCTCATCTTTCATCCATCCCAACCTCCAGTTTTTGGAGTTCTTTATAACTGGGCTGAGGTCTCCAACGCACCTACTTGGTCCTGGGTTATAGGGCAGGCTGGGTTGGAGTGTGACTGGGTCTGTTCCCTGGGGAGCTGATGGTCTTGCAGAGAACCACAGTGCATATGTTTTTGTGGGCTGAAGAGGTGGTGATCATGCTGTGCTTCCAAGGCCTGAGTCAGAGCTGGGTGGCCTTGTGGGCAGCAGAAGCCATGTGAGTAGAGGCAGAGTTGTGAAGGAAGGGGTTCTAGAGAACAGCCAGAGTTCAGTTTGCCCTTTCATCCCAGAGTAGAGGGAGTAACAGGGCCACGACTCCCGGGAGGCTATTCGGGGCTTTGGGGACGAAGGGGAGCCACTTAGGATTCTCAAGCAGAAAAGAGGCTCAGTCAGAGTTAGACATTAGAAAAATTATTTGGCATATGAGACACCTTGCTTCACTCCTGACAAAGGGGTCCTACCTACCCTTGCCCCACAGATTACCAGTTTGGGATCAAGTTGCTGTCTGCGGTACCTGGTGGGGAGCGAAAAGTCCTCATCATCTTCAACGCCCCCAGCCTCCAGGACCGGCTGCGCTTCACATCTGACCTGCGTGAGTCTATCGCTGAGGTGCAGGAGATGGAGAAATACCGCGTGGAGTGTGAGTAGCCCTGCCCTGTCTCCTTCTCCACCTCCTGATAAGGTGCCCTGCCAACACCAAGAATCCTGTCCTCTGAGAATCTCAGAGTCGAGGGTTAGCTTGTCCAACCTTCCTACCCCCATTTCAGGAACCCTTCAGCCTCTGCTTGAATACCTTCAGTGACAAAGGGCTCATTACTTCTCAACCTCTGATTATTATTCCAAGCCCTAATTATGAGCCAACTCTTCCTTCTAATGAAAGTCAGCAGGGAGAAGAATCAGGGTATTGGAGGTAGGACTCTAGTTTCAGATCCCAGGTATGCTACTTATTATATGGGTAAACTGGGGCAAGTTGCCTGACTCTCTGAGCCCCAATTTCTTCCTACATGAAATTGGGATAATGAAATCTCCTTTACAGAGTTGTGGAGATTCAATGAGATAAGGCCGACAAGGCACCCTCCATGCTAATAAGACACTAGTGTTGAACATCCTAGGTGTCCAGCAAATGTTATTCTCCTTCCCGGCCTCTCCTCTCCTCTCTCCACGTGCCAGTTCCTCAGCCGAGTCCGAGTGACCCATCCTCCTGGCCCCCAGGGGCCATACCAAGTCATTTTGATCGCATATAATGGAAAGTAGTGATCACATCTCATTCCTTCTAATGCTGTCCAAGTTTTTTCTTCTCCAGACTAAGCAGTCACAGTTAAGTAACATGTTATTAAGGAGAAAGAAGCAGGGAGGGTGGGAGGATGGGAAGGTGGGAGGGAGGGAGAGAGGGAGTGGGAGAGAAAGAGAGAGAGAGAGAACAGAGAGACAGAGACAGAGAGACAGAGACGGAGAGACAGAGGCAGTGGACATCTCCTCAGGGAAGCCTTCACAGTTCCAAGGTCTACTCTAATCAGCAAGGCAGGGTCCCACATTTCAGTTCACCAGATCCTTGAGACCCTGTGACATTTAGAGAGAGGGGTGAGCATACCAAGATGAGGGGAGTGTGATAGAAGTCTCCACGACCTCCACAGGGGGTGAGGTAGGATACAAGGAGGCCAAAGAGCACAGGCTCTGGACTGAGGTGGACCTGCTTCCAGAATGTCTGCTCCCCTGTTTCCAGCTGTATGACCCTGGGCATGCTTTATGACTTCTCAAATTCTCAGCTTCTTCCTCTGAAAAATATTGATGATAATACTTACCTCCAAGCTCTTATGAGGATTGAGAGAGATCAAGGATGCATAGCACCCATCATACTGCTGGCACATAATAGAAAACACGATTTCTGTCTGTTTCCGGCTCCTGTTTTTCCAAGAGCCCTCTGCTCTGGAGCAAGGTATCTGAGAACTAAGTGGACTCTGGAAGGATTGCCCTTTGCCATAGGCTAGAAGGGCCTTTGTATCTCTATTGTGAACCAGTTGCTGTGAAGCTCCATTTTGAAGGGCAAGGGGTGCTCTGGGAGACCAGATTGAGAGTGGGCAGGGGAGGATAGAAGCAAGAAGGGCAAGAGGAAGGAGAGAGGAGCAGGAGGAGCAAGCACCGAGAGGGAGGAAGAGAAGACCCAGCCAGAGGAGAAGGTGCAAGATGGGGGCTGGGCACTGCAAAAGGCTGAGGAGATGTAGCTGACGGTTAGGGGTACATACTGGCAGTCCACAGGGTAAAGCGGGGGCCCTGGGGACAGAGTAGGCAAGAAGGGAGAAGGCCCGTGGAGGGCTGGGATCAGTCAGATGTCCTCTCACTGACCTTCCTGACCTTCGCTCCCTGTCTCCCCCACTGCCACCCAGCGGAGCTGGAAAAGCAGAAAGGTATGATGCGGCCTAACACCTCACAGACGGGAGGAGCCAAGGACTCAGTGAATGGCACATTGGCCCGCAGCAGCCTGGAGGACACATATGGGGCAGGTGATGGGCTCAAACGGGGCGCACTCAGCAGTTCCCTGCGAGACCTCTCCGATGCAGGCAAGTCTTCTGGGCCCCTGCCCTGGCTGGGGAGACGTGGGACCCAGTGTCCTCTTAGCCTCCTTTTACTGACCGCCAGCCTTCCCTGCACCCAGCACACACGCATGCCCCCAGCCTTCATCCAGAGCCCTGGGCACTGTGCTGCAGGGGGCCTGGGAGCCAGGTCAGGACAGATGGAGCCCAGAGTTTGGGCCAGGGAGTGTGAAGTGGGGCCATAGTCTTAGCCCCTCTCTGCTGCTCCACCTCTCCTCCTCTCTTTCCTCTTCTATTTCTCCGGCACCACCTCTCCTCCTCCTCCATTTCTTCCTCCTTTTGCTCCTCCTTCTCCACCTCTCCTCCTCCCCACCACCCCCTCTTCAATGGGGGAAAGGGAATAGGGGTGTCTGTCCCCGGGAGGGGCCCAGGCTTGGTGCCCAGCTCTGGAGCCCAGCAGGGTGAGGAGGGGGGGTTGCCGCTCTGACGCTGGGCTCCTTGCTTGTGGGTGCAGGGAAGCGGGGGCGGCGTAACAGCGTGGGATCGCTGGACAGCACCATCGAAGTAAGTGCCAGCTCCTGCTCCACTCGTCCTCTGCATGAGCCCTGCCCCAGTGCCATGGACCCTGGAGGAGGAGGGGACCTGTTGCTTCCTCCGCCTTCCCTGCTGGGAACCCTGCGGCTGCCTCTCCCAGCCAACCACTTTCTCCATCTGTCCTCAACTCTGTCTGTCCTCACTCTGCCTGTCTCTAAGTCTGTCTGTTTCCCACTCTCCCAAGCCCCCTCTCAACCCCTGGGCTGATTCTGAGCAGTGAGGCCCTTGGAGTTGGGACGTGAGGAGCTCTTACCTCTAAGTCCTGCTCTTGGAGCCTGAGCGAGTCACTCTGTCTCTCTGGGCCTAACATTCTCTCTGCCTGCAAATTGGGGATGAGGAGGAGGGACTGCTAATTCTTCCTCTCCCAGCTGAGGCTCAGATGAGATAGTGGATGTGACAGCAGAGCTCTGCAAGCTGGGGAGCTTCATGTACAAGTACAGGACTGTTACTCGGTTTTCATGATGCCGTGGGGTTCCTGTCTCCCCAGCTCCAGCCCTCAGGGCCCAGGGGGAGTTTAGGGTTGGGGATTTAGGACATCTAGATGCGCCTGACTCGCCCCCACCCTTTCAGGGGTCCGTTATTAGCAGTCCACGCCCTCACCAGAGGATGCCACCTCCGCCCCCACCCCCGCCGCCAGAGGAGTACAAGAGCCAGAGGCCCATCTCCAACTCCTCGTCCTTCCTGGGCTCCCTGTTTGGAAGCAAGCGGGGCAAGGGGCCCTTCCAGATGCCACCACCACCAACAGGCCAGGCCTCTGCCTCCTCTTCATCTGCTTCTTCCTCCCACCACCACCACCACCACCACCACCATGGTCACAGCCACGGTGGCCTGGGGGTGCTGCCCGATGGGCAGTCCAAGCTCCAGGCCCTGCATGCCCAGTATTGCCAAGGACCAGGCCCTGCCCCGCCGCCCTACCTCCCACCCCAGCAACCCCCTCTTCCCCCACCTCCTCAGCAGCCCCCACCCCTGCCCCAGCTAGGATCCATTCCACCACCTCCCGCCTCAGCCCCACCTGTGGGGCCACATCGCCACTTCCACGCCCATGGCCCAGTCCCAGGCCCCCAGCACTATACCTTGGGTCGACCAGGCAGGGCTCCCAGACGGGGCACTGGAGGACACCCTCAGTTTGCTCCACACGGCCGCCACCCCCTGCACCAGCCCACGTCCCCACTGCCCCTGTACAGTCCTGCTCCCCAGCACCCTCCAGCCCATAAACAAGGCCCCAAGCACTTCATCTTCAGCCACCATCCACAGATGATGCCAGCAGCAGGGTCCTCTGGGGGCCCCGGATCCCGGCCACCAGGGGGCTCCTACTCCCACCCCCACCACCCTCAGTCACCATTGTCACCGCACTCACCCATTCCACCCCACCCCTCCTACCCACCCCTGCCCCCACCCTCACCCCACACCCCGCACTCACCCCTGCCACCCACCTCCCCCCATGGCCCACTGCACGCCTCTGGGCCCCCCGGCACGGCCAACCCACCCACTGCAAACCCAAAAGCCAAGCCAAGCCGGATCAGCACCGTGGTCTGATGAATGGAGAGAGTGAGCTGGGGCCCAGGGAGGTCTGGGGAATCCATAGGAGTGGAGCCTTGCATCCTCTCTGCTTCCTCAGTTTTTCCAAAATATATATACACATAGAAATGTCCTCCTCCCCACTTCCTCCTTGCCTTGGGACTCCTCCTCTGACCCCCAGCAGTTGCCACGGGGTTTCCTTCCAGATTCGAGGATCCTTGCCACCTGGACACAGGGCTCTCTAGCTCTGGGGAATGGTGATTGGAGATCCCCGCCCTCTTTCTCTTCTCTTTATCCTCCCTCCTTTTCCCCCCTGGAGGTCTAGCTGGGTGGCCTCAGACCTCTGGGCCAGTGGGAGCTCCCTGTCGGCTCTGGCTGGTAGGGAAGGGCAGGTGTCAGGATGGGTGAGGGTGAAGGCTTCCCCAGGGCACCTCTGGCCTCATGGGGCCAGGAGGAAGCTCCACAGAGTTGTGGCCAAACCTCGGCTGGCTTGGCCCTCTCTCTGACCTCAGGGCCTGGCCACACACTTCCATGTGTCTCTCCATCTGCCAGAGGACATGAACTGTCAGTACACTTGGTTGGTAGGCCCCCACTTATGCTGGCCCCCAGATGGGGCAGTGCTTCCCCTCCAGAGCCAGTCTATGCCCCAGCCCAGACCTCTTCAGCTTCAGGCCCTTGCCTCTCCTTGCAACGCCCTTATCCTGATTAAAGTCCAGATGGGTTTGAGGTGGGGGCGGGGGGCTCAGGTCTGGGATGAGAAGGGCACTGCCCTCCCTCACCCATATTGCATGCCCCCCATTCCCTTACACCTACTCCACCTACAACTGAAGACAATGCACTTTACAGATATCACCCACACACCTCGCTGGGGCAGGGCACCCAGCATTAGTCCTGAACAGAGAGGCTCCCAGAAGGCCACCATTAGCCCAACATGTCCTTCCTGAGTCAGAGATTGAAGCTATCAGAGCAGAGGCTGGGAGCCAGGATGCCTGAGTCCTCCTGTCCATCAAAATCTCCACTGTCTCTCCAGCCCCCTTTACAGCCCTGTTTATTTATTATAAATATATTTTTTACAAGCCCCAGCTCCTCTCGCCCCACATATCCAACTCTTTTCTCAGCTCCCACCTTCTTCTCCCCTCTCCACTATGGGCTACAGTACAGACAGACAGACTCTGGCTGTATGAAGGGTCAGGGACCGTGGGGCCTGGGAGTGGGGGAGGGCGGCAGCGGGAGGGGATATATGGAGAAGAGCTGGGGTTCAGGCATTGTCTTTTTTCCTCCTTGTATATAAGAATGTATATTTGATGCCTCATAAAAGACCTTGTGCTCACCTCCTGCCTCTGCCTCCTCCTTATGCCCCCTCCCCCACAGTGGAGACTTTTGAGAGAGAGGCCTTAGCCCTGGGAGGTGAGACACTAATGGGAGAAGCTGCAGCAACTGGGTGGGTGAGATGCTTCTGTTGGGTGGGAGGTGGAGATGAGGAAGGTATTCCTATCTCATTTTATTAACAGTCCAAGTGACAGAGTAGTCAGGCTCTGGTCTGTGGATTTGATCCAGTTCAAATCCTGGGGGTTTTCCTTGCTAGGCCTGTACACTTGGGAGACACTCTCTCTGAGTCTCAGTTTCCTCAGTTTGAAACTTGGGGTGACACATGGAAGTAACAAATGTCAAACAGCCAGCATGGAATAGGTGCTCAGCCAGTTAGTTTCCTTCTATTCTGTTCATTAGTCGGATACTTCCTTCTACTCTCACGATGCCTATTCTCACCCTTCCTGTGACTGGCCTGGCTTTGGCCTGGAGGCCTCTCCCCTCCCCATGGTTGGCCACATTTCTGTCCTTGAGGGGAGTGGTTACCTGGGCCAGGAAGCCAGGGGCTAGATACATTATAAGAGCTCTGTATATATACTTAGGATGTTAGATAACAAATAGCTGGACTCCCTTTAGTTTACCGAGGAAGAGATAGGCCGAGAGAAGGAAAGGATCTTTCCCAAGGCCACACAGCAATTCAGGATGGGGGTTCCTGACTTCTAGGCCAGGCCCCTTTCCAGTACCCCAAACTGCCTTTCCGTGAAACTCCAGCACTGTTGATTATGTCCTGGATCTTGTTAGAGCCATGGAGGAACGGGACAGAGCAATGGCTCTTGTTTAGGGTCATCAGGGTCCCCAGAAGCAGCAGTCAGTAAATATTTTTGGTGCTGCCTTAGAGTCTGAAATGGCTTCTAAGAGGGCATGATTTGGATGGCCCCACTCTTTAGCATCTTAGACCAATGCCTTTGTTTTCTTCCTTATATGTACATTTAAGCAAAAGCAGCAGTCGGAGTCATCTAAGCATTTGATGCCTCCTCAAGGACCAGAACTAGGGGTTTGAAGAGCTTAGACTTAGAGGGTCAGGAATCAAGTCCAGTCAGCATTTTTTTTTGTTTGTTTCTTTCCTGGTGGACCAAGCTGTACTGCCTTTGGTCACTCCCCCTTCTCCCACCTTCAGCTTGATACTGGTTTTGTCTTCCCAAAGCTCAGTTTTAGCACTTAAGTCCTAGCTCAGTCACAGACTTGACTGTGTTGCCTTTGGCAGGTTACCTAGCCCCTAAGAGCTTAGTCTTTTCCTCTGTAAAATAGGGATAATAATCTTGCAGGGAAATTGTTAATAGATGCATGTGAAATGTCTACCTTCTACCAGACACACAGTGAGCTGTTTTCAACCACCTACAGAAACAAGTGCAAACTCCTTGTCTTGACATTAGATGTTTTATATACCATGTGGCCCCAGCTGATCTCTGTAGTCTTAACTCATTCTTTGCCCACACTTTGGTCATCCACTCACTGTTCCCTGAAAAGGCTTATGTGTAATTTCCAAACTCAGTACAGTTGACCCTTGAACAACATGGGTTTAAACTGCACAGGCCCCTTTATATGCAGATATCCACATTGTTTCAAGCATCAACTGTATTTTAACTGTGCCTTCCCCTCTGCCAGACGTGCTGTTCCCCAACATCCCTGGTGAAGATTTTCTCACTTTTGTGAGATGGGGTTAAAAGACTCATCCCTCATAGAATGTGCCCTCATGTCATTTTCTACCTTCCCCACCAGGCTATACATAGCTCAAGAGCGACACTGGTTTGAATCATCTCTGTCCAGAGCATTGCCCAGCACAGTGCTTGGTACAGCACAGATGACACTGAAATTTGGCTGATTTGAATGAATAGTTCTTTCTAAGCTAAATCTTAGAGTAAGTTATCTTTGGTTGATTTATTGATTGATGCACCTGTATACCAAGCGTATGGGCCCCTCTGGGACCTTCTCATGCTTCCCTTAGCTCTTTCCAGTGTTCTCCTACTCTCTCTTCATCATTACAGTCCCAGCACTGGGCTGTCCCTGCCCCACCTTCCCCCTCTCACCAACCAGACTGTAGAGGGGTAGTTTAGCTCCTCACCTCTCCATTTTTTTGAGGACCTGAAAATAAGAAGCCCATTGGCTGTTTTCATGTCAAAGGTTCTACTGCCAGTCTCTTTAGGGATGAGGATGGGGAGGGGCAACACACAACAAAGGACAAAGGTCCTGGAATCTCACAAAATTCTTATCTTTGTCCTAGACCAGTGCTGTCCAATAGGTCTTTCTGTGATGGTGGAAATGTCCTGTAACTATGCTGTCAAATACGGCAACCCCTATCCACATGTGGCTACTCGAAATGTGGCTAGTGATACTGAGGAACCGAATTTTTACATTTAAATGTAAATAGCCACATGTGGTAGTGGCTAACATATTGGGTAGTGCAGGACAAGACCTTCAGTAATGGACAACCTGGTGGGAATATGTCAATACAATATAATCAATACAGGCCTGGGAGAAAACACACAGCATGCATGAGAGCACAAAGAAGGAGAAAACCCAGCTTGGAGTGGGATGGGGTGGGTGGGTCAGGGAAGGGTTTCTGGAACTTCCCCTTTCACTGAGTCTTGAAAGGTGAGTGGGAATTAGCCTGGTAAAGAAAGACATTTATCAGAGGGAGCAGCATATGAAAAGGCGTGAGGTGTGCAAGTCTGCAATGTGTTTGTGGAATAATGAAAAAGGAACTGGAGAGGGCAGCCTGGGAGTGACGGCAAGGAGGTGGGCAGTCCATGTATCCTCATTCCTCTGTTGCCCTAGGTTTTCTCTCTAAGGCCTCAGTAGGAGCTAAAGTAAGATCAGGTGATACATTGGGCTATATAGTGTCTCCACTGTAAAGTTACTATTTTTCCCTTTGTAATTAATGAGTATCTTATGGAGAGACGCACTTGAAATAGTGTAAATATCCTGTTACTCCTCAAACTTCCACCCACCAGTTTTAGCATCACTGATAATTCTCCAGGTAGCAAAATGGTGATTTTCAAATGTCATCATTCTTTTGACATGAATTAGCTGACTTTCCAGTGTAAGGGAGAGCTTTTTCTTCTCACACATTTATTTGTTTATATCCTCATGGACTCATGGTTGTTTATTTTATTCAATGGGCTATAACACATTCATATCATTCTTTATTTTGACATTCCAAATGCTGCAGATTTGACCATCCAGAGGCCCTCTAAGCTGGCTCCTGTCTCCTTCTGGCAGGTCTCCATCTTTCTTTGAGCACTTCCTTGTTTTCTGGCATCACAAGATGCTCCAGGCGCATCTTGTACTTTCCTTGCTCTAGCCCTGGAATCAGCCATTTTTTCCAAGAAGCCCTGGTTCTTTTTGATTGAGAATGACACTTAGGAGCCAAGATTTAGGCACTAGGTGTTACAGCTGCTTTAAGAGTTTGCTTTTTTATTTGAAAAAATTTGAACATCTACTGATGATTTTCTAATTCATTTAATGAAGAGCTTTCCCTTTCCCTCATTTTATTTATTTATATCAGTGTGGAGTTATGGATTTTTATTTTATTCAATGAGTTATAATCCACTACTATCATAAATCATTTGGAATTATTATTTTGAATATATCTTTTTATCATTATATGTATTAAGCACATAATATATATCTACATTTCTCTCTATATACATATACATACATATATATACATATACATATAATCTCCATGAGTTCACACAGATACTTTGGTACCTTGAGGAGGCTCTTTTAATAATCCAGGCTAGAGATAGTAAATGGCTCCCACAGGGAGTAGAAGATTAGAAAATGACATGGGAGGAGGAAATGGATTCCAGGGCTCTTTAGGAGTCAGAACTCACTACTTATACCTACTTCAGAACTGGATGGGACCCTATTTTACAAATCAAAAAAGTGAGGCGCAAAGTCACACTTATCCAGTTCATACAGAAAACATGGATGGGGTGAGTGTGGTCAAGAGCCCAGCTGAGCCTTCCAATCACTGCTCTGCACCAGCTCCCAGTCCACAGTGAGCTCCCTGATGCTTCCCAATTCTTAACCCTGCAGTGCCCTGACTCAAGTTTGTCCTCAGCAAGATCCAAACTTGGAAAAGGAACTCGTTTCCTGAGCACTTTACTGTGTGTGTGTGTGTGTGTGGTGGTGGTGGTGGGGCACCATCTGAGACTTTTACAGGCAGAATTATATGGCAGTCAGACCTTAGGTTGAATTCTGGCTCTGCCACTTACTATCCATGTGACTTGGGTAAGTTTATACTTCTCAGAGCTTCAGTCTCCTCATCTGTAAAACACATATAACAATACCTATTTAATAGCACCTGGCCCTTGACGAATGGAAGTCATCATTATCTCTAATCTTCATAACTACCCTGTGAAGAAGGAATTATAGCAGCTCATTGGATAAATGAGAAAATCAAGGCTCAGGGAGATGAGGTACTTGGCAGATCTCAGTGGGTGAATGTCAGCTTCAAGGGACCACGTCTGTCTTGGTCACCATTACATTCCTAGGGCCCAGAAAAATACCTGGTACATAGTAGGAATTTAATAAATATTTCTGAATGAATGAATGGGATCTGACTGGCTTCAAAGACTCTGCAATTTCCATTTGCACTTCCAGGACCATTGGGGGATGTCTGGGTTAAGGACCTCAGAAAAGGCTATGGGAAGCCTAGGCTGAGCTGAGACCCTGTGTACAGTGGGCAAGTTTTTCAATGTTTCTGGAACATGTTTCCTCATCTACAGAATGAGTAAATTGACCTACACCTTTCCCAAAATCATTGCAAAGATTAAGGGAAATAATTGGTATGAAAGAGCTATGTGGACTGTTTAATGCTTACACATGTGAGAAGCTAGGGATTTTACTGTTATTAGCATCACCTTGCCTAGCTTTATTTCTCATTCGGACAGTTCAGTTGGGTCATTTACCTGTGTTTCTGGTAGAGAGGAGCCGAGGTTTCCCCTGACACCTAGAAAACTAGAAAGGAGATGTCACTTACTATTTGTATTACTTGAGACAAGTTTTTTTCACAAGCCAAGTATTGATAAAGATTCCAAACATTGAAGGTAACATAAGAATTCAGGTGATGAAAATATGAAATCACTAGGCACAAAGCCTGGTACAAAAGAGCTTCTTAATGACATCTGACATATTGGTTGCTGACTCTCAAGAATAAAAATAAGTTAACATATACTGAGGGTCTTCTGTGTGGCAGGTACTGTACAGCAGCCTTGCAAAGTAGGTATTATCATTCTTCATTTGTTTCAGAAGTTGGGACTTGCCCAAGGTCACATAATTAGAAAATGGAAGAGCTGGTAGGACTAGAAATCAGGCCTGTCTGAGCCCAGCGCGTGGGCATCCTACCAGTGTGCCCTGCTCCTGCCAGATAAGCTGTCCTTAGCTCAGTCCTGAAGCAGGCAGGATGATGTACCTAACTGTGATTAGGAACAATTAACTGAACAAAGGAATGACACTCTCTACCCCCTTCAAACAAATTTGAGCATATAGCAGATGTTTAATATACACAGACAATGCTTTCAAAGAGTGCATATTATTTACTAAGGCTACTCAAAAATATACTTTCCTTTTTCTACTGTTTACTCAACATTAATTTACTGCTTACCATGCCAAGTGTTAAGGATGTATAAGGCCACATGGTCCGTGCCTTAAGGAATTTAGTCTGATGGGGAAACACAAAATAAGCACTTAATCAGCATGTACACAAGTACTCTCATATGTGCACAGCAGGTGTTCAAACTGTATGCTATAGACCCACAACCACTGAATAATATAGATGATCCTCAAATGTATTAGATGCCTGATGTATGGGCAAAGTACTGGTTTGATAATCCAAGTAGTTGCGATAAACCTATTCGGAAACTGCTCAACAAACATGTACACAATAGGAGTAGCTGTACACATAGTAGGTACTCAAATGCACATGACAGGGCTATACACAATAAATACAATCTATATACACAGATATTTGATAAGTACACTGTAGACTCACAAATGGGCAAAGTCATACGATAGGCACTGATAGGTGATAAATACGCTGTTGCTAAAGATTCAATCGTTAAAATATATATTTAGGCTTATTTTGTAGGACTATGTGCCACAAATATGCACATAATAAAAGTGCATACAGAAAAGTTTAAAGTGTTCATTAAAATGCTGACTGGCAATGACTTTGGGGGTTAAGAATGAAAGCCCCATCTCTGAGAGGCCTCTACGTGTAACCTTGGAGAAAATAAATATTTTCTTCCTTCCCTGGGACCCAGGATTCTAAAAATTCATAATCTCCGTGGAGTGAGCAGCCTCCTGCCTTCCTTCTTTCAAAATCCCAGAAGTGTCAGAACCTAGAGCTGGGAGCTCCTTACGTCACCCCTAACCTGCCGGCTAGCAGAAGGGGCCGCTAGCTCTCAGGCACCAGAAGCCGCCTTTTGTCACCACACCGGAAAGAACCGGGAGGAGAGAATGTTGGGGCGGGGCTCCCGCCAGGGTTGAGGTCATCGGGTGCGGGGGTGGGGGGGCGGTGCCAGTTTCGTCCTACCGCCCACAGACGCCTGCTCGTCTTCCGGTCTGTCTCCAAAACGCGCATGCGCACCACTGGCCTTTAAACGTGCACCGCTGGTCCATCCGGAAAAAGGATCCGGCATTTTAATTACAGTTTTGCTCCTCCGCCACTGAGGCGGACTACTTGCTCTCAGTCTGGAGCTACTTTTGAGTTCCCGCTTCCAATTAGGGAACCCACGCCTGCCGATTCTGCTCTGTTCTCACGGGATGAAGGCTTCTTAGGGCTTGGCCTCACGCAAGATATATGAGGCTCGGAGGAACACTCCGCGGAAGGATCCGGTTTGTTGTGGTGAGGGGAGTGGGGGACGCTGACAAACCAAGATGGCGGCGGCAGCGATGAAGGCCGCGGCGGTTGGGAGGTAACTGTGGTGGCAAAGGCTGCAGGTGCTGGGGGGCAGCGTCAGAGTTCGAAAGGAACAGAGCAGGACGAAGAGGCGGTAGCGGCAGCGGCAGCCTGTGCCTCTGAGAGCGCGACAGCCATCACGCCCCCCTGGCCCTCGGCGGGCGGCGGTCGCCCCGCTTAGGGCCTAGTCGCCGAGCAGTGCCTCGGTTTCATACAGTGGCGTCCGCCATGAGTCCTTAAGGGCGGTCTGAGCCCTCCAGTCCTAGGGCCCACCATGGAGCCGGGGTCTGACGACTTTCTACCGCCGCCGGAATGCCCGGTGTTCGAACCTAGCTGGGCGGAGTTCCGAGACCCTCTTGGCTACATCGCGAAAATCAGGCCCATCGCCGAGAAGTCGGGCATTTGCAAGATCCGCCCACCCGCGGTAAGGCCCGGGGCCGGTGGTCGCCGGCGGCGAGGCCGGGGATTAGGAACTAGGGTAGCCGGCGGGGGAGTCTGGGGCGGAGGGCACCTCGAGATGTGGGGGAAATGGGGTGGCTGGGACCGTTGTGGCTGTGGCGCGGGGTCAGAGAAAGGGTGTTGGGCCAGGGGTCCTCGTGATGTGAGACCCCCAAGTGACCTGGGCTCAGAGATCCACCCCGACTTCCACCTCGCATTTCCGAATCACTCCTGGTAAGAGTCCAGACCTGGATACCTAGTGGGTCGGGGAGAGCTCACAGAGAGGCACCCGCACACTCTTAGTTACCCCGGACCATCCAGGTCAAGGCTGCTCTAAATAAGGCCATTCTCCCATCCGCTGTCATCACTTAAGTCAAACGGTGCCTTTTAGTGGAAAGATCACAGCCCTGAAAGTAGACAGACCTGAGTTTAAAAGGCCACTCTGCAGCTTCCCAGTTGTGTGACCTTGGACAAGTAGCATAATCTCTCCGTGCCTCTGAAATGGGTCCCAGGAATGTTTATTTCAAAAATTGGATTAGATTAGGTAGCGTCTATGTGTAGTAGGCACTAGATAAGTGGTAATTACAGTGACTGCGAAGGTGTTTGATGTGGTCATTGGTTTGCTTCTATGTGAATTGACTCATATTTACTCACACCCTGTCTGGCCAATCCATCTATGATAATATGCTGGCCTGGTAGATCACTCAGGAAATCAGTGTCACAGGGAATGCTCTATTTGGCTCCCTTGAGAGGGATTCAGGAAATTGTCCCCTTCTTTTCCTAGTCGAAGGCAGTATCTGGGTCTTTACTGCACATCACCCCTCCCAAGACTTGACTTCTGTGGAGAGGCTTAGACCAGTCACCTTGGTGAGGGGTATGAGTCCTTCTCAGAGGATTTTTACTCTGCCCTGTCCCAGGATGTAGCAGATCCAAGAAGATAGGGTATTCTTGAATTCCCAGAAACAGAAAGGAGCTATGGAAGTCTGCCTCCTTTGGAACACTTGATTCCCAGAGGTCAGTGACAAAGGGCATATCTTTGCTCCTAGGCCTGGCTTCAGGCCAGGAGAAGGCCCCCAAGGGCTAGGATAGGCTGGCATGGAGAAGAAATGATATGTGTATTCAGTCACCACTTGGGATTACAAGGGCAGGAATTGAGTTTGTCTGGAACAGGGTGTTTTTGAGTTGGTGTCTCTGGCTGAAACAGAATGGGAAACCTCACTGCCACCTGAGGAGGGCACCGCAGGCCTTCTTATTCAACTTGGTGCTTTCTGGTGCTCTGCCACAGATCTAGGCAGGTTTCAAATGGATCCTCTGGGAGGTGTTGGGTAAGCTAATTTCTTCCTTGTTGGAGCCTGGCCACAGATCTCTGAGGTATCCCTGTCCATGGTAAGGGAGTGGTAGTGGGTAATGAGAGGTCAGGAAGGCTAGCAGAAAGGAAGAGCTGGAGTCCTGGGCAGCCTCAAGGAGGCAGTATCTGACAAAGGAGGTAGTTGAGGCCTGAATTTCTGTTTTTCTATCTCGGGTTTATCTGGGCAGGCTGGCCTTGTACAGATGTTTTTACCTTTCCTTGGGGGACCAGGAAGGGGAAAAATGACATCTCCCTAATGTGTGTGACATGCAGGAGGCCGTCCTTTGTTATGCTTCTCTACCTCAACAGTGTGCTTCTCTTTAATCAGGAGACATGGCTGTCTGGTTTTGTTCTGTTTTTGTTTGTTTGTTTGTTCTTGTTTTTGTTTTTGTTTTTGTTTTTCCTTCCTCCTGTAGGGCTGCCCCTTGGCCGCCTTTAGGTAGCCAGGCCTTCTGGCTAGAATTCGAAGCACTCACCCAAGTCGTGCTTGGTTCCAGGGTGGGAACCTCTGTATGGGTGGGTGCTTGGAAATAGAGGTTTGCCTGAGGAAGGGCAATTTGGGTTCTGAATTGCTAGACAGGCGACTGCTATTCTTGGGGAAGGATGGGTGGGAGGAGAGTGTTGGTACCCTGGAGTAGACCCCAAGGGAGCTTGCAAGGACCTTGCTTCCTCCATCAGGTAGCCAACCTTTTTAGCACCATCCTGATAGTACTGATGTACTGAGTGTTCGGCATACAGTAATGTAGGACTTGAAGGCAGCATGAGGGAGCACACAGGTTCCAGGTAGAGCTGGGTAAGAAGGTTTGCTGCACCTTCCCCAGCTATCTGTTATACCCACAGCTCCTCCTGCTCTAGGATTCCGGTTCTGCCATTTCCTGTCAGGTTGCTTAATGTTGCAGTTGTTCTTATCTAGAACTTGATTCAGCAGGAAAGAGGGGTGCCTGGAATTTGGGATTTGAGAGCACCTTTCTACCTAGGTTACCTGCACTGAGGGGAATGCCCTACTAATAGGAGGCAAGAGGGCATGAGAAGCTTGTCTGGGCTTGAGCTATAACATTTTAGTCTTTCTTATTTTTTTGCCCCTGCTTCACCGAGCCCCAGGTGTTTGCTCTCTCTTTGGGGGGTGGGGGAAGTATGTGTGGTTGCAAGTTTGAGTTCTCTGGCCTTTTTCTAAAAATGTGCATGCAAATTTTAGGCCAACAGCTTTTTCTTTTCTTTTACTGTCTCCCCCCACCCCACCCCCCATGCATGTATGAACATTGATAGCCTGGTGTAGTGCAAAGAGCCTTGGACTGGCAGTCAGAAGACATGGGTTCTAATCTTGGCTCTACCACTAACAACATGCAGTTTTGGAGAAATCACATTTATTCTTTGGGCCTCACTTTCCCCATTTGTAAAATGAGGGCATTAGTCTAGGTTATTGTGGGTTCTTTTCACCACCCCAGCAGGAGTCAGGGCTCTGGGGAGGGGAGGACTGCATGAGAGGAGAGGTTTTGGGGAGGGGGCTCTCCATAGCCACCTTTTGGGCAGGACACAACAAAGTCCAACTTGGCAGGGCAGAGTCTTCCCTCAGACCTCCCTTTCTTTCCCACCATAGTTGAGCATCCCAGCACTTACACCCTTCCACTCCCACCAGCTGAGCTTCCTCCCCTCCCTCTTCCTCTGCCGGGCAGGTGTTTGAGAGAGGGCCCACAGGAGACTTATAGACTATGTTAATGATGCAGATTCTTCTTCCTATTCCTTGCTTTTTCCTGCATTGTCTATCTCTGGTCCTTTAAACTGAGATAATAGACATTAAAGGCCCAGATTTTTAAATCCTGCCAGAATCAGAGCTGAGCTACCCTACATGTGTATTGGGTGGTGGGATCATCTTTAGATGTCAAGTCTTAATGATGGCACCCTTTGAATAATATTTGCATTTGAAAACTAGTTCAGTTTTCCATATTGGTCTTATGAGCAAACCAAGGCAAACATTCATATTCTCACCTTACAGATGAGAAAACAGGTTCAGGAAAGTAAAATCCCATAGCTTGTAAGTAGTGGAGCTAGAATATGAACCCAGGTCTTCTGTGTGCTTTCGAGTACTTCCAGACTGTGTGTCCGACAGTACATGCCTAGGAGATGCAGGGTTAATGTGGGTGTAGGGAAAGTTTGGGGTCAGCTGTTTTGGGGCTCATCTCTCTATTTCCTGAAGTCCTAGCACTTTACCGTTGAGGGGTACTTGGGAGGAGTTTCCCAGGGCTTGTGCATGCGGCACTGGGTATGTACTTGAGGAGCTGCTAAGGCCCTGCTGTGAGTTCTGTGTGTGGTACAGTAGGTTGGATATTTGCCAGGTTGAAAGGTCTGGGGAGGCTAGAGGTTTGGGAAGGTGGGAATGGGGTGCTGAACTGCTTTTGGTGTTCTCTGGCCTTGCACTATGCTGGAATAACCCAACTCTCTTTCCCCTCTGTACTTCTCAGGACTGGCAGCCACCCTTTGCTGTAGAAGTGGACAACTTCAGATTTACTCCCCGAATCCAGAGGCTGAATGAACTAGAGGTGAGAAGATTAACAGCTGGCGGTGGGGTTGGGAGAATGGATACCTGAACTCTGACCCCTCTTCCCTCATACCTTCTTTGGCTAAGGTACACTACTGACTAGGCCTTTATTCTGCCTTCTGTGAAGTTGCATGGAGGAAGCTTTAGGGCTCTGAATATAACCAAGAGCGGGGGGCATTTAGCATTTCTGATGTGGTAGCCCAAAGGCTGGGGCTGTCTCTTTCCCACAAAGGTTTGCTACTTCTAAAGCTCCCCTGTCAACTAATCTACCCTGCCTGGCTCAATAAAAGAGAAGTGTAGGGCTGGCTTTGAGGCCCTTTCTTGCTTAGCCAGGTGAGTGTGGCCTCATTATCCAATTCATCCACAGCCCTGTGCTTCCTGCATTCTTTCCATGGTGTTTGGCGAGGTGGATGGGTGGGTCTATGTGGAGGCTGGAATTGTTACAGAGGGTCAGGCAGGTAGACTTTTCCTTCTCCCTTTTGTTCCGTACAGGAAGTCCAGGCCCTGTGCATAGGTAGGTGAGTTTTTTCCATTGAGGGCTTGAGAATGTCCAGGGGTAATGAGAATGGGTACCCTGAAGCCAGTTCCAGATAAGATCCTGGAATTCCCCGTGGAAGATATAGGTTAGAAGTATGCTACCATTCCTCTCCCTCATTATTATGTATCCACAAGCTTTACTAGATGTTCTGGGGGACAGGGGGAGTGTTGGGTGCAGCCAAGTACCCATGACCTAAAAAAGCTTATTTGTCTTCTAGACCAGCAGTCCCTGACCTTTTTGGCACCTGGGACTGGTGCTTCTATGAAATTCTAATGCCCGATGATATGAGATGGAGCTGAGGCTGTTACGCTAGCGCTGGGGAGTGGCTGCAAATATAGATGAAACTGCTCACTCACCCACCGCTCACCTCCTGCTATGAGGCCTGGTTCCTAACAGGCCATAAACTAGTATCGGTCTATGGCCGGGGGTTGGGTACACCTGTTCTAGACCACAGTGCCTCAACCTTGGCACTGTTGACATGTTGGCCCAGATAATTTTTTGTCATGAAGGGCTGTCCTGTGTATTGCAGGATGTTCATCAGCATCTCTGGCTTCTACCCAATTTAATGCCAGTAGTACCCTTTTGTAGTTAGGTAACCAAAAATATCTCTAGGCATTGATGCATGTTCCTTGGGGGACAAAATTGCCCCTCATTGAGAATCACGGTCCTAGAGTCAGTCTAGGTGCTGTTCAGATGAGAGCAAAATCATCTCCCGTAGGGGTACAAGATCCTAGAGAAATAGATCTGAACAGATCTTTTGGGGTACAGCTAAGGCAAGGTATTGCCTAGTATGGGACAGGTTTTCTAGAAAGATGTGCTGCCTATTGAGGGGGGAGCAGGGATGAGGCCAAGTTTGGAACACTAACTTGTTGAGATGGAGTAGAATTCCTGGCCCCGTAGGGGTTCTCATAGCCAAGGAGCCATAGGTTGTTTCTTTCTACAAATAGACCTTAGTTTTCTTCATCTATGAAATAGAAAGATCTGTACCCATTCCCCCTAATAGGATCAGAGCAAGGTAGTGAATGCTAGCGACTTATTTAGTTCTCCCTAGAATCAGGCTCTCTCACCAGGGCGGGGTGATTATAGACCTGGGGCCTTGTGGATCCCTTCTTGGGTCACTGAGATTTTAGGGAAGCATGATACATGCTTTATTCATAGGATCCTTGGCCTGCATCAGGTCCTGGACCAGCCAGGTGCTAGTGCTGCTTTGGTACACCATCTCTTAGTTCTTTAGGCCTTTGGCTGCCATGGAACAAAGTTTCGTGGTGCAGAAGAAGAGGTGAATATGCTCTTTTGGAGCCTTCATTCTCTGAAACATGCCTAGAGCTTTAATAAAATTCTGGGGTTTCCAAAAGACCTTCATTATTCCTCTCGTAAGTCCACCTTTCTGGGGTAAGTGGACTGGACAGTTGTTTTATTTTCCTTTCATAATCAGAAAACAGGTCCAGAGAGCAAAACTGATTTGTTTTAGGCTATACAGCAAATCAGCAGAGGAAAAGCTGAAACTTGTTATTTGACATTCAGATATCTTTTTTAATTGATGAAATTTGACCTGTAATAATATTGCGTAAGTTATATAGCATATTACTTTGACACATTTATGTGTTGTAATATGATTGCCGATATAGCAATATATGTATATTCATGTACATACATACAGTACGTTCACGTTGTATGAGTATAGTCTAATATTCATTATACTGACATTCAGATCTCTTGAGACCTGCTGTGTGACTGAGGAAACAGAGGTTTTTTATAAAAGAGATGATACACATCCAGCCTTGTCAGGGAAATTGAGAAAGAGTGTATGTAAAGCTTTGGCTATTGTGACCCGACCCTTATCTACTAGAAGGTGGCCGAGATGAGAGAGAAGTGGGCTAAGCACTGCCTAGAGTTTGAGATCCAGTTCATTGGGAGAGGCCCTGGGTAGTGGACTGCTCTGTACCCTATCCCTTCCCCTATGATTAGGCCAGAAGACAGAGGTCAGGTGGAAGTGTCAGCCTCTTTGAACCATTTGTTTTTCAGGCCCAGACACGAGTGAAACTGAACTATTTGGACCAGATTGCCAAATTCTGGGAAATCCAGGGCTCCTCCTTAAAGATTCCCAATGTTGAACGGCGGATCTTAGACCTCTACAGCCTCAGCAAAGTAAGAACAGGTTTTTCTCAAACCCCTTCCTACCCCAGACCTTAATATCTTTGTTACTTTGGGGGCTCCCTTGGTTTGAATAGTGGATCTCTCGGCTGCATTATACACTACAGCCTGGTAGCACACAAGCTGTCGTCAGTACTTCTGGGCATCTCTTGGCTACAATTTGAGTCTACGTGGTGGTGGTAGGAGGAGGGGGTAGCCCCCAGTCCAGTGATGGGCTAGTTGTCCTCATTGCCCTTCCTGTAGGCCTCCTCCATCAGGTACATACACACAGCGCATCCACATCCCTTCCTGCTTGTCCTTGCAGATCGTGGTGGAGGAAGGTGGCTATGAAGCCATCTGCAAGGACCGTCGGTGGGCCCGGGTGGCCCAGCGCCTCAACTACCCACCAGGCAAAAACATTGGCTCCCTGCTACGTTCCCACTATGAACGCATCGTTTACCCCTATGAGATGTACCAGTCTGGAGCCAACCTGGTGGTAAGGATGCCAGGCCGGAGTAAAAGGAGGCTTCAACACTTGCTCTTAATGAAACTAGAGACCTGGGAGCTAGACTCCACCCTTTTCTATTTGTGCTCATTCTCTTCTCACACTGCCCAGGGTCAGAGGTTCTGGAGTTACCTATAGGGTCAGCCTACTATCTGTTATGTGACAAGGTTTTAACTGGTAGAAAAATTCAGAGGAGGGCGAAATCTTTTGGACCGGAGAGGTCTTGGAAGAGATGGTATCTGATTTAGTTGGGGAGGTGGTTGGAAGGAGAAATGGCGTAGGCAAAGGCATGAAAAGAATTCCCAAAGTGTGTGCTGGTGTCAGTGGTAAAGATCAGTTGAGCAGGGCTTGCTGGTGTGGGTCAGGGAGGTGCAACCACAGCTTTGGTTCTACCGGGTAAAGGTAGAGGGAAGTCTTTGCCCTTTGTTGAGGGTTGGGGTCCTAAGTCCTGACCCTTAGCCCTCACTTGTTCCCAGCAGTGCAACACACGTCCATTCGATAATGAAGAAAAGGACAAGGAATACAAACCCCACAGCATCCCTCTTCGACAGTCTGTGCAGCCTTCCAAGTTCAACAGCTATGGCCGGCGGGCCAAGAGACTGCAACCTGATGTGAGTACTTACTTCCCTTCTTCTGACTTAGGGCTTTGCGGTGGAGAAAGTCCTCTTTCTCCTTCTGGCCAAGGTTCTTTTCCCTGTTCCACACTCCGTTTTCTCAGTTCTCTAGTTCTGAACAGTAGTATACCTCTCTGAATTCACTCCTTTTTACTCCACTCTCAGCTGAGCTTCTGAGCTAGGTCTTGACCTGATGTACAGTATCTTTTTTATGTTTGTCTTTCTTTCCTGACTCCCTCTGCTTATAGGTGTAGAACTGTTCTTTCTCCTTATACCTATAACTTAGCTTCAGGCAGAAGCTTATGTGCCAGGCATTCTTCTAGACACTGTCTCTGGGCTTACTAAAGCATGTAATTTAGCACATCATAGTAGTCACTGCCAGTTAGTAGTAGTGCCAAATCCTGTTAGATTTCTTTTTGTTGTTCCCCAACCCCCATGTAACTCTAACGTAGGAGTTAATTTTCACAATTTTACAGTTGGGAATATTGGGATCCTGTCTTAATCCATTTCCAAGAGAGGGCTGAGGAGGGACCTCATTTACCCTCAGTCTCCAAAAAGCAGCTCTGAATTCTTGCCCTGGCCTGCCCATGCCTCAGCCCCTGGCATAAGTTGAGGTGATATATAGTCTAACCTGTTGTTCTTTTAGGATGGGGCAGTTTTCCTCAGGTAGCATTCTTGATTCATTTCCCTTTTCTTCTAGCCTGAACCCACAGAGGAAGACATTGAAAAGAATCCAGAGCTGAAGAAGCTACAGATCTATGGGGCAGGCCCCAAAATGATGGGCCTGGGCCTCATGGCCAAGGATAAGACTCTGCGGAAGAAAGGTGAGTCCTGATAGGCTAGGGCAGTGTTAAGGATGGTCTCACCTGGGGGAAAGGAGTTGGGGCCCTGACTGTTCTAGACCTATACTTTATAGCTGTTCTGCTCTCTCCCAGATAAGGAAGGGCCTGAGTGTCCCCCCACCGTGGTGGTGAAGGAGGATTCAGGTGGGGATGTGAAGGTGGAGTCAGCCTCACCCAGGACCTTCCTGGAGAGCAAGGAGGAGCTGAGTCACAGCCCAGAGCCCTGCACCAAGATGACCATGAGGCTGCGGAGGAACCACAGCAATGCCCAGTTTGTAAGGACCCAGCCCTGACTTCCTATTGCTCTGCTTCTCATCTTTTCAAGGAGCATTTCCCAAGCATGGCACTGGACCAGGTTGCATTAAGCAGAAAAGTGGGCCTGGTGGGCCCTGCCCTCAGGTAGCTCACTTAATTGGGGAAACAAGGCCAAGTCACATGGAACAAAGAACAAGAAAGGGTGATCAAGTACTGTCAACATGAAGTGCTGGAAGGGTCCAGAGAAGGAGACTCCCTCTCCATTGCTTCAGGATAAAGGCTAAGCTCCTCATTACCATGCATGATCCAGTCCCTGCTGACCTCTAGCCTCATTCCCCAGCACTGCCCACCTCACTCCTCTGCTATAGCCACACTGAACTACTTGTAGGTATGTTTGTTTTTTTCCCTGAGATGCGCCATGTTCTTTTTTTTCTCATCCTTTGCACATGCTGTTTTTTTCTGCCTAGAAGAATTTCCCCTTGTGCTTTGCCCCATTGCAGTTTACTTTCAGGTTTCGGTTTCAAGTGTTAATCTTTTCAGTGAAATCCTTCCCCAAGGCTGCCCCTCCTTATCTCTAGCAGATCTGAGTGCTTCCTTCTCTAGGCTCTCATAGTATCCTTTGAAACTGCCGCTATTGGCAGTTTCTACACTGCCCTTTAATTTTTATAAACGTGTCTGGAGTATTATATGCCTTTAGAAGGCAAATGCCATATCATCACTGTACCGCAGAGTCTAGCATACTGTTGAACACGTAAGTGTTCAGTGTTTATCGAATGAATAAAAATAGGATTCAAGATTGAATGATAAAGACTCTGTTCTTACACCTCTACCAGTTTATTTGGGGAGATAGTATGTGTGTGCATTTAAACTCCAGACCTAGTATAACTAGCCTGTACAGAGCTGTGAATGATCCAGCCAGCAAGCACTATAGTTGTCATAGAGAGCTCTGTGGACCTGGGTCCTTTCTGGAGGAGTCTGATTAATGAAGACTAGATGGGGCTTTGGTGGGTAAACTATTGCCTTCCTCCCCTGGCAGATCGAGTCATATGTATGCCGGATGTGTTCCCGCGGGGATGAGGACGACAAACTTCTGCTGTGTGATGGCTGTGATGACAACTACCACATCTTTTGCCTGCTGCCACCTCTCCCTGAGATTCCTAAGGGTGTCTGGCGGTGCCCAAAGTGTGTCATGGCGGTAAGGCCTTCTCAGCCCCAGTCCATGTCTACCTCATAGGGTATCTTATATTCCTTCATCTGGCCTTATTGAGAGCAGCCTCCTAGTCCAGCCAGTCTGATGTTTTGGGTCCCTGCGGTGGGGCTAGGCTGAGTAGGGCTTTGGGAAAAAGAGAAAGAGACTCAGCCTTTGCTTGTATACGCTGGGAGATCCCAGACCACCTGGGGAGGTGAGAGTCCTGATTAGACAGGTTGTATATGATAACGTATAATCAGATGCTAAATTGTATGTTGGAAACGCGGAGGTGTGAAAGTTCTGAAGAGAAGAAAGTGATTAAGATTAGGTGTCAGAATTGAAATTTGGAGGGCAGGACTATGAAGAAACAATTGTTCTTTTGATTTCCAAGTTTTCTATTTGGTTTTTTTTTTTTTTTAGAAAGTTTGGAAAATAGACAAATTACCTATCATCTTTCCACCTAGAGACAACCATTATTAGTTGTCTTCTCATCTTTTTTTGTTGTACATATAGAACTGTCTAACAAATTTGGGATCTTAATGTTTGTTTTCATTTGTTACTTTATAATCATTTTTCTAAATTATTAAATTTACTCATGGATATGATTTGTTTTTCTCATAGGAGGTCCATCATGCGGGTATAATATTTATTTTGTTGTTTTCCTTCTGTTATGATAATTGAATTGGTTTGCAGTTATGTAGACTTTACTAGAAGAGGGGGGCTAGTGTTCTAGGCTGGGGGATGGAGGGAATGCAGGAACAAGGGTATATGGAGAGGATGTACCTAGTGCAAGAGAGGCAGTAAGGAGAGCAGCTGAAACAGCAGTGAGGGCTAAGAGGCCTGGGAAGTCTGCCGGGTTCGTTCCATAAGCTTCCTAGGTTCATCCAAATTCTGGGTACTCATCTGTATTTCCCTCTAGGTTCCTGGAGAACAGATGTTGATAGTCACTTTTGCCTTATCTTAGGACTTCAGCTGTGGTTATAGAGACCAAGAATGCATGCTCACACATACACATGAGGAAAGAGGCCAGGGCAGTGCATAATGAATGGCTTTGGTAATGGTGGAGATTCCTTCGAGGAGGAGTTTAGATACCAGTGGTATCATAGAGAAGATGATCTGCTCTACTTGGCTTTCTAAGTGGTTGTGGGCCAGTGGACCAGATTGACATTTATTTTTCAGACATGAGCAGAGTGTGTGTCTGACTCTGGGGTATGTACAGTTCTTAACTAAAGCCATGGATGTAGCTACAAAGTGAGGTTGACCCACATCCAGTCATCTGAGACAGTTTCAAGAACAGGAATAGTGTAGCATATGGCACTGTAGAAGCTAGTGCCTTTGCCATCCACCAAGCTACTATAATATTCACTGCCATTTTCCCAAGCCTGTAGTTCCAGCTTCCCTAAGCACCCTGTAGAAACTCACATTTTAGCTTGGGAGAAAAAATGGTAGCAGAAGAGCATAGGATAGCAATTTCAGTCAGAGCCCATGGTTTAGATAGTAAAGTCTTAAAGGAAGAGAAGAGCAAAAGTATGGTAGCATACATGGGAATGAAAAGACTAATCTGAAGTTTTAGGAGAAAAAGGTGGAGCTATTAAATGAAGTCTGCCTCAGGAGCCTTGAGTGCTGATCTAGGGCTAGTCTCCTTCCCTGCTCCTACCCGTATTTCAGCTTCGCTTTTGAGGCTTCTCTGCCTCTTTGCCTCTGCCTTGGTGACATGTTCTCCTTTGGGTTTTAGGAGTGTAAACGCCCCCCTGAAGCCTTTGGCTTTGAGCAGGCTACCCGGGAATACACTCTGCAGAGCTTTGGCGAGATGGCCGACTCCTTTAAAGCTGATTACTTCAACATGCCCGTGCACGTAGGTGATGGAGGTCTGGGGTAGTGTCAGGGCTAGGGTCATAGGTGTTGGTGCCTAATAATCTTAGCTCTCCTGGGTCAATGGGGCGAGGATATGATGGGCCACAGTCATTCACTACTCCTGTTCCCCAGATGGTACCCACGGAACTCGTGGAGAAAGAGTTTTGGCGGCTGGTAAACAGCATTGAGGAAGACGTGACTGTTGAGTATGGGGCTGACATCCATTCCAAAGAATTTGGCAGCGGTTTCCCCGTCAGCGACAGTAAGCGGCACCTAACCCCTGAGGAGGAGGTAAGTGGATGATTCATGATTATATGTCAGCTGTGTGAGCTTAGGCAAGTCATTTAGTGTCTAAAAGATTCAGTGGCTCTGTAAGATACAGATTTTTATGCCTGCCTTTTGTGGTTGCTATGAGATTTAAATGAGATGATACATATATAATGAACACAGCCTAGTACTGGCATGTCATCTCCAACCATGAGACTGGCTCTTTCCTTGTTTGTAGAATGGGGATAGTGTCTATTTTATAAATTTGTTACAAGAAGTAAATGAGAATGTGTGTGAAATGCCTGGCAGGGTGCCTGGCTCATTCATAAGAAGTTCAGGGACTGGGCTGAAATGTGCAGGAAAAAATGAGGGCCCAGGTCTGCCTCAAGGGAAGGGTGCATTTTGGTCCAGAACAAGGGCTTTTGACTTGCAGGTCTTTTGGTCGCTGAGTATATCTATCAACCTCCCTGAAATTGAATTGAATTAAAATTTTGCGTGTATATATTTGGTGGAAAGAATACCTGTAATATTTCTTAGATGTTTCAAAAAGGTCTGTTACCTCAAAGTTAAGTAAGGTTCTTTGGGCTAAAGATCTCAGTTCCTTAGCATAATCCTCAACCCCTTTCTACAAATACTTGACCTGACAGGAGTATGCCACCAGTGGATGGAACCTCAATGTGATGCCAGTGTTGGAGCAGTCTGTATTGTGCCACATCAACGCAGATATCTCTGGCATGAAGGTGCCCTGGCTTTATGTGGGCATGGTCTTCTCAGCCTTTTGCTGGCATATTGAGGATCACTGGAGTTACTCCATTAACTACCTCCACTGGTGAGTTGGGGCTATGGGGAGCCAGGGTGAACTCTCAGGACCCCGGGTGTGACCATTCCATGTGTCCCCTTTCCACTTGGACAGGGGTGAGCCGAAGACTTGGTATGGGGTACCCTCACTTGCAGCAGAACATTTGGAGGAGGTGATGAAGAAGCTGACACCTGAGCTCTTTGATAGCCAGCCTGACCTCCTGCACCAACTTGTCACCCTCATGAACCCCAATACCCTCATGTCCCATGGCGTGCCGGTGAGTGCCCAAGAAACAGACAAGGGGTAGGAATGATTTAGTGATGCCCTTTGTGGTGGTGGTGGTGGTGATCATCTGCAATCTACCCCTGCCCCTTTTTCATTCTGTTCTATCCTGTTTAGGCTATCAGTTTCATGAGACTAATAACAACTCAAAATAGTAGTAGCTAGATAAACAATGTGATGGTGAGCCTTCTGGGCCATGTGTTTGAGGGCAACTCCTTAGGGATGGCTTCTCATCACATCTACATTCCAGCCAGTAGGAGAGGGAAATGAGGGAAGGATAGGTAAGACAAGTCTCCGTACTTTTAAGGACACACATTATTTCCATCCATCTTCTATAAGTCACAACTTAGTCACATGGTCACATTAGCTACAAGGAAAACTGATTTTTGTTCTGGATGATCACGTACCAGCTACAAATTGGAGGTTATGTTATTGTGAAAGAACGTGAGAGAGAGTTATTAGGACAACTAGCAGTCTGTCATACTTTAACTCTTCTTGGAGCAGTGGGCCAGTCTTTTTACTTATTTAACAGGTCGAAAGTTCAATGGTGGTAATTATTTTGCAGTATATAAGTATCAAATCAACATGTTTTACACCTTAAACTTAAAATATCTCAATAAAGCTGGGGGTGGGGGTGGTGACCAAAAAAAAAAAAAAGTGCCAATACCTTTTAACAGAAAAAAAGAGTTGAACCCAGGGTCCTGGCTTATACTACCCTCCTCTGTGGACTTCTCCTTCCCTATACAACATTTTGCTGAGTATGTGACATGACTTACGTAGAATGGCCTTTACATTCCTGGGAATTTCCAGCATTGACTAGCATCAGCTAGTTTTCTGGTATAAATCTTAAAACAGCCTGCCTGATTAACAGTCCTGTAGGAATAGGAATTAGTATGTCTACCATCTGTGCTTTGAGTCTTTTCTGTCCTCCTCATCCTCCCCACTCCCTTCCATCCTCCACCCTCACCCACATCTTGCCTGCTCTGCCATTTAGTCTAATGCATAGGACATCGTAGGCAGTCAGTACATGTTAAATTAATGTCTCCTAGAAAACCCCGGACATCTGTATGGTAGGGCTTTGGACTAGGTCGGTGTTTCTCACCCAAATTTCTTTTTGCCTTCACCTTGTTTTGATATACTACACACCTTGTGAATAATTTATACATTTATTATATTTATTATACAGTTTAGTGATATTTAACCAAGGATTGAGGTATCTAGGGAATTAGTGGAAGCATTCTACAACAGTGCAGGCAACTTTCCTCCACTCAGAGGTGAGGGTATCCTTTCCCCTCTCCACCTCACCCCATTTAAGAATTACTGGACTCGAGATGTCAAGATGATCAAGGGCCCTTCCTTCCAGTTCTTTTTATAAGTAGACATTGGGTCTGACTTTTCCTCAGACCTTGCCTACAATGTCAAGGAGAATTGTAAGAGTAGAGGATTCTTATTACAGACTCAGTTAAAATGTGTGTGTGTGTGTGTGTGTGTGTGCGCGCGCGCACGCGCACACACACACACACATACATATACAGCTGTTCTTAACCTCTTTTTAAAAAACTTTATGACACACTTTTAAACATGTGCTGTTTGTTTCCACCTCCACAGCATTTCTCTTGCTCGTGGCCCACCAGCTTCTCTGGCCAGTTGCTGCCTCACCCTGTCTGCCTTGCCCCTCCTATAGGTAGTTCCCAGCATCTCCAGGCTTTTTCGGACTTGGCAGAATCCCTCAGTCCAGAGCATCTGTGATTTTCATATTCTCATGCTGGCAGACTGAAGTTTACCCAGTTGGAGCTCCCCCAGAGCTATCTTTAGCCTGTCCCCCACCCCCACTTCCCCTTTGGTTTGGTTTGGAGAAGGCCATTTCTTTTTATAGATGTATAGCATAAGTATTATTTTCATTGTAAAAGAAACATGCCCCCTTTCCAAAAAAATGGAAATAGATTATCCCTATTTCCTTCCCATTTTATGTTTCCACCTGTTGTTTATCTTTGTAAATTTTGATAGCAATAATCACTGTGTGGGTTTTATAATCTCTTTTGTAAGTTTAATAATCTACAATGGCACTGTCCATTTTGGTAGCCATTATAGCCACATGTGGCTACTGAGCACTTGAAACATGGCTTGTTTCAGCTGAAGTGTGCTGAAAGGTAAAACACATGTTGGAGTTTGAGACAGTATAAAACAAATGATACAAAATGTTTCACTAACACTTTTATGTACCGATTACACATTGAAATGGTGATACTGTGGCTATATTAATTAAACATATTGAAATTAATTTCACTTGTGTTTTAATGTAGTTGCTAGAGAATTTTAAAGTGCATATGTGGCTGACATGAATTATATTGGACAGTGCTAGTCAAGCATGATTTTTGCTTTCTTACTATGAACTGTTTATAACCACCTTTTTAAAAATACCAAGCCTTTGAAAAAAAGCTTTATTGCCATATAACTTACATACCATAAAATTCACCCATTTTAAGTGTACAGTTCAGTTCGGATTTAAAGCATTGTCCTACTATCACCACAGTCCAATTTAGAACATTTCCATCACCTCCCAAAAATCCTTCATGCTCTTTTGTAGTCATTCTCCATTCTATCCCCTAGTCCCATGCAACCACTAATCTGCTTTCTGTCTCTAGAGATTTGCCTTTTGTAGGCAGTTCATATAAATGGAATAATATGTGGTCTGTTGTATCTGGCTTCTTTCACTTAGCATAATGTTTTCAAAGTTCATCTATGTTGTAGCCTGTATCAGAACTTAATTCCTTTTTGTGATGGAATAGTTTTCCATTGTATGGGTATGCCACATTTTGTTTATCCATTTATCAGCTGATGGACATTTGAGTCATTTTGTGATAGCTGCAGAATTGTGAGGAGAGCTTTTTAAAATTACTACATAGGAAACAGTAAAGTGACATTGCCAAAGTGAGGGTGTAGGTTGAGACAAAGAGTCAGGAGCATTAGGTTCTATTTCTGGCTCTGCTTCTTGAGATTTCTCTAGGACTCAGTCTTCACGTCTATAAAATTAAAGCTGGAACTAGATCATTCAGCAAATATTGCTAGAAATGTGTAGGGTCTCTGGTCAGCACCCTGAAGGTAAATAAACCAGTCTCTGCCTATAAGTATATGCAGATAGTGGAGGACAGAGGTAAGTAAACAAGCGGAATAAAATGTTAGAGATGCTAAAATAGAACAACAGACTGGGTCATTAGGTAGGGTGTAGGGGTGGTCAGGAAAGCATTTGTAGAAGTAGTGACTCTGGAAGGAAAGGTAAGAGTTTGCCTGTTGGGCCATGGCTTTATCATGTTGAATGGTGATTCAGGTGAAGACATCTCAGTAGATTTGCATTTTTTAGAAAACAATTCTAGTGGTTGCCAGTGCGATAAAATACAGGCAAGAGATGCCAATGTTGCCTCGAAGTAGCAATAAATTTGAGAAGAAGAAAATGTACTGAAGGTGGGGGTTGATCAATGACCCAAATAAATGCGCAGATGTATTCACAAATGGGAAGATTCAGTATCGTTAGGATGTTAATTCTCTCTACATTAATTTAGAATCCTACAGAAGAATCATTGGATTGAAGAGTATAAAAATTTTAGGTTTTTGTTTGTATTAGTAGCTTTGTTTTTCAAAGGGTAGACATTATTGGTCCCCTTACTGACACTATATCTATTTCACTGTGTCTTCATCATCTGTGCTGGGCAGCTAGAAATGTGACCCTCCCTTACTCAGCAAAAGACTGGAAATTTACTTTTGAAGAGATTAAATTAGAAGATCTCTGGATCAAGGTCTTCTAGGTACAGTTGAGGGTAGAGGTACAGTGAAAATAGTAAGATTCATCATTGTATACATACCAGATGCTAAGGTTCCCAGCCATCTCCCTCCACTTGGCTCTTAGAACACTGGTAGTCAGACCTTTTTCCTTAAGGCAAAATAATGAGTTTTCTCTGGGGAATCTGGTCCAAATGTAAAGAGTTTCTCAAACTAAATGGCTCAGCCAGATCACCCTACAGTGAAGCTCACAGTTGACAAACTTCATTTGTATACTCAGATTCCATTCATCTTTTTCATTTATTCTTAAATATAAGTAGACAGCCACAGATTAACACCCAACCAAGGAAACTCTAGAAAACAAAATAAAACCAAACAAGGAAAAAAACAACTTGGAAAACCAGCTTAGGCAGGGAGAAGTAAATTTTTGAAAGGAAAAGAAACCTCAGTATCTTCAGAGATGAGCATATATTGCAAACGTGAAATAAGAACAAGATACTATTTATAAAATAGAATGAGAACAAAAAAGAGCTCTTGGAAACTAAAGTTATAAGTTTAAAAGACGGATAGTTAAGGAAGGACATCTCCCAGAAAAATAGAATAAAGATGGAAAAAATGTAGAGAAAATTAGAGAATTTAAGAGGTTCAGTATTCAAATAGGAGTTCTGAGAAGAGAATGGATGAAAACTGAAAGGATCAAATCATTAATGAAATTATTCCAGAAAATTTCCCTGAACTGAAAGACAGTTTCTAGAATCAAAGGGCCTACCCAGTGCATGAATGAAAATAGATTCACAGCAAGGTACATGTGGTGGATTTTCATATCAACACCGGGACCAGAAAAAATTCTACAAGCTTCCTCAGAGAGAAAACAGGTTTAATTCAAAGCATTAGAAATCAGAATGGCTTCAGACTTTTCAAAAGCAACACTGGAATGTACAAGATTAGAGCCATGCCATCAAGTGATTTTCAACTTAGAATTCTATATGCAGTGAAATTGCCACGTGTAAGAGTAGAATAAAGACATTAAAAAAAAAAAAAAAGCTCTTTCCACCATTTCTCAGGAGGTTGTTGCACAGCAAAGGAATAAACCAAGAAAGGAAGACAAGGGACCTGGGAAACAGGTGATCTGTCACAAAACAGTGACGATCCAGGGAGGACAGATAGTCCTAATCAAAACAGATCATAAGGCTCCATGAGAGACAGAAATGTCAAAACTGATAGAGAGCAGAGCTGGACACTTGTCCAAAAGGTGAGGAATAAATTACTAATACATGCATAGAAGAGTAAGCAAATGGAGAAGTAGGAGGCTATTTTTAATGTCTAAAGGCATGTTATTTATTGTTAAGGTAAATGCCAAAATAGTAGAGGTAAAAGTGATTGGCTCTGGGGAGTGGAGAATGGCAGGACCTGCTGATTTTATTACAAATTTTGTAGAACCGTTTGGTTCTCAAAACTGCATATATGACTGAAAAATAATTATTAATGAAAAAACTTTGGCCAGCTTAATGAAAAGTGAGACTTTAAATTTTTGTAAAAATTACTAGGGAAGTTGAAATATTTTGGTGTATGCGTTTCCTACTTTTAACTCAGAACTTCCTGTCATGTGTCAATACAAAAGCTTTAGAGCAGAGACTAGTGGTCCTTCCATTCAGAGTTTAGAGGGTGTGGGAATCTGTTATCAGACTGTTTCCTAAGGCTTTCTTTAGTCTCCTTAGATCAGGTTTCTGCAGGCTGTGGACAATCTCTGTCTCAATGACTTTGGCCTTTCTTCCTCAGGTTGTCCGCACAAACCAGTGTGCAGGAGAATTCGTCATTACCTTCCCTCGTGCTTACCATAGTGGCTTCAACCAAGGCTACAACTTTGCTGAGGCCGTCAACTTTTGCACTGCTGACTGGGTGAGTCTGGATTGTGGTGGGCTGGGGAAGCTGAGGTACCATTGACCTCCAGACTTGGCCATACTCAACCTTGAACCTGTCCACAGTTGCCAGCTGGGCGCCAGTGCATTGAGCACTATCGCCGGCTCCGTAGATACTGCGTCTTCTCCCATGAGGAGCTCATATGCAAGATGGCTGCCTGCCCAGAGAAGCTGGACCTAAACTTGGCTGCAGCCGTGCATAAAGAGATGTTCATTATGGTGCAGGAGGAGCGGCGTCTACGAAAGGCCCTGCTGGAGAAGGTGAGTTGTGGGGAGAGTGCCCTGGATTGGGTACCCTAGCATGGCAAAGGTGGAGGGAGGAAAGGGTAGTCCCAAGAAGTAGAAGATGTAGCTTCTGTTCTTGGGGGGTAGTGAAATGAACTAGATGGCATCTGGATTAGGAACCACATTCCATTTCCTGCTCTCCTATTTACCAACAATCATGAGCAAATTAATTTACTTCACTGAGCGTCAATATCCCCATCTGAAAAATGAGAATTATATATAATAGTGCTTATCTTTTTGGATAGTTGAGTAGATTAAAATGTTTGTTAAGTAACTGAGCCATATAGTAGGTGCTGGTATAGCTGCTATTCGTTATTATCTAAATAATTTGGCAAGGCATATTGGCGTCTGCTGATTAGCTAGATGACCTTTTCAAGTCACATAACCTCTCATAGTCTCACTTTCCCACTGTGTAAAGTGAGAATAAATACCTAATTTGCAAGGTGGTTTTAAGACTTAAGTCAGATGATTTATGTCAAAACATCAAATGTACTTGTGTAGCAGCTGCTATTATTGGTAATATTAATACATGAAGAAAATGATTGACATATGGAACATTTCTTAGGAAATGCCATTTTATTATGTTCAGATGGTTCAGCAGCTCACAATAGGGTGATATTACTAAGGAAAAGGCTGTTCTCTTTTAATAGATTTCTCAAAAGCATGTGTCAGTTATATGTAGGTGAGTGGAGTTCGCCTGCCTTCTTAAAGTTCCACTCTTGCCCAATTAGGGAATTAACTTAGAATTCTCCGTAGGATTACAAAGGAATACTAGTCATGAGGGATCCCTTGCTGCTCATTTAGGGTAACACTTTCTTATTTTAAAGCTTATTTATAACTTCCCTATGAGCGTGGGCTGTGGGGGGAATTACAGCAACAATAAGTGTTGGAAGTCTGGGGCCTATCAGTCTGTGGCATTAGTTGGTGAGCCTCTGGGCTTCTCCAGGAATCATTTGCTCTCTGTTCAGTGTTGTTATCAAATGATGACCCTGGGGCTCTTCCAGATTTCAGGAAGGAGCCAAAGCAGTTGGTTGACTCCACAGATGCGAAATCCAGGGATACAGAGGGCTGACTCTATATTTATTGAAAAAAAAAAAAAAAATCCACATTTAAGCAGACCTGCACAGTTCAAACTCATGTTTCAGGGTCAACTGCATATACCTCATCTTCTTTACCCATTCATCTTAGGGATGGGCACCTAGGTTGCTTCCATATCTTGGTTTTTGCAAATGCTATAATGAACATGGGGTGCATATATCTTTTCAAATTAGTATTTTTGATTTCTTCAGATAAATATCCAGAAGTATTTATCTGAATTGCTGGATCATAAGGTAGTTCTATTTTTAATTTTCTGAGGAATCTTCATACTGTTTTCCATAGTGGCTGTATCAGTTTACAATCCCAGTGGTTCAAGAGAGTTCCTTTTACTCCACATCCTCACCAACACTTATTCTTTGTTGTTTTTCTGATAACAACCATAAAATCCAAATAGATTAAAGACTAAAATGTAAGGCCTGAAACCGTAAAACTCCTAGAAGAAATCAAAGGCAATAAATTCTGACATCAGTTTTAGCAAAATATTTTTGGATATGTCTCTGGGCAAAGGCAACAGAAGCAAAAATAAACATGAGACTGCATCAAACTAAAAGCTTTTGTACAACAAAGGAAACTTATCAACAAAACAAAAAGGCAACCTGCTTAATGGGAGAAAGTATTTGCAAATGATATATCTAATAAAGGAGTTAATATCCAAAATACATAAAGAACTCATATAACTCAATATCAAAAAAATACATATATCTGAAAAATGGTGAAGGACCTGAATAGACATTTCTCCACATCTTCTTTATCTCTTCATCCATAGACAGATTGTTTACATATGTTATCTGTAATCAGCAATAAACATGAAAGTGCAGATATCTTTTCAAGATCTTGATTTTATTCCCTTTGGATGTATACCCAGAAGTCGGTTTGCTAGATCATAGGGTAGTTCTGTTTTTAATTTTTTGAAGATCCTTCATACGGTTTTCCATAGTTGCCGTACCAGTTTATAGTCCCACCAACAGCGCACAAGGATTATCTTTACTCTTGCCCTTGCTAACACTTGATATAGTCATCCTAATAGGTGTGAGGTGATATCTCATGATTTTAACTTGCATTTTCCTAATGATTAATGATTTTGAGCACCTTTTCATTTATCTGTTGGCCATTTGTATGTTTTCTTTAAAAAATCTATTTAGGTTCTTTGTCCATTTTTTAAATTGGATTATTTGTGTTTTTTTGCCATTGAGTTATATAGTCATATCCTATGTGTCCTTATGTGGTTTGGTTGTTAACCCTTTATCAGATATATGGTTCGCAAATATTTTTTCCCATTCTGTAGGTTGCCTTTTCATTTTATTAATTGTTTCTTTTGCTGTACAGAAACTTTTTAGTTGGATTTAGTCCCACTTATTTTTGCTTTTGTTGTTTGTGCTTTTGGTGTCATATGCAAAAAAATCATTGCCAAGACTAATGTCAGGATTTTTTTCCTGTCTATGGCCATGCCACCTGGAACCAAGCCCAATCCCATCTGGTCTCAGAAGCTCAGTAGGGTCGGGCCTGGTTAGTACTTGGATGGGAGACCACCTAGGAGGACCAGGTATTGTAGGTGTAAAAAAATAAAAAATAAGGGATGGTAAGTAGGCAAGGTCCTTGCAATCTGTGAGGTCAACCAAGGGTTGCCTTGCCTTAAAAAAAAAAAAAAAAAAAAAAAGATTTATTTTTTCCCTTTTGTTTTCTTCTAGGAGTTTTATGATTTCAGTTTTTATGTTTGTCTTTAATCTATTTTCAAGTTAATTTTTGTGAGTAGTGTAAGATAGGGGTCCAGTTTTATTCTTTTGCATGTGGTTATCCAATTTTCCCAACACCATTTATTGAAGAGACTGTCCTTTCCCCCTCGAGTAGTCTTGGCTCCCTTGTCAAATATTAATTGATCATATATATTCAGGGGTTTATTTCAGGGCCCTCAGCTCTGTTCCCTTGGTTTGTATATCTTGATTTTATGCCAGTACGATACTGTTTTGCTTGCTATAGCTTTAAAGTATAGTTTGAAATCTTGAAATGTAGGTCCAGTTTATTTTTCTTTCACAAGATTGGTCTGGCTATTTGGGATCTTTTGTGGTTCCACTTATTCTAAGTGTTTAGTTGCTTTCTCTTTCTTCACCCTCATAACAACCCACTGAGGATGGTACCATTATTGCCAAGATAAGGAAACTGAAACCTACAGAGGGTTTAAATAATTTATTCAAAATCATATGGCTAGTAAAGGACCAAGTGGGATTTGTAATGTGCTGTGGACTCATATCACGCAGAGGTTAGGGGTTAAAGTTGGTGTAGAAGATAAAAACTGTTAAGAGTCAAAATGTCCCTTTAAATTCCCTAAAATTGCCCATAATGATAGCATTGTATTGTCTTTCAGTTCCGCCAACAAAGCCAGCTTTTTCTCCATTTTTAGAATGGATTGTGTTTTCTTCATCTGAGCAACAGATGAAGTCACTGGCTTAGGTTTGGGAGCCATGTTGTTGAAAACGATATTGTATCTTTAAACAGTGGGCACAGGCACATAGTTTTATTTATGTAAGTTATATATGCGCACACAATGTATCCTGTCTGTTAAGCAGCCAGCACAGTGCCTGGAACACAGTGGGCACTGAGTTACTGGAAGCCAGCATTGTTCCCCAGTACATGGCCTTTTTCTTGCCCACTCCCACACATTGCCACTTCTCTGGTGCCTTGGTCTACCATTTTCTTTACTTCTCACCCAAAAGGCCCTTTTAGCTGATTTGAATCTTACCTGATTCTTCTTCCTATAAGGCAGGGGTCCCCAATCCCAGGCCGCGGACCAGTATCAGTCCATGGCCTGTTAGAAACCAGGCTGCACAGCAGGAGGTGAGTGGCAGGCGAGTGAGTAAAGCTTCATATGTATTTGTAGACACTCCCCAGCATCACTGCCTCAGCTCCACCTCAGATCATCAGGCATTAGATTCTCATAGGGGCACTGGTCCTTGGTACCAAAAACGTGGGGGACACTGTTCTTCCCCTGGCTTATCTGGTTCCCCAGCTTTGAGAGTCTGGACTTCATAGAGGCATGTGCTCTGTGACGTTTGGTCTCCCGCACAGCTCTCAACACAGATTTATATCTAACCTGGGGCTTGGTAGTGGCTCAGATGGGGATTTCTGCAGCCCTGTTCTGGCTCTATATAATGTGCGTGGGTCGAATGCCCCCAGGGCATCACGGAAGCTGAGCGAGAGGCTTTTGAGCTGCTCCCGGATGATGAGCGCCAGTGCATCAAGTGTAAGACCACGTGCTTCCTATCAGCCCTGGCCTGCTACGACTGCCCAGACGGCCTTGTCTGCCTTTCCCACATCAATGACCTCTGCAAGTGCTCCAGTAGCCGGCAGTACCTGCGGTGAGCAGGGGACCTACCTGGAGGAAGTGGGACGAGGAGGGAGATGCAGAGCTGGGCCAGAGATGCTCTTCCCTGCCCTCTTCCTCCAGGTATCGGTACACCTTGGATGAGCTCCCCGCCATGCTACATAAGCTGAAGGTTCGGGCTGAGTCCTTTGACACCTGGGCCAACAAAGTGCGAGTGGCCCTGGAGGTGGAGGATGGGCGGAAGCGCAGTGAGTGATGGGGGGATGGAGGGACTCCACAGGCAAGTTCTATTCCCTTGTCTTCTGTACCCGCCACCCTCTTTCTCTGCCTTTACTCAATACTGCCTGCTCCTTACTGCTCTCATTCTCTCTGCAGGCCTTGAAGAGCTGAGGGCACTAGAGTCTGAGGCCCGTGAGCGGAGGTTTCCTAACAGTGAGCTGCTGCAGCGACTGAAGAACTGCCTGAATGAAGCAGAGGCTTGCGTGTCCCGGGCTCTGGGACTGGTCAGCGGCCAGGAAGCTGGGTATGGCAGCATGAGGCGTTGGGTACAGGTAGCTTGTCAAGAGCCAGCACATAGGAAAAATACTAAAAGGGATGGACTCTGAGCACCATTGGGCAGACAGCATCAGCAGGAAGCTGATAAAACAGTGCTGTGCGAGGTGGCCTATGAGGTTGTTGGGGATGGCAAGGAGACCAAGCAACTAGAATGGAGAAGAGCCCCTCAGTGCTAAGAAATCTAGAAATCTTTTTTCATCAGTACCTGGAGATTTCAGGCAGGCTGAGGGATTTTGTGGGCAGGGAGGAATTGCGGAAGGTTTAGGGGCAAGAAAAGGGCACAGAGGTATAAATTTGACCATAGAGTTAGTTCACAGCAGAGGTTGGATTGAAAAGTCCAGCTTATTTTACCATCAGTTCATTTCTAAGTCCCCTCTCCCAGATGTATCCTGTATTCTTCTTTTCTAATTCTTTCTCCTCATCATATGAATGTGCTTGTATCTTAGAACCCTCCCTCTACCCTGGGCAGTTTGGTGGGGGTGGGACTGTGAAGCATGAGAGATCAAGTTGGGCAGGTCTGAGGAAAGGTGTTGGGTCCCAACACAGACATGGACGGAAGGGACTGAGTTTGAGCCGGAAACCCCACATGTGAAACTCCATAGTCCCCACAGGGTAGCTGGTCTACAGATGACCCTGGCTGAGCTCCGGGACTTTCTGGACCAGATGAACAACCTGCCTTGTGCCATGCACCAGATTGGGGATGTCAAGGTGAGGAGGGGCAGACTTGGAGTGCTGCTGAGGGATCAGGGGGATTGGAGGACTTGAGTAGCAGGCCACTCTTGGCTCCCTTAAAAAGGGTCAAGTATTTGGGCAAGACAGGTTTTACATGTAAGAAAATAACAGAAGAAGAGAGGCAAAGAATCTAGCAACTGCCTCTTAGAAATGGGATTTGAGGGGACAGGTTGGCAAGGGTATGAGTACAGGATGTAGAGCCAAAGGAAAGTTTCCTGGCAGAGGTGGAAGGGGAAAAGGAGGAAGCAGTAAGGGTGTTTGTGGGCCTGGGACGCTGAATCAAGTTAAGGAAGGTAAAGAACTGGGATGTACAGGGGTTTATGAGAAGGCCAAGCATAGCAGAGCATTTTTAGGGTGGAGGGAGGGTCTCTTGGTGCTATACATCAGAGTCCTCTGGAGACTTAAATAAAGCACAGACTCCTGACCAACCCCTATTAAGATTCTAGGTGTGGGGTTCAGGAATCCACTGTCTTGGGGCATGGCAAAGGAGATGAGCCTAGCCCATGCTACACTCTCTTCCCAAATACTAGAGGGTGAGAAGGTAGGCGAGGCAAGGGGATCTGGTGATAGGACTACTAAGTGGGCCCAGCTAAGGAGTTTGTTCTTCATCTGTGTCCTGGTAGGGTATTCTGGAACAGGTGGAAGCCTACCAGGCTGAGGCTTGTGAGGCCTTGGCTTCACTGCCCTCCAGTCCAGGGCTACTGCAGTCCCTGTTGGAGAGGGGGCGGCAGCTGGGGGTAGAGGTGCCTGAGGCCCAGCAGCTCCAGCGGCAGGTGGAACAGGCGCGATGGCTGGATGAGGTGAAACGCACGTTGGCCCCCTCAGCCCGAAGGGGCACCCTGGCTGTCATGCGGGGACTGTTGGTCGCGGGTGCCAGTGTAGCCCCTAGCCCTGCTGTGGATAAGGCCCGGGCTGAGCTGCAGGAGCTGCTGACCATTGCTGAACGCTGGGAAGAGAAGGCCCACCTCTGCCTGGAGGCCAGGTAGGTCCATCCTCATCCCATCCCTACTTTATCTACCCCAACCTTCAAGTTTCATGGAGAAGCTGAAGATGAGTCCCATGGGTGGCCTTGGGCACCAGACTCCTGTATTGGTATATTGACTGTCCTCTTTTTTGTTCCCTAGCTGACCTTTTTTTTTTTTTTTTAAACTCCACATACACATAGAAGCAGAGACAGTCTTGTGGGGAAGCAGAGATGGACAGACACAGGTGTATAGAGGACTAGCTCTGCAAGCTGATGTGTGCACATGCACATGAGCACAAGTACGAACAGGCAGATGGACAGATGTCGGTAGAAAGAGACCACGCACAGGGCAATCTTACAAACTACAGCACCAGATTAATACCTCAGGTCGTGTGTATAGGCATTGTCAGCAGGCTGACAGACTGGCGGACAAGCAGAGGCACGAGGGCTCTGGCAGAAGTTGGGTACATGCAGTCTGGAGCAAGCAGTGACTGGCAGCCACCCATAGGCAGAATACATGCAAGTAGGCCCATGTGGCAGCCCCAGGGGCTCGTGCTCATATTATCTGGTGGTCAGGCTGGGTTTCTGATCTGTTAGACCACCCTAGACTGAGGCCTCCTTTCTCCCTACCTTTAGGCAGAAGCATCCACCAGCCACACTCGAGGCCATAATCCATGAGGCAGAAAACATCCCAGTTCACCTGCCCAACATCCAGGCTCTCAAGGATGCTCTTGCTAAGGCCCGGGCCTGGATTGCTGATGTGGATGAGATCCAAGTGAGGATCCTGTCGTTCCCCTTCCTCCACTCCAGATCTTTAGTCCAGCCAGGAGAGATGGCATACATTGGGTTGTGCTGGGTTGGGTCGGCTCAGCTAGAGAGAGGAAGGGGGCACGGCATAGCCTGAGGAGGGGTTGCGAGGCTGGCCTGAGGGAAGAGAGGATGCTGGTAAGGGTGAGAATGGTAAGAGCAGGGAGGGTAGAAGAAGCAAACCACAACAAAATAAGTAGTCTGGTGGTCCTGGGGATGGACTGGATATCTGGCGGTTGAGCCAGTGGATGTAGGTAGGAATTGGGGAGAAGCTAAATGGCATGCTTGCCTTAGGATGACCCATGTTTTCTTCTGCCTCAGCATTGCAAGTCCAGTCCATCTTCCCAGCTCAGGGCCAGGCTCAGAGTAACATCAGTAGATGTTGGCATGTTGACTTTACTTGGTCTTTATCTTGCCCTGTCCCAGAATGGTGACCACTACCCCTGCTTGGATGACTTGGAGGGCCTGGTGGCTGTGGGCCGGGACCTACCCGTGGGGCTGGAGGAGCTGAGACAGCTAGAGCTGCAGGTACTGACAGCACACTCCTGGAGGGAGAAGGCCTCTAAGACCTTCCTCAAGAAGAATTCGTGCTACACGCTACTGGAGGTGAGGCCCAGCACTTGACCCACAGCTTCTGTCCCTGGCCTGGCTATTGTAAGACAGCTCACACAAGAACATGGGACTTAGGGGTGCTACAAAGGGGAGAAGAAAGGGTGAGCCGCAGGGGAAAGCCCATCATCCCCCCTCTGTCTGCCTCAGGTGCTCTGCCCATGTGCAGATGCCGGCTCAGACAGCACCAAGCGCAGCCGGTGGATGGAAAAGGAGCTGGGGTTGTACAAATCTGACACAGAGCTGCTGGGGCTATCTGCGCAGGACCTCAGGGACCCAGGCTCTGTGGTAAGGAGCTTTGGCCCAGATGGGGAGAAGAGCCTGGCGATGATAGAGTGTCTGAGCTGGGTGACCATGGGCAGACCGCTTGCTTCCTGGGCCTCAGTTCTAGTTTGGGGGTGGGGTGTTTATGGCAGCAGAGAAGAGAGGGAATGAGTTCCTGATCTCCTTTCCCCCATCCTGGGCACGGCAGATCGTGGCCTTCAAGGAGGGGGAACAGAAGGAGAAGGAGGGTATCCTGCAGCTGCGTCGCACCAACTCTGCTAAGCCCAGTCCACTGGCATCATCAACCACGGCCGCCTCTGCAACCTCCATCTGTGTGTGTGGGCAGGTGCCGGCTGGGGTGGGAGCTCTGCAGTGTGACTTGTGTCAAGACTGGTTCCATGGGGGATGTGTGTCGGTACCCCGCCTCCTCAGCTCCCCAAGACCCAGTCCCACCTCATCCCCACTGCTGGCCTGGTGGGAGTGGGACACCAAATTCTTGTGTCCACTGTGCATGCGCTCACGGCGCCCGCGCCTGGAGACCATCCTGGCACTGCTGGTAGCCTTGCAGAGACTGCCAGTGCGGCTGCCCGAGGGCGAGGCCCTGCAGTGCCTCACAGAGAGGGCCATCAGCTGGCAAGGCCGTGCCAGGCAGGCTCTGGCCTCTGAGGATGTGACTGCTCTGTTGGGACGGCTGGCTGAACTTCGCCAGCAGCTGCAGGCTGAACCCAGGTCCGAGGAGCCCCCTACCTACCCTTCAGCCCCTGCTTCTGACCCTCTCAGAGAAGGCAGTGGCAAGGATTTGCCTAAGGTGAGCTGCCCAGCCCAGCTGTTCTCAAATTCATCTCCTAGCCCTGTCCCTGCTCTGACTTTTGGTCCCCTTTGGCCTACCCTCCCTGCCCCATGCTATATCCTGCACAGATTCCTGCTGGCAGCCTGTATCTGCCCTCCTCCTCCTCTAGGAGGTGGGGGGCTCAAGTCTGGGGTTGGCAGAAGAAGAACAGGGCCTAAGAACCTGGTTCTTCAGTTACTACTCCCCATTCTTGCTTTCCTTGGCAGGTCCAGGGGTTACTGGAGAATGGAGACAGTGTGACCAGTCCTGAGAAGGTAGCCCTGGGGGAGGGCTCAGGTAAGAGAGGTAGGTCTAACTGTGGGCAGGCTGTTTATCGGATATCACCAGACTTGATCCACGTGGTCCTTGGCTCTGTCGTGATGGGGTACGACCAGGGGCAGCTTCTAACCCAGCCTGTCCCCGCAACCCCCCAGACCTGGAGCTGCTGTCCTCATTATTGCCACAGTTGACTGGCCCCATGTTGGAGCTGCCTGAGGCGACCCGGGCCCCCCTGGAGGAGCTTATGTTGGAGGGGGACCTGTTAGAGGTGACTCTGGATGAGAACCATAGCATCTGGCAGCTGCTGCAGGCTGGGCAGTCTCCAGACCTGGACCGTATCCGCACACTTCTGGAGGTGAGGAAGGGTTTGTGGGTGGGTCCAGGAGGTCAGGCCAAGCAGGCAGAGAGCCCAGACCTGACCACTAGCCCACCACATCTTTTTCTGCCTATCTGTGATCACAGCTGGAGAAGGCAGAGCGTCATGGGAGCCGGGCCCGGGGCCGGGCGCTGGAGAGACGGCGGCGGCGGAAGGTGGATCGGGGTGGGGAGGGCGATGACCCAGCCCGAGAGGAGCTAGAGCCAAAGAGGGTCCGGAGCTCAGGGCCAGAGGCCGAGGAGGCCCAAGAGGAGGAGGAGCTGGAGGAGGAGACTGGGGCCGAGGTTCACCCCCAAGTCCTGCCCACCACTGGCAGCCCCAGCACCCAGGAGAACCAGAATGGCTTGGAGCCAGCGCTAGGGGCCAGTTCAAGCCCTTCAGCCCCTTTCTCCACTCTGACTCCCCGGCTGCATGTGGCCTGCCCACAGCAGCCGCCTCAGCAACAGTTGTGACAGTGGCTAAGCCTGGCACAGACCCCAACAGAGACCCCCCCTTGGCCTCAAGGATCCTCTTTCTGACCATCAAGCCTGCTTCTTGGGAGGTGGGCGAGTAGGGGGGATGGCCACCCCCCACCCCAGCCCACCCCTGAGTCCCTTGACTTTTATATTCTGATTCCAAGGTATTGTTCAGACCTCAGCTCCTGGGGGCCGGCCCCTGGAGTCCCCCTCCCTGGTAGCCTCTAACCAGCATTCCCAGACACCTGAGGCAGATAGACGGATGGGTGGGCAGGTGGGCAGGGGGGTGGCTGGGGCTGGGCCAGCACCATTCCAGAGACAAGGCCAGTGCATTTGTAAACTGGGGGCATCTCCTTTTCCCTGCCCCAGTTCCAGCCCTGGCCAGGCCAGGCTACACTAACCTCACCTCCCCCTCCCCCCTCCCCTTTTCCATCTTCCCTCCCTCCCTTCACCTCCCTTTCCCTTACCCCTTCCCCTGACTGGTCCACCCAGGAGGAGGAAACTTCACATAGCTGTGTTCACAGTTTCTTTTAAATAAATTCAGTTGGGGAGCTGACCAGGGCTCCCTGTTATCTGAAGAAAGCTTTTGGTGCTTGTCCTCACAACCACCTCGACCTTTCCTCCCTTTCCTGCCCTATCTTTTCCTCCTCCTGGGTTCATGTTGTAATAAAACAAGTTTGTTGGTGTGTAATTAATTTGTTCAAAAGAAAAAAAGCGAAACAAGAAACTCGGTTCCAACTGAAGCCTATTTTAATTTTATTTTATTATTTTCCTCTTGTTAGAAATAAAACCCTTAGCAACATTTTTTGGAAACATGTTTCTGAAGTGTATTTCTCTTTGAAGGGGGAGAAGAGTGATGAGTACCTCCATCACCTGTCAGTGGAGCGGCTGCCGTGCTGGCAGGAGCACTAGGGCTGAAGCCGGGGAGCTCTGGGCCCTGGAACCAAGTTCCACCAGGTTCTACCTAACTGGGGGGCAGGACATTCCCAAGTCTCTCCCACTCCACCCCAAGCCAGTTTTCCCCGTCTTCCCAACAGATGGCCCTGCACCTCTCAACACCTCCAGCAGCCCTCACCGTATCATCTTCCTCAAGCCCCCAGAGCGATTTATTTATTTCTGGCTTTATTGAGGTTTAATTTATGTACCATAAAATTTACCTGTTTTAAATGTACAATTCAGTGATTCAGAGGGATACTTCTAATGTGCAGATCTGATCATGTCACTCTACTGCTTAAAACCATCCATGATGCTTCATTTCTCTGAAGACCAAAATTATATAATCTCATTCTTTCTGGAATGCTTTCTTGTCTAAACCGTATGCCACATTCAGGGACCCTTCCCTGATTTTTTTCCACCCTCAAAGGTTCTTTCTGCCCCTGTGAATAAGGACTAAAGCTCAGATGTGTGGTCGTTTGCAATCCAAGTTCACTTTTTAAGGAACAGCTTTATTGTAATATGAGTTATATACCATGCAGTTCACCTTAAAGTATACAGTTCAATGGCTTTTTAGTATATTCTAGTTGGGCAACCATCACTGCATAAGATTTTAGAATGTTTTTATCATTCGCAAAAGAAACTACACGCTCCTTAAGCATCATTCCCCCTCCCCCAGTCCCCCAGCCCTAGGCCACCACTAATCTATATGGATTTGCCAATTTTGAACATTTTATATAAATGGAATCATATAATATGTGATCCTTTGTGACTGTGTTCTTTGACTTAGCGTAATGATTTCAAGCCAAGTTCACTTTGAAATGTAGATATTAACAATGCCTTTATATTGGACAGTTTTTTCCCTTTCTGGGCCAAGTGAAGGTGCTGGACTAGATCTGGGAACATCACAGGAGTTTGTTTACATATTTTTGTGGGGGTTCTCATGTATGTTTTTCTGGCAAGATGACTAACCAGCTTGCTTCAGATTCATATAGAGATTCTTGTCCTTTTAAAGGCTGAGAACCACTTTTTGTAGTATTAAATGTTGTGTTCCGTCTGCCCATGATTGGAAGATACAGAGGAGTGAGCAAGAGCATCAAAGTAGCTTCAGGTGGGGCAGCCCACCAGCTTCCCATCATGCCTTGCTCCAAAAGGGCCATTGGGGTGGGGCGGGAGAGGAGGAGGGCAGGTACTATGTGCAGGGCTTAAAGGCTAAACACCAGGCCCTGATGCCTACCTAGCCCAGGAGGCCAACACACTGCCACTGCCCTCATCTGAATGCTTAGTGGGCTCATTTTGCTTCACTTGTCCCCCTTCCCAAGATTTCCAGTTAGGAACCTAGTGATGAGTGAGAAAACACACCTCTTCTGGCAGCTTTGGTGAGAAGGTTTGGCTTAGCCCTGCCTCCATTTCCCAATCAGGAGATGCTGGGCTGTACAAGTAAGGGAATCAGGGACCCCTATACAACCCTGTCCTGGGCCTAGATTGACCCCAGGCCCTAGTCCAGGGGAAAAGGCTGACCTTTTGTCTTCCCACCTATATGGAATTGATCCTGAAAAGAGGGTTAGAGGAGATGACCTCAGAAGAGACCTGCTTGAACTACAGTCAGGGACAGGAAGGGGCTGAGGCTCAGCGCTTCACTATCGTTCTCCAGCTTGTAGCCATGCCACCCTGAACACACCCAATCTCGTCTGATCTTGGAAGCTAAGCAGGGTCGGGCCTGGTTAGTACTTGAATGGGAGACCACCTAGCAAGATGGGAGATGGGTGCTGTAGGTGTTAACAACAACAACAAAAATACTCTCCACCCCAAGGCAGCCCCTGGAAGAAGCAGCCTGACCAGGGAGGAAGAAGGTACCTATGACCTATAACAGCTCCTGTGCTAGAGAGCTACTAGGCCCAGGCTGGGGTCCTCTAGGATGTGGCCCCAGTCCAGCAGTTCACAGCTTTTCCCATTTTGGCATTGCCCTTGCCCCATCCCTCAACAGTGGATGTGCATCCCATGAGCTTTACAGGACAGGTTCTAGCCCCTATCCGGAAAGACCCAAATCAAATTTGACCTCCAAAGAGCTTGCTCTGGTTACAGATCTGTCCCTCTTTCCCAGACAGCCTCTTAGAAAAGGGACAAGCGACTGACTCAAGGGGGCGCAGAGAAGCAAAGGGTATCTTCACCTCAAGGCAATTTTATACCATAAAAATGCCACCTTGCTGCTGCATCCTCTCAGGCTGCCACATCCCCCAGGATGGCTCCTGAGTCTGCTGGTGACAAGGGAATGGAAAGAGACATCAATTCTACTAAGGTGCTTCCCCAAATCTTTCCCTCAGGTCCAACCGACCCCTTCCCCCTCCCTGCTGCCTCCACTATGCCTTATGTGGCATCTGAAACACTAGGATTAATAGATCTGTCTCTCTCATCCCCAAGCTCCTCATAGTGGGAGGTCCTGGAGCAAAGGCAAGATCCAAGCCTGAGTCTTCTGTCCCCACTTCGTCAGTGGCCTGCACAGTCTGGGCTCAGGAGGGGCAGACTGGAGAAGCAGTGGGAGCCCCGCATTGTGCATGTGAACCCTGTTCCCTTTACATTGCATAAAGCTCATTGGTAAGGGTGTTATTCTAGGAGAGTGGGGTCTGGGGTCTGAGCTCCATGGTCACTGGGGTCCCAAAAAGGCAGACGATGACCATTTCTTCCAGATCCTGCAATTGCAGTGATGGGAGAAGATGGTTTGGGAGGCAGAGAGACAGGACTCCTGGCCCTGGGATATTCACATTCCAGTAAAGGGAAAGGAAGGGAGCAGCAACCTTGTGAAGCTCCTCCTGGGTGCCAAATTCCATATGAGATATTTCACAAAGTCTCTGTCAGACACGCAGGAAACAGACGTCTCGAAGAACGTGCCTGGCCCAGGCATATCAGTCTGACAGGGCTAGGATTCCCACTAAGCCTCTGTCAAATCTACAGCTTGTGCCGCATGACAGAAGGGGTCCGCTCACATCGCTGTTGGCCTGAGGACCTCAGCTTCTTTCTGGCTATTGGCAGGAGGCCACCTTCACATTCCCTGTAATGTGGACCTTTCCATAGCACAGCCCACATGGCTGTTTGCTACATCACACCAATCAAGTAAGTAGAGAAAGAGAGAGGGAAGGAGAGAAAGGGAGAGAAGCAGGCGGGAGGAGAGAGAAGGGAATTGTATGTGTGCAAGATGTACATCACAGTCTTTATAACCCAGTTTTTGAAGTGACATCCCATAACTTTTGCAATATTCTCATTAGAAGAAAGTCACTGGGTCCAGGGGATTACACAAGGGTGTTAATTGCAGGAGGTGGGGATCACTGGGGTTGGACACTACTATAGTTCATTTTCCAGCCCCAATGATTCATGTCCATTCCACATGCAAAATGCATCCACCCCCTCCCAAGGCCTGTAGAAATCTCATTCCATTTCTGCACTGCCTTAAAGTCCAGAATCTCAGATGTGAATGAGTCTCCTTGGGTGTATTCCTTGAGTATGGCTTCTTAAGTACTAATTTTTCTCCACCTGTACATCGATGAAACTTGAAACAAGTTATCTGTCCCCAAAACATCCAATATATAATGGTGGAAGAGATACAGAATAACTGCTACAGACATTCCATTTCAAAAGAGTTACTTACTGGTCTATAGCAATTGTGAAATTCAGCTGAATGTTCCTTGATTAGGTTTCAAGGCCCGGGAATAATTCTCCATGGCTCTTGGTTCTGCTCTCTGGGCTCTTGGTTCTGCCCTCTATGCCTTCCTTCCTTTTTCATGTAAGGTAGGTAGCACATGTTTGCAGCTGAGTAGTTTTCCCAGTCTGCTTCCTGCCAGTAGAATTTGGGAGGGTCCAATGACTTTGTTTTATTTTGTACTGTCTCTGTAATCAGCTGCTACTGGGCAACTGATTCCATAGAGGGGCTTCGTGTTTCTGTGCTGTTGGCAGGTTGGGCAGGCACTCAGCAGTGGCTATAGCCAGATTGGCCTTGGTGAAAGTCCTTATTGTAGAGCACATGTATCAACTCTTTGCCAGCCACCATGGCCATTTTGTTCAGGAGTCCATTGAATAAGGAAAAGGGTAACAGACATAGAGGTCGACTAACAACCACAGAAGGGATATCTTGTTCATCTGATTGAGATCCTCCTCCACAGTGGATTTTCTCTGGAGCCCATTTATGTGGGGTGTGAATATCCTCACACTTTGGCCCATTTCAAGAGGGGCAACCATATGCCCCCTCCCTAGACCTCCTTATTAACAATGTTTTAATCCTGTTCTTTCTAAGTCCTTGACCATCTAGCCAAATCATTAGGAACTACTCATGAATCCGTGGAGATCTATACCTATGACCATCTTTGTGACCAGTCAGTCTTCCTACTGGGAGAATTTCCCTTCTCATTGTCTTTTAGGATCAACCCTAAGTGAGACTGTAACACTGCAGCTACCCACTTCCAGCTAGTGTCAGCATATCATGCAGAATCATCTGTAACCCAAGCGTAAATATTGGACCCCTTAGTCATCTGGTCACAGTGAACAACCCATGAGGCCTCAGGTGTGAGTGAGAAAGGGATGGCAGTGCAGCTGATGGGGGTATGATCCACTTACCCAGGTAGCTTACTTGTGTCTTCTAGACCTGCTTGTATAAACCTATCCTACTTGATGGAGCACAGAGACAACCCGGCTTGATGGGACAGTTTAACACAGAGCTCACCTGTTGTCCTATGCTCAGGCATTCATGCACGAAATAGATCTACTTTTCCATTCTTATTTTTCCTCTGCTTCTGAGACTCCTATTATCACAATGTGGCCACTTCTAATTTTATCTTCCATTTCTTTCGTCTTTCATAAAATATTTTATATCTCTTTATGTCTTCCCGTTGATCTTTCCACTCACTTATTTGTTCCTCAGCTATAGCCCTTCTACCCATTATGCCATCTATACCATGTTTACTCCAATAATGTGTCCAGGAACTAGCAAAACCACCACGGGATGGGATTTAGGATTTCCTGGGCCCAATATGAGAAGAACTTAGACCGACATTTCGTGTATGACCAAATTCCACTCTGACTGGTGGGACACAGTGACAGTCTAGGCCACCGGGGATTAACATTAACTCAGAACCAGTTTCTATTAAAAGGTCTGGATATTTCTCTGTCCCCAGGGCACAATTACACTGGCTGCAGGTCCCTGCGGGAAAAGCAGGAGGGAGACTTTACCACGCACACTTGTAAAAAGTGTGGCAAGGTCCTTCTTCAAACAGACCCTCGCTTTCATTCATGGGACTCTAACCCACAAACTGGGAGAGAGGCTATGACTCTACATTTTGAGAACTAGATCACAACTCTATTTGCTAGACTAGATATTTTTGGTTATATGAATTGAATAGGATCTTATTAGGCTGTCTATCAATTTTGGAACCAGGGAAACCATGTTTAATTAGCAACAACTACAGAGCCCCACAGCTCAAACCATTCTGATTGCTGCTATGGCTCTCCTGTCCATTATAGGAACCAGATCCAACTTGTCTCTGGAGGTGACTCTATCATTCCCATTGAAATTATGGGGCTCATTATCATGATCACTCACCATAATCCTGTAAAACCACTGCAATGCTTTTAAAGGATACTGATGCTCACTCATATATTAAGGTAAAATTAGCTTCAGGGACAAAAAAAATACAAAAAAACTCTGATTCAAGACAATAAAAGTTTACTTCTTGCTCCTGTAATATTCCAGAATAGATGTTAATAGTTGGGCTTCCCTCTTCTAAGTGACAATTCATGGGCCTAGACACCTTCTGTCTAGAAGGTTTGCAATCTTCAAAACATGACCATCATTGTAATATTTGTCATCTTCATCCCAGCCAACCAGAGAGGAAAAGATCATGTGGAAGGTTTTGATGAGCTAGGTAGGCCTGGAGGTAGTGGGCATCTCTTCTGCTCACATTCCATTTGCTAGAACTCAAGATAGTGGTCATACCCAACTGCCAGGGAAATGTAGTTTGAATTTGTGCTGAGGAAGAAGAGGAAACAGGCTTAATGACCAACTAACTAATCTCTGCCACACCTCATAACGTATTTCTCAAAGCCCTTGTGAAAAGAATGTCCACATAGTTAGGGGGTGAGTTAAATGGGTTGTACACAATGAATTGATTCCAACATTCTTATTGCCCTAAAGATCTGGAAGGCAGCTATGTTCAGCACTATACCACCAACATCAGTAGCATTTGGATTCTTCCCTGTACAGTGTACATCTGACATTTTAACCTCATTTAACACAGGCTACTGTTGAGTCCATGTTTCAATCAGTCAACAGAATAAATATTAGAAATACTCCTAGCTGCTTCAGCTAACACAGTACATCCAGGACTGCTGATAAGTGTACCCATGTGGAAGAGTTTGTCCTTACCAAAACCAGATACAGACGTCAAAAGAAAATTACAGACCAATATCGCTTATGAATATAGATGCAAAACTCCTCAACAAAATTCCAGCAAACTGAACCCAGTAGCATATTAAAAGTATTATACACCATGATAAAATAGGATTTATCCCAGGAATTCAAGAGTGGTTCAACATCAGAAAATTGATCAAGGTTATACATCACATTAATTGAATAAAGGAAAAAAACCTACACTATTGTCTCAACTGATGCATAAAAGGCATTTCAGACACAGAAAAAGCATAGAACTAACAAAAAAATTCAGCAAAGCTGCAGGGTACAAGAGCAACACATAACAATCAGTTGTGTTTTTATATACTAGCGATAAACAATCCAAAATTGAAAACAAGAAAACAATTCTATTTACAATGGTATCTAAAAGAAATTCCAAGGAGGTGAAAGACTTGTACTATATATTGAAAACTATAAAACATAGCTTAAAGAAATTAAAAGAGACCTAAATAAATGGAAAGACATCTCGTGTTTATGGACTGGCAGATTTTATGTTGTTAAGATGTCAATACCACCTAAAGCAATCTACAGATTCAACACAATTGCTATCAAAATTCCAACAGCCTTTTTGAAGAAATGTGGAAATACCAATCTTCAAATTCATATGGAATTGCAAGGGGCCCTCAATAACCAGAACAATCTTGAAAAAGAAGAACAGTCAAATGGCCAAGTGGTTTTGCACAAGAGTCCATTTAATGGGGGAAAGGATAGTTTCTTCAACAGGGAATGCTGGTACAATCAGATTTCCACACGTGAAAGAATGAAGTTGGACCCCCTACCTCACACCATATGCTACTAACTCAAAATGGATCAACAAGCTAAATGTAAGAGCTAAACCCATTAAACTCTTAGAAGAAAACATAGGGGTAAATCTTCATGACCTTGGATTTGGCCACAGATACTTAAATATGACACCAAAAGCATGAGCAACAAAAAAAAAATAGATAAATATGACTTCATCAAAATTAACTTTTGTGTATCAAAGGACATTATCAAGAAAGTAAAAAGACAGCCTACAGAATGGAAGAAAATAATCGCAAATCATATATCTGATAAGAGTTTAAAATCCAGAATATATAAAGAACTACAAATCAATGACAAAAGACTAACAACCCAATTAAAAATGAGTAAATATGAATTTCTCCAAAGAAAATATACAAATGACCAACAAGCAAATAAAAATTGCTCATCATTTAGTTCTTAGGAAAACGCAAATCATAACCACCATGAGATACCACTTCACACCACTAGATGGCAATAACAGCTACAAAAACAACACTGGAGAGGAGGTGGAGAAATTGGAACATTTGCACATTGATGGTAGGAATGTAAAATGGTGCAGCCACCGTGTAAAGCATTTTGGCAGTTTCTCACAAAGTTAAATAGAGAATTACCACATGATCCAGCAATTCTACTCCTAGATATATACCCAAGAGAACTGAAAACAAGGACTCAGATACTTATACAATAATGTTCATTGCAGCATTATTTACAATAACACAAAGGTGGAAACAACCCAAGTGTTTATCAACAGATGAATAGATAAACAAAATGTGGTATGTACATATACTGAAATGTTATTCAGCCACAGAAAAAGAATAACGTTCGGACACATGCTACAACATGGATGAACCTTGAAAATGCTATTCCAAGTGAAATAGTCCAAACACAAAAGGACAAATACTGTATGATTCCATTTATATAAAATATCCAGAATAAGCAAATTTATAGATACAGAAAGTAGGTTAAAAGTTACCAGAAGCTGGGGGAAGGGTCATAAGGAGTTATTGCATAATGGTTGCAGAGCTTCTGTTTGGAATGATGAAAAAGTTTTGGAATGAGATAATGGTGATAGTTGCACAATACTGTGAATGTATTCAATGCCATCTAACTGCATACTCACTCGAAAATAGTCAAAATGGCAAATTTTATGTTATATACATTTTACCACAATAAAAAAGTTGGCCCCAATCTAAAGTTACATTTCTCCCTAATCTATCATCCATAGAAGCAAATCTTGCACATATTACTGAGGTTTCTGCCAATATAAGTTAATTTCATCTTATCTTGTGTGTGTGTGTGTGTGTGTGTGTGTGTGTGTGTGTGTGTGTGTAGGCTTTTTCCTCACAGGTCTGACTACTTCCCCAAGACATGCAGGAATCTGAATGAATGCAGTAATGGGTATGGAAGCACCAAGGGGTGATATGAGTGGAACTTGAGAAAGATTAGCTAAACCATTAGAGGGTCCCCAAGTCATGCAGGTCCAGCCCTATTAGACTGAGAAGGAAGGGCTGCCTCTGCTGCCAAAAGGGGCTCAGTGGGAACTCGGATCTATCCAGATCAACTCTGATGTTCGTATTCTAGTTCCCAAGGGCCCACTTCCCCCAATCAGTGGCATTTTGGTTTCACATAAGAGACCTAGAGAGCTTGTGAATTCAACCTGCAGGATTTGGCTTTATGTCTGATTTCAGGCTACATCAGTCCTGTGACTAGAAGAAATAAAGAAATTTCTTGTTTGATAGTGACTTAAGTTTTTAGAAAAACTTTAGGTTCAGCAGAGTATGAGAGGCCGTGTTGTTCCACATCCTTATCAATCCTTGGTACTGTCAACTCCCAACCCCTCTTGGACTAGGTCCTTCTGCTCTGAGCAAGACAGACTCTTTGCACTACCTCAAAGCCCCATCTAGCTCTCTCCCACATTTTGCCACCATCATAGCTTCAGACGGCGCCTTAACTCTCCCAAGTCCCTCCACCCATCTTGCAAGGTTCCAACCCAATCTCACCTCTAGAAAAACATCTAGAGTCCAAGTTAGGTTTTTTCCTCCTGATGAATTGATTAATTGGTTGATTCCCTTTTTTCCCATTTGCCATTCTCAGAATCAAGCTAATTTTTTAATATATAGCCTTTGTATGTGTTCTGGTAAAATATATTTTGTTTGCATGTATTTGTAATGTATCTAAGGGTGTTATGTTGTAAATTTTGTTCTGTTTCCTACTTGTTTACAGAACAATGTGTGTTTTAATTTAAATTGTTTAAACTTTTTGCTTTATAATAATTTAAGACTTATAAAAAGTTATAATACTAATACAAAGAATTCTCATATACCCTTCACCCAGCTTCTTTACATAATGAGAGTATAGTTATCAAAACCAGGAAATTAACTCTGACCTACAGAGTAAGGGCTATTATGGAAAGGCCTCCATCAAGGAATATAGTAGTAAATCAAGTGTAGTACTGCGTCCCTGGAGGGACTGCAGAGATTGGTACCACCATCAAGGACTTGAAAGATACAGAAGTGCTGATTCTCACCATATGCCTGCTCAGCTCTCGTAGTTGGCCTATACAGAAGACGGATGGATCTTGGAGAATGACAGCGCATTACAGTCAGCTTGAGCAGGTGGTGACTCCAATTGCAGCTGTCACAGCAGAAGTGGTTTCATTGCAACCACATTAATGCATCCCCTGATACCTAGTATGCTGGTATTGATCTGGCAAATGTCTTTTTCTCCAGCCGTCCGTAAGGTCCACCGGAAGCAGTTTGCTTCCAGCTTCTGAGGCCGACAACACATCTTTGTTGTCCTACCTCAGGGGCATATCGTTTCTCCAGCCCTGCATCATAATTTAGTTTACCTTTTGGTTCATAATTTTGTCACAATTTTAGTTCATAATGTCATAATTTTAGTTCCCCTTGATCACCTTTCCCTTCCACAAGATATCATGTGAGCCTGTATGCATTATAGGGGCAGCATATGCCTCATGTGGGTGCGTCACTCTGGCCCATTGACCGACTGACCCAAAAGGCTGCTAGTTTTGAGTAGGGCCCAGGACAAGAGAAGGCTGAGTGACAGGTCCAGGCTGCCGTGCAAGCTGCTCTGCCACTGGGCGATATGATCCAGCAGATTCGCTGGTGCCTATAGTGTCAGTGGCAGAGAGCGATGCTGTCTGGGGCCTGTGGCAGGCCCCTATAGGTGAATCACAGAGCAGTCACCTAGGATTTTAGAGCCAGGTCCTGCACCAATCACAGATCATTACTCTCCTTTTAAGAAACAGCCCCTGGCCAGCAACTGGGCCTTAGTAGAGACTGAACACTCGACTGTGGCCCACCAAGTTACCAAACAACCTGAGCTGGCCATCATGAACTGGGTGTTATCTGACTCATCAAACTATAAAGTTGAGTGTGCACAGCAACACTCTATCATGAAATGAAAGCGGTATATGCATGATCAGGTATGAGAAGGCACTGAAAGGACAAGTTACAAGAAGAAGTGGCCCAAATGCCCATGGTCTCTGCTCCTGCCACACTGCCTTCTCTCCTCCAGCCTGTACTTATGGCTTCATGGGGAGTTCCCCAAAATCAGTTGACAGAGAACGAGAGGATTTGGGCCTGGTTTACTGATGGTTCTCCAGGATATACATGTACTATCTGAAAGTGAACAGCTGTATCACTACAGCCCCAATCTGGGACATCCCTGAGGGTTAGTGGTGAAGAGAACTTCAAGTGGGAACTTTGGGCAGCATACCTGAATGCTCACTTTGGAAGGAGAAATGTTCAAATGTGAGATCATAAACCAATCCATGGACTGTGGCAATGTTTGGCTAGGTGGTCAGGGACTTGGACAAAACATGATTGGAAAATTGGTGACAAGGAAATTTGAAGAATTATATAGACAGATCTCTCTGAATGGTAGGAAAAACATGAAGATATTTGTGTTTTATGTGAATACTCACCAAAGAGTGACCTCAGCAGGGGAAGATTTTAAAAATCAAGTGAAAAAGATGACCCATTCAGTGGATAACAGTCTCTTTCTTAGACACCCCTGTCATCACCCAACGGGCTCATGAACAAAGTGGCTATGGTGGCAAGAATGGAGAATATGCATGGGGTCAGCAACATGGATTTCTGCTGTGAATCAACATCCAGCATATGGTGCTATTTCTCCCATAGTCAGGAATCAAGGGAAGGAAATGGGAGTGGAATCACTCATTATTATCCTCATGACCCACTAGCAAAACTTTTGCTTCCTGTTCCCATGACCTTATGCCCTGCTGGCCTAGAAGTCTTAGTTCCAAAGGGAGGATTGCTTCTTCCTTCAGGAGACACAACAACAATTCCATTGAATTGGAAGTTAAGACTGCCACCTGGATGCTTTGGGCTCCTCATGCCTCTGAATCGATAGGCAAAGAAGGGAGGTACTGTGTGGGCTAGGGTGACTGATCCTGACCACCAAGAGGAAACTGGATGGCTACTCCACACTGGAGGTGAGGAGGAGTATGTCCGGAATACAGGCCATCCCTTAGGCATCTCTTAGTATTACTGTGCCCTGTGGTTAAAGTCAATGGAAAACTACAACAACTCAACCCAGGCAGGAATACTAATTGCCCGAACCCTTCAGGAACAAAAGTTTGGGCCACCCCACCAGCTAAAGAACCACGATCAGCTGAGGTGCTTCCTGAAGGCGAAGGGAATATGAAATGGGTAGTGAACAAAGGTGGTTATAAATACCAACTATAATCATGTGACAATTTATGGGAATTAGGACTGAACTGTCATGACTATTTTCTCCTTATTTTAATATAAATATCTTTGTGTGTATGCGTGTGTATATACTATTTACCTCATAGCATATATATATCCTTGTTTTCTTCCTTCTCTTATCCCCTTATCATGTAACATAGATGTACTGACTTTATATCATAGTATTCAAATATCATCAACTTTATATCATGGTATATAAGTTACAAGATATCAGAAAAAAAAGTAAACATCACTCAAGGACTTTTGGGGAAGGGGTTAATGCATTTTTTGTTGTACATAGGATAGTTGCATCATGTAAGGTGTAAGTTTGACTTTGTTATTGTTTTCATTTGGCAATTAAGTATGGTTTAACAAGATGCATGTGAGTGTCAAGTTGACAGGGGACAAACTTGTAATGGTTAATTCTATGTGTCAACCTAACTGGGTAACAGACTGCCTGCTAATTGGCCAAACATTATTTTGGGTGTTTTCTGTTAGAGTGCTTTGGGATGGTATTAACATTTAAATTGGTAGACTGAGTAAAGCAGAATGCCCTCCCTGATGTTAGTGGGCCTCATCTAATCTATTAAAGACCTGAACAGACCAAAAAGGTAGAACTTGCCCAGGGTAAGGGAAAATTCTTTTTGCCTGACTGCCTCCAAAACAGGACATTAGCTTTTCCCTGCCTTTGGATCTGAAATGAAACATCAGCACTTTCTGTGTCTTAAGCCTGTTGGCCTTTGGGCTGGAACTACACCATTGATTCCCCTGAGTCTCCAGCTTTCCAGCTCATCCTACAGATCTTGGGGCTTCTCAGTGTCCATAATTGCATAAGCCGATTCTTTATAATAAATCTCTTTCTGTATATACATTCTGTTGCTTCTGTTTCTCTGGAGAACCCTAGCTAATAAAGATTTGGAAATGTTTGCATAAATTAAATCTATTTATATGTTAGGTTTTTAAAATGATTTTTAATATCAGGATGCATTAAAAGTACTTTAACAAAAATGTCATTGAAATTTTAGAAACCCACATGTGGTAAATAACATAAATTTTAATATGATAATGAAAATTCTAAAAGTTCTAAGTATTCAAAATAAATAGTACTTAAACTCACATATGAACATGTTTTGAATAACAGATTTGTTGAAGTTTCACAAGCCTATAATCAGCTCACTCTAAATAATCAATTTAATTAGATAATTCCACTATTATGTTTTCATATTTTTTCTAAAAGGAAATAATAATACAGAATGAAATTCCATCAAAAACCAGCATATGGTTGTTAACATCAAGATTCAGTAACACTGAGAGATGGGGGAAAAAGAAAAATTGGGAGGCGAGTGACAGAGAGAAAGAAAAAAGGCTGAAGGAAGGGGGGAGGAGAGAAAACGGGGAAATAACAACTGAGAAAATTAACAAAATCAATTATGTTCCTTTTAGCAGCACCTAATAACAGATGCTTATGATTCTGATAAAGATCTCTTCTACAACTTCGTTACTTAAAAAGTTGTAAAAAGAGCACATTGAATGTAATAAAAATTTAAATATTATACATATGCACACAAAACATCTTGATGAGTAGGAGCAAATTAGAAAACTGATTAAGTGGACCAATTCCCAGAGGAGTACTGCATAATGCAGCTGGTGGAGAGCTGTTCTCTGACAGTGGGAGCTACACATTACATCTTTCATGTCAGCATAATCATCACTGGATATAGATGTTCACAGACAGAACCATGTGAATACTGTACTATTCGAATATAGCTTTGCCATATTTTAAAACTGGTTTAAAAAAAACAGTTGTAAATGTGTGTTAGGGATATTTTTTTAAAACATTTATCATTACTTTTAAAATTACAGCTATCGATAACTCCTATCCCTGGAACCCATTTGCAGTACTGTAGGGTACCTGAGCACTTGGACTGGGAAACTCTGCTTTAACCAATGAGAGCTTGTAGTTTTGCCCTTGGAAGCTTCTAATTTGAGAGATATACATTTAGTTTTTTGCCTTTTCTTTTTGGGCTTAATGCAGCAATTAACGCCCTTATATATGTTTCTTTCCCTGGGATTTAGCATACTCAAGGGCATATTTCATTTGACAAGGTACTGCCAGACAGTCCTTCAGAATGACTATGTAAGTACACACTCTCATCAGCCATGCAGGTGGGTTTGTAGGTCCTCACATCCCCACCAGCACTTGGCATTATTATTTACTAATTTTGTCAGCCTCATAGATGTAAAGTCATATGCCACTGTTATTTTCTCAGATTTTCAATGATCTTGAATACCTGATCATATACTGTTGGATTCTCAAATTTCTTCTTCTACAAATCCCCTGTTCTGTGCTTTGCTCAATTTTCTATTGGTAGTAGTGTTCTCTTCTTGTTGATTCACAAGAGATCTTTGCATATCATAAATATTAAATCCCTTGTTGGTTTAGACATTGCAAATGTCCTCTTCCAATCTGTATATTATCTTTTCCCTTTGTCCACAGTGTCTTTCATCAAGCACAAACCCTTATTTTTGATGTAATCAAATTAATCCTCTCTTTACCATGTGGATTATAGTCTTCAAGTTTCATTTAGTAAGTCATTCCAAGCCACTAGTTTGTGAAGATATCATCCTACAATTTCTCCTATTAATATTATAGTTTTATCTTTCACATTTAGGCCCTCTATCTAGTCCATTTTTGTATGTGGTGTGAGGTAGGGATCTGGTTCTATTTTTCTCCATGTCAGTTTTTCAACACTAGCAACTAAACAACTATCCTTTCTCCATTGATTTATTATACACTAAGCTCTATATACACAGGTCTGTATCCATGCTATTCTATTGGTCTACTTTTCTATTTTTGTGCCAGTGCCACACTGTTTCTATTACTAAACTCAAAGAAACAAGAAAAAAATAACAATGATTGAGCAGAAATAAATGAAATAGAGAACAAAAGACAATAGTGAAAACTGACCAAACCAAAGCTGGTCTTTGAAAAGACCAATATGGGAAAAAGACCAATGACAAGAATGAGCAAGAAAAAAACAAAGTGAAAATTTAAAAACTAAGATAGAGAATGAAAAGGGAGTAATAACTATGGACGAAATAAATTTTTTAAAAAAGAGAATTATAAATGATATGCCAATGAATTAAAAAACCCAGATGAAAAGGATAATATTATTAGAAAAAATATAACATGCTAAAATTGGCACAAAAACAGAGGCCTTAAATAGTCCAGTGAGTGTTAAGGAAACTGAAATGGTAGTCAAAGAACTCCTCTCTTTCAAAACCCCAGTTGGTTTTGTAGGTGAGTTTCAGCAAACTTTCAAGTGTGGGAACATATGCATAGTAATAAATGAGTGAAACCTATCCATTTCATTTTTTTAAGCCTAGTGTAACCTAGATTGAAAAACCAGATAAGGAGAACCCATGAAAAAAATAATCCTTGGGCCATTTTATTTATGAAACAAAAATCTCAAATAAAATGTTAGCTAACAGACATGAACGATGCATTCAAAAGTACAGATGGTGACCAGGAATATAAGGATGTTATTGTTCAACACCAAGACTCACCATATAACTGGTCTAAAGGATAAAAGTCATAGATTAGCTCAATTAATGCAGTAAAGGCACTTGGTACATTCCCTTTATGTTGAAGTTAGTGCATTATCTTGATTTTTAAGAACTATGTGTAAGAGTGTGGCCAGGCAGCTTGGACCAAGCAGGGCTTTCCTTGCCAGTGGATTGTGCAGAACAGTGGTTCCCAACCTTTTTGGCACCAGGGATTGGTGCTGAGAATCTGATGCCCGATGATATGAGGTGGATCTGAGGTGGTGATGCTAGTGCTGGGGAGCAACTGCAAGTATGGATGAAGCTTTGTTTGCTCACCTGCTGCTCACCTCCTGCTGTGCGGCCCAGTTCCTCATAGGCCACGGACTGGGGGTTGTGGACCCATGGTGTAGAATACACTTCAGTCTTTTGTCTTCTGTTCACCGTGGTGTCTTCTGATATCCAGGTGAAAGAACTGGAGAATGCTTCAGGCCAGGCTTTTGAGCTGATTCTCAGCCCTTGATCAAAAGAACTGTCCCAGAATTCCCTTTCTCCTCCAAAGAAGGATCTTTCTCTGGAGGAAATTCAGAAGAAATTAGAAGCTGCAGAAGAAAGACACAAGTCCCATGAAGCTGAGGTCTTGAAACAGCTGGCTGAGAAACGAAAGCATGAGAAAGAAGTGCTTCAGAAAGCAGTTGAAGAAAACTTCAGTAAAATAGCAGAAGAGAAATGACCCACAAAATGGAAGCCAACAAAGAGAACTGAGAGGCACAAATGGCTGCCAAACTGGAGCGTTTGCAAGAGAAGGACAAGCACATTGAAGAAGTGTGGAAAAGCAAAGAATCCAAAGATCCTCCTGATGAGACTGAAGCTGACTACTTTGTTCTAAGAACTTTCTTCCCCTCCTCTTTCTAAATATCCAAAGACCGTACTGTCCAGTGTCATTTTATTTTTGCCCTCCTGACAAATATTCTAGAAGCCGATGTAGGACTATAGGCAGATTCACTGTATGATGTTGTTTTGGGGGATAAAGAGGAGAAACTAAGTGTTTTACTGCTTTTCTAAAGTGTTGAAGTCTTTCTAGTGTAGTTATTTTTTCTTGTTGCATCTTTTCTACTTCAGTACATTGGTGTACTGGGTCAATGGCTATTACCGTATTGGCTCTGTGAAAATATGTTCGTGAAAAGAGTATGTAGTGGCTTCTTTCAAATTGTCAGATGCTGAATATCTGTTCACTTTTAAATACCAGTTCTGTCCCAATCTTACCAGATGTTACTGTACCTGAATGGTTAATAAAACTGCACAGTACTGTTGGAAAAAAAAATAAAGAACTATGTGTACAGGTGGGTTTCATTATTATTGAATTCCATTTCAGGATAGTAAAAAGTACATTAGGTTCAATGAGTTGAGACATACTGCTCTCAGGTGACACCGAGGCACACTGAGGACCAAAAGAACACTGTCTAGTTTCCTTAGAGATGGTGGGGCCCAGGAAGGGTAGTCCAACTTATCTGTTGCTGATAGAAGGAGAGGGCACAGTTTTGGGGAATTGGGGGAGTCCCGAAACAGAGAAACAAAGTGTTGGTCAGATATCAACCTCATAGAAGCCTGATGATTGTGGGTTCAGAATTCTGGGATGAGAGGTGTGACATATTCATTAATGTGATATGGGTCCTGAACATGGTGGCCAACCTGTCTGCTCTTAGATATAAATTTGCCTGACTTTCTAACCAAGCATACGGGACTATTGCATAGACTCTGAGTTGGCCTTATGATACCCAGTTTTAAGAGGACATTGATGACAGGCTTTCTTCCATCTTCTACCAATTTTGAAGGTGGGCACTGGGACAGGAAGGCGGTAACATGTGCTATGTAACTTTAATGAGAATGCCAGCTGGCCTTCCTTAAGGTCAGCTGTGTACAAGTTGACTAGGACTCCTGCAAGGGCCCAACCCAAAGAGTTGGTTATCGTGGGTCAGACCAAGTTGTTACAGATGACATGGGGAGGTCCAGTTAAACTCAAACTGGCTTACAGCATATTACTGTTTAATTTGCAAGGAATATGTGTACCTGATATGTTAGTAGATACACAGGGGTTAGGCAAGAAGACACATACCTCCCTGAGGAATCCATGGTAATAAGGAGCCATTTCATAAGATAAGGGATTATTGGCAAACCACCAATCTGATAGAGCAAACCAGGCATAGGGAGACAGGTCAGAACAGGTAGCCTTAATGTCAAGGGTGAAATGCTCAACAATGGAGACAGGGATGCTAGGATTGGAGGACAAAAGAAGGTATAGTGTGGCTAAGATTGATCTGAGTAGACTCGGGGTAACCCCTGATGCTTTTCTAGGCTAAGGATGGCTGAGGTTTACTTAAGCACTCATTTTCCAACAGCCATGTTTTTGTTTTGTTTTGTTTTGTTTAAACTATTGAGGCAATTTCCAAGACACAGTCCTACATGGGTCTGCACTTCTTCTGAGGGACACCAGTTTAGTCTTCTGCTTTCTCCACTGGTTTTTGTGTTTTATTGTGAAATGGGCTGATAAGCCAAGAGCTACATTTGGAATCCTTCAGGAACGTTAGGCAGCAGTCCACAGATGAAACTGGAGAGCTGACCACTTAGAGGGGCCTTCAAAATCCTCCATTTTGGAAAACCTTCTGTAGCAATGATTCACTTGATTATAATAATCTTTTGAGTATTCATGTGATTCGGCTTTTCACCTACTGGTTTTGGACCAATCAGATTTAATAAAGCCCAGCTTCTTCATCACATTCAATATTCAGGTGCAGAAGACAGAGGAAACTACTCCACAGTCATATCACATTGTTATCTCTGATCAGTAGAATTTATGTATTTTTATTTATTTATTCATGCATTCCACTTTCTCCTCATTCATCTCTCCCATTTCTAACCTTCTCCCTCCCCTGTCAGATATTTTGATGTGTTAATTGTGATTCTTTGATTCTATGTGTTCTGTCAGGTGTACATGTTATTGGGTTCGAAACTGTATTTCTTTTAAAACTTTAAATGCATTCAACATAAAGTTTCTAAAACTTGTGCAGTTTAAGGAAGAATAATAAGATGCCCATATACCTACCAACCAGTTTAAGAGCTAGAACATTAACAGTATTTTAGAAGCCTCCTTCACATACTTTCATCCCCTGCCCCAGAAGAAACCATTATCCTAAACTTGATGTTCTCAATCCTTTGGTTTTCTTCAAAGTTTGGCCTCCCGTGTACATATCCCTAAACAATATGTTGTTTTGTTTTGAAAACCTGAGTGGCAAGTACACACCCTGCTCTAAGGTGAAAGTTACTCTTAGGTGAAAATGCCCAGGAGAGGATGAGCTGGATAGTCTTTCAGTCAGTCTGGCTTCAGCTTCCCTAAGAGTTTATAAGAACTGCTTCTGGGGAAGTCAGTGGGTGAGGTCACACATGAGTCCAGGGAAATAAACACAGGGCTCACCACAGTCAGGGCACCAGTGGGGCTGTTGTGTGGACCAGAAATGTGTTGTCTGGTAATAATAGTTTGACGAGAGTAGGCCCCTCTGACTTCTCTACTTCTAATCTCCCCATGACTCTCCATCCCCAGAAGAGTAGATGACAGCAGATATCTCTCTGGGGAGGAATGCATGTCCATACCTGATCTAGGCTGCTGCAGTGCTCAGAGGGAGGGCGTGCTGGAGAAGGTTAGTCAATAACTACGATACTCTGAGGCAGGCTCACCTGGGCATTCTGTCCTCAGGTTAACAGAGGACAGGTGGGGTTGTTTCCTCCTTAGCAAAGAGCAGATACTAAAAAGGATAAATGCCATGAAGAGTAGGTGACCTAAGACAAGAGCATATACATTTTTTCTTTCTTCCTTTCTTGTTTTGTTTATTCCTCATTATCCACACTCCCATTCCTCCTCAAATCCTGCCACACAAGCATATCTTTGAATGCGTTTAACCTATATCCTTTTGTTTGAGTTCTTCTAAGATGTATATCTGGGGTGTATGTGCATGCATTTGTAACTTCTGTGGAGTGTTTTGTTATATGGCTTATTCTTTTTTGCTCAGCGCTAAGTGCTGAAGATCATCACTGTTGTTCTGTGTACATCTAACTAATCTAAATGCTGAAAGGCTGACTGGTGTACATTCCTTATTTCCCTGTGTACTCTCCCAGTGATGGGCACTCAAAACGCCTCCAACTCCCCACTATTGCAAACCACACCATAGTAAACATTCTTCTACATGACCCTTTCGGGATCTGTGTGAGAATTTCTTCAGAGGGCTCATGGGGATACTGAATTTGACTACACACTGCCACATTCATCTATGGGGTGGCTGCCAAAGTCCCCGCTACCACTAGAAATGCACGAGGCTCCCGATGTCCCCATGTTCCCACTACAGTACTTGACATGATTCAACTTTTTAAAATTTTGCTCATCTGTGAGATCTAAAGTGAAAGCTCACTGTAGTTTCATTTTGTATTTTGCTGATAATTAATGCCTGTTAGCTTTTTAGGTTTTCCACTTCAGGAAATTGCTTGTTCATATCCTTTGTAGACCTGTTTGTGGATGCACCGCCTCCCTACCACCGTTTTTCCTTTCTACGTGGGCTCCGCTGATAGTCCCGATTCTGTGGGAATCACAGACCCTAACCAGGGCTTCGGTATTCTGTGTTAGGCACTATAGTGCCTTTGTATTTCCATGCGAATTTTAGGATCAGCTTGTCAGATTTATTTTTGTCGGATTTATATTTTAGATGTTACTGTAACTGGAATTTTAAAAATTTCTCTGTCCAATTGTTCATTGCTATATACAGTTTAGTAAATACAATTGTTTTGCTTATTTTGATTTTATAGCCTGCAGCTTGACTTATTAGTTCTAGTAGTGCTTTGTTGTTGTTGTTTGGTAGATTCCACTGGATTTTCTACTTAGACAATCATATCATTCGCAAATATGGCTTTACTTCTTCCTTTACTCCTTCCTAACAATCTGGATGCCTTTACTTTTTCTTACATCATTGCACTGGCAAGAACTTCCAGTACGATATTGAATAGAAGCAGTGAAAGTGGACAGCCCTGTCTTGTTTCTGATCTCAGGGGGTAAATATTCAGTCCTTCACCACTAAATATCATGTTAGCTGTAGGTTTTTTTTGTAGATGCCCTTTAACAGATCAAGGAAGTTCCCTTCAATCCCTAGTTTGTCAAGAGGTTCTTTTCTTTTTTTTCTTTTCTTTTCTTAAATCAGGAATGGGTACTGAATTTTGTCAAATGCTTTTCTGCATTTATTACAATGATCATGTGGGATTTTCTTTTTTTTGGTTCGTTAACATGGTGAATTGCATTGATTGATTTTCTAATGTTAAACCAACCCTGTATTCCTGAGATAAACCCCATCTGATTTTGATACTTTATCTTTTCAATATATTATTAGAGTTGATATAATTTTGTTTAAAAATTTCACATCTTTTGAACCTTCACTTTTGGCAGTTTCTTCATATTTGCGTATATACCAGCTACTTATTTTTAGTATGACCCACTCACTAGTCTTATCCATATCCTCTAAATTATGTCTGTGATGGTTACTGAGACTGGAACTTTACCCAAACTCAGAGAGGACCTAAAGGAATTTAGAGTAGAGACTGAGAGCATTTTTGATGTAGTTGGTCCTACCTGTAAGAGTGTGAATCAACTCGTGGCAGTAGCCCTGCCCCTCAACAGATGTTTGTCCCCAGCCTGAAGAGCCATCACACCCTTTAAAGCCTCTTAATACCTGATAGGTTTGTTCTGAAGAGAAAAACATTACTAATGCTTAGGAAATCAATATCCTAAATTAATCTCTCACTGTCACTGCTCCCCACTTAGTACTGCTGTGCTCCAATGAGGAAATGGCCAACACTGGACACTTTGCAAGAGGGGCCCACCCTGAAACACTGCTTCTTGCTTTCCCACTGAAGAATCCTATCTCATTCTGATTACCTAATGAACTTGATATCCCACACGCTAAGTTGCCCATATAATCACTTCAGATTTCTGACCTTGTGTTTTTTTGTGAATGGCTTTTGTTTCCAAGATATTGGGGGAGCACACAAGGTAGGATATACTTACTCTGTGCTGTCCTCATGGCACCACAAAAACGCTTCTCCCTTCGATCCCCTCAGCACGAAAATAATAATGGTAATAACAGCAAACACATACGGAGTGTTCACTACGTGCCAAACTCCATTCTAAACACATCCTATATATTACCTCGTTTAATACCCTCAGTCACCCTGTGAAGTAAGTACTATTATTATTGCTATTTTTACATAAGATGAAACTAAAGAACATAGAGGGTAAGTGACTTGTCCAGCTATAAAATGGAAAATCTGGGGTTTGAACCCAGGTAGTCTGGCTCTAGAGTCCACTGCAAAGTGAAAGACCTATGGCACTGACCCATGCTTGCACACTAGTATGGGGCCCCTGACCATCCCAACCCCCACTATTTATACAAACTCTAAAGCTTCAGAATATGTCATGTCTTTGGTGTCTGTGTGCCTTTGGCCAAATCTGGCATCAGTCAGAGTTTCTCACTGATGTTGACACCCAGATATACATATTTGGAAAACAAAAACCATGCAGGGAGAAGAAAACTTAAAAAAAAAAAAAGACACGATTAATGTGTTCAGAGTGACCAAAAAGAATTGCATTCACGAAACAAGATCAGGAAGCTATAAAAAGGAACATTCAGAGAACAACAACAACAAAAAGCTCTTAGAGTCAAGCAATAATCAAAGAAGGACTTCAAAGCAGCAGGGATGAACACGTACAAAAAAAATTAACTAGACAGCTGATTTCTCAATGGCATAAATGGAAACCAGAAAGCAGTGCCATATCTTTTAAGTGTTAAGAGGAAAAAAAAGGTTATTTAGAATTGAGTACCTAGCAAACTTATCTTTCAAGAAGAATAAAGTGAAATAAAGGCATTTACAGATAAATAGAGATCAAGACAACTTCTTGTTAAGAGATCTGCACTAAAGGATTTCCTAATATATATATTTCAAAAAAAAAATCCCCCAAAAGAGGTCCGATGTATAAGGAAGTGAGCAAATAAAATAGTAAACAAGTATTTAAATCTAAACAAACACTGTCCTCATAAAATAATAATGTTAATGTCTATTTTGTGTGTATGTTAATGACTTCCTTAGGAAAAAAAATAAAATAGTAGACAACAAAAACATATAAATTGGGAGACAGTAATTTACAAAGTCCTTATGTTGTTTGTGTGGGGATTATAACATTTAACTTTAGACCTGAAGTTAAATATGTATGGTAAAATTTTATGACAAACTGCTAAAAAATATCTGGAGGGAATAATCGAGAAAGAAAGAGAACAGGCACAAATAAATAATATGAGCAGTGTAAAATATATAGCAGACATTTAAAATAAGAGGATATAATTAATTTTAAAACTTAGATGAATTGGACCAATTCCTAGAAAATTCATTTATATTGGATGAGCCCACTAGAATCTTGACCAAACACAATAGATGACCAAAGATCTAAAAATCCTAAACAATTTGTTAGTAAACCAAATCCAAGATGAGAGTAAAAGATTTAATATAATATGAAAATGGTGGGTCTAATTCCAGAAAGACAAGAGCAGTTTAATGTTAGAAAGCTCTCATAACAAGGTGGCCCTGTGACGTAGAAGGGTAGTTCAGTCCTCTTTGTCAGCCTTAGCGGGTGGGGGGGGGAGGCTGGGAAAGAGGTAGGTCCCTTGGGGAGGGAGGTTTCTGGAGAAGGTAGGCTAAGGATGGGTCTGGGGTCTATGAAGGCCCCCACCTTCCATATTATACACCGCTATAATAATACACATGACTCTGAGATAGGCACATTACCCTCATTTTAAAAATGTTAAAGCTAAGGCTAAAAACAGTTTAAAAATTTGACCAAGGTCACAACACTAGTAAGTAGTTGAACTGCCATCGAAATTGAGGTTGGTCTGAATTTATAGCTCATGTTCTTAACCACTATGTGGTTCTCCCTTTAATAGTGACAGTAATCGGTGTTCAGTAAATGGTGGCTAGGTGCCAGGTACTTTACAAATACCCTAATACCCACAACAACTGTTCAGGTGGGTATTGGATGCATTTTACTGATAAGAAAGCTGCTGCTTAAAGAGGACAGGTGTAAGGACACACAGCCAAGTAATGGGGGCACCACACTTCGAAACTGGGACTGCCAGACTTCACAGCCTGCTTGTCTTAGATTATTACAGGTGTGAATGAAGCCCAAGAGGAGATGAATCCCAGTGTCTGAGGACAAGATGGGAAGGCTCTGTTCATTCCTTGAAAGATGAGGTTCTCTACACAATGGTTGATGTCAGGAGTCAGAGAACCATCTCTCCATAAGGAGGTCTCCACACATGGGGCTGAGGGAGACCCCATAACCTTCAGTACAGTGGGAATGATCCCAACTGCAGGGAAGTCTAAAGGAAATAAGTCACACAAACACCACGGTCTAGATAAGGAAGCCAGGAACACTGGAAGCTGGTATGGACAAACTCACGAACAGAATGTCTAACTTTTCATTACCTTTCTGAAGAATTAACAGATTAGCACGTTAGAGGAGGCCATAAAATCTTCTGGATTTAGGTATATGCTGTAGTCTCTTAGGATGATCTCATAGAAAGACAGGTGAACAGTGAGTGCAGTTAGGCTGGCTGGTGCTCACTATGCTGCTTCCCATCTTTGGGCCTTTGCTCATGCTGTACTCTTTGCCTGGACTGCCATCCTCTCCCCTTGTTAATCATCCGGAAGACTCTTACTCATCTATTAAGACACAGTTCATATGCCATCTCTTCTAAGAAGCCTTCCTTCCCTGGCCCCGAGCTGGGTTGTATGTTCTTCAGGACATATCATAGTCTATTGTATCCACCATTATTCCTACACTAGCCACACTGAAATTATGGTTCTGGGTCTTGGAACATAACTCGATCATCTCTGTGTCCTTAGTGCAGAGTAGGAGGCCTGACACATAGGTGGTCAGTCAATTTGGCTCAGATGAAATTAGAACTATTGGATGATCACACCAGTGATCATTAATGCATTGATGCTGGCTCAGAGAGGGAGGTCTCTGGTGGTGTGCCACAGCACTCTGTGCATATTGACGGCATTTGGATGAAATTACTGGATTTCAAAAAACTATGAAAGTAGGTTACACACTAGACAACAGAATTAGTATGCAAACAGTCATGGCAGGGAGAAACACTGGAGCCACACTGGGTCTGCAAGGTGCTTAAGGGAAAAGTCAGGACTAAACCTCACAACCTGTTACAGCCTTGACAATGCAAAGTTGTTTTTTTTTTAGCTAAAGCTTACCTCCCCGTGGTATCCACCATTATAATAGAATTTACTATGTGCCAGGCTTTGTACCAGCTCCTGTACCCCACCCCCAACAAGTACCACAGAAGAAGTCTAATGGGATGATCTGCTTGGCTTGGGAACCAGGAAACTGTTCCTCACAGGGCAGGAGAAAGGGATCAGAAAGTCCAGTGAGAGCTGGGTCTTTGGTTTTCACCAAGGAACAGGCAGACATGACAACAAAGCAGTTTGAGGGAAGTTTGAGAAAGAGGCAGGTCCACCTTCAGGAGCCCCAGGGTATAGAGCCAGTCATTGAGAAATAGGGCTTTGTTGCCATCCTACCAACTGTGAACTTATTTCTCAAAAGAACTCAGGAGCTATCCTCGCAGCCCCAACCCTTCTGAATAATGACATTCAAACTCCTTAGCATGGCATGAAAGACCTTCATGCCTAGCCTAGTTCTCAATGCATTTTTTCTATAATCCACAGTAATTAATTCAGTTTATGCCACAAATATTTATTGAGCATCTATTAAATATTACTATGCACTGTTCTTGGCACTTTTCTTGGCATTGGAGATACAACAGTGAATAAAACAAAAGTCCCTGCTTTGTGGAGCTTACAGTCTACTGAGGATAGGCAAACACTAATCACAATAAATAAGTATAAAATAAGTCAGTTGGCGATCAGTTCTTTGTAGAAAAACATAAGACATAAAGCAAGATAAGGAGATAGAAAGTGCTGGCGAATAAGACTAGATATGCTGGTCAGGGAATGATTCTCTAGGGAGGTGACATTTGAACATACTGTAAGTGGGTAGGCAAGTCATCAGATTATCTGGGAGGAAGAGTGTTCAAAACAGTGAGAACAGCAAGTATAAAGGCTCTGAAGAGGGAAGGTACCTGACATGTTTACAGAACAGCAAATAGGCCAGTGTGGCTGAGAACAGTGAGTGATGGGGAGAGTGACAGGAAATGAAGCCAGAAAGGGGATGGGGACCAGACTGTGTAGCGACTTTTGGGCCATGGTGAAGACTTGTTTTTTATGCTGAGGGAGCTGGGAGCCATGGGAGATTTTTGAGCAGAAGAGTGACAAACTCTGATATGGATTTTTAAAAGAATTTTAGAGAAGAATTAGTGATAGATATTATAATACTAAGCAAAAGAAAAACAAACAACTACTAGGAAAACAAAAAGGTACACAACAAAGGATATATAATCAGAGTGTATTATGTGCTTTAGATGTGAACAATATTTACAATGTCATACTTATGCAAACAGTGATTACTGGTTGAAAAAAATATATAAAATTTAAGAAATAATAGATACAAACACAAAGATGAGCAAGCAACAACAGACTATTAGGGATGACTAGGCAGATTAGAAAGTGAAATATATGGAACTTGTACAAATAAAAAAATGCAATTGTTGAAATGAAAAACTCAGTGGACAGATTAAAAAGCAGATCAAACATAACTGAAGAAAAAAATCAGTAAGCTGGAAGATATATCTGAAGAAATTTCTCAGAATGAAGTGCAGTAAGACAAGGAGACAGGTAATATCAATGAGATATTATGAGATATGAAAGATATAATGAGGAAGTCCAAAATATGACTAACTGGATTCTGAGAAAGAAAATATATAAAGAATGGTAGACAGGCAATATTTGAAGAAATGGCTGGGAATTTTCTAGAAATTATGAAAAATACAAATCCAGAGGCATGAAGCACATTTCCAAAGTAGAATAAATGGAAAAGAAATACATGCCTAAACATCGTAAAATGAAACTGCAGTGCTCCCTCCACACCCCCTTCTAAAAAAAAGAGAAAAGATCTTAAAAGTAGCCAGAATGAAACAAAAACACTCACAAAAAAAAAACAGTAATCAGACTGATAGCAAATTTCTAAATACCTATAACAAACTATCTTTTAAGAATAAAGATAAAATTAAGACATTTACATATAACAAAGACTGGGAATTTAACACCAAGAGATCTATACTAAAAGAACATCTAAACATCGTATTCATAATGAAGGAAAATGATCCCAGGATGATGGTTTGAGATGCAAGAATCTAAGAATGTAAATCCAAACAAACATTGTCTATATAAAATACTACTAATGATGATGCAGAATTTGTGATGTTAGGGGAAAAAAGGACATACTCAAAACAATAGCATATGGTCAAGGGAGGGATGACTACAGTTGAAGGTTTTTGCGTTCTTCAAAAGGGCAATTAAAATATGGTTTAACTTTAGATCTTATAAATTAAACATGTATGATAAAATTTCGGGATAACCACAGAAAGAATAGAAAAAGGATATGTAAATTCCAAACAGTAGGGAGGAAAAAAATTGAGTAAGAAAGCAAACAAACAAAACTCAAAAATAAAAAAGTAGGCGAGAAAAGAGAAAAATGGAACAGGGAAAAGGTGGTGGTAGGAAATAGAAATAAAAAAGTAAGATGGTAGAAACAAGTCCAAATATATCACGATAAATGTAAGCAGATTAAATTTGTCTACTAAAAGACAGAGATAACCAGATTATCTTTTTAAAAAAGATCCAGCTATATGCCATTCCCAGAAGATATAATTAAAACTTAAGGGCATAAAAATGTTGAAAAGTTTAAGAATGGAAAATTATATACTACATAAATCCTAACAAGAAGAAAAGCTTGTATTGCTAAATTAATGAAAGATAAAATAGACTTCAAGGAAAAATGCATTATCAGGAATAGAGAGGGTCATTTCATATTTACCAGGAATATATAACAATTCTTAATTTGAATATTCCTAATAAAATATCCTCAAAATATACAAAATTTAAAAAAAAGAACTACAAGGAGAAATGGACAAATCCACCATCATAGTTGAATATTAACACATCTCTTACAATTATTGGCATATCATGACCAAAATATTCAGTATATAGAAAATTTGCATAATATAATTAACAAACTTGATAACAGACATATGTAGAACTCTGTATTCAACAATTAGAGAACATACATTCTTATAAAGCACGTAAGAAACATTCAAAAATATTGATCACATACTAAGTCTAAATCAAATCTCAATAAATTTTAAAGAGTTGGTATCACACAGACCACATACTCTGGCCATAATACAACTAAGACAGATTTCAATAACAAAGAGATAAATTTAAAAATCCCCAAACATTCAAAATTTCATTTATTTATTTATTTATTTATCTATCTATCTATCTATTTATTTATTTTAGGCGAGGCAATCCTTGGTTGACCTCATACACTGCAAGCACCTTGTCAGCTTACAAACCCTTATTTTTTTTTTAATTTTTTACGCCTACAGCACCTGGTCTTCCTAGGTAGTCTCCCATCCAAGTACTAACCAGGCCTGACCCTGCTTAGCTTAATATTTAGAAATTTAGAAACACACTTCTACATAGCTCGCAGGTCAAAGAAGTAACCATGATGGAAAAGTTGAAGTACTCGGAATCGAACAGTAATGAAATACGACATGTCTGAACTCATAGAGAAGCAGTATTTAGAGGGCAATTTATATCCTTAAATGCACAAATCAAAAAACATGGAAGGCTGAAAATTAATGAGCTTAGTATCCAATTTAAGAGATTAGAAAAAGAACAATAGAATAAATCCAAAAAATGTAGAAGGAAGGAGATCAAAAAATATAAGAGCAGAAATTAAAGAAATAGAAAATAAAGACACAATAGAGAGAAGCAACAAAGCCAAAAGTTGGTTCTTTGAAAAGACTAATAAAATAGACAAACCTCTGGAAAGATTGATCAAGAAAAAAAGTGAGAAGGCACAAATAACCAATATCAACAATGAAAAAGGAGACATAACTACAGGTTATATACAGCAAAGAATAAAAAAATAAGGGCAGGTAATGCCAATAAATTTGAGAATGCAGATAAAATAGACCAATTCCTAGAAAACTTTAACTTACCAAAACTGACTCAAGGAAGAAAAAGAAATCCTGAATAATCCTTTAACTACTAAAGGAATTGAAGTAGCAGTTAAAACTCTCCCTACCAAACAAACAAATGAACAAAAAATAGGAGGCAGAATTTTCCAGTTGATATGTGGATTACAGGTAGGTGAATGTAGAATCTAAGGCAGTGGAGAGGCCCTAGGCAGGCCACCTCTCTCTACAGGCAGCCTCCTGTGGAGATCCTCAGAGGGTGGCCCTTAGTGAAACAGGGTCTGACAATCCCTCTGAAGTCCCTTCAGGTGGTGAGCACGAATGAGTAACATCCAGCACTCTGTTACTGCTCTGTGGTAAGTGTGCTAAGCAGGGCCAAGGAGGAGCTCTATCATTTGTAGTCTCTTCGGTAGTCAGCTTCTGTAGTCTTCTGCTCACTGAGGACAAGGGGCCTGTGGAGCTGATGGAGGAGTCCAGTTGCCAAGAAACACCACACACAGCCAAGTTGTGACTAGTTGGGGTGGGGTTGGGTGCAGGGAGGCCAAGCAGGGACTTCTGGAGAGTGTAGCTCCAGGTAGAAGCCCTGAAATTCTGTCTTCACGAATATCAGATACTTTTATCCATTTGCAGCTGATGAGCCCTTCTAATGGTGTCCAAGCTAGCTGCAGGGTGATGGTTCTAACAGTGATGCATGTTCTGCAAATAAGAGCTTCATCATTATTTTGAAATAATATGAGAGTTCAAGTGGTTTCAAATCTAATCACATTATCACAGGAAATTTTAACAATATATTTGTCAATGAAACAGAAAGAAAAGCTGCTGGCTATCATTTCAATTGTTAAACATTTCTGATGAATTTAAAAATTTGTTTTAAATACTTTATCACCTACTTGTATATAGAAATATTTTTGTTGATGGTTACTATTAAAATTTTGAAGAATATTTCATTAAAGTCTTGATCGGAATTTGTGTGTAGCCATTTCAAGCCTAAAACCTAATATAAAATAAACATGGAAGCAGATTTCAAGTTTCTTACTTAAAAGTCTGAAAAGACTTTATTTAGAAGTTTAATATTAATTCAATATTAAAAAAGGAAAACACCAGACCAAGAAGGTTTTACAGGAAAATTCTAACAAATAGGTCATTCCAAAGTCACGTAGTGGTCTAACATGAGGATAATCTATAAATGATGTTTACTACATTATTGAAGGTGAAAAAAAAACCAACCATAATCATTGTAAGAAACAGAGAGATATTTGATAAAGAATGCGATATCCATTGATGATTTAAAAATAATAATAAAAACTTCTTAGCATAGAGAAACATGGAACTTATTCTTAATAGGGAAAAGTTAATGGTGATTCCTCTAAAATATCCAACACGACAAGGATGCCCAATGCCATCTTTTCTATTCAACACTATACTGAAGATCCTGGCCATCTCAGTAAGACCAGAAAAATACATTTAAGGTGTAAAGATTGGAAAGGAAAAAACAAAAGTCTTATTATTTATAGCTGATATGGCTGTCAACATAGAAAAAACAAAAGAATAGACAGACAACTTAAAAAGAACTGTGACTCCTTAAGAAATGGTCGATTCTAGGGTCAAGAAAGGAAAATGTAAGATGAGTAGGAAGCGTCTAGTAGTGCCAGCGAGTAAGAAAGTGCTCAAAACCAAAAGAGTGGGGGAATGTCAAAGGGAATCAGGAGCCAATCTGAAAGAGCCCCCCGTGGCCAAAGCTAGAGCTTGAGCAAAAAGACAAATAACATAATACTGGATTTATAACTTGAAGTACTAAAAAATGCATGAGTTCATACTGACATAAACAAGTAACTGAATAAATAAGTATATAAATGTGTAAATAAGCAAGTAAGGGAGAAGAAACAAATCTTTTTTACAGAAATATTCCAAATAATCTATGTAAATACACTCCCTTCCAGAGGTGGAGCTTAATTCCTCTCCCTCTCTTTGAGGATGGGTTACATCGTTTCAAAGAATGGAGAACGAAAAGGGAAAAACGGCAACTTTACAGTGGATGAATCTGGCAACCATCACCTTAACCAAGTGATGAAGGTAAACATCACCAGTGACATCATGGGGATATCACATACCCTTGATATGATGTGATGAAAAGGGCACTTCAACTCTGGTGTTTCTTCCAAAAACCACCCCAGTCTAATTATGAGGAAAACCAGACAGTTCCAAATTGAGAGGTATTCTACAGTACACCTCAAAAGTGTTAAGGTCACGAAAAACAAGGAAAGACTTGAAAAACTATCATAGACCAGAGGACACTAAAGAGGCATGACAACTTAAATGCAATGCAGTATTCTGAATTGGATCCTAGAACAGAAAGAGGACATTAGTGGGAAAACTATAAATCCGTATAGTCTGAAATTTAATATACAGGAATATACCAATATGGCTTTCTTAGTTTTGACAAATATACCATGGTGAGGAGTATACAGGAACTCTCTGAACTATCTCTTTAGTTACTTTTCTATAACTATGAAATTATTCTAAAATGAAAAGCTTGATTAAAAATAATAAAAGTCTAGCAAGATGAATGGCTATAATATCAATATTAAAAAATCAAATTCATTTTTATACCCCTGCAAAAGAGAAAAAACATATTACATAATGAGATCTCATTTCTAATAACTGCAAAAACCATACATACCAAAGGATAAATCTAACACAAGATACAGGAGACCTTATCCAGAATATTGTAAAGCTCTACCAAAAGACATCCAAAAATTTATTTTAAATGAAAGGAGATATCATGGTCATAGCTAGGAAGACTCAACCTAATAAAAACGCCAATTCTCTTCAAACTGATTTACAGATTCATTGCAATTTCAATATTTTTGTAGAACATAACAAGCTGATTCTGAAATATGTTTGAAATAACAAAGGGCCAAGAATATATGATATTCCTGAAGAAGAATAAAATGGGAAGATTTTGCCCTATCAAATATTGAGATTATTTATGAAGCTAAAGTTCCTAAGGTATTATAGTATTCATTCGGGGACAAAAAGATGGCCAATAGCAGAGATCCTAGAAACAGATCTATACAAATATGAAAATTTGATGTATGACAGAGGTGGCACTTCAGAGCATTAGGCTATCCACATGGGAAATAATAAAACTGGCTCCCTATGTTATACCTTTGTACCACATAAAAATCTATACTGGTTACATTAAGGACTTAAATGTGAAAGGTACATTTTGAAATTTTTATTAAAAGAAAATAAAGACTATCTTTAAGACCACAAGTTAGGGAAGACAACTCAAAAAGGGCTATCTGTAGGGAAAAGATTGACTTGTTCAACTCCATTAAAATTAGGAATTTCTGCTTATACAAAGACACCATAAAGAAAAAAATGCCACAAACTAAGGGAAAATATTCAACACATATAACTGACAAATGATGAGTGGCCAAATAATAACTCCAACGAATCAATATAAATGAGAAATATACCAATTTAAAAATGGGCAAAAGATATTAATAGTCATTTCACAGAAGAAGAAACATGTGCGGTCAATAAAGATGAAAAGATGCTTAATCATATTAGTGACTGAAAAATGCTAACTAAGTCCACAATGAGATATTATTTTACACTCACTAAATGACAAAAATTTTTAAGTAGGACAATAAATATTGATAAGGGTGTGGATCTCTTATAAAGTGCTGAACGGTATAGAAATTGGTACCACAAGTTTAAAATACATTTTGGCAGGATCCTGTCAAGCTGAATGATTACGTCTTGTTAACCAACAATTCCATTCCTAGGTTTATATGTTAGAAAATGGGTGCACATGTGGATTAGGAGACATGTACAAGAATGTTCATAAGAACAAAGTGCTAGAAATGACCCAAATATCCATTGAAAGATAAATGGATCAATAATTTGTTTTACCATCACCCAATGAAATATTACACAGCATTGAGAATGAGCAAGCTATAGCTACATGTAAAACATAGGTAAATTTTGGACACACAATAAGTGAAAAAAAAGTAAGTCACAGAAGACCACACACAGTATACCATTTTCTACTAAGCTCACAACCAAGCCAAATGAACAATAATTGGTTAAGCATTCCTACAAATATGGAAAAAATATATATCAAAAACAGCAAGGGAATGTTAAACACAAGATTTAGAATAGTGGTAATTTCTGGCAGGCGGTATGGAGAATGGGACAGAAAATGACACAGGGATAGATGCTATTACTGTTGTTCTTGGTTAAGGCTGTGATTTCTTTTTTTTTTCATTATATTATTATCTTTATAACTCATGTAAATAATGTATATATTCTTTTATTATATATCTAATATGTTTTATATGAACAAACAGAGAATGGGAGATTAGGAAGAAGTAAAGAATGACAACTCTTTTGGAAAGCTTTGCTGTTAGGGGAATAGAGAAATTAAGCCATAGTTGCAATGGGATATGGGATGAAGAAAGTTTTATATTTTTTTAAAGATGGGAGCAATAGGAGATCAATGGAATGGCACAGTGAGGACTTTGGTGAACTAGCTATCCCACTAAAACAATGAAATTATGGGCAAACCAACTAAAGTCAATCATCTTAAAACTCTGGCAATTAACCAAAGGCTTAGAAGAAATGAAAATCATCTATCCAAGCAAAAATACTGAATTTTGGTAAGACAGTAGATTTTGTGGCATTTTAATTAGTGGCTATTCCTATCCCCTTCCCTTTTTATCTCAGTGGCTCAGTAGCCAAAAGCTGACTAAATTCCAGACAACAGAGAGATCTGACTGCTTTGGTTGGGAATTTAAAAGGAAATTCTGGAGAATGAGACAACTATAGGAACTTTGAAAAGCCCTGATATATTCCTAGGGAATCTAAAAGTCTGTGCATATATAGCTATGTGCATACCCAAGAAAGAAATGAAAAAGGAGAGGGCCCAAGTCACTCACATGTGGCTGATTGTGAGGCCCTGTGCAAGCAAAAGTGAAAGCTAAGGCTGCCTTGTAAACGGGCTGAAGTGTGAAGGCATGCCTTCTCACACAGATCTTGGCAAAGAGTGGAAGACATGTAAGACAAGGTCTTTAAGGAAATATATTTGACTAATCACTGGCTGACCACCAAATTATAGTTACCAGGTGTGACCTCCTGGGAATCTAGACTTAAAAATAAGAACAAGAACTTTAAAAAAAAAAAGCTAGCAGAGAACTCAGGGGCCATATAGTACAGGGAATATAGAATTCAAAGAACTAGCTGAGAAAAGTTGCTAAACAAACAGCAACGAGAAAAATAACAATAACAACACCTACACACACACACACACATGCACACACACACACAACCAGAACAGCAAACCTTGAGGGTAGAAGATTCCAATACTAGAATTGTTAGAGTATCTCAAATGCCCAGTTTTTGACAAAAAGTTATGAGACATGCAAAGAAACAGTAAATTATGTCCATCAGCTGACAAATGGATAAATAAAATGTGGTATACACATACAATAGATTATCTGGCAATAAAAGGGAGTGCTACATGCAACAACATGGATGAATCTCAACATTATGCTAAGTGAAAAAAACTACTCATAAAGACCAACATGTTATATGATCTCAATTATCTGAAATGTCTAGGCTAGACAAATCAATAGAGATAGAAAGTAGATTAGTGGTTGCCTAGGACTTGGGGGAGGGGAGTTATGGGGAGTAACTGCTAATGAGTATGAGGCTTCTTTTGGGTGGGATACAAATGTTCTGAAATTGATTGTGGTAATGGTTGCACAATTCTGTTAATATACCAAAAACCCTTTAAAGAATGAATTTTACGGTATGTGAAATATATGTCAATAAAGGTGTAACAAAAGATTTAACTAGGGCTGGGGGTTTGCCTGGTAAGTGTGCTGAAGTGACAGAGGCCAAGGGAAGTGAGGATGTATGCAAGGGAAGGACTATAGTGATGGACCACGGAACCTAAGCTGATTAAAGGACACGGGAACATGGAGTAAGTAAAGGGTAATGAAAAATGTTGAAGGTTTGCTGGAGTTGGGGAGCTAGAGGGAAAGAGCCAGAGAGATTAGGGGTAGTAGATGGATAGCAGGATGCCTGAAACTGAGATTATGAAGACAATGATATTACAGGTACTGATAAGAAGGGAGCCACTATCAGAGTAGGTGGCTAGATGGATTCGAAAGGCAAGAGCATTGTAGGAGAGCAGAGAGACAAGAACACTGCAAGGGTCATCTATGAGGGTATTAAAATCACCAAGAAGCAGGACTTGGGCAGTGTTACAGAGAGTGACTGGTAGCTGAATTCTTCTAGGAATGAGGTGTGACAGGGGCAGTTATGTGTGTATGTTTGTACCTGACTCTAACACAGATGGGTGGGTGATAGTATAGTTTGATGATCTGAGATTTAAAACAAGATGCTTGATATTTACATAATCTTAAGGTATCACTCCACAAATTACTTATAATTATAAAGGAATAAAGAGTAACTGCAGTAGAGAAACCTGACAGACACCAACTTAAACAAATAGTCAAAGTGAATAAAACCAGTATTGGGACAAAATGACATTACAACCCTCCTGATATAAAGATATGTCTCTTCTGTGGTATTCTTGCTCCAATTCCATAACTTTACTATAATCACAAGGAAACATCAGACAAATTCACATTCTATAAAATAACTGGCTGGGGCTCTTCAAAAGTATCAAAGTCATGAAAAACAAAGAAGGACTAAGGAATGTCCCAGATTGAACAAGCCTAACGAGAAATGGCAACCAAATGCAATGTGGGATTCTGAAGTCTATCCTAGAAGAGAAACAGATTAGTGAAAAAACTGAAGAAATCCGAATAAGTTCTACATTTTTGTTAATAGTACTGTGCCAATGTTAATTTCCTAATTTTGATAACTATACCGTAGTTGTATAATTTCTTAACATTTGAGGAATCCAAGTGAATTATATATGGGAATTTTCTATACTATTTTTACAACTTTTTAAAATAAAATTATTTTTAAATAAAAATAATTAATTCTCATAAAGGTTGTTTAGGGAAGGAGAGAAGAAGTCTGGGAAGGGCAATGAGAGTGAGGATAACTACCCTCATCTCCTGGCCTCCTGGTAAGAGGGGTATGAGGGGGCTGCTGGGGGAGCAGAATGCTCAGAGGAAAGCAAGATTTCTGTTCAAGCAGTGGTTCTCAGTAGCGGGTTGGACAGTCAAGAGGTGCCTGGGGGCATTTCTGATTGTTACAAGAATTGGAGATCATTAGTGACATTTAGAGAGCATGGACCAGGGATGTTTAGCTGCACAAGACAGCGCCACACATCTGATGTAATTTTAGAATGTCCCACCAGACAATCATGTAGGTGAAAAACCTGTTCATTCATTCATTCATTCATTCAACAAACATTTACTGAGCCTACAATGTGGCAAGCACTGTTTTGGGTAATAGGGATGCATCGGAGCACAAAACAGACAAAAACTACTACCCTTCTGGAGCTTACAATCGAGTGGAAGAGTCAGACAACAAACATAATAAAGATGTGATTACATATTATGTGAGGGTGGTGAGCACTATGGAAAAAATAGAGCAGGGTATATGCTGGGGAGAGCTGCAATTTTAAACAGGACAGTCTGTCTAGGTAGGCCTCATTGAGAAAGAGACATCTGAGTACAGCCATGAAGGAAGTAAAACCATGAGCCTTATGGGAGACGAGTATTCCAGGTGCAGGGGATGGCCCAGTACAAACCCCTGAGGTGGAAGGATGCCTAATATATTAAAGTAGCATAAAGGAGGCCAGGATGGGTGGCATAGAAGCAGCAAGTAGGAGAGTGGTAGGAGGTAAGGTGAGAGAGGTTATGGGGGCCAGATCATAGATTTTAAATACAGTGACTTTTCTGGAAATTCAATAACTACATAACATCAGGAAAGACTGCACTTTGTTTTGTTTAGAATTTTATGAAGACTTGTTCATTTTCTAAGAAAACTGCATCACCCTACCTGTGGTTTCTGGGTCACCAATCAACACATGTGTAGCTATCATCGTCTCAGGTTTGAGTATCATAGACCATTTCATTATGTCTTCTAGTGGAATTATATCCCAGCCTTTATATATTAAAATGCATATTGCTTTATTAAAAATTACTCTTCCTTTATTTGTCCCTTATATTACAATTAGGACATTGTATTGGTTTGGGGGGAATTATGTGTGTAGAGAGATTCTATTATCTATGCACTTCATTTCAGAATAGTGAAAGGGGCATTTCAAAATATACATTAGAAAGATGAAGCGTTGGGTCCAATAGGTATGAGAACCATTAAGGCAAGGCAAGAAAACAAAGAGACTATTCAGAAGCCAGGGTGAGAATGGAGGGGACTGAAGGTGAGTTCTAGAAGGCCTGGTCAAAGGATTTCAGGAGGGCTGTATGGGGATGTAACATGGAGACCCTCGGTCTTCATGTGGTGACTAACATGGTATAATATAAAGGGCCTAATTCACTTTTTCTTCTAAGTTACTCCCCACCTTGGGGATCTTTACCAGTTTAACACAGTAGGCTGAGGAATAAAGAGGGTTCTCTCCTCAGTGAGGCCAGAAGCAGCCCAAGTCCATGCTCCATATTTTACCCATAGAACAGTTCAGAGCCCAAGGCTAAGCTCATAGGTGCTCTCAGGCCAAGCGTTGCTAAAAACAATACATTTCTAACCTATTTAGAGATGGAAAAGAGACATGTAGAAAGAGGGAAAACAGTAACAAAGAAAGAAGCATTCGGAAAATAAAACCAATGGCGGAAGGTCAGAGACAGGAGAAAACAAAGACCGAGAGAGATAATATTCTTTTCAATCACGACTGTCATTTATTGAACACTTCCTAGGGGCCAAGCACTGGGCAAAACGATGCCCATGTATTGTCTCAGGTGGAGACCCCATTTGACAGATCAGGAAACAGGCTCAGATGGGTGAAGTAGATGACTCAAGGCCTCATGGCTAGTTTTAACCGGTAGGATCAGGATTCGGCCTTCTAGGTCTGTGTTGTCTAGTATGTATGTCTCAGGGAGTTAAACAGAAAGAGGCAGACAGAAAGATGGAGATAGGGAGACGGAAAGGCGGGGCAGAAAGAGATGAAGACTTACAGACGTGCACGCAGACGATCACGTGAGCTGCAGACCTGCACGGAAACGTTTTCCAAAAGACTAGGGGGAAGGGGGTGGCGCGGAGGGCGGGAATGGGAGGTAGTCTTCGCAGGGTACTCACCTGGTCGCAGTGTGGGGCTGCAGGAGCACTCGCCCTCCCTCTGCTACCCGCAAGATCCTCTGCAACCCGCTGACCTACGGTTGAGAGGCTGCCCAGTTAAGAGCTCGCTCAGACCCCACCCCTCACGCGCTCCTGCCCGGCCTCTTTCCCCTGCGCCCCCCGACCCTGGTCTTTACAGCGTCTCACCGGACACCTCCCGCCATTCACGCCGCACGCGAGCAGATTGCAGGGGCTGTCAGCTGGATCTCACGAACACCCTGGACGCTTCCCTCCCGCCCGCTGGAGCGCAAGCTGGGTTGCAAGCTCCATCACCACGTAAGGCTCCCGGGCTCCCATTGGAGGAGTGCCCTCCTGCCTTCCCTGGGATTGGCTGGAGATAGAAAGGTCTTATTTTAAGCCCCCAGGCCTGAATCCAGGCGGAAGAAAACTCCGCCCCTTCAGGGGCCTTTGATTGGCTGACGAGCCAAGCCCACCCTTTAATGGGATTGGCCAAGAGAGGTGGGGTCGTCATTCCCTTTGCCAGTGTATTCCATAGGGCTTCGGGAGGTTAGCTGGGAATACGCAGGCGTGAATCCTAAAGTGTGGCTTGGCGCAAGATAGTGAACGATGAAAGATCCCGGCTTCTTGATGTCATACTCTCCGTATGCTACATTGTGTAAGCCACCGCCCCGCTAAGAGACACGACTCTAACCCCAATTTCTCATAGCTCTACCCTCCTCGCAGGGATTTCTGAGCCAGGTTTATCTCGCTCAAACTGAGTGTAGTTCCTAATTTCATCCATGGAGGAGGAGGGGGACCTGGCCAGTCACCCAACAGCCCCTGCTACTTATTGACTAAGACATCGGTCAAGTGATAACCTCACTCGGGGCCTCAGTTTAACTATCTGTAAAATGGGAAGGCAATTTTAAAATCTTGCCTGACACTATCGTTATGATGATTAAATGAGAGAACGTAAATTAATTGCCTGGAACATTAATAGTTAAGTTCTCCCATCCCAGTTCTTGCCTTTCCCATTGTTTCAGACTCAGGGAACTATGGCCCAGAGAGGCAAACTGATTGGCTTGAGGTTACACAGCAATCAGACCCAGAATAAAACCCAGGCTTCTGTCCTCAAAACAAAAGCTGTTTAAGAAGGAAGGAGAGATAGCAAGGACCTTCCTATTAACAGGGGTTCTTAATTTGGGGACAGGATTAAGAGGGGTCCATGAGTTTGCATGGGAAAAATAATTATATCTTTTTTTTCACTCTCCGCTAGTTGAAATTAAGCTTTTTTTTTTCCAGTAAAGAAAGTAAGTAACCATAGTATTAGTAGTACGTGGGACACTGCCACCAATAGAAATCACAGAGATTTTCATATCACATTATAGATGTTGCAGATCTTTTGAAATATTGTGTAATCCCATATCTTTTAAAATCATGATAGTCATTAGACTCTCCATTGGATCTTATGATTTAATGAATTAATGAGGAGCACATATATTACTTTAGCACATACTTGCTTTTTCATATTTTAATAATTATATTTCAATGTAATTAGTTAATTTTGTAACCAATGATATTTTATTTTTTGTATTTAAAAGATTTTGTTTTCTGAGAAAAGGCCTATTAGCTTCACCATTATCACTAAAAAGGTCTGTGGCATAAAAAGTGTTAAGAACACTTGTCTTAAACTCTGGGCTCCAGGAGGACAAAAGACTTAACCTATCATGTTTCTTTGTTGTATCTCTATCACCCAGTTTAATATCAATAATACAGTAGGTGTTCAATAAGTTTACTGAATGAATGATAGGATTCCTCCCTAAATATCCTCTGCACCCCCCAACTGAGGGAGCTAGTGCTAGCTTTTTTGGTGACCTAAGAAGGAGGGATAGTCCTAAATCTAGTTTTGTCCCTGCCAATCTTCTTTGGGTCATACAAGTGGGTGGCAGGGCCCTCTGCTGCAAAGGAGTGGGGTGAGCTGTGAAGGACACAAAGACAATTAGCTTGAGCATGGGAACAGGCCCTGGTCCACATTGGGTCCATGACTCCTCCCCCTCCTCTTCCTCCTCCTCCTGGTCCTCCTCCTGGTTTCTGTTTAGGGTCCCTGCAAATGGGGCCATCTTCTCTGGTCTTCGGCAAAGGCTATATTTTGGAGTTGGATGTGACTTTAAAGACCTAGAACAGCCCATTTCTTTGGGAGGCCCAGACTGGGCAGGACCATACACTGAGGAGTGAGGGCACAGGGAACAAGATATCACTCTAGTCAAAGAACATTCTCTCTTCCCGTGCCTTAGCCCAGGACATGAGAACCTTGGATAACTATATTAGAACCCTATACTTGGCTTCCAACAGTGTCCCTGAAGCCAGAGGACCTCTTTGACAGGGTGGGTGAAGAGGAGCCTCAAGAGGGGCTGGGGATTTGATTAGGGAGACAGAAAGGAATCAGGGAAGAGAATGATGAAGGCCGGGCTTCCAAGGTCTACTTCAAGGCTGGACTCCATCTTGGGATCTTAGACAGGTTGCTTTTCCAGGGCCGATCCCCCAACACGATTAGCCACCATTTGCAGATGGGAAAACTGAAGCCCTCTAGAGAAGGCAAGGGAGTCACATTGTAAGGAGGAGCAGATTGAGGCAAGGGTACCCAGGCCATCTGATTCTCAGACTGGCTGGGATCCTCTTGCCAGGCTGACCTCTTTCTGGCCCACTCTCAGCCCTTCGCCCCTGCCGCTTTCTAGTCCCCTCCACTTCATCACCTGCTCATTGGGACTGGCTCCAGATATTGCACGTAGTTGTCTCTTCCTTCTGCACAAGATGCCTTGACTCAGGATCCTGCACTTACACCTTTGGCCCTGAGGGAAGGTGTTCCTATTATGGGCCAGTCTCCTCTACCCACTTCTGACAGTGTAGTCCCAGGTCAGAAACAGAGGCATCCAAGCCTCCATGCTCTCCTCAAAGCATTTATGAGAATCATGGAGTATGTCTAAGATCTGGTATTCCAACCATTTCACAGCGGAGTTCCAAAGAGGGAAGGGTCCTTGCCAAAGGTTCCACAGTAACCTGGCAGCCATCCCTGACTTCTCTCAATCCTTTTTCCCACATCTAAAGCCTGTCAATTCCAGCATCTTAAAAGTTCTCATAGAATAGACACATTTCTAGTGTGGGAGAATTCTCATTAATTTATGTAGATATTTTGCCCTTAAGGAGATGGAGCATAACTCTCCACTCCCTAAGCGTGGGCTACTCCTTCCAAAGAGTGCAGTATGGAGAGGAGGGGGGAGTAATATTACAGTGGAGAAACCTGACATATACTACCTCAGCCAGGAGATCAAGGTTAACATATTGATAGTATATCCCCTTGATATGATGTGATGAGAATGGCACTTTATTTCAGTAGTCTTCCTTCCTCAAACCCATAACCCCAGTCTAATCATGAGAAAAACATCAGACAAATCCCAATTGAGGGAAATGCTACAAAATATCTGATCATTACTTCTCAAACGTTGATGACTCCATGTCATCAAAAACAAGGAAAGTTTGAGAAACTTTCACAACCAAGAGGAGCCTATGGAGACGTGATGACTAAGTGTAACAGGGTATCCTGCAAAAGGGCATTAGGTAAAAACTAAGATAATATGAATAAAGTATGGACTTTACAATAATGTATTAGTGTTGGTTCATTCATTGTGATAGGTGTACCATACTAATGAAAGATGCTAACACTAGAGGAAACTGGCTGTAGGGAATATGGGAACTCTCTGTATTATCTTTGCAATAATTCTGTAAGTCTAAAACTTCTTTTAAAAACTTATTTTAAAGAAACCTCCAATATCCACCCCCATCACGCCGCTCTGAGTTATAGCTTTCCTCACCACTTTCTCAGTGCTCTCCCTCCCTCCAATCCATTGTCCTGGCAGCCAGCAGAGGGCATTCTCTAAAACGCAAATCTGCATACTTACAGCAAAATAAGGGCGTTGGATGGACCGACCTAAACGCAAATCTGCATACTTACAGCAAAATAAGGGCGTTGGATGGACCGACCCGGATGGCTACATAAGTTGTCATTATGATCCAGAAAGAATCTGGGAGGTATTTCTGGTGTCCATTGATTATAAAGTTACTGTATCCAACATTTAAAACAACTCGGCCTTTCCAAGGTCTCCCAGATAAAAACCCATTTTCAGACTCCCAACTCCTGACCCCTCCCATCATACAGCTACATAGTAATTTCCCTTTGCCTTTTCCTTATTTCTGTGCGAACTCCTCTGCCTAAGCCAAATTTTCTTGCCTTTTCTCCCAAGCCCAGCTCCAGGGACGCTGCGCCCCCTCCCTCAGGTGAGAGAGCTCTCTCATTATTGCATTGTAATGTCCCAACCGATATCGGTTTTTTTTTTCTTTCCTACTACATGTGAATGAGAAAAATGGATTCCTCAGGCTCCCCCCACACCCAGCTCACACTGGGCCCAAAAAATGGTTTGCTGCACGATGAATAAATAGATGAATCACAATAAATGGATGTTCTAGGGCGCAGGGCGCTTCTCTGTGCGTGCCCTAGCGCAAGAGAAGGCATTGGAAGCTGTTTGCTACCTGGCGGAGTCTACTGCAGCTGCCGGGAGAGGGAGGGGCTTTCAGCCTCGCCCTGTCATTGGCCAGGATGATCCGCATTGGCCTGACACCACACCTCTGCGGCCCAGCCCGAGCCAGCCAACCTCAACTCCCCGCAGCTATCATTTTGGAGGCCAGTGCGTAGACAAGGCGGATCTGTGTATCAAGGGACACTGGCTGCTGGGGTAGGCACAACGGGCGGAACAAAAGACTCAAAGCAGTACTTTGAATTTGCTCAGAATTTTATTAGGATTACCAAGGTTCACAGGGAACAAGGCGGGGGCTTCTGGGGGAGGGGGACGGTAATACCGCAATGGCGAAGCGGCCTTGCATAGACACCGAGGCGGGCTAGCGGGCACTGCGAGGAGAGGTGAGGGAGAGACTTGGGAGAATGGGGTGGCAGCAGAGCCCCCCAAGGCCACAGCGGCCCTCCCCGCTTCGGGATCAAGGATGTCCACTCCATACAGCACGAGGAGGAGGATAGAGGGGCCCTGACCAAGGCATCACAATAAATACGTAGCAGCACACAGAAGCCTGCGGGGGAGGAGGGCCAAAAGGAAGGGGGAATCCCCCCTTCCCTCCCCGCAAAATAAGAACTGTGCAATTACTAAACCATAAAAATAAACTTTAAACCCGTGTACGAAGTTGGTCACCCCCCAGAAGTGCAATATGGGGCTTCAAGGCCCTAGCTGAGGGGGAGGGCAAATGGGGCAGAGGGAGAATACGGAGAGGCAGCCCCGACAAGGGCAAGGGTGAGGCCATTTGTCTATCCAGTGTTGCCTCTCTTCCCCGGGTTGGTCCAAGCATTTTGGACCTGAAGCACCTCCTCCATGTCGGTGTCTTCAGAGTCTTCGATTCCTTCCTCATCATCACCGTCCTCACCACCTTGCTCGCTGCCTGCACAGAGGTGAGAGAGGCAAGGACCAGAAAAAGGAGGAGGGTGGTTAGATAGGCACAGTGCCCATAACCAGGGCTATTGGGGGCCTGGGATCACTGGCTGTGTACCTCTGCTTGCAACAAGCAGCATCGTGTGTGTGTGTGTGTGTGTGTGTGTGTGTGTGTGTGCGCGCGCGCGCGCACATGCTAGAAAACCCAGGAGTGGGAGGGAAGCACTGAAAGGTAGGGTGGGCTCCCTGATTTTATACCATCAAAACTGACACGTCTCTGAAAGTAGCTTTTTCTCCCCCTGTATACATCAATGTGTCTCTTCCTGAGCTCTGATATCAGCTGAATAAAGGTATTCATCCTGAGGCAGCTCCCTCCCTCCTTCTCCCCAAAGAGGCCCCAGTTTGTCTTCTTGAGCCCAATTCCCCATTCCCACTCCCACCCTACGGCTGGCAGATAGCTCTGCCTCTCTTCTGAAAGAGAAGCCATCCGGTGGGTGCCTATGGGGCCAGGAACTCCCTCAGTTTCCCTACTCTACCTGAAAATGTCTAGATTGAGTCTACTCATTCAATGCCTCCTTCCTTGTTCTCCTGCCCTCAATGGAAGTTTTCCAGGAACCCCCATGGCCAAAACCCCCAGGAGTGGTTGGTCCTACTGCTCCTTCCACCTCCTCCAGAGGCCTGCCTTATGTTCAACAAGCCCTTCAAACTCTGTTTCTCCCTGCATCCCATCAATCTCACCACCATGCAGTTCTCCATCCTAGGAAATTGCATCTTCTTTAGCCAGTCATCTAGGCCAGAACAAAACCTTAATACTTAGTCTTCCCTCAAACCCCACATGCATTCCCCAAAATGCATTCTTTGGTGAACAGTGAACAATGGCTTCTGTGGTTAAGAAGCTTGGAAAATGCTGGGTTCCACAAAGTTTAAGTAGGTTTCTTAAGGTGCTAATGTACTTATGACTGCACATGAAGCTATAACTGTATGTAGTATTTCCCTAACATATTTAACCACTGAACCTTTTCATGAAAAGCAGCTTTCAGAACTGGTGAAGGGTCTTCAGAAGACAATTTGGGAAACTGTCCAACATACCATGTATTTTCACCCTTCCAGGTCCTTGTTCATGTGATCCCTTCCACTGAGAATGTTCCATAATAAAGATGAATGCCGCTTCCAATTCAAATGTCACTTCCTTTCTCTAGTTCTCCCCTTCCCCACTCTTGAGGTAGAATGAGCTGCTTTCTACTCTGGGCTCACAGAGCACAATGTTCACCCCCAACTCCCAAAACAGGCCTGGGAGTACCCAGAAGCCGAGGGCTGGGTACAGAGTATGGTGAATTACAATGTATTTGCTACTTCTCCCCCTCTGTGTGAACCACCCATTCTCTCCTATCTCCTCCTTTGTCTTTTGCTCTGTTACATCCTATCTGCCCCCATCACCTCCTAGAACTGAAATGTTTCTTTAGTTTTGTTACATTTGTAAATGTTCCCTGGCCTTGTTTTAAAGTTGCAAGGAATGCTTTTTCTCTTTTCTCCACAAGAGCAGATTGTGCTCATGCCTCGATACTCTGATGTTTGCCACCTTTCTCTCCAAGAGAAAGAAGTCAAGAGGGGGTCTAGCTCACCTTCCTCACTGCCCTCCTCTTCCTCCACTGATGATTCTTCTTCAAAGAAGTTCTCTACCTCATCTTCATAGTCATCCAGGTTGTTGCTGTTATTCTGATCCTTGTCAGGGTCTTCAAAGTCATTCTCATAGTCATCAATGTCTCTGTCATCATCATCACTACCTTCATTGTCACCTTCATTGCCGTCATCATCACTGCCTTCACTGTCACCTTCATTGCCATCGTTATCTTCATCATCACTGGCCTCATCTCCGTTGTCACTGTCGCTGCTGTCTTGGTTGTTGCAGTGGCTGCTACCTTTGGGATTCTCATGATCAACACCGGGGTCCTCGTCATCACCATCAGTGTTTTCATCATTGTCATCACCGTTCTCTTCATTGTCATCAGTGTTGTCTTCAGGGTTCTCACTGTTGTAATTGGGGTTCTCGTTGTCATCAGGATTCTCATTGTCATCATCGCTCTCATTGCTATCAGTGGTTTCGTTGTCATCAGGGCTCTCATCGGTGGTCTCATTGTGGTCTGGGCTCTCGCTGTCACAGAGGCTCTCACTGATATCAGTTATCTCATTGTCAGTGGTCTCAAAGCAGTCGGTGGTCTCCATGAAGTCAGAGATCTTGATGTCATGAATGGTCTCATTGTCGGTGATAACATCACTGTCTGAGGTCTCGCCAATAATGTCTTCCATTAAATGATAGTCATCAGAGTCTTCCACGATCACCACCTCACATTCATCTCTGTTTTTACTGTAGGAAAGTCTGGAGTTGAATATAGGGTTGGTGGGAGGTGGTGTACCCAAGACAGACACTGAAAGGTGGTAAGTAACTGGGGAAGCAGTAAGCTATAACGGCTCCTAAGGATGAAGCTAGGATGGGGAGAGTCCCATTTCTGCCCCTGACTGTGTAACCTCAAGCCAATCACATCCCATTTATGGGCATCGTTCCCCAGTTGTAAAACATATTGGACTGAATTATCTCAAAGGTCCCTTTTGGCTCTATAAATCTGGTGTGACACTAACAAACCACCACTCAGCCTCCAACCCCCATTACCTTTCTTCCTTTTCTTGCTTCTTTCTGTTTGCCCTGTAGCCCCCTTCTCCCATCATGTAGTAGCGCAGAGGATTAACCCACAGGTCATTCTTGATAATCTGTTGAAAGAGAGAGGAGGATAAAGAACAGAGCTTTTAGTACAAGGCCCAGAGAACACTCCCAATTCCCCAGGTACCCAGAGGCAAGCCTAGTAAGGTTTTCTCTGGTAATGCTGGTGGGGGGCTCCACCTCGGCAATCCTGTTGGCCTCGGGGAGGCTGTGGTTTGAGAACCAGCTGAAGAAGCTGTGGTTGGTGTCCTGGTTCCTGTGCTGGTCGGCCTGGGGTTCCTGGCCACGATGCCAGCGGATTGGGGTGGAGTGAGATACCAGCCGGCCTAGGGGAAAAGGAGGCTATGGAGAGGGCACTGGACAAGGGTAGGTTGTGTGAAGGTTCCCATGGTTTGCCTTGGGACGGCCTCTTACCTGAGCGGTTGCACTGGAACTCCTTAACAATCACCATGTTTGTAAAGTAGGGGTTTGTCTGGAAGTACAGCTTCATTTTGTAGCCCATGGAGATATGTCTGAGATCCTGTACCTGCTCAAGGTGGGGGTAATGATGGAATCCCCACCACACCATGACCCCTCCCCTTAACCGCCTCCCTCCAAGGACCAGATTCCTTGCCCAATCCCAGTAGTTTCTTTGGCCTGACCTGCAGATTGGTCAAGTAGCGGAAAATATCTTCATCACGTTGGTTGATCAAGATTGAAATTTTGGGGTGGTTGAAGAACTGATGGAGGGAGCAGTTTAGGTCAAGGAGTGACTGTTCATTGAGAGGAGGAAGGGAAGGCCAGACAGGCCAGGCCTGGCCAGGCCAGGCCGGCCAGGCTGGGCAGGGCAGAGCAAAAGAGAGGCTGGAGCAGGAAAATTCCTTCTGTGTTCATTTAATGTGTATAAAGCAAGTAGGTCAATGGGACATAACCTATACTTTTATTTCCATGATACTATGTAGTGAGAACCTATGTTTATGCTACATCAAACTTCTGTATTAGATGGCCTTACCATGGTTTGTATTTGCTGTGTGTCTGGGTGCAGAGAGCTTGTGTTCCCAAGACATTGTATCTGGGGGCTCAAGGCCCATGTTCAAGTGATGCTGCATCTGGTTGCTGAAGGCCTATAGTCACATGATGTATAGTTGAGTATTGTGGGCCTGTGTCCACATGATGTTGTATGTCTATGTCTGAGAGTCTGTGTCCAAATGCTACTGTGTACCTTGGTGCTGAGGGCTTGTGATCATGGATACTCTGTATGACAATGCCAAGAGTTTGTATCCCTGTAATTCTGTTGGGATGTTAAACCCATGAGTTCCCAACATGTTGCATGTCTGTAATGTGTCCCCCAGAGATGAACTTATCATCAGTAGTGAATGGGATTTTCTTACCCGTCTTTCCTTCATTTAACTCCTTGATCTCCATTCCCAGATATTCCTCCTGACCCTTCAGGGGCTCCAACCCCTTCCTAGCCCACTTCTCTCCAGCTAAGAGTAAGGTCTCCCTAGTCTCAAGGCCTAGGCTTGCAGAGCCATGTGTGAGTTAGGCACCCTTTCTGGGCAATTTCTCTGCTGTGTCCTTTTCTTCCTCCTTCACTGTCTCTGAGTCAGTTTTTCTTTGTGTGCCCCTCCCCTCCTTTTACCATCTTTGGTCCAATTTTTCTGCTGTGCACCCTCTATTACCCTTCCCCCTTTTACCAACTGTGATTAATTTTTTTGTTGTTATGCTCTTCCTCTCCCCCCTTTCCCATCTGTGGTCCAGTATTTATGTTGTGTGCCCCTCCCCCCTGCCCCATCTCTAGTCCAGCTTCTCTGATGTTCTGCCCCCCTCCTTCCATTCCTCCTCCACCACACCTAGTTGTTCTTTGAATAGAGGCCCATCCCCACACCCTTTCACCCTCTCACCGCCCTCACCTCCCCCCTTTCTGTCATGGGCTCCTGGCCCATGAGTATAGATGACAAGGATACTGCTTTGACCCAGAAGCCTGGGATATGCTGGATGATGAGGTCTCTGTGCTCCAGGAAGGGTCTTCGCATCTGGATGAACTTGCGCTTGAGACGGAGGAAGGCCTTGCCTGCCTTGATATTTACTGCCTCCAGGTCCAACTGAATGTTTTCCAGTGCCTGCAGGATGCACTCTATCTTTTCCGCACTCATCTCTTGGCTTTCCTTTTTCACATTCCTCTGCTTCTTCCTCCTCCTCCGCCTCCTCCTCCTCCTTTTCTTTCTCACACTTTCCTTTTCATACTCTTCGTCGTCTTCCACAATGATGATGGCCTCTTCCTTCCCCTGTGGACCAGCTAACATCTGGTACCCCCGCCCCCCTGAGCTACAGGTTTCTAGGGCCTTCCCTTCAGCAAAGCTGCTGGGATCCGTAACCTGAATGTCGATTTCCAGGCTTCCCCCAGAAGCCTCCGAAGGAGAGAATGTTTCCAGGCTCTCCGTGGGAGGGGGCGCCTCCCCATACCCGGACTCGATCGCAGGATCCCAGCCGGGACCCCCAGAACCCAGGGTGAAGTACGCGCGGACTCCCCCCTCCTCCAGAATGACATAGGGCGGCGGCGGGGGCAGAGTGGGGCCCAGTCCCACCCCCCTCATGTCAGCCAGCACCTGTGCCGCCTCGGTTTCCTCCCGGAGCCTCGGGCGCTGCTCTGGTGGAGGCAGGGGCAGTCGCATTAGCGGCGGCGGAGGCGGCGGTGGCGGAGGCGGCGGCAGGTCGTCCCGAGGAGGCTCCGAGCTGCTCAAGCGGCGGGCCTTGGCCGGAGGACCCTCATCCGGGCGGTCCATGGTGACCGCGCTCACACCGTTCAGGGAACCGCGCTCGTCCTTTCGCTCTCAGCCGGGTGGCCGCTGCCTGTTACACCTGAAGCGGAGCCGCGGAGCCGAACACGACCAGCTCCGCTCACAGCCTCGCTCTGGCGCTCCCTCCCACAGCGACTGCCCTACTCCCCGCGCCGAGCACAGGTCCCGTCCCTTCCCTGACGTCAAGGGCGCATTCTGCCTCGCCATTGGCTGCCGGCCGCCGCCGCGGCGCTCACTCTCCCTCGACCTCTGCCCGCTCTCACGCAATCGGCTTGCCAACACCCCACCTCATCATTTTCCCATTGGCTCCCCTCCGGCCCGCCAATCATCGGCTGCCTCCCCACTCCCCCACCCACGACCAGAGAAAGACTGCGGGGCAATTGGCTGTGAGGAAAGCTGTGGGGAAGAAGCCCCTTTCCCTCACCCTTTCAACGTTTTATCCAATGGGAAAAGTACCAGTGGTTCTGAAGACCAAACAAAACAAAACAAAAAACAGACGCAGGCACTGAGCATGACGTACTCAAATTAAATCGGAAAGCCTGGCTGTTGTTCTTCCCCACTTCTCCCCTTCCTTCCCTTTGGCAACTACGCACTTCTTAAATCTTCCCCTGCCCCTAACTCTTCCCCTGCACCTGCCTCTGCCTTTGTCCCTGTCCCTGTCCCTGTCCCCGGCTTTTGCCTTGCAGCAAACTCTGTTGTGGCCCCTCGAGGCTCGGGTTGCCCCCAAACAAGCCTGGAATTCAGAAACCTAGAGCCTTTGGTTTGGGGCCAGGTTTTGACGTGGCATTTTCTATCTCTGCAAAATGGCTCTAGAAATAATCACGCAAAAAAAAAAAAAAAAAGAAAAAGAAAAAAGGAAAAAAACACTTCCTATACGTCATTAAAATGATGTGATTCAGTTCATCTGCTAGACTTTTCTAGGGCTTTCTCTTGATCTACTTCTTCTTCCCCTACTTTCCGCTCCCTTTTCCCAGTGTATGCTATTTTTAATTGTATTTGGGATTATTTTTGGCCAGATAGACGGTCTCTGGTGAGACATGTTGGTGGGGTTTTGGCTTTTGTCCGAGTCTATTCTTCCCTTTGTAACCCTCACCAAGTCATGGCCTCTCTCTGAACTCCTAGATTCCTCTCTTCTCAATGAAGCATCCCTAAAGAGAAGTTGTAAGAAACTGCCCATTGCACCCTTGTGGTAGCAGTGAACTGGAGGCAACCTAGAAACCCATCAGCAGAGAAATGGATAAGAAAAAATGTGATATATGTGTATAAGATGGACCACTAGAATGAATTAGATCTACATACAGCAACATGGCTGGATCTCTCAAAAACAGAATGTTGAGTGAAAAAAGAAACATAACAAGATTTATAGTACAATACTGTTTATGTAAATTAAAACACATAACAATACCATATATTTTTCACAGATACACATATATGTAAATAAACACATAAACGGTGGATTGGAAGGACAAACGTTAAATACACGAGTGGGTGCCTATGTGGGAGGGGGGATGGGATCTGGAATGGCTGATGAAGGGGACAAAACAAAACAGAATAAAGAATAAAAGGGCTTTGCATGGATCAGTGATGACATAGCGTGCCAAGAACTGAGGAGTCTGGTCAACTCAATTCTGTGCACCTGAGAGAATAAGTAAATAAATAGTAAAGTAATTGAGTGCCCAGGGAGCACTCTGGCTGGGTAGATTCCCAGGCTTGGGTCCCCACCCCCTCCCCCCACTGTGACAGCCTTACCCCTGAATTTAGTCAAAGCTTACCAAAGTTTCAGCTGTATACAGTGAACCCTTCAGAAGGCTCCTATCCCAGACTGAGCAGTCCTCCCAGAAGCCATTACTTTATGGGGGGCATTTCCTAACCCCATCAGTTCCCTCCAAGTCGGATCCCTAATTCACAATCCCCAGAGCGGTCCAGTTTTAGGAACACCTTATTTGGATTTTGGAGAGGAGACTGATAAAGGCGTTGGGAGTGGTACCTGGGGGTTTCAGGCTTTGGGAAGAGATGGGGTTCTCAAGTATCCTGTCCACCATGTTGGGAGCCTGGGCCAAGGAAGGAAGATCTCATGAGATGGGAGTCTACCATCTTATTACATACATACATATGGTTTTCAAGTTCCATCTCTCTGACCACTCTAATTCCTGTTGCAGGCACATACTCTAGTTTGTCTCCTCTCAATTAGATGCATACGTGCGTGTGTGTGCGCGCGCACACACACCATATATGTCTCCATATACAGGCATTTGCTCACATGTGTGTACCAGGCAGGGGTACCTACCCACACAAAATCACACAGACACACATCAATCTCACTCGATCATACCTCCCCACATGTGGTCAAGCAGACAGGACACAGAGACACACGCACACACAGTCAGAAAGAGAAAACATCCAATATAGCATTGTTCATTTCAGTTTTCCATTTACAAAATCCAATGGTGAATCCAGGCAGTTAGAAAAAAGAAATGGAGGAAAACCCTCCTAAATGTACCCTATCTACCCCTGTGGTCCTCCCAACCCATCCCTTGGAAAAGGCACCCCCATCACTATCACTGAGAGAACAAGTTCCCCCCTACCCCCAGTCTCTCAGCCACACTGGCCTGCCTTTCCAGGGCCACTCCACAGCCAGGCTTATTAATGTCTCTCCTGCCTAGAGTGCCCTCCCCATTCTTCTGGGGTCAAGGCTTCCCCAGTCCTGGGGCTGTGTTGGAGTAGGGTGGGAGCTTAGGACAAGGGCTTCAATAGGGAAGGGAAAGGGTAAATACAGATCTCCTCCTCCCCCAAGAAATGAGAAGGAGACAGAGAACCTGGGCAAGACCAGGCAAAAGAGTGCCAGCTTGGCTCCTCAGTCTACAAGAATTGGTTTTGACCTGATCTTAGAGAGGACTCTGCCCTGGGAGCGGGGCTAGAGATCTCCCACTTGGGGAATTTGGCTGCAGTCTGCTCCATTTTGTGGAGAAGTAAGGGTGAAGGGAGGAAAGGGGAGCAGGGTTGTTCAGGGGAAGAAGTCAGGGGACTGAGGGCCCAGAGGCCAAGGGCTACTAGTGAGGGGCTTGAGACTCGAGGCTTGAGGAGGACAAAAAGAGGTCAGATAAGAATGGACTCAAGTCCACAGTGCCTTGGAGCTCATACCACTACGAGATACCAAGGCCCCAAAAGAATTTTCATCTTCAGGAGAGTAGTGTGAACCCAGGAGACAATTCTGGGGTTGATTCCTCTCTGATGCCAGGCTCTGGAATCCAGCTACTCTGGGGAGTTCAGTTCTCTCCCTACATTTCCTTGGGGGCTGTTCCTGCTAGAATGGCACCCACATCAGCCCTATTGGGGCTGGAGTGGATTTCCATCATCAGGAAGAAGAATCGGGGACCGGAAATCCAGGAAGCAGCTCGAAAGAATGCAGCCAATCTCAGATCTCTCCAGCTCTTTGTGCAGCTCACATCCTTCGCTTCATCTATCCTGGGACCGTCCCGGGGGCCTGTATCCCTCCCCTCCTGGCTTCTCAAACAGATGCTCAAGAAACACTTGGGATGTTTGGACATGATAGGAAGTGAGAGGAGACCAGGATTGGGACCAGGGTTAGCCTAAAACATCACTGCACACAACACAGCAATTAAACATCCCTACTTCCTGAGGATCCTGCACCCCCTTTGGTCCCTCTGTCAACAGATCAATTTCTCCCTAAACACCCAGGCCTTGCTAAAGGACTTGGACGGGGAGGGTGCATGGGAGCAGAGGGGACCAGAAGAGCTCTGGAAAGTCTATTTTACAGGAAAAATTTCCCCCTTCTGGACGATGTCAGAAGGAGAGACATTAAAACAAGAAAGCCTGTCTCCTCAGCTGTTAGTAGAAAAACCTGCATTTTTAGCTTTGTTTTCTTTTTCTCAATTGGAGAGAGAGAGTGAGTGAGAGAGAGAGAGATACAGAGACAGAGAGGGATACAGAGACAGAGACAGAGACAGAGATAGAGAGAGAGAGACCATAGAAATGGAAAAGGAGGCAGTGGAGACAGGCCCTAGAACTAGAAACACCTCATTCCCAGTCCCCCACCCAGACCCCAATCCTGGGGAGGTGTTGGCAAAGGTGACTAGATTCTGGGTGGTTCGAAGAGCTGGGCTGGAACTCGGAAAGAAAGGCTCCTGTATGGGGGGGCCCCACCCCTTCCTTTCTGTTGGCCCCATCATAGTGGCCTTGACCTTCTCCCTGCCTGTCTGCCTACCAGCCTGCTTCACATGACACAGTAGGGTTCTCTGGGAGCCGGAGCACCTCCTGTGCCCCAGCAGGGGGCGTGAGTCCTCAGGCACTTCTTGAGGTCCTTGTTGAGCAGGAAGCAGACGATCGGGTTGACGGCAGCCTGGGCGAAGCTCATCCAAACAGCGGTGGCCAGGTAACGGTGGGGCACGGCACAAGCTTTCACAAACACTCGCCAGTAGCAGGCCACAATGTAAGGTGACCAGAGGAGCAGGAAGAGCAGTGTGATAGCGTAGAACATGCGGCCCAGCTGCTTTTCACCCTTGACCTCGTCCATGCCCAGCAGCCGCCGGCTGGCTGCATGCCCATTCTGCCGGATACCCAGCAGGGTTGGTGGCATGGGCCCACGGCCGAAGCCAGCGATCCAGTTGGCAGCAGCCTGGCCGGTGGCCCCAGGGCCATGGAATGTCCAGTTCTGGCTGATGGCTGGCACCATCTGCACTGGCTTCATCTTTCGGTGACGATACTCGAAGAGGAGCAGCTTGCCATAGACAGCATGTGTGGCTGCCATGAGCACAGCCAACATAAGCATGAAGCCCAGTGTGTCATTGGCCTTGAAGTAGCGATGCTCAAAGATGCACTGGTCCTCCTCACGGATAAACTTGTAGGTGCCCACGTCAAAGACGGGTGGGAAGGCCATGGCCACAGATAGGGTCCAGGCCATGCAGATGACGGCTGCGCATGTCCAGAGTGTCATGCGTTTGGCGTAGAAGCGGTGGTGGGCGATGGCCATGTAGCGGGTGACGCTGATGCAGAACAGCATGAAGGCCGCATGGAAGCAAAAGAGCACAGCCATGAAGGCCACAATCTTGCAGCTGAGCGCACTGAAGGTCCATGAGGAGCCGTGGCGCACAGAAGCCAGCACAAAGGGGAAGCAGACGGCAGAGCGGATGCCGTCGGCCAGGCACAGGTCCAGCAGAAAGTAATAAGGAGCCTTGTGCAGGGCACGCTCCTTGAGCACCAGCAGGGACAAAATGGCATTGCCTGCCAGGCTCACACACATGATCAGTCCCAACAGCACCAACTTCACATAAGCTGATGCTGATGGCGGGGACAGTGTGCCGCTCACCTCCTCGGGCTCTCCAGTGGTGTTGGCCATAATGAGGGGCAGGGGCTTCTCCCAACCCTATGGATTCAGCCAGTCGGGTACTCCATGGGCCCTATGGGGCTCCATCAGTGGTCCTGCTGGGCTGCACCTGCAAATGGGGGTAATGGGGGAGACACAGACACAGAGAGACAGATAGATGAGGGCAGGAGAGAGATAGAAAAACACACAGAAGCACAGAGACGGAGTGTAAAAGGATAGAACAAAGACATGGAAAATGATGACAAAGATATACATGGACAGAAATTCAGATGGAAATGGAGGGTATGAAAAAGAGTAAAAAGATAAAGAGAGAGAACTGAAGAGACAAGGAAAAGGGGAGAGAAGGAGAGAGGGACAGAGAGGGAGAGGGGGAGGCAGAGGGAGACGCAGAGGGAGAGGAGGTAGGGGGATATGGGGAGAAAAGAGAGAGAGAGAGAGAAGAAAAAGAGTGAGAAAGACATGGAAAGGTGAAGAAGAAACAGAAAGGGTAGTGTTAGTGTGTCTATGTGGCCCCCCTCACTTGCTCCCAGGCTGGTGTCAGGCCCTGCCCCCGGCCCACTTTTCCTACCCCCTCCTCGCTGGGTGAGGGTACGTCATCTGTCCAGATGTCCTTGGTTACCTGTTTCTTCCATTGGTGGTTCTGTAGGGTGGGAATGTTGGCGTGGCTCTTCTCTCTCTTTGCAAAGTTCTAACGTTGTGTTCTTCAAACTATTTTGATTGCCACCCATAGTTAGAAATACATTTTACATTACGAACTGGTAAACATACATGCACGTGCACATACAGCTAAGCCAAAGTTACACAAAACAGTACTGAATCTGTGTCTGAAAACTGTACCCCTATTAGTTTCTATTATATTTCGTGTTTTCTTTGTTAATACTGGTAGTCACTCATTAAATAGGTTTCTTTATTCATGATCAGGAATGTGCTTAGCCTGCTCAAGGAACAGAGGGAGAACCAGAGTGGTTGGAATGGGGCAGATAAGGGAGACAGTGGTAGAAGGTGAGGTCACAGAGGTGTCTGGGCCAGGTTGTGAAGGGCTGCAGGCCATGATGAGAACTTAGGTTTTTATTTTAAGTGAGATGGGGAGTATGTGTAAATATAAAGATGTAAGTATGCTGTGTGTATTCATTCACTGAAAACTATTGAGTATCTATTGTTTGCCAGGTACTGGGAATATAGTTGTAAATCAGACAGATAAAGATCCCTGCCCTTGTAGAACTGATATTCTAGATAATAGAGATACATAGGTCAGATAATAAGTTCCTAAAAAATAAAAAAAAATGGAGGGATGGAGGATAGGAAGTGTTAGAGGTGGGTGAGGTGCAATCTCAGATGAGGTAGACAGGGAAGGCTTCACAGAGGTGTCATCTGAGCAAAGATCTGAAAAAGGTGAGAGAATGAGCCATATGGGTATCTGGGGGAAGAGAAGTCCAAGCAGAGGGAACAGCTAAAGCAAAGGCCCTGAGGTGGGGCCGCACATGGAGCGTTTGCGGAAGTGCAAGGAGGTCACTGTGGGTGGAACAGAGTAAGCAAGAGGAAAGTGGTGGGAGATGAGGCCAGAAAGGTGGCAAGGCCAGATCACATAGGCCATGGTAAGGACTTTGACTTTTACCCTGAGTGAGATGGGAGCCATGAGCAGAGGCTTGATGTGATATGATCCGGGATTGAACAGGATCCCACTTGCTGCTGTGAGGAGCATGGACCATGGTGGCAAAGGTGGAAGTAGGGAGACTACCTAGGAGCCTCCCGCAGTAATACAGCTGAGAAAAAAAGAGCACCCCTGTGCCCTTTGCCCTGCTTTATTTATTTTCCTAAAATTTATCTCTTTTAATGCACTGTATAATTTACTTTTAAAACTTGGTTTATTGCCTGCCTGTCCCTGTGAGAACAAAGCTCCACAGGGCAGGGCTTGTAGACTCATATACTCTCCTCTAGAAGAGTGGTGCATAGCACATGGTAGGCCCTCAGTCCAAAGCTGTCAATCAATTGGCTGAGGGACTAAATGAGCTGGTGGCTCAGGGAAGGCTGCCTGGAGGCACCCAGATAGGGTTTTGCTGAAAGAGCAGCCTGTACATGGCACCCTGAAGTCTCAGAGCCGGTGCCAGTAGGCCATGAAAATTGCTGGGGCAGGGGCTCAGGAGAAGTGGGATTGGTCGGCCCCTTTCAGCAGGCCCCCAAGGCCTGATAGCTCCCACATAACTGTGGACCAGCTGGCAGACAGCTAGATGTGTGTAAATGTGTATACACACATACACACACACTTCTTATCCTTGAAGGGATGCAGGGGGAAAGTGATAGAGACAGAGAAATTAAATGTAAGAGAGAGTCAGAGAGACACACACAGATGGATAGAGAAGGAAATAGAAGGAGAGAGGCAGACAGAGATAGAGGAGGGAAGGGGAGATAGGGAGGAGGGAGGAAGCAGGGGGAGAGAGAGAAAGAGAAGAGGGCCTTACACATAGAGGAAGAGATAGAAATAGAGACAGAATGTGGAGGAAGAGCGTGAGAAAAAAGAGACAGACATGCAGAGAAACAGAGAGAATGGGAGAAACAGAGAATAGAGAGAGAGTAAAAAGAGAGACAGAGAGGGGGGCGGGGAGAGAGAGAGAGAGAGAGAGAGAGAGAGAGAGAGAGAGAGAGAGAGAGAGGATTGAGGTAGACAGAAGGGGAGGGATATAGCTAAAGAGAATGGATGGAGACAGAGGCATAGACAGACAGACAGAGGCAGAAATAAAGATGAAGATAGAGGGAGACAGAGAGACACACTAAGACCAAGAAGGTGGATTATGTGTAGCCCAGAGTCTTGGTACAAACAAAAATAAACATTAAAAAAAACTAACTAAAAAAAATAGTAGCAAAAAAACCCCCACAAAACCCCAGTGCTGCCTGGAAAGCTGAAGTGACTGTATAAATAAGTGAGAAGAGGGTTCTTTGATCACAAACTGGCAGCCACAGCCTAGGCCTATCCGAGGCTAAGGATGTGGGTGCATGCACGCAATACACACACCTTATCAGCCACCCTTAGACCTGTGTCACAGACAACTACATACTCACAGACACATAGCCTACTGAGATGGAGACCTACGGACAGCAACCAGGTCACACACACACACACACACACACACACACACATACACACACACACACACACACACACACTACAGAGTGTATTTCCATCAAGTTCCACAAATCCTGTTCACTGCCTCAGTCACGCAGGCACAGCATACCCAGCCTAAACGCCAGTGCTTTCCTCCTTAACAAAGGCATTACTGCCCCCTAAGGGACATTTTGGAAATGTGTAGGGGCATTTTTGGTTGTCACAAGGCTTCGATGTAGTGTGTCCTTCTAACATTTAGGGGTCCAGGGATCTGCGGGTCAGTCTGACACAACCAACATATGTTCCACATCACCTAGGGCTTTGGACTTGTAATGAACTAAACCTAGAATCTACCTCTATTTCACAGATAAATACAATTCCCCACCCACCCCTCGTTTTAATATACAGCATGTCTTTGAATAATGTTTCATTCAATGTCGTTTGGTTATAAGTTGAGAGGCTGTAGGAACTTAACTCTTGCTTATATCAATTAGACTATGCTAAAACTGGTTTTATAATAATATGTCGTTTTACCGCAGTTTCAAGAAACTATCAGCGATGCTAAATGAGGATTTACAGTACCCCAAATTATCCAGGAATCAGCCTATTATGTTACAACAGACTGTATTTTGTTTTGTGGAGCACTTTCCTTGAGTTGTTGACTATTTTGGAAAAAATCTCACCCCTAAGCCTTTGCCTGGCATTTTTCTGCTCTTTGTGCAAGGAGCAGCTTCTGATTTTTCCCTTTCTCCTTAATCCACGTTTACTTACTACAAGATGTTTCATGCCTCTAATTACTTCATTGAACTTCCAGGGGAATGTCAGGGCCAAACATTTACATACTGAAATATAAATTATTTTCTTACAAATCACTTTCCTTTTATTTTTTATTTATTTGTATGAAAGTTAGTACATTACGGCTATTATATAAAATTCTATATGTCTTTCCTTTTGAAATTATATGTGCAGAGAGATTATATTATTTAAGAACTTCATGTCCAGAGAGTAAAGGGGTGTTACAAAATATATTACATAAAAGATGGCGTTGGGTACAAGAGAGCTGAGTATTACTCATATAAATAGACACAGACACACACACTCACACATATACATGTGCAAGGGCCCATAAACCCACACACATGTATGTGCGAGCTGTCACACATAGACTCATATATACTCTTTGTCCCAATATACCTGATAATTCAAATCCTGACATATTCAGTCAAACCGTTGCAACACAGGTATGTAATCAGTGGCATACCTATATCATCACATATACAAACACCGTTACACACATTAACACTCAAAGTCACTTACATGCGACAACATACTCACATGCATTTGAACCCTGCTATATGCATACATGCACAAATACACACATATTTATACACAGACAGAATCTCTCTCAGATTCCCACTGATATTTTTGCATGGAGTAAAAAATAGGCAAGTAAAAAACTCCTCACATATATACACACATATAATACTCTAACACAGAGACTGACTGTTCCAAACCCTCTTACATTTATTAGTCACTCACCAACACAGATATGTACATCCTAGCACATATATACAGAAGCCCATGCATGGACACACTCACTTATGCAGAGAAGTATACCAGCTCCAACACACACATGCCGCTTAGCAGTATGCAAGTGCAAACAAACAGAAAAACTGCCCCTGTACACAGGCACACTTATACACAGACATGTGTACATACACAAACTTGCACACAACACACTTACTTAATATACACATCCTGCAACGGGTATACACTGAGACCATCCCGCACATGTTCACAGACCAGCCAATTTCTGCACACACAGGTGGAAACATTAGCAGAGATGCCAGGTGGACACCTGTCACAGCTGAGGGCCAGAGCAAGATGGGGCTGTGGGGGACCATGTGAAAAGGGAGGCTGTAAACATTTGGATGTCTCCTGTTATAATATTCCAGGTTGTATGATTATTACTTTGATTGCCTTGATTTATTATCAGTGAGGTATTTTTGGTTTTCCCCCATACATGTACGATGTTTTACTTTTAATTTGATCTCATTCTTATTTTCCACGACTTTTTTTCCTGCGAAAATAGAAGGGTTGTGTGATTGTTGCTGTTATTACTATTATATGATATTAGATATTCCTAAAGAAAATAAAATTATTTTGTTAATTTCCTTAACTGTTACTTCTTTATAAAAAAAACTTTTTCTTCTAGAACATTTGAGACATAAAAAAGTAGATAGAATCCTGTAATAAACCTCAGTGCACTCATCGTCCAGATTCACCAATAATCAATTCATAGGATCTTGTTTCACCTATAACATCCTGCACTTCCCCCACTTCCAGGATATTCTGAAGCGTATCTATTATATCATTTAGTTAATAAGTATTTCAGTATATAATATAATTTCTATAATTTCTTGGTTTACTTATTGATTTACTTGCTATTGCTTTTAATACTAACAATTAGCCAAATCAGATTCTTGGTGGGATTTCCTAATGAATTTCATAATTAATTATTATTTTTTGTTTTTAGATAAAAATATTTGTCAGTAAATGAATGAAGCCTGACCGTAGTTGAATTGAATTGATTCAGTAAAAGAAAAGCTAAGCCTTTGTGACTATTTCAGAGTGCCGTTTTCTTAAGAATGCAGATCTAAAATTTGTTTTTTTGAAAAAATCAGTTTTCAGAAGTCACAAGGGTGTGCTGACCCCTTCAATACTTTATATTCAATTTTTTTGGATTTTTCTCCCTAACAAAATGGACATTTTGATTAAAGCTGGAAAATCAGGAGACTCATAAGACAAATATAGTAGTCTCCCCTCCAAAAAATCCTGGATGTCCCTAATTAAAGCAATTTAAGGATCATCTCAAATTTGGATTTAGCTGCCCAATTAGTCATTTCTTCTTCAGCATAAATGTTTGATTTGTGTGGAAAAGTTATCAAAAGAAACTTCATTTCCCAGTAGGCTATGTTGGTCATCTGACCATAAAACACTCTATCATGCAGAGAAATATTTGGACATTTTAAAGCAACTGGAAGTGCAAATTAAGAAACCAGGCTCATTTATGAGATGGTTTAGAACATTTAGATGGAACTCAAGCAGCTAGTAACGGGGTTGCACGATTAGCAAGTAAAGCTAAGATGCCCCTTCCAGTAGAATCTCACATGTCAGCAGTCCGCCAGAAAATTGTCCACACTCCATTTGGAATCAATGGGGTAGAAAGAATAGGAAAGGGGACACTTTCAATTACTGCTGTTAGAAAACACAGTGATGACAGGTCAAAGGACATCTAGATGACACTAACCCAGAAGATTGCTGAATCAAAAGGATTTTTATTTTATATTGATGCATCTCTGGATGTTGATTAACTGTGCTTGGTTCACAGTATTAATCAGAAATACCAAAGAGAAATGCAAGAACTCCAAAATAAACTATGGTTGAAAAATTCAAAGCGATACATGAATATTTTGAAATATTGTGGAAACTGCAAAAGTCTGTAGACTGATGCTGCTTTCGTGATGGCAGGAAGTTTACATTTAGAATTTGTTCTAAAAAACCCCAGATTCATTCACCAATGAACCTTCACTTTATAAAAGTTTGCCCGTAGGTCTAATTTCCACAGTAAATGATGCTAGGTGAGTTTAATTAAATCCAAGTCACTACCTACCCATGTGTCAGGTTTCTGTGAAGCATTGGGATCAGTTCGCCCTTCTCTATTGTTTTAAACAATATCGTGTAAAGATTTTGTAAAAGACTTATGGGTTAAAAGAAAATTTTCAGCATTTCTTTGTGAATAACTTTCACTTTGCAGATTTGATGCTTACCGATTTCAACAAATGGCTGCTTGAGCACATGAATAAAATTACATTGAAAATTTTAAAGACACTCAAAAATATATAAAAGTATACTGACAAGGTTTATAGATTTGAAATCAAACTTCAACTTAGATGTGAGGTCAAGTATGGTTCCCTTGGTGATGTTTAGTTGGCATTAGGAATTGAATACTAAAAAAGACTTACTAAGATGAGTAGACCAATGTCTGTCTACTTAAGGGAAAAGCTTCATCATTATTTTGAAATACTCAAAATGAAAATTTTCTGTTGGATTCAAAATTCACAAGCATTTGTTACAAGAAATTTCAACATTACATTTCATTGGGAGAAAAGAAAGAGACATTAGATGTCAAGGACCTCACCTTTGAAACACAAAATTCAGACTAAAATTATCCAAGTTCTGCTTATTGATGAGAAAGGAGTCTTAACCAATAAAAACATACTCTTTGACCATTTGTTGCCACCTACACAGGCGGCAAGTAGTCACCTCTTGATGGCGACTACCAAAAGATAGAAGAGATCATGTAGCTATTTCAAGCATAAAACATGGGTCTCTGCCTTGCCATGGCAAGAACAAATGAGTTATAAAAGGGAGATGAAGAGAGACGTACGAACAAGAAGTTGTTTCATTTCTTTAGAGAGGTTGGTATGGTGTGGAAGCATCAGCCATATTCAACACTGGAAAATGCATCTGATGCTTCAGAAAAACTCAAATGGTACTTGATGTCTTCAAAGCTCATACTTTTGAGGTGAGCTTTGCTGTCCTGAAGAAGTATGCAGCTATATTTCATACATTCAAACCAATTACTGAGGACATTAGGGCAAAATGTGCCTGAACGCCCTCCATGGAATGGATCCTATCTTCAACAACATGCCTTCCAAGACCAAGAAATGGCAGGACACGATGAAAGCTTATGTTCATGTTGAAACTAATAGTTACTTGCTTCGTTTGTTTTGTTTCATTTTGTTTGTTTTTACCAAGAAACACAACAACTTGATGTAGAAGATCTATGCTCAGCGTCAACTGATTTACCGAATCATGATGACAATAACCATAAATGAATTAAATGACCATAAAATAAATCAAAGCAGTCATGAACAAAGGCTCGGAAGAAGTGGGCATGAAGAATGTTGACCACTACTAATCTGCATTGGTGAATAAAAACGTTATGGCTCCAGAAGTGAGCTCAAGTGTAAAAAATTCTGAAAAGGTATCATTTGAAAGTTGTATGTAAATTCAATATTTAATAACTCCCCTAAAACTTCGTATTTGTTTTTCTTACCACAGTTTGTATAACATAACAAAAATGTAAAGAATTTCTTTTCATCAAATCTCAGTACCCTTAAATCCTCTTCAGTTTACTCTAATGTGCTATACACATATTTCACCTTCTCTGTGTGCTGGGTTATGAATGCCCTAATACATTCACATCTAGTCACATTGCACAGATACACTAGCACACAGAGACAGATATGTATGTGCACACAGGCACATGTGTACATGGAGAGTCAAATTTGCACTCACATCCAGACTTACACCAGCTGATAAGTGCAATCAAGTGCCCACACAAACACACACAAATACACACACACACACACACACACACATACATACCTCCTCTTCTACATAGAAACAGGCAATCTGTATAGGTGCCCATCTACCAGCAAATTAAGCAAAGATATACAAAACACATACATATACACACACCTATATAGAAATATAGGCCTAAACAAAGACACACTCACGTGGGCACATGTAGACACATATACCTACAGATCAAATCATATGGACTTACATGCTGTCAGACAAAATCATGCTTGCACAGACATAAGAACTGACATGGAGCAAGCCCTGCTCACATTCTACAGATCTAGGCCCTCCCCTACCCTAGGCTCTTACACTAAGAGATTAAAACCCACTGTCTTATGCAAACCCTGCCCTTGCACACATACATATATAAATCGCAGTATATAAATCTGCCCTGGCGCACGTACATATACACAAAGTATAGATATGCTTGCACATACAGGCACATCACTCAGGTTCACTGCTACACACACAAAGGTAGGTGGGCATGTGGAACAGAGAAGACTCATGCATTTACACCCACACAACCATTGATACTTATAAACACAGATACACACAAACCCTCAGATGCACACACTCATGCACGGCCACACATACACTCACACAACACAGATACACACATCCTAGTACATGGCCAGATATGCACAAATCTTTTATACACATACACACTCATCATCATCATCATCATCATCATCATCATCATCATCATCATATACAAACCTCGATACCAACCTTCTTACATTTACAGACACAGCAGAGATTCACAAGCACACATTTACATCCTGACCACTACACATCTGTTTACATATTCAGATAAAAACACACACACACACAGAAGCATGCTTAAATATGTCAAAATACTAGCAACACAGGTAATATCCACACCCACATAGATAAAACACTACCACAGATATAGGTGTGTGCACTCATACATCCAGGTGTATGCACTGGGAAATACACACTCAGGTTCAAACCCTCTCCATCATCCTCCTAGACACACATTTCCTTTCTCATACTCCCATGGTTTTATATATATAGTGGGACACACATAGGTACAGACCCAGTTTTATATACAAACACACAGTTTTTTATACAAACAGGATATGTTCATTCCTCAGACATACACATAGATGCAGATAATGTAGTAAATATGCACACAGAAACTACCTCATTCACAGGTGGATACATACTATTACTTACACATTAGCACGTGTATATCTAGGAAAGATATATACATACATATATATTATATATATATTCATACACACGATCACACACACTCACAGACTATCAAACTCACAAATCACCTAGATACACCTATATCACCTATACACCATTCAGATAAGTCCACACTCACATACAGACACACTCACATTCTCAGATACATTCCCTACCCAAATATACCAAAACACTCTCGCACACACTAGCCAGCTATGTTTAAATGCACACATCTCCACCCAGATACTCTCACACTCACACACCCTGAACAGATTGATCTATACACTCTTTCACACACCACCCGGATACACCCTATCTCTCCCTCACACGCCATCCAGAGAGAATGCCACACATCTTACTTACATAAACCCACCCTCATTTGCTCCAACCCAGATGGGTGTACAGTCTATTTCTCACACACACTATTCACATACACCCACTTTTACACACATGCCCAATACTGACACAGCCACAATTTTTCACACACATCCCACCTAAACACACTCATCCTCATACATACGCACCTCAAACACACTTACACTTACAGGCACACCACCCATATACAGCCACACTTATGCAAACTCCCCAACTCAGTATACCTACATTCTCACATTCAACATTAAAATACCCTCAAACTTATCCCCTCCAACCCAGAACCCTCATACCCAACCCAGACACTTACAATCTCTCTCACACACAGTATCAAGACACCCCCACGATTACACTAACACCATTCAGAGACACTATACTTACATACACTCCACCAAGATACACTTAAAAATTCCCAATCTAAATATATCCAAATACAGATATCCACCTAGACCTAACCAGAGACACTCACTCACTTATCCATATACACCCACACTTTCTCATGTTCTTTCTGTCTCTTTCTCTGTCTCTGCCTCTGTCTCTCTCTTTTCTCTCTCTCTCTCTCTCTCTCTCACACACACACACACACACACACACACACACCCCAAACACAGCCCCAGTAACAAAGCCCTACCCATGTCTAGCCACCCTCTTGTACACACACACCATCCTATATGAACCATTGAGATACATTCACCCCCAAGAGGCATCATCTAGATACACTCCACTATCATCTAGATACATTTGCATTCACACACACACACACACACACACACACACACACAGCCCACCGAGAATTGTCCAACTCTTACACATGCTGTCCAGGTGCATCTCCCCAGACACTTCACTGCCCGGATACATCCAAGCTTTCATCCCCTCCACATTACCTAGATGCACGCACACTCAAACACACATTTCTTACGAAGATATGCCTCCCAAACTGTTTCTTTCAAAACCCCATTCAGTTATACACAGACTCACATACATACCCAAGTACATACACACCCAGATACGCAACCAAAACTCTCACAGCACACCATTTAGATATAACTTAGTACACACTCTGCCACCCAAGTACACCTGTGCTCTAACCAACCCATCACTAGATACACTCACATTCAAACACACTCCACCAAAATACACCCCCTTACTGTCTCACACACAGCCTAGATGTACCCCTACATCATCCAGATATACCCACTCACACCCCCAATATACTCACACTCACCCCTGGTCCAATTAAACACAAACACTTACAGTCCACCAGATAATACTCACACACTCCTCCCACCAAATACACCTGTGTTCTCACATCTCATCACACTCAGAAACACCTACACTCCCTCTTACACATACGCTCAATTCAAATCCTCCTTTTCTCTTAGTCACCATCATCTAGAATACCCACACAATGCAGATACATCCACACTCTTACATACACCCACACATCCCATCCTTAGTGCACTCCAACTATATACACACTTGTATACACCCCAACCCTCACCAAGATGTGCCCAAATTCTCTCTCTAACACACACACACCATCTAGATATACTCCATCATACACTTCCATTGCCTAGGTACACTCGTGCTCTTACCCACCTACACATCATCCAGATATACCCACACTTGAATGCCCCCGCCCCAATTCACCCATACTCCTACACACATACTCTACCCCAAAGCACCCACATCTTCTCTTTCACAAACAACACAGATACATTCATACTATCAAGCACATACATAGTCTAGATACCCCCACTCTCTCTTTCACCATCCAGATACCCATATATGTCATATATGCCAATGTGTGTCAAATATACACATCCTCACGCATATCCCCACGCAGCCACACCAAATGTCTCACTTGTACTGTCCTTCACCCAAATAGGCTGATGCTCTCATAGTACCCCACAAACACACCATTTACATGCATCCTCACTCACACTCATTCTTCCCAAATATAGGTTTCCCCTGCTACTCAAAAGTAGAGCATTCCTATGAAATCTTTTGTAAGCCGAAATACTGTAAAGTGAAGAGTATCCTCCGCTTTCCGAAAGTTCGCATTATGCCATTTAGCTTTTACAAAAAAAAAAAAAAGGGCCATTACCTTACTAATGTAGGTCTTTTGTGAAAGGGAAGTTGCTAACGTGAACTTCTGGAAAGTGGGGAATACCTGTACACCCAAGTGTCTCACATACACATCCTACCCAGAAACACCAAGGCTCTTTCTTACATACACACAATCCAGATCTCTCCCTTTCTCTCTCTCTCTCTCTCTCTCTCTCTCTCTCTCTCTCTCTCTCTCTAACTCTCTCTCTCTATCTCTTTCTCTATCTCTGTCTCACCAAATATACCACCTCTTACACACACACGCACTGTGCTCTACCCAGACATACCTTCACTTATACATGTGCGTTCACATCTATATTTCACCTGGATGGCATAATTTTGGTGCTCTCTGTAAGCACCAAACCTACCAACCCTAGACACCATACAATGTCATTCTGTCCTGGGCCTTTGATGGTGGGGTAATGGGAAGGGAGGTCTTTGTGTTTTAAGAAATCCTTTTCTAAAGCAGTCACAGGCCCCCTTCCCTAGTAGGATATCAATCATGACTGGTTCCTACTTCTTTTCTTTTATTTAATTTTAGTTTTTTTTCTTTATTATTATTTTTTAAATTAAAGTTAACATTCAATATTGTATTAGTTTCAGATATACAGCATAATGGTTGGACATTTTTATGGTTTACAAAGTGATGCTCCCAATAAGTCTAGTACCTACCTGGCACCATACATAGTTATTACACTATTATTACTTTTTGAGTATGAAAGATGACAGGAATTATCCTGAGATCCCCACAAAAACCCAGCACATGGTCAAGACCAGAGAGGCCCCAGAAGAGGGTCATGGATCACTCAGGTGTTATAGCTTGCCATCTTGTAGGATGTCTACATAGTCAGAATGAGACATGGTTTAGTAGGGTGCCACTGACTCTCAGACATGCACACAAACACATGCTGGGGTACACAGAGTATCATACAGATTTATAAGTACCCACCCTATCATCCCCTTAGTGATAGGACCTATCTGCCTAGGCTCAAGGCCAAGTATCTCTCTCACACACACATACCATCAGAGAGACACATGCACAAATACCTACATTCATCCCTACACATAGGCACACTCACAGTGATGCACACTCACACTACACTTGTCCTACATGTGCACATCTATTTACTTTCAAACATAGGCATATATGCATGACACACATTTGCATGACATGATACTTATGAAAGACATATGTTCACTCACAAACACAGGTGTACACACAAGCATACGTAATGCATGCCCACAGATAAGCAGACTCTGTATCATATCCAACAAGATAATGAACAAACATGATACACAGAGATAAATTCCTGAATGTATACACACACAGCTCAGACATTACCATATAAGCATATTCATACACACTCATACATCGGTGTACTTGTACATATAAACACCCAGACATACACGTTTGTCAATGAGATGAAGTATTCATATACAGACATTGTAACACAGAGACTTATACACATAACTGGGTATGTACACCTATGAGCATATTCTCATGCACATGGATTTGTACAGCATTCATTCCTCTATGCACACAATCAGACATGTAGATACAAATGTACTTGCAAAACATATTCACACAATCAGTCAGATATGCACACCATGCACATTCCACACACACATACACCCATATGAGAAGCTATACAAACAAAAGAAGATTCATTTACACTTACATTTCCAGACAGACTCTGACACAAAGGTATGTTTGCACACATAAAAGAACAGACACATATTCTCACATACTTGTGTATCTGCACAAGAAGAGTTGGTAACACCCATCACAGACACACACATGCAAAGACATCTTCATGCACACACACACTTATTAGCCATTTACACTGTTCTGCAACATACATTCCAGAATAAATAATGGTATATAAACACAACACACATATGCAAATAATTAGAACTGTCCAAACTGGTACATTCACATACTTGTACATTCAGACAGGCATATTCACACAAAGAGATGTGCACGAACATACAGGAGATATACAGACATTTTTGTTTCAATGTACACACAGCCAGATGTTTACACATACTAACATATACACAATACATTCAGTTACTCACATATCCACACTCATACTCAGAAATTCCACATTCATATAACCACATACCCACACTCATATTCAGAAATTCAAACAAAACACACGATACGTGCACCCAAGTATTATGAAATGTAGTTACTCCTGCATACTACAATCAGACATGCATTCACACATAACTGTACCCACAAACACAATTAGACATGTATACAAATGTATCCATCCATCTATGCGCACAGCCTTGTGTGTGTGTGTGCATATACCCCCCAGCTATACTCATATACATAATCAAATGTGCATACCTAGGCATACCCACAAAATATATTTTCATGCACAAAACATGTATTCACACACTCTCCCTTATCCACGCAATTAGTTCTCCTTATACCAGTGTGACTATCTACACTAACATTTCCCCAATCATATGTGGACCCATAGGTCTGCCTACAGACAAAATATACTCAAACGTGCACACACAGAAATATACATAATTCAAAATGCTGGAGCATCCACATGGACATTCACACACAGGCCTATTCATACATATACATGACAGATACACCCACGCAGAAACATGTTCGCACACACATACACTGCTATACACACATGGACACACACACACAAACACACCATTTAAATACACCTACATGCATATGCGCACATGGGCACACACAAATATACACAATCAGATACAAGTAAGCATTCACCTAATTGGACCTGCCTACCCAGGTATTCTGAAACCCTCACACTCATACACATATAATCAGATATGCACACTCAAAGACAAATTGATACCACATACACACATAACCAGACATTCAACAGGCCTATTGACTCAGAGAAACACACACTTACTCAGGCTCAGAATCAGACATGTCCATTTGCTCACCCAGGTAGACATGCAAAGTCATACCCGCACCCCTGTTATACACACAAAGCCTATCCAAGCACCCACACTCGCATACACCATCACGACTTGCTCACACACAGAGACTCTTATACATCCACTGTGCCCATGAACAGTCACACACACACAGATTGCACACATAGCCACACATTTTCAGTTGCACATATATACCCATGCTGAAGACCAGATGCATCTGGACCACAGTGTGGGTCCTTTCCCTTCCACAACAAATGCTTCTTCAGAAAAGTCTATTCTATACTTCTATGCCTCCACATAGGGGGTCTTCTGAGCCTCAGTCTTTCCCTTTCTTCTCCTCCCAGGTCGTGAGGACCCTTCTTCAGTCACTGACCCCTTGCCCAGTGTTCCACCACATCTCAACACCAGAAACCAGCCAGCAGACCCCACTGTTACCCAGTCCAGGTTCTAGGTTAGCAACTCCCTGGGACCTGCACCCCACAGGTCTGGTTGCTGCATGGGCCACATCCCAGTTCTAACCAAAGCGCTTCACTCTCAGAAGCTTCAGACTTGTCTCTGGGCCCTGCCAGACACTGACCACAGGCCAAACTCTCGCCAAGTCGCCCCTCAACAGGGGGATGCATACATCACCAGGGCCAGGAATGCTGCAGGCTGTAAACCAGGCCTCTGCTAACTCAGGGATAGGGTAGGGGGTGGTGGTGATCTAAAGCTTCTGTGTGTGTTTGTGAGTGCACGCGCGCAGGTGTAAGCACAGACAGGGGCAAATGTCGGGAAAGAAGCTTGGAATGGGGTGAGGGCACGAGGCTCTGCCTACAGTCACCACTTATCATTCACTACAAACCAGGAGTAACAACATAGAGCTGCTTCTGCCTCCCTTACATTACTCCTCATTTGCTTACCTGCTGCCCTCCCCAGATCTCTGCCAAGACCCTGGAGAAAAGGGATCAGTGCCTCCCCCAAATAATCAATAACAATATTAATCGTGAACAATCAGCAACGATATTGACCATGAGCTTTGCTGACATTGCTTCAGGGCTACTTCTATGTATATCCTTTATTTGCATGCACCAACTCGTTTAGTCACTACACATAACCATGATGGAAGGGTCACTTTTCCAGTCTCTGACAGATGGGAAAACTGAGGTTTAGGAAATGGCCTGCTTTCATTAAAGTTGCAGAGCTAGTAGTTGGGGGAAAGAGTCCCCGGAGAATCCATGTTATCCATGTACTAGGCTTTCTTGCCCCTTCAGGGACCACTGGCCACTGTGTACAAGGCCATAAGATCTGAGGATCCCAGACACAACATAAGTGTCTCAAACAGAGATAGACAACCTTGTGATGGAGGCCAGGGCCCACACTGTTTGGACAACTGTGTTGTGTCTGGCCCCTGCAGGTTGTTGTGAGATGTGGTCCTTGACTTCGCAGAGCTATCAGGAAGCCTAGGGCCTGGAAGTGCTCCCCATTCCCACTTCACCTTTCTTTTAGCCCTACGGTGGCTTCCTACCCCTAGCTGGAATTCACAGCATTATCTTCAGTGGTGAGCGAGCAAAAGTCTGCTACCTGTGGGGAGAGACAGAGGAGGGAAGAAAGCAGGGAGGGAAAGAAAGAAGGAAGAAAGGAAAGAAGGAAGGGCAGAAAGGAGAGGGAAGGAAGAAGGAAAGAGGGCATAGGGGTGCTCTGGGATAGAAGCAGCTTCTCTGTTATGTCTACTCACTTGCCTGCTCACACACACAGACAGACACAAACACAGACCCTGCATGCAGACCGAGGAACCTGGAGGAGAGTGGAAGAGGGGAAAGAGGAAGAGGAAGCAGCTGCAGGAGGGTGAGCCTGCCCAGGATGCAGGCACTGTGAGGAGAGCATGGCCTGACTCCCAGGCATGCCTTCCACAGCTAGCACACAAGGAAATGTTAACACAGCCTCGTGCCCAAGTGCAACCATAATGATAAAAATAGACCCCGGTTGAGGAAACAAGTGGTGGTTCCCTTTCTCATGGGATATTTGTGATTGGGAAATATGGGGATGGATACAGGACTCTCTAGGCTTGGGTGCCCAACTAGCCCTTATGATGGAGTGGAAAGCGAGAGAGAGAGAGAGAGAGAGAGAGAGAGAGAGAGAGAGAGAGAGAGAGAGAGAGAGAGAGAGAGATCGACAGAGAAAGACAGAAAGCATGACAGTAATGGAGACTCTGAAATCTGTATGGGGAGACAGAAGAGAAGTCCTAGCCCCCCACCCTTGGTGAAGGGATGCTGACTACTTACCTGGGCTCTCTCAGCAGGGCTGTCTTGGAATCCAGGGAGAAGGCTCAAGCTGTCTCACCAAGGATAAACCGCAGCTCAGGCCACATTGTGGGGCCCTCAGTGATCTGGCGGCCAGTGACACTACTGCTTCTGTTGCCTTGGATACAGCTGGGCTGGTCTAAATTGCCGACATCAGAGTAAGCAGGTACCAGAGGGGTGCACTGAGCAAGGCTGGGGGTGTTGGGGAACACCAGGTGGGTGGCATACAGACTTGGGATGCCCAGCTAGCTGGCAGGTGGGGGTCCCAGCAGGCGTTCCCTGCACTACACACTCCCACTCCCATCTTCATGCCTCCACCAATATGAGAGGGGGCCAGTACTGGCCCCTGCTACCCTGTCTGTCCACCTGGCTGCCGGTCCCTCCTTCCCCCCACCCCCTGTCTGCCTGCTGGCCAACGCCTTTTGTCCTCAGAAGACACAGTCCCTGTGGGGCCTCTGCCAAGCCTCTAGCAGATGCTCAGGGCCTGGGGCTCCTCCCTAGGAGCACTCGGGCCATGGCCTGGAGAGAGCCCCAGGTTGAGGGGGCTCTCATCCAGGCTCACCCCGCTCCCTAGGCCTGGCGGGGATGGGGAAGAGGTGCAGGTCCACAGCCAGAGGCAGCAGCAGAGGTGGTGTTGGGGAGGGGATGGACGCCAGAAAGAGGGGGTGGGGTGAAGAGAGAGGCTGGCCTGATAGCTGTGTCCCGGGTTTTAGATCCGGGTTGAAGAGAGTGGCTCAGAGCATCATAGAGGGGGTCCTGATGAAAAACAGGGGCACCACGGGCCTGCCGGAGGGACCATCCTGGCCTGGGAACCACAGAAGCTCACACAAATTCAGGTCCCAAGATGTTAAGGACACTCAGCCTGGATGGGGCATCAGCGGAGAGCCTAGAGCCCTAAGCTGTACCCCATCTTGTGTCTCCGTCCCCCCTCTCCTGGATTCGCACGGTCCCTGCCTCAGGGGCGGGAGGAGGAGGGAGGGGGCATGGAGGGAGAGGGAGGGAAGGAGGGAGGCTGAGCAAGCAGGGAGACTCCCAGCCGCCAGCCTGGTCCTCCCTGGGGCGGGGCGGCGGGGAGCAGGGCGGTTGGCAAGGCCAGGGAGCAGCCGGCTGGCTGGCAGGCCAACTGGGTGGGGATGCTGGCGCGGCAGCTGTGCTGCCAGGACAATAGCTGGCTGGAGAAGTCAAAGCTGGCTGGAGAAGTCAAACCCTGGTCTCTCGTAGATGCTCGAGAGAGGCATTCGTGGAGGTGGGGAGAGGAAGCCAAGAGGTGCTTAGAGAGCAACACACAGGGGTTGCAAGTGCAGAGGAGGGAGGGATGGGTGGTCTGGGATAGGGGCAGAAAGATCCTGTGGAAGTTTTTTAAAAACTTTGGGATGGGAGGATACTTAGAGCTCTGAGAGTTGGGGTAGATGACCTTATTTAGAGTGGATTCTGTAGGCATTTTCCCAGCAAGGCCTGGGGATGCGCTGGTGGCTTGTTGGGGCAGGGAGGGTTGTCCAGCTCTGAACAGCCCCTCTCAGGACATCTGTGCCATCCCTGCTTTCTCTGCTCCAGTACACAGGCAAACACCCATACTTAAGGCCATGTTCTAGGACAGCAGAATGGGACAGGTGAGGAGAAAGCCTGGTAGGCAGAGATTTGAAGACATGGAAAAAATATTTCTGTCCTGAATGGATAAAATTAAAACCAAATGATGCCATAGTGAGTCCCTTAATTTATAGCATTCGAGAATTCCAATTCTCTTGATATAAGCAAATTTCTTTCCCTTGTTCCCTTGCCCACTGGTTTACCCATTTTTAAAACATGCTTTATGCTAGGCCCAGTAGTGGGCACTGGGAATATGGGTAAATCGGACTTGCTCTCTGCCCTCAAGAAATCTTTGCTCTACTACCAAACTGATGTCCTGCAGCCCACTTGCATCTGAATCCCTTGGAGAACTTGTGAAATGTGGATTTCCAGGCCTAACTCTCAGAAATACTAATCTAGGAGGTTTGAGATGAGGCCCTCACATGGTTATTTTTATGCCCACTGAAGATTAGGCACCATACTTTGGAGAAGGAGAAAAACCCATGAGTCAAAGATAAATTCACAATGGAAACTAGAAAATATTTTTAACTGACAGTTAATGAAAATATTACATCCGAAATCTCGTGGGATGCTGCTCAGGCTATGCTTAGAGAGAAGTTTATAGCCTTAAATTCTCATATTATTTTTTAAGAGATTGAAAATTTATCTTAAAGAGTTAGAAAGAACAAATTAAACTTAAAGAAAGTAGGAGAGCAAAAACAAAGAGCATAAATAGATGAAATAGAAAAACAGAACTACAATAGAGAGGTTCAACCAAGCTAAAAGTTCTCTGGAAAGACTAAACATAAAATGATAAATCCCTGACACTGATCCAGAAAAAAACAGATAGAACATAATTAGCATCAGGAACAGTACAGAGAGCACTACAACATGGGTCACAGATATATTAAAATATAATAAGACAGTATTATGAAAAGCTTTATACCAACAATTTTGAAAATTTTGATAAAGTGGAACAATCTCTGGAAAAATACAATTCACTAAAACACACGAAAAAATTTAAATCTGAATAATCCTATAACCATTAAATAATTAAATTATAATTAAAAAGCTTCCCGCTAGACTCAGAGACTGTCAATGGTGAAGTCTACAGAATATTTAAAGAAAAAAACCATCAATTTTTTAATTTTATGCAAATTTTTCTTCAAGGGAATTGAAGAAAAATTATATGATCACTTTAATAGATTTAAAAAAAAGCATCATGACAAAAAACTTAGCAAACTTAAGTTTGCTAAAAATATAAGAGAAATTCCTTAATTTAATGTACGTTATTTGCAAAAACAAAACAAAACAAAACAAAACAAAAAACCTATAGCAAATATCGTACCTATTGGGGGAATGTTAAATATTTTCTAAGATTGGGAATGAGGTGAGGATGCCCACTATAACCACTTTTATTCAAATTGTCCTGGAAGTCCTGGCTAGTGTACTAAAGCCCGAAAAATAAATACAAGGCATAAGGATTAGAAAGGAAGGTATAAACATACTTCATTTGTAATCAAGAAAATATGAAATAAACCAAACTCACTAGAAAAACATAATACTGAGTGTAGGTGAGAATGTGGAGTGACTGGAATTTTCATACAGTGCTGATGAGAGTGTAAATTGATATAACCACTTAGGAAACTGGTTAGCAATATCTGCTAAAGGTGACCATATGCACACCCCATAACCCAGCAGTCCTATTCCAAGGTATATGCTAAACAGAAATGATTATATACGATAATGTTAATAAAAGCACTATTTGTAATAGTCCAAACTGGAAACAGCTCAAATGTCAACAGAAGAATGATAAATTGTGATATACTCACATAGTGAAATACTACACATCGATGAGAAGAAATGCCCTACAACTACATATGAAAATGTGGGTGAATTCTGCAAGTATTATACTGAGCAGGATAAACCATACACAAAAGAACACATAATACATAATTCTATGTATATAAAGTTCTAAACCAGGTGAAACTAATCTATGGTGATAGACATCAGAACCAGTATTGCCTTTGGGGTCTGAGCAGGAGGCCCAAGATACTTTCTGCAATGCTGGGAATGTTTGTTTCTTGAGTTCGGTTCTGATTACATGGGTGATTACTTAGTAACAATTTGCTGAGAGCTTTTCTTTGTGTTATACTGCAATAAAAGATTTTTTTTAATGAAAAAGTGAAATAAGAAGTCAGATTGTTTCATCATAATGAGAGGTAAAGATGGGAACAGGGAGCCGTGGGAGCTCAAGGGCCTCAGGAGCAGTATTGGGCAAGACAAGTGTAGAAGTGGAAGTGAGTTGGAAGATGTTTAAGAGGCAACATAGTATAGTGGTTAAGAGCACTGAATATTAAAAATAAAATATAAAATATTCTGCCTTCAAGTTGCTTGGGTTTGAATTCATGCCTCTTTCCCTTCTTGCATAAGTTCCTTATTTATTAAATCGGGTAATAATAGTGCTTACAACACAGGGTTGTGATGATAAATGAAACAATATTTGTAAAGCATTCATAATAATGTCAAGCCATACAATTAGTAACATCCACGTCTTGATTAAATTAAAATGGAGCCTACATGAGTGAAACAGCCCATACAAAGACTTTGGTGAGGAGTGCTGTCTCAGAAAGCCAGATGTGTTTGGAACACGGTGAAGGCAGTTTGCTGTGGCCTGGGTAAGAGACGCTTCTCCAGCATTGGCCAGACCCTGAATGCCAGGCTAAGGATCTCAGACTTTTCCTCGAAGACACAGATATTGACCTTGACTCTTGCTATCTTGGTTTGCCCTCAGGTAACCTCCAACTCATGTCCTTTTGAAGCCCTCAAGAGAAAGGATTGTTCTGGTGAGATCATTCGAAATGTCCAGGAACATTGATGAGGGAAAAAGGGCTTGCAAAGTTGGGTGGCAGAGGCTGGCTAGACTCAAGCTCCCATCCTACTCTGAAACAACTTTCCTCCCTTAGCAGGGAGAGAAAAATTTCTACAAAAAAAGCCGACTTCTATGAGATAAGTGCATAGGAACCACAGGCAGAGCTGAAGGGAAAGAAGACAAGGGAAACTGAGTTATACACATAATTATAGTCCCTCATTTTGAATCAACTCCAACATTCTAGAGATGAGATAGCCCCTGTTTCCTTCTGTCTGTGCCCCTCTGTTTAGCTCCTTGAGCAGGTGGGGAGATCACCCCATTTTAGAGGATTTTAAAAGTTCCTTATTTCCTCCTGTTCCTTTCTCTGAAATGACGATACTCCACTACTAGGTGGGCAGAAGTGCCTATGTGAGGCTGCTGTGGTCTGCTTAACCAGTCCAGACAGCACTGAATTGTTTTACCATTCAATTATGCTTTTAAAAAATTTAACATTTTCAGATAGAAATGCGCATAAAATTTACACATGCAGATGAATAGTTATAAAGTGAACATACATGTACCTACTGTTCAGCTCAAGAAATAGAATATTAACAGTGTCCAGAAGCCCCTAGTATTAATGATTCTTTTACTTAAAAAAACCCACATTCTTTGTCTATCAATAGATGATTGGATAAAGAAGATATGGTACTTATATAAAGTGAAATATTACTTGGCCATAAAAAGAATGAAGTCTTACCATTTGCAATGACATGGGTGGACCTAGAGGGTATTATGCTAAGTGAAATAAGTCAGACAGAGGAAGACAAATACCATATTATCTCACTTATATGTGAAATCTAAAGAACAAAACAGAAACAGACTCATAGATACAGAGAACAAACTGATGGTTGCCACATGAAAGGGGTGTTGGGGGGCTGGGTGAAAATGGTGAAGGGATTAAGAAGTACAGATTGGTAGTTACAAAATAGTCCTGGGGATGTAAAGTACAGCATAGGGAATACAGTCAATAATATTGTAATAACTATGTATAGTGCCAGGTGGGTACTAGATTAATTGGGGGGACCACTTTGCAAATTGTACAAAGGTCTAACCACTATGCTGTACACCTGAAACTAATATGAAATAATATTGAATGTCAACTGTAATTTAAAAATAAAAATAAAATATTCAACAACAACAACAACAGCAACAACAATGACAACAACAAAATCCCACATCCCAATCATAGGGAATGCCCCAGGTTGGTGTCTAAACTCTGGGAATGATTTGGTACATTTATCACCCATGTTTAACCATCCTAGTTACTGAATCTAAACAAGGCTTTTACCCCAAGCTTGAATAAAAATGCTTCTTTCCAAGTTATCCTGGAATTGTTTAGAGCCCCTTTTTATTCTCTCAACAAACTCTAATTTTTTATTCTGAACATTTCAAACATACAAAGTAGAGAGCAGTAGCATAAACACAAACATCCATCACCATGTTTGGACAATAAATAAGATTCTACCATATCGGTTTTATCCATTCCATTTCACTTTTTCTTTTGTTGCAATATTTCAAAAGAAATCCCAGACATCGTATCACTTCCCTATATATTTCAATATGCATTTCTAAAAAGGACATGATTTAATAAAACCACTATGTCATTACACTTAAGTGTAGTAATAAATCCTTGGTAATGTCTAATAATAAGCAAGTTGACAATTACCCAGTTTTCTTCATAATCAGATGTCTTTTTTACAGTGGGCTTCTTCTAATCAGAACACACTCCATTAATCTAGAGTAGGTCTTCTCTTTCCATCTTTTTTTTCTTCCCACTTTTTGCATCATGCCCTTGACTTATTGCCGTTGTACTGTAGAAGGACTCATGTTCCAAATTTGTCTGTTTGCTCGCTTGTGGTGTCAATTCACATGTTCTTTACTCCTCATTTTTCTTGGAGATGGAAGTTAGCTCCGAGGACTCTGTTGCATCGAGGTTATTTATTATTTGTTTGTTTGTGTGTTTGTTTGCTTGTTTGTTTGTTTAGCATGACAAACAAACTGTGAGATTCTTATTTCATCACACCAGGAGGCATATAACATCTGGTAGTCCTGCTTTTAAATATTAAGATTTATCAGTGGGTTATGGTGGTAATATCCTGATTTCTCCATGGAAAATTTTCCCATCAGTTTTTCATCTAATGATTTCATTTACTGATGATTGTTGCCGGAATCGGTTATTTTCTTAGGACTTGCAAAGTGGTAATTTTTCTAAAATTATGTGATTTTCTACATTTACTAACCAGTGTTCTTATATAAGTAAAAACTTTCCTTCATTAATTTGGGCTATCGAGTTATCCAAAATACAGTTCATACAAGAAAGACAAGATAAAGATATACTGCTATCATTACAAATGCCAACTTTAGAGTAAAGAATTGATGCCCTATATTTCCAATGGTTCAAATGAGGTTTTTGTTTAGATTTTTTTTTTGCTTCTTCTCGTTCTTAGTGTCATTATGAACTCAGATTTTTTTTAAATAATATACTTTATGTGCTTCAAACCATTACGATCATTATTGTTTGTTGTTCAGATTATCCCTCATTTGGTTAGTGGGAACCCTTTCAGGTTTGCTCCTGTGACTTTTTGACATGACACTACCTGTCTTTGAAAGTTTTCTTGGTTTCTAATATGAAAAGATGTCCCAGGCCCATATTAGACATTTCCTGCTCCAGACCTGGAATCAGCCATTTCTCCAAGGAGTCCTGGTTCTTTTTAGTTGGGATGTATTTAGACAACAAGATGAGGATGTTAGGTGTGTGCATTGGTACTGGTTGTCACTGCTTCTAGATATTTTCAATGAGCAGAGCAAGAAATTTTTTTCTTTGAAAAAAACAAAATAGTCATTGGATCACATTGGAATTTCCGATTCAAAATTAATATTCCAAGGTGTTTATGCAATTTTTAAATTTTACACTACAAAAGTGGTACGAAATATATTTTATACTGAAAATATTGGTTCCTAACAATGTTTGTTTCGTGGCTTCTCTGCAGTAAAGCAACAAAACTAGTATTTCTACTAACAATTAAACTCCTGAAAGAAGTCTAAGATTTCTTAGCAGTTCTATTTGTCCTTGGAGCATATTCTATCAAGGATATGCATTCAAAGCACTGTGTTCTAAGGTTACTGGAAATAATATATTATCTTTGAAAACTATGTCATGAATGTGATATGGTTAGGTTTATTCATTTTGATTTGTTTTAAATTTTTAGGGATTGGTTTTAAAATTTTAATCAAAATTTAATTTTTGAATCTGTAAAAAATTTTTATGTTTCCAGTAGATAGTCTGAACTGTATAACTTCCATCCTGTCCCTATACCTTATTACACCCCCTCTCTCATAGATCACTATTTTTTTAAATTAGTTTTTGGTTTATTCTTCCAATATTTCTTTTTGCAAATATAAGTATCTAGATATATGCATATATATACATATATATACTTTTATGTAATACTCATATTTTACATCCCCGCTTTCTTACATAAAAGTAGCAAATTGGATATACTGTTTTACACTTTCTGCAAGCATCTATTGAGTGCTTATTATGTTCCCAGCACTGTGCTGAGGTACTCAGGCAAGAGCGATTCCGCTTATCACCATGTTCTACTGTGTTTTTTGGAATTACAGTTAATTAGGGTTGCTGCTCTTATCTCTGTCTCTCAGGAAACAGAGTTCCTGGGTGCCACCCCAGTGCAACTTATTTATCTCCTACTATCTTTCAGGGAGCACTGACAGTGACAAACACTGTTCGTCAGCATTTCAAAATAAACATATTTTTAATTACACATGTAATGCATGAGAGCATGCACATTGTGAGATGCTCAAGTGACACAAAAGTATATGGAATAACAAGCCATGGTTTGCCCTTACTCTCGCCCAATTCCACTGCACTTGACTGAATTAATCGTTCCTATGGTGGTTTGCCAAATGGCGATTTTCTAATTTCGTTATTCATTCTACAATTATTACTTCACATTCCACAATAAAGAAGGACTTTCTCTCCTCTTTCATTTATTTATTTATTTGTTCATATATTATTTTACTTAATGGGTTATAAACTGCTACATTCATTGTTTATTTTGATGCCCAAATTGTCCCATAATTTGGTGAAGACATTCCTTTCAAGCTCACTTTTGTATCCTTTTGATTGTTTAGGTTACATTCTTAGTTATTCTTCACTACTCTCTTTGATGCCCTACATTCAATCCACCCTGAAGTCTACTGATTTATTCATTTGCATTTCCTAGATTTCATATAAATAGAATAATACACTATGCTTTCTTTTTTGTCAGGCTTCTTTCACTCAGCATACAGTAATTACTTTGAGATTAATCCATGAGCTTGTGTGTATTAATAATTCACTCCTTTTAGTGCTGAGTAGTATTCCATTATATTTACATACCACAAATTCTTTAACTATTCACCTGTTGATGGATATTTGGGTTATTTCCAGTTTTTGTCTATTATAAATAAAGCTATTATGAAGATCCATGCACGTATTTTTGTATAGACATATGCTTCCATTTCTCTTAGGTAAAGACATAAGAATGGGAAGGCCAGATTGTACAGTAGATATATATATTTCACTTAGTAAGAATCTGCTAAACTGTTTTCCAAAGTGATTGTACCATTTCATTCCCACCAGCAGTGTGTGAAAGTTCCAGTTCCTTCATATCCTTGCCAAAACTTGGTACGGTCAGTCAGTTCTTTATATCTTAGCTACTTTAATAAGTGTGTAGTAATAAACCTAATCATGGTTTTAATTTGCAATTCTCTAATGATCAGCAATGTAGAGCATTTTTATGTGCTTAAATGTCACCTGTATATTTTCTTTAGTAAAGTGTCTGTTCAGATATTTTGCCATTAAAAAAAAATGGGTTGTTTGGTTTCTTATTATTGAGTTTTCAGAATTCTTTGTATATTCTGGGTACAAGTCCTGTATTAGATATATGCTTTGCAAATTTTTTCCTCCAACTCTATAGCTTGCTGTATTTTCATAAGTCTCTTTTTGAAGAAAAAAGATTTCTAGTTTTGATGAAGTTCACGTTATCAATGCTTCTTTCATATTTAAGCTTTTTGAGTGCTAACGAGGAAATATTTGCCAAACTAAAAGTGGCTAACACTACTTTCTATGTTTTCTTTAATGAATTGTTATAGTTTTCAGTTTTACATTTAGGTCTATGATTCATCTTGCATTATTTTTGTATATGTTGTGAAGTAACTATCAAAGTTCATTTTTTTTTTGCATATGGCTGTCCATTTGTTCCAGCCTCATTTATTGAAAATATTATTTTTGCCTCATTGATTGCATTTATACCTTCATCGAAAATCAATTAACCATGTGTGCATGCATGGGCCTATTTGTTGACTCTCTTCTTTTTCACTGATCTTTTTATACCAATGCTATGTCACCGTGATTACTATAGTTTGAAATCAAGTAGTGTAAGTCCTCTAATTCTGTTCTTTTTAAAAATTGTTTTGGTTATTCTAGGCCTTTTGAAATTCCACAAAAATTTTAGAATTGCCTTGTCAATTTATGCATCTCAGCAATATTCAGTCTTCCAGCCTGTGGACATAAGATATGTCACCATTTATATTTTCTTTACTTGCTCTCAGTACTGTTTTGTAATTTTCAGTATACAGGCCTTGCAAATTCTTGGTAAAATTTATCCCTAAGTATTTTATATGTTGTGATGCTATTACATATAATATTTTTATTTCAAATTCTTTTTTTAATTAAAAAATATTGGGATAACATTGATCAAGAAAATCCAATGTTTCAAGTGTACAATTCAACAGTATGTCATATATATATTGCATTGTGTGTTCACCACCCGTAGTTAGATTTCCCTCCATCACCAAATATTCGACCTCTTTTATCCCTATCTATTTACCCTCTCCCCTCTTTCCCTCTGGTAACCACTAATGCACTCTCTATATCCATGACTTCACTAGTTATTAGGGAAATACAAATCAAAACCACAATGAGATACCGCCTCACACCTGTTAGAAAAGCTGTAATCAACAAGACAAGTAATAAGTGCTGGAGAAGATGCGAACTAAAAGGAGCCCTCCCTCATACACTGCTGGTAGGACCGCAAATTGGTACAACCACTACAGAAAACAGTATGGAGGTTCCTCAAAAAACTAAGAATTGATCTACCACATGATCCAGCAATCCCTCTTCTGGGTATTTACCCAAAAAACCTCAAAATACTTATCTGCAAAGATATATGCACCCTGATGTTCATAGCAGCATCATTCATGGTGGGTAGGGCATGAAAGCACCTGAAGTGTCCTACAATAGATGATTGGATAAAGAAGATGTGGTACATTTATACAAGGAATCTTACTCAGCCATAAGAAAAAATGAAATACTGCCATTTGCGACAACATGGATCTCGAGATAATTATGCTAAGCAAAATAAAGCAGACAGAAAAAGTTGAAAACCACATGATATCACTTATATGTGGGATATAAATCTAAAAGCAACAAACATGACAAACCAACAGAGATTTATTTCATAGTCTTGTATATAGAAATGCAGTTGATTTTGAATATGAACCTTTATTTTGCAACCTCGCTAAACTCATTTTATAAAGCTTTTGTAGAATTTTTAGAATTTTCAATAGAAAATAATGTTATAGGTAAAAAGTACAGCTTTATTTCTTTCTTTACAATCTAGACACGTTTTATTATTTTTCTTACCATACCGCAAAGGCTAGAACCTCTAGTACATTGTTGAACAGAAGTAGGGGCAGACATTCTTGCCTTGTGGATGATCTTAAAGAGAAAGCATTCAGTTTTTCCTCCATAGAGTATGATGCTAGCAGTAGGTTTTTCAAAGATGCTCAACATTACCAATCATCCGGGAAATGCAAATCAAAACCACCATGAGATATCACCTCACACCTATGAGGATGTCTATTATAAAAAAAAAAAAAGACAAGGGGTAACACATGCTGGTGAGGTTGTGGAGAAAGGGAAACCCTTGTATATTGTTGGTGTTAATGTAAACTGGTACAGCCACTATAAAAAACAGTATGGAGATTCCTCAAGAAATCAAAAATAGAACTACCATATGATTCAGCAATCCCACTTTTGGGTATATATCCAAAGGAAATGAAAACGCTATCTTGTATGCCTATGTTCATTGCAGCATTATTCCCAATAACCAAGGTATGGAAACAACCTAAGTGTCGTCAACAGATGAACGAATAAAGAAAATGTGGTGTATGTGTATAAACACACAAAATGAAATATTATTCAGCCCTTATGAAAAAGGAAGTCCTGCCATTTGCAACAGCATGGATGAACTTGGAGGTCATTATGCATGCTATCACTTATATGTAAAATCTAAAAAACAAGTTGAACTTATAAAAATATAGAGTAGAATGGTGGTTGCTAGGGGCTGGGGATGGGGCAATAAGGAGAAGCTGGTAAAAGGGAGCAAAATTTCAGTTATAAGATGAATAAGGTCTGAGGGTCTAGTGTATAACCTGATAACCATAGGTGATAATAATACATTGTGTAATTGAAGTTGATAAGAGAGTAAAATTTATTCTCACCAAAAAAACAAGCTTAACATATGTGGTGGTGATTTGATGGTGGAAATACTTTCACCATACACATTCATGTCAAATCATCACATTGTACATTTTTACAATTTAATTTACCAATTATCCTTAAATAGAGCTGAAAAATATTTTCTGTTTCTCTTTTGAGTTATATATAGCACATATCTATAATTTATTACAATATACTCTTAATATTATACCACTTTGAATACAATATAAGAATTTTCCATCAACGAAACAAAAATACAACCTACTGAATAGGAGAAGATATTCGCCTATGATATATCTAATAAAAGGTTAATATCTAAAATTTATAAAGAACTCATACAGCTCAACACCAAAAACAAACAAACAAGCAATTCGATTTAAAGATGGGCAGAAGGCCTAAATAGGTATTTCTCCACAGAGGGCCTACAGATGGCCGATAGACATATGAAAAGGTGTTCAGTGTTACAAATCATCAAAGAAATAAAAATTAAAACCACAATGAGCGATCACCTCACACCTGTCAGAATGGCTATCATCAATAAAAATAAAAGTGTTAGCAGGGATATGGAGAAAAGGGAACTCTTGTGCACCGCTGATAGGATTGCGAATTCGTACAGCCACTATTGAAAATGATTTGAAGCTTCTTCAAAAAATTAAAAATAGAACTACCTTATGACCCAGAAACTGCATTTTAGAGTATTTAGCCAAAGAAAACCAAAACACTAATTTGAAAAGGTATATGAACCCTTGTGTTCACTGCAGTGCTATTTACAGTAACCAAGATATAGAAACAACCTAAGTGCCCATCAATAGAAGATTGTATAAAGAAGTTATGGGACATATGTTCAATGGAATATTACTCAGCCATAAAAATGAAATTTTACCATTTTCAATGACATGGATGGACCTAGAGGGTATTATGCTCAGTGAAATAAGTCAGACAGAGAAAGACAAATACCATATGAATTCATTTATATGTAGAATCTAAGGAACAAAATAAACAAAATGAGAACAAACTCACAGATACAGAGAACAAACTGGTGATTGCCAGATGAGAGGGAGGTTGAGGGGCTGGGTGAGAAAGGGGAAGTGATTAAGAAGTAAAAATTGGTAGTTACAAAATAGTCATGAAGATGTGAGTACAGCATACAAAATATAGTCAATAATATTGTAATAACTATGTATAGTGCCAAGTGGGTACTGAAGCAATTGGGGGTTGATTTCATAACTGTATAAATGTCTGACCACTATATTGTACATTTGAAACTAATATTTTAAAAACTTCTACAGGAAAACATAGACAGTAAACTCTCTTATATTGCTAACAGTAATTACTTTTTGGATATAGCTCCTCGAGCAAGGGAAGCAAAAGAAAAATAAAAAAATGAGACTACATTAAACTAAAAAGATTTTCAACAGCAAAGGAGACCATCAACAAAACAAAAAGACAACCTACTGAATGAGAGTAGATATTAGCTTATGATATACCTGATAAGAGGTTAACATTTGAAGGCAAGGAAACATGGCAGAGTGACAGACGTCCTCAGATCTCTCCCCTTGAAACCACAATAAGCTGAACATCTAAAACTCAACAAAAAACACCCAAACTGCACACCAGCATGTTTGGGCAAGGGATCTGCGCATAAGAGCTACCACAGGTCAGAACCCGGGGTGTTAGGCGGTGGACTCAGACAAATAAAGAAACTGCCTCTCACTTCCTCTCACAGCCACTGGAGCTCCCTGCAGGAGGAGGGGGAGGGGTAAAGGTGTGGTGACTTCCCTGATCAGCATGCCTGGAAGTGCCGGAACTTCTAGCTGCCAGCAGTAGGGCCCAGTCATCAGGGCAGAAAGCAGAGAAATGGAATGAGAAAGCAGAGAAACAACAGTTGATTTTTATAAGCTACAGTTCCAAAATCAAGGTTGAGCCACAGCCCCCAACCCTTAACCCAGAAGGCTCCCCCCCCAATCCTCTCTGAGACTAATCACTGGGGAGCACCAGGGGAAACTGAGCAAACGCTACCGAAACCGTTGCTAACAATGACAGGAACTGAAACTGAGGGTAGCGAGTGTGATTAAATATCTACAAGAAAATAAAAAAGACATTTAAGCTTTATACAACGCAGGGATTCAAGAGGCTTAGAAGCCACCTACTGGAAACCAAAAGAAAAGCGCCTTCTTTGCAGCAGGCTAAAGAGAGACCTTTATATAATAAATCTTTCAGGAAAAACAACAGAATACACTTCCATTAATGCCAGGTGGAGAAATAGTCTATTAAACAGCATAAACAACCAAGGTGACAAGGCATCTCAGAAAGAAAGAGAAAAATCTCCAGAAAATAAGCTTATAGACATAGAAATATGCAACTTAAATAACAGAGACTTCAGGATGGTACTTCTGAAAAAACTCAGTGAGTTCTGAAACAAGTCATATCAACAAATTCGAAAATTAAAAAAACAATTAGATGAGCAGAACAAGGAGACTGAAATCCTCAAAAAGGACAGAATAGATCTTTTGAAGATTAAAAAAATAATGAAAAAAATAAAAATAGCACTGCAAGAGTTGAAAAATGAAATAGCAAGCTTGGGAAATAAAGTCGACCAAATGGAGGAAAGGATCAGTGATACCGAAGGCAGAAATCTAGAAATAAATCAGAAGGAAGAAGAGAGAAACCAAAGAATGAAAAATAATGAAAGAGAAATTCAAGAACTAGCAGATAACATCAGGAGGGGAAACATAAGAATAACCGGCATTACCGAAGGTGAGAAAAAGGAGCAGGGATTAGAAAGCACTTTCAGACAAATAGTGGGCAAGAATTTCCCAAATCTAAGGAATGAGCTGGAGCTTGGAATTCAAGAAGTCAACAGAATATCCAATTATCTCAACCCAAAAAGGTCTTCACCAAGACACATTGCATTAAAGTTATCAAAAATCAGTGACAAAGATAGAATTTTCAAGGCAGCCAGGGAGAAAAAAAACATGGTAATTTATAAAGGAAAACCCATTAGATTATCCTCGGATTTCTGAGTGCAGACTTTAAAAACCAGAAAGGAATGGAATCAAATATTTAAACTATTAAGTGAAAGGAACTCCCAGCCTAGCATAATGTATCCAGCTAAGCTCTCCTTTACATATGAAGGAGAAATTAAGACCTTTCCAGAGATACAAAAATTGAGGGAATTCTCCACTATGAGGCCTGCACTACAGGAAATATTGAAAGGTGTCAGCTCATCTAAAACAAAATGACAAAGCAAAACAAAAATACATAATTAGGAGTAAAGTGACTATCAGGGAAATAGGAGCAGAGGAGTGCAACCCTTATGAAGAACAGGGCATTATAAGCTTAAATAATAAAAGAATTGTTATAACGAGATAGTGATGAACGTTCAGCATACATAGGGAAAAATTGAGATAACAATCACTGAAAAGGGGAGGATTGCAAGATCCAGATTTGCAAAGGGGAATGCACAGAAGATAAGAAATGCGCAGAAGAAAATGGACGACTGTATATATATAACTATCCTTTTCATATTCTTAGTGGTAACCACACACAGAAGATTCAGAACTGAAGTATATAACATCAAACAAGAAGAACCAGAAGCAAAACCCACAAAAGCCAACCAAAATAAAGAAAACAGAAACACAAGGACAAGGAAGCAATGGAAACACCAAGCTACCAGAATGCAAAAGATAAAATGGCTATAATAAACTTCATATTTCAATAATCACTCTAAATGTAAATGGACTGAACTCACCAATAAAAAAAAAAAAGCACAAAGTTGCAGAATGGATCAAAAAACAAAACCCAACCATATGCTGCCTCCAGGAGACACATCTCAGCTCCAAAGACAAATATAGGCTCAAAGCGAAAGGGTAGAAAATGATATTTCAAGCAAATGGCATTCAGAGAAAAGAGGGAGTAGCGGTACTGATATCAGACGAAATAGATTTCAAAACAAAAAAGGTAAAGAAAGATACAGAGGGACACTTCATAATGATAAAGAGAATCATGCATCAAGAAGACATAACACTTATTAATATCTATGCTCACAATCAGGGAGCCCCAAAATATGTAAAGCAATTCCTAACAGAACCAAAGGGAGAAACAGACCAAAACACTAACGTAGTAGGGGACCTAAACACCCCACTGTCAGATATGGACAGATCATCCAAACAGAAAATCAATAAGGAAATCACATCCTTAAATGACACATTAGACCAACTGGACATAATGGACATTTACAGAGCCTTCCATTCCAAAACAGCTGCTTATACATTCTTCTCTAGTGCACATGGAACATTCTCAAGAATTGACCACATACTCAGACACAGAGACAGTCTCAGCAAATATGAGAGGGTGGAAATCATACCAACCATATTCTCTAATCATAATGCTTTGAAACTAGAGATCAACTGCAAAAAGAAAGCAGGAAGAACCACAAATACATGGAGATTAAATAATATGCTACCGAAGAATAACTGGGTCAGGGAAGAAATAAAAAGAGAGATCAAGAGATACACAGAAACGAATGATAATGACAGTACAACATAACAAAACTTTTGGGACATGGCAAAAGCGATCATAAGAGGAAAGTTCATATCATTACAGGCCTACCACCACAAACAAGAATGAGCCCAAATAAACAACCTAACGCTTCATCTTAAAAAACTAGAAAAGGAAAAACAAATGAAGACTAAGGTCAGCAGAAGGGAAGAAATTGTCAAAATTAGAGCAGAAATAAATGAAATTGAAAACAAAACTGCAAAAAGCAATATAAAAAATAAATGCAACAAAGGGCTAGTTCTTTGAGAAGGTTAATAAAATTGACAAACACCTGGATAGACTCACTAAATAAAATGGAGAAAGGACACAACCAAAATCAGGGATGAAAGAGGGGAAATTATGACAGAAATCGCAGAAATACAAAGGATCATGCAAGAATATTATAAAAAAGTATACAATTACCAATTTAATAGCCTAGAAAAAATGAAACAGTACTTAGAAAAATAAAGCCTTCCTAGACTGAATCAAGAAGAACTGCAAAATCTAAATAGAGCGATCAGCAGTATGGAAATTGAAATGATCATCGAAAACCTACCAAAAAGTAAAAGTCCAGGACCAGATGGCTTCACCAGTGAATTCTACCAAACATTCAAAGAAGATTTAATAACTATTCTCCTCAAAATCTTCCAAAAAATCAAAGAGGAGGCAATACTTCCAACTCATTTTATGTGGCCAATATTACTTTGATACCAAAACCTGGTAAAGATAACACACACAAAAAGAAAACTGCAGACCAATATCTCTCATGAACACAGATGCAAAACTCCTAAATAAGATACTAGCGAACCGAATACAGCAACATATTAAAAAGATGATACACCATGATCAAGTGGGCTTCATCCAAGGGGCATAGGGATGGTTCATTATACACAAATCGAATAATGTGATACACCACATAAACGAATTAAAAAATAAGAATCATATGATCATATCAATAGATGAAGAAAAAGCCTTTGACCAAATACAGCATCCATTTATGATCAAAACACTTAATAAAATCTGTATAGAAGGAAAGTTCCTTAACATAATAAAGGCCATCTATGAGAAAACCCTCAGCCAACATTATACTTAATGGTGAAAAACTAAAAACCTTCCCTCTAAGATCAGGAACAAGGCAAGGCTGTCCACTATTACTACTGTTATTCAATATACCATTGGAGGGCCTAGCGAGTGCAATCAGGCAAGAGAATGATATAAAAGGCATTCAAATAGGAAATGAAAAAGCCAAACTGTCACTATTTGCAGATGACATGATTCTCTATAGAGAAAACCCTGAAGACTCCGTAAGAACACTACTAGAATCAATGAGCAAATACAGTAAAGTCTCTGGATAAAAAAATCAATGTTCAAAAATCCACAGTGTTCCTATATTCTAATAATAAAGTATCAGAAAAAGAAGTGGAAAAATAATTCCTTTTGCAATTATAACAAAAAGAATAAAATTCCTAGGAACAAAATTAATGAAACATATGAAGGACCTATATGATGAATACTATAAGATCCTATTAAAAGAAATCAAAGAAGATACAAGGAAGTGGAAAGATATTCCTTGTTCTTGGATTGGAAGAATCAAAATAGTTAAAATGACCATATTACCTAAAGCATTATATAGATTTAATACAATTCCCATCAAAATGCCATTGGTATTTTTTAAAGAAACAGAACAAAAAATCATCAGCTTTGTATGGAGGCACAAAAGACCCCAAATTGCCAAAGCCATAGTGAGAAAAAAAACAAGGCTAGAGCCATCACTCTGACCAACTTCAAATTATACTACAAATTGACAATAATCAAAACAGCATGGTACTGGCAGAAAAACGAACACACACTGGAACAGAATCGAGAGTCCAGGAGTAAACCCATGTTTATAGGGGCAAAAAAAATTTGATAAAGGAGACGAAAACATACACTGGAGAAAGGAAAGCCTCTTCAATAAATGGTTCTGGGAAAACTAGGAAGCCACCTGCAAAAAAAAATGAAACTAGACTGTAGTCTATCACCACACACCAAAATTAACTCAGAATGGATTATGGACCTACATATAAGACCTGAAACAATAAATTACAAGAGAAAACATAGGGACTAAACTAATGGACCTTGGACTTAAAGAAGGTTTTATGAATTTGACCTCAAAAGCAAGGAAAGTAAAAGGTAAAATAAGTGAATGGGACTACATCAAACTAAAAAGTTTCTGCACAGCAAAAGAAACTATCAACAAAGTAAAGAGACAACCATCTGAATGGGAAAATATATTTGTAATCAACGCCTCCGATATGGGCCTAATATCCAGAATATACAAAGAATTCATGAAACTCAATAACAACAACAACAAGAAACAATCCAATTAAATGGGCAGAGAACCTGAACAGATACTTCATCCAAGGAGAAATAGAAATGGCCAAAAAACATATGAAAAGATATACAACATCACTAGCTGTTAGGGAAATGCAAATCAAAACCACAATGAGATATCATCTCACACCTGTTAGGATAGCTATAATCAACAGAATAAGTAATAACAAATGCTGGAGAGGATGCAGAAAAAAAGGGACCCTCATACACTGCTAGTGGGACTACAAATAGGTACAGGCACTATGGAAAACAGTATGGAGGTTCCTCAACAAACTAAGAATTGATCTACTGTATGATCCAGCAATCCTTCTACTGGGTATTTACCCCCAAGACTTGAAAAGCCATATCCGAAAAGATATTTGCACATCAATGTTCATAGCAGCATTGTTCAGAAGGCCAGTGGTGATGATTACTAGATGGTAGGTATTGGAGCGTGGATCAGGCTCCTAGGAACAAAGGAGAGGCAAGGATGGGCTTCACATAGGACATCACTAGACGAGAACATGGTTCCTTCTACAGATCTGGATGTTAGCTCCTGATTTCATTTTTTCACTTAATTGTTTGTTCTTTCCTTCCTTCCTTCACTTATTATTTCAAAGGCATTTCCTGAGCTCCTGCTCTCTTCTGAAAGGGATCCAGAAGGATTCCAGAAAAATCTGCATCTGAGTGGAGGCTTCAGATCCAACCACAGTACCAGACACATCGATCTATATGGCTTTTACAGAGCTAGATCTAACCACAATTTATGTCGATTTAATTTGTTTCTATCATTTAAAAAACAAGAGATGACAAGAACTCAGACTTTCCACTTCTCTGAGAAAGTCACAAATCCTGGCCAGGCAGAGATCTCATTTTTGCACAAGGATAGTAGGTGGTACCAGCATTGTGGATGCCCCAAAGATGGGTGCCCTATTCCTTGTTGGGAGCCAGGCTGCCCAAAGTCAGAGGAAGCCCCTCGCCTGAATATAGGAACGACTCAGACCTGTAAAGATAAATGTCCTTCCTGACATTGTCCGGGGGACTCAGGTTCCAGGAACTGGAGACAATAGTATAATCCTTTCAAAACAGCTAGCGCTTTGCTCACGTTACCAACATAGATAAAGAAAGTTAAGAAGTTAAGACGTCTTGTGATTAGGTAACTCCCGCCTAAAGCTACATGTTCCCTCCCTTAAACCTGCCCCTATATATGTAACCCCCCTACTTACAATAAATGAGACTTGATCAGAAAGCCTGTCTTGTCTCCATTCTTTGCGCCTCTTGTCCCCCTTCTCCTTCAGTCCTAGGACCTCTGTTGACTGTCCCGCGGGCTGGGACAATTCCCCACTCCGAGGCTAACTGGCAGAGAACATGTATCATGGCCATTGTGCTGTTTTTCTTCTCCTTGAGATGAACTGAGTTCTCTCATGCACATTAATTGCCTGGCGCTTGGGCATGTAAGTTTGAGAAGCCTGTTCTTGGACATCCTCCAGATGCCCTCACACACATAAATGCTCTGTGATGCAGGTATTGTTTTCATCACATGGTTTGGCTTTATAAAGAGTTACTCAAATAATATGTAAATATGTGGCTGATGTAAAAGATTCCATTAGTTTCCTAAGTATATGCACGATATAGGACACCCCCTTCCTCCACATTCTCTCTCTCCTGGGTCCACCACTGTGATGAGTTCTGGGTGTTTCCTCATTTCTTTCAAACATATTTCTCTATGTTTAAACAACAACAACGATAATGACATCAATGACAACAATGACAAGACACACACACACACAGTCTCACTAAGAGCATCATCCATTTGCTTCCTCCTCCCCACATTAACAGCATGTCCTGAAAAACACCGCTTTGATAGTGGACCCAATCCCTCATTCTTTTCCATGGCTAGGGGGCGCTCCGTGGTACAACAGGAGCCCCTCGTTGTTCACTTAGCGCTCACTCGTGTGCTCCTACCTTCCATGATTCAAAGGCAAGGGAAGTAAAAGCTAAAATACATGAATGGGACTACATCAAACTAAAAAGCTTCTGCTCAGCAGATCATCAACAAAGTATACAGTAGAGAAAGGAAAGCCTCTTTGATCAATGGTGCTGGGAAAACTGGAAAGCCACCTGCAAAAGAATGAAACTAGACTGTTGCCTATCATTATACACCAAAATTAACTCAAAATGTATTAAGGACCTGAATATAAAGCCTGAAACTCACCTAGGAAGACCACGTGCTGTAGGCATAAAAAATAAAAATAAAAATAAAAAAGAAAGGGATTGTACGCTGCGAGGTCAACCAGGAAAGGGTTGCCTTGCCTAAAAGAAAAAGAAAAAGAAAAAGACCTGAAACAATAAAGTGCATAGAAGAAAACATAGGAACTAAACTCAAGGACATTGGACTTAAACAGGATTTTATGACTTTGACCTCAAAAGCAAGGGAAGTAAAAGTGAAAATAAGTAAATGGGACTACATCAAACCAAAAAGCTTCTGCACAGCAAAAGAAACCGTCAGCAAGGGAGTAAAGAGACAACCATCCAAATGGAAAAATATATTTGCAAACAATGCCTCCAATAAGGGCCTAATATCCAAAATATACAAAGAACTCAGTAACGACAAAAAAAAAAAAAAAAAAAAAAGTCCAATCAAAAAATGGGCAGAGGACCTGAACAGACACTTCTCTCTAGAGGACATAAAATGGCCAACAAATATATAAAAAGATGCTCAACATCACCAGCTATTAGGGAAATGCAAATCAAAACCACAATGAGATACCATCTCACACCAGTTAGAATGGCTATAATCAACAGAATAAGTAATAACAAATGTTGGAGAGGATGCAGAGAAAAAGGAACCCTCATACACTAATGGTGGGACTGCAAACTGGTACAGGCACTATGGAAAACAGTATGGTGGTTCCTCAACAAACTAAGAATTGATCTACCATATGATCCAGTAACCCTCTGCTGGGTATTTACCCCAAAGACTTAAAAACCCATATCCAAAAAGATATTTGCATAACGATGTTTATACCAGCATTATTCACAGTGGCCAGGACATGGAAGCAACTGAAGTGTCCTAGGATGGATGATTGTCTAAAGAAGCTGCATTACATATATACAATGGAATATTACTCAGCCATAAGAAGAGATGAAATACTGCCATTTATAACAATACGGATGGATCTTAAAATAACCATGCTAAGCGAAATAAGCCAGACAGAATAAGGTGAAAATCACATGATATCACTTGTATGTGGGATATAAACCTAAAAGCACCAAACGAGCAGGACAAACAAAAGAGACTCGTGGACATGGACAATGTGGTTACCAAAGGGTAGGGGCTGGGGGAGGAGGGGATAGGTAGACGGTTAAAGGGAGTCAAATATAGGGGCTAGGAGGAGGGTAAAATAGGTAAAGGGGATCAAATATATGGTACCTGAAGGAAACTGGACTTTGGGTAGTAAATACACAATAGAGTATACAGATGTTAAATTATAATATACACCTGAATATAATTGTATTATCCAATGTTACCCAATAAACTTAATTTAAAAAATACTTGGGGCTTAAAATACCAAGGGGATCTGCTACACTCACTCACTGTTCACAGAACAGGCGTGAACAGAAAATTGTGGCTCTGAGACCCAGGGTGCAGCCTACAGCCTCTGTGGAGAGGTGTGTGAGGCCTCTGAGTGAAAGGGATCTGTGACCTGTAAGTAGGAATTCTCTTAGCTGGTTTAGGTCCTTGTCCTCAGCCGTGATTGGTGTTTGAGGTTGGTGTTTACAAGTTAGATCTCTGAAACATTTGTGGGTCTCTATCTCAGGGCATGAGATTTCTGAACTATATGGAGGAGCGCTTTGTGTCTAGAGGGTTGGGTCTCTGAACTGTTCGTGTATTCCAGGATGTTCCTGAGAGGAAGCAGGGTGGACCTTCTTCCTCTCAGTGCTCTCACTAGGTGTGCGGTTTCACCTCTCCGGGGATTTCTCCCATCAATGCCTTGGTGCCTCGGAGATGAAATCTTAGCATCCCCATCCCCAGGGAGGACAAGTCCTCAGTCCCGCACAGCTCGAAGGAGCCCAAACTAAGAATGCCGGTAAGAACGGTATCTGATGACATCAGCCCCACCTTTGTATGGGGCACGGTGACGATCTCATGTGTACATATGAACTCAGGAAATCTTCCTGAATCCCTAAGAGGGGGTCACCGTTTGTAGATGAGACCCCTGGGGCTCAGTGAGGATGGAAGACCTCAGCTCCTGAGGAGGAAGGAACTGGAAACCACTTGGGCCCCTTGGAGGAGGCAGGGGAAGTCTCAGCACAGCCCAGGCTAGGCAGAGGGTGACAAGGAGCGGGGAGGGGGGAGGTTTCCCAAAGGCCCCCAGGACCCTGCAACTGACTCACTGCCAAGATGTCTGTCTCTCTGTCTCTCACTCACAGGGCATGCTTGGGACTTGATGTACAGAATGTAATCCTCACACTACCTGTGGAGGTGGTGGTGGAAGATAGAGAAGTGAGCCTCCATGCAGGTGGGGAAATACCTCAGATTCATGAGTTTGCACAAGGCGCCACTGAAAATGTAGAGATCCCTGCCTCCTGTTCCCCCTTTAAAGCATTGTTTTGGCACCGAGATCAGCAAGAGGGCAGCCAAGGGCCTGCGGAGCTGTGGGGGACCCTGAGTACAGCACGATCTTCATTTTAACCAGAACATACCCCAGTTCGGATAGGGAGAGGGGCGTGATTTGTGTCAAGGCAGTGTAGCTGAGGTCCAGGCCCCGGTCAGACTAGTCATCTCCTGGACACACTACCCAGGAAGGGTGCCCTGTCCCATGCAGCAACAGGGGTATCATCGGGTAGCAGGGCCAGGGTCCCGGAGGTGAGACCTAATTGAGTGGGGACACAGTCTTGCCAGAAATAGTTGCTCTGTGCCTGATTGGCTAAGGCCCTCTCTTTCTCTCGGTCTTCTCTGTGCCTGTCACTCGGTCCCTCTCACACACCAGCCTTGGTACGACCTCGCTTGTGCCGCTTGTGCCGTGAGGGCCGTTGCTTCACCCCTCCTGAGGGTATCATCCTTTTACGTGCATATGTGTGGGGAGCAGTGGTGGGAGTTCCCCCTGAGTGCACAGGATCGTCCAGGGAAGTCATGTTCTGTTGCGGAGGGGATGGGGAAGGGGTTCTTCCTTGGGGCAAAATGGGAGCAACGCCGCTCACATTGGGCGACCCGGGCTCTGGCCTCCTAGAGAGGCATGGGCCTTCTCTGCTAAACACCCTCAGATGGCTAACTCCCCACCCCAGCCCAGATGGCTCAGAGGCCCTCCGTGGCCTTGTCCCCCTTCTTCTCTGACCACCTCATATCCTACCTCTCTCACGATCATGTTGTGCCAGACGCGCCGCCCGCTACACTAAACCTCAAACGTGAGGACCCGAGTTCCACTGCCGCATTTTCCCACTGGCTCTTACCTCTGTCTGGGACGACTTTCTCCCACATGTTCATCTCTCCTAGGTTTCAGCTCAAATGTCACCACCTTACGCTTTCCTCTGCCGCTGCTTCTAGAAATGCTCCACACGTTATTTCATTGTTCCGATTTAATTTTAATCACAGCAATTTCCAACACCTGACAAATTACTTACATTTTTGTGCTGCATGATCTCAATAGAGTATAAGCTCCATGAGGACATTTATTCTTATCTTTCCACATGGTTGTATTCCCAACTCCCTTTGTAGTGGCTGACACATTGTCTGGCGAGACCAAGCACAATAATAGAAGAAAATAACTTTGAACAACCACTGCTTGACAGAGTTACTTAAAATGGAGTCGGAGGCCGTTAGGGAAGTGGGGCCTATGTACATCCTGAGCCTCAGTTCTCAGGGCTGCCATCGAGTTGTCACCCTGATGCTGAACACGGCTCAAGGCTGAGTCCTGAATGAATCTGGAACGACCACTGCCGTATGGACACGTATGAACTCTACCTCCTTCCTGTTGTTTCTGCCTTCCTCGTTTGCATGTTGAAGCTAACCGATCCCCGCTAACCTAGCCGGCAATCCTTCATTCGTGTAAGAGAATTACACTTTTTGGTCATTGCCTTTCTAAAGCCTGCCTTTCTTTGTTCTCTCCGGGGAACAGTGTGGGTTGCTCATCTGGATCTGCAGTCTTCCGGGTGGCAATTCTTTTGGCTCAAATAAACGTCTTCTGTTCTTTATGAAGCCCGAAAGTCTTCTCTGGGAAACAGATGAATGAAGGAGTGAATAAGTAAGTGCAAAGTTGTGGCGAGAGGCATAGCTTGACGGGCCGAGGGGTCCCGTAGGGCACATGTTCAGGGGTGACAGGACTGCGACAAAGCCCGTCCTGGTCTTCATCTCACCTACTCAGTGTCCTTGGGGCCCCTGGGAGATGGCCCCATCCCTAACATGACCGATGATCCTGCTGTCTCTCTCGCCTACTCCTGACAGTCAAGGACTGAGACCTGCCCCACACCAGTCCTTCTGACCCCAGTCGGGAGCCCTAGCCCTCCTGTCCCTTGGGGCGTGTGGCCGGGTATGCCCGCTAGACCTGTTCTGCCTTCCCCAGGGAGACACAAGCCAGCACTTCGCTCAACCCGCAGAAAAAAACGCTCGCAACAAACACTCCCTGTTATCACACTGGCCACTGCAGGGAGGTAAATGTCAGCTTAGGAGACCTTTTCAAGAATCCAAGACTGCAGCGAACTTGGGGTTTGTACTTTGATGCTGACTTTGCTCTCCCACCCTTTACGGACCGGCCTAGAACAAGGTGCACGGGTATCTCCAAGGACAAGCTATTCCACGATCGCACCACCAAGGGGCGCGCGAGAGGCAACAGCTGTGTCCTGGGACGTACCACCCAGGCGCTCAGAGGTAGGATCGTCCCCTCCGTGAAGGTCCATTTGAAAATGATGCATTGCGTTTCTGACGACACCGAGGGTACGCATACTCCTCCGCCGTGTCCATCCGGACTCGGAGCTCTCAATTCTCCTGTCGCATGGGAGCCCGAGCGGACACGGGTTCTGAGGCCGCGGCCCTGAAGTACACATCACTCCGCCCCTCCTTATCGACATGGTCTGAGCCAGCTGGGGCGGCCGCGGCGGTTGAGATTGGTTCCGGGTGGTGAGGGGCGGGGGCGTGGACAGTGCCGGGCGGTGACTGGCCACGGCCAGACTGACGGGCTAAGCCCTTCCCGGGCGCAGCGTGCCTCTGACTGCATGGCCAGTGGTGGCCTCGCTCTTGGCCGGTCCAGCCCTATTGGCCGTCTGTGTGGGACGGCGCGACGATTGCCAACCGGAGTCGAGGATGAGGCGTGTGTGCGTGCGCGTGCGCGTGTTTTCGTAGCGCGAAATTTGTCTGCGGGTTGCGCTGCGCACCGACTGTCCGTCCCGATGGGGCTGAGGATGCCGCCCCGGCGGGCGGCCGGTGGCGGGTGGCGGGTGGCGAGGTTCAGCGCAATCGCTGGCCGGTGGGCAGAGTCCGACGCTGGAGGCGCGGGTGACGGCGCTGTCCTCACGTGCGCGCCTTCGCTCTCGTTCAGCCCGAACTCGGTCGCCAGCCAAGCCAAGCGAGGCGCGTTGGGCCCGGCACCGTCCGTCAGACAGATGCGTGCCGTTAAGGTTCAGGGACGGGTCTCAGCTGGTTTGGTGTCCCTGCCTGAGAAGTGACGTGTCAGGCCACTTGGGGATGTGTGTCGCTAGGTGTGGCATCACAGCTGCTGTTTGTGTACCTTGAGGTCTCTGAGTCTTCGGGGGACTCGCGAGTGAGTGGGCTCTTTTGTGTGAGTGCATCTTGTGCGCCTGATCGAAGGTCTCTTAGGGTTTGTGTGCCCGTGGGCCCGGCTGTGCCTTTTCTGAGCTTTGGGCAGTGTGTCTGTCCCTGGGTGTGAGATCTCCGTGTCCGGGTCTGCACCCAAGGCTATGAAATCCGAGCAGTTTGTGATTTGGGGTCCCGGACAGTCTCTGACATTGTTGGGCATGGATTGTTGAGTGTTGGGTGGGGGTGGGGAGAAGGAGGCTTCATCTTAAAGTAGAAAGTATCCCAGCTGGTTGAGGTTTTGTATCCAGGGTGTCGGTCCTCTGATTTATTTGGGGACTTTATCTTAAGGTAATGTGGGGTTTCTGAGTTATTTGAACTTCTGTCTGTTTTGGGGTTCTTGGTACTCCGTTGGGAGGTGTCTGCATGCTTTGTGGGTCTGTCTCTAGGATGTGAGGGATCAGCAGTTTTCATTTATCTCCTGAGAGAGGACTTTGGTCCACTGGTGTGAGGGAGTTTGTCGCAGTGTACAGAATCTCTGCTCTGATTGGGATTCTGTGACTCAAGTTGTGAGCTCTCTCTGCAGAGATTTTTGGAATCTGATTTAGGTTGTGTTCAATGAGCTGCTTTTGGTGTCCCTGGGTGTCTGACTTGTTTGGGGTCTGTGTTTCTGGCAAAATCTCTTACTGTTTTGGGTGTGAGGTTTCTGTCCATGAACTGAGGGTTTCGGATCCTGGCAGATAAAATTCTAAAACGTGGAGCCCCGGGTTCTGGTTGTGTGTCCTTGGGCAAGTCAGTTGTCTCTTGGAGCCTCAATATGAATCAGAATGAATAAAATGATGCCATCGCCCGTATTGGAGGGTACCATACATCTTATCAATGTGTGTAAAGAGCGTGGGTCCCAGTCTTCTTGCACAAGAAATGTCTGAGCACCTGCTGTATCCCTGAGCACTGTTCTAGGAGTTGGGCAGTATGACAGAGAACAGCGCAGGCAGAGTCTCTGATTCCATGGAGCTGGTCAGTAAACATAGAACATATCTGTGAGTGGCAAGTGCTATGGAGCAACATAAGGGCAGGCCAGGGGAAAGAGTATAAGGGGAGGATGTTATTAATATATTCAAGGTGATGAACTAAGGTGTTCCTGAAAAGGTGACAAGTGAGCCGAGGCCTGGAGGAAATGAGGGAGCAGGTGGTGCAGAAGGAACGACAAGTGCACGAGTGCTGAGGGGGAATCCACTTGGTGTGTTCCTGGATATCAAGGAGCCCTGGGATGCTGATAAAGCCTTCATCACTGGGTTTGGCACATAGCGCTCATGAAAGCTGCCTGGTGTTGCCATCTCTATTTCTGCTCCCACTTGTGAGGGAGGGGAGGTCATCCTCATTTTCCAGACGAAGGACCTGAGGTTCCACAAAGTGGCCTGAGCCTGCTCTCCCCCTCACGCCTGACATTGGTAAAAGAGGGTGCAATCTTGGGCTCCGTCATGAGAAACAGAGCTCCAGTGTCAGAGCTGCAGGGAGGACACCATCCGTGCTGAAGGTCAGCTACACAGCCGGCACTCATGCCCATGATAACATTTCTTTTTCTTTCATTTTTAAGTTTTTTATGGTGATATTGGTTAACGATTTCCAATAGGTTTCAGCTGTACGCTTTAACAGTAAGGCATGCATATATATATATATTTTACACTGTGTTCACCTCCCATTGTTTGATGTCTATTACCACATATTTGACCCACTTTACCCCGTCTACCTCTCCTCTCCCCACTACACTCTGGTAACCATTCGTCTATAATCCATGTTCATGAGTCTCTTTTTGTCCTGTTCATTTGTTGCTTTTAGGTTTATATCCCACATGTAAGTGATATGTGATTTTCAACTTTTTCTGTCTGGCTTATTTTGCTTTGCATGTTTATCTTGAGGTCCATCCATGTTGTCGTGAATGGCAGTATTTCATCTCTCCTTATGACTGAGTAATATTCCATTGTATATATGTACCACAGATTCTTTATCCTATCATCTTTCGTTGGACATTTTACTGCGTCCATGTCCTGAACACCATTTATAATTCTACTATGAACATTAGTGTGCAAATATCTTTTTGGTTATGATTTTTCAAGTCTTTGGGGGTAAATATCCAATGGAAGGATAGCTTTATCATCTAGTAGATCAATTCTTAGTTTTTAAAGGAACCGCCATACTGTTTTCCATAGTGGCTGTACCAATTTGCAGTCCTACCAGCAGTGTCTGAGGGTTTCTTTTCATGACAACATTTCTACTCTCGGTGGAGGGCAGGATGTTAGGAATGAGAGAGCAATTAGGGCCGAGGAGTAAGGCAGGAGGTGGGAAGCTGGAGAACAGTGAGAAAGAACACATGGGCTTCATGATGTTGCCTGAATTTGTCCCGATTCAGCTTAATTAGTGATTGTATTAGGAATGGCTTACATACATTGGGATTCACCTTTTCTTCTTCCTGGCCTGTGTTTCACTTCCTTTCTCTTTTGTGCCAGAGCAGTTTTGTCTGAAAACTATGGTATCAGGTGCATCAGAGCAAGGCAAGCTTATATTTGTAGGGGCATCAGCTTGGGGAGTCGCTGTGAGGAGGGCATCCTTACATAGGGACAGGTTGCAGTGAGTGACAGGGCTCAAGTCGGTGAGGAGGATGTGCCTGGCGGTGGGTGGGTGGAGGGCTAACTGTCTCGGGGATTCAATGCTGAGTGGGTTGTGGAGGACAAGGGTGGGGGGTGCTTCAGCGCAGCACAGGAGGAGGGCCTCTGTGTGAGAAAGGAATGGCTTACATGCATTGGGAGTCATCGGCTCAGTAATGCATAAGGATAATGGGAGACACGACTGTCACTTTGAGAAAGGGGAGTTTCAAATGCAGAAACGAGGAAAACTGTTACAAACTCTGAGCTGTTATACTGGAACTGGAGTCCTCCGTGTGAACTCATGACTTTCAATCTATGTTCGTGTGTATAGATGTAGATGTACATGTTTACACGTGCGTGTGTCAGAGTGCATACATGTGACATTCGAGCAGTTTTGGTTACAACAACATTCCAGTAGCAATAAGCACACCTAGCCCCCGGATCTTGTCTTTTAAATACCACTCTCCAGTAAATGATTCATTCCAGGGCTAGGGGAGGGCAAGGATGCAAGAATTTGTGGTGTGAATAATATGGGTCAGCTCAAAAATGATGGGTAGATGTCAGGAGGACACAGAAGATAGCTCGAAGGGGCTCCCACTTGACAGTTTCATTTATTGTTTTCGGTTTTGAGATATTCCCGATATGTAACATAGTTACGTTTAAGGTGAACAGCCTGATGATTTGATATACATATGTACTGTGAAGTGATTACCACAATAATGTTAGGGAACATCTCCAAACCTTTACATAATTACCATTTTGCATGTGTGTGGATAACTTCTAAGACCTACTCTCTTAACAACTTTCAATATGCAGTACAGTGTTGCTCATTATAGTCACCATACTGTACATTAGATCCCCATAACTTCATCTTATATCTGGAAGTTTGTACGCCCTGGCCAACATTTCCCCCAGCCCTTGGCAACCACCATTCGAATCTCTATTTCTATGACTGGCTTCTTTTGTTTCCACATATGTGAGAACATAGAGTTTTTACCTTTCCCTGTCTGACTTAATTCGGTCAGCATAATGCCCTCAAGATCCAAGCATGGAGTCTCAAAAGGCGAGATTTCCTTTTTATGCCTGAGTAACAGATGTGCGTGTGTGTGCGTGTGTATGTGCATTAATACATTTTCTCTATCCATCCATCCCTTGACGCACGCTTAGGTTGTTTCCATGTCTCGGCTCTAGCAGCATAGCAAATCTTAAAATCGGTGTTACTCCTTTAATTTTATTCTTCTCTCTCAACATTATTTGGCTCTTCTAGTTTCTTTGCCTTTCCACATAAATTTCTAAGCAGTTAGACCCTATCTACAAAATCTCCTGCTGAGATTTTTGACTGGAATTGTATAAAATCGGTTCATCCATTTGCGGACTATCGACATCTTAATCTGATGGAATTTATCAGCCCGTGAACACAGTATGTGTCTCCGTTTCTTTAGGTCTTCTTTTATTTCTTTCCTCAGCTTTTTGGAGCTTTCGGAATACAGTTCCCGCATATGTTTTGAGAGGTTTTCTTGGGAATCTGTTGTAAAAGGTTTGTGCACGTGGCTTTTTTTTTATTTGTTTGTTTGTTTTGTAATTGTTCGTTGCCGGTACTTGGATTGAAATGTGCTCTATATGTTGCGTTGGACTTGTATGTGGCGACATTGCTGAATGCACTTAATAGTCCTAGGAGTTTTAAAGGTAGATTTCATGGGATTTTTCTGTGAAGATAACTGCATCATCCATGAATCGGAGCCATTTTAGTTCCTCTTTCTCAATCTATAAGCCATTTATTTCCCTTTTCTTGCCTTATTGGAGTGACTCGGACATCCAGTACAATGTCTCACGGCAGGGGCAAGAGCTAATATCCTGGGATCGTTCCTGATCTTAAGCAGAAAGCATTTAGTCTTTCTCCACTAAGTAGGAGGGAAGGCATGGGTATATTTATAGATGCTCTGTATCCAGTTAAGAAAACTCCCTTCTACTCCTGAATCTTTTAATCATGAATGGATATTGAATTTTGTCAAATTCTTTTCTGTGTCAGTTGATCCTATCAGTGGTTCTTTTTCTTTGGTTTGCTGATATGGTGGATTGATTGATTTTTCAGTACCTCACCAGCTTTGCATTTCTGTGATAAATCCCACTTGGTCACAGTGTGTGAGTTTTTACATGCTATCGAATTTGATATGCTAATACTTTATTTGTCTGATTTTTGTTATCAGTGTATAGCTTCTGGTAAAGGGATTCAGGAAGTGCTGTCTCGCTTCTATTTTCTGAAGAGACTGTGTAGAACTGCTGTTATCTTCGTAACGGCCTTGTGGGTTTTCCAGGGACCTGGAGCTTCCTTTTCTGAAAGGTTTTCGATGACAGATTCGATGTTTTAGTAGCTATACATCCACTCAGATTCTCCGTTTATTTGGGGGTTAGCTTAGGTAGTTTGTGTCTTTCGAGCAGTTCTATTTTATCACAGTGGCCATAATGCAGGTGTGTAGAATTATTCATAGATCCCTTTCCATTTCCATGCAGTCTGTAACATATTTTATTCCTGGTATTGGTAAGTTGTGTGTGTCCTTTACAAACACACACACACACACACACACATGCACATACACACACGCACACATATATGTATATTTATATATCTATTTTGGTCATTCCGGATAGAAGGCTGTGTGAACTTTGTTGTCCTTTACAAAGATCCAGGTTTTGGTGTCATTGATCGTCTGCATGTCATTCTCTTATTTCTGAAGCCAACTTGATGTCCCCTATGCTGCTTGCTTTGAGTTTCTTTTGCTATTCTTTTTCTAGGTTCCTAGGGAGGAAGCTTTTGTTATTGATCTAGGTCCTTTATTTCCTTTTGATACAAACATTTGTGGCTGCACATTTACCGCCTAGCACTGCTTTCGCTACATCCTGCACATTTTGGTATGTCGTATTTTCATTTTCATCATTTCCTTATTGCCCCTGAATACTGTCGTTTGCCACATGGATTAATTGTGGAAGTGTGTGGTTTCATTCCCCTGTGGTCGGAGATCTTCTTCTTAACATTTTCTTATATGTTGGTGGTTTTTCTTCTTTGGTCAGGCAACATTCTTTGTATGATTTCAACTTTTTAACATTTGGTCAGATTTGTTTTATGACCCCGGATTCGGGCTACCTTGGTGAAACTTCCGTGCACTTGAAAAGAATGTGCGTATACCCTGCTGTTGTGATGTGGCCGGTTCTGTACTCGTCCTCTCTCACCACTGCTATTCAATATAGTCTTGGGAGTCCTGGCTGGAGCAATCAGGCGAGAGAAAGAAATCAAAGGCCTCCAGATCGGGAACGAAGAAGTCAAATTGTCATCTTCTGCCAACGACATGATCCTTTATATAGAAAACCCTCAAGACTCCAGCAAACAAACAAACACACACACACGCACGCACGCACACACACACACACACACACACACAAACTATTAGAAACAATAAACAAGTACGGCAAAATTGCAGGATATGCAATCGGTGTACAAAAACCCATTGCGTTCCTATATACCAGGAACGAAATCTCAAAAAGAGAAATAAAATTTTCTTTTCTTGTTTTTTCAATTGCAACAAAAGGAATAAGACACTCGGGAGGAAACTTAACATAGGATGTAAGGGACCTATACCCTGAAAACTTCAAGACATCATTAAAATAAATTGAAGAAGACACAAAGAAATGGAAAGAGATTCTGTGTTTGTGGATAAGAAGAATCAACATAGTTAACGTGGCCCCAATACCCAAAGCAATATACAGAGGTAATCCAATCCCCATCAAAATCCCAAAGACACTTTTTAAAGAAACCAACAAAGTCATCAGATTTGTATGGCACCACAAATTACCCCGCATAGGCAAAGCAATCCTGAGAAAAAGAACAAAGCCGGAGGTATCACACTGCCTGACTTCAAATTATACTACAAAGCAACCATAGTCAAAATGGCATGGTATTGGCAGAAAAACAGACACACAGACCAAGGGAACAGCATTGACAGCCCAGAAATAAGCCCAAATATATACGGGTGAATAATTTTTGACAAAGAAGCCACAAATAGACAATGGAGAAATGAAAGCCTCTTGAGTAAATGGTGCTGGGAAAATTTAAAAGCCACATGCCACAGAATGAAATTAGACTGCCGTCTGTCACCATGTACCAAAATTAACTCAAAGTGCATCCAGGCTGAATGTAAGGCCTGAAACCATAAATTGCAAAGAGGAAAATATAGGTGTCAAACTTAGGGACTTCGGTCTTAGAGAGTATTTTGTGAATTTGATCTCAAAGCAAAGGAAGTCAAAGCAAAAATAAACGCATGGGAGTATATCAAACTGAAAACCTTCTGTGAAGCACAGGAGACCATCAACCAAACAAAGAGGCAACCATCCAAACTGGAGAATATATTTGCAAACAACACCTCCGATAAGGGGCTGATATCCAAAATGTATAAGGAACTCTTACGACTCAACAACAACAAAAACAAACAATCCAATTAAAAGTGGGCAGAGGACCTGAACAGACACTTCTCCCAAGAAGACATTCAGACAGCCAATGGACATATGAAAAGATGCTCAGCTTCACTCGCTATTGGGGAAACGCACATTACAACCTCGAGGAGAGACCACCTCACACCCGTTAGAAGGGCTGTCATCAACAAGACAGGTAACGACAAGTGCTGGAGAGGTCGGGGCGGGTGGGAAAGGAACGCTCTTGCACTGCTGGCAGGAATGCAAATTTTTACATGTTGCTGGGTTCAGGCTCATGTGGATTACTCGTGCGGCCACCACTGGGGCAGGTGAAGGGTCTCATTTCCCTTGCAGCCAGGCTTCTGTCTCCATTGTGAGGGTGTAGAAGTAACAGCGGTGTGGTACCTCCTCTGATGCACAAACCCGGGACCTTCAGGTAGGAGACTGCCGTGCTGTCTGCCGTCCTAAGGAGGCTCTCAGATCATCGTTTCCACAAAGTATCCTGATTGCAGTCTTGTCAGGCTTGCATCGAAAAGATTTCTGTTGAAATCAAATTTCTATTTACTGTGCAGTTCTATACTTTCAAGTCAATTTGTGTTACATGTTACCTAGTAACTGTAAATATTTTACAGTGGCCGTTGGCTCTTACCCTCGATTGAATAAATGCACAACACAGTGAGTTTTCCACCAAGCCTCCAGACCTGCGGCTGCACCATGACTGCTGGGCGACACTGAGCAAGTTCCTTAGTATCTCTCTGCCTCAGTTTCTCCATTAGCAAATTGGAAACACTATTAGTAAATTTAGCTATTTCCGTTTGGAACACTGACTATGTTAAGACGGGGTCAGTTGCGTGGTTGGCGCCTGGCATACAGTGAGTTCCCCATCAATTCCAGCTGTCGTGATTACTGCTGTTAATATTGTTGCTCTTCCCACATTTCTCAGAGCATGTTTTGGAGACTCAGTGTCAAGAGGAACTTTGACTCAGTGGATGGACTTTGCACTGTCAGTTCAGCTCTTCAGGGCCTCAAGATCTGACCTCAGGGGGCATGGGGGAGGGCGTTTGTATTAGCGTAATGAGGATTCCACTCCCCTTATAGGGTTACTGGGAAGCCTGAATGCGGTGCCTGGGTTTCATCCTCGTGTTCTCAATGGAAACTCAGAGTAGAATCTTCTGTAGGAAATTAGAATCATAATGACCTGTTCATATGGTTTGTATAATGCTTGGAAACCTAAGGGGACCTTGGATCACGCTAGAATATGAGTATATAAATGAAAAACAATAAACCTTTTCAAAACTGAAATTTAAAGGCCGAAGGACCTCATCGTACGGTTTCTCTTACTGCCATCTTTTCTATCATGTCCATTTCACCTACCTCAAATTATCACGTAAATCTGGTAAAGACACGAAACTGTTAATAATAAAATTTTCATCGGAAACTTTTCATTCTTGTGTCATTCTCACATTGTTCGTTTTGTTGTGTTGATTTTTCTTCATGTCGTGTTCATTATTTAAAGCCTTCCATACTAATATTTTCTGAGCTAAATCATGAGGAGATGGTAAACGGTGTTTCAGATGGCGAGTGTGAGAAAAGAGGGAAAGGGAAGAGTGAGTGGAATGGAAGTGGGGCCGGTGAACGTGTGGGGGGCCGGGAGAGAGGTGTGAGGCGCACAGGAGGAGAGAGGGGTAATGGGTACAAGCAGAAAGCAGAAGTGAAGAGACATGGGAATAAAAGCCCACACTTCTGGGGGCTTAGTACTGTGTGCTCTATCCCTCTCTCTCTCTCTCCGGGTATAATTTCAGCAGTCAGTGAGTCCGCACGGCACCACAGTGAGGTAAGCATTTTAATGTTATCATCCCTTTTTATAATGAGGCGGAGTTTAACGGGCGAAGTCATTTGTCCAAAGTGACCTAGCCAGCAAGGGCAGAGTCGGATTCATTCCCACACCAGGGAGGAACAAGAAGAGGTGTGGGACCCGACTCTACACTCTGGAACGCACCTCAGTGTCAGGTGTTCTCTGGATCAAAAGGCAGGTGAAGGCGTGCAGCGCTATTCATCAGATTACATCGGACATGTGTACAGATGGAACGTGAGGTGTCCTAAGTGCATGAAATACTGTGGGGGTGACGATTCAACATACACGCATCACCAAGAACGGTTTCTGGTCCATCGCAAGGTCTGTATGCGTGTTGCTGCTCTCAATGTCAGTACCAACAATCTCATCATGATTATCATTATGGAAAGTAGCCGATGGTATAAATTAAGCACACAAAGCAGCGGATACACTATTATAAAGGCATTACCTCTCCCCTCCCATCTCATAATTTTAGAAATGCACAGAAAAGATGCCCAGAAGGCAGGCACCACATGTGAGGTCATTTTCCCTAAGTGAGGACTTCTAGAGGATTTTCAAATAACATTTTATGCACTGTTTTATGTGCTATATCTTCATTATTAAACAGCCAGTACTTCTATTATAATTTTAAATAGATTTTTGGGAAGATTCATCGTCGTGGCATCTTGATGACTCGGGATAAAACACTGTTTTGATATCCTTGCCAGGTGAAAATCCGATTGGTGCATTTAAAGCAGAAGACAGATCTGCGGTACAGTGGAGAGGAGCTGTGGGGGGAAGCAGAAAGGTTGGAGTGGAAGGTTAGCTATGTCTGCGAGTGTTGTGAAGATGGCACCGATGGATGACACAGGCCCCAACCAAACCAAACAGCAACTTGCAGGTCCCTACTAGAGACCTCGTTCTATGGAGGGGAGTATCTATATTAAGACTTCTTAGGCCTTCCCTGTCTTTTGGCTCCTGTGGTGCGGTGGGGCAGCGTGTGGATCTTGTAAAGCAGTAACGCTTTGAGCTACGCTGCGGACACAGGAAAAAAGTGGCAGCATTAGACAGGTATGTGAGAAGTAAGATGGACGGAACTCAGCAAGGATTTGGACTTAAGATGAGGGCAAAGAAGATGTCAATGGTTAAGACCATTTCTGCATTTGGTAATGAGCACAGTGGTGCCTTCTGTTGGCATGCGGAATACCGGAAGAGGGCCAGGTCTGTGAAGCGTTCTGAAATAAGACCTTTATTTTTATGAGCTCATGGTCAAAACGGAATACAGTCATCAAAATTTAAATACTTGCCTTATCAGATCCTTTTCCTTTAAAGAAAAAAAATAGTCAGAGGCATTACGATCAAATTTACATTTCAAGTATGCTATTTGTAGAGTTTTGAGAACTGTATACAATCGTGTAACCGCCACCACAATGAAAATATGGAAAATGTCCATCAATTGATCATGTTCCCTTGTGCCATTTGCCATCAGGATTCTTCTTCCACTCCCATACCCTGGCGACCACGGATGTACTTCTGTGCCTACAGTCATCGTGGCTTTTCCAGAATACCCTTTACATGAAAGCATGTAACGTGTAGCCTTTTGGGTCCAGCTTCTTTAATTTAGCATACTTGAGATGCATCCATGCTGTTATGTGCATCGGTTGTTTGTTTTTAGTACTGTGCAGTATTCTTTTGTGTGGGTGTACCTGTTTATTTTTCTTTCATCCAAATTCCAAGGGTTGATCACTTGGGGGATTGTTTCTAGGTTTGGCTGTTATGAATAAAGTTGATATGGATGTTGGAGTACAGGTCTTTGTATAGACATATGTTTTCATTTCTCATGGAAAGAATTCTGTAGGAGTAGAATTGCTGGGTCGTGTGGTAAATGTACGTATGACATTAAAAGTGAGTGCTTGATGATAGGATACCCACTTCAGCTTTCTTGTGCTTGTTGGTTTGATGATGTATATTCTCCCCTACTTTCACTGTCAGTCCATCTGTATCTTTTGACTCTAGACTGTGTTTCCCATAGACGACATACAGTTGCATCTTGTTTTTCTTTTTAATCTCATCCGTGAGTGTCTGTCTTTGGATTGTTTAATCTGTTCATATTTAGTGTTCTTATCGATAAAGGTAGACTTACATCTGCCATCATACTTCTTTTTTTCCTGCGTCTCATGTCCCTTTGTTCTTTGGGTCCCCCATTACAGCTTTCTTTTGCATTAAACGGGTATTTTCTAATGTAGCATTTTGATTTCTTTAACCATTTTTTCGCTATATTCTTTGAGTTACGGTGGGAAAGTATCCCCTGTATCCACAGGGAATCCATTCCAAGACTCCCAGTGGGTACCCATAACCATGGATAGCACCATATGTGTGCTATGTGTATTCCTATACATACACACACCATTAAGGCTTCTGTTTGGCATATGTGGATTGCCAGCATCACTGCTCTTGTGCTTTGGTGCCGTTATTAAGTAAAACAATGGTTCCTTGAACACAGGCACCGCAGAACCTCAACCGTCAGTCTTATAACATACACGGCTACCAAGTGACTAACAGGTGGGTAGGGGATACGGTGGACAGAGGGATGATTCATGTAGTGGGGCATTGTGGGATGGCGAGAGAGTTCATCAAACTATTCAGAATAGCGTGCAACTTAAAACTTATGAATTGTTTGTTCTGGTATTTACCATCTGGGATTTTTTCACCAGAAGTTTGGGTTTTTAACTACTAATTTGATATCTGCAAAAGATATTAGACTATGCACGCTATTTCACCTGGATGAGTGTTAGTAGTTTATGGTTATTGAGTAACCAATGCATTTCTTCTAAGTTGTTTCATTTATTGATTGATTGATTAATCTATTTTTTTATTAAAAATTACTGGGGTGACATTAATAGAATCAAATAAGTTTCACGTGTACAATTCAACAGTCTGTCATACATATATATATTGCAGTGTGTGTTCACTACCGAAAGTGACATGTCCTTCCGTCACAAAACATTTGACCCCTTTTACCCGTGTCTACCTCGCGCCTCCCCCGTTTCCCTCTGGTAATCACTAATGCACTGTCCGTGTCCATGAGTCTCTGTTTTCCATCGTGTTTGTTGCTTTCAGTTGTATGTCCCACATATGAGTGAAATCATATGGTTCAACGTTTTCTGTCTGACTTATTTTGCTTAGCACGATTATCTCAAGATCCATCTGTACATATAGAGTCGAATGTAGCACTACCATATTGCCCCTTCCATATTTGCCGTGTCTATAATAAAATTACCCTTTCCATATCTGTTTCAGGTACCTTGTTTTCTCTCCCTCTCTCCCTCCCCTTCCCAGCTGCCCTCCCTCCCGCTCTCTGCCTCTCTCTTTCTGTCTCTCGATTTGCTTGAAGTTTCTCCATATTATTGACCATTCCAAAGAACCACTTTTGGTCTAATTGAGTTTCTCTATTTTTTTTTTTTCAGTTAGACATTTCATCGATTTCTGTTCTTATTTTTAGTAAAATAAAGTTTTCGTTATACTTCTTTGGAATTTTGATTTTCATAGTCTTGAGCAACCGTTTGACTCTCTGAAAAGCCAGTGAGAATGAAGGTGGAAATTTAAAAGGGTGTGTTACCATGGTGCACATGCTTGGAATTTAGTAAATATCTCCTTTTTGAAAGTACAGGAATGCTTACGAGAACACATGTCCGTCACATATTGATTGTTCTCACAGTTAGGCTGAGAATGGTTCATAAAAAGTCAGCAGGGCATTAAACATGGTTGACTGTGGCCCATGACATATGGATGCAATAATGGGCCTCATTCGTAAAAGCCTCATCGGGTGCCATCAGTATTCAGAGCTCTAAAAATGTATTGTCTCATGTAGCAAGGAATAACGGTCCTAGGACACAGGGCTCATTACTATCCCCATTTTACAGACAGGAAACAGGGACCGAAAAATTAAGTAAGATGAATAATCCTGGATTTTCCTTCTTCCTTTATCTTCATTCTTTGCAGTCTGGGTTCTTCTGGCTGCACACGTCCCTGGCTGCTGCCTGGAGCTTTGAGAACCTTCATCTTCACCTTGTGTCTGGACCCAATGGCTACCTGGAGCTTGGAGCGTGGACTAGGTCTCCATGGATCCACTCTAGAAACATAGCTCAACATTGATATCTGAATCTTCCCCGATGACATCTGAAGAGACTTCCCGGGAAGTCGCAGCAGAACTGCTGATGCTGTGCCTAAGCGACCCGAACTCCAGTCCTGGCACTAACTACCCAGCCCCTCCAAAGGGGCTGCTCCAACAGAGGCACAGAGATGGGAAAACCCTGCAAGAGAGGCAGTGGGAAAGGTCAGCATCCTCTCTGAGGAAGAAAATCTTTCTGGAACACATGAGAGGGAGGCGCCTCGATCTCGTGGTACCTCATCAGGTTTAAAGGGAAGCCAGCATCACTTCCTCGGGTGACGGAGATCAGAATAGATTAAGACGGGAAAGCCGATACTGCCAGAGCCATAGGCCGAATGTTTGTGGGACGCCTGCGGAGAGGAATGGGGCCCCACATCCTTCCTCCTGGGAAACCTTGTACAGGGCCTCAGTGGCTTGACCCTCAGCCTGGGCGCCAACGGGCCCGGCCTTCTACGAGAAGGGGAGCTCCAGCAGCATGATGCAGAGGAGAAGCTCCAACGAGAGAGGCAGCAGGAAAGCAAAAGAATGGTTCAGAGGCTCCTCAAACAGTGGTTAAAAGAAAACTGACACTCTCACCCCACATGACAGAGATCCAAATGGCTTCAACACGGATGCCGGTCTTGCCAGATCCTGGGCGTGGATTCCTTTTGGGGACCAAACAGTAAGCAGTAATTGGAGGAGTAGTAGTAACTTGACGAGTTTATGACCAAAAATCCTATCAGCATGAGCATAGACCTGATCTCAGGGAGCTCCTAATCTTTCCTGCCTGTAATTGGATCACTCTGGGGCATTCTAAGGCCAGGGAAACTGCGTCCCAGGGGTCCTTAGCTCCTATATTATGTCTCCTATGATCCATTTTGTCACTTTCACACCCTGGATCTCTGTCTTTCCTCCCAACACTATGGTCAATAAGATATAAAGTGTCTGCAGTGTGAATTCCTTGGTGAGGTCCATGTGCTTTTGTACCATTTTACCGACTGCCTCCAAGAAGCAGCGGTACATCTGCTGGAATGCATGGGTGCTAATCTGAGACTCAAGAATCTGAAGTGAAAGAAAGTGCAAAGGGCATGTGGAATTGGAACATGGCGGTTCACCATTGTGTTCTTCGTGTAAGCCATTGTGAATCTGAGCTAAATGCTGATAAATGTTTCCCTGCTCTATAACATTGAGTAGTAGTTTCCCTTGGAGGAGTTTCTGATGGGTTACCTCATCATGAATACCAAACAAATATACGTGTTAGAGGCAACAATCTTAGAATTCAGGTTTGTTCAACCATTTTGGTTTGTTCTTTGTCAGATCTGAGCAGCAGATCCCAGTTTATCAAGAGAAGCATATTTGGAACGGGGCGTGGTGGAGGGCTCAAGGGAACGTGGGCAAGTCACTTTGGGTGGCCCTGCCGCAGAACAGGCATGCAGATCATCCAGGTGGGGGAAGTGGAAGTGAGTCCTGCTATCCAGGGACACTTGGAAGCAGAGTCCGTGTCCACAGTAGGAGGTCCTGAAATATGTGGCCCCATGTGGGATGATGCTGTTGACCCTGATGTAGGGATCAAGGGGCCAGTCCCTGTTACATGGTATCCCCAGTTTGGTGAACGTACTCATGCCTCCTCAATGAGAACCAGAATATCATTGAGATATTAAGAATTCTGATTTGGATATAAACCCTGATCAATTTCAGGGACTGAATCTTCCTCTACCTCCCCTTCCTTCACCCAAAGAATTCCATGAAGCATACCCAGAAAGTGAGCATTTTCTGTTATTCTGAAGGGAAAATAAATTCTCCTTATGTCAGTGTGCTTTCTGGTGGTACGTAGAACCCTTATCTGGGGGGTTCGTATACTTAGGCCCGTTATCAGTCAGACAAGAGAGAAAACTGCTCCTCCGAGAGATCACTGACCGCTAGGGTGTCTGCGTAACACGAACCCTGTGATGAGTCGGGGGAGAGGTTCCCCTGGAATCTCGTGACCACAAACGCTGGTGGTTGTGTCGAGAACGTGAGTGGTCGGCTCGGACCCCGGGGTGTCTGTAGGTCGTGCACGTGGTCCCGAAGAACTTTTGGCTTCGAAGGCGAGAACGTTGGGGTCGAATTGGTAGTAGACCGGGCGGGGAGTGCACAACGTAGTTCCAGTTATTCGAGTCCAGGTGAAAGGCTCCGTCCAGCCAATCTGTGCCCCCTGGAGACCAGGTAACTCTCCTCCTAACTCTCCTCTGAGGCTAAGCAGACTGGAGTTTGTAGAGGGAAAGAAGAAGTCGAGCCCACGGACTGCGGCGTGCCCCCAGGTTGCAGTTTCTTGAACTACTGCTAAGGTGAGGTTGGACTGGCTGGGAATTGGTTCCTCTCATTCATGCCTCTTGCTCTCACCGCCGGTGCGGATCTCATTGCAGCAGCCCCCAGAACAGTCCTTGGAGGGCTGTTGTTGTATGCCTCGTTCAGGTTTTGAGGGTTGGAGGAGGTAACCCAGACAGTACAGGAGAGAAGCGAGGCGAAAAAGAAGTCTTTTGAAAGGGAAAAAGGCTCGAAGCAAGGAAACCCGGGGTCTGTTTTGATCATTCGACACTGTCTCCTCTTAGAGAAGATCAACTCCCGGACGACATGAACTCCGTTCGTCACCAGCCGGTTCTTCCCAGAGAGGCATGAACAGGGGTGTACGAGCAAGGTGCAGGAAACTGAGCCAAGAAGTCCCCGGCGGCGGGTCGAAGGAGCAGGCCGTTCTTCGGTCTTCCGTCCTCGATCATAGCTTGCATCGCCTGTTCGCACGGGCCAGTGGCACAGTTCCCGATTAGACACGACCCGAAGCCCTGGATAAAGAGCACCCTTGTCATCGGTACGCAAGGATAACGAGGAAAGGCGACGCGGAGTTAGTGAACTAACTTCACTTCCACCTAGCCGCATTTTGTTTTCGAATGCTCATGTCTCCGTCTCCTCCTTTTCTCAAACCCTCGTTTTGAAATTAATGAAGTCTCCTGACATGAATTCTCATCAGTCCATTTTACGTGAGGAAGACATAGAAACACGTGCAAAGGTATTAAGCATACCGACGGATATCGAATCTCACGAATAGTATGTGCCCCAATCCCCCTTGAAATAAGGCGGTGGGATGGGGAGATGCTTCCGTGGTAGTTTATGTTAATGCTTCTGATTGGCTGCCTGGGCCTCGTGGTGCTAGAGGGCCTCTCAGGCCTGAAGAAGAAGGGAGAGTGATTGAGAACTAGACGGTGGGAACGGAAGGGATGCCAATTTGCATGGGAGCTGGAGAGCACTGTTTACAGCTAGGTGCTCAAGCGTGGTTGACAATTTTGCAGACTTCTGAACAAATTGCTGGGGTAGGTCACTTGTTTTCGTTCAGTTTGGTAGGATTTAAAAATGTTACGGAACCTGTGGGTGACACCTCTCCACCAGATTTGCCGTGGTGTGCCACTCGGAAAGTTCAGACGCTTGACCGCTGGGTTCAGTGGACTCGGTGTGGAGCTGGAGCTGAACAGGCTCGGGTTTTCGTTAATACTTGCCACGCAAGGGTCGTTGATCGGAGTCCTTCTGGCTCCGCCGGAGCAAAGGGAGGAAAAGTAAATTTGCGGTGGCACCGAAAGAGAGGGAATGGTTCGGTAAGTATTTCTCCAGACGGAACTAGTAGTAACACAGTCGTCTGGCCCGGTGGGGGGTTCCCCCCACCGCCCACCCCACCCCCATCTCCTCAACTACCCTGATCATATTTGGAAGTTAGGAGCCGCTTTATTTCCCATGCACGCCTGGAAAGGTTTCATAGATCGGTCTGGGAGTTCTTCACATACCTACCGCCTTTCATCAGAATGTTACTCACTTTGCTCGAGCCTGTGTTCGGCTCCCGTATATCATTGTGAAGGGCAAGGTGGGGTGGAATGAAACTTTAGGTTCTGTTCCATGCAAATACTGTTCTTTTTACACTTGTGTTAACTCTTCTATTCCTTTTAACAAGTCACATGAAAGCTCGTATACTCTTAGAGCTAGAACTGGAGTGTGGGTGCCGGTTACATTGTCTCGACCCTGGCAGGACTCTCCTGCCACTATGATATTGCAGCAACTGCAGGACCATGTTAAAAGAAGAGCCGAAAGATTCCTTGGCATGCGGATCGCCGCTGTCGTGGGTAGCATCGCCGTGACTGCTGCTGGTGCCGCGGGCCGGAGTGGCTCTGCATCGATCTGTACAGTCTCGACTGCTGATTATGTTAGAACCTGGCATCGGGATGCCGAACAGTTATGGACTTCTCAAAGACAAATTGACTCTGTATTGCAAAGTCAAGTAGCAGATTTACAGCGAGCAGTTATATCGTTGGGAGAGCAAATTGTTAGTTTGCAGAAACGTGTGCAACTTCAATGCGATGGGAATACCACTTCTTTTTGTGTAACTCCTGCATTGTATAACGAAAGTACGTTTGAATGGGAGAAAGCGAGACGGCATACTTTGGGGTAAGGTAATGCTCCCGGTTTAATTGCAGATTTGCAAACGCATGTTGCTGGCACTTTTCAAACACGGCTTCCCGAATTACAGGGGATCGCAGTGCTACGAAGCATGGTCAATAATAGCATCGAAGACTTACATCCTATTCCACAAATTCATGGGTTATTGGGCTCATCTATCGCTTCTTGGATTGTAATTTGATTGTTACTTGTTTTTCTTTGTTTAGTCTGGAAGAGATCCTCAAGAAGCCGAAGACCGAGAAAGACTCAGGCCGTCGTGTTCTCAGTAACGCTGAATAAAGTTCAGCAAAAAGGAAAGGGGGACATGTTGTGAGAAACACCTGCGGTCCTGGCGGGATGCCTGGTGCTCGGAGCAACGAGGTCGTCAGAGGCAGATGTGGACTTGCGCACGAGGACACGTTGCAGGGAGAGGGCGCACACGCCTGACCTGTCCTGGGACTTCTTGCTCTAGGGACGAGGATGGGGAAAAGACTCCTGAGGAGAAATAGCTGATGACGCGGTCGTGGGCTTGAGGCCGAGTCTGGGACTTGGCTGTCGTTTGTCTCATTGCTAACCTGATAGTCACTAATGATGTTTTGCAAAGCCGGCTTTGTGAGGGAGAATAAAAAAGCCATGGGAGCAGGGGTGGGGGCTGCTAGCATTGGCATTCTTTGCCATTCCTCCTCTCCCTTATCCATGCTAGTAAAAGCATTTCCGGACTCCGCCTCTCCTTCCTAACCGTCTCCGCAACATATCCATCGGGTCCTCAGATGACAACTAAAGGGATTGCAGGGCCCCGGGTCCAGAGGGCTTGTTGGATGTGCAGGGAGAGACACGAGTCCGAGTCTGCAAAGATCTTTCGGGAGGACCACAGGTACCAGGCCAACGCGATTTGACGGCGGGGTATGCTCTCGGGCGAAGGAGCGGGCTCCAACCCACAAGAGATTGCTGCCGTCGTTGCGCGTCCACCGCCCGTGCCCCATCAGAACTCAAGGGCTTCGTCAGGGAATCCGTGTCTTTCCAAAGCTCCTTCACCAACCCCCCCCCCCCGTCCCCCGTGTGGTGGTAAGTGAGGGGAGGACCAGGTGCGAGAGGGGCGGTGGGGGCGGAGAGGATCAGGCGGAGCATGACTGTGGCGAGAGGTGAACCAAGACCTTCCTGCACATTGACCCCTTTCGATCGATCCCCGGGTAGAGGCACAAGTTTCCATCTGACATACTTGGGGTGGGGGTGGGGGTGGGGGTGGGGGGGCTCAGATCATTGCCGTCTCTCCTTGGTGAGTTGCAACAACCACGTGGGGCGATGGGTACATACATGGTTTCTAAGTCACATAGCTCCACTTAAGGCACGCCTGTTACGGCCGTCGAATTGTTGTTCTCGGTCCTGCTACTCCTTGGGCTCTCCTCGATGGAAACAGACTCAAGGGGCCAGGGTCCCCTGGGTTCCCAGGAAGTGGCGCCCTGCGCCCTGCCCTTCACTAGCAGGGCCCGTTTGGTGCTCTCTCAGGACAGAAAGCCCTGGCCCTGCTTCGGGCCGTGAGGTCTGGGCCAGGTGGCCAGGGGACTCTCTGGGAGAATACTTCCTCTGCGGACACAGCCGGCCGGCCAAGGGATCTCGGGAGAGGTTTCCGGGTCTGTCAGCAACTACTGCGATTCTCGGCCAGGCCTTTCGACTCTAGGGCGCACGCTGGCATGATTTACCTTAAAACAAATGCGGATGATGAACCGACTTCTTCTCGCGGAAAGGTTGGCTTTCGCCATGTTCCTCCAGGCTTCCTTTTCTGGCTCTGGAAACATTTTCTGCAGTCCAGCTCCAGGAAAGACTCAGGCCTTGAAGCGAAAGCCCGCGTCGTCAACGGAGAAGGAGCCTGGCATTGCCCGTGGGGCTAAGCACGGCCTCGAGGGGGGGCCCCCGTTCACCTCGGTGACAACGTTCATCGGCTCCTCCACTCCGTGAGTCCACGTGGGCCTCTCTTCTTTCTGCGATCTGTGTTAGAGGTCCGTTCCTGGGACGTTGAACGTTGTGCTGGGTTGAAGGGTGGAGGAGGCGAGGACCCCCAGGCTCCTCTCAAAGGGACTGATTGGAAGATGGGCACGGGAGGATCCGGTGGGGATGGCGTGCTGACATCCCAGATTCGCTCGTGCTCCTCAGACCGCAGGGGCACTTGGCTTTGTTTCTTCTCCCCGACAGATCTGATCTCCGTGAGGAATGCCCACCCTGTGGCCGGGAACATACGGGGGCAAAAGCAACTGTGAGTTTACTTCCAAGCTGGTGAGTGTGGTCGGATGCAAACATGTGATGGGTGCGTGTGTGTACGAATGCCCGCTCGGTTTCAGTGGAAATTTCCACCCCACGTCCTTCCTTCTTTCCAGGATGGGGAAGATCGATGTGTGGGCTCCCGATTCTGTGTGAGGGTGGAGGAAGGGGACCTACGCCACACCTCTGTGGCTCACGGTATTCTAGGTGATCTCTGAGGAAGGATGGCCCCGGCCTCCCAGTCCCAGCCGCTGCAGCCGACCGGCACCGCCCACGTGTGGGGATGGCGAAACTTGCATTTCTGACTTTCTGACGCTCGCCTCTCGGTCAGGACCTGGCGCGACCTGGCGCTCCGTGGCTGGCTCGGTCTCGCCTCACTCCGCTGAGCCCCGCGAATCTGTGTGCCATCCTCCATCCCTCCCCTGGGCAGGACTGCCCACCCCACAGCCTCGGCAGCAGTGTCATCTGCCCCCGCCCGGCCCGCCGAGGCCTCCCTCGTGAACCCCTGGCTCTGGTCAGCGGCTTCGAGGAGTGCCGTCCCCTGGGGTCTCACCTATACCACAGCAGGAACCAAGTCAGCTCCCTCAAGATCTGTTCCTGCACTCCAGCCGTCCCACTGCTGGGTCCTGGCGCACTGTCCTCCTGTGAGTCCCGAGTGTGGATGGGGTGGGACCGTCTCTCACTTGGTGCTCCTCTTCACTTCTTGACTCGCCTCCCCTGTCTGAGCTCTCTGACGACCTCTGCCTGCCACCGCCTCTGTGGGCCCTTGCTTTCCGCCGCCGTGATGGGAACAGGCAGACAGACACTCTTTGCTGTGGTTCGTCTTTCGTGTGGACCCAGGACTTCCCATACTCCCTCCAGGTCAATGGGGCGTACCGTGGAAGGCCGCGATGCGTGCCTCGTGGAGAACAACAGAATATGTCGTGGCGTGACCCCTCCCCTCAGAAACATAAGATGAGTGAAAGAGAACAGGCATGGTCTAATGCGCCCGAGGCGACTGAGTGGTGGGTGGCCCGCGATGAGCATAGAATAGCGTGTCTGTCTGGCATCAATCTGGACGTTAATCGTGGCCCTGACGAGACCCGTTGCAGGGGAGTGACAGGGACAGAGGCTCGGTGGAAGGGGGTCGAAGAGCACATGGTCTCGGGATACGCTGGAGCGGGTTTCCGCTCGGAAAATGAACAGGTAATGTGCCAGCAGCTGCGGAATGACAGGAGGGGAGGGGGCGGGTTCCACCCCGCCCTTTGTGGGGGAAAGCTCGACTGTGGAATGAGCAGGTGGCAGGTTCACGGGAGGAGTGGTAAGTGATCGGGGAGGGGAGCAAAGTCCCCGAGCGGGTGGAAGGCATGGGATCCTTCGAGTTAGAAGTCCAATGCGCTGTCCATGGCGCCACAGAGCCAGGTCGTGGGGTCCTGAGCACAGGCGAGGGCCGGCTGCAGTCAGGGGGCCACGGTATGCCCAGGGACAGCAGAGGTCACAAGGGCAGAAAGAGGTCCCACCTCATTACTTCTCTCTTCTGCATGAACTCTCTCAGGGGAGGTCCGTGGGATGGAAGCCGGTTGCTAGTGAGTGAGGTGCTGGACTGGGTAAGATGACGGAGAAAGCCGCCGGAAGCAGCCCCTGCTCATGGACTTCAGGCAAACAGTTCAGTAAGGTGTCAAGTTTTGCCACCAATGCTCAGAGGCTGTGTGATCCAGGCAGGGATGTGTCCCTCACTGGGGCAGGGCAGGAGAGGTTGGACCTGGGAGAAAGCGGCTGGAGAGGTGTGTCTGAAGGTGAGGGGGGGCGGGGCCTGGCGGAAGGTGAGGAAGGCTGTGGGGGTCCCTGGCGGAGGCCCCCAAGAGGTCGATCGCTGTCTAAACCGGCATTAGAGGAAGATAGCTGGACGTCGAGGGCAAGGCGTCGAGGTGATCAGAGGGTAAATGCCAGAAAGGGACGTCGCGGAGTGGGGCGGTTGGGGGATGTTGGTGATGGTGGTGAGGGCGGCGGCGGCGGCGGCGGGGGCGGGGACGCGGTGTTTCCTGACGCCCAGATAGGTCATCACCGAGGGGAAGGGGGATGGCGGGATGGGGAGGAGCAGAACATCCTTGAGGACCGAGCGACTCCGGGGGTGGGCGAGGTGACCCGGTCGGGCTCCTGGGCCCTGTGCTGGCCGGGGGGGGGGGGGGGTCCCGGGAGTGAGCGCTGGGTGGGCGACAGTGGGTGAGTCACAGGACTAGCTCGTTCGAGGCTGGGGCGGGCTCGGGCGGCGGGCGGCGGGAGGAGCATGACCAGGGGATCGGCACGGGTCCGCTGTGTCAATCGGGCCACAGGGCCGACCCGACTCTTCGCAGTGGGGTGCCGGCGAAAATCTCCCGCGTGAGCCCGCAGTCGGGCGGGTACCGACGTCACTGGGCCCCGTGGAGAACCCGGCAATCAGGTGCCGCCCTGCCCGGTCCGGACTTCCGGTCGCTCTTGCTGGGGTTCCGAGGGCGGCATTCGGGGAGACGGCTGAGCTCGAGCCGTCGCCGGGGGCCGCTGCGGACGGGCGCCGGTCCTCGGGCGATCCTCGGGGTCGCTCAGCTTCCCTCGTCAGGCACGCCCTCCTGGGCTCTTTGCGGAAAGCCTGTGGAAACGAGGGATTTTCCCGTTGGTTTAGTGCGTCTCGTTTCTCCGAGCAGCAGGGGGCAGTGGTGCGCCGCCGAGCGGCCGGCCGCCCGCCTCTCTCCCCCGCCCTTCCCGCTTGAAAAAAACGGGATCTTCGTCGCGGTGAAAGAAAACGGGCCCTTCTTTCGTTGGGCGCCTGCGCAGCGCACTGGGCGAAAAACCTTGGGCCCGGGGACGGCAAAACCCTCTTGCCCGTCACCTTCACTGCCTGTGCTGCTTTGGGGCGGCCCCGGTTCCCCGGCGACTCGTTTTCCCGCTTCTCTCAACGGCGCCTGTCCTCGAATGCGTTTTGTAGGCGATGTGGAGGACACGTGAAATATGAGACAGAACGCAGTCCAGACCTCAGTCCCATCACCCAGCGGTGGCCGGTCTTAGTATCCGGCGCTCAATATCCCCGAGAGTGTTTTTTCTTCAAAAGAGGGTGTGTGTCTTCAGGATACTGTGTTTCCTTTTTGCGTCATGATCTCGACCTGCTCCTTTTTAAGCTCAGTTGTACATTTTCGAAAATCGTGTGCACATTTCGTGCCATTCTACCGAAAAATAGCGGAGACGTAACGTGTCGAAAGTTGTTGTAAATCTTGACTTGAAGGTGCAGTGACCCAAGATCCGCAGGCAGCGCCACGGTTCCCCTTTATGAGGGCAGGCGCCCCTGGTGCATTTCTGTCGCATTCTTTTATCCTCAGCCCCCGGAGGGGTGCCTGGCATCTGATGGGTCCCGTGAAATCTATTAAATTTTAATTTTCGGGTCGTTTTTAAAAAGTGTATGAAAATCATTCTTTCCCGCCCGCCCCCGGGATTAGGATACAGCAACAGCTTTCTACATTGGGGTGTGTGCACCTGCCTGTTCCCTTTGACCCTTTTTGCAAGTCAGCGTTTGTCTGTGTCCTTACCAGTTCTTGAAATCAGATTTTATGTCCTAGGCCCGGTCAGTCGACTACCTGAGGCCCTTCTACCTTGCTGGCGACAGACTCGGGACACACCCCGAGACTTTCCGGTTTCAAGCCTCTTTCTTTCATTCCACAGAAAGTTCCACGAGGCTCAAGTGAACAGGATGTACGTAGCACACACAGAATGGCCTTGGTAGACGTGGTGCCTCTTTCATTGTTGCTCCTTGGTTCCATCAGCCGTCAGAATATCGGGCGTCTTTCCAGAAGGACCCTGGCATGCGGTCGATTCTGGAACGCAACCTAGGTTGATTTGGGCCGGTGCGGTGGTTAAAAGGCGCAGTCAGTCACCCTAGCCCGAGGCCTTGGACGATCGATCTGGGTCATGCAATGGAGAAGAGGGGGGCGTCTAGAGGAAGCACTGAACATGAACTTAGGGGCCCAGTGACCGACATGCTACTGGAATTGGGAACACGGTCCTCTGGCAGTGAGCAGCGTGTGTGAAGCCGGCCCGATCTGACCGCAACGGTCTTTCTCCCTAAGTCCGGCTACTGACTTCTGACGCTCCCTTTTGTCGGGCCTCACCTAACTGAAACAAGTCCCGCATTTCTTACCACAGAGTTTCACTGTAAACGGTACCGAGCACAAATAAGGTCACGTCAACCCGCGTAGCCCGACGACTTCTCCGCCACAAAGGCATCCTTGATTGGACAGGCAGGTCTTCCCTCAGTTTTTTCATCAAGGGCCGCTGGAGGGCCTTGGGCCAGGGACCCGGGGGACTCCCTTCCAGTGCCAGCTCTTAGCAGCCTTACTGTCGTCTTCTGCCGTCCGAGTTGCTTTGCCTTCCGGGCCTGCTCTTTCCTCGATTTTAGGAACAGGAGTCGGGCTGAGCTGTTGCTTCAACAGGGAGGCGCACACAGGAAAGGCCGTGGTGAGAGGGCCCCTGCTCACGGTGCAGAAACTCCGCTTTTTCCTTGTATGTGTTGGAATTTATTCCAGGAAACGTTTATTTTACTCAGACGAAGAGGTCGGCCTCCCCCGGTCTCCATAATCTGTAGGATTTCCTCTGTCGCCGGTCTCCCAGACAGGAAGGGAAGAATGGAGACGAGCGAGCGAAATTACAAACATGAGTAGACGCGGCCGTTCGTTCGTTGGGGCGCCAGACATGAAAAGTAAGCCCGACGCCGGCAAGCTGCAACACCCACCCTTGTGGTAATCAAAAGATGATTTGGAAAAGAAACGGACACGTTTTTCAAAGCTCATGTGTTCTCGTTCCCTCATCCGGTGAGACGAGACTGGACCCTGCGTCACAGAGGTGCGTGGACTGCGTGCAGCACCGCTGAACGCCAAGCGCTGTAGAAATCTGAGTCCCTTTTTCGGTCTAGTGAGCTTTCCGCGACATACCTTCTCCAAAGAGCAAATCAAACATTTCGCCGTATTGGCCAACTGACGGCATCGGCATCGGCATCGGCATCCTTGGCTGTGTTACTCTGGCTCGGGCGCCCTTCGGTTGCAACCGAAGGACGTAGGGAACGTCTTTACTCCCCCTAAAGTGACGATTCCACAGCTGGTGCCCTTCGCTGTTATAAAGTCACGTGGCTAAGATGTATTGAGTATACCGTCCGTGTCGGGCAGTCCACCGAGTCCTTCGGTACGTCGTGTCGTGCCATTCCTGACAGAACCCTTAACTGGGGGGTTCGTATACTTAGGCCCGTTATCAGTCAGACGAGAGAGAAAACTGCTCCTCCGAGAGATCACTGACCGCTAGGGTGTCTGCGTAACACGAACCCTGTGATGAGTCGGGGGAGAGGTTCCCCTGGAATCTCGTGACCGCGAACGCCGGTGGTTGTGTCGAGAACGTGAGTGGTCGGCTCGGACCCCGGGGTGTCTGTAGGTCGTGCACGTGGTCCCGAAGAACTTTTGGCTTCGGAGGCGAGAACGTTGGGGTCGAATTGGTAGTAGACCGGGCGGGGAGTGCACAACGTAGTTCCAGTTATTCGAGTCCGGGTGAAAGGCTCATTCCAGCCGATGCGTGCCCCCTGGAGACCAGGTAACTCTCCTCCGAGGCTAAGCAGACGGGAGTTTGTAGAGGGAAAGGAGAAGTCGGGCCCACGGACTGCGGCCTGCCCCCACGTTGCAGTTTCTTGAACTGCTGCTAAGGTGAGGTTGGACTGGCTGGGAATTGGTTCCTCTCATTCATGCCTCTTGCTCTCACCGCCGGTGTAGATCTCATTCCAGCAGCCCCTAGAACAGTCCTTGGAGGGCTGTTGTTGTATGCCTCGTTCAGGTTTTGAGGGTTGGAGGAGGTAACCCAGACGGTACAGGAGAGAAGCGAGGCGAAAAAGAAGTCTTTTGAAAGGGAAAAAGGCTCGAAGCAAGGAAACCCGGGGTCTGTTTTGATCATTCGACACTGTCTCCTCTTAGAGAAGATCAACTCCCGGACGACATGAACTCCGTTCGTCACCAGCCGGTTCTTCCCAGAGAGGCATGAACAGGGGTGTACGAGCAAGGTGCAGGAAACTGAGCCAAGAAGTCCCCGGCGGCGGGTCGAAGGAGCAGGCCGTTCTTCGGTCTTCCGTCCTCGATCATAGCTTGCATCGCCTGTTTGCACGGGCCAGTGGCACAGTTCCTGAATAGGCACGACCCGAAGCCCTGGATAAGGAGCACCCTTGTCATCGGTACGCAAGGATAACGAGGAAAGGCGACGCGGAGTTAGTGAACTAACTTCACTTCCACCTAGCCGCATTTTGTTTTCGAATGCTCATGTCTCCGTCTCCTCCTTTTCTCAAACCCTCGTTTTGAAATTAATGAAGTCTCCTGACATGAATTCTCATCAGTCCATTTTACGTGAGGAAGACATAGAAACACGTGCAAAGGTGTTAAGCATACCGACGGATATCGAATCTCACGAATAGTTTTGAAAAGTTGTTTTTAAGGAAAAAGGACGTATTTTTCACCTCTCAACCCCGTGACTCTTCAAAAATCAGCAGCACTCTCAGGAGACAGTGACGCAGGCCCTGGCCCGTGTTCCTGTTTAAAGGACAGTGGCAACACGTGTCAACCTGCGGGAATCCCTGCAAGCAAACTATCTAAAACGTGGGCGTAGATGTATTCAAATAGTTTGTCCTAGCGTTCATTGCTTTTCATGTTTCAAAACCAGGGCAGGAGCGGCGGAGGGTGCACGTGCGGGAGTTTAGGGAAAGTTGGATTTCAGGGAAATATGTGAATTACCCACTGTCAGCCCGAAAAGCTTCCGAATCCCATATTGGATAGTGCAGTGTCACGACGGTGTAAAAGAGTGAAGGGGATTGCAAAACATGTCCAAAGTGGCTGGGTCAAGGATGATTACTCTCTCTTTCTGTTGTCTCTTGTCTTCCCCAATGACAGCGATCAGGAGAATTTCCTTTTACAGCCTGAGGTAAAAATAACGGAGCCAGTGACTCTATGACAGATCTTCTCAGGGGGTTTTCTAAACTGCCACCCAGCGCCACAGGACAGGAACCCAGGGAGCAGCTGGCCCTCACCATGGGGACAAGAAGGTAAAGACCCCGGAGGACAAAACGAGTGGATTTCATACATTGAAAACACAATGTATAGCTCCTGTCCTCAAGAAGGTAACAGTATGCCTTTTCCCTTCGACATAGGAGTCGGGGGTTATTCCTGCTGGCTCTCTCGGTTACACAATATAGTATTTTTCACTCTTTGAGACTACTCATAGTTTTAGGGACAGAGATGAGTACAAAGACTTCAGGTGTTTTGAAATGATTTTTAGCAGGGCAGCTCCATGCTGAAAATTTGAGTTCAATCAAAGATGCCCAAGTCACAATGCAATGTGAATCTCATGGTGTTTACAATGGAAGTTTTTGGGGTGAGAAAACCACTGAAGAGATTGATGGAGGAAGCCTTTTTTTTTTTTTTTTTTTTAAATAGTCATAAGAGTCTCTTTGATGCAAACTGATGGCACTTGCCTGCGAGCAAGATGGCAAATGCTCGCTATCACCAGTCCAATCATTATTAATGGTCGTCCTTGGTTGATGGGACTGTGGTTGCCCTTACATTATGGTATGAGTCTTCCCAGTTTTCTCCGGGGGGAGCTCGAGTGAGGAGGGCCACTGAAGAAATAGATTGCTAAAAGCCCAGAGCCACTTGCGGAAAGCCATTGGCAAGAGCACTCAGAGCAGCAGAAATACAAGATTGCGAAGGAACCGGGGACACAAGGTTTCCATTTGAGAAGCCACTGAAGGGAGGAGCAGCTGGGCCCCAGGACAGGCCTGGCTCAGGTAGGCCCAGAAGAAAATGTGGCAAAGTGTCCCGGAAAAGCTCGCGCGGGTTTGTTTTTTCCTTTCTTGGGTTTTTTGTCCTTTCTTTTTTTTTTCAAGCACGAAGGGCGGGGGACGGCGGTCCTTTCGTGGTACCACAGTGCCATCTAATGGCCGGAGAAACTCGGCGACGGGGTTACGGGAAGAAAATCCCTCCGGTCCGCTGCTTTTCGGGGGGTAAAAAACGCACCGGTGGGGCCAGCGGACGCCACGCGGATGACTGTGACAGTCACGAGAAGCAGCGACCGACCGGAGAGACCCCCGCGAGCCGGCACCGGTACCCCACCCGCGGCTTCCTGAGTTCCGCCCTCGAAACCATAGCAACAGCGCCGGAAGTTCTTCCGCGGAGAACAAAGGCGACTGACTGTTGGGCCAGGGATGGGATGGGCTGGGATTGGTGGGCGGTTCTGACCTGCGCGCTGCCGCCCTGTGAGGTCCGTGCCAGCCTCCGGGCCCGCGGGCGCTGGAAGTTTCCTCGTGGAACCTGTTGCAAACTGTCAGTTGAGAGACGCGACTTGCGAGGTCCAGGGCGGATGCCCACGGACATGCCCCGGCATCAGCGAACCCTGGGCCGCTCCTCACGTCCGTTGCTAGCATTCCCCTCTGTCATCACCTCAAGCCCCTGCCCTGGTCGTCCAGCCCCCCGTCCCTCCAGTGCCTGCAGTACACAGCCATCTCCCTGCTGGGAGCCCTCGGTGTGGGCCCCCACAGCCTTCCTCACCTTCCGCTAGACCACCGTGGACGGTTTTACCCAGGGTTATAATCTCCCCCGCAAGCGCGTGCTCTCCGGCTGCTTCTCGGGCCCCCTTCCCCATCCTCTCTCGCCGTGCCCCAGTCAGGACCACATCCCTGCCTGTGTCTGCGAACCTGACCGTTGATGGCAGTTGATGGCGACACTTGAAACCTAATCCAATTGTTTCCCTTAAACCCGCGACCAGGAGAACACGCCTTCTCGCTTTCCCTGTCATCCTACGGAGGCCCGCCGCTGACCGTACTCATCGGCGACTTCCGTCCCTTCTAATGACCTGTCTGAGCAACTCATGGTTCAGAAGACAGAAGCGATGAGGTGGGACTTGTCAGGGCTTCCCAAATCCAATGGACCTGTTTCTATCATGGCACTCGCTGCTGCCCCTGGGCATGGCTGCAGCCAGCCCTCACCTGTATTCAGGAAGCCACGCGTTCGCGGACTTTACTCCTGAACTGTCATGACGAGGTAGCCCAAAGAGAATGCTAGCGAAGCCTACGCTTTGGAGAAGCTGAGACTGAAAATAATCAAGAGACAGGGTAGGGGGAGCGGAGGGCCGTGCGCCTCCAGGGGAGGTTACTTAACCGTCCGCCCCAACGAGAGAGGAAACCACAGGAAGCAGGCACCAGAAATCCCTAGGGATCCCGAGGCCTGCCGAATGGATGACAGCGTCTCGGAGACTTAGGATGAGCCTCACAGGAGAAGCTTTAAGTTGAGGAAGGAAGACTGAGGGTATCCAGCAGCAGTGGGCCTGCAGGGAGACCCCCATCCTCAGTCTCACCCCACGCCCATACTTAACCTCCGTGACCCACGGAGTTCTGGGTTGGGCCATACGACATCCTCCGTGTAAAAGGCCTCGATAGGTGGTACTGGGGGCGAGTCCAGTCGACTTCAGTCAGAACACAGGGATGTCCTGGCATCGGGTGTAGGGAGTTTCGGCAAGGGGGGGGGGGAGGAGCGGCATCAGTGTGGACAGGAGTTCCGCGGCGGGGGGGGGGGGGGCGGGGAAGAGGACAGCGGTCCTGCGATGAGGACAGTAGATGCCAGGCACTCGGTTTGGGGTGATGGCAGGAGCTGGAGACGTGGGCATTTGGAAGGACCTCGAGACTCGGACAAAATGGCTCCTGCAAAGGCGTTTGTTGGTTTAGGACGACAGACGTCCAGGAGGCTGTGAGAAGGTAGAGGAGGTTTTCGTCGTCTCGGCGCCCGGCGCGGCTAGATTGGCAGCATCTGGAAGCCTAAGCCCCGATGATGAGATTGGCCTGGAGGACTCCTATCTGGTGACGATGAGGCTGTGCCTCGGGTTCCGTCACGTGAGGAATAAGGGCCTGGGGCAGAGCGCGTGAGAGAGCGGCTCCCTTGTGGTCCCGGCCCGGCAGAGGGGGGATAGCCACCTTGTGAGAAACACCTGCGGTCCTGGCGGCATGCCTGGTGCTTGGAGCAACAAGGTCGCCAGAAGCAGACGTGGACTCGCGCACACGCCTGACCTTTCCTGGGACTTCTTGCTCTAGGGACGAGGATGGGGAAAAGATTCCTGAGGAGAAATAGCTGATGACGCGGTCGTGGGCTTGAGGCCGATTCTGGGACTTGGCTGTCGTTTGTCTCATTGCTAACCTGATAGTCACTAATGATGTTTTGCAAAGCCGGCTTTGTGAGGGAGAATAAATAAGCCATGGGAGCAGGGGTGGGGGCTGCTAGCATTGCCATTCCTTGCCATTCCTCCTCTCCCTTATCCACGTTAGTAAAAGCATTTCCGGACTCCGACTCTCCTTCCTAACCGTCTCCGCAGCCATTGGCGCCCAAGTGGGGCTCGAAGAAGAGGGTGCGGAACGACGCTGGAAACCGAAAGAAAGGGGTAAGTCCGCTCAGAGTAAGCGATACCTTCGGCATAGTTTTTTCGCACACAGTTTTAGCATGGGGAATTCTCCGTCAAAGGTGGAGACCCAGTACATTAAGTTACCGTGACACTTATTGTTGTCTTCAGGAGTAGAAGTGAAGTTGATTTCATGCATCGTTTTTGCATATAAGTAGACATTGCTACTGGTTTAAGCCAGCGGGAGACTCTCAAGTAAATGCTAAAGGGTGGAAGCAATTCATGAGATCTTTGCGGAGAGCTCGGTCGTCAGGGAGATCCCATCCCTGTTTCTGTTCGGTCTTTATGCGCTTTAATTTCTCAGGCTTCACAGCCTCTGCAGTCCGACTCTGAGGGCGCTGCAACTGACTTGGCAACACGCCTAGAAGAAACTGAACCTGTCTATGAAAATCCTATAGAACTAGAGTCTGACGATGAGCGAGAGGAATCTGCTGCGTCCTCATCTGAAGAGGAATGTATGTGCAGGCCGCATTCCTCCCAGTAAAGAATCATATCAGGTTCTTCTGGCCCAAGTAGAGGCAATAAATCAGAGGTTGAAGCAACCGCAATTGGGGCCAACTGGAGGATATTTTCAAGAACCAAGAAAGCCCTCTGCACCACCTGTAAATACTTTATTTGGGGCGGAGCCTTCAGTTCCTGGTCCCGTTTCGTTCACTTTTCCCCCTTCACCTGATTTGGCGAAGGAAATACCAGATGAAGAGAGTAGTGGAGAGAATCTTCCTTAGACAGACAGCTAGCTACTCCTCAGCGGATGGGGTTCCCTATAGTGAGATAGGCATTCCCTCCCGGGGCCCCCTCCCCCTCCCCCCTCCCCCCCCCCCATGCTCAATTTCCTCAGGTGGGTATCAATGTGCAATACACGACATTGGAACATAAATTCCTAAGAATACTTAAGAATGCTTAAAGAATCTATCAATCGATATAGTAGTATGCAGTCCACTTATGAGACAGGTCTTTTAAGGAGTAGAGCCACCGAAGGACAATTGTTAGTGACGGATTGGGAAGCTGTTATAAAAACTGTGTTAGAACCAGGTCCTTATTTGCAAACGAAAACCTGGTAGAGAGAGGAAGCCCAACAGGTGGCTCGTAGAAACGCAGCACGAAACCCTCCGGGGGCTACTCTTGAAGAGCTGACAGGTACGGGAAACTTTACTGCCATTGAACGGTACTGTCACTCGACTGAAGAAACCTGGTTACAAGGGAAATGAATAGTTGTGAGAGCTTGGTCTCGAGTGGAGCCACCCGAGACGCATCCTCAGTCGTTCGCTAAAATTATACAGAGTCCTGGGGAGAGTTACACTAATTTTTTTGTCTCGGCTACATACGAATCTGTTCCTTCTCAATATGTAGGGTATAAAATTTTGCAATAGAAAATTACTCTTCAAAAGATAGAAATTAGACGGGATGTTCTCAAAACTCTTAATGATTTTCAAAAACTATTGGGAGATGTTAATTGGCTTCGTCCTACCCTCAGCATCCCCACATACGCTTTACCTAACTTATTCTCTATTTTAGAAGGGCCCACAGCACCGGACAGTCCTCGGGAACTAACGCCGATGGCGGAAAAGGAATTACAGATGATCGATGAGGCCTTACGACGGGCCCGATTAGATCGCACTGAATCTTTGGACAAATTATTATTGGTCGTTTGTCATTCTCCTCATTCTCCCACTGCCATCCTCATGCAGGACACTAACATTATCGAATGGATGTCCTTAGGTCATAAGCCTAAGGAAAAATTAGAGGCTTCCGTCAATAAAGTTTGTGATTTAGTAACGAGGGGTCGGCTTCGCCTCAGACAACTCACTGGACAAGATCCTGCAGAGATGATCGTTCCTTATAAGGACTCACAAATAAAATCTTCCCATCAGTTGGATGAAGCTTTGGCAGAATGCTTCTGCTTATTTTGTTGGGTTAATTCATTGTAAATATCCTAGGCTTAAAACTTTGCGGTTCCTCTTGCGTACTCCTGTAATTTTCCGTCGAGTGGTTCAATCTACACCAGGGGAAGGCCCATCCTTTTTCCTAGGTGCTAATAAGAAAGGTCTTGCTGGTTTCACAGGAGACGCTGATACCTAGAATACGCTATTATTCTTTTGCTTATTCACCATGCAGAGGCATCGAATATGGTTACCGATTCCCCTTTATGTTGAATATACCGTGCAACATATAGAGGAGGCTTATATACCCCCTTCTCCAGATGAACTCGCTAAATGATTTACACGATTACAGAATTTAATATTACAAAGGCAACAGCCTTTATGCATTACTCACGTGAGGGCCCATACCTTGTCTGTTGCCTGGCCCCGTGACAGCAGGTAATGGGAAGATTGATCAATTGTTAATTCGGCCTGTTCTCACTGCTCAGAGAGAGCACGCCCTTCATCATTCTAATGCTAAGGCCCTTAAAGAACCTCACCGGCTAACTTGGCAAGGAGCTAAACAGATAGATCATGAAGGAGCGGCCTACCTGTTCTCCTCTCGTCACACCCTCACTGCCTCTTGGAGTCGATCCCCCGAGGAACCGCAGCTAATACGTTATGGCAGGTGGATGTAACACATTATCCTGAATTTGGTACACTGAAATTTGTCCATCGTTCTGTCGACGCTTTTTCAGGCTTCGCTCGGGCTACCGCTTTAAGTTCTGAAAAGGCCGACGCTGCTATCACCCATCTATTAGAAGCTATTAGTGTTACGGGACGACCAGCTCAGCTAAAAACTGATAATGGATCTGCATATATTTCTCATAAATTTCAGAATTTTCTTACTACATATTCTATTGCTCATACTACCGGTATTCCTTATAATTCCACTGGCCGAGCTATCGTAGAACGTGCTGATCGCACACTCGAGGAGATGCTTGCAAAACAGAAAGGGGGAATATGGAATACCCCGAGACAAAGGCTTAATAGAGCATCATATACTTTAAATTTTTTAAATCGAGATGAACAAGGCAGCACAGCGGCTCGTCGGCATTGGGCGGAACAGGCCAGTGAGCCTTTGAGCAGCCCGTATACTACAAGGATCTGAAAGGGGGCTGGGTGCCTGCTGAGGTACTGAAATGGGGCCGAGGTTTTGCTCCTACCTCTACAGGAACAGAGAAGCTTTGGGTCCCAGCCAGGAATGTCGGGCTCCGGGAGCGGAAGGGAGCGGCGGAGTGACACCTGGAGTCCGGACATGGCTAGGTTGAACCTAGGCCCGCAGACCGTCAGGGTGCCTCTCTCTTCTACTCATCGCGCACAGATACCAACGTGGGGTCGGATGAAGAAATTACCGGAAGAGGGCCGGCGGTCGTCACTGAGTCAGGCCAGGAGATAACTCCAACCTCTCTAGTCCTTGCAATGAGAGCCCCGATTACAGCACAGGTAAGTGGGGTACGAGCTGAGACAGGAAATTATTCGTATTGGGCGTATGTGCCCCAATCCCCCTTGAAATAAGGCGGTGGGATGGGGAGATGCTTCCGTGGTAGTTTATGTTAATGCTTCTGATTGGCTGCCTGGGCCTCGTGGTGCTAGAGGGCCTCTCAGGCCTGAAGAAGAAGGGAGAGTGATTGAGAACTAGACGGTGGGAACGGAAGGGATGCCAATTTGCATGGGAGCTGGAGAGCACTGTTTACAGCTAGGTGCTCAAGCGTGGTTGACAATTTTGCAGACTTCTGAACAAATTGCTGGGGTAGGTCACTTGTTTTCGTTCAGTTTGGTAGGATTTAAAAATGTTACGGAACCTGTGGGTGACACCTCTCCACCAGATTTGCCGTGGTGTGCCACTCGGAAAGTTCAGACGCTTGACCGTTGGGTTCAGTGGACTCGGTGTGGAGCTGGAGCTGAACAGGCTCGGGTTTTCGTTAATACTTGCCACGCAAGGGTCGTTGATCGGAGTCCTTCTGGCTCCGCCGGAGCAAAGGGAGGAAAAGTAAATTTGCGGTGGCACCGAAAGAGAGGGAATGGTTCGGTAAGTATTTCTCCAGACGGAACTAGTAGTAACACAGTCGTCTGGCCCGGTGGGGGGTTCCCCCCACCGCCCACCCCACCCCCATCTCCTCAACTACCCTGATCATATTTGGAAGTTAGGAGCCGCTTTATTTCCCATGCACGCCTGGAAAGGTTTCATAGATCGGTCTGGGAGTTCTTCACATACCTACCGCCTTTCATCAGAATGTTACTCACTTTGCTCGAGCCTGTGTTCGGCTCCCGTATATCATTGTGAAGGGCAAGGTGGGGTGGAATGAAACTTTAGGTTCTGTTCCATGCAAATACTGTTCTTTTTACACTTGTGTTAACTCTTCTATTCCTTTTAACAAGTCACATGAAAGCTCGTATACTCTTAGAGCTAGAACTGGAGTGTGGGTGCCGGTTACATTGTCTCGACCCTGGCAGGACTCTCCTGCCACTATGATATTGCAGCAACTGCAGGACCATGTTAAAAGAAGAGCCGAAAGATTCCTTGGCATGCGGATCGCCGCTGTCGTGGGTAGCATCGCCGTGACTGCTGCTGGTGCCGCGGCCGGAGTGGCTCTGCATCGATCTGTACAGTCTCGACTGCTGATTATGTTAGAACCTGGCATCGGGATGCCGAACAGTTATGGACTTCTCAAAGACAAATTGACTCTGTATTGCAAAGTCAAGTAGCAGATTTACAGCGAGCAGTTATATCGTTGGGAGAGCAAATTGTTAGTTTGCAGAAACGTGTGCAACTTCAATGCGATGGGAATACCACTTCTTTTTGTGTAACTCCTGCATTGTATAACGAAAGTACGTTTGAATGGGAGAAAGCGAGACGGCATACTTTGGGGTAAGGTAATGCTCCCGGTTTAATTGCAGATTTGCAAACGCATGTTGCTGGCACTTTTCAAACACGGCTTCCCGAATTACAGGGGATCGCAGTGCTACGAAGCATGGTCAATAATAGCATCGAAGACTTACATCCTATTCCACAAATTCATGGGTTATTGGGCTCATCTATCGCTTCTTGGATTGTAATTTGATTGTTACTTGTTTTTCTTTGTTTAGTCTGGAAGAGATCCTCAAGAAGCCGAAGACCGAGAAAGACTCAGGCCGTCGTGTTCTCAGTAACGCTGAATAAAGTTCAGCAAAAAGGAAAGGGGGACATGTTGTGAGAAACACCTGCGGTCCTGGCGGGATGCCTGGTGCTCGGAGCAACGAGGTCGTCAGAGGCAGATGTGGACTTGCGCACGAGGACACGTTGCAGGGAGAGGGCGCACACGCCTGACCTGTCCTGGGACTTCTTGCTCTAGGGACGAGGATGGGGAAAAGACTCCTGAGGAGAAATAGCTGATGACGCGGTCGTGGGCTTGAGGCCGAGTCTGGGACTTGGCTGTCGTTTGTCTCATTGCTAACCTGATAGTCACTAATGATGTTTTGCAAAGCCGGCTTTGTGAGGGAGAATAAAAAAGCCATGGGAGCAGGGGTGGGGGCTGCTAGCATTGGCATTCTTTGCCATTCCTCCTCTCCCTTATCCATGCTAGTAAAAGCATTTCCGGACTCCGCCTCTCCTTCCTAACCGTCTCCGCAACATATCCATCGGGTCCTCAGATGACAACAAAAGGGATTGCAGGGCCCCGGGTCCAGAGGGCTTGTTGGATGTGCAGGGAGAGACGCGAGTCCGAGTCTGCAAAGATCTTTCGGGAGGACCACAGGTACCAGGCCAACGCGATTTGACGGCGGGGTATGCTCTCGGGCGAAGGAGCGGGCTCCAACCCACAAGAGATTGCTGCCGTCGTTGCGCGTCCACCGCCCGTGCCCCATCAGAACTCAAGGGCTTCGTCAGGGAATCCGTGTCTTTCCAAAGCTCCTTCACCAACCCCCCCCCCCCCGTCCCCCGTGTGGTGGTAAGTGAGGGGAGGACCAGGTGCGAGAGGGGCGGTGGGGGCGGAGAGGATCAGGCGGAGCATGACTGTGGCGAGAGGTGAACCAAGACCTTCCTGCACATTGACCCCTTTCGATCGATCCCCGGGTAGAGGCACAAGTTTCCATCTGACATACTTGGGGTGGGGGTGGGGGTGGGGGTGGGGGGGCTCAGATCATTGCCGTCTCTCCTTGGTGAGTTGCAACAACCACGTGGGGCGATGGGTACATACATGGTTTCTAAGTCACATAGCTCCACTTAAGGCACGCCTGTTACGGCCGTCGAATTGTTGTTCTCGGTCCTGCTACTCCTTGGGCTCTCCTCGATGGAAACAGACTCAAGGGGCCAGGGTCCCCTGGGTTCCCAGGAAGTGGCGCCCTGCGCCCTGCCCTTCACTAGCAGGGCCCGTTTGGTGCTCTCTCAGGACAGAAAGCCCTGGCCCTGCTTCGGGCCGTGAGGTCTGGGCCAGGTGGCCAGGGGACTCTCTGGGAGAATACTTCCTCTGCGGACACAGCCGGCCGGCCAAGGGATCTCGGGAGAGGTTTCCGGGTCTGTCAGCAACTACTGCGATTCTCGGCCAGGCCTTTCGACTCTAGGGCGCACGCTGGCATGATTTACCTTAAAACAAATGCGGATGATGAACCGACTTCTTCTCGCGGAAAGGTTGGCTTTCGCCATGTTCCTCCAGGCTTCCTTTTCTGGCTCTGGAAACATTTTCTGCAGTCCAGCTCCAGGAAAGACTCAGGCCTTGAAGCGAAAGCCCGCGTCGTCAACGGAGAAGGAGCCTGGCATTGCCCGTGGGGCTAAGCACGGCCTCGAGGGGGGGCCCCCGTTCACCTCGGTGACAACGTTCATCGGCTCCTCCACTCCGTGAGTCCACGTGGGCCTCTCTTCTTTCTGCGATCTGTGTTAGAGGTCCGTTCCTGGGACGTTGAACGTTGTGCTGGGTTGAAGGGTGGAGGAGGCGAGGACCCCCAGGCTCCTCTCAAAGGGACTGATTGGAAGATGGGCACGGGAGGATCCGGTGGGGATGGCGTGCTGACATCCCAGATTCGCTCGTGCTCCTCAGACCGCAGGGGCACTTGGCTTTGTTTCTTCTCCCCGACAGATCTGATCTCCGTGAGGAATGCCCACCCTGTGGCCGGGAACATACGGGGGCAAAAGCAACTGTGAGTTTACTTCCAAGCTGGTGAGTGTGGTCGGATGCAAACATGTGATGGGTGCGTGTGTGTACGAATGCCCGCTCGGTTTCAGTGGAAATTTCCACCCCACGTCCTTCCTTCTTTCCAGGATGGGGAAGATCGATGTGTGGGCTCCCGATTCTGTGTGAGGGTGGAGGAAGGGGACCTACGCCACACCTCTGTGGCTCACGGTATTCTAGGTGATCTCTGAGGAAGGATGGCCCCGGCCTCCCAGTCCCAGCCGCTGCAGCCGACCGGCACCGCCCACGTGTGGGGATGGCGAAACTTGCATTTCTGACTTTCTGACGCTGGCCTCTCGGTCGGGACCTGGCGCGACCTGGCGCTCCGTGGCTGGCTCGGTCTCGCCTCACTCCGCTGAGCCCCGCGAATCTGTGCGCCATCCTCCATCCCTCCCCTGGGCAGGACTGCCCACCCCACAGCCTCGGCAGCAGTGTCATCTGCCCCCGCCCGGCCCGCCGAGGCCTCCCTCGTGAACCCCTGGCTCTGGTCAGCGGCTTCGAGGAGTGCCGTCCCCTGGGGTCTCACCTATACCACAGCAGGAACCAAGTCAGCTCCCTCAAGATCTGTTCCTGCACTCCAGCCGTCCCACTGCTGGGTCCTGGCGCACTGTCCTCCTGTGAGTCCCGAGTGTGGATGGGGTGGGACCGTCTCTCACTTGGTGCTCCTCTTCACTTCTTGACTCGCCTCCCCTGTCTGAGCTCTCTGACGACCTCTGCCTGCCACCGCCTCTGTGGGCCCTTGCTTTCCGCCGCCGTGATGGGAACAGGCAGACAGACACTCTTTGCTGTGGTTCGTCTTTCGTGTGGACCCAGGACTTCCCATACTCCCTCCAGGTCAATGGGGCGTACCGTGGAAGGCCGCGATGCGTGCCTCGTGGAGAACAACAGAATATGTCGTGGCGTGACCCCTCCCCTCAGAAACATAAGATGAGTGAAAGAGAACAGGCATGGTCTAATGCGCCCGAGGCGACTGAGTGGTGGGTGGCCCGCGATGAGCATAGAATAGCGTGTCTGTCTGGCATCAATCTGGACGTTAATCGTGGCCCTGACGAGACCCGTTGCAGGGGAGTGACAGGGACAGAGGCTCGGTGGAAGGGGGTCGAAGAGCACATGGTCTCGGGATACGCTGGAGCGGGTTTCCGCTCGGAAAATGAACAGGTAATGTGCCAGCAGCTGCGGAATGACAGGAGGGGAGGGGGCGGGTTCCACCCCGCCCTTTGTGGGGGAAAGCTCGACTGTGGAATGAGCAGGTGGCAGGTTCACGGGAGGAGTGGTAAGTGATCGGGGAGGGGAGCAAAGTCCCCGAGCGGGTGGAAGGCATGGGATCCTTCGAGTTAGAAGTCCAATGCGCTGTCCATGGCGCCACAGAGCCAGGTCGTGGGGTCCTGAGCACAGGCGAGGGCCGGCTGCAGTCAGGGGGCCACGGTATGCCCAGGGACAGCAGAGGTCACAAGGGCAGAAAGAGGTCCCACCTCATTACTTCTCTCTTCTGCATGAACTCTCTCAGGGGAGGTCCGTGGGATGGAAGCCGGTTGCTAGTGAGTGAGGTGCTGGACTGGGTAAGATGACGGAGAAAGCCGCCGGAAGCAGCCCCTGCTCATGGACTTCAGGCAAACAGTTCAGTAAGGTGTCAAGTTTTGCCACCAATGCTCAGAGGCTGTGTGATCCAGGCAGGGATGTGTCCCTCACTGGGGCAGGGCAGGAGAGGTTGGACCTGGGAGAAAGCGGCTGGAGAGGTGTGTCTGAAGGTGAGGGGGGGCGGGGCCTGGCGGAAGGTGAGGAAGGCTGTGGGGGTCCCTGGCGGAGGCCCCCAAGAGGTCGATCGCTGTCTAAACCGGCATTAGAGGAAGATAGCTGGACGTCGAGGGCAAGGCGTCGAGGTGATCAGAGGGTAAATGCCAGAAAGGGACGTCGCGGAGTGGGGCGGTTGGGGGATGTTGGTGATGGTGGTGAGGGCGGCGGCGGCGGCGGCGGGGGCGGGGACGCGGTGTTTCCTGACGCCCAGATAGGTCATCACCGAGGGGAAGGGGGATGGCGGGATGGGGAGGAGCAGAACATCCTTGAGGACCGAGCGACTCCGGGGGTGGGCGAGGTGACCCGGTCGGGCTCCTGGGCCCTGTGCTGGCCGGGGGGGGGGGTTCCCGGGAGTGAGCGCTGGGTGGGCGACAGTGGGTGAGTCACAGGACTAGCTCGTTCGAGGCTGGGGCGGGCTCGGGCGGCGGGCGGCGGGAGGAGCATGACCAGGGGATCGGCACGGGTCCGCTGTGTCAATCGGGCCACAGGGCCGACCCGACTCTTCGCAGTGGGGTGCCGGCGAAAATCTCCCGCGTGAGCCCGCAGTCGGGCGGGTACCGACGTCACTGGGCCCCGTGGAGAACCCGGCAATCAGGTGCCGCCCTGCCCGGTCCGGACTTCCGGTCGCTCTTGCTGGGGTTCCGAGGGCGGCATTCGGGGAGACGGCTGAGCTCGAGCCGTCGCCGGGGGCCGCTGCGGACGGGCGCCGGTCCTCGGGCGATCCTCGGGGTCGCTCAGCTTCCCTCGTCAGGCACGCCCTCCTGGGCTCTTTGCGGAAAGCCTGTGGAAACGAGGGATTTTCCCGTTGGTTTAGTGCGTCTCGTTTCTCCGAGCAGCAGGGGGCAGTGGTGCGCCGCCGAGCGGCCGGCCGCCCGCCTCTCTCCCCCGCCCTTCCCGCTTGAAAAAAACGGGATCTTCGTCGCGGTGAAAGAAAACGGGCCCTTCTTTCGTTGGGCGCCTGCGCAGCGCACTGGGCGAAAAACCTTGGGCCCGGGGACGGCAAAACCCTCTTGCCCGTCACCTTCACTGCCTGTGCTGCTTTGGGGCGGCCCCGGTTCCCCGGCGACTCGTTTTCCCGCTTCTCTCAACGGCGCCTGTCCTCGAATGCGTTTTGTAGGCGATGTGGAGGACACGTGAAATATGAGACAGAACGCAGTCCAGACCTCAGTCCCATCACCCAGCGGTGGCCGGTCTTAGTATCCGGCGCTCAATATCCCCGAGAGTGTTTTTTCTTCAAAAGAGGGTGTGTGTCTTCAGGATACTGTGTTTCCTTTTTGCGTCATGATCTCGACCTGCTCCTTTTTAAGCTCAGTTGTACATTTTCGAAAATCGTGTGCACATTTCGTGCCATTCTACCGAAAAATAGCGGAGACGTAACGTGTCGAAAGTTGTTGTAAATCTTGACTTGAAGGTGCAGTGACCCAAGATCCGCAGGCAGCGCCACGGTTCCCCTTTATGAGGGCAGGCGCCCCTGGTGCATTTCTGTCGCATTCTTTTATCCTCAGCCCCCGGACGGGTGCCTGGCATCTGATGGGTCCCGTGAAATCTATTAAATTTTAATTTTCGGGTCGTTTTTAAAAAGTGTATGAAAATCATTCTTTCCCGCCCGCCCCCGGGATTAGGATACAGCAACAGCTTTCTACATTGGGGTGTGTGCACCTGCCTGTTCCCTTTGACCCTTTTTGCAAGTCAGCGTTTGTCTGTGTCCTTACCAGTTCTTGAAATCAGATTTTATGTCCTAGGCCCGGTCAGTCGACTACCTGAGGCCCTTCTACCTTGCTGGCGACAGACTCGGGACACACCCCGAGACTTTCCGGTTTCAAGCCTCTTTCTTTCATTCCACAGAAAGTTCCACGAGGCTCAAGTGAACAGGATGTACGTAGCACACACAGAATGGCCTTGGTAGACGTGGTGCCTCTTTCATTGTTGCTCCTTGGTTCCATCAGCCGTCAGAATATCGGGCGTCTTTCCAGAAGGACCCTGGCATGCGGTCGATTCTGGAACGCAACCTAGGTTGATTTGGGCCGGTGCGGTGGTTAAAAGGCGCAGTCAGTCACCCTAGCCCGAGGCCTTGGACGATCGATCTGGGTCATGCAATGGAGAAGAGGGGGGCGTCTAGAGGAAGCACTGAACATGAACTTAGGGGCCCAGTGACCGACATGCTACTGGAATTGGGAACACGGTCCTCTGGCAGTGAGCAGCGTGTGTGAAGCCGGCCCGATCTGACCGCAACGGTCTTTCTCCCTAAGTCCGGCTACTGACTTCTGACGCTCCCTTTTGTCGGGCCTCACCTAACTGAAACAAGTCCCGCATTTCTTACCACAGAGTTTCACTGTAAACGGTACCGAGCACAAATAAGGTCACGTCAACCCGCGTAGCCCGACGACTTCTCCGCCACAAAGGCATCCTTGATTGGACAGGCAGGTCTTCCCTCAGTTTTTTCATCAAGGGCCGCTGGAGGGCCTTGGGCCAGGGACCCGGGGGACTCCCTTCCAGTGCCAGCTCTTAGCAGCCTTACTGTCGTCTTCTGCCGTCCGAGTTGCTTTGCCTTCCGGGCCTGCTCTTTCCTCGATTTTAGGAACAGGAGTCGGGCTGAGCTGTTGCTTCAACAGGGAGGCGCACACAGGAAAGGCCGTGGTGAGAGGGCCCCTGCTCACGGTGCAGAAACTCCGCCTTTTCCTTGTATGTGTTGGAATTTATTCCAGGAAACGTTTATTTTACTCAGACGAAGAGGTCGGCCTCCCCCGGTCTCCATAATCTGTAGGATTTCCTCTGTCGCCGGTCTCCCAGACAGGAAGGGAAGAATGGAGACGAGCGAGCGAAATTACAAACATGAGTAGACGCGGCCGTTCGTTCGTTGGGGCGCCAGACATGAAAAGTAAGCCCGACGCCGGCAAGCTGCAACACCCACCCTTGTGGTAATCAAAAGATGATTTGGAAAAGAAACGGACACGTTTTTCAAAGCTCATGTGTTCTCGTTCCCTCATCCGGTGAGACGAGACTGGACCCTGCGTCACAGAGGTGCGTGGACTGCGTGCAGCACCGCTGAACGCCAAGCGCTGTAGAAATCTGAGTCCCTTTTTCGGTCTAGTGAGCTTTCCGCGACATACCTTCTCCAAAGAGCAAATCAAACATTTCGCCGTATTGGCCAACTGACGGCATCGGCATCGGCATCGGCATCCTTGGCTGTGTTACTCTGGCTCGGGCGCCCTTCGGTTGCAACCGAAGGACGTAGGGAACGTCTTTACTCCCCCTAAAGTGACGATTCCACAGCTGGTGCCCTTCGCTGTTATAAAGTCACGTGGCTAAGATGTATTGAGTATACCGTCCGTGTCGGGCAGTCCACCGAGTCCTTCGGTACGTCGTGTCGTGCCATTCCTGACAGAACCCTTAACTGGGGGGTTCGTATACTTAGGCCCGTTATCAGTCAGACGAGAGAGAAAACTGCTCCTCCGAGAGATCACTGACCGCTAGGGTGTCTGCGTAACACGAACCCTGTGATGAGTCGGGGGAGAGGTTCCCCTGGAATCTCGTGACCGCGAACGCCGGTGGTTGTGTCGAGAACGTGAGTGGTCGGCTCGGACCCCGGGGTGTCTGTAGGTCGTGCACGTGGTCCCGAAGAACTTTTGGCTTCGGAGGCGAGAACGTTGGGGTCGAATTGGTAGTAGACCGGGCGGGGAGTGCACAACGTAGTTCCAGTTATTCGAGTCCGGGTGAAAGGCTCATTCCAGCCGATGCGTGCCCCCTGGAGACCAGGTAACTCTCCTCCGAGGCTAAGCAGACGGGAGTTTGTAGAGGGAAAGGAGAAGTCGGGCCCACGGACTGCGGCCTGCCCCCACGTTGCAGTTTCTTGAACTGCTGCTAAGGTGAGGTTGGACTGGCTGGGAATTGGTTCCTCTCATTCATGCCTCTTGCTCTCACCGCCGGTGTAGATCTCATTCCAGCAGCCCCTAGAACAGTCCTTGGAGGGCTGTTGTTGTATGCCTCGTTCAGGTTTTGAGGGTTGGAGGAGGTAACCCAGACGGTACAGGAGAGAAGCGAGGCGAAAAAGAAGTCTTTTGAAAGGGAAAAAGGCTCGAAGCAAGGAAACCCGGGGTCTGTTTTGATCATTCGACACTGTCTCCTCTTAGAGAAGATCAACTCCCGGACGACATGAACTCCGTTCGTCACCAGCCGGTTCTTCCCAGAGAGGCATGAACAGGGGTGTACGAGCAAGGTGCAGGAAACTGAGCCAAGAAGTCCCCGGCGGCGGGTCGAAGGAGCAGGCCGTTCTTCGGTCTTCCGTCCTCGATCATAGCTTGCATCGCCTGTTTGCACGGGCCAGTGGCACAGTTCCTGAATAGGCACGACCCGAAGCCCTGGATAAGGAGCACCCTTGTCATCGGTACGCAAGGATAACGAGGAAAGGCGACGCGGAGTTAGTGAACTAACTTCACTTCCACCTAGCCGCATTTTGTTTTCGAATGCTCATGTCTCCGTCTCCTCCTTTTCTCAAACCCTCGTTTTGAAATTAATGAAGTCTCCTGACATGAATTCTCATCAGTCCATTTTACGTGAGGAAGACATAGAAACACGTGCAAAGGTGTTAAGCATACCGACGGATATCGAATCTCACGAATAGTTTTGAAAAGTTGTTTTTAAGGAAAAAGGACGTATTTTTCACCTCTCAACCCCGTGACTCTTCAAAAATCAGCAGCACTCTCAGGAGACAGTGACGCAGGCCCTGGCCCGTGTTCCTGTTTAAAGGACAGTGGCAACACGTGTCAACCTGCGGGAATCCCTGCAAGCAAACTATCTAAAACGTGGGCGTAGATGTATTCAAATAGTTTGTCCTAGCGTTCATTGCTTTTCATGTTTCAAAACCAGGGCAGGAGCGGCGGAGGGTGCACGTGCGGGAGTTTAGGGAAAGTTGGATTTCAGGGAAATATGTGAATTACCCACTGTCAGCCCGAAAAGCTTCCGAATCCCATATTGGATAGTGCAGTGTCACGACGGTGTAAAAGAGTGAAGGGGATTGCAAAACATGTCCAAAGTGGCTGGGTCAAGGATGATTACTCTCTCTTTCTGTTGTCTCTTGTCTTCCCCAATGACAGCGATCAGGAGAATTTCCTTTTACAGCCTGAGGTAAAAATAACGGAGCCAGTGACTCTATGACAGATCTTCTCAGGGGGTTTTCTAAACTGCCACCCAGCGCCACAGGACAGGAACCCAGGGAGCAGCTGGCCCTCACCATGGGGACAAGAAGGTAAAGACCCCGGAGGACAAAACGAGTGGATTT